>NC_065557.1:21641255-24041255 GCF_022605725.1 Anthonomus grandis grandis
ATATGTAATCATATCAAATTATGGAGAAAAAAAACCGCATTTCGAAATTGATTGTTCCCAATAACGCGCTATTTAAAAATATAAAGTAATTGCCAAAATTGCTAGTTTGGAGATTTTTAATAGACGTTTAAAAAAATTCATAAAGTCATAAAACGCAACTAAAACTATTTTTCCGTGATTACTTGATTAAAAATGAAAACTTTTAAGGCATTCATGACCCTATTTTAAAATTTGAAAAAAAATTCTATGCGTATAAAACAAAAAGTAGAAAATGCAGTATAATTGTTCTCTATAATTATTCTGAATATTATTTTCTATACGTAACAGTATACCAAGTGTCTCATTTAAAATAAGAATGTTTGTGTTACTTCGGTTAGTGTTCCGATTTTCGTGTGTCCCCGAATTATATGTAAAACTTGTATTTCTCAACAAAAAAAAAATCCTGTATTTTTAGCGCTCTGAGAAGCAAATATTTTTTGCAAAACGTCGGCCATTTTGAGTTAAACTGGACTTTCATTTCACAGATTCCGAAACCCAAAATCTTACCAGACTTTTTTCAATAAATTTCCTATTTTTTATATGGTGTTCTATGCAAAAATTAAGCAGCCCTTTTGACTTACTTATCAGCAGCCTATAGGCACACAGAAAACGCTTTCATAGTATGAATGGGATACATATTGAGTTAATAGAGTACCGTATTTGCAATATCTGAATGACATTTGTGGTTAAATAAATGAATATCTTACTTTTATTTGTGCAAATTTACTTAAAATTAGTTCAAACATAAGAATTTTTTTTTGTAACAAAACTTTTTAGTTAGAATTAGAATTTATCTTAAAGTGGAGTCTTATTTAACCAACCTTAACCCACAGTTGAGTTAATTTGACGTAGTATTTATTGTCATAAAATACTATAATTCTCTAACTACAAGTGTTTTATTGACTGGATAGTAATTTGAAGTCTGTTTGAATGGTAGTTGGGCTTGGGTCTTCGAATTCATTTAAATATCGTCGTATGGAAACCAAATCAAAAATCGTATAAAAATTTTCGATCCAGTTATTTACTTTCTGAAATACGAATCGTTAATTTTATGCCACTTTAACCTAGTTCCACAGGAACGAAATTGGATTTTTTTTACAAATAAAACAAAAATATATTAGGTTATCTTTTTTATTTTATAGCGAGATGGAGGAATGGCGTTGTTTTTAGTTTCAGCTATCGTTCAATCGAATATAGGGAGCATTGAAATATTGGAACGATATTGCGTCAATTCATAATAAGGTTTAAGGCAAAGAGAACATTGATATTCACCGTACGACACTTAATCTGACTTAAGCTTTCATTGCAATAAAAATTGCACATTTTTCGTTGATTACATAGGCTTTAAACACAATAATTTCTCTTATTTTCAAAGAAGTATGGATTTACCTTAGTTTTAAATATATAGAATCATTTACGTATCACACAAGTATCACAAGATATTTCCATTTAATACCATTTTGATATCTTCCGAATATAATACTTGTAGCATCATCAATTAATTGTCCTTAATTGTCTCAAATATAATTAATTAAATCAACTTAAATTTTTATTGGATAAATAACAAAGCAAACAATCGAAGACTTATTATTTTATATATTTGAGTGTTATAAGTAGTAGTAGTGTTATAAGTAGGTTTTAAAAATTTGTTTATTGTCAAAAAATTATTATTACTAATTATTTAAAAAATATATATTTCTACAATTACTCTTCACATTTTCTCTCCAATAATTTTAAAATTCATTTAAATCATTTCATAGGTGGACCTCGAGCTCCAGTACCCTATAGACATCCCGTTCCAGCTCAACCCAGTATAAACCACTATCCACGTGGACCTTTAAACGTTCGTGTACATCCTAATCATCCCATGTTTGCACATCGGCAAATGGGATCTCCTGTATCTGACACAATTCCCGTTAACCTCTCAGATCCTGCGTCAAGAGCTTCTGGGCCGCCTGCACCTAACGGCAATGGTTCTAAGCCAGTTCACAGGCCAAGCTTACGAGGCGGACCTAGAGGCAGTCCTCGAATGAATAGGTAAGTTAAAAAGTATATTATTGATATTCCTTATATGAACCTTACATTTACGAGTAGTATTTGCTTATTTTAGTTTTCCTTTTTAAACCATTTTACAACGCAGTTTCAATCCCTTAGATATTTTTTTCAAATTGCAGTAGTCGAAGCCATTTTTTTTATTTGGTAAAAACACAATTTCTAGGAGAGATTTTTAAATTTCTATCTACTCTAGAGTCTTTGAAATAACATCAGAAATTCAATGAGGCGACATCATTTCATCATTGGGAACCCTCAGGCGCAGCTGTTTCATCCACGCCTATTCCACGCCATTCAAAATACGAATAGGATGAAACTATTCTTTTCCAACAAATTATTAAATTTATATCATAAATATTTGATAATTAGCTATTCAGTCACTTTCTGTAAAAAATCCTTATTTAAAAAAAACAACATATTTTCCATTCGCTATTTGAAGCATCTTTATTTCGCGCACGCACAAGGCGTTTACGTATAACATTTTTAGTCTCTTGTGTTATTAGTGCTATCTTTGACACACGAATTGCCACTCTTTGTTTTTTTTTTTTGTAATTTGGAATTTTAAAAGAGAAGAACGCATTTAAAAGTCTTGAGCAACAGTCGTGTGGCAATCAAATATGCTTCCAAGCTATGAAAAAAATGTTAAGCCAGTTTTTAATAGACAGTGTCTGATCAGTTACCAGCGCCCATTGTAGAGTGTAAATTAAGTGTCCACCATTGGTAACTTTGTTATCAGTGAAAATACAAAGTTGTTTAAATTTTTAAAACTGGTAAAAATCAGAAGAAAAAAAAATAATTGAATTGATTATTTTTCAGTTAAATAACATTTTTTAAATGGCAACCCCTGTATATTTTTTTTCTGTTAAAACATCAAATTTTAAACCAAAAAATTGATAATAACTTCTGCTAGAGTCAAAATTAAACTCAAAATAACGATAAATTTTTTAACGATAATCATTTGCAGTATTAAAATATTAAGACGGTTATGACAACAACATGGCCTTCGCATTTTGATAGCATTCGGATAAGCGACGATAAATTGCTAAACTGGACATCCTCGCAACTAGAAGGCTTTGGAAAACAATGATAAAATCAAATAATGTCAAACATTAGTGTGTTTGTCAAATACTCGTTTATAAGCTTTATTGTGTCAGTTATTGATTTTAACAAAATCAAATGAGATTGAGAAAATCCTCTTTGATAGCAAGACAATACTACACTGAATTATATCCCGCTCGCATTCAACTGTATCAACGATATTTTCTGAGACTTTATTGACAATTTAGGGGCAACGAAAATGTTTTTGCTAAAACAGTGGCAAAGAAGAACTCATAATAAGCGAGCCACGGAAATTGCAGTTATTGGATATTTCGAAGCTTATCGTGAGAATTTAATACCAGATATTCTAAAGGATTCTAATTTCAGTTATGGTACGGTTCAAAGGATTTTAAAAAAGTAGAAAATTATTCCATATAAGTAATAATTTTCTTTTGACAGGGGATCCAGAGAAAAGACTTGTTTTTTGCCATTGGCATCTTAACTTCTGTCGACAAAATGTAAATAACTTTCGTTGCACTTTATGGACAGATGTATCACATTTTTCAAATTCTGGACTGTTTAATAGAAAACACCACCATTATTGGTCAAGAGAAAATCTTTAGTACATTCAAGAGGTCCATAAGTCCGTTTTATTTTCAACGTTTGCTGCGGTATAATTGGTTCAAAACTTGTTGGCCCGTTCTTTTATGGGGACACCCTAACTGGTGAAAGATATTTAAAATTTAGTACGGAAATTTTTAATAATTTCTTAGACGATTTGGATCTTATAAGTAGACATCATCTGCATTTTCGACAAGATGTCGAAAATGCAGTCAACTGCCTACAACTACAAAGGGACTTATCATTTTCTAAGTACTACTTTTAGTGATCAGTGGATAGGAACATATGGCCCCATCCAGTGGCCTCCCAGATCGCCAGAACTAACCCCACTTGATTACTTCTTGTGGGGTTACTTAAAAACAATTAGTTAAAATTTACAGGGAAAACGTAAATATTGATGTACTATGTAGAAGAATATGCCGTAGAGTATACTTAAACGAAGTTGAAATCGCTAGGGCAGTGACGTTAATTGAGGAAGGTTATTCCAGAAGAAGAGTTGCAGAAATTCTTAATATGAAACAGAGCATGGACTCTGTATTTAATATATGGCATTATCAGAAGCAGGCCGTATCCTCAATCTCAAAGGGCCACATCAGCTCGAGAAGACCGTTTAAGTCTGTGGGCGATTAAGGAACGAACCACTACTGCACGAGCGCTTCAAAATCAATTAGCAACCACAACGGGAACCAGAATTTCTTATCAAACAGTACGTAATAGACTTCATAAGTCTGAGTTGCGGGCTAGGAGGCCGGTTAGAGTGCCCCGTTTAACAGCAGAGCATCGACGAGCTCGAAGAATTTTTGCCGAACCACATCATTGGACAATACCACAATGGAGTAATATTTTGTTTAGGGATAAGTCCAGATTCTGCTTACATTACAATGATGGACGAGGTCGGGTATGGCGACGAACAGATGAGCGGTATTTGGACTCAGCTGTGCAAGAAACTGTTCGGTTTAGCGGAGGGTCTAGTGTGGTATGGGCTGGTATATATTTAAATGGGCGCAGAAAAAAAAAACTGTGTCTAGTGGGAATTGCAAACGATTCCTTAACGTCATTACATTAGTAAGAAGACATTTTTACCCCACACGTGATTCCTTTTGCAGATAATATGGGAGTAGATTTCATTTTACTACACGATAATGCTGAGCCACACGTGGCTAGAACAACAACAATGGCGGGTTAACAATCCAGATCTCAATCCCATCAAACATCTGCGGGATTCATTGGGACGAAGATTATTTGAGCGGCAGCCTATACCAACCATCCACCAATTTAAATAACTTCTTATTCAAGAATGGGAACAGCTACCCGATTGAGAGAATGCCCAGTTGTTGTGCTGAAGTTATCAGAGCCAGAGGAGGGCATACTCGCTACTAAGAATAGTTTTAAGATACTCTCTTATTAAAAGATGGAAAAAATAAAATCATTATTCATTGACTTATTGAAATTTGAATTTGTTATTCCTAAATTTCACAAGCGACAGGTTTAAGACATTTACAATTTTAACAGTAGTCTTTCTCAAATAAAGGAGAAAATGATGACTTTTTCAAAAAACTATAACACAAAAAATTATTTAAATTTTTTCAAGTGGCTCTTTTTTCATTTTGAGTAGTTTATATTGATGATGATGGGCAAATGCTTAAAGCTAATACTTCTTTAAAGATATCCTGAAGCAATTAGTCAACCGTCATCTGGACCACCCGCTCAACTGGGACCACCTATAACGCCCATAGGCGGACCCAGGCCACGTATGGGCCTGCGCCCGCCATTTAGAGCGCGACCTCCAACGGATAGACCTGAGCCACCCGTTTCCCAATCATACGGGCCCCCTGACTCTCAGCCTTACGTGTCACAGAGTGCTCCCGCGAATGGGTCTCCGCCGCCTATCCGGCAGACTTTCGATGCACCGCCAACATCAACCGCTAGACCTGCTTCGCCTCCAACCTCACAGCCTTACATCTCTCCACCCAAGACGACGGCTCTTTTAGCTTCCACAACTAATTCTTACAATCCACCGCCTAGTGCAAACTCCGAACCTCCGCAGCCTAACCAGCCCTATATCCCTCCATCCCATTCTACAACAGCTGGGGTCCCACCTCCAATTTCACAACCTTATGTTCCCACTTCTTCGACGGGAGCACCACCCTCGCATCACCCTCATACGTTTCCGCCTGACGTTCGTGGAGTTCCTAACAATGATGGACCACCCCCGCCGGCACACGACGCACCACCGCCGCAAGTAAGTCTATATCTTAAAATAATTTTAATTACATATCAGTCACATTTCAATACCGCTTCCAGTTTGACCGGAAGTGCATACTTTTGAATTCCTCAAACAAATATAAGTAAAAGATAGCCTTCGTTTTTTTAATAACTGCAATAGTTTTAATGATAATGAAGTTTGGAATTTTACTTTTTGATTCTTCCCTGACTAGTTATTATTATCAGAAGTAATCATATTTTGGACTGAAAACTAAAACAAATGTTATTTTTTGTTTATAAATATTTTATGTATGTATGTATTTTATGTTTTATATATTTTATTTATTTGTATAATAAAATGTAATAAAACCGAAAATATATTAAATGTCGATATTTAAGGTATTTTCCTAGTTTCAATAGTCAAAGATATAAGAAAAGTTTCTTATTAAAAATTATTTATAACTAAACGAAGATTATTAATATTAGGCGATTTCTACTAGTTTGTATTTATTTTCTAGTAAATTCATTTGAAAATCAGGTATGAAAAAATTAAATAAATAAGGTATAATAAGTACAAATCAGGTAAATATACTAGGTATCGCAAACAAATAATTTTTTATTTTTAAGTTTTTAATTTGTTTAAGTAAAACAAAACAATTTGACGACGTTGCATCAAATTCCTATCAATTGACAAGATGATTTGTTTTCAGTCACTTCCGGTATTGATGCTTTTGTAGCCCTAACTACATTTTATTTAATAATAACACGGATAACATTTTGATGCCACAAGTAGTCAACAACAGTTGATAGTTTTATGAAACAATTGATAGTTTTTCGAATAGATAAAAAGAATAAAATAGCATGAAAGCAAACCTTGAAATAAGAAATTTGTGAATCTTTAGTTTTGTCGTATCTTTCGTACTGTAATTTTACACAGGTTGTTTTCAAAGTTAAGTCATTTATTTTAACACCTTGTAGAATTCGTCAAAAGAGGTTTATATTTCAAAAATCACTTATATAAGAGTTGCGTAATAAGAGAATTACTTTGCATTATTGAAAATTATTTTTTTAAAAATCTTTATTAAGTTAATTGGCTACAGTTTTCACAAAAATTGTTCAAAATTTTCCCCATCTGTTCAATCGCCACATACTTGCTCGGCGAATCCACGAATCTTTTAAAGCTTCAAAAATAAAATACTGGTGTCCACGAAATAAATCACAAAAATTATCAATGCGCGCGCTTGTTTTTCTCTCGCGAAGTTTTTCTGGAGTATTTACTGCACCATCATATACCAACTCTTTTAAATAGCCCCACAGAAAAAAATCGCGAGGGGTCAAATCTGTTGAGCGAGGAGGCCAAGAAATGGGTCTACTATCCATCTACTCGGAAACTGCTTATTTAGATGTTCATGAACTTTTCGTCTTAAATGTTGTAGAGCCTCATGTAGCAACCACATATTCTGTCTCACATTTAGAGGAGCATCTTCTAATAATTGTGACACAATATCTCAAAAGAAAATCTAAATAAATTCCACCGGCCAAACATTTAATGAAAACCTATGTTGGAAATTAGATCTTTTTATGTTGAACGGTGAACAACATGCGAAAACCCTAAATTAATTATTAATTATCGTAAAATTTTCATTTCTGTTGAACTCTCCTAAAAGCCACTGGCAAAATACAACTATTCTAGAATGATCTTCAAGTTGTACGGCCGTTGATAATGACAAGGATAATACTGTTCTTGTCGTATTGTCTTCCACACTTTACTATGAGAAACTTCAACTTGAGCTGCTATGGCTTTAGTACTCATTGTTGGGTCGTCTTCGACCATTTCTAAAATGCCTTCCTTCCTAACCTTTCAGGTTGAGCAGCTCTTCAGCGTGGCCTCCTCTTTGTTCGTTAAAATTCCCCGTGTCACGAACTCTAATATGTAAATTTATAAATCTACGTGAGCCGTTATGATTTCTTAAGCTTTCTGCATACAACCTGTCTACTGCGGTTGCATTTTATTGGATATGGTAATTATGCAGGGTGTATTTCTTGACAATACTGGTGTCTTGAATGCACCATACCGTTTAAGATTAGAAGCCAATCGTCTGAAAATTTTTATATAGGGTTGTTTTCTCGCTGGATAGTTATTTAAATGTATAGGACCAGCTTTAACGGCGTCGCTGTAGCATAGGATATAAGATTTCAACATATTAAACTTTTTCTCAGGTAAAAAAAACATTCCATTTTGAAAAAGAAAAAAAACTGTAGCAACAAGACGCAAGAATAAAGTTCAAAAACACTATATGTCAAAACCAATTCACAAAATAAGAAATTCACAAAAGATATTTGTATCATCGTTTAATTCGTAATAAAATATTCTATCCAATATAGGGTATACTTTTTTTATACGCCATATGAAAAATAAAGTTGATGATGGTTTCTCCGAAACGAACCTTCGTACGGAAAATCTCTCAATGCTGTTTTGTAGAGCATAAAAAGTAGCCATGAGAAAGTGTCCAAAGTGCGAAAGTATCCCGAATTGGCAAATTTTGGTTTTTCGGGCATACTTTTGAAACTACTTGAAAATTTAGAACTTTCTAAACGCATATTGTTAGGCTTGAAGATGCCCAATTTTGCTCCAATTTAACCATCTTCTTATCTCCTTATTTTTCAAGATCCACATGATAGACATCCTTATCTTAGACACTGAAGACTGGCTGAAGTATGGCTAGTAGGTATTTAATAAATTACAAAAAAGAATCCTAAAAATCTAACAGTTATTTAAAATAATAAAGATTTTAATTATTTAAAAAAGTCACAAACAAATATTTTTTATTTCGCTTTATTAAACAGAAAAAAAAATGTGAAAAATTAAGAAGTGCAATGATTAAAATTATAAATAAAATTTGTTCTTACACCTACAATAGAAGTAGATTTTAATAAAAATTTGACTCATTATTATATTTTAGAAATTGATTTACAAAATTATATAATAGTGCCCCTTAAGTTGATGGTTATTTAACGTTGATTACATATATTATACACATTACTATGGTATGGGGCGTAGTCCATAAAATAAACGATTTTTTTATTTTTTTTATCCGAATCAGACCATTGTCACTGGTTCAAAGATTGTTCAAAGGTTGACAAAATTTCTATGGTTTCTTCAAGAAGATTATTAAGGTTTGATATTGATTAACTTTAATAATTTGGTTTACAGCATTGCTCCAGTTTTCTTGGGTAACGTTGTCCACCAGCCTTTTCAAAAGTTGCATGTCTAGCAATAAATCCTTTTACTTGAGCCTAAATTAATTCTATGAAATTTAATTCGCAATGATGAGGTGACAATCGAAGAACAATTATATTATGTGTTTTGGCCATTTTATCAACAACATGCTGGTTAAATTTTGCCTTATTTTCTTTCACTATTGTTAGAAGCTTTGCTTTTATCACTATCAAGAGGTTTTTTTCAGTAAGCCAATTTTTTATTTCCCGTTTTGTTAGGCTGAATAAAGGCAATTAATCTGCTTGTGCTGAACTGCTAGAATGAAACCTGGCATTGTCCGTAACAATAATGGAATTTTCGGGAATTGACATCAGCGTTAATTTTCTCATGGTAATCTTCAGGTGCCTTAGATTCGAATTCAAATAAATCAGCATATAAAAATATGCGTAATTATTAATCTGTAACCGTTACCAGAAGAAAACTTTTAAACCAGTCCATAAGCCTACTAAAACAGTCTGTCAGTGTGTCCTTCATTAACCCATGTTTCTTCTAAATAAATAATGTTTCTCTCCTCCCTTCGGTACTCTTTAATTTGCCTTAAACATTTCGTATTACAATAGATTATTGCTTATATACTTTTTAAAATAGATTATATATTTTCCTTTTGCCAAGAAAAATTTTGTTCGTGTAAAATTTTCCAAAACTTTTCCTTCCCACTTCGGGTACATTTTAATTTTCTTTTATTACTTTCAAATGTTTGTCTTTATTTGTTGGGATCTCATTATAAAATAAAATGTACTGATCTTTTGATTGTACTTTTCGCTGTGTCAACTTCTAATGGCTTTCTACCAAGGGTCTTTTTTACACTGTCATCAGGCAACTTAACACTGTTTCCACCTTTTTATTCACTAAGTAGTCTATAAAATGTGTCAATTCGCCTGTCATATTCCTGTCATATTGGCACACGTGGGAACTATACTTATAACAATCCTTGAAGATACTTGATGTATATTTAGTACTATAGTCCTTTATATAATACGGGTCTAAATTTTGAAAAAATTCTGGCTGCAAAAGGACAACTAATGCTTAAAAATATATTTTATTATTAGGATATATATTATATAGCAAAACATAACTTCCAAATTAAAATAAGGATTGCACAATTCAGGTACCTATCTAAATGTATAGCTACCTACTGGAATAATTGATCGCATAGTTGTCAATACTTTCATTGTTTATTACTTGAGTACCTTTAGAAGTACCTAGAATACCTAGTTAATACCACAGTGTAAACTCTGTTCTTGATAATGTAATAATTACTAATATGATACTTACCTATAACGCCAATGGTTTATTGCCACTTTATGGCTATCGATCTTTTCTTGTTCTCTTAGCAATAGGAAATAGATTTTATGTATTTAACAATTTATGGCCGTTAAAACTAATGATTTTTTTTTTAATTTTTTGTCTTCAAAACTAAACAAAATGATATTCAACAGCCTTATCCTCTACCTCCTGCTGTGCCTACATCGACTGGTCCGCCTACTGGCCATCCGCATTACCCACCTGCACAGCCTGTTTTGGATAATGTACCCCCTTCAAATGAAACCTCAGAGCAGTATTTTGGGCCCTATCCCCAACCCCACTCATCAGATCGTAGAGAAGAAGATGGATCATACGAAGAGTGAGTTTTGATAAAATAAAATTTTTAATATAAAATTCTAAGGCAAAAGACACATTTTAAAAAATGTATTGTGGCTAATTTTGGCTTTCTGAAATTTTATGAACTTGCCATCTAGTGTTCTTTAAGGTAACCCATAAGGATAATATTTTTTTTTAAATTCTGATTTAAGGCCGAATTTTGAAATATTTTAATTAATTGGACTCTGTATTTAGATAACAAAAAAATAATAATATAGTGAACTTGCTAAATGCATCAAACTAATTTGCTATATCATTATACCAGCAAAAATAAAATCATTTTGATTAATCTAATCCTCTAATCTATAAATATTAGATCTGTTTGTTTGTGATTGTTTATTTCGTTATGATCTGCTTGTTGATTTCGTTATAACTTAAAAACAAACGTAATGGACTAACACGAAATTTGGCATACTAACTTTCATCCCCGGAAGGTAATGGTTATGGTTCTTTTTATAAATACATTGCTAACTTTGCAATAACAAGTCACCCTGGTTGACGTAAAGTCATAAGCGCGCGACGCCCTCTTCGCCTGCGAGGAGAACCGCGGGTTAAGGCTTGTATTTCTTATATAAACGTTACATTTCTCATTTGAAAAATCTTCGGAAAAATTGGACTAACATTGCTGCCAGTAAATTTCTAACCTGAAACATTTTTCTGATGATATGGTCGTAAACCAATTATTGAGGATGTTTTTATCATAACTAATTCAGCACTTAGTATTAAGTAAGTAAACTATGGGTACAAGATAATTAAATTTCTTAGCCTAATCATTAGCCGTCTCGGTCCCCTAACCTTAATACATTTTTGGTATTTATGAACTATTTAGTGTATGCATTACTTATAGGAAATGACGGTTATTTAAGAGTCAAAGTTTTAATTATAAGTAAACATTGTCAAAAATATCCTAATTTTGCACTTTTTCTTGAAATATTAGTTGCATTTAAAATATTTTTTATGTTCGTAAACTATTTGTTTATTGTTGTTTTGATATTTCCATGTAATTAAAGAAAAATATAAAATATACATAAAATTATTTAAGAAATATCGACTATTTGATATTTCTTAAACAAAAAACTTTATTTCCTGTAGAAAGACGGAGGCTAGCCTCGTTTGCATCTCGTTGTGTTTTTAATTTATGATTGTTTTGTTGGTCTATAATTTCTTACAGTAATCAAGTTCGAGGAAATTGATTAGATTTAAAAGATTTAGCATTGCAAGTATTGGCTTTTCGCTGACACGGATGATAATATTTCTTCTTATTTTTCATATCCTTAAATATTTGTATAAGTAGCCTTGCCTGCGCCACAGAAAGCCACGAGCCGCCACTGGTGCATAGCATGTCAATTGAAAGAAAAAGTAACATAAAGAAACCCTCATATCTCCATACAAAGAATGCGTGGTTAATGTTACCCTTATATTTGGTAACTATGATTAAATTATATCACATAATATATCCAATAATCTGTGGATAATTTTTATATTAATATTGATTATTCTTATATCCGAGTACACGCAATATTTTAAATAACGAATTTTAATAATTATAAACGATAAAAACTTATCCGATTGTGTCCGAAAGATGTTTGATCCAAATGTACAACAATAAAGGTTGCAGGTCAATATATAAAGTGTAATGGGTCTAATTACATATTAGGGCTTCAGAAGGTCTTTTGTATTCTGTTTAATACCGGGTTAATTCCCATAAGTCTTTCACTGTCGGCTATTAAAACAAACCTTAGAACAATAACTTCTACAGTTACGGATTGTTTTTTAAAATCTAGATCGGTATCTCAAGAACCAAGGCCTCCCTACCAAGATACATATGATGAGACTCAACCTCCAGATCCACCTTCAGATGGTACCAATAACAAACCGTACGAAGATGAATCCGGTGGAGAATTTGCTGGATTAGCCTCTTACTTTTCAAGCCAAAGGGAAGACGATCTGGATTCATAGTCTAAATATTTAAGCATTAATGGAATACTTATGCGGTTGGTAAGTGTTTATATTTTTTTCGAATAGTATAAAATGTAATTATACAAGCTGCCATTTATCGAATTCTTAGTCGCGAAATGAAAATGTTTTTGAAAGATCATCTCATGTAATATTCCGCAACTAAAGATGGCAACTTTCAGATCCAAAGTTACTATCTTACTATTATTTTTGCTGTTCTTATATGGGACATGTATTGAAACTTCTCCTTTTTTTCTGTTATAACCGCACTAATCTTTCATTTAAAATCCCCCCAGTGTAATTGTCAAAGCGAAGTGGCATAAGGCCTATTGGCCACTTTTTGCACTTAAATTCACCACTTAAATTTCTTAGTTTAAATCAACAGGCAAAACTGCAGTCTCCACAGTATCGCACAAAATAGAAGTCATATTATTTTTGTTAAGACAAAGCCTAATTATTTGGACTTACTGGAAAATTATTAAATAAATGACACACCATTAAAAAAATACACAAAGGCAGTAACAAAAATTTAGGAATAAAATACATTATTGATAATTTTATCATAATAGACTTCCAAGGTTCCTCGTATTTGTTAATTGTACAGTATTTGTTATTTGCATATTTTGATTGACAACTTAAAATTTTTTAATATAAATAATAATAACATCCAATGATTTAAGCGACCACTTTAAGATTCTAATATGGTTATCAGTAAAGCACTGCCTAACAAGACTTGCTGTATGCTTCGGACCGTTGTTATGTTAGAATGTAAATTTTAATCGCTGAGAGATTTAAGATTATTTCGATCTCGAATCAGTTAATTTTCTTGCAAACTTTATATAATGGACCATGAACAGTGGACAACATTCATGAGCACTCACAATGAAAGGAAATTTAGTCACTGTTTTCTTTGAAAATGCCTCAGTTCAAATCTTTGCCTAATTGTTGGTGAAATTAAGGGTGAAAAAAACGTAACAGTTTTACTATATCTAATCTTATATGAAACTTTATTTTCTTTTCATGTAATATATATTACAATCATAAGACCTTCTTTCTTACACCAGTTAGTGTAAGAAGTATCAGAACTTGTACTCCTTAAGTTCGAAAATAAAATTTTAGAGCTTTTTTATCTTATTAAAGTATTTTAACAGTGTATTGTTGAGGTTGATGTGTCCCAAAATGCATCCCTTTAGAGTTACAGCCCGCGCAAATTGCTTGAAGAAAATTGATTATTTGGATCACTGACTACAGTTATGCGTTAAACCTCTTGAAAATTTGTAAGTTCCTGTTTTTTGGAGTACCCTTGACATATTCCGTTTTTCTGAAAATTGGGCTTACGTCATTTTTCGGGATGGATTCAAGGGGGCTTACCCTTATGATGGCCCATATCTTATGTTTCCGATAAAAAAAATTGACAATCTAGAACTTAGTCTACCTATGAAAATAATTATCGTTTCTTGTATTTTTCCGATACAATTAATTTGATTTTACAAAATGCAAGCAGTCACGGCCCACTTTGTTTTTTGTAATTTGATAGTTAATCTAGTTTAATAATGCTCCCCTTTCGTTTACCAGTGGCTTTCTCGAAAACGGTTTATTGAATCAAAAAAATGCAAAAGACAAAAATTTCAGATTTTTTCATGGGTAACTAGATGGTGTTTCTAGATTTTCAAATATCCTGTCAAAAAAATAACATAGGAGACATCAGAAGAGTAAGCCCTTCTGAATCCTTCTCTAAAATTGAATTCACGCCATTTTTGGGACGGAAAATGAAAATAGCACGGTTCCAAATAATCGTTTTTTTTTTTTTTTTTGAAGCAATTTGCGTAGGATGTAGTTCTGAGGGGGAGCATATTTGCACTCAATTTTGTAACACCCTATATAGTAAATTCTTTTAAGCATACAATGTTTCTTAGCCATTTGAAGCTCACGACAAAGCTGACCGAACCATCATGTAAAACTATTGTCTTACAAGCTTAATCCCCAGTTTTATTAAAATATTTGAAATAGCAAATGCACAGCAAAGAGCTTTTTTATACAGAAAGTGAAATTTTGTTAAGAAGAAATTCCTAAGTGACTTAGGTCATAGCATAGGTCATAATCAGTGAGAGTCAGATCAGTCTAAACAGTTTTTACTGTCTAAATCACATTCTATTGGAAATAAGGAAGATCTTTCTTATTCTTATCGCATTAAAAAAACATTTATTGGAAAAACTGCAAAGGTATGGAATGAGAGTTAGATCAGATTTAGTCAGACCTATTATACTACGATATCTTTCGGGTAGTAGAATTTTTTCTGCTGAATAAAATGGTGAAAATAGAAAAAAAAACATTGAGTTTTTGAGAAAATGTGAAAAAATATTTAACAAGTTTAGTTACACTAATAGCCTAAACCTAAAAGTAACAAAACTGTACCGATATTAATAATTTTCTCAAATTTAGGCAAGTAGGCTTTGAATTTTTTGAGAGGAAAACAAATAAATCATTGTTTGAATAATAAAATGAGAGTAGCCATAGAGATTTCATAAAATAAATAAAAACTGGCAGTTACACGTTAGCAAAGCTTTTACGTAAATTGAAAAATTTTATATGTTAGACTGTTTGCCGAAAAAATAGTGAAGTATAGAAGAATATATAGAGAGTACCTCCAGAGATTTCAGACTCGTAACTTGCCAAACTAAAGATACTTAGAAAAAATGTGTTTAAAAGAACTAGAAGAAGGGATCAATTTATAGTAACCGAGGATGTTTAAATTTCTATTTTGGTATATTTTGAAGCTTATATGTAAAACTCAACTAGAGGTTTAGCAAGAGCTTACGGTGTGAGCTTAGTAACCATATAGCGGGTATAAAGAAACACAAATTTGTACCATATAAGTATCGACCAGTATAAATATTGTTGCCTGGTGATAACGAAAGAAAACTTGCTTTTTGCAACTGGCTGCGTAATGCTTATGAAGCGAATGATAATATTTTAAACTGTATAACTTGGAGGGACGAAACTAATTTTTTGAACAAAGGTAAAAATTTACACGATTGATCCCAAAAAAATATTTTCCTTAATGATCCCAGAAGCCTTTAAAATCAATTTGGTATAAACATTTGGCGCGGCTTAAAAGGAAACCAAATAATAGGACCTGTGTTTTATGATGGCACCTAGATAACGTTGACCTCATAATATCTGGAGCGCTGAAAGATTATTTGGATATTGGATTAGTAGAATGGAAGATCTATTTTAAAGCTACAGTCTGCTCAGAAATGTATTGAACAGGATGGCAATGTTTTCGCTCAATTAAGTAGCTTTACCTCATGTAAGTTGTATATTTCAAAGCCAACTTGCCTAAATTTGAGAAAATTAAAAATTTTCTTATAACTTGAAAAAATTTATCTAAAAATATAATTATATTATATTAATTTCGCTTCGAGACCCCAATATAATTTTAAATAGATAAAAAAACACAAAGCCTCAATCTCAAAAGTCATATAATAAAATTTATTCTTGAAGTGGTTACATGCTTCGCTCAGAGTTGAGCATCATCAGACCTGAACGACGACATACTAATAACACACACCTGTCACCAATCAGCTATAGGATAACACATGCTATTTGATATGTGCACGTGTAAAAACACATATCGAAAACGTACATCATCATTTTCTTGAAGAGGATTTGCCTATTTTACTGGAGAATTTGCCTCTTAAACTATAGAATGACATGATTTATGCATGACGGCCCTCGGCACATTTTAGCATTCAAGCGCGACAATTTGAATTCAAATTTCTATAATCGTTGGGTAGGTAGGGGAGGATCCCGCCCTTAAAGTTTAGAAAGGTGTATCTAACCAAACTATTAACGAATAGTTTGGTTTATTTTCTTTGCGGGCATCTAAAAATCTTAGTTTACTAAATATCTATTTAAAATGAAGAACTGCGGCATCGAATAATAATAGACTCGCACGCGAATCAATGAGAAGAATAATTATTATTGTAATTTTGATCTGGTTTTTCACCCCGTTTATTAAGTGTTCGTCTGTTTAATTTTCTTTAAAAATATTTCATTTTAATTAGAAAAGGTTATTTTACAAAAGTTTAACTTTTTTAAAACACATGCATGAATTATTTCAAACTTAACAATTTCAAAAACTCCTCCTAGTGACATCTAATAGAATACTCTTTTCGCGTGAAAATTATTAGGGAATTTATTTCTCTGACCAAAAATATCATACAGGGTTGTACATGAACGAAGTCATGAGTCTTTGAAAGTCATAAAAGACACTTAGATAGCGCCCTCTACAAGTAAAAGCTAAACCAAGGAGAAATTCAAATTTCTTATGTCAAAAACCTTAAGGTACCAATTTTCGTTCAGAAATCAACATTATTTAGGAAATTATGCAGAAAAAAGAAAAATAAAAATAAATCTTAAAACCCTGTATCTTGAAAACATAGCAATATATGTAATATATAGGAATTTTTTATCTTAAAAATAAAAATTACCCTGCGAAACATCGGACCCTTATTTAATAACTTTAACAGAGACATCTGTATACATAGGTATTTTTTAAAAGTTTGAAGATTTATGATTGCATTATTTAAGCCAACCGTTTTTTTTCGCATATCATCTTGCTATTATTAAATATTGAATTTGAAGACTAAAAAAATATTACGAAACATTAAACTAAAAAATTCCCGAAAGTCTACAAGCATTACTTGACGCATATCATTTTGTTTCTTACTTTAAGTACCTATTAATCATGTAAAATGGCTCATAAATAAGCTATTTTAATAACATTTGCATTTATCTCATAATATATTCTTTTTTTTTTCAGGTGTCTTCACATGGAAGCTAGAATTTAATAACACTAAAAATATTGTACAGTTTTATTTAAATTGATTCTCGATGTATTGTCTATATTTTTGTATATAAAACATTAAAGGAGTTAAGTTTAATGTATAATCTTATAATATGAAATGCATGTATTTTATAAAATATTTTTTGTTTATACAGAACATCCATTTTGTGTTTTAATTTATTAGGGGTATGAGATTTAAGTATATTTTAAATGTATTAAATCATACTACCGAAGCGTGTTGTGCCTGACATGCTTATAGACATATATATTTTATTTTGTTGTCATTAAGCTACATATTAAATTTTGTAGCAAGGTAAACTTGTTGTTTCATTGCAAAAGAAAAATCATGATGATGGTTATTTCTATGCCAAAACGTCGTAAACCGCATAGTGCAACGATATTGTAAACAACGAGAAACCAGCTCTCCGTTTCTCTATCTCTCAGATTCTCCGTCATTTCGGAATAACAAGTAACACACCGGACGACGCAACGTTTAGAAGGTTGGCGAGAAGCATCTGGAATAGCGTTTAGCCGAGTATATAGGGAACCAAATCGCCGATAGTTAGTTTAATGAAGTAAATTTTGGAATATTGGCGCGAAATTTAAATAGTTGTAAACTAAGCCAGTAAAAATAAATATCTAGTCGTGAGTGATCGGTTTTTTCGTAATGAAGTGTGTAAATAAACGTGTCTATGTTAACTATTTTCGGTGAAAAAACCGTATAATACGAATGCGATACATGATTTTAAAGGGAAATAAAAGTACAGGTCCGTATTTAAAAAGAAAAGAAAGAAGCTGTTGCCAAGATAGTAAAATCATAAATTACATTTAAAGCTGAGTAGTCGGAATATTCACCACAGTGTCCGGACTCAAAGCTAATTGAGAATCTGAGAATATCTGGTAGATAATTGAGAAACAAATGCGCACCAAAAATATCAGTATTCGTGCTCAATTATTTGAAGACCTCGAAAATGTCTGGAAATCAATAGTTCCGGCTATAATTTCCAATCGCATTGGATCGATGCCAAAGAAATGTCAAAAAGTTTCTGAGAACAAAGGGTACCTGACGAAGTATTAATTTAGTTTCATTATTATACGATACAAATATACTTTAAGAATAAGTACTTTCTAATTTTGTCGCAAAGAATTTGTTATATTTTTCTATTTTTTCTAATAAATCTTGGGAAACAATGTTTTTGAATTTATTTTAGTGGCATTTTAAACTTTTTATTGACATAAATCTTTTAGCTCAATAATAAGAATTCTAAGAATAATAAGAATAAAAGTCAAAATTAGTCCAGTGTCTCTAATTTTGTCTGATACTGTATAAGTCGTTGATAAACAGGCCATAATTAAAACACCGTAAAAAAAGTCTGTATGTCTTTATTCGTACAAGTCCTCTGGGTTTCAAAAGATTAGGGATACATAATTATGTAAAACCAATGAATGGTTTTACATATCAAGTGAAACTAAATGGTCCAACAATTAAGAATCGAGAATGTGACAGAAAATCGACATTAAAATATCCACTAAAATAAAAATTTGACTACGTTCGTAAAATTTTGGAGAGCATATTTGTAAGATCCGAAATACAGTGAGAGAGATTAGATAGAGAATGTTGGAAGCCTATAAAATAAACCCAGATTTTTTTATTTTGCACCTGCCGACAGTTACCTTACCTACTCTTGTAATGAAAAATATTTATCCGTCAGAATCTGATATTTATAGAAAAGAAACTTTTAGATACGTAACTATATATTATTATAGTGACTCTAACCATTGTATTCAACATAGGCTAGCACGCGTTTTAGTACATCGTTTATTCTCATTTCCTCTAACTAGTAACAGATTTAATGACCAAAAAGAAACAATTAAATGTATTGCTAGGGTCAATGGATAGTTTAAACTGAATCTTAAAAACTGTATCACATTTTAAAAAGATGAAAATATTTTTTTTATCTTTAATATTTTTTTCTATCTTGACCATTTTTATCTGGTATTACAAACTTTCATTGCAATACCAGATAAAAATAGTCTATCAATAAGTTCGGCCGAGTTAAGAAATATTTTAGGGAACTAAGGCTAATGAAAAGTCCGGGAGATTAATTGTAATGATCCTAATAAGAAAAAACAGAACAGACAAGAAGATTAATTAATGTCAGATTTAAAAAACTAAATCAATTGTATAGTTTAGTTAGTCATAAACCTTTGCTTAGCCATGCTTCAAGGATTTTCGGTCTATTAAATAGATCTTTAGTATATAAGGCTACTTGTACAGGGTGTTTCAGAACTATGGGATCAAACTTCTGGGGGTTGTTCAGTGCAACAGAAAAATCCATTTGAGTATAGCAACCCATGTCCGGAAATGCGTCACTACGCCACTACGGCCCTAAGACGCGTTAAAATTTATAAAAAACATTAATTACCTAAATAGGATTTGCTGCATTTATTTTTACCTTTTGTACATGATACCATAACAACAATTGTTTAAAATCAACGCTTATCAATGTCAATTCTCAATGTCATGTTTAAAAATTTTATAGCATGTTTAACAATTTTTAAACATTTATTGCTAATGGAATACTTTACCTGAACTAAAAAACTCAAGAATTGGCGGATATGCAATTGGCATACGGAGCAACAAACTTCAATGCACGAGCAGCATCGGGGTTGAGTTACTTATTATATTGGGTATTACGTCACTTATAGCAAAAATCAATTTAGAAATGTTTATCTCACACGCTCAACAATTGAAATAAAGAAGAAAATAGACTTATTCACGTATTTAAAAGAAATATGAACTTAAATCTGTAACGATACCGTTCGATATACATAATTTAATTTAAATTCAATAAGTTTTAAATACAATCATTTGCTTGAGGTATAATAGATTTTTTATATACCTAGGAGCTGAGGGTATCATGGTTTCTATCGGGGTTGTATCATGAACGTTATCCCGAACGACAGCATCCTGGATACAAAAAGTTTATTGCGGTTCATCGGCGGCTCGCTGAGACAGGCATGTTTAAAACCAAGATGCTTGATACTGGTGTTGCTCGAACCGTAAAAACGGTCGAATTTGAAGAAGAGGCCTCTTTCACAAGAGACGGTATTTTTAATAGTAGGAATAGCCATGTTTGGGACGAAGAAAATCCTCATGCAATTTTTCCAAGAAAACATCAGAAACGTTGGTCTGTCAACGTATGGGCAGGCATTGTTGATGATTATTTAATTGGGCCATACCTTCTACCGGAACGGTTAACAGGACCTATTTATCTGCGTTTCTTCTCCCAGAACTCCTTGAAAATGTTCCACTAAACGTTAGACAGCAAATGTGGTTTCAGCATGATGGAGCGCCGGCTCTTTTTGCTGTACAAGTACGCGAGTATTTGGCTCAGCGGTTTGGGCACCGTTGGATTGCCAGAGGTGGAGCAGTTTCTTGGCCTCCTAGGTCACCCGATTTAACGTCGCTCGATTTTTTCTTGTGGGGGACATGTAAAGTCTTTAGTCTACGAAACTCCAGTAGAATCTGAGCTAGACTTAATTGGACGAATAACAGCAGCATTTGAAATCATTCAAAACGAGGATCAAATTTTTAGTGTAGTCCGCCGAAATCATGTGCGGCGTTTAAATCGGTGTATTGAGGTTGGAGGAAGACATTTTGAACAATTGTTGTGATCGTATCATATACAAAAGGTAAAAATAAATGCATCAGATCCTATTTAGGTAATTAATACTTTTTCTAAATTTAAACGTGTCTTAGGGCCGTAGTGGCGTAATGACACATTTCCGGACATGGGTTCCTATACTCAAATGGATTCTACTGTTGCACTAAACAACCCCTAGAAGTTTGATCCCATAGTTCTGAAACACCCTGTATAGTAGGTTCAATTTAGTTTTAATCTCCTCTTGAAGATGCTAACATTGTCAGCGAAACGCACGTCAAGAATGAAATAAAGAATTTTGGTTAGTGGTAAAACTGTTTTGTGATTTGAGTGTCACATCAAAATTTCCAAACATTGGACTATTAAAATGTTATTGTAATAAGTTTTGAACTGAACGTCAATTACGACCATTTAAATTGATAGAAACTTGCGGATCACATTGCAGGCTACTCAATTATCAATGTAGTTTTTATTATACTACAAATTTCTTTAATATTTATTGGATTGAGACAGATTTTTCTCACAGAAGCAATCATTACCCTCTTAGGTAAACATTTTCGTCTGGAAGATAGCTTTATTTGGTTATATTTAGGACGTAGCGTAGATAAACAACTGGGTGACGTCTATAAGAGAATATGTCAGAGCTTCAAGACATATTACTTAAGGGCGACTTTAAAATACCATTTTTCCAAGTATTGTTTATGTTTTTCGACGTCTTTGGGTCGTACCTAAGACGTCAATATATATTTTTCCAAAAAAAATATTTTCTTCGGAAAAAAAACAGAAGAATAATAGACAAAAACTTTATGAAATATGGATATTACTATATTTAAAATTAAGAATTCTTATAAGTTAAAAGGTCGCAAAATTCGAAAATAAAAATATTTTAAACCAACTTATTAATGGAAGTAGCATCTAACTTCATCAACAATAGTATTATACAGTGTGGTGACTTTAACAGGAATAAATTCAGTTAAAACTAATCAAAATTTATCTTGCAAAATTCCTGAGACCCGTCGATTTTTGTTTATTTTTTTTCACATTTCAAGATAGTTTTTGTATTTTTACAAAAACTATCTTGAAATGTGTCTACAGGGGGGGATCCAAATTAACCCCAACTTTTTTTTTTAAATGGAAAGCCACTTTTTTTAAACTCTCATTGAAAAGAGCCCTTTTTCTTGATTAAATTGCCCTATTTACTTTTGTGATTATCTAAAGGAGAAATACGAAAAAAAAATAAAAACCATTAAATTATTAAAAGTTGCGTTTAATGTATAAGATGCTCAAAATGAGCACCATTTACTTGTTGGCAAAGCCCAAGACAATAATAAAATTCGTTTCTGACATTTTCTAACACTTCTGGAGATATTTGTCGGATTTCTTGCATAATACGTTCTTTGAGTTCGTCTAGGTTTCCTGGTTTGCTCATATAAATTTAACTTTTCAAATGTCCCCACAGAAAAAAAATCAAGTGGGGTGAGATCGGGAGAACGTGCCGGCCACTCGATTGCACCCCTTCTACCAATCCATCTGTTTGGAAAATTGTCATCTAAATACTGGCGTACATTACGGGCATAATGTGGGGAGCACCATCTTGTTGCATCTAGATTCTTTCATCATACAAATCTGGATCGAACTGACTCGGATATAAGGCACGTAAGACTGGAACTAGTTCATGTTCAAGAAATTCTAGATATCTTTCCCCAGTTAAAGTATCATTGAAGAATATGGGCCCTATAACTTACCTGCCAATTATGCCAGCCCAAACATTAGTTTTCTGGGGATATTGTGTATTAGTTTCCCTTACCCAGTGTGGGTTCTTGTCAGACCAGTAGCGACAGTTCTGCCTATTAACATGGCCATTTAGGGTGAATGTAGCCTCTTCAGAAAAAAAGGTCCACTCCGAAGATATGCGATTTTCGTCAATGGCGTTCATCATTAATTCACAGGACTGAACTCTGCGATCTTGATCGTCTTCCAATAACTCTTGAACGGGTTGCATTTTATAAGGTCGTTTGTTTGCACTTTTTAAAATTTTTAGCACAGATTTATGATGAATAGAGTTTTCGCGAGCTACTCTTCTGGCTGCAGTTACCGGATTTTCTTCCATCGCTAACAATACATTTAATTGGGTGTTTTCATCGATTTTAGAAGACCTTTGTCTTGAAACATCCCTCACGTGCCCAACTCTCGAAATCTGCTTTTGATTTCACTAACCGTACCTTGGTTAATAGGTTGCAAATCTGGATATTTCTACCTGAATAAGTGGACAACCTCTAGCTGAGTACGACTTCTGTCCCCATAACCAATCATCATTAAGATTTCAATCTTGTGGGATTCGGATCAATAAGGCATTTTTTCAATATAAGTTAACTTATTTAACAACTGGTTGAAATTCAGTTTAATAGTGACACTACAACAATGTCAGGAAATGTCTCGATACCAATAAAATAAACAAACACGCCAAAAATTTACCAACACAAAATATTTCTAGACTTTTAATAATTTAATGTTTTAAGTAAATAGGGCAAGTTTGGGTTAATTTAGACCCCACCTGTAGGTGAAAAAATACAAAAACTATCTTGAAATGTGAAAAAAAATAAACAAAAATCGACGGGTCTCGGGAATTTTGCGAGATAAATTTTGATTAGTTTTAACTGAATTTATTCCAGTTAAAATCACCACACTGTATAAGAAAAACGTTACATGCTATTTATTTCAATCAATACTAAGAAGACAACTTTAACTTTTGTCAAAATTACAATTCTTAAAAAAAAAAACAAACTGCAAAAAACAGTTTGTAAACACAACCAATTTCAATATTTAACGCAGCATATTCTTCTCAAAATCCATTTCTCACTTATCGATTTACGTTTGTTGATTATTCTAGCTAAAGAGCTAGGAAGAATGGCCGCATTTTATATGACATCAGATTCCTGACAGCCAATGCAGTCTTGAAGCGGTAATTTCGCTTTTGAGGAGCTGCGTGAATTGCATCTCAGTATATCTATACAGATATAATCATTTCAGTATATTTTAAATGTATTAAACCATACTACCGAAGCGTGTTGTGGAATTTATTTTTATTTGAAAAACAAATAGGCAGTAGGAGCGCAATAGGTGCTCTACATATTTTAACCATTTCTGATACATTCATATTGCGCGAATGCAAATAAAACCTCAGTTAGTTAACACGTTATTGCTTTTATTATTATAGCCTAATTTAACAGCTTAATTTCTAAATGAAGAAAACAATAAGGTGGAAAACCTACACTAACATATACAGAAAATAAAAAAACATACATAATATACTTTGCATTAACAAATATATATAAATATATATATCAACAATTACAAGTATACATACAAGTTTGTATAATAAAACACTGATAGTGTCAGCTTTGGTCCAAGCACACGATAGTTTTTTTTATAAGATAAAGTAACTAACCTTAACACACTCATAATAAATTATATATACAAACGTCATAGAACAATATAAAGATGTAGATAGAGTATAGATAAATAGACGATGTTTTTGCATCAACTAATACCCTGTGTTATTTAATTAACGACCTTTATGTGGATAATTGTGCGTCCTCCTAATATCAGTTTATTTTAATGGAAACAATTTTTGGCTGCTAGTACAAATTAAGGACTTCTACACAAGTCTTTAGTAAAAAATATTTAATAAATTGTTGTATAATAGTAATTCTAAAAAACTTTAACTAACTGAATATTATTTAAAAATTAAAATAAAAGTATTAATCTAAAAGTTTTAAAATTTACTGTAGGGGATATTTTTTTTGTTTACTGCTAAAGGTGACGTATATACGATTAGACAATTATGCGTAATCCTTATTTGGCACTAATCATTATTTATACGATATGACTGATTGATGTGGGAGGCTTAATAATTTACCAGGAATATATATATTTCACGTATCATGTTTGAAGTGAAATATGTACATAGATTTTGTATAGAGAATTTAAAGGCTGTTAAAATTATTTTCATTAAAAAAATAATTACATAGATAAAAACATAAAATCGTATTATTGTTTCGGCACTTTCAGCATAATTTAAAAAAATACACATTAACAAATTTCAGAGAAAACGCCCAAAAAATCAGAAAATTTATTAAATTATTCAGATCTTCTAAAATAAAAGCCAAATAATAGGATAGTTAGGATGTTAATAAGAGATGTAAAATGAAACAGGCAAGAGAAAAGAGTACATTTTCATATTCACACACATACAAAAGAAAAACGAATTACCCAAGGGTAATTAAACATTACCTATTGCATTAAATGACTTTGTTAATAAAATATACATCACTATAGGATCATTTTGTGATTGGTTTCTATTTGCCGGGTACTGACCATACCATATATAGCAGAGTACCTCAGAAATTAGAATTTTCGTATCGGTTAGGATATTTTTAAAATTAGTGTACTTACTTCAGAAAACACCATTGGCTCGAATAATGGATTCTTATAGCTTAATCCGTGAATACCAGAAAAAATACGGATATTTTATTTTTACTTATAATCAAAAATTTTAAGACTCATTGTTTATAAATATCAATAGGAAGAACACAGTTAAATTTTCTGTCATAAGGGTTCTAAAAAAATTGAGCTTACTCAGGCAACATAAGTTTAATAGATGATTTTTATACAGCCTGTGTAACCTATCCCAAATTTTAGACTTGGTATGGTAAATATTGTTACAATTTACATCAAAGTCTGTATGAAAATAAGTTTTGTTATTTAATGGTTTAATTTAATTCTGAAATACCTTCATCTAACACGCTTAATATTAACTTTTACAACATGTCTTATAACGTATTAGTCACAGTTTACAACTTGAACTTACTTAGCACTAACAGTATCTTGGCTCAAACAGTTTGAAACTTCAAAATAGTTATTGTTGTCGGTGATGCTTTGCAAGTATTTATTCTACTTCTTGTCTTATGTTTTACTTGCATAATTCGTCGACAGATTATATATTATAAAAATAATCAACAAATCGTTTTTAGTTAACGCTTTTTAATACATTGCTAAAAGTGTATATAATAAACTATTAGTAGTTTAACAATACAATATTTTCAACATAGTCCCTGTAGACATTTAATTTGGCACCTTACAGAGAGCATTATTGTATGGGTGAAGAAATAGCTACTACAGGTTTAAAGAGTAATTAAAACTCCATTATACACTAGAATAAAATTACAGAAACTTTTAAAACTATTTTTTTTAAAAGATACTCATATCCATCACGATATGAAAACCTACTTTATTAGAAAAATTATTTCATTTACGTAAACATGATATAATTTCGTATAAAATGAAAAAATTAAACTCCAAGTCTCGATGATGATTTATCAAGGTAAATTCTAGAAAAATCAGTTCTTGGAACTCTTATCTCACCATAAAGATGATATAAGGTACAGTAAAAAACGAAAAATAAACAAAAGTAAACGATATTGGATTTATTTCTTTTTCAGGTAGATATATAAATAATTTCATGTTATTTGCCACAAATGTATTTATCATAATGTCAAATTTCATATTGTCATTTTTAAAGCTGTCCAAACTAATCATGTCATCCAGCAAGATCCAGAAGACGACACACTATCAGCCACTTGCAGAGAGAGCATTATTTTAAAGGAGCTTGATGAAATCATCGAAGTAAACAGTCCTTTAAGTATTCCTTAAAACTGCGTATTTTTCGTGGGACTTTTTTTTTATAACATCTACATTTTAAAAAATCCATTAAGATTGAAGATGGCTTTGTAGATTATGACTTGTTCTGTGATCATTTCTTTTTAGATAACAAATCCAATTAGTTATTAATATATTATTCACAATAAATTTACTGAATGTTAAGTATATCTAAATACTTAAAACGTAAATATTAGCCAAAGACAATAGATTGAACCAATAATCACTTAGGTTAAAAAAAAACAAGTCACCTGAAACTGCTCGTTAATCTGAACTAAGTAATGCAGGACACCTTTTGCTAACAGAAACCTTCTGAAAAAACTTAGCAGGACCATTTGCCCATAATAACACTGCTTTTCATAAAACGTTCGAGAAAGGTTAATGGGCAATTATGGTCCGTGCGTTATGTCTTATAAAATTACTATAGGGATTAGTAATTTCAAATTTAGATCTTACTTTTGAGTTTGGCCAAAAAACATTGATTGAACAATTGGATGCAACTGGGCCTAACATAAAAATCAGGACAAACATTTTAGGGCTTTAAGGAAGCAAATTTTCCTTGCCAAGCAGAAGTTCAGTTCAAAATGACTGTGTATTAAAAAAAAAGAAACTTTGTGAATATATTACCTTTATATTTTCTGTTATTTTGTTATCCTATATAAACTATTAAAAATATAATCAAGACAGAGTTTAATTTTTTATTTAAATTAAAACTGGAGGATTTTGTTCATATTGTTGATCTGGAAATCCCATATATTTATATATTTACGATAGATGCGTAGACTCGCACATATTTTAGATTTCATATAGCGCATGAATCCAGGTGTAAATAATGTCAAAAAGGGGACTGTAAAATTAGAATTTACAAATATATCAAGAGTTTACAATATGTATGTTTACCGCATTGTTTAATAAATTTTACAACATTTGGGTTAATTACATATATATTTGCTTACATTACTTGCGCAGCAAAATATTGCGCTCATAACCATTATACAACTCGGTAACAATAATATTCGGAAGACTAGCGTACAACTATGACCAGAATAATTTAAGGTGAAATTCCGTTAAATTCTTTTTTTAGCTTAGTAGCATCAAATTTATCAGAATTTGGACTAATCGAGTCTAGGAAAAATAAAATAACGCAACAAAAACTGAAATCACCAAATTGATGATTTTAGATGAAATATCTTGTGCGTTAACATATTTCTAGGTTCTTGCTCTTTTTCTGACTTTCTGTCCATTTTGAACTGTTAGGTGAAATGAGATTATGTGATTTTTTTCTTTTTGGCATTTCATTTGTCAAAAAGCTCCGGAGCTTCTAATATTGAATAATTAGTTGTTAAAGTCCAGTGCAGCGATATATTAGAATGGTCACCCGTCAAAACGGGTCATGGACGGTTGACCATTCTAATATATCGTTGCACTGGACTTTACTAAGTCAGATGGGGTAGTAGTATTTATTGTAATAGAGAATATGTAGCAATGCAGTGCGTTAACTAAATATAGTAACAAAATAATGCGCAAGCTAATTCAATTCTAATTGTGTGTCTTAGTAGTTTTTTATTTACTTTGTTTAGAGTAGACCCGAAATTCAAAAAAACTTGCATGAAGGGCGGGCCCTGTGTTATTAGACAGAAAAATAGGACCGCTTTAATATATGTACTTTTTTAATAAAGCAAAAATAAAACTCTTAGTATTTTTAAACTATCTAATCTTCTCCATTCCTTTTTTGATAAAACAATTTTTGATTTACATTGGACTTGCAAAGTAATTAACAACAAACGTTAAACTTACAACAAATTTTTTAACAAAATTTCAAATATTAGGAACGGCTGTAGATTCGAATTGGTTTCGCGAATGTAATTTCGATTCTGTTTCATGAAACAGATATATGTGTCTTAATATTAGAAACGTCTGCCTTCTAATTTTTCTTTACATACTTTGGTTCTTAATTTTGAGTTACTAAAAGTGATTCTTTTTATCCATGAAGCTAATTGCTCAAGAAATTAAATTATTTTCACAATAATCACAAGGTACTTGAAAATTGTTCTTCAGTTTTGGTTGAACGTTTGGGCTGAATTGCTGATGGTTCTTTAAGTGGACTGATATTTCTACCAGAAAAATTTATCGATGATAAATACTGCAAGGTTTTCGTATTGGTTGCAATAGATATAATGTGGTCTATGTACGATTGTCCACTAGTCTATTTTAAGACATTAATTTATACTACTCTCCTAGATTTAAGAAATAAAACGATAGTTACTGGGCGTAACTCAATAAGACCTGGCCATGGTTTCATTAAAAGAGTTCTGGAGTCGATGAGAAAGATTAGATTTTCGTTTGAGCTAGAGAAAATCACTTTAAACATCTCTTGCAGATTAATCATTTCATAATTGATTTTGTTTCTATATTTACAAAATAAAAGTTTTGTTTCTTTATTAAAAACGTTCCACATATCTACAGGAATATTTTTCCCTAAAATACCAGGCTATCCGCTCCGTGTCCCAATACTTTTAAAATATTATAGGCTATATACAGTTGTGGTCAAAATAGCAGTAGTTGGATAAAATTAAATATTCGCATTCCAAACCTGTTATGCACAAATTCTAAAGCAAAACAAAATATTTGTTCTAAAAATACCAACGAACAAAGTACTAAGATAGTACCTGTATTTAAAAGCCGATAACAAACATATTTTATCCAGTTGTAGTGAGACCTGCATTTTAGATGGTCAAAATAATAGTAGTATTTATTTGTTATTGGATGCTTTAGGAATTTGATGAGTTTTTCTAATCTACTGGTATGTTTGATATATTGTGATCTTTGAAAATAAACTTTTTTTAGAAAGATGGGCAGAAATAAACATTGTTCTCAAGAAAAGCGCGAAGTAATAAGAAAACTACGCGCTCAGGGAAAATCATATTTGCAAATATAAGGAATAATGGAATGTTCAGCTATAATGGTAGCAAATGCTTTAAGATGGCAGCCCAAAATCAAAACCCGTGGTCGTAAACGCAAAACTACAAATAGACAGGAAAAACTTTCAATTCGACCCTCAAAGAAAAAACCCATTTGCCTCTGCATCTCAACTCCAAGACCTTGTAGGACTGGATGTTTCCAGTCGAATTATAAGACATCGATTAAGAGAAGCTAATTTGTTTGCCAGAAGCCCACGAAAAGTGACAGTATTAAATAAAAGACAAATTAAGAACAGAATAAAATTTGCAAAGGAACATTCAGCATGACCTGCGTCTAAATGGCGAAATATTTTATGGTCAGATGAAAGCAAAATAGTTTTGTTTGGTAATACAGGATGTAGAACATACGTTAGACGCCCATTGAATACCGCTTATCAACCTAAATTCACCATTAAGACGATTAACGGTGGTTCTAAAATTATGTTATGGGCCAGTTTTTCATATTATGGAGTAGGACCAATATATTGGATAATAAACATAATTCTTAAAACTCATATTTATGTCGATAATTTACGGGAGGTTATGCTACCTTTTGCAGAATATGAAATGCCACTTCTACATGCATGATAATGATCCGAAACATAGCATCCGTCTCTGTAAACAATTTTTAATTGATTACAACATTAATATGGTAGAATGGCCTGCGCAGTCCAAATCTCAATCCCATCGAGAATTTGTGAGGAAACATTAAGGATGCTGTATCACGTGAGAAACCAAAAAATCAAGAACTCTGGACAGTTATTAGCAAATCCTGGCATAGTATCCCGTTATCGAGATGCCAAGATCTTGTAAACTCTGTGCCACGACGATGTGAAGCAGCAAACAAAGGCTTTAACATAAATTATTAAAGCGTTATATAAAATGTACATGCACTTTTTTTGATTTTTCTAAAATAGTTTTTTTAATTAATTTTTTTTTCTTCAAACACTGCTTTTATTATGACCATACAATTAAGAGATATATTTTTTATTTTTTAGTATACAAATACATAAGTTTCTTTTTTATTGTTATTTATTAATATTAACATATATGTTATTGTGTATTTCATTACATAAAAATATATTTACTTTACTTATATTTTCTCAATAAAAATACATTTTTCTTTTCGTTATGCACATACTGCTATTATTTTGTCCTCAACTGTATAAACTCTAATAGAGCTATAAGACACACTTTAAATTAACTATCATATTGGTTATATTGAACAAATTGAATGAAATTCAGCAGTAAAAAACTGATTTTTGCTTTAAACCTTTCACAGCCTGAATTTTAGTAACGACACAATTAACAACACTGATAAACAATTATTATAATATAATAATAGATGCAGCTATATAATAATAGGTGATGTACTCATAATAATATTACTCCAGGATATTTCACCTTTTTTTGCTAGGTTCTGAGTTTTAAAAATGACTGAATTTAAAGACATTTATTTGACAAAAACTGATTTTATTAGAGGCTGCGAAAAATTTAATCCAATCCCATATTCATAGAACACTTTATTTTAAAGAGTCCATTTCGAGACTAACTTATAAAGTGTGCTGCTCTAAACTTACATACATAATTTATATATAATTATATATTACCTTTACTGAAGCAGTATATATATTATTTTAGTTCTATTGTTTTACGCTTAGTCCAGAAATTTCAAGCGATAGAAAAGTTTGTAGAAGACATAGGCATACTTTCAAATAGTCAGTCTATTAAACACAAATAACGATTATTATACAGCGATTAATATCATTTACATACGTTCTTTTATTTACAATAATGCAACGTTTTGACTGTTTTATTATAAGTAGTTAAACTACGATAATCAGATAGTTTTCTTTAGTTATTGTTGATACATTATTCGGCTCTAGCCACATTTGAGTATAAAGATTGTGTAAAATTTTTACAAGACATTACCCCAAAATATTTCCTTAAACGCTAAATACTATTTCGTACATCGACTTGTAAAAACCATTATTAGCATCGTTTCCACATACAAGTATTTCAATGAGAGAAGTAATTGGCAATTACCATAGTATTGCAGTAGCAATAGAAAACATGATCTTACCATATTTTCAGTATTATTATTATAAACAGATATTTGTTCCTTACAGTCTTAAAGGATGATATGTTCCTTATCATTAAAAATTAATATAGGTATAATACATAAATACATTTTAGCATTCTTAACAAAGAAGTAGCGGTTCCTGAGATGACAAAATCCTGTATTACTTCTTTCCTCCGCTGAAAAACCAACCAACCATTTTTCGCCCTATATGTGTATTTGATGGGGTAACATTAAGTTGCAACATTGAAGAACTTATTTGCCCGCGTTGTTGTTTGAGATTTAGGCCACCTAAAATAAAAATAAAGTTAAGAATGTGGACTCTGCAAATCGTTACAATATTATAAACCAATACACTGAATTTTTTGTTCCTAAAATAAAATAGAACATTCAATAGTTACTTCATTTATACTTTGACAATGAATTTTTAAAGCATAGTAAACAATTAGAAAGAGTAATAAGTGTAATATTTCCGGAGTACTACTTCCTATTTGTTTAGTAAATATTTATAATAAAATTTATTAAATAATAATTGTAATGTTAAACTCAATATATTATATTTAATTTTAAACTTGTAGAAACAGTATGTAGCACACAGGTACTGAACAATTTCAAGATATGATCTATACAGACATAGATCAATGCACAGCAATGTGCTAATATATCCATTTTTTGAAGTAACACAGACATATAACTAGATTACAAACATATTTTATGGTTTTAAACACTTAAAATTTTTAAATCAAACCAACAATATAATTACGTATAAGAAGTAATTGAGGACATCTGTGCTTAGTCTTCTAATTTAATATCAATAATTGTTTTACATGTGATGTGAAAGTATGTATAATAATTATATATAGATTGATTTTTTATTGTTACTATTTTTGTTACCTTGTGCTTGGGACATTTAACCACTCGTTCCAGTATAGGAACACATTAATATAATATAAATTAACATAATTTTAATTTAAACCTAAATTTCACGCTTACAAATGCCCATGCCATGCCTGGGACTCGAACTCAGGGCCACACGACTGCTGGGAAGGTGTGACCAGCAGTCACACTGGGGACAGGGTGGGCCATTTTAATATATGCACCCAAATTGCTCCGAAACTAAGTGAGATAAAGAAAATTGTTCGAGACCAAAGTTGTTCAGGACAGAGGGGGATATGTATCTGTGGAAGTCATTTTGACCTTTACGTCGTTTTTCAAGATCAACTCAAGGTCAACTTTTTTTTTTAATGGGAACCTCTACTTTTTGTAGCAGTTTCAAAAAAGGCGGGAAATTTAATGTTTATAATGATATTTCAAATTTTGTTATTGTAACCTTGAGATTAAATCAAGGTCAAATTACAAAGGGATATTTATTCATTGTTATTTTTGTTTATGTTTTAATTAAACATTTAAAAAATTCTTTAGTAGGTGGATCAAGCATAAATATTTAAATAACTTTAACCATCTTGACCTTGAGGTCAATTATGAAGGTCATTTTCAGGTTCTGTTTCCTTTGGGATGTTTGATTAGCGGGAGCCTCCTTGCCTCTCACGAATGAACAGAGCAAATGTTCGAAGTTGCCTTCATTTTTTTCTCCATTTGACCTTTTTAAGGTTTCAATAACAAAGTTTGAAATACCACTTAAAAAGTAAAAATTTCCGGCTCTCTTCGAATACGCTACAAAAAATAGGAGTTCACAGAAACATCTTCCCCTCTCCCTCTGTCCTAAACAACTTTAGTCTTAAACATTTTTCTGCATCTCACAATTTGGGTGCATATATTAAAATGGCCCATCGGATATATACCAGCTGTCGAGGCCGCCATTAACTATTAAATACATTAATTACTTACGAGTCAGCTTTCTAGGAGGTCTCTGTTGCCGTGCAGAAGCTATTCGAGCTAAATCTCGCGCCGAAGGGGGTAAATCCAAGCCATTGTTCTTGTCCTGAGTAACTAACCTCCGTTCTTCCTCAAAAGCGTTTAACCATGTCTGTTTCTCTTCCGCCGAACGGCAGCAAAACACTAAACAATTATCGTTTCTTATTTCTATTCTTATGGCATTGCGATAATTGAGGTGTAAAGAGGGATCTGCAAAAAGCAATAACAGATAAAAAAATAGATATATAGAAATATAATTTTGAATATTACTTTTAATATCTGTCGTAAGAACGTAAAATAAAGCTAAAAAGTCTTACACTTTTTTTGTATATTGATAGAACATGTAAAATATTTTTCACATGATGCAATATCGAAATAATACGATTAACAAAACATTAAGAAGTACTACTAAACATTAAGATATAATCTACTAAAAGAAAAACGTCTAATATAAAATTTTTGTTCCCTCCCATTTTTCCGAAAGCCCATTCCTGAGTGACCATTTTTCGGAAGGTTATTTCTCTCGAACAACTTTTTTTCTTTAAAAAAATCTTTAAAAAAAAAAAAAAATATCCAGTAAGAATGAGTTATTAAGTACTTTCGTCCAACGATTTTTATGTAAAGAAAAATTATTTCTATTGACCCGCCAAGTAATTTAAAAGTTAGAGGTGACATTCTTTTGCGAACCATGGTGCTTCAAGAAAAATCTTGTTTAGGAATACGACAGTTCAGGAAAAAAAACAATTGCAATTCAGGAAAATGACTGGGAAATGACATTTCTTATATGTTACCTTTGCCATCAGGAACGTCAATAATTTTTGTATTATCTAAATAGATTCGTCCTTTATATATGTAGGTATTTCTCTTAAGCATATCCTAAAATTGAAAAAAAAAGGAATATTGTAAAATTAATAACTACAAAATATTACCTTTTTACAATATACAATTTGATGATCGAATAGAAAAAGTGTGACATTGTTAGTCCATCGGGGTTTTTGGCTGGTTGTTACCCGGACTACGTCTCCCTGCAGGATTAGTTGCGAGCTTACTTCAATGAGATCCTCGCCCTAAAATTGACAACCTTATAAAATATTCGTCAAAGAGTTGACATGAAATTACAAACGTAAATAACTGCAAGCATTTATTGAATATCAAAATTAGAGTTTAAACGCCTGGTTGACTGATTAAAATATTCACCTCGGATATTCATAAATGTCACTCAAATTATTGATTTTATAAAAGTTATCAGATTTATTTAATTGTTCTTAAATTTGTCATTATTACTCTATGGGCGACCTCATTATATTGTAGCAATATCTATTATACTAAATAGTCATTAAATTAAAAAAATAATAATTTCGCCTATCTACGGGACTAAGTAGTTTAAAACAGCAAAGGATTAAAGTTTTGTAAACCGTATTCAAAATCAATTTTAGTTTTCCAAAATTTGACAGCCGTTAATGCATATTTCAAAAAAATTTTAGCGATTTATAAAATGTTCCTGTTGGCTCGTAAATTTTGCTCTTATAAGATTAACACCTTTATCTTATCCTATTTATTACACAAATTATCAGACAATCTTTTGAATGTCGTCCGGCGACGATCAAAACATCGGTTAAAATATTCCTTAGCAGATTTTTAAGCATTTTATGTAAGACTACAATATAGTCTTTTTTCATTGGAAAATTCTATTGAAAAAAAAAACATTGCGAAAACAATATTTCTTAACTAAATAAAGTGTCCACCATTTTATTTATTTATTCTCAATTTTTCCATAGCATATTCATAACTAAAGACTAGCTTGTCTAGGTATAACAGGAGCTATGAAAACCATGCACACCGCATCTATCAAAGTCTTACTGGATTTGTCGCCACTTCATTTGAGTGTTCAAGGCGAAGCGCGACTAAGACGATAGTGGAAGGGATGTAACAGCTAACTTAATTTGAAAGGACATTAAAGAATTCACACAATCTGTGAGGATAAAACATTAGAAATGATGTCGAATCACATGATTACAACTTTGACTCACCCCTCCAAGTTGCATATCCAAGCAGAAAAGGGTAAAACGACATACATTATGGAATCTTACATCAGTCAACCAGATATTTTTGCAATGTTCGAATATGCCAGAAAAAATAATAAGAGGCGATAATAATAATTAGTACTATTTTAATAATTAGTAATAAAGTACTTGGTACTTGCAAGCCTCAGGGTTACATCAAGCTGGTATGGAACGGGAGAACCTGGGAAACCTCGACAATATAAAATTTCTGTTGTTACTGTGATACAGCCTGCATTGGGGATGCCAAATAAAAAAGCAGGGCACACACGCAGAGAACTTCGAACCTGAGTTAAGAGACAACACTTAATTAACTAGACAAGACAGAAAGTTGATGAGTTGAACGTGTTTATATTATGTTATGTTCCATAAACAAAAACATCGCTAGAAACGTTTGTACTATACGTCGTTTTAACGTTTAGAAGGGACAACTTCGTAGAAATGATGTATACGACGAAGAGCTGACCTCTTCGGAAAAAGGATCCAGAAACTGCACAGCTGTGCCCCAGAAGAACTTGAGCAAATGACCTACGCATGAGGGTAAAGGACAGCGAAACGTTAGACTGGGTAGAACAGATAGTTAATGGTGGTGATAAGCACCAATAAGTCTGAAGTGCACTTGAGAGTGTGAAAGCTGGCCGAGTGTCAGGAAAGCTTTTAAATTCTTAAAGACTTAGTTTTAAGTTTAAGAAATCATAAAAACGGTCATAAATACCATAATATTCAACAAATCATAAACTATTGCGTTTTGTGAGTATACAAAGCTTTAATGGCGTTTGTATATCTGCCATACTTTTCTCTTATTTTAATGAAGCTCTCTAAGTCAGGGTTCCATGATTCTTGGTGTTGATAGTGAAGTAGAGTTTACCGTTAAAATTTTTATCAAAAGGAATGGCATGTTTTTTTCATCAATAATGTTTAACTTGTTGAGGGGCATTATTATAAAACAATTATGATTTATTGTAATTGAGTGAAATAGAGATCCAATCAATAAAAGCCTATTTTCAAATATAAAAATAACAAATTTGTTACTTATGTACTAGTCGTTTTTAATTGAAAAAGCTGATTTTTTTAAGCTTTCTTTTACCCATACGTATTTAAAATGTATACGAATAACAAGAGATATATTAATAAAATAATTTTCTTGTAATAACAAAAAAGTACTTAGTTCCTTATAGCATAACGGGGTCTAATTTACCTAATTTTTATTTTTAATAATGTTGCTTCACACTAATAAATAGTTTTTTTTAAGATTTTTAACCAATTTAGTTTTTTATACTTATAATAGCAGTACTTTTACAATAAATTGTATTTTATAATACTTTAGAAACACGAAAACCTATTTTTTATTGCATAAAACTTCCTTACCGCTCCACTAAAACTAAGTTCATTTACAGTTACTACACGTGTTTCGCTAAGTATGTTAGCTTGGTAAAGTTTTGCAATCCAATTCTTGATCTAACGTGATGTTGTTTGTGGTTTGTGGTGAATTTTGAGGAATCGATAGAATTTATAAATTTTGAAAAACTCAATGCTTTACAACTTTATAATTAAAGATAGATACTACCCTATCTTCATTAGAGCCCTTTAAAAAAACAATCCTAAGGTAGGATACTAGACTAGTAGGTATAGTTTGTATTTTAACCTTTTGAGGAAAATCCATATTAAAATCGATTAAAATAAATATTTCTTATATATATATATGTAGCTTACTATATCGGTCAATACAAACTCAAAAAGTAGAATCTAAATATGTTTCTAATGTTTTTGATTGTTTTACTAAATAAATAGTTGATTAAGTAACCCACTTGCAAAACATTTAAATTTTAACTTTCAAGATCTTTGAAATTTTTTATCCAATTTTCAGTAAAAATACGTTAAAATCTTTAAACGTTTATAAGTAACGAATAATAGCAAATCTCTATTTGTGTCTCTTTTAAAATGAGTAGCCTTAAATTGCTAAAAGCTGCTATTTAATTTTGTATCATATCTTTTTAGTAATATCTCAGTAGTATATTATGATAAAACGTTGATTTGTTTAAAAATTCACGTTCAATTCTATTGATTTTTTTACCACAACTAACATCACCTTATATGAAAATTTTCAATAGATGGAATAAAACATCTGCTAAAAATACCAAAACGCGAGCCAATGTTACGAAACACATAAAGTTTAACTCAAAGAGAAGTATCCTATTTAGTTGTCCAGTAAAACTGCTTTGGTTTCATTGAACAACTATTAAGATTTCAATACATTCAGATCTAAATTTAAATACGTCTGATAATTGCAACATTGATATAAAACATGCATAAACTCGTAAAATGATACAATCACAATTTGTTTATAATTATGATATTAATTTAGTATTTTCTTTTAACGAGCCAATAATTTTGTAAAAAAAATCCAAATGTACCCAAATTAGACGGCGTTTGACAATATATTGGCTTATTCTAGTCATGAATTTAAACTTAGCAAAAAGACAGGCAAACATTTAGTTGTAGGGGATAAAAATATTATAGATGAATACTTTTCTTGGAATTTCTGTCGATTACTGTATTCCGTTTAACTAAATAAATCCGTATATTTTAAGAAGCAAACGAAAATCCTAAGAATTTTTTTTCTACCGGTATTTAAAGTAGTGAAGCTAAATAAATAACTATTTCTATGACCATATAATGCATACTAAACACATGAAGGTAAAAAATAACATTCTGATTTGTTGTGGGGGTATTATAAAATTGTAGAATGTATAGATGCTAAAGAATATAATTTAAGAGCAATGGAAAATGAAAGCGCTATGGTAGGTTGCAATCTATAAAATTTTTTGCATAGTAAAATTGCGCATAGTTTAATGCATAGCTATACTCTAATTTTATCTCATAATAATTACTACTTTTAGAGATTTGGAGATTAAATAACGATATAAGTCTTTGCAATCATTATAAGTTATATGCATGTACTAAAGCTTTCAAGCTCGTTGATTTTTTTAAACCTATTGTGTAAATTTATTCAAATGAGATATTGTAAACATTTCTACTATTTCCTAGAAAGATCTGTTTTCATGACTTCAAGTAGTATTTGGTGTTTTATAAATTTTATTAATGTCATGGTGGTTGTCTAGAAAATAAAAGTTTTGAAAGTTCATTACATATTAACAAAGAAAACCACTAAACAGGTTGATTATATAAAACTTTGAACACTTCTTAATTTACGTACACTAAAAGCCCTGCTAAAACCGTTTAAATTTGTATAAGGAATAATTGATTCTGCCCTTCTTGATTTTCACAAAGAGCCTTTAGATCCCATGCTATAGTTTACTTAGAAAATATCAATTTCACTTACTATATAATATAACTTAAGTTAAATTATGTAACCACGGCAATGATATTAATTTATTTTTACACCATCATACTCTTTTAAGTAAAATGTCAAACAAAAATTGGAGCTATTTGAAACCTTTATTTAGAATTTAAAACAGTCGTTTTTTATAGTTTTATAGAAGTTATTTGTGTGTAAAGGTTAGTTAAGTATGGTACATACTGCTTTTAACAACAACAGTATTTAATCATCTAAATGACATATTCATCATTAAGAATTTATTTCGGCAAACGTTGTATGATCAATTATAGTTTAGTATTAGAAAAATTGGTTATGAGGTAATGCAACCTGCTTTACGACTTTAAATAACGTTACAGAAAAACAAAAAATTTTTTTGTTTTTTATTCAGATATCTCTGAAAAGTACGAAATATTTCAAATTAATTTAAACAACCTCTTATTCTTTATAGTTTCCAAGATGCCATTGATGAGGTGAGAACTTAGTAAGAACTTTAGATGTCTTAAAATATTCTAGTTTTTTAGAATACAGCTTGTCTATTAGTTAATAAGGTATAATGAAATAAGTTAATCTAACCTTTAGCACTCATAACTTATTTAAGAGTAATTATATTTACATAACCCTTCTGAATATCCCACTTTACAAAATGACCTTTATAGTCAAAATACCCTTCTGTCTATTAGAGACAATTTAAAAATTAAATATTTAATGTTAAAACAACATACTCGAAAACTCCGCAATGAAAAAGAAGAAAGCCACGAGGGGTAACATTTTCATAATCCCTCCCCGTCATAAATTGCTTAGGCCATGCATTTATTTAGGGGATCTTTATATTTAATCAGTAAAGGGTTAACTAAATCCTCGCTCACTTTATTATTATACACAAGATAAGTATTATGATTGAATAAAATATGTTTTTTTACCTCCCAGTTATCCACTCTTTGCTGCCAGGCTACTAACTTTTCCAAGCTTTCCATCCGTCGTTTTCGTTCGTTGATGAGCATAGCAACGCCTCGCATCACCTCCAGAGCCTCCTTAATATTTGCATAGTCTTCATGATCAGTTCTTGTGTATTTTAGCAGTTCTGCTAACTGAAGAGGATATTTACAAATTCTTTGTACAGGGGTAAGTAAATGACCGTCTAGGGGTATTTCAATCACACCTTGTAACATTCTACATGCTTCGAAGAACTCTCTATACGCGTCATTTTTGTATAGCTGTTGCAACTCCGCTATTGCCATTGGGTGACTACAAATGTATGATATTATGCGATATGACTTATAATTATAAATTTCTACTGAATAGAAACAGTTACATAATATTACAATATTAGAGGATATAATTACTATATGTTTACTATTCACACAGTTTTCTTGACAAGCCAATTCAGTTATGAATATTCATTTATGATCAGTAAAATTTTACCACGAAATGCTTTGGAGTTATTGAATAGTTTTTCAATAAATTAAGAATATATTGACACAGTCAAGGTGCTTTGGAAATTCTAAATGTTAAAGTTTAAAGACTTACACTACACAAACAAATCACAAAGACTTTTACTACTAACCAAAATTCATTTTATTCTCCACACGTATTTCGCTAACTATATTATAACTTTATTATTCGATTTTTTGCCCCATGAGTTAAAGGGATTTGGTATATAAGACCACTTTTAAGGAGTTCAAGTTTAATTCTAATCTTCTCCCGAAGATGCTAACATTCTTACCGAAACACGTGTCTAGAATAAAATAAGAGTTTTGGTTAGTGGCAAAATTGTTTTGTGATTTGAGTGTCACACCAAATGTTCAATCCAGAGGATTATACATATTTAATGAATTTTTCAATTGAAAAGTTATCCAAAAACTATTTTGAGCATCTGCCATAAACCTTTGATAAGAAAAATGTGTAAAAAATATTTCTCTATAAATTAATTTGTACCCTCAAAAGCATAATAAGTATTTTTGTAACTATTGTAAGGTGGTTTTATTATTATAGGGACGTATTGAAATAGGAGCAAAAGAAACAGTAGCAAAAAAGCTTTTTTTGTGACATGTGTTCTGTGAGCAAGACTATTGGCATTCTATCTGACAGGCCGAACCAAATTTGACTGATAAAAGATGAGAAAAATATTGTTTCTTTTTAGTTTATATAGTATTCTAGGTGTGATTCTCGGTAATATTAAAACTCTTGTTTGTCTTTTAGTACAAAAAATATAAATAAACAGGGGTCAAACTTGGTCCACTTATATGGATTAAAAAAATGGAAATCAATATAAAACTATATACAGGGTGACTAGGAAGTGGACGTACTTCTTCAAGATAATAGAAGTATAGTTAATTTGTTATTAATTAAACATAATTTACCTCTATACCATTACTAATGGCTTTCAAGATATTTAGTTTTTTTATTTTTCACAATTTCTTTGCTTTGCAGGCCAAATATGTAAAATAAGAAAAAAGAATAAAAGCTGTTTTTAAATGTCGCCTCTTAAATTAAAAGTGACACATACACTCAAATATTAATAGTGAAAATTAAGTTAAATATTATTGTTAACTATATATTATTTCAACTTAAAACTTACTTTCCTTGTCAAGCATCTAACTAATGTTTTATAATTTATTCTCACAAATATCGAAAAGTTCATGGTACATAAAAATATACAAATTATTGTAAAAAGTTGTCCATTCTGTTGCTTTTAAAACAAGATACAACACTTCAGCATGTATTAAACGTTTAACTAATTACCAAATATTCGAGAGCAACCTCTTTAAAATGTGTTCGCTATTTTCTCGTTTTGATAAAAAGACAATAATTACCATTAAAAAAGAATTTTTATTTCTCAGCTTATAATAAAATAAATAGCATGCTTACAGTTCGATCGAAATCGAAAAACTTGTAAGACAAGTCATGTAATATGAGTTAACTTATTCATTTTCAAAATGGCTACCTCATTCTTTATACAAGCACGAGCTCGTTTTCTTATTTCTGTCTTGGTAATTCGATTAAAAAACTTCTGTCGCAATATCTCAGATCCGTTTTGTATCCTCCCAATTAGTTCTTCACACGTATTTACTTTGCATATACGATTTCTTTTAGTTCTTCCTATATGTAAAAATCTAACAGTGTTAAATCAGGACTTCTCGCAGGCCACAGTATTGACCCACATCTCTCAATCCACCTGTTTGGAAATGTTTGGTCTAAAAATTCCCTTATTCTAGGCGCTAGTGTGCTGGAAGATCAGATGTTGTCTGTTACCTAAAAGGACATCTTCTCAACAGTTACTCTTGTAGGCTGTTACGTAAAAATGCTTAATAAATTTCGGCGTTAAGGATATCCGGTAAAATATGAGGACTAATTAAATTATTTCCAATAACTCATCCATACGTTTATACTAAATTTTCTTTGGGAACTCACTTGCTTTTTCTGATAAGGATTATCTTTGTCCCAATAGTGCAAATTGTTAACATTTGTAATTCCTTCCCTTTCGTGTTAAAATGTAGCATCATCAATGTCCCCGTTCAAAATTACTCTAGAATGTGGAATGCGCTAGAATGCTAGTTGAACTCTAGAATTCAATTCTGCGCACCGGATCACCCTCATCCAGACCTTGCACAGGAGTGTAATGGAACGGACGACGACTATTTTCGTGAACCACTGATCAAAATGTTCCCTTTGACACACCCACCTGTTGGGAAATTCTTCTTGTGACTGTGGTTGGATCTTCTTCAACTAGTCTTAAAATTTCACCATCAATATTGGCGTTTTCAGGAGGTGCTCTTACACATTCTATTTGATGAACGCTGCCAAATTCAGAAAGTAGGTTGTGTCAAACACGCTTACATGCGGAATGCGTCTATTTGGAAAGCGTCGTCCATATTCACGTTTAGCATCAGCTGAATGCCCATTGCAAAAACCATAAATAAATAAAACATCAGCATATTCATTATTACAAAACGTTGCCATTTTGAACACCGCAACAAATTAAATAAAACTAATTTAACTAATAAATCACAAAAAAAAGAATATGATACCAAAATGCTATAAGAAAATCAGGCAAAATTGTATTGCTACTTCTTCTAAATGCAAAAGTAAAAGCACTATTTCCAAATAAAAATTATTTAGGTAACAATAAAGCAAAGAGCTAATTCTAAAATTTTGTATCTCATTTTAAAGATTATAGAGTGGAGTAATTTTTACAATAAATTGTATGTTTCATGCACCATAAAGCTTTTGAAATTGTCAAGTCTAATTAATAGATTATTTAGAAATATAACAAAAAAAGTTAAGTTTAAACTGAAATAAAATACGGTTAATATTAATAATTTGTATAATTTTAACCGCTAAGGTTTATGTATGTGTGTTTGGTTATAATTTAAAAAGCGACTTTTAAGATAGCATGTATGATATTGTAATTTTTGAAAATGGAATGGGGAAAAATTATATTTCTTAAAAATACAAACTGACAGCAAATAAGCTATACTTTCGTTTCCTCAAAGGAATACGTCCACGTGCCAGTTATCCTGTATAGAAGTTTCAAACTTAAATATGGTTTAACAAACGGTAAACGTCGTATATAAATGTCATTACTGAAACTCTCGTACAAATAGAGGGGAAACGAATCAAGGAAATCTAGTGGGAAAAGGTCGAAGATTTCTTGATGATATAATTTAATATCCACTACATTTAACCTATTTTCCTTAATATTTAATTTAATTTAATGCACTATATAACTTGGTCTTGTCTATTTATCATAAGATTGCAGAAAATTGATACAAACAAATCTAGAAAATAGACTTGTATCGTTTTCTTTAAATTTATGGTAATGTCTCTTTTACAGCATACATGAAAGTTCTGTAACGAAATATTTGAATAAACTTACCTATTGCAATATTCCGAATAGATTTTAAATTTGTCACTATGTTTCAAGAAACATTCACCGATACAACTTTTATAAGGTGCATCCCAGTCCATACAATTTTCTAAGTCTTTGAGAAAATCTAATTGAAATTCAAATATCTCTTCTAAATTAATAAAAATTGTAGAAATTAGTTCATCACTAAACATATGTACATTTTTTTTACACTGTGACATATAACCCTCGGTTATATCTCGTAACACTTTTACAAAATCCCTTTCGGTTTCCACAATTTCCCGCACCACCTTAGTTCTTACTTCGACGTTGGATAAAAATGATATACTAGGCCTCCTACGAATTTGCATTGACACCTTCCTTCCCGAAGCCATAGCGGCCAAGCAGTCCTCAACTGTATCATCTTGGCTAACCCGTAAACGAACAAATTGAGCAGGAAACCAACTACAAACAACCAAAGGTACTAATGGCAGCTGCACGTTAATAATGTGTATTGATATACATACCCATGCCGCGAACCATTCGTACCCCACCACCATTCGCGATCGTGAGTATCTTCAACTTCGATAACATCTCCGGCTCCAAACGGTAGTTCATTTTCTTCGATAGCTACATGATCGAATACGGCTTCAGCTTTTATGCATAGTAATTCTTCATAGTTATTTGGATCATGGGAATTTTTTTTATGCCTGGTTAGAGAGGCTACTGACGATACGTCAGAATCAGATCCGTCATCTGAAGTATTGCTTACTCGGCTAACTCTATGCTGCTCATGTTCCTCTTCGCTGAAGTCTAAGAAAAGTAATATTAATAAGAGTTACATTTTATAACCTAATTATGGCATTTATAATTTTTGTCATTTTTAAGTTTCGTTTTTAATGATCGCTTTTAAATAGACACCTAAATAGACTGACATGAGGATACCCGATCTTTATCTGCTTCCGGAAATATAAATACAGTAGAACCTCGATTATCTGGCACTCGATTATTCGTCAACTTCTGTTATTCGTCACCCCCACCTTGTTGTTGAAAATAAATTTGAAGAATTTAATTCGCAGCCCGGCGGCAAAGATTTAACAGAGCCCGACCGCGCGACCGACTGATTTGTGTGACTTGCATGCACTACTTCAGCTTCAAATATCGGTTTCAATATTTAAGGTATAGAGTGGATAGTTGTATGTTGTAGATACAGTGTTTGTGTATGTAAAACTGTTTTGTTTCACGTTTTACAATGTCTGATAATAAAAGAAAGCGCGTAGTGCTGGATTTGGCTACAAAATATGAAATTGTGAGTCGATTAAGAAAGGAAGAAAGCGCTATAGCACTATCAAAAATTTATAATGTTCCGCGAACTACAATTAATGATTTAAAAAAGCATGGAGATATAATTGAAAACCATATCAGCAAAATGGAATCAACAGATGGTGATGTTACTCATCGAAAAACGATGAAATTCGCTATACACAATGAATTAGATGAGGTTGATTTTTACTGGTTTGTCCAGCAGCGAAGTCAAGGAATACCTTTATCAGGCCCGATTATTCAACAAAAAGCATTAAAATTCAATAAAAAATTGCCAAATACCGACCCGTCTTTTAAAGCAAGCACAGAATAGTTGGACAAATTTAAAATTCGATACGGAATAAGGCAGTTATCTATTGAAGGTAAAAAATTAAGTGCTAATAGTGTTAGTGTGGTAGATTATGTTAAAAAGCTTCGGGAGGAAATTAAAAAGCGTGGTCTACAAAGAAATCAAGTTTACAACTGCAATGAAACAGGCTTAAATTGGAAGGTACTTCCTCAAACGACATTAGCTTCATCTTCTGAGACGTCAGTACCTGGATATAAGGTTCAAAAGAAACGCGTAACGATTATGGTTTGTGCAAATGCTAGGGGTGATCATAGGCTTTCGCTTGTAATCATTGGAAAAGCAAAAAAACCTCGTGCCTTTAAAAACATGGATTTGGGATTATTGCCTGTGAAATATAGAGCCTGAAAAAGTGCATGGATGAGTTAAGAGATATGTATAGATTGGTTTAAAAATCTTCTTCCTGAAGTTAAAAAATACTTACGTGAAAATAATCTTCCCGAAGAAGCTATGCTTTTAATGGATAATGCGCCAACTCATCCTATTGAAGAGTTAAAGTCCGAATATGATAAAATAACTTGTCACTTTTTGTCTGCAAATACGATTCAGCCATTCAGCCTATGAACCAAGGGGTTATTGAAAGTTTCAAGAGAAGATATCGAAAGGCTTTTATTCAAGGACTTATTTCCGAGACGGATATGGACAAAAACAATATTGGAAAATATTTTTCATAAAAGATGCCAATATATATTGCCTCTGAATCTTGGAACAGTATACCCGCAGATATCTTGAATAAAAGTTGGAATAAATTGTTGCCTACCGACATGTTGAATACAGGTCTCAATCAGAAAGAAAATCCCACACCTAATATTTCATCCATAAAGCAAACATTTTCAAATCTTCCTGGATTCGAAGACATCTCAGAAAATGACTTTTCATGTTTCTAATTGGTTAGATATTGACAAACAGGATGTAGGATATGTATGATATTTTACCAGACGACGAATTAATTAACCACGTTTTAAAACCTTTAGAAGCCACTGATCATGAAGATTGTGAAGATGACTTACCAGATAATCCAGAAGATAGCATAAGCCATTTGGAAGCTGAGGATATGGTAACAAAAATTATACAATGGTATGAAAATCAAGAAGAAGCAAAACTATTTCAACTAGTGTTATTGAGGAAAATACGCCACCTTGCAAGAAAGAAACATTTCCAAGCCAAAAAAATCACAGATAAAAAAAAAACCATAATGTTTATGACTTAATATTATTTTTATATAGGTTTGTTTATTCATTTTTTTGTTCGCAAGTTGTTTTTAGTTTGTTTAAATAAATTTGTATTTTTTTCTATTTTCCGTCTTTTTCTCATATCCGCCGCACCCTGGTCCCGACCCCTGACGGATAATCGAGGTTTACCTGTAAATTGAAATTTTCATTCATAATTTCTTGGAACTTACTTGGAGACTTAACAACCGTTTCCGCCGAAATTTTATCAATATCTATCGGTTGACTTAGAGACCGTCTTAAGCCTAGTCCGTTTGATCGCCTATCATGATTATGTTTACTGCGCAAAATAACGTTTGGGTAGCCTTCGGGTGGCCGTTTACGAGGACTAAGTGGTCGCTTCGAGGACTCCATACTACACAATAGGCGGCCTGCGGTTTGTCTTTGCTCATAACAAGCGGGCATTTGTTGACCACCCAGGTCGCTGCGGGTACGTCGGACTTCCTTTGGTCTGCTAAGGCGTGGACTTTGGTGTCGTTGCTGTTTTACGTCGGCCTAAAAAAGAGATATTCATGAAAAATTCTGTAGTTAGAGAATAAAAGAACATTTGGCTTTATTTAAATATGCATTTTAAAGTCCGTATAAGAAATTTCCTTCATAGAAAAAAAGCACTATTATGATACTCTATCCTCGGCACAAGATAGGTCTAAGAAGATAAGTTTTAAATAAAGCAATTTGAGCTCTTCTTAATTATTTTTTTGTCTTTCGAAAGTGGGTCGTAGAATGTTTATTGATTTTGAAAATAAATTGAGACAGAACTCACACTCATTTTTGTGGACCCTATAATTTGAACTACATCCCAATCATCCAGGTATCTGAAAGAGCAGAAATATCAACTTGAGAAAAGCAGCACTGATTTCATACGCAAAAATAATCTCTGATGAATGATAACTAGTCGAGGTAAAAACGCATCAAAATTACCTGATATACAAACACATTGATTTTTCTTTCTTTGGAGGTGCCTACGAGGCTCATGCGGCAGATGATGTACTATGAAGGATGAATTCTGAGAGAAAATTGCTACCGCTCGGTTTGATCTAAACACAAATGGCTAAAATGGTATACATTTGGAAACTATTAAACGAAGGTATTTATAGTCGTCTCGTCGAACAGAGTGATCACGCCCGCATGGGGCAGTACCTTTTGGCCTAGGATCCTTATAAATTTAGTCGAACGAAATGGGTTATGAATTTAGTTCATAATTTTGCAGTTAATTGTAAGTGATTTGAGAAGAATTATTTCGAAACAGAGTATGGCTGATGTTCCTTGTAATATGTTAAAAAAACAATCACAAGGTACCACCGTACCTATTTCGAGAGAAGCTTTTGTTAAAAAAAATATCTACTGGCTTGACAACCAACAGGAAAAGGAAAGCGCGTCATAGTCCTCCATATCGGTTCCAACTAAAGTTTACTGATATTCGAATCGAAAAAAACTGGGGCCTACCATGAGGAGATAAATGCAGAGATTTTTGAAAAATGGTTTAAAAAAACTCTTCTTTTTAAGGAAAATTGCATAATACCTCGTATCGCAGCGGTAAGATTTAAAAAAATCTCATAAGAGCAACTAAGAAGGCCGATATTCCAAGTTGTCGTTGCTATCTAACCGCAAAGACATTTGGTACGAACAGGGCATAATAAAAGTCGAATTTTTAAATTTGGTCAAGAAGAATCGAGCTCAGGACAAGGATATGTGGTTGATGAAGTTCGGACTGTTTTAGAACTTTCTCCTTAACATTACGAGCTTAATCCGATAGAGCTGATATGGGATCAGATTAAAAATGAAGTCGAAAGGAAACTACATTTAAATTTTATGATCTTAGACCTATATTTGACGAAGCTTTAAATAATGTTACTGCTGAAAATTTGAATAGGACAATAGGTCATGTTCTTAAAAAAGAGCAGCGAATGTGGACTATGGATGCAATGATGGAAGTTCAAGCAGAGCCACTAAATGAAATTGCAGGCTCATCATCTTCTGATTTTGATAGTAACTAATGTTTAAGGTACATATTAATAATTATGGTCATATAAATTTTATTTTTTATAATGAGGTCTTTTAATAAATATAAAGTTTTTTATATGTCTGGATTTTATTAATTTATTAATTTTTGATTTCTGGTTATGTTTATAATTAGAGGGCTTTAAATAATATAATTCAAATTTGAAAATAATATATTTCAAAAAGTCTTGGTACGGTCATCGTATCACAAGAGATAGGAATAAAAATTTACTAGGTATCTCCTGTTTTAAAACATTTACATATTTATCTGAAATTATCAATTTAATCAATTACCTTTTTGTTTGTCGCCATTATTCTTTAATTTTATTTAAAAACTTATCTTTCTGGCTTCATGAAAAAGATACAATTATTTCTTAATAAACCATTATACATTGTAAAACTTTACTGTTTTAGAAAACCAAATAATTTTAAATTTCTAAGCGACTAATTAAATTTCTACTTATATAAAAAAATATTTAGTCAAATCAAAATACAAGCAGCCTCCGCTAGTCTAACTAGGCCGAAAATCTGTGAATCTAAATACATGTTATTTACGCACTTTTATTACTCTATCTCTTTGCCGCGACGACTATAGTAGAGTAATAATTGTAAGAAATAAATAAAATATGCAATTATTTGTATTAAATTAGCTACGTTTTATTGCAGTCAATCTAGCATTCGACAAGGTCTGGAAGTTTAAAAAATCCATGCAGCCGTTATTTTTGCTACATTGTCACCAAAATATTTTTTTTCAACATTTACTAAATTACTGTTTGGTTTAAAATATTTTCTTTAATAAACTTCGTCTGTCTCTTCATTCATTATATAGCTTTGTTTTAGAATGTAATATATAGAGAACTTAATTATCTTAGCGTGTTGTTCGAAAAATGCAAATATTTGTATAAATTTAGTGTATACAGTAAATCTGACATCCAAAAAGGTCTATAGATTTTAAAAATCCATGCATTTATATTAATTTTTTGTAACCAAAATAATTTGTTTTTCTTTTAACTTTTTTTTGTAAATTTGGAGTTACTCAATTGCGGTGAATTTGGCTTTAAATATTTTGCTCAATATGCAGTTTTTGAAATGAATACATTTTTACAATTAACCTGTGTTCTCTGTAACATCATCTTTGTGAATCATATAGCTTTGTCTCTGAATGTAAATTATAGAGAATTTAATCAGCTTAACTTTTTGATCTAAAAATTTTTCTGTACGACAGTTTAGCCGGAAAATTAAATTCATAGTTTTCCAAAAAAACCAAGGGGTGGGGATACATATTTTCGTTCAAAGCTTCTCTCATATAGCACTAAGCAGTGAGAAGAAACAAAGGCTACTTTTTTAAAACCAATTGACTGACAAATTACAGATTGTTTTACTTTCTGATGACACACTCTTTCTCTGATATCAAGTAAAGGAATCATTCTTAAGCAGAAATAGGCAAGTAAAATTGAGAAAAATATAGTATTTGATTCATTATTTTTTGAATATCAACAAGGAATTTTGGAAAAAAAAAATTTCTTATTGTTTCTTAATAAATTATTTCAATTCTATTTTATTTCTAATTTCGTAAGATTTTATGGCCTTATTTAATTCTTATACATTTTTCTCAAACAGAAAATTATTTGGAAACTCTAAATAAATGAATTCCAGTTAAAGTTCAATTTAACTTAAAAATGTAAATATAAACTCTTTGCTTATACAGTATATACGGAAGTATTGCAAAAATGTATCTTGATATATTTTTTTAATGCGTTCATGTGAGAAGAATAGTAGACTTTAACATATTTAAAATTAATTAAACATTTTTTTTTTAATATATAATTTCTAGGCTGCTATTTGGTTGGACAAATATCATTCACCAAATATTTGCCTTCCTATTTAATATTCTTCAGTTTAGATTATTTAATACTTGTTGGTCAGATAAAATTAGAAAAAAATGATTTTAATTTTATTATAAAATTGTGACACATTTAATTGAGATAAGAATGTTTAACATAATTTAGATAATATAATATTTTTCCAAACAGGCTTACTTTTTCTTTATTAATTTAAAAAATAAAGAGACTTACCTGTGTTAATAAAATTGAGTTATTTTATAAAAGAATATTAAGGATCGCAATCTCACCAGATTGATATTTTCAGTTCTTATTTTTCCAGAGACTGAAATGCAATTTTAGTTTTTAAATAGCATAAACAGGACTAGTACTTATGTTTACGACCTACTTAAGCGTTTCCAAATATTTATGAAAAACATCCCGCGAGCATCGACATCAAAACATTTTTTATAAACTAATCACCTACTTAAACAGAAAACCGTATTACAAAGTTAGCGCATAAATTCTCTATTATAGGTGCATATGGTTTGTTTTTATAATGCTGGTGAAATGTATACCCAAATGTATTTTTCTTAAAAATATACGCAAATATAATGCAGAAGTAGCAATAGCAATGAAATAGCGATGAAAATGTTGTATTCACTTTTTAATAATTAAAAAAAAAATATGAACTGAAGGACACATATTTAAATATTAATATTAAAATTAAACAATGTTCTTTAATGATTGATATCTTTGAATGAATTTGAATATTGTGCATTTATGAATTTTAAAAGAATGTTAACAAATTAATGTTTAAAAACTAGAACATACAAAATAGCACAAAAGCAGGAAAAATTCAACTTCGACCAAATTAGATCTAAGCTTTGAAAAACAGAACACCATGCTCTGAATCTCAAATTCGCTCAATTCTCATGTTATTACAAATAGTATTAGAAAAATCCCGTATCTCATGATTAATGATATTGAGGGTTAATATAAATTATGAGGCGTAATTTTCAGCAAAAATTGCATAAAACTAAACCTCCCACTTAAGGCCTGTTGGGGCTTTAGTGTAAAAAATGATAATGGGTGCCCATCACTTGGCGCTATAGTTTTAAAGGTCTTTTAATCGATTACGTTTTGCCGCACTTTTTAAATATTTAGACCTAAAGGTGCTTTAATAAAACCTTAAAACTCAAACATAGAGAATAGCAAGTATCTTGGCATAATGCTATGTCTACATTGGGATAAGCAAATTAATTAGGCACATTGTCTCTAAAACCATTTAGTTTGCTTCACCCCAATCATAGCTAATAATTATATGGATTAGTTGGTTATAGCAGTAAGGCAATGCTACATAAATTAGAGCTAGTACAAAAACTATTCGGTGAAATTATTATCGACGATTCGGATGCAGAGGAGGAATGAAGAGTTTATTATTAGAGTTATTATAAAAAATAATAATTATAGTTATATAATAGTATAGTTATTTAATAATTATAGTTATTAGGTAGCAAAATAATCGCAACTCTGATTATAAGTTGAGATAAAATGGGCCCTGTGGCTTTCCGATCCAACTTCCAGGAAAGATAGGAGATTACCAAGCCATTTTCGAATAACTGCTGCATAGTGCAAAATTGCCATACCCGCTTTATTAAACTAAACTTTTTCTTTGAAACAAATACCCTTAAGTATTTAGTCTTTTACCTCGTTTAGGACTGACATATTTGTTTTTTGACCATGCTATTTTTAGCATTCTACACCAGCATCTGAAACACATTTATACGGAGTCCATAATCAGATCAAATAACGACTAATAAACAAGTTTCATTTCTTTTACCTGTTATACTTTACTAGCTTTGCTTATGTTTGTCTTTTCACAATTTTTTAAGTTGGATCATAGCTGAACGTGAACAGAATGTGCTTTTGGAACACTGGTCGGTAGCTAAAATCCACATAACTAAATTATTAAGCCATGGAATCATTTTCTCATCAACTATGATTTTAGTTTTGTTGCCATTGATCTTTAAACCATATTAATCAAATAAAAATCACAGAAGTGATAAAAATTGACCAAATTAAAAAAAAAATAATACTCCAGCTCTTGCTTAGGCTTATAATATTTGTTATGGGGTCTATTTGGTTCCTGGGGGATGAAGTAGGAGCCTTAATTTTTTTACAATGTTTAACTCCATAACTAAATAATACAGGTAGTAAGTTTAAAAGTACACCCAATATATTATGATATAATGTAAATATGCTTTCAAACTCCACCTAATTGTTTGTTTTTAGATTAATTATTAAACTACATAAAGTTTCAGATAAAACAGAAATAAAAGCTTTTGTCAAGTAAAAAAATAAAGTAAAAGCGTTGAAATTAAGCATTATAATAAAAATTGAACATTTTGAAATTTCGTTTCTTCTATAATTTCGATATGTTTAATTGAAAATATACAGAATATTCAAAAAATATATTAAATTCTTGACAGGCTAGAATGGTGTCAATGTAACTTTAGATGTGCGGCTCAATCCGCAAAATTAACATATAAAACTGTATTATTTATGTAAGCTCCTATATTTTTAGAGCAGTTTTGAAACCATATATACGCATTTTAAGATAAAATAAGTGGAGCTAACTTTTTATTTAAAAAAAGAAATCTAAAATAAGCTGTAAAGTTTGATCCAGGTAAAAATTATATATACACTGGTGGAGGCAATTCCGTTCCTCACTTTATCATAAAAAAGTAAGTATAAGTATATGAAAAAAAAAAACGCTATATCTAAAAACATTATTTAAGAAATTATAGGAATAAGCCTACTATATATTTTTAAATTACTCATCGTATGTACTTACCTAGGTAGTATGTCCCTAATTTTAATAGGTAAAATATTGTCTTCTGTTTGGAAAGTCAGCAAAAGTATCCAACACGCGATTATTAATGTCGGGAATATGAATTAACATATCTTCCTCCAGAGTTAATATGACACTTACTTGCAACCGATTTAAATCTTTAAGTGAATTGCTATATTTAAAAAAGTGTTTGTCTAGCTTTCGTGGATAAACGGAACGTTCATTCTCAAAGCAAGGTATAGGAATGGTACAAATTAACTTTATTAAAGTGACTGTTTCACTGAAACACTTTGTCAAACCCCTATCTTCAATTAATTGCAAAATTGCTAAAGTGCTGACTCGATAAAAGTCTTCTTTGCCGTAAATGACGGTTAATTCAGCATGAAGTTTGCTTTTATCGAAAAATGTATAAGCTTCCATAATTTTCTTGAAATCAGAAGCTGGGAACCTGTTCTCGTATTCACTAAATTTGCTCGAATGAAATAATTTTGAAGCAGTGAGATGACTTAAAAACTGAAAACGTTCTTTTGTCTTTTTGATAAGGTTATCGCATATTTCTGTTTCTATGCCCGAAAAGGAACTATTTTGATTTGGATCATTTAGGCTATTGATCTTTGTTATAGCATCCTCAAAATCACTTATGCATTTTTCAAAATCCTTGTTTATTTCCAGATTTCTAAATTGCTTTGAAAGAATTTCCAAAGGAGTCAGGATACGGCCAAAAAACTGAAGCCATGAATTAAACTCCTCATTATTAAAATAACCCAGTAGAGTCTGACATTGATTTATGGTTTTATAATCATCAAGTGTTTCATCCAATATTGTTTCCAAACATTCTTTTAAAAGTGTAGTATTTTCTAATATAAGCCTTAAAGCTTGGTTATTAAAGTCCCAATTGGTGTGTGGAGTTGAATACCATTTTTTCACTATTTTATTTAGCGCACAAATTCGTTCTGGTGATTCTAAGAAAAAATCTGAAATTCCTTGTAAATTAGCAAAAAAGTAAGTGACGTTTTTTTTAATACATATGCTTTTAAGTAAAATGTCGTGGAGTTGATGTGTATAGCTATGTACGTAAAATGCGAATGGAAAGTCTTGTTGTATAATCTTTTGTATATCCATGATTTGATTGCATAGATGTGTAGATCCTTCATAACTTTGACTTATAAGTTTACTTGCCGAAATGCTAAGTGTTCTTAATTCTTTTTTTATTGATGCAGCAATCTTATCAGCATCCCAGCTTAAAATCAATAAGATATTCCAGAACCGTTCATAAATTTTGCTACTTCGTTCAAATCTTACTTTTATTAATAAAAATGACCGTTTAGTTGAATCATAATAAATTTCCTCACATTGAAGAGCTACAAATTTGGCTTCGGAAACTTGTTTTCTAATTTCATCCGTATACACATTATAAAAGGCATCAAAAATATCATCTTGTACTGACTGAGAAGTGAACGATGGGGCTTTTATATTATGACAGTTTTCTTGTAAGTAATGCTTGATTATAAGTTCTATTTTACTTGAAGGATCTATTTGAGTTTGGCTTGATAATTCTTTAAATATCTCGGAAAATCTAATAGAACATATAAGTGCAAATAATATAGAACGATTTTCAGTTATTTGGCTATTTGATTTTTGACGTGATTTCCAAGAACTCGATTTCAGTGTATCAGAAGCAGGTGTATAATTAATATCAGATAAGAGTAGCTCACATTGTATGTGACTTCGCTTAGATTCGTGTTTTTTAAGCTTTATTTCTAGATTATATAATTTACTAATACCCGTTTCTGTCCAATGTTTATCTGTTTCTTCGTAACCTGAAAAAACTAAGCAAGGAAAGCAAAATAAAGCATTAAGTACATCACAACCGCACAACCACGACGCCTTCTCATATATATTGTCTATATGACATTTAAACCTCTTTGGTCCTACACTGAACATTTTATATAAGTTTAGATATGGTCGTGGGGGACTCTTGCCTTTTATTACATTCGGGATAATACTCTGATTTTTTTGAATAAACTGCACGGTTATCGATTCATTTTTATCTCTAAATGTTGCTTCTTCCATAACGTCACAACAAAATCCTAAATTTTTAGTATAAGCCGACAAAATCACAATTTTGTAGACAAAAAGACGCGACGTCACCGACCAAACTCACTAAACTGCCAGACGAGACGACAGAAGGAACCGGGGACGAACGAATCGAAACAAAGCGCAGTAAGCCGACAGCGGTTTCATCGTCTAATTCTCGCTCTGTCTTTGTCCTACACATTCATTTATCTGTTATAACGTATATAGCCGATAGGAAAATGTGGGGTTCGACGAAGGTCAATTGCGGAACAACTTGCCTGGGTGATATAATATTCACAATAATTTTTTTCTACTTTTACTGGTGATAAGAAGTATTGTTGGTAAAAAATATTATTTTAGAAAAATATTGATTTTTTTAATACCAGTTATAAATTTATATAAGTTTGCATATTAGCGCCCAGACTTGTACGAGCATTTTTTAAAACCTTATTAAGCACAAAATGTTTATTCTCTTCGATGCCCAGTGGTTTAATATCAGTAAAATAATAATATTTTATTAAAGGATATAAGACCTAAAATATTTATAGAAGATCTATATTTTTAGTTATATACAGAGACGTCCCTAGAGACTTTTTTTGTGGGGGAAAACTACTAAAAAGTCCCAACTTAAAGCCATTATTTTTCCAACCAAAAATTTCTAATACCTAATTTTTTTATAGATAGTATATACCAGTTAAAAAACTCTTGTGGCCAAGTAAGAAAAATCTAGTAAAATTTAAGTCCTTTGTATCATTTATTTAACTATGATATCATTAAAAAAATAAAAGGAATTTTGTTAGAAGTTTTAACTTTTAGTATCTAAGTAAATTTATTTCTTTAAAATTTAAAATATTTTCAGTTTTAAACCAACTTATTTCGTCGGTATTTAAGTTGCGCCCATTTGCTGACAATAGAGTCGAGTTCTATGTTATCCAAAATATCCTTATTAGCCTTACAACAGAGTAGCTGGTCAAGCTTTTTATCTCCCATAGTGAATCTTGAAAATTTCTTAATATGTTTTAAAATACTTAAACTTCTTTTATTAGCTGTCACTGAATATCCAGCAGTAGTATCAGTTGATATATGAGTTGTATATTGAACCGCTATCTCCATAGCTTTGGCCGTTGTATCAATATGTTTCTCGTTCCAAATATCAAAGAAAACTTCTTTAAAGCTGTTCTAAAAACTGTGTTTGAAGATTTTGGGCTTTCATTGGGAGAAAGTGCTTCTTTCGTTATAATGCCTGTACGTTTTGAATCATAAGACGATTTTTATTTAATGGAAATATAAAAACATTAGTAATAGCTAAAATTGGTTTGGTAACCATTTTCAAATTGCCGTTTAAAAATTCATTTAAGACATCAATCACGGCAAAGCATTCCTTTCTGTAGAAAATATTGAAATTATAATTGGCAGCAAAGCGCCTACAGTCGTCTAGCCTTTTTGTCCGTACTCGCATTCTGTGGTATTTAATAAATTCTTAATCGTTGTCAGTATCTATTTCTTCAGCTTAGCCTTAATTATTAATTATTGACTTGGAGCACTCTTAATGTAGCTGTGGTGGATAAAATAATGTTTAAAGCATCTATTATATTTAATTCTTTCTTTTCGAGAGTTTTGGTTACAACTTTCATCTTATAAAGAATATTTTCTTTTTAAAACTAAGACAAATAAGAAAGTCGAATAATTTAAAATGCTTTTTTAATCTCAATTTTTTAGAGTCGTTCAAACGATCACAAATTATGTCATCAAGGACTTTAACACTGGGTTCCTCCTACGACGTATTTACAGCTTTTAATCTTTCAGCTTTGGCTGTCCATCTCGTTTTGGATACATTTTTTAATCCAATACCGTTTTCAATATCCACTAATTTAGATTGAAGGCGTTCTGCTCTTTTTGTGCTAGAACTAAAAAATACGTACACGTCCGCCAATATGTTAAATGTATCTGCTATAATTGGACTTGCTGAGCAGCTATGCTCAACGGCATTATTTGTGCGGTGTGCCTGGCAGGGCATATATAGAATATAATGACCTACATTTTATATTTTTTGTTGAGCTCCTTTAAACTTTCTGGACATTGCAGAAGCAAAGTCATAGGATGGAAATGCCAGTTTGGATAAATCAATATTGTGTATTGTTAAGATTTGAATTAAGTCTGTAAGTGCGTTAACCTGTTTTATCTGTTACTCTCTAGACACCTACTAACCTTTCTTTTGTAATAGACTTCTTAATTCAGTAATAGACATTTAGTTATTATAATCCGAATAGTTAGTCAGGCTAATTGGGACAAAATTTAAATTTTTAACCTATACCTAAATTTTACTTTCAAATTTAGAATTTGTTGAGAATAAAAATCTACCCTATTTTTCCTAACTTTAAAGTTATTATTTACAAGCAGTAAAAGACTTAATTCAAATTGTTCTTCGTAAAAGACTTATAATTCAAATAGTTAGTTATGTTGGGATAAATTCAAATGTTTGCCCCAACTAAGTCTTATTTTTAAATTAACAAATTTCCGTTCAAAAAATTTAAGCTTGTTTATCCCAACTGTAGAATTATTAATACATTACTAAGCAGTAATAGACCTTTAGTTGAGATATTTCGGAAAATTAGTTAGGTTAGTTGAACCAAATTTCTATTTTTGCCCTAACTAAGTTTTCTTTTTAAATTATTAAATTTCCTTCAATAAAATTCAAGCTTTTTTGTTCCAACTGTAGAATTATTAATACATTACTATGCAATAATAGACCTTTAGTTGGGATATTCAGAACAGTCCATTGGGTTAGTTGAGACAAGTTTGCATTTTGGTCTCAACTAAATTTTTTTTTAGATTAATAAATTTCTTTTTATAAACTTCAGGCTGTTTGTTCCAACTGCAACATTGTTGTACCTCTCCCTAAGTGTCCGTCACTTTTATATATATTATAATTTACTATAAACGAAAGTTAGTAACTTATTGGTAACAGATGATAATCATCTAGAGGCCCTAGTAGAACGTAAATTTTATTTAAATTTTTATAGAATAGAACATATGCACATAAGTAGATATATATACAGGGTGGTCATTTGAGGGTCGAGTGATACCTTATTTTGAAGGTATTTTTATATGGATTATAACCCTAAAGTTTTAAATCGTTATTATTTGCCTAGTCGATACATTCCATACAATAATACAGGTTTTGTTCAAACCTTTCCCGTACATTTGGCAAAATTTCTGGGGTGATTTGACGACATTCATCAATTATTCTTTGTCGCAAATGGTGTAGCGATGTTGGCTGACTAGCATAAATTTTAGTTTTTAAATGGCCCCATAAAAAAAAATCTAACGGGCTTCAGTCCGGGGAACGAGGAGGCCATTCAATAGCTCCTCTTCTTCCAATCCATTGTCTTGGAAACGTTTGGTCCAAATATTGACGAACCCTTGCAGCATAGTGGGGTGGCGCCCCATCTTGCTGAAATACTAGACGATTTTCCAAGTACTCGTTGTTATTATCTCCACTAATGCTGGATGAATTGTATTTTCTAATAACTCCAGGTACATCTCTCCTGTTAAATTGCCAGGTAAAAAAAAGGGGCCTACGATATGTTTACCAAAGATGCCAGCCCAAACATTTAATTTTTCAGGATGTTGTGTATGCACCTCACGAAATATTCTGGGATTTGAATCAGCCCAATAGCGACAGTTGTGACGATTTACAGTACCGTTTAGGAAAAAGGAGCATTCGTCAGAAAAACATACATTAAATAGAAAGTGTGGATCATTGGCGGCTTGTTCAGATATAGTTTCACAAAATTGTACTCGCCTATCAAAATCGTCTTCGTTTAGTTCTTGTACGAGATGCATTTTGTACGGATGAAACTTGTTTTTTTTTAATATCTTCTGAATGCTGCTTCTCTTAATACCAGACACGGTTGATAACTTCCTTGTGCTCAGTGTAGGATTTTGCACAATATGGCCTAAAATAGCTACTTCTGAAGCTTCATTTACCACTGGATTATCCATTTCGCGCTTTTTATTAGCCACGTACCCAGTTTCCCTAAATTTTTGAACCAATTCCAAAATGTACTTGCGATGGACCTGTCGATTAGGGTGTTGTAGTGTGTTAAAGAGTTGGGCAGTTCTATTAGCATTTTCATTGTTCGCAAAGAAAAGAGAAATTATTTCAACTCCTTCAGCAAGTGAATAAACCATTATCACACTCAATGTTGTAACTAACTAATTTTAAAGAGCTATTTGTTTGACACACTATGATCTGACAGCAGTAAATGACAACCACTATTAAACTTCAAAATGTTGCTATAATAACAGTCTCAACAATAACCAAGAGTTCTCTTGCAGAATTGGCATAGATACCTACGAGTATTAAAAAAAAACAGAAAGTACGGTTCACAATGTAGGAGAACAAAAATTTTTGTATTTATTTAACTGTTAAATTTACAAGCATTTTTTTCATACAAAATGTTGACATGTTTTTGTAACTTTTATTAGCCCCTGTATCGACTAGGCAAATAGTAACGATTTAAAACTTTAGGGTTATAATCACTCAACCTAGTATCACTTGACCCCCCGTTCCATTTAAAATTTTGGGGGCCCTTGTCACCCCCGCTAGGGCTTTGTCCTCAGGGGGGCGAAACTAGCAAAAAAATGGTTCCCCCTTGAATCAAAAATTGACGGGTCCGAGGATTTTTTCGCAAATGTTCTGAGGGACCCAAAATAGGCTCTGTTTCGTTTTCAAATGGCCACCCTGTATAGTAAAGTCTATAACGCCTATAACGAACCCTTTTATAGCAAACTTTCGTTTTTGCCAATCTAAATTTTTTTCCTTTTATAACGAACTTTTTGTGCGGTATTCACAGCGGCAAATATAAGTTCAAAACTTCAGCCTATGGCCAAGGCGTAATACATTCTTTAAATTGTTCTTATGAAAATTTTAATAATAATTAATGGATACAAACAAAAATTTATAGACTATCAAGGTTCCATAAATGTTGTTCATATGACAAGGCAAGAAGTTTGTTGTTTAACCATAGGGTATTCTCCAGAAATAAGTTTGAATATGAGTCAGATGATGACATACCACTGAATGATTTAAAAAGCATCCGTTAGAAGAGTCGCAACCTGATGAAAAATTTGGTAGAAGAATAAATTAAGGAAAAAATTCTTAATTTCAATTTTAGCGAATATGCGGAAATCGACAATGATATGGTTACATGAGAAATTTTATTGGATGATGAAATTGTGAAGACAATAACTTCAAATATGGTTCTAAGCGATAAAGAAAATGAAGATGGTTCTACTAAATATAATAATGCAGACATTCAACTTTGCCAAAATGACAATAAAAATGTCAGAAACCCGTAACTACGTAGTCAAAAATTACTGATTCCATAAAATAAATTTAGGTGTTGTGATTTTTTTATTTGCGTTTTCGATTAACAATATATTAATGTTTAATTTCTCATTAAATATACACATATTAGTTTTTGGTAGTATATATGTCTATATACATATATATTTTTTTATTTAAGAAGTACATTATTATTTATCAATTGGTTTTACTTTTATTTATTTTGTATATTAGTACACAAGATATGTGCATATAATTTATGTTTTACTGGTTTTAACGAACTTCGAATAAAACGAACCAATTTCAATGATTTTTTAAGGTTTTTTATATCCGAACATTACTGTATTATATAACTTGCTGCACAAACAAAACTATATTGGGGTAAATAAAAAAACTACTTAATCTGAATACCATCACTATATGTAGTTTTTATTTTTTCTTTATTGTGCCTTTCTTCAAGGCCCAAAATAATCCATCTAATTTTTGTATCGAATAAATTGAAACTTTGCATAATAATAGTAGGACAAAATATGGCATAAGTAGAGGGCGTAAAGAAAAGCACATTTTCAATTGACCAATTAATATAATTATATTATATACAAATAATATTAATTGCATGGTAAGATAGTTAAGCGATCCTTGATTCTCTTAATTCATGAAATATAAAGATATGTTAAATAAAATAAAACTAATGAAAAGTACGCGTATATAAAAAACTACTAAAAAGAATACAATAATTTAAATAAGTTAATTAATTTAAATAATAAGTTTTTGAACTCGGCGATAATGTGTAATATAGTTAAATTCTGAATCTATAATGCTAAAAATTAAATTCCCATAGTTACAGTATAATAATAAAACTGTCCTGTATATGTTTAACTGCATTAAAATTATTTAGAAATATTAATGGATATCTATATATTATATATAAAATAAAAATATACTATAAATTTGTATAGCCAAATCATTTAATCAAGATATGTCTGCATTTCTATCAGAAAACTCGTTATACCCGACCACTGTTTAACAATGCATGCCGCGAGATAGGTTTTTGCGGAATATTTTCGGTTTTCATAAACGGCTGTCAGAAGTCTGAGCGCTACTATATGTACAAAATTAAATTAGATTACGTAATTAATTTAAAATGATTTAAAATTGCTTATCAAAAATTCATTTATCCTAAATTGTATCGCTATTGAATCTACAGCTACGAAAGGAATTCGGACAAAAATTCTATGTAAAGAATTTTTTAATTATATAAGAAAAATGTATAATATTAATATTTTTTTAAGGTTTACATTTCACCTTGTTTAAAGTTATTCAAAGTGTCTTTATTTAGAACTTTCTATATTTTTTATATAAAAAGTTAATACTTTTTAATATAAGATAAACTTTTTTATAATTATATATTAGTGTATTTGTAAACAAACGTAGTTTTAATGTATCTCATTTTTTTTATTGCTTTGACAATGTATATTTTTTATTGTGGGTAATGACTTATGAGTGTTTCAACAAGGATTCAAGATTTGAATTGCGGGCCATGTTTGACAATCATAATGTCACATGATTATGTCGTGGTAGATCGAAAGTTGATAGATGGGAGTTAGGAACAAGGCCTTGAAAGCTTGGATGATTAACGGAACCCTAGAAAGCTTCTATTCCTCGATATTTAGATAGGCAAGAATACAAAACTACTTAAACTACGGCTTTTACCGAGGCTGCAGGACTGTCAAGCATCAAATTATGTCATATGAAATGAGAAAATTATTATAGTTCTTTAGCTTGCACAGGCTTTCTTTTTATTTCTGTCAAAAAACTAACTTGCGAAAAACTCGAATTTTGCGAAAAATCTTAACAAAATTGATTTGTTACAAAAACTGTTAATTATATTAATGTCAAAGAACTGAGATTTAAACAGTAAAAACTTTGAATCGAATATATACATTGGCCAGATTGCATTTGCATAAATAATTATTCCAATAAACTTCTTTTCTGAAAGTGACAAGTGCAAATGTAAACAACAAAAGTGAGAAATGGATTCTAAGAAGAAGCTGTTGCGTTAAATCTGTGAATAGCAAAAGACACAGATTGCCTTGTTTTTTAACAGGCCCAATATGTTTAATATATGATTTCAGATTCTTAAGCCTTGAAACCATGAAAATCTCAGTAATAAACAATTCTATGCATGTAAAAATTTTTTAACTCCACATTCATTCAAGTCCAATTCAAGGGTGGGTCTTAAACCATTTGCCTTAGACCACTTTTGCCATACCTTCGGTTAACCTATCAGGCTTAATACAAGGTATGTTAGCATGGTCTTTATAACAAATGACCCCACCAGAGGTGTAAATTTAAGCTTAATTTAATGATAAACTGCTTGGGTTAAACTAAGCGCTTTAATTAATAATTTAGCTCTATCGTAGTAAAAAAATATTATACTTAACGTAATGTGCCTCAAATGATATTTGGTAGGATATTTTGTACGACAACAGAATACAAACAGCTAATGGACAGCTGATGGATTGAAAGTTAAAAATTGCACCCAGATTTTATTTTTTTTGAATGATTTAAAAAAATAATACTTCAAAATCTGCTCTCAGACATTGAATGCTAAACTAAATTACCTAGTGAAGCTTCATATTGACCAGAATTCATCTTGTTTCTGTACAAACTTGAGAGCCTCAATATCAAAACTTACACCAAACCTAAGACAAGAGCAATTTCAGCAGTATCTGGATACTACACAAATCTTAGAGTCTAAAATTTTTAAAGGCAAATAGAAAAATGGAAACTTCTGTAAATTTTACTTTTAACATATTTACTAATTGCCTCTTTTATTACTAATTTGTTGGTAGTTATTAAATTTACAATATTTACTAAGGAACACTACTAGTGAATTGACAGAAGTAACTCCTTGGTGATTTTATAATTATTTTATGGCCTTTGTACATTTACTATAACCTTTTGACACTCCCTACATAAATTATATTTTGTAAACCTTGCTCTTTATTCAACAAAGTTCCTCATTAAATTAAGTTGTTATAGTTTATACATTATAGAATTTGGAAGAATTTTTATTTTTTGTTTAATATTTTAACAAGCATGTATAACTGTTAATTTTTATTATATAAATGTCAATTATTTTCTCTTTATAATATAGTAATACATTTGTGAATTTTGTACGTTTTTGCTGATATAATGTTTACTTATTGACTCTTTCATTGCTAACTTGTTGACAGTTATTTCATTTATAATATTGGTAACTTGGTGGTTTTATTAAGTTCTTTTTGATCCTTATGCATGTACTATACCCTTTTGTTTCTATATATAATAATATAATAATAATTTATAACTTTTAAAGTTTGCTCTTTATACAACAAAGTTTCTCATTTAATTAAGTTTACACATAAAATTTAAATATATTTAAAATTTATTTTATGTTTTAATAAACGTGAACAACTGTTATTTTTTATAATCTATCTCGTAATTTTTTTGCCATAATTTTTTTTTACAATATAGTAATGCATTTTGTGAATATTTCTTATTAAATTAAAGACTTTATTTAATATGAGGACAAAAAAAATTATGGCTCACTATACAGAATAATTCCCCCTGGGAATTGCATCTATGGATTTTAGGAAAACTAGAAAAATATTGGAAATTTCGCAGCATCTTTCGGCAAATCACAACTAAAATGTTTTGATAGTTTCGGTAACATAAATAATATCCTATATTTAAATCAGGTATTTTTTGACATATTTTAAGTTTTATGCCAAACATTACGTTCGCAGGTCGTGAAAATTATTAAACAGTATATTAAAATCGACTAATTTAAAACTATTTTTAAATTCGAATCAAATTAAATTTTGAACCAATAAAGACTGACATTATTATTTTGTGTATTATTCTTAAAAGGACGATACTTTTGTATTTATTTCTTATATCTTTTGTTAACAGTATTTGAGGCAGAAAATTTATGTCAGGAGTAAGTGCGCGTCGAAGCGAAAAAATTATTTAAAATTTAACGGAAGTTTAATAAATATAGTTTGTCGATGAAAAGATGGTTTTATTCCTTATGCCGTTATAATGTTTTTATTTACGATTATAATGAGAAATTTTAATGGATGATGAAATTGTGAAGACAATAACTTCAAATATGGTTCTAAGCGATAAAGAAAATGAAGATGGTTCTACTAAATATAATAATGTAGACATTCAACTTTGCTAAAATGACAATAAAAATGTCAGAAACCCGTAACTACGGAGTCAAAAATTACTGATTCCATAAAATAATAAAATAAATTTAGTTATAATGTTTTTATTTAACATTTATTCACTAGATTTCTTAGGTTGATGAAAAAATACATTTACCGGTGGTATAAAAGCCTTGCATCCACGCCTTTTAGTGGAATTAACTTGAAAAAAATACGCGTCTCTAAAAGTAAGAATTTATATTTAAGTTTGACGAGAGCAATTTTTTCCTATTACTTCTGTAATATTTTTGAGATCCCAAGGGTGAGTCAAAATTATGGCATATTAAATATCTAGAAGATAAACATTACTTTAACAGCCTTAAATAAAATAAAAAATCTTTCAAATGCTTAGAATAAATGGCTTTATATACCTGAAATACTTCTGAGTATCTGAAATATAAGTGACTTTATTATATCAATGCACACCGTTTAGATAAACCAAGACGATATAGATTATGGTGAACTTAAATTTAATTAATAAATTGTATCTCATATTGCATGTATAAATTAATTTGGTTTAATGAAAATGTGTTCATTTAGGTATTCCCTTACTCCTATATCCCCGACGTAATTTATTACTTTATACAATAAATTTAATTAGACCAGCGCCAACGCCTTTAGAAATATTTATAGAGAAATAAATTATCCGATAAGACCGCACATACATTAAGTATTAATAAGTATAGAGCTGTTCATTAGGCAGACTTCCTATAAATAATTCAAGAAGTAGATGATAACAGCAATAAACAATATTTGACCTTTAAGTTAAAATATTTCTGTGTTTTTAGAATTTTATTAACAATGTTCCTGTAATTTATATAATTTTTTATTATCATTAATGATTAATAATAGTGATTATTAAAAAGTATACGAATAGATGTTTACTGTTTCGCCCTATTTTATTCCTTTCCCGTATAAGCTAATCATTACAAAAACTTGATAAAAACATTTAAAAAATCATTAAGTAAAGGGCTTGTTTAAGCCTTTATTTTAATGCACTTTTTTTTTCTTTTAGGAGGATGTAGGTCTATTTTTGAGATATAGCTCCATTGCTCAGCATTTTTTCAATAATTCTAACTATATTTAGCCAGACATCCGCAGTATACTCAAAAATTTCCACACAATCGGGCATTTTTTAACGAACCAAGGTGATAATTGAAATGTCGAATTTTTTTCGGATGTTAGACAATAGCTTAATCTCAAAAGTTATTGCGGATGAACTCGGTAGGGATGTATATTCCCTACTTGATGATAAGTAAGTTTCCAGCACGATATAGAGACAATGAGGACGGGCATTTTCTCCTTTCAGAGCATCTTCTTATTTTTTCTCCTTACGTTAGCTTTCATGGTTTTGTTCAGGTTTTTATTTTATTTCTTCGAGTCGTCTTTGATAATGTTGAACACGTCTTTTTATATCTTTTCACGTCTGTCTTTTTTTCCCCCCATAGCTACCTGGTTGTTCTAATTAGACAATGAATTTGAGTATCAATAATATTATTATGTCCCTTAAATTTTCAACGAACAAACCGTTGAACAATTATTAATTTGATAATTATCTGTTTCCTAGAAAATTAATAAAATTATTTATTTCATTATATGCATATGTATATATATATATATATATATATATATATATATATATATATATATATATATATATATATATATATATATGTATATGTATACTTGAATAAAGATTATTCTTATGATTATTTTTATTTATAGTTATTCCTAACAGCTTTTAGGTAAAACAATTTATGTTTTAAACGTTGACGATTCTTTTATACGTATTTCGAGGATAGTCTAGGCAAAGTTTACTGAATAAAATACAGTATTTTATTCAGTATTCAACTTTGGTCTAGGTAAGAAGAACCTAAATAGTAGTTTACAAAATTACATTAACTTTTTATTTAAAGATAAATTATGGCATAAATATCTAAAGCAGTTTCCTTACATCAAATTTATTTACTCTTTAGTAGACATTGTATCTTAGAACATTGAATACACTAGAATAAACATTGGCTGCTTTGGATTGAGAGCAACATCTACGCAGGGGGCCAGAGGGGATATTTTGTTGATAAACATGCTTAGTATTCCATGTTGCAAGTAATTACTCAATTTTAACAGAAGAAAATAAAGTGATATAATAAATTATTATAATTGGCAGAAACTGACTTTCATTCTTTATTACAAAGCAAAAGAAACAGTGAAACTCGTTTAATAACCAAAACTATTTCATACTAAATTTACACTAAACACTAATAATAATTATTAATATTTTTAATTTGGACTCTTTAAATCACCAAGTTTCCACACATAGTGGCAACGCTGTAGATTTTTCCTAGACATATTCTCGCGATAAAGGTATTTGTCAACTGCGCTCATTGTTTACTTTTGGATGGTGCGCATTTCGTACAGTATTAAGGTGGGTTCACAAATTCCGTACGATATGCAGGAAGAAATAACACAGAAGTAAGCTCCATGCAGGAAGGATTGTGCGAATTCATAATATAGAAACGTAAGAAGTAAAAACATGTAGCAAAATACGTCCTATCTCTCTTTTTGAATATTTTCCTCTCTGAAATCCCTACTAGCCTACCGTTTGGTTGGTTATATTGGCGAACATTGTCGATCACTTACGATTCCGTAAGAAGTATGACGCAAGAAATGAAATTGCACCATTTCATGCGCTTTACTTCTTAGTGCTTACCGTACGGAATTTATGAACCAGCCTTTAGTATTAAATGGATGTTTTGAATGGTTTCAGTACGTTTTTTTAATTAATATTAAGACTAAAAACTTCCTTTTTGCTGAAAAATAATAAAGAAGTCACATATATTGAAAAAAAGCAAAATCAAATCGTTCCTTTCACAGGCGAGTTATCCTTCTAGGTTATAATATTATAAAAGATGGCATATTTGTGAAGTACCTATGTATTAAGTACTGGATGACAAAATATTAATAAAAATGTGTAATTAAGAATATTATAATCTAGCAACTTTATTGCTTATTACTAGCCCAAAATAATAATAATAATAATAATAATAATAATAATAATAATAATAAAGGTCTTTTTATTTAGGAAAAAAAATACAATAATCACAAGGTTAATAGTTTAAAGGCGAGATTCAGCGCACAAAGATTCAGATATCTAAATGCCTGTTCTTCCATCTAACCTAATTATCTATACTATACTTAGTTTCAAAATAGGAATAATATAAACGCTATAAATTATAAAGAGTACATCAACCAACAAAAAAAGAAAATGTGACAGCATATATGCCTACACAAGGAAAAAGAAACAAATTAAACCCCATAAACAAAACACATCACAAAGCAAAAGATACAGTCTCTTATATGTATGTATATCATAATATATAGCCTATTGCATTAATTGTTTTTGTTGTCATCATCGGAATAGAGAAAAAAAGTACAAAAATAAAAAAGAAAAAAAAAGAAACGAAACAACCACTAAATTATGCTTTATTGTTCCTGCAGTAATTTCTTAAAAATGTATTTTTTTAAAGAATATAAGCTAAAAATGTTTTCGGTATTAGTTTGGCAGCTATTTATAATTTTTGAAATTTGATAAGAAAATGATCTTTTATAAGTTTCAGTTGAGTGAAGCGGAGGTGTTAGCCTTCCTTTATACCGGGTATTAATATTGTAAACATCTGTGCGAAACTTTATTTTATTATATAAGTAAGGTGGAGATCTTAAATTAATTATTTTAAAAAACATTGAAGATGCGTGAAAAATCTTTCTGTTGTGCATAGTCAACCACCTGGTTTCCTTAAGGTTGTGTTTTATGGGGTTGCTTTATTATCTATATCTTGGTTGTTTTATTAATCTAAGGCACGCATTTTGGAGTTTCTGGATTCTACTCTCTTCAGCAGTTCTCAAGCATGGACCATACACTGCATCGCAATGATTAAGCTGTGATAGGACCAGCGAATCACACAGTAGAATTTTTGTTTTTCTATTTAAAACGTAACGATGTGTATAAATATTTTTAAGGTTTAAAAATCCTCTTTGAATACATGAATTTACGTGCTGCGGGAATCGCAAGTCACTATCCAGAATCAAACCCAAGCTCTTGCAGTGCTTCACGTATTTTATACGCTCGTTATTGATATGAATTAGGTCCCTGTAATACTGTAAAAAACTCTTACGGCTACCCTTGCCCCCAAACAGCATAAATGCTGATTTCATAGAATTTAATTGTAAGCAATAGTTTTTAGAAATCTCGTAAATGCTGCAAAATTAATGTGTGCATCAAGTAAAGGTAGTGTCTGGTCGATATCCAGTAACCAAAATCGAGAACGCAGCATGTGTCGTTTGCCAGCAACATATTTCTAGTCGGGCGCCCATTAATATTTAATCAATATAATGCCCCTATCTCCTGGAATTCCAAAGGAGTTTTAATAATTTTTTGTCTAGATATTAACAATGGATAACTAAATCGGTTTATAGTGGGTATAAACCGCGACAAACTACGGAAATTAAATAAAAGGTTAACTTCCAAAAGGATTTAAATTAAACATTTTTTTTTAATATATAATAAATATGTAAACGGATTTGAGGTGGTTGCAAATCTCTACAAACGAAAGTTTTTTGATTAAAAATTATTGAGTTAGATGTAATAAATGGCTATAACTGCCAAAGGACATGGATAAATCTTTTCTTTATAGTCGTTAGGAGTTACATAGCCCTTTATATTTTTTAACATCTAGCAATTCAATAATTTTTTACCAAAGAACTTTTGTTTGTAGAGGTTTGCAACCATCTCAAATGCGTTTAGATATTTATTATAGAAAAAAGATTAAATCAGATCCTTTGGGAGCCTTTCTCATTTCTTTAACATTCGACTTTTTAGGTAATTTTCACAAAAAAACTTTAATTTGTAGAGCTCTATAACTACTATAAATCAACTTAGTTATTGATTATTAATAGCTGGACAACAAAATATAACATTCCTTGAGAATTTCAGGAGATACGGGCGCTATATCGATTAAATAACAGTGGGCGCAGACTATAAATATGTTGCTGGCAAACGACATAATATGCTGCGTTCTATATCTTTTGGTTTCTAGATATCGATCGGGCGCTAGCTTTACAGATATGAAAAAATATCTAGAAAAACAACACAAAGTGGCAACGTGCATTGTAAACATAGAGATATTCTACGTTGCCAAGTTGCTTTTTTTATTAACTTTTTTGTCATGAATCTTTTTTTTATTCTGAAAAATGTGTTGATTACTCTCAAAGAATATATTATTACTCAGCAAATAAGCGAAACTTATAAAGAGTACACTTTTTACCTGTTACAAAATATAACACATTAAAAAAATAAGTAGTGGATTAAGAAAATTATATATTGAATGAAAAATTGGAAAGTTGATTTGACATCATTGTCTGAGAGATGGTGAACTCAAACAACCTCGTCTATTGTTTGCAGCTAGGCTTATTCTTAGCATTCAATGTTCTAAGCATTGTATTACAAATAAATAAAATACTTTTTTAGGACATTTAAGAAATGTAATATTTAGATAACATCTAAATGTAGAGACAAAAATCAAATAGATCAAAATTAATTAGATTCAAAGAGAGTGTCAATTAAATTCTTGTAAAACATGTCAATGCTTTAAAAAAATCCACAAAGAAAAGATGACGAGAATAAATTATTTTATAACATTAATTAAAATTCTGTATAAAATATCGATTTTTAAAATAAACTATCATTTAGAAGGAGGCTCGTCGATGGCGGACTAATATTACCCTTACTGTAGAATTTTAATGATCTTATTAGAATTTAATAGTCGCTTCTTCAGGCGTACCACAAGGATCCATATTGGGACCTTCATTTTTTAACTCATTTATTAATACCATTTCTAAGGACCTAGAAGTAAACAGATTATTATACTGTGATGATAAAAAACTATATTGTAGAGTTGATACTTTTGAGGACTGCATTAAACTCCAAGCAGCCATTAACTCAGTGAATGGATGATGCTAGAATAACAACTTGCCTCTAAATGCTGTGTGGTCTCCCACTCCTTAAAAAAGAACAGTGTTACTTACCAATAGAAAATTGATAATGTGATACTACCAAGATCAACCCACTTCAAAAACTTGGGAGTCATTTTTGATAGCTCACTTTCATTTAGTTTTCATATCGAAGATATCATAAAAAGAAGTTATAAAATGCTGGGTTTTGTTGTCAGGAACTCTCCTTTCTTTGAGAATATCTCTAGCATTAAACTCCTGTACTTTACCTATGTTTGTTCAATTTCGGAATATTCTTCCCAAGTCTGGTCGCCATACTATCAGAACCATATTCAAGAACTTGAAAATATACAGCGAAAATTTCATAAATTCCTTTGGTTTAAATGCGAAAGAGTATACCCGGAAATCGGTTCTCACATGATCGTTTGCTTGAAAGATTTCAGGTAAAATCCTTACAGGAAAGAAGGGATTTGGCAGATTTACAGTTCTTACATAAATTAATTAATGGCGTAATTGACTCGCCAGAAATTTGGCAACTTCTAAATTTACACACTCCTCGGCTATCAGCTCGCAGTTCTCAAACATTTTACCTTTCAACACCTCGAACCAAGATTACAAAATTTTCGCCTATACGTAGAGCCTGAAATACATACAACTCTATACAGAATCATTGCGATATATTTAACTGTAGCCTAGCCGAAATTAAAAGAATTCGCTTAGTTTATATAATCTTGTTTTCTTCTTTTTTATATATTTATTAATAATTTATCAGATCTATAATAATTTTATTTTGATAAGATGATTTCATGTTGTTATTGGAGTTTCTCTGTTGAGTGATGTAAATAAATAAATAAATAAATAACAGCAAAGTAGGTGAAAAATTACGAGTGAATTTGATTAACATAAACAACGTACTTATGTAAAAAACATGCCGAAATGCATATTGCTGCCTGAATGAAAAACATTTTAATTATATTAAGCCTGTTCAAAAATAAATTTAAATCGTAAACAAAAACAAACCAAACATGTACCTCTCTTAAAACTTACAGAGGAGTATTATACAGGGTGTCTCACGACGAATAGACGCGATCGATATCTCGGAAACTAATTTTTCAAAAATTTTGAAAATTTGGCAACATGGCACAGTCGATGGGGGCTACACAACTAAAATATTTTGACAGTTGTGACACTTCCGGTTATACCGGAAGTATGTATCAACTTCGTTATTTTAAATGGAACACCCTGTATATTTTTACATTTTTGGCTTCCACGTGAAATTCTAGGTATATTTTGTGTATAATGTCCTATACCTAAGTGTAACCGTTTTTGACATATTTTTAATTTCATGTGAAAAACTATGTTTATAAGCCCTAACATAATTACCGATTACTCCCTTTTAGTAGCCTTTATTTATTGGTTAGTTTTGCTTTTATTTTAAAGGAAGGACCACTTTAAAAGACTATTTTAATATTTGGCTAAAAAAAAGATACAGGGGGGTCAAAGACTAGCATTAAAAATTAAAATGAAAAAATCATTAAAAGTCAATTTTTTTAAATGGAAACCCCCTATTTTTATTATTTTTTCATAAAGATAATTAAAAATAAGGTTAACTTTGTATAAGGTTATCTAGTCCAAAAATTGATAGTTTCCGAAATATTGGCAGTTTAAATTTGGCCTATTATTAAAACCCGTATAAACACGGCTCAAGGATTGTTGATTAGTTGGGCATGACGGTTGTCATAGTAACCGCTAGAAGCGGCAGTAATATAATGGATTATAACAGAAATGTACACTTTTTAAATAAATTAGACACTAAATTACACTTTTACGAAGAACACTTAAATAGCAAGTCACTTATAAATTTAATGCATATAATCCATTGTCTTATTGCCGCTTCTAGCGGTTACTATGACAACCGTCATGCCCAACTAATCAACAATCCTTGAGCCGTGTTTATACGGGTTTTAATAATAGGCCAAATTTAAACTGCCAATATTTCGGAAACTATCAATTTTTGGACTAGATAACCTTATACAAAGTTAACCTTATTTTTAATTATCTTTATGAAAAAATAATAAAAATAGGGGGTTTCCATTTAAAAAAATTGACTTTTAATGATTTTTTCATTTTAATTTTTAATGCTAGTTTTTGACCCCCCTGTATCTTTTTTTTAGCCAAATATTAAAATAGTCTTTTAAAGTGGTCCTTCCTTTAAAATAAAAGCAAAACTTACCAATAAATAAAGGCTACTAAAAGGGAGTAATCGGTAATTATGTTAGGGCTTATAAACATAGTTTTTCACATGAAATTAAAAATATGTCAAGAACGGTTACACTTAGGTATAGGACATTATACACAAAATATACCTAGAATTTCACGTGGAAGCCAAAAATGTAAAAATATACAGGGTGTTCCATTTAAAATAACGAAGTTGACACATACTTCCGGTATAACCGGAAACGTCACAACTGTCAAAATATTTTAGTTGTGTAGCCCCCATCGACTGTGCCATGTTGCCAAATTTTCAAAATTTTTGAAAAATTAGTTTCCGAGATATCGATCGCGTCTATTCGTCGTGAGACACCCTGTATATTATGTCATACAAATTCCGTAAGTAAGCAGGATATCGTATACAAATTATAAATCCTTAAATAACTTAAACACGCTTTTTTTTTAAATCGTATCATTTAATAAAAAATATGTGTCTTGTTCTTATGTTTAACCTTATCTTGCTCAGTATTCAGTATAGGTCTCACTCTCTTCTGTCTTCAGTCGTATTTTATGCACTTCTAATCCATATTAGACCATCTATCTTCTTTATGTCATTTTGCCACCGTATCTCATTCCCAATATTTCCACTGTATTTTCACTGCAAAGTCCAACTTTAGAGATACTATTCCTGTATTAGATATATTGGAACGAAGGCTGTTCGCTGTATTGCTCTTAGTTTTGCTTTTGTCTATTTTATTGACACCTATATCTTCGATCCGTATATGTCCATACATTAGTCGAAGATTATAGTTCTCAGCAGCGCATTAAGTGAAGCATTTTCCAGTACTTCCAAATTTCTTTAAAGATGTTCCTCATTTTCTGCAAAGATAATTATGCCATCTGCAAATCTCAAATATGTTAGGTAATGTCCATTTATTTTTTATTTTTGAAAATACTTTCGGGTGTCATCGTAAACACAAACGTAAAACATTGTCCTCTTTTCTTTTTCTTCTATTTTTCTTTATTACTTATGTGTTTTTATCCAGCCTTATTTTTGACTTTATATTTTATATATTTATTTAGTAACATTTAGCTTGTAACGGTGTTCAATTCTGGCGTTACTAATATTACTTTTTCCTGTATTATGACATGTAAAGACTGTATAGACCCAATAATGTTCAGAATTAAAGTCGTAGTCTATAAAGGGAATATGCATTGTATTCGTTTCGAAATTTAAATTATTGAGTGAAATGTACCTTACATAAATGAATGTTGAATAATGAGCGTTTAAAATATATTTCAGTATGACAAAATAAAGTAAGAAATATGAAATATATTGAAAGAGGACGTCAATATTCTCAAAAAAACCTTGATATAAATAAATCAAAAGACAACGACAAACAACAAGTCTCGGCCTCAAACATTTTTTATTAGTCAAAGTGGTGACACGTGTTTCGCTCCTAAGAGCATCATTAGACCTTAAAAAGGTTAAAACACGACCGACTGGGTCAATTATACACAGATTGTATGTGTATTGATTAATAAAATAAAATTTTTGAGACCGAGACTTTGTGCTGTCTTTTGATTTATGAAATATATTGCTGCTTTGCAGTATTTTGTAGTATTTGCAATTTTATCTCAATGTGGCCCATACATATACATATAGCCCTAACATATTAAGATCACATTCAATCAATTCGCTAAACTTTTTTGGAAATTTCAAAAGTGAAGTTTTAAGTTACTAGTATATTACTATAACAATCTTCTTAAGAATAGCAGTTACAAGATTAATTAATACAGAAAAAACTAGTAGAATTTTATGTGCATGTTTGTTAATTATTGTTAATTACAAAATGGCCAAAATTTTGCGTTTTTTGCGAGTTGAAGCGACATCTAATAAATTATTATGAATAATACAGGATGAGAAATATTAATAAATAATAATTATAAATAGTAAATATAAAAATTTACTAATAATACTAGGTTTAAAAATCCTAATAACCTTCAGGTTTTAACTCTGTACTTCTATCTCCTTTCAACGTTTGCGGATTGTAAAAAGATTCTTAGGTCGGATGGAACAATTTATGATAGAAACGGAATTTAAAGAGAATCGGTTCGAAAGAGTTCACTATATCCGATTGACATTTGACGACGGAAATGCGGTATTATGAACAGTTTTTTGAACTGAACAACAAACAGAAAAAATTCAAAAGCTTCAATAATTCAGGTTCAGGTGCTGGGTAGAGCCCAGGGTAAATCATGTGTAGCCGGAAATAAAAATTTTGCGATTTAAAATATTAGGGTTATCTGGGGTAACCATATCTATATGTAGTACTTTATTTTCAAATTTTGCTTATTAGTATCAGTTATAGATTACAGGATCTTTTTAAAAACTATTTATATTATACCTAATTCTTATACCGAGTTCTTTCAACTAGTACAATTAACTACTCGTACCTAAAATTAAAATTTGTTTCATAAAAATCAAAATAATTAATTCTTTTAGTTTTAAAAGTGCTTATATTTTCACGTAAATAAATGACTTTCGTTTTCGTTGTTTGAAAATTTGTGTACCAGCCAAAATATCCTTCGACTAGTAGACAACAATATAACTGATGAAGTCTATTAAAATAACTTTATTCAAACATAGTCTTTAACCATTTTATAAAAGTTGTGGGTAATTGTGCTTTATTGGTTTAATACCTATTATTGCTTTTATATGTATATCCTATGGTTTACAGAATTTATAAGGAAACGAAGTTCTTATGACTTTAACTATTTATGAAAAGTTTTCAAAAGTTCATAACTACTCATACCTGTAAGTATGTACCTGTAATTGTCCTCATGCCATATCTGTAAGACTTTATAGAGATAGATTTATTGTTTTAATGTTGATAACATTTTAGTATTGTTTAAATTTGTAGATTTCTGTTCGCAATATGTTTGAAGTCCCATATAAAATACTGATTGATTTGCAGACCTAAGTATTTTATTTTATGTGTGTACTTTATTTATTTTTAGTTTCCAGTGTACCGTAATTTTTGAAAAAAAGAATTTGTTAAATCTAATTAAAATAATGATGCTTAATATGTCAGAAAATATATGTAAATTTTTGTTTCCATTTTCCATTCTAGTAAAAACCCCGTTTTAAACAGTGCTTATTCGACTGACTGTTGGTGCTTGGAATGGCCCTGTATATCCCAAAAAGTTTATGTCCGTTGGAAGAGGTGCCTTTTTAAGGTGCTCCATTTGTACATTTAGAGTTGTGGGATCACAAATCGTGCATGCACAATATGTTACTACCCTAATTTATTGCCCAGTAAACACTTATACTTATGCCCGGTAAGCAAAAATGATTTTAAATTAGAGGCTTTAAACTGCACCTCCTCAACTTCATTCTAAGGTGCCATAAAGCTGCTAGCATGTTAGTACCTGAATTATATTTAAAATGAATCAAAGATGTAAAATCTTTCCGTAAAAGAACTTTATTCATTCATCATCAAATAAAAATTCACGCCCATGCAAGTAATCATTTTTTGTTTTAGAAGCAGTAATGCTTAACCCAAAAATTACATAAGTCACACGAAAAGATATTGAGATTACGTTGTGGTTGCGCCCGGCCTCTGAAAAGCTAAACCGTGAAAAATAAAAATCGCTACTGTAGGTATAATATTAAATTAAAAGTAATTTATTCTAAAATGTACCCCTTTTGTATAGTTTTTCTGCCATCTCTTTTAAATTGTATAAATATCCGAAAAACGTAAATATTGTTATGCCATCTACATCCACTGGACAGCTAATAAGTATGTGAACAAACGGGGGGAGAAAGTAAACTCATGATAAGTATGTTTATAGTACTATCCAAAGGATGCCTATGAGATCATCTTAAGATGATCCCATTTGTGGCCCGTAATATTTCAAAAGCATGTCCCTGGCACGTCCCAAAGATTTCATGAGATGTAACGTCTCTGGGATTTATTCTATGTCCCATTTTTGCATTACTGGGACGTCCAAGAGACCGAACTATGCTGACTGGGTAAGGATAAGTTAGATGAGGTTCACGAGGGTAGGTTTTCACCATATTATAAATTCTTTATTATTCAAAACAAGTGCTTTTAAATATTATAGGTATGTAAAGTAAGATATTTTTTTAAGGTTTAATACATTTTATGCGATTGTTAAGTTTTTTTTGTATTGAATTAAATTTCAAAATAAATACCAAAACATTTTTGATGACGGATGTGTATCTCAACCTTTATATTTCACTAACCAATTTAAAATACCTGATACTTTACAATTTAAAATGTATGATACTAATACCTAAAAGAAAGATAAATAAAAGCTTTTATAATAAAAGCTTTCATTAATATTTTATTTTTACTGGAGGTACTAATTTAGTAGGATTTAAATAGAACATCAAACAAAGGCTCAGCTATAGTTCATAATAAGTAATACGTTTGAGTGCTAATACAATGATTTTGATTTAATTTAAAGTAATTTTATAATGTACTAATGTTATTTTAAAGAAGACAAAAATTGCTAGCTGAAATAAATATCAAGTTGAGTGTGCCAAACATGCGCCAAAAGTTGGTTTTAATTCTTACGTCATTTGAATTTAAAGAAGAACATTAGCAATTATCTGCTTGTGATAAATGAGAGATTTTTACCTTATTTTTATAATATTACTATTGTAGCCCTCTGATATGCTCTGTTCGTAAGAAGCGACTAAAAGCGCGAGCTGGGCCACAGGGGATAGACAAATTGTGGTACATCACTGAAAATGGAAAGAAGAGAAAGCCTTATAAAAGAGCTTTTATCTGAGGATCGCTAGTAAGACATAACAGTATACGAACCGGTGCTGCGTAGCTCTGTCATACAAGAAGCCACAGCTCTATCTCAATCACAAGAATTATATGGAGGCCATAGACCAACAAGAGTCCCGACTAGTAAGATATAACAGTATACGAACCGGTGCTGCGTAGCTCTGTCATACAATAAGCCAGAGCTCTACCTCAATCACAAGAATTATATGGAGGCCATAGACCAACAAGAGTCCCAGCTGCTAAAGGTGCTGCGCAAGAAGTTCAGTCTGCACTGCGCCAAGCAGGAATATCGACACAACAATAGTGTGTATTTTTTACAAGGTTACAAGATTGGGACAATACTGGTAACGGTAATCTCAGTGCAAGATGAATAAGTGACAAACGAAAAAATGCTAAACATAATACCAAATGGAGCACGAACCTTTACGGTTAAAGAAGTCTCTAAAATCATTAGGCTACTACATAACTGGAAGGCACCAGATTTGGATCACATCCAAAATTAATAGATTAAGAATGTTGATTGAATAAACTATGTTTATACAAGTACATCTTGCATTACCGAACGCATATATAGTCAACGCAACCGGAACAACAACTCAACGTTCGATACAACGTTTTTCAGGGGGTGAAAGTTCTCCTAAAAATAGTAAAAAAAAAGTTCGTATAAGTATAGGGCGGAAAACGCATGTTAAGGGAGTTAGGGCACTGAAAGAATAAATTAAAAAAAACGGTATTTTTCAAATGTCAATACTAAAAAATTATTTAGAAAATCTAAAAGGGGATTTTTTGCAAGGGTAGGGTAGGGAACGTAGTATATAAAAAATCCTTTTTAAATTCACTCTTTCAGCGCCCCTAACTACTTTAATATGCATTTTTCGCTCTATACTTATAGGCACTTTTTTACTTTTTTAAGGAGCCGCCAAATTTATTAATTTCTTTACACTATTTCAATGATACCCTCTATACAAATAACGGAAAGATTGTACCAGAGAATTTTGTAGAGCAAGTTTTGTGCAATTGCAAGATTATGAAATTAAACTCTACATTTATTAATGTACATACATATCCATATTATACTAAGCTAAACCTTATATATACCACTCCAACAATAATGCTTAACAAAACCCGAGATCAGGATAATATTGTGCAAGGTTTTGGGAATCAGGTATGGTGCCGATATGTAGAGATTATAATGTATGTTCTTTTTAACTCTTACTTGTGTAGTTTAAAATATACTAGAGATATTCCTTACATCAAACGCGATTTAAAAAATTCAGAGAACAAAAAAAAATCAGAAAACCTTGTAGGATTGATATTGTATTTTTTCTTAATTATTTATTTTTAATTGTTTTTTTATATTAAATTCGACCTCGATAATACTTATAATTAATTAACACTTTGTTCTGCTGTCTAAAAAAATTTAATTATTGATGCCTGGTTTCTATACACCAAATTAAATGACAATTTTTTCGGTGTATTTAAGCAATACCATAACCAAATCTAGCACGATTTCACTTACATTTTTTACGTGAACGTTTATTTAATCGTCTGGTTTGATTTTTCGTATAAACATTTTTTATAACCAAAAATAATTAATAATGTTTGTATATGAAATTGCTTGTACTTCTTAAAATTAAAAATCGCTCTATATGTTTACAAGTTTCTGAAGTTACTTTGAAACTACGTATTGTTCCTAACTAATTCAATTCAACGCGATTGGCTGTCAAAGAAATGATTGTCAGAGAGAGAATAGATATTAAATACGAAGATTCACATTTGATTGGGGAAACATCTTTGGCGTAAGATATGAATGTCTATTTGAAAGGAGTCTATAATTTATGGGTTATATCATGGGAACAATATAGGTTCTTCGATTCAGTTGTTAAAGTTTATAATTAGAATCTGAATTTTCCGTCTAATTGACAGGATGATAAGCAATTCAGTAAAGTGCACTATAGTGCATGAGTCGAAACTTTATTCGATCAAGATTACAACAGTTATGATTGAAGATCAAATATATAGTGATAAATATTCTCTATTAAGTGTGATTTATTTGTATTAAGGTATTTCGTTTTAGTGAGTCCAGCTAAGGCAATAAAATAAATATATAAAAATGTATCTATAACGTTTAATAGTAGGAAAATAAACACATAAATTTATTGCTTATTACTCCTTATACTTCTCATTTTTTAATTAATCTGTGTGGTATGCCAAATAAGTACACCTTTGAAATTTATATAGTTATGGTTGTTGCCATTTCTTTTTTACTATAGATGTCGCATTAAAAAACCTAACTAAAAAAATCCGAAAAGGGTACAATATTTGTTTTTTTAATAAAATACGAAAATCAGTAACTCTTTATTGAATAATCATAGCTCATTGTTGTTTTAGTTATAGGTCGATAAATGATAAATAAAAATTCTATTTTCTTAAGCCTTCATTATATAGACAAAATAAATTTTAGTGAATGAAACATCTTAGGCTACTGCAAGTATTATTTTGATAACTGCCTTAAAAATGTGTATTATTTTTGTTTTATCAGTCATGAGTAAATGTTTTTAATAGTTAAGGGATAATAATTCTGCTTGATGACTTATATTCTGGGTTGTGGGAGGAAGTACAGTAATAAAATCACAGGAAAGAAATTGCTAACCAGGATAATTCAGCTGACCTGGGAGAATAAAACGAAGCAATCAAAATACAGAGTATAGAACAGGATTATCGAACAAGACTAGGAATACATGGCCTTAACCCAAGAGTCAACTTGTTTGCATCACTGGGGCAACATACCACAGCATTCTAAGCATAAATTCTATGACTTGTTATATGTCAACAAATAGATAATCTTTACAGATAGTCAAGCCTCAATAAAAACTCTAACATGCTTAAACATCAGCTCCAAATTAGTCTGGAACTGTTAACAATACCTCCTTAGTCTGGCAATACGAAACAGGGTAATCCTTGGCTGTGTGCCAGGACATACAGGAGTAGAAGGCAATTAAAAAGAGTCCCTAGACGATCTGACAAAGCTTTCATAAGCCCTGAACCTGTATTTGGCATAACAAAAACCTCGGTTTATAGCAGTCTAAAAAGTAGACTAAAGAAAATCACAAAAACCATTGGAAACAACTACCTGGGTTGAATCATAGCAAAGCATTGTTGAAAGGTCCATTAGCCAGTTTTACCTGCAAAATACTAAAGCTCAGCAGAAGTCACCTCAGAATAGTGACAGGACTACTCACTGGGCATTTCACACTGATGCGAACGCACCTACACACAATATGAATACCTATTCCATGAAGAATCTTTGTGTAGACTTTACGAAGAGGACGATGAATTATAAGCCTCTCATGTCTCTTTGAGTGCCTCACATCTTTGAGTGCCTTACTCTGGATCTCTGGAGAAAACAAAACCTGCTGAACGACAACTTTTCTAAAGAGGAACTTACAGAAAAAAAGAATAAATATTGCAGTTTTTCTAATTGATAAGTGACCTTATTAATAAGGAAAACTACAACAGAGAATATAATAAGCAATTGGCTGCAGTGTCATGGATTTATTAAGACCTTGTCTGTTGCAAGAACAAATCAATCAGTCAATAGTAGTAGTAACAATAGTAGTAGTCAAAGTCAGTAGTAACAGTAACATAGAACAAAACTTTTGCTTAAAAAAGTCACAATATAGTAATAAAGCGCAATATAATGCGAAAGAATAAGGCATAATGAAGTTTTTGATTAAATTACTAAGATACTTTAAGATAGTAAATGAGAATACCATATAATGTATTTTTATGTTAGTGGACTGGGCTATAGGATGTTACCCTAGGGTGTGAAATTTTAAATAGCTAAAATTGTTTGACTGGAATCTATGTATGAATGGTGCAGTACGTTTAGATTCAAACTAAAATTATATTCATCTATATTATTAGTACCTATGTAATAAGCATTCTTGAATTTTTATTAAATATTACTAGCTAGATTATTATTAAAAAAATTGCTTGTAAAAATGTTCCTTTTGGTAAACAAATTTATGACATTCTAGGAAATGTATTTTTTTTCTATAAGAGTATTTCTAATTTTTTTAAATATCATATGTTAATAATTAAATTAAAATCTTTTTTTTAATCATAGCTTTTACTATTTCACGCAAGTTTTATATTAAGTATTGTCGAAAACATAATTAAGACTAAAAAATTCAAAAACTCAACAATTTAAATAAAAAAAATCATAAATAATTTGGGTAAAGTATAATCGAAAAAAGCCAATATTTGACTGCTTCTTTTTAACTCTGAGATTAGAATTTCTGGAAGTTGAGTATTACTCTTAAATTTTTCTCTTAAGGATCTATAGATCATTGATAATAAAATAGTAATGCATGTTGATTTATAATATTATACGTCGCTGCGGAATAATTTTATTATTACTCTTTTCAGATGTCAACAACGTGGCATAAAATATATTTTTTTATTACTTACAGAACTCATATTTGCAGTTATAAAGTATATATAATAAGGGAAATAAGTCACGTATGTAGAGTCATTAACATTACTATAACATGCATAAAAAAACTGAGGCATAAACTTGTAACATTTAAATATTAGAACATTTTGTTTTTATAGACTCTCTATTCTTCAAAAAGGTGTTAAGAAGGTATATGCATGCAAATTAATTCAATTTTAACCTGTGCAAAAAATATTTCAAAATTAATGAAAACAGGTACCTAGTAAGAAATGTTCGTAGAACATGTTATATAAATCAGTATTGAGAGATCCTAAGTATTATATGTGATCTAATTATTTTAAGTAAAAAAACCTCTGATTTAGTATTTCAAAGCAATTATTGTTAAACTAGAGGTTTATGTTAAATTATATTATATAAAAAACCTTAGATAGATTTAAACTTAGTAGACTAAATATAGAAATAAAGTTTCTTTTTATTTATCTGTAACAAAGAAATAACCGCCTACCTGAATTCTCAGAATTGATAGGAGAAGACTAACAAAATCCTTTGCCATATTACGGCATTGATACGGTTAACTGCTTTAACACTATTTCTCACTAACTTCTACACTTAGGTATAAAACACTTAATAATGCTATACGCTAAAACAATATTTACATTCACTCAAATCACTGAATTGATAAGATCTATAAGTTTTTAGTTCCTGTAATATAAAACAATAGGACTAGACGAGAAATGACCGAGAAAATCAGGGTACTCTGTCCCCCGAGTAAACTAATGGCAAATGAATAAATCGTTCAAAACATTATCTAGTGATTCTCACGGTGTCAAATGACCGGACTATAGGCAGTACCGAGAAAGTAACTGAATACTGTACGGATTGCAGGTAGAGGTACAACAAAATTGTACTGATTTGGATTCCCTTTTCTGTTGCGTGAAACAGATTTTTTTTGGTACTACTGCGTTGATGTACAATGCGTTTAAAAAGAGGTGCTTGCATGTTTTATAATGACTTGAGTTAGTAATTTTAATGATTAATGGTTAAGGATAAAGTTAAATGAAAAAAACTTTGAATAAAATCAAATGTCATGAGCCCAAAATAAATAAAACTTTAGTTTCCAGTTAAGTTTCCACATAAATTAATTTTTATTTTTTTTTTGTCAAAAATTTTTTGGAAAAAAATATTTTAACTATACTATATTCCAGACATTTAGATAACTAAAATATAGGAGTTTAGAAAATTATCATAAAATATATGTACCTAATAAGCCTTTACTTTAAAAAAGCATAATCAATTTTTTTTTTTCATAAAATGTTATCTTATGTCGTAAGGAAAACTTTGATACGATGGGACCACGCGTCATATGAAACCGTTTATGTTTTGGAAGGAAAATCTGCTACCATATACTCTACATTTCGGGAACTTTTACAATATTGCGTATAGTTGCGTGCAATCGAATTGCCAATTTTATAGCTCTCAACGGCGCTTTGAAGGAAAAAACGAGACCCTTGATTCCTTTTCTTAACACTCTTTTTTTATTGGTTATCGAAATAATTGTGAAGTTTATGTTTAGGTAGTGCATAATAATATATAGGACTTTGTAAGAATATTTATTTCATTTTAACAAAATACAATAAAAATGTCATGCAAAAATATAAGTTAATAAGCGGCTTCTGATCTTAATTTGTTCAAGTGTAAATATTTTTAAAAAGACGGTGAAAAGTGCATAGGAGAAGGGAGAAGATAAAATTGCAAACATAAAAGTAACTTAAAAAGTAACAAGATAATACTTAAATGGGTGAAAATGGTAATTAATGAATATTTTACAAATAAAATTGATATTCAGTTCCTATAAAACTGAAAATATCATAATCTTGCAAAAACTGGTACATGTGCAATAACTGGGACGTCCAAAATTCATCATAAGGTTAAAATTGTTTTACATTATGGTAACCTATAATAATCTACACAAAAAACGAATCCTTAATGCCATTTTGATTAATAATAACATTTACAGGCTAAGACAAAAAATATCCCATTTTACCCTACCCTAAATTTCGATCCCCCGAAAAATAACACTTTTTCAAAATTATGATAAAATACAGAAAGAAATTTTTCGTCGTTATAATATACCACATACAATACTAGAGGCATGATTGTCTGAAAAACCAACTTACAACTTTTTGTTTGTTTTGGTATAATTTATAGGATTCAAAGTAAAAAGATCCCATCTAATCCTACTTTCCTTTAAATCTAAGCAATATTAATAAATAAAAATATAAATAAATACTAATCACCCATATAATTGTATTTTAATTTAAACTAAAATATGTAAGGTATAGAGTACGTAAGTTGCAAGTTAAAGTATGTAATTTAATAGTATATATTATATTATCTATACCCATCTATATATGTATTTAACTTAATTGTACAACATTTTGTACAAATCTAACCGAAGTGACAACACATATTACGACCGATGTGGCCCAAGAAACGTAAGACCACAAGCAGTCTGGACTGAGCGAAGCTTTATTATTAGAGATAATACCTATATCTACACATTTTCTTAGATGTATTTATTTGAGAAAATAGGTATTTTCTTTGGAACTAAATTATTATGGATTAAATTGGTTATTATTTTTTTACTACTAAAAGCTGGTTTTCCTCCTGATTTTATGGCTAAAAGGACTTTCCTTCCCTAGAGTGTTAGAGTATTATAAGTGTATTTAAGTATTAGGAGTTAATTTTGTTTAGATAAAGTTTAAAATAGCTATATTCGATAATTAGAACAGTATTAAAATAAATCTAATAAGAACTGCAGTAAAATAATCATAGGAATACTGCAGGGGGAAAATATTACAGCCTCCTTGAGCAATTGCTTAGTTCTTTAGAAAATTTAAGGAAGAAATACTTATTTAAATAAATTTGATATCGTAATACTAGCAAAAAATTTTTTTTAACAAAAACCAGGTCATTAATTTCCGATGGATGAAAATGACCTCAGGTATTAAAGTTATTAAACAAAAGTTTAATACCTGAGTTGACTAAAGACCTTTAATGGTTTTTAGATTAAAAAATGATATTTTCAAATATCTTTGAATAGTGTACAACTAAATAATTGCAGAAAATTGCAGTCTTCAAAGACACCAAAAAAAAAAACGCAAAAGGTAATGCTAACTTAAATCTTTAAAGATGTTTCCAAATTTCTGACAATTGCAGTTTCAAAAAGTAGAAAATATGAAAATAGAATATAAAATGAACGAACTGACCTAACTAAAGATTGTCAGAGAAATATTCTGTATCCGACTCTGTTTGAAAGTGTCAACGAATCAATTAAACAATACCTAAATGATGTTTAAAAATAAAGGGCCTTAATTACTGTTCGGTTTAATATGCGGATCACATTTTAACATTTTATTCTAATTACTCTAATATAAAACTTTTGACAGAGAGAGCAATAACTCCTATAAGACATTAGGAAATAAAATATAAATGCTTATATGACGACGTTAAAAAGAAATTCACTACTTTTTAATGTGTTTTTTTATTACAATATTAAAAACTGTTTTCATTTTCTATTACTTTTTTCCTACTTACTCCTGTTTTGCTTTACATATAGTTTTGTTTCAAAATATTTTAGGTCCTATTACAGTTTACACCTAATGAAAATACCTGAGGCCTTACTGAAAATATTAGCATCGATATATTTATAGTTGTTATTTAATTATTATGTAGTAATTAAATATTTTATTATACAATAATTAAAAAGTCAAAAACAAGTTCCTATTTTGTAGTTATTACTGTGTAATAACATAAAACTTTATTTCTATGCCTCAAAAGTATTTTACTAGTAAAATAGATACTTACAAATATGCTATACGTATTTATGTTTAAAGCGCTTAAACTTACTTAAGTTCTGTTTTTTCTAAGTGTAGTTTGTAAGACAATTTATCTTTTTTTTTATATAATTTTGTGTGACAATAAAAGAAAAAGGTAAAATCAAATAATATTTTCTAATTTTAATGAAGCAATTGGTATAAATTTTGTCCTAGTAAGAAAAAAAAAGTAAAATTTAAAAAGCTTCGAAAAGGAGTTTTTCTGAGTCAATGGTGCAATTAGTAAAGCGAAACTTTATCCTAAGATTAGACATTTAAATACTGGAAAACCTATTTAGTATTTAGGTCCTAGAATGAACCTAAGTTTTAAAGAAACCTTAATACTTAATCTTAATCCTTAATATTTTAATACTTAATTTATATAAATAAAGTATTAGAGTTTTATTATTAAAAAATAAAATTTCATTAATGCAAAAATATCGCCATGTCTGTATTTAACTTATTGTCTATTTATTTATTAATACCAAATTGATGGGTAAATGTATGAATGGGGCTATTGTTAGCTCCGCACTATTGTAATTATTGATCTATTGTAGCTCTATCAATGCTATTATCAGTATATCAGTGTGCATGACTGATAGACTCGACACATGGGCATTATTTTGCTTGACGTCAAATGTTATTGCTTATATGTGTCAGCTGTTTAGTGATTTATTGGATATTTGCATAATATTTTAAGAATCAAGTCTGCAAAAACTAATGAATATGAACAAAATAAATAATTCAATAAAAGTTAAACTTAAAACTTATAATTCAATATAAGTTTTAAGTTTTCCTATAACGGAATTTTTATTAAAGAAAAAGTAGCGCGGAGGAACAAACCTTCATAGACCTAGACGTTAATTTATAACTATCATTAAGCATTAATGAATAATCGTCAAAAAGCTCATAATAACATTTGTTAATCAGAAAAGCATATTACTAGAGTAAGACATTAATAGTGTTAGGTTAAGTAGAACCAAAAATTATGTATAAATAATAAAATAAAAATAAAATACATGCACAAATATCAAAAAAATAATCCAATACAACCATCTAAAAATTAGGCCTACACGTTTTAGAATAGACTAAAGCCACAAAGTTTCTTTTTGTGTAATACTTACTAAAATAATATATACATTCCCAATTTGTTGTTCCTATAACTTTCCATTCCGCTAACAACAACTTAGGCGATTAATCTAATCAACTACAATTATGCAAAACGTATCTGTACACTATAGGGGTCCTTAATTTGATAGAGAGTTGATTAAGTTTTTCTAATTGTGAAAAACTTCTTAATACAAAATCTAGATGCTTTGATTAAATGGTGTAAGCTGAATGGCATGGGATTGAATGTAGGTAAATTTTTAATAAGCGTGGGTATCTTGAGTCCTTTTTAATATTATTTAAAAGTTCTTTGTTAAATTACTGGGCTTTATTAAATGGTAAGTTCAACTAATTAAATACAAAATGTAAATAAAATAATAAAATAATAAAAGTAAATTTCTCTACTATTCATTAAATTTGAGTATTTTTGATTTATTTTTATTATTTAATATAGTTCATTAATCAAAATCAAGTAAATAATATAGTGATATTGGAAACCGATTTTTTAACAATTTCCCAAATTTTAATAATGTAGTCTCCTAGTCCTAGAAGTCTCAACGGCGCTATTAAAGATGCTAAGGGATATAAAATGCCACATCAGCAGCCCCGGCTATTAAACCATAAAACCCGCTGACGCTCATCCAAGCAGAAACAATTAATAGACATTTATTATAAGATTCAATTCTAGTATCTTTCCTAATTGTGCCTTAATTATTTATTTAATTGATAATATTTTAGTTTTATATTTATTCAATAAGAAAAATGAAAGCTTTTATCGAACAAAAATTTTCGCATTTTTAGCTTGTAAGTGTAATAGACTAGTGGATTCTAAACTTTAATCTATAATTAAACTAAATATTCCATAAGCAGCTTTAAGACAGTTTAATATTTTTATTGTTTCTTTTCACTGTTTAAAATAAAGGCATTGTGATTTATTTAATTATGTAAAATTTTTACGGTTTTAGAGTGTTTAGCAGGGTAGAGCGAAACCTAGGAACAGGGTAAAATTTTAACAAAATTACTTTGCAAATAGCACTGGATGCTAAAAGTTGTTTATACAGTAGCAGAAATTTTTAAATAATCTAGATCATATTTCACCACCCTTCTCCAGCCTCCAATTAAGTTAATTTTAAGTTATCTATTATAATATTGATTTTAACTTTATTATTTAGTCTTATAATCAGGTTGAATCTTAAATATTGACATTATACTGCAATCTTATAGATGTAATCTCAGATACTAGCAGCACAAACGCTTCAAGCTTTAGGCACAGCTTTAACACTCCTTTCAACAATTTGAATATAACAGGATAAATCGAAATCTAATGAAAGGATAGATGAGTTTTCGCTAATTTCATTTCATTTAATTTCTTCGTCATTTAAATGCTGGGTTAATGTTGGCTTAGGTTAATTTGCTCTTGTCAAAAGTCCTCATGCTTCCTTATTCTATTTTTTCCATCCAACTCCTTTGCTATAAAAGATAACATTTTGTTCATATAACTAGCTCTTGAATATGTCTTCTGTCAATAACTATCCTTACAACCATCTCTTAAATTTTGTCAACACAATATTCACAAAATATTAGCTTAAATGTATTTCTGTCTAATAATTTAATAGCGAATATTTTATTGTATACTTGCGTATAATGCTAAACTACATTGAACCCTATACCTTAGTACTAAGTAACAATTTCTACCAGATTTTCTGATCTTTCTATCAGATTGATAAAGCTGAAGTACTTAGATAAAGCTTTAAAATTCTAAAGGGGCTCTAAGTATAATGTACTAATTAGTCCTTGAAAAATTAAAATTAAAATGGGTATTAAATGATTTTTTTGAAGATTTGATCATTTTATTTTCTTATTATGACATTATTCTGGAGCAGACTTTTAGTAGTGTTATAAAAATTATGCTTTATATTTTTTTAATTTTATATTGACTTCCTTAATAATTCGTTTAACAAATAGTATTCCAAATAAAAATTATAGATCTCTATCTATACCTATTTAATTAAATGTTAAACATAGCCTCCTTGAACGGTTTGACAATGTGCCAAATTGTAGTGAAAAGCATTTGCTACGTTTTCTAACATATCGGGAGTTATTAATTCATATTCTGTTCTAATTCTGTCTCGTAATATGTTAATATTTTCCGGCTTCGTCGCATAAACTTTATTTTTTAAATGCTTCCACAGAAAGTAGTCTGGCGGTGTAAGATCAAAGTTTTTTGCTGCCCATTCAATTTCACCTCTTCTGCCAATCCAACGATTTAAAAAAGTCGTACCTAAGAATCTTCATACATTAACTCCTAAATAACGAGGGGTGCCATCATGTTGAAACCATATTTGATGAAAATTTACAATAACATGTCTTCTTATTTCTCATCAGATTTTCTAGTAAAACCAGATATCGAATGGCATTTAAATTACCTCAATAAAAAATGGACTTATTATCCTATTACCAAAAATACCTACCCAATCATTTGCCTTTTCAGGGTGCTGAGATGTGTTTCAGGCATCCAATACAGATTTTCATCTGACCAATATTCGAAATTATTTTTATTTTCTGAGCCTACACATCAATAATTTTGATATAAATTACCTCATTAGGTAAAAACGTTTATACGTAACTAATATCATTTCTATTAATAAAGTTTTTTTTTTAAACTATCTCATCTTTTCAGCTAGTGGAATAAGGTAAATCATATGTATTCATGAAGTTGTATTAAAATTTTGCGTAGAATCGAAAAATGCCACAAAAAATATACCACTCCATTTAAAAATCTTTAGTCTACTACTGTTGTAACTTCTGTAAATGCAAAGTTATCTTCCTAATGTTTAATCACGAATTATTTAGGAGGTTTTGGACTTTTTTAACACATCGTGTATTAAGGCTTTAAATAAATAGTACTAATCGAATTACTGCATCCTACAGTTTAGAATGCGGGGTGTAACTAATAAGTAGATAAGGTGTACACTGATTTTATTAAAGCCTTTGATAAGGTTAATTACACGAAATTATAATTATTATTTACTTTGTTTGATAATAAAATTAGGTTTCAGAAATACTTTTTAAATGAACTTTTAATATCTGGAATATTTTTATATGTTCATTTTTAATTGACCTTGTAATACATTGTGCATCTCTATATTAAATGTTAAAAATGCATATCTGTTCTACCAAGCGAAGATTTGTTAACAAAACTTCGCTTGGTAGCTAAAAGCAGGACCCTTTTCATTTTCAGAGGAGACCTTCCGAACAGCTGTTGGCGTGTGCGCCAGGTGAAGGCACATGCAGTATCCGGCGCGAGGCAAGTGATGGTTACTTGATCCTATTTACACCAGATGCGCCAGCACATACTACTTGGAATACACACGTGCTTTTATATAAGCGAAAATTTTCATGAGATTGACTCCTACCAGCTTTAGGTTAATGAAGTTTCTTCGAATATTACAAGAGTAGTAAATAACATATAGTGTTTGACATGGATAGGATAGTTATGGTTAAATTTATGGCGTAAGGCATTATATCTGTATAAAGAAAGGTTTATAGCTACTCGGTGGATGATTTATTATACATAGCCTTAGAAATATAGGTACCAATAGAAGTGAATAACTTTTCAGAATTACTCATAACGTGCCATGCTTATTAAAGCTCACGTTTTTTCATCTATAGAATTTTGCATTTCTTGAAAGTTGGTTGTAAAATTTTTAATGTCTTTATTTTGAATTTTTATTGCAAGAGTATGTGGTATTTAACTCGGTTCAATACTGTAATAAATTATATCTAAGTAAAAAAATTTAATTGTCTAATAATTTGAAATATCTTTGACTTTTAGAATAAAGATCCTGTTGTGGTTATCGGTAATTCATTACAAATTTCTGGGATATGTAAGTTTTGAATGTTCAGTACAGTCATATATAAATAGTATTCATATAAATAAATGTAAGTATAGTCCGTGGGGACGAGTTTAAACCATTTAGCTCTTCACAGTGAAGAAAAGTTGGTGAAAATGTTAAGAAAACCTACAAATTATTAAGGAATAACTAGATTTGGTTAGTGGGAGAACCAAATACTAATACGCAGGAAAAGAAGAATGTGCTCTTCTTCAAAGAACACTAATGTATTAGGTATATATATATTTTTTTAAAACAAACCACCCTTGGCTACTCTAAGTGTGATACATCATTTTTAAGGGCATAAAATTTTCTATTTAAGCAAACCGAAAAGAAAAACAAAATCGGTTGACGTTTAAGAGAATAGTAAGCAAAAATGTGTGATAATAAAAGACATTTAATAACTTAAACTTGGTAGGTCAAATGGTTGCCACATAGTGTCACACATTATTTTAAATGACAATCAATTTTCCATTTTACTTCGCCAAAAAAATCATGCAAGTTGAACCGATTTACTAGTAAAAATGTATGGTAATAAACAATTAATTGAGTTAAAATATATTTTTTTATATGCATCTATTATTTGCCAGAAAATAACTAATGCTATTTTAAAATTCTTTCCAAAATGTTGCTATAGAATATATACTTCAATCGTCCAATCTTTGGAAAACCAAGTGGATGAAAATGGTATTGCGATACTAAACGAAAATAATTTGTATTTCCAATAAGATGGAGCTCCCTGGCTTGACAGTTCGAGAGTGGCTTAATGAACAGTTTCCAGGGATATAAATTGGCAGACCTGGTGCAAAGATTTTTCCCTTTTCTGGAGGTATTTAAAAAGCAAAGCTTATAAAACCCCACCTGAATAATTAATGATTTTGAAGGATCGAGTTACTCGCGAATGTAGAGATATTAGCGCATAAACACTTGGCAAGGCTCGTGAGGAATTTCAGAAAAGACTGTATTATATTCTTACGAATAACGGGGCATATTTTAAGCCCTTAATGAATTAAATTCTGTGAATTGATTAAATCGTTTGTTTTTTAAACACCTTTTTACACACTTACTGTTTATTAGTCTATAACCTTAATTTTTTTTATACATCATTGGATGCGTTGATTGTATGCTCTTTACAATGATATATGACACTATAGGATAGCCATTTGACATAACAAAGTATGACGTCGATAAAATATTCATTATAACTGGACATTTTAGCTCACTATTCATTGGTACGTCAATCTTTTTAATTTTGTTGGCACTGTTAAATAGACATTTTAATGCTGCTTATAATGATGTATCACACGATGGGGGTTCCCATTTGACATATCAAAGTTAGGTTAGCTGTAGGTGAGGAGGTAATTGACAGAACTTTAAATTAAACGTCCCCCTGTATATCTAGATAGACGTGTTTTTTTTTTTAAAGAAAATTTAAGAAGTTATTAAGGGTGGTTCGTTTTGGAATAGAAGCGCTGCATACAGCCGCCCCAAGTGTATTAAGAAACAAGAAAATAAAATTTAGAATAACAGATACAACCTTCAATGTGACATACAGGGTGTCTAAACAAAAACGAAACGGAAGCCATGTCAGGTTCATAAAGATTTTAAAAAGAAAACGATTGGATACGTCATCGTTTATAAACACTAGTCCAACAAAAAAGGAAGCTGGCCACCGTTATCCTCCATGCAACAACATAGATTTTGGTTCGACGTTTATGAGGAAAAAAAGTTAAAATGTTAAAATAGAAATATATATTAATATCACTTAGAAGTCAGTTCCACTTGGTCAGAGTGAAATTTGATCACTGATTTTTAGTTTATCGTATTAAACAAAGTAATAGCTAAAATGATTTATACCCTACAAGAGAGAATAGAGATAGTGGAATTATTTTTTGCTATTTAAAATGCATTTCGAACAGCGGAACTTTTCAATGAACGTAAAGAAACCAGAAACATGCAAAGTAAGTATGTCATAGAACTAATTACAAAATTCAGGGAAACAGACAGACGAACGATAAGGAACGAAGCTGTAGAGGTTCCGGTTTTGGGACATGTTAATATGGATCCTACACTTAGTACTTGACAGTTATCTTTTTTATCTGGAATCAATCGGGGTAGTATAAGGGATTCTAAAAACTCATTATCTTCACCCTTACAAAACAAAGCTGGTACATGAAATAAATGAACACGATGAGGATCGGCGCTTGAAGTTCTGTGAAATAAGTAATGAAATAAGTATGTGTTTTTAACATTTGTTTCACAGATGAATGTTCGTTTTTCTTAAACGGAACTGTAAACCGTCATAATTGCCATTATTGACCGGACCACAATCCAGACATTTATCATGAAGCACGTACTCAACATCTCCAAAAATGAAACGTTTAGAATTTATGGCGATCATATTATTGGACCATTTTTTATACCCGGTAATCTGGATGGGGATATGTACCTCAGGTTATTACAAGAAGCTGTCGATCCGGCAATAATGAACATTATTAAAAATTATAATAGAAATCAATACGTTGAAGGCAAGGTGATATTTCAGCAGGATGGTGCGCCCCCTCATTACGCAATAGCTGTCAATATTAATTATTTAATTGAAAAGTATCCTGGACGCTGGATTAGACGAAGAGGCTCTGTTGAATGGCCCGCGCGGTCCTGATCTTTCACCTCTGGATTTTTTTCCGTGGCGTCACCTAACGAGTAATATCTATGATACCCAACCAGCTTCAATCGAAGATTCGCGCGAAAGGATTACATTTAAATGCCAACAGAAAACTCCTAATATGCTATGAGATGTGCGACGTCGATTTGAACAAAATCTGTATTATTGCATGGAGGTTAACGGTGGTTATTTTCAGCATTTGTTGGAGTAATGTTTATGTATGATTGTTATAAATTAGTAGTTTGATAAAGAATTGTGATTATTTTCCAAACAACTATATTAAATGTTAAAATAGTAAATATTTTGAGAACCGTTGAAGTAAAATCCTCTAAACCATAAAGAGAATCGAAAGACCTTTCAAACAAGGTATAACTTAACTGGAAAATTTAAATAAAATAGTGGTATTTTATTTAAAATTTTTAAAGTTAGTTCCTACCTAGCTAAAGGATAACAGATAGGGGTGGTATTATACCCTGACAATCTTTTTCCCTGGTAATCTAAAGTGACCTGTCTGAGCGTTTTCTTTTTAAAATCTTTACGAGCGCCATGTCGCTCGCACGGTTTCATTTTCGTTTAGCTACCCTGTATAACAAAATCAATTCATATTTTATTAGTTACATCAGATCCACATATAAGATTAAAAAAAAATCCGAACAATAATAAAAAAGTTAAGGCGCAGACCAAAAAACCCTTTTAAAGTGATTTATTCAAATCTTTAAAAAAAATAGTTATGTAATAGATATATATATATATATATATATATATATATATACATATTCTGAAATCCCAAGGATTTTCTCATAAGATGATACCTTTCCCTTTCGGTTCATTTTCATTAATGTTTAAAAAAAACTCATCCGACTCCCGCCCGCCCGTCACGAAGTAAAAATTTTCCCACGGAAAGATTGATATCATTGTTCTCGCTACTCAGTTCCTTAGTATGTGCGTTGACAGCTCCAAACAGAAAAAAACGCCAAATAATTGATTTTCTTCACAAGGGTTATTTAGGTACTATTGATGTTGAACAACAAAATTTGGGTTCATGTGATATTTGAGGTTAGGGTGCATACATTTTTTCGTAAGGTATAGGGAAACTGAAAATAAATACAACGCAAAAATTCTAATAACTCAAAAACTTTGAAAATCTGAAAAATTCTTATTATACGCAAATAATCAGTTTACTCTTGTACTGAATATCCAAAACTATGAATGGGCCTGACCATATTGAGAACATGTGTTACTGCCGGTCCTGTATGGATTCATAACAAATTCGGTTGAAAGGCAAATAATCAACCTTTGTTAAGAAAACAAAGTGTTGTCATCGAAGTATTTATTAAATTCAGATTACTTTTTATTACATCTATATTAAAGATCTTAGGTCGGACATTTTAAGGCTGGTGCGAAGCACCGCTAACCTTGAGCCTCAGTATAAGAGGCGCTTATCCAGTCAAACAAGTCAATAAAGAGCCACGACATCGCCGAGGAGAGATCCTATGATCCCTTCATGCATGGTGTACATGAAGCATATTGTCGAGAGGGCAGAATAATAACAAATTATGTGCTCATGCCTATATTGTCTTGTCTTCGTGCATGCTCTTTCTCGAGACCTCGTGCTTATTTTTAATTTACACAAATGACAATTTTTTAATGACACTCTGACTGGTTGAGAAGCTCCTTAGATAGATTATCGTAAATCTTCATATGATAAGTACCCTAACGAAAACAAAAGTCAGAAGAAATTCAAATTTTATCTTTTTATCGGCTGTTTAATCCGTTCATAAATTTATGTTAACGTTTATAAAAAAGTTTTTAAGAAGAACATAGTTTTAATTTTCAATCTTAAAGAGATTCAAATAGAGCAGCAACTTTTAATTAAGAATAGGCAATATACATATAATTGTTTTTCGAAAATTGCGACTTTTCTTCTTACTTGATCATTTGGAAATTAAGGACTGTCGCATTTTGTTAATGGTTTACTCGTCGACATCGCTTCTTAATAAAGGTTTCTAAAATTAGGCTCTGGAATGAAATCGAATGACAATAATAAGATCAAGTTATCATTATAATATTATGTGCGGTGTTCCCATATTATTTTTTAACCAAAGAGGCTATACCATTGTATGAAAACACTTCGGAAGAGTCTGATGGTATTAAAAACCTGCAAAACGTTAAAAAATATTGTGGAAGAATTAAAGCTAGGTTAAGACGGTATCTTTAGACTCGAGACGACTCAGACATATACTGGCTAATTTTAAAATTTTCTTCTTGAAATTGTAATTTTATTATAACTTCTTAGTAAAAAAAACATTCTTTACATAAGTATTCGAAGTTTTGTATTTGATATTTCTAATCTATTAAACGTGCATTTAAGTGGTTTCTCGCTCAAGTAAGATATAATGGCAACCGTAACAACAAACATAATATTAAAGCTTTAGAACAGAAAAATCCCTTTAAAAATTTCTCTAGAACCATTAACAAGAATAACGTAATTACTTTAAGTTTATTTTCGTGTTTTGATGTAGTAAACTGGTAGATTTGTGTATTTAAAAGTTGACCTGCAAAAAGACCTGTTTTAGGAAAAGTGTTTCAAGATAAGGTTGGAAAAATATATACTTAAATATATGTGTAAACGTCGTTCACATAGTATGGCGACCTACTATTGTATATTGTATCAGTGTCTTTGTTTTAAAAAAAAATCCTAAAAAGCAAAAAATCTCATTAAGTTTTAATTTCATAAATCAATCAATTAAAAATACTAAAACTCCACGAATTTTAATCATCAATGGAGATAAAAAGGGATTTAATTATTTAAAAAAAAACTATGAAAAGATCCTGAGAGATATCTATTCTCAGATGCTTTTCGTCAACCATACATTTCCTAGGTTATCAAAATATGTCAGTCTGCTTAAGTTACTAGTGTCATAAATGTTTAATAAGTACTCAAAGTACACAAGATATAGAACAAAAATTTAAATTTTCTTCTAGTATACAGGGTGCTACAGCATAAGACGCTGATCTTTAATGGTGTTAATCCTTTGGTGATTTTAAGAAGAAAAGTTCAAAAAAAGCTATGTCCTCTAATTCCTTAACTTTTGATCTCAGAGTCTTAAAAAAATTACAGAGTGTTAAAAAACTACAGAGTATTAAAGTGTTATGGTGGCCATAACAGCTAACATGAACTATTTTAATTTTTGTTAACGTATTGTTGATATATTATTTTTATAAAATAAATATATTATAAACATACATAAAAAAATATAATTTTTTTACCAATAAATTGACTATAAATAAAAATGTTTTTATTTTTTTTCCGCAGTAATCACTTGTCAGGCGAAAAAAAGTCGAGAAATCAAATTTTCCCTAAAATCAATTGTGAGCGTAAAAATAGTTTGCATTTTAAGGAAAAGCAATGTACATAATATTTTTCAAAAATGACTAGTGTCCGTTTCTGTACGGACGCCACTGGTTAAATTTAAATAAAATCCCTTACATAAAAAAAGGCTGTTGATACTAGGAAGTGTGTGCTAGAATTTATTAACATGTCTAAAAAGTTGTTAAAGCTATGATAAAGAAACGATTTTTTATTAGGATTATAAACTTAGCCCTATAGCTCAAAAATTAAGAAGTTCAGGAGGACATACCTTTATTTAAACTTTTCTTCGCAAAATCACTTAAGGATTCCCAGCCTTAAGGATCAGCATCTTATTCTGTAACACCCTGTATATGAAAAATCACTTTTTTTGGTAAAAAACATACATCGAAAATTTCAGTCAGAAGTCAGCTGGTGAAACCGAATAAAGTTTTTAGAAAGAAAAATAAAACTTTTAGTATGTAACTCTCTAGGTTTTTTGTTTGTTTTGTGAGCTTGTACAAAGTTGGTTGTGAGTAGCATACCACTTTTATTTAGAAGTCATGAATTTAGAATTATTGTTGATATCAAAATTCATTGAATCGTATTGTTAATGCGCGTGTTATAAAAAATACTTCACACAACTTATATCTGACACCTAAATTACTTGCACACTTCTCATTTATCAGCAATGCTTTTTTTAATAGAATATTAAATATCAAAGGTACATACCTAGAGCATAAGACGAATATCAATTATGTTAAAGAGTTAATAATTCGATAAGTCGCATTTATACAGTTCAAGATAAATCTCAAATAAATATAAATTTACTAATATGCGTTTTTTACACCATATGACATGTTTCGTGAATTTGATCTGATAATACTAATTTGCTTATAGTTCGGTAAAGTTAAAATTCCATATTTAGAAAAACGTTGTGGTATATAATATGTACCATATAATATATACCTGGTATCACCATTATTAAGCCTTTTGATAAAATAGTTACGTTAGGTTAGAAATTTTAGCCGAAATATTATTATACATGTGCTACTACTTTTATTCTGGAAATATTTTGAGAAATGATAGGGGTGGTAACTATTGAAATACAGATCCCATAAAGAATTTTACATAAAATAAGCTTTCAAAAGTTGTGGTAAAAATTCTGTCCAAAGTACATTACTTGTTCTTTTTTTGTAAGAAGTTACAAAGTTAATTTTTTAAATTCACCCATCAGTTGGCTTCTAAAATCAAAATCTCACATATAATATTTCATTCAGAGTTCTTCAAAGATTTTAAGCATTTTCGCAGGTCAGAGTAGATAATTAGCAGAAAAAAATACTTATTTATATTAAAGTTAGAGCCGCTAATCTTTTATTTACTGGAAAAGGTAATGCAGTGTTAAAGCGTAATAGTTTAGCAGTAAACAAATGCAAAATATGAGGCCTAATCTTGCAGTAAGGCAGCTACCCTTAGGGGTAATTTTTTAACCGGATATTTACCCAAAATACCTATGATAATAATATGCAGGTTTGGTTTATAGAGAACAAGAACATAATTTTAGACTAGCTTGCAAAATCTCCAGCTTAAACCCTATATAATCTGATGGGAAGGAACAATGTTCAATGAATAAAATTACGCAACTTTAGCAAAACACGCCGTAAGCCTTTTATTGACTTAAATATATAACTTTATATCAAGAAGTATGTTAAATAATATAGGTATAAAGCATTTATTTATTTCTTGATTATTTAATTGACCCTAATAAAGCAGTCATACAATTAAACGTAGTTTTAAATCTAGGTTCAAATCATTTAGTTTGACTATTGCAGTGCATGCATTATCTAAGAGAAATTATATAATTGCAATTTTAAATTATATCAATACTGAAAAGCTTATTTCAATCTATCATATTTAAAGTATAGGATGTAACTTTATAATTATATAATTGAAGATTTTAGACTCTGACCGCTTTTAATATTCATCGATTCCTATAGAATAACTAAAGTTCCTCTTTCATGCAAAAATGAAAAAGAAATGCTTCAAAAAATATAGTTTTAAAAAGTTACATATTATATTCTTTCCAATAATTGGTTTTGGGAATTATACAAGGATTTTAAAATAATAGTAGACTTTGCCCTTAGAGCAATTACTTCTACTAAAATAATACAAAACAAAAATTCTGTATATTTGAATAAAATATAACTAACAGTGAACTGTTAGGAATCACAATCCTTGAATAAAAATAAGACAGAAAAATGCCCATTAATATGAGTCCGAAAGAACTTCTTAAAGGTGCTACGCCTTTTTGAATAGAGCACCCCAAGTTTGGTTTTTTTTGTTCACATAAAAAAGGCCTTTTTTGTTAGGTAGATAGGAAGCCCCGCTTGAGTTTTAAATAAACTATTTACGTTGAGGAATTTAGTATTATCTTTATGTTATTCACGTTTATTAAGATTAAGAAGGTTTATTACATGCTAATAATATACAATTATTATTTCATAAAAAATAAACATTTGAGTATGGTATATTGCATACTATTTAAAGACTTATTACTATATTAATTACACTACTATATTTTTTAATAAAATAAAAAAAAGTACATCATTGCATTTTTCTAAAATAATTTTATTTTCAATGCTTACTTTTGAGCAAATTGGTATTTTTGAGTTTTTGTAAATTTGAGGCACTGTTTTTGCGAATATAATAGACCATTTTTGTAATTGATAATATTTACTCAACAATTACTTTTTTTAAGTTTATTATTTTATAATGAATTAACTTATAAATTAATTAAATTATCTAAGTATTATTCTTAATCTAAATTTGTTTTTGTTTCTGTCATTAAGCCTACTCACAAAATTTAAAGAAACTTTTAATAATAGTGAACTACGTTTCTATAAGGTATTTATTTATTGAAATGAGAAAACCCAAGAAAGCGATTTTTTATTTACGCAAAAACAGTGCATCAAATAAAAACTCAAGTATACAAATTTGCTCAAAACTAAAAAGGGATTTAAAAAATTAAATTTAATTCAATGGCGTACGGTTTTTTTTAATATTTACGATAAATCCCTTACGGACGGCACTGGTAAAAATTAATTTTTTTCTTGTACGTCAAAAATTTTTTTTTTAATATTCACTTAAAAAAAAGATATGTAAATTCTGTGTGAATTTTTTTAAATGCCGAACTTTTCTCCCTTTTATAAACCGAATAGTATATGATAATCGTATATTCTAAAAATCGCTGAATAAACATATATTTAACGATAATAATATACAGGGTGGCCCATCGAAAACAGTCCAATAAGGTTTGAGGCCCTTTTTTAAAAAAATGTTCGAATTTGTTAATTTTTGATTTTAGGGGGAAATTTGCTAGGAAACTGCTTGAAAAAGAGTTGAGGAAAGTTTGAACTTTCTCACTTAAGTTTTCGCAGTATGATAGCTGGTATTGATTTTGAAACAATACCATTTGTTAATACTTTTAGCGCTAGTTTTTAGAGGTTCTTGATGTACAAAACTAAAACGCTTGCACCCGTCGATTTTCGATTTTAGAAAAAATATTTTTTGTTAAAATTTTTAACCCCACAACTTATACCACTTAGCGGGAGCGACCCTTATTTTTTAAATAGGAAGGGGTGTGTTTATCTTTTGAAAGGGTATTCAATTTTCTTTACAATAGAGCTTTGTTTTTAATACAGTTCAAAGTGTTCCCGGACATTGTGAAGAATATCGGGTGTTGATTGTTGGCATTCATAAATGATGCGGTTCCGTAAATCTTTAACGATTCAGGTTGGGTAGCATACATTTTCAATTTCAGATGTCTCCACAAAAAAAAATCAAGAGGAGATAAAACGAGTGATCTCGCAGGCCATTCAATAGCACCCCTTCTCCCAATCCACCTACCAGGAAACGTTTCATTCAGAAACTGTCAAACTGCTAATGCATAATGGGGAGGAGCCCTTGCTTTTCGTGGTCGTTTTCCATAATTTCAATTAAAACGGCATAAAATAATTTCAACGGCATTCTCCAAAAAATCTAAGTACATATTAACATTTAATTAATTAAATCCGAATTAGTTCGGTCATTATTTCACAAAAATATAAACGGCGTTCTTGAACAAGTTGAATTTTATATCGGTGCCATTTAATATGTTTTAGAATCCTCTGTACAGTGGTCCGCGAGACTCCCGTTACATGAGAGTTTTCTGGTACTTAATATAGGGTTCATATTAACTTCACCGAGAACGCCGACTTCTACTGCCTCATTTTTCACTGGATGTTCAATATTCCGTTTTTTATTTGCCACTGAACCAGTTTCCCGAAATTTTGCAACTAACTCTAGGATGTAACCATGATTTGCGTGTTTATCTGCATGTCTCTCATTAAACAAAGTTGTCCTTACTTTATAAACAATCTTGCACATTGATTGTTTATAAAGTATAATTTAATAATTTCCACTCTCTCCGAAATAGAATAAACCAGTTAATCGAAAGAAAAGCACATTGCATTCCATTGCTTGCTCAAATTTAAAAAACAAAGCGCTATTGTAAAGGAAATTGAATAATTTCTTCATTCATCTTTTGAATGCCTTTTCAAAAGATCTATCGCAACACCCCCTTTCCCATTTAAAAAATAAGAGTAAATGTCGCTAAGGGGTTGAAGTTGTGGGGTTAAAAATTTTAACAAAAAATCGTTTTTCTAGAATCAAAAATCGACGGGTGCGACAATTTTGGTTTGTTAATCAAGAACCTTTAAAAACTAGCGCTAAAAATATTAAGCAATGTTATTGTTTCAAAATCAATGATAAGCTGTCATACTGCGAAAACTCAAATTAGCAATGTTAAACTTGGCAGTTGTAACTAGAATAAAAATACCTTTAAAATATTTAATTGACCCCCACTCCTATTTAAGATTTTGAGGGTGGTTGCAACCCCCGCCAAAAAAGTGATGTAAAGGGGTAGAAAGTATTTAAAAAAATTGTCCCCTAAAATCAAAAATCGACGGTTTTAAATTTTTTTTAAAAAGGCCTCAAGCCTTGCTGGACTATTTTCTATCGGCTTCCCTATATGGTGTGTTGCTTGGGACGACGGACATGTCTTTTTGTACTTCTACTTTTTAAAACTTAAGAATCTCCCTGATGGGAATAAATTTATTGCAAATTCATTCTACTTCTTAATAATAATATAATAGTTATGTCACTTAATATAAATTAAAAATTTTTAAAATAGCGCCTTTTTTACCTAATATTTTTTTTAAATAAGACTAAGTTAATCCGGGTATTCTTATTAAAATAAATATGGTAATTTTTGGAGGGTATGGATATTCTTATCAATAGACTTCCTCCCCTTCTGTCCTGATTTAAGTTTTTATTATAAAAAGTGTGGAAACCAAACATATTTAGAATTGTAGAGAGAGTTTCTGCATTATTAATTGCTTGATATGGTGTCTCGTCAGCCTTAATAAGTCACACTCTATAATATTTTTTTTTTAAGTAAACTGTCATCTTTGGTGTCATATTATATGTATATCATTATATTGCCCATCAGAATTAGGCATAAATAGAGTTAGATACGTATTTTCTTCTTCTTTTTTTAATTCTAATACAAAAAGTTTCTAATACAAGTAATTGTTTAAAAAAAATAATATTAATAATGATTTAATAATTATTCTTCTGAATCACAAATCACGTTTTCGCTTAAAATATTATTTTGAGAAAATTAATATGAGAGGGAAATTTGCTATAATTATGTACTTCAGTAGTTATATATCTAGCGGAAAATGTTAAAACATTCATAAATCTGCTAATTGCTTAGATTAAGTTGATAATTTTAGAGAATATTTATATACCCTTTCATCCATACCCTTTATTTACCCTCCAATTGAACAGTCAAATTTAACCAGTATTACTCTTATAATATAATAAGTGCATAAGAGAATCTAGTTTATTATTTTCTTGATAAAACAAGCGCAATAATCAACGTTAAAATTTGAATTCGAGTTACAAAATGAGCTATCAAGCACTGTAAAACGAAATATGAGAGACTGCTAAATGATTTAATCATTCGAAGAAAACAGATTTTAAAATTAAATCTTAAGACTTAGCAAATAACAGACTAAGTTTTGCCGTCTAGTCGGATACAATTAAATGATGACAAATTTGCTATGCTTTAAAATATAATATGGGATCTTTTCGTGGATCGTCCTAATCCAGAATACAGTTTGTATTGACCTTTCTTGACTTTATTATTAATATAAATTTACAGATGTAGAACTTATACATCAATATATGTAAATACATTATCTTGTATCTACGGTAAATATTGTTATCCTAACTTAGCTTTAGATTTGTTGTTAGTTGTAATGTGATCTGCGAAAGTTTTTTATCATATTTTATAAGCGTTCTTTTTGTACAATTTTTAATTTATTTTTAGGCCTGATGATGCTCCGATAGGAGTGAAACACGTATATCTTTTAAAATTATATTTATGTTTAATGAGACCGTGACTTGAAGTTTTTTACTTTTTTGTCTATAGGTTTAAGCTAGTACGAATTTTAAAGTATTAACTTACAGAACTAAAACGTCTACAAAATATAAGGTACAATCATCTAAGAGATTTTGTTTCTATTAATGGGCAACTACCATTACTAATAAACGAGTTGCTGATTACGATGTAACAAAAATTGATACTATTAATATTACCAGTTTAATGGCTAGCTATAATTATGTAAGAGGAATACGAGATAAGCTACTGTAACTTTTAATGGCTTGATGAAGATAGTGGATTAATTTATTAATTAGAAAAATCAGGCTATAACTATTGTACTGATGAGGGAGATTTACTTTTTCATACGAGTGATTTTTATTTTAGGTTCAAATATTAAAAATCAGTCTTAGTTTCTTTTATACATTGAAAATATTTTTATATCTTTCAGGAATTGAAAATAGCTTTTCGCGTTTTCAGGCTCAATCTGCAGAAATGCATGGCTTTTAGATACTTAAAATGGATTTTAATATAATTAAGTAATTTTTTTAGCCTTTGGAACAAATAGAGATAGAATAAATTTTTATTAAAAATACATTTATTTAATACCGAAAAACATTTCTTCATATAGGATATCTATTTAAATTGAAAATGCGCCCTTTTAATTCTGCCAAATGAAATTTAAGAAGCATTGCTCTTCAACATATTTTGCTCTAAGCATTCGCAGTTTTAGTACTACACGTCGAATGAACCGAGTCGGTAGGTCTGATTTTTCGGACTAAATTTTTAAGCAGTAGTGTTGCTCACTTTATTGATTTGGTATTTAATGGTATAAAGAATTTTTTTAATATTCTTAAAACATAGTAATCCGGTGGATTTGTATCTGAAATCGCATGCCAAAGTTTTTCTATGGTTTCCTATCTAGTTATGTAGAAATAACATATTAAAGTTATTTATTAATTGGTTCATTATTAAACTCTTCGAAAATATTATTTAATATAAAACTTTTTACTTTTTAGCAGATTTTATTTTCCCGAGTAACATTTTCATATCGATTTTCGTTTCAACATGAAGAGGTATATTTACAATTAAACATCAAATATTACAAGAAACCGCTACCAGAGGTCATTCTTTTCTTAAAATTGTGGACAACATCGCATAACTGCGGCCTTAGTTCACCAATACTAGACCTACACCGTATCTAATATTTAAGGTATACACTGTTGGTAATATTATTACTAGGTCTGGTAATTCATGCAGGAATTTAGTAATTATATTATTTAAAAGAGTAATTAGTAATATTCATGTAATGATAAAAAATATATTGGCTTTAGTCTGGTAATTCGCGTTTACTTAAATTTAGAAGACTTCAAATTCTAACAAATAACCAATAAATTTATTCGGAATCCGTCCTTGTAATATTATGTGAACTCAGCTTAACGACGACACCTGTAGTTATTAGAAGATGGTGATTCACAGGCCACAGCACAAAACACCACAGCAAAAAAGGAACACACAGAAAAAAGAGAAAGATCCAGAGAATGTGTTTTTGCTAGAAACTAAATAATAATAATAATTTCTATGCTATAACTTTGTGTTTTGTGATTTTTATGTCCAATTAAATTATTATTTGTATTATAAGGATAACAAATCAATAATCCAACAACCCCAAATCTGAATAAATTTTGCGTTTTTGCTAGTGTGAATAAGTGGAAGCATAATAAATCAATATAAAAGATATTTATATTTTATTATTTAATTATTATCAGTAGCGAATAGGCAAAGAGTTTAGTTTATAAGGCAAAAAATATATATTATTATCTGTGATTACTTATAAGAATATGTTTTTAAATGCCCAAAGTACAATATGTATAGAGGTTACTAAGGATCCTAAATTTGTTAAATGGTTAACAGTTGTTGAAAGCACTGGAGGTTGTACTGCAAAATGCAAGGCTTGTGGCATAATTCTGCAAAATAGATATGCAACCTTAAAATCCCACAAGGCCTCTTCTAAGCATAAAGAAAACGAAAATAATGTATTTGGAAATACACAGTTGAGAATCCCTTTTACAAAGGTTACATAATTAACTGACTAAGAGGCAGCTGAAACATAGCTTTTAAGGATCATACTACTGCAGACAACTTGAAATTACATAGAAACAAATGCGCAAATATTATTAAAATTTATTGAACCCACATTTTTACAATGAATTAAAAAAAGATATTAAAAATTCTGCTTATAGTTTATTGATTGATGAATCGACGAACATTTGTGTAAATACATTTCTAGGCATAATCATAATTTATTACAGTGAAGAGGAGAATAAGATATAGAGACATTTCTAGATATGCCTAAAATTGTCGAATGTGATGCAGAAAGTATTAGCAGAGGAATTAGAACAAAAGATGCTAGTATAATGTTATAATGGTTTTTTAAAATTGTTCCGAATTTGGTTTTGGTAAGTATATATTGTATTTTCTTTTTATTCACGTTTAATAGCTGCTACTTTTAAATGTGTTTGTCAGTGAATTAGTTGTCAGTGAAGCTTCACATACTTTCCCCCGCCATAATGACTTTTTAATTAGGGAAACCTATAATTGGTTCTAACACTCAAGTATTACACAAGAAAACTACAAACAAATATATTGAACTATCAGTAATGACCAGGTATTTTTACAGGAAAAAAGTACTTCCCAAACTAGGTGTTCTGCTGAATCTATTGAATCTGAATCTGAATCTGAATCTATTGAATCTGCTGTTTCCCGTATAACTGAACATTGGGTTGAACTGAAGGTTTTTTTGAGGTCACAAGAGTCAAAGAAAGATGCCATACAGCAGAAACTTTATATGCCATGTGCAAGGATAGTACAAGCTTTGCAATTATGTCTGCATTAAGAAGTATACTCATTGAAATTCAAAGTATTATTAAGTTATTTGAGAGTAACTCATCAGACCCTACAAAATTTTATGATGAGGTATATAACCTCTTAGAGAACATGGTCGCAAAAAAAACATTATTCCATGCAAAACTAGATTTGTTTAATGGAAAAGTTGAAGATTTTGTTAATCGAAATTGCTATTTGGGGTATGGTTTTAAAAATATTACAAAACAGATTAAAGATAAAAACGCTATTACATTGGTCAAAATAAGAAACAGTTCCTTGATAATTATAATACTTTGAAAAACATTTCAATTATTAATGTTAGAAAAACATTTAAACACGAAAAATCATGTATTTTACCTCTACTATATTTTTTTTCCAAAAGTCCAATAAATATAGAGGATACAGAGAGACAGTGGAGTATTCATCTCCTAAAATGGAAAGAACTAAAAGATACCAAACAATTTTGGTATGAAGTTAATTCATATAATGCAAATACTAATAATCCTTTTGAAAATTTATCATTATTTGTCCTGGAAGTATTAATTTTACCGTATTCAAATGCTGAAGTAGAACGATTGTTCAGCAAATTAAATTTAAACCAAACTAAAAAATAGATTAAACTGATTAAACAAAAGCTTTATTATACATAAAGTATAACTTAAACAGAGTAAAAATGTGCTGTAAACACTACGATTTACCCAAATCTTTTTTGGACAAAATCAAAATCAAAGATGCTTATATAAATATTAATCTTTCCGTCCATTGATATCTTGGAAGTATTTAACAAAATTGATGATGATATTGAAATGGATCCTATTTGGTTCTTAAGTTATTTTGCTTTTTGTTTTTTTATATTTTTTTACTATTATGAGTTTTTATTATACATACTTATTTCTGTTTCTTTTGTGCCAGAATTTTGTTTTTGTTATTTAATAAATGGGTACAGTTGTTTACTTTATATGCTTTTTCTTGGAGGTGGGGTGTGGAGTAGATAAAAATAAATATGAAAAGCTAAGTAAATGGTTTCTGAAATATAAAAAAGTCTATATATTCCTATATAGGTATAATTTCATCTTGAATAAAAAAACATTGGTTATAGATTATTATATGTAATCTCGGATTTAACATTAAAAAAAAAATCGATGTAATAGCAATTTCGAGATAATAAGCAATTATTAGTAGATTGGCAGAAAAATAAAAGGTTTTTAACTCTATACTATTGGCAACATTGTATAAGTTTGCCTTGGTAATATTCTGGTAATATGGCGATGCCGATTTAGTATTCTGAACATTTCTAAAGTTGGTAACACTGTTTATTTACACGTTCCTTTTCCTTTAAATAGTTTCAGAGGAAGAAATCCATCGGCGTTAAATTGCCAAATTTTGCAATTTTTTTTATCTAATACAGCTCTATTTAAGTAGTCAATTAGCTTACTTTGAAGGAATTATCTGAACATAAAACTCCAACGATCTCGATCTAGAAGGCTCAAGGACTCGCCCTTGGACATATTCTATTTTTTGAGTATGATAATGGCCTTCCCGACTGTTGAGCGTGATTCTACACTTTATCCTTCATCTTGATAAGTTGCATACTGATATTATGACTTCCTTAATTGTAGATAAAGGTTATTCAAAGATATGTTTCAGGGCACATCAGTCTTTTACTTTTTCAAAAGACCGGCCGAATATTAACAGATCTCATTTAAGTGAATCCCAACGACGATTCTTGAATGTATGTATGTATGTATCATATAAGGGGATGGCAAATATATTGGTAATTAAACCCCACTATGTACTTTTGTAAAAAAAATTGAAACAACACTTGTGTCTGGTCACATCATTATAAAATGTTCATAAAGTCTTAACTTAAAGAAGATACACAGGGTGGTCCATTTAACTTGAGACATCGCAATATCTCGAAAACTAAACATGTATCCAGAAAATGTTTCATGTGAAGTTTGAATGGTTTCCAGGGGGTCATAAAATGACGTCATTGGTTTGACCTTGAGTGGACGTCTTCAAGGTCAAATGAAGGTCAACTACACTTTTTTACATGCGACCTCTTCTTTTTAAGATATTAATTCTTAATTCTTTAACGAATTTTTTCCCTGACAATGACATTAGCAACAGAAATAGCTTTGCTTCAGCAATTCTTCAATATTGTTATAACAAGGCATTGTTGATCAATGATTAATGCAAGTTGTTATGATGCGAAAATTTTCTATAATGAACAGATCTCACGTGTTTATCCCAGGTATTTCAGGCGATTGTAAACAAATACTGATAAATAAAGTAAATAAGAGATTATTTTGGTTCACAGTATTCGTTCACTTATCAAGTATTTGACTATTTTATTAAGTGACTATGGAATGCCTAACAAAAAATGAAAAAGTTGAAATGGTCCTTATCTATGGTGAATCTGAACAGAATATTAATAGATCCATTGAACAGTATACCATCCGACATCCTCAACGGCGACTTTCATCGCGAGCATCATTTTATCGTGTAGTGAACCACTTTATAGAAGATGGAAGTGTGAGAACGATAAATCGATCATGAGAGAGAAGCATTACCAGTCAAAATAATGAATTGCCGTCTTGCTGCAGTTGCCCATAATCCTGGAGTCAGCTCACGATCAATTTCTTCTGCTTCTGGAATCTCAAAACACGTGTCCTGAGAATTTTGAAACGCCACAAGTTTCATCCGTATCACTTGTCGTTACATCAAGAGCTTCACGGGAATGATTTCCAAAATCGAGTGTTGTTTTGTGAATGGGCCTAAAATCAGTTGCATGAAAATAACAATTTCTTTCTACGCGTCTTATTTACCGATGAAGCTTCATTTACAAACTGTGGTGTAGTTAATCGTCATAACATGCATTATTGGCTAATTGAAAATCCCAGGTGGTTTCGAGCGACAGAACATCAGCGGCGATGGTCTGTGAATGTCTGGTGTGGCATCATCAATGATAAAGTCATAGGACCTTATTTTATTTTATGTAATTTTTTGCTAGAGATTCTACCAGTATTTTTGGAAGATGTGTGTTTTGAAGTGAGACAAAATATGTGGTACCAGCATGACGGGTTGTCCTGCACATTATTCACGCGTTGCGCGCCAAGTGTTGGATCGTGACTTCAATGAACGTTGGATAGGTCGCGGTGGAGCAGTCCACTGGCCGCCACGGTCACCTGATTTGACGCCCTTAGATTTTTTTCTATGGGGTTATTTAAAGGAGATCGTATATCGCTATCCACCAACGACTCCTAAAAATATGAAGCTGCGAATCACAGATGCTGCACTCTGTTCATCGATGGTTTAGAAAGCGAGTCGAAAAATGTATAGAAAGGTCAACACTTGAACATTTATTGAAATAATTTCCTGACTTTTTTTGTTTCAATTTCTTTTATTTGAACTTTGTACGTTTTATTTTCAAGTTTTTGATTCTGTTGATAATAAAATTCTATTATAAGATACTTTCACTCCTTTTGATAGATCATTAGATACTACCTACTAGGGAAAATGTCATTGTCAAGAAAAAAATTCGTAAAAGAATCAAGAATTAATATCTTGAAAAGAAGAGGTCGCATGTAAAAAATGTCAGATGAAAGTTACTTATTTTTAAACGCTAAATCAGATACTTTTAAAAAAATAGAGGTTGGTATAAAAAATTGAAGTTGACCTTCATTTGACCTTGAAGACGTCCACTCAAGGTCAAACCAATGACGTCATTTTATGGCCCCCTGGAAACCATTCAAACTTCACATGAAACATGTTCTGGATACATGTTTAGTTTTCGAGATATTGCGATGTCTCAAGTTAAATGGACCACTCTGTATATCGTTTCACCTAAGAATGCAGTCTGACTTAATCGATTGTAGTGACTTATTACATCTAGATTTAACAAAAACAATGGGATAATTTTGATAATATGTTTATTTAAAGTTTTATTCATAAGGTAGTGTACTGTGAAGATCTATTATATTTTGTTAAATTCTTTACTCTAGTTAGGGCACTAAATGGTGGTAGCACTTTTCATCAGCGGACCACATCTTTACAACCGTACCATTTATGAAATAGATATACTCTTGCAAGCCAACTTTAAAGAAAATAAAACCTACAATAACAAAAACGTGTGATTGAATATTCTTTATTTTTAATTTTTTACACTTAAATATTTATATATTTTAGTAACTTATAAGTTTGATAAATCATGTTTAATTATTTTTTAAAGATTTTTGTCTTAGTTATAATATTATAGTTTTTTATAAGTTTTCACGACCAACATTTATTTAACCTACTTGTTTTGTTAGTCTCTTCAATCTAATGACACTTTAAAACCTATTACAAAGAAATAATAAAATACGTTATTTATTACACCAGCAGTCTGATTCTCAACCCCTTTATGTACAAATGTTCTCAATTTAAACTAACAAACATTTATTTAACATTCCTTTTGATGCTCTGCATGGTTTTTTTATTGCAAAAGAATCTTAACGCAAATCTATCTTTCTATAAGAAAAGAACAAAAAATTAAGTCTCCTTAAAAAAAAATAGGGAAGCATGTCAACGGCTTATAATTATAATAAATAGCCAATGTCAATAGCCGGTGCGAATTTGACAAATTTTCAATTCACAAAATATTTGAGTTGAAAAAATGCAGTTTGGAATAACTTAAAGAGATTGGTGAAACTATAGAATCACCATATATTTTTTGTAACATCCTTCGTCAAATCTTCAGTTAAAGGTCTCGCTGAATAGCAATAAATGGGACAATTTTTGTTGTGTATGTGAAAACTATTCAAAAAGAGCCTTAAATTAAGTTCTGACAAAAGGCCGTGGATCCGTTTGAACGTTTGGGTGAAAGACGCTTAGGGATGGCCCCTCCCTTGACAGAAATATGGTGGTTCTAGTTTTTTCAATTTCTGACAGCTATTCCAAACCACATTTTTCCTTATATTTTGTGAGATATTCATATTGACACTTTTCAAAAGGACACCTAACATGTCTCAGTTTGAAAAGTTTCTTCTTAAGATAATTTGACCTGCCTGATTCAACTATTAGTTCCTGGTTCTAGATATTAATTACACATATTCCCAACATACTCAGGAGTGGGGTATCAAAACGTATGTGGCTTACCGAGATTGCTTTCAAATTTACTTTTAAAACTTTTCACTCTATATCTAGTGCACATATTTTTGTGTTTCTAATATTTTGTAAACTCCAGAGATATATGTTATCAAATGGCCATATCAGAGACTACACCGTTTAAGTTTTATTATCTTCTCATAAGTTAGATGTTAGTGTATGTTATGTAAGCTTTAGAATATGTAACTATAATAATACTATAATACATTAAACTTGTCTTAGCATTTTCAGTTCACTAGTTTTAAAAGAGTTGTACTTTTTGGCACTAATACATAAATTCAAGTTATTAAACCTTTCTCTTACAATAAAAGTTCTGTGCTATAATAGTATAGAGCAGACAAGGGGCTCTCAAATCAATATCATTAACGACCAATCTTATATATAATCTTTAAATATTTTTAATTTTTCCTAAAGAGAAGAAACAAATACAAAAATTATTCGTAGATTTATAAAAAATGTTAGCTAAGGAACAAGTTACTAAAAAATCATTATTCATTCTTAAAATTGAAATATGTCGAATAAATTCATCATTATATAAAATATTGCTGTTTTAAATATTTTATCTAATCAATATATTTTATTTTACCGTTTTTCCTTTTAATTGTAAATTTTACAACTATTCGCCATACCAACTCCAATCAATTTTAAAATTTTTAATTTAAAGCATATCATGCGATGTACGAGTACATAAAACAAACAAAGTGTATTTTTACTCATTATAATTAATAAAATGCCCGAATGCCCCGACAATTTAACATTTTATCACACACACAGTACATAAATATATTAAAATAATAATTAATGTGTTAATTTAGGCAATTAAATTCTAATAAAAGGTAAATTAACATAGTTGCATATGCAGTTAGCAGCTAATTAAAGCAAATCGTTAATTTATTAAAAAAATGTGAAATCTTAATATAATCTAGTACACTTTTAGTTAACAGTAAATCTTTACTTTACATGCAAATCGGTAATAGTAAAAGTCGAAAAGCATGACATTATTTTAGTAGCTTTTAACTGGACATTAAAATGCTTATTGTGTAACATGTAAAAACATTACACGGTAAAAAGCAAACTAGGTTTCGCTACCCACCTATAGTGCAGATCATGATAAAACTATAAAAAACTTTTTAAAATTTTTTGGGTATTTCCAATTGCACTATGCAGAATATATACCAGGCGATTAGTTTCTATTTTACCGTTTAGAGTCAGAATTGAATCAATTAATTCTTTTTTTTTACTTTATTAAAAATTAGATTTTATAATACATGAAACCAGTAAATTTCAGTTAATTTTTTGCTTTGAAAGAAAAGAATAAAATTTAAAATTTTTTAAATAATAATATTCAAATTATCTATTTGTTAATTGTAGGTGTTTTTGAGTAATTTTTTCTTAATTTAATTTACTTAATATATCAGATTCTTTTTCACTAATAGTGCACACAAATCCGACATTATAGATATACTCGTGCTTATTATTTAAATGTTCCATTAAAGAGGTCTGGAGCTCAAGGAGTTTAAGAAGTTTTATTTTAATTTTTAACAGTCATTTTGGTCCAGTGACTAAAATATGGCTTAACTAATATAAATACTAATTATTGATTCATAAACTATTATAATTGACAAAATAAAATTAGATGTGTAGGAGTTGGGATTTATTTTAAATTATCAATATAATATATTAGAACTTATATAGTTAAATTTTTATAATAGGAAACAATATAATAGGAACAAGCTTTCTGAAATAATCAAAAGTTTAAGAATATCCTATTAGAAAAATGTTAACACTTGATAAGGTTTTTTATGTAGGCGACATTAAAATCTAATAGTTAAAATGAAATTTAAAAGCTACTAATTCAATTAAGCTCTCAGGTAATATTAATAATAGTGTATTTTCCTAATGCTATAAAATACATAATTAATATACAATTTTAATATTTGGTATAGAATTATTTAACATTTTCGACATTTGGAAGGAAATAATACTTATAAAAAAGAATAGAGAAACTTAAATTATTTATAAAATTATTGTTAAGAGAATTATTGACTATTTTAGGATCTACAAGTGCATTATTTCTAGATTATGTTATCAGCAACATTTGGATTATAATCATTATTAACCGGTAATTGTTTAATAGTGTTAATTTTCCGTATACTTAAAAGGGTTTAAAGAGGTGTTAAGAACCCTGTAAGCATAATAATTAAAAGCTAACATTTTGTGAGAGTAAGATGGAAATCAGAGGTAGATGGAATAATGTGGTCAGGTTAAGTGGGATTTGGATATATTTTAAATTCCAAAGTACCAGTTTCAGTTTGTGAAATATTTAAATCAAGAAAATAACTATTATTATTTTGTTCTGTTTCGGTCGTAAATTTAATATTAAGGTGTAAGATATTAATGAGAAGATTTTAGGATCTTCCAAAATATTTGATTGGGAATTTTCAGTATTAATTATGGCTAGGTAATTACTCACGTATCGGACCCAAATTCTAATTTTATTGACAGCTAATAAAGAGACGAAAGTAGAGGATTGAAGATGATTTAAAAAAAATGTAAAAAAAGGTCTTATAGTCAAGGAAAAAGAGGTTTACTTATTGCTAAGCCCATTGTTTGAAAATAAAATATATTGCAAATGAAGAAATCTGGGGAAAAACAAAATTCCAAAACTGACTAATATTAAAAATTAACTTAAGTTTGCCCTTATCTATATGTGAGAGTAAATGAGACACTATGAACCATTACTTCTTACCGAGGAACTGATGTAAATAGGTTCAATTTTAAAAATTATGATAGCCTTCCCATCAACTCTTTCGAATTTTTAACAGTGTTTAGTGGATTTGTCTAAGATTTTAGTAGTATATTTTTCATGAAATTAAAAATTTAAGAAACCGGCGTATTTATGAAACTGGTCTAATAGGGCAATTGGCTTTATATACTTAGAGTTAAGTGTAAAGTTAATTTTGGCAGAGAAGCGATGAAGGAAATTGAACTAATGGGGATATTGTTTAAACTGGGATATAGAGACCATTGTTTGAAAAGTGTGTTAAGTTTAGTTATAACAGAAGGTAGAAAGTTTATATTATTTTTATTAAATTTATTTGATTCTAAAAAATTAATAACTTTGGTATTATAGTTTACCTTTGCTGGTTTGGAGATCTAGGTATATTGGGAAAACAATGTATAAACTCGAAACCAGAACATCTTAATCAACCTAACAACTTAACACAGTTTTTCTATTTCAGATAGCAACTAAATCATTCATAATTTAAAAACAGCAACCAAAATAATTAACTCATCTGGAGAAGTAAGATTCTCTCCTAAGAATTTAAAGAATTTTAAAAGGAAAATTAAAGAAAATTCTAAATCTAAAAAAAATAATATCAATTCTTATAATTAAAAAGTTTGTAGAAGTCTTGTTTCCACAAATAAAATGCTAACTAAAAGGTAATAATTAATCCTCACTAATCACTCCCTAATTTAGGGAGGGATGCATTTCGGCAAGTATTCTTGTCATCATCAGATGTACAGATTTTAAATAATTGTTTCAGGATAAGCATAAATCTAAAAGTAGAATTGTTAGGCAAAATCTGAAAATCATCACTATTAACAAAATCACACACACACTTATCGGGTTTTGTTAGAATAAGGTCATTTTGGTCGATTTTAACTTTAAGTTTGATCATTAAGTTTATTTATGAGTTAACCCAGGGATTTTTTACGATTTTGAGTTATTTCTTTTGAATTTAGAAATTTGTTAACCTTCAAAGAGATGTCAGTTCTAACTAGATCTGGATTAGGTAAATTGGTGGACTTCAAAACTCTTTCACAGTCTACCAGAGTTTGCTCAGACACCGTTAGTCTATCAGAATGGTCAAAGTTGAATTTAAGTCCTAAATGTAAATGTTTTCATCCTGACTGCAATATGTGCGACATACATCGAACAAAGCGGTAGGAGAATTGAGTCCGACGGTTCTTTCTCACTCGCTTATACTACTCGCCAGTACTACAAGAAGACCTGCTAATCTGAGATTGTCCAATTTTGTTGTAATTTTAACTGTTTACTAGATGTCGTGCAATGAAGTATAAGTATGAAGTATAAGTAGAGATTCTTTTACCTTAGATGTTTTTGTGTCCAAATACCTCCTGCCCTGCTTATTTATCTTTTTTATTTTACTTGGAACTTCCAGGGTCTTTATAATTTTTGGATATTTATTTCGATATATTACTTGGTTAAAAAAGCAATAAATTAATATAACAAAATATTCCATATAATTGCAGTAAAAGCTTAAAAGCTGTGTTCTGTGATGCGCTTTTACTGTTACATTTTTATTATTATGATTTGAACCGCATGAATTTAATACGGTGCAACAAAGAACCCTAAAATATTACTCAACGTTAATAAGTTTAAGGTATTCAAAAAAGGAAATATATATATATATATATATATATATATATATATATATATATATATATATATATATATATATATATATATATATATATATTAATATGCTTTTTTATATATGTTTCAACTATAATTAACTCCCTTCCTTATTCGATGTTATAGTATCCTTTTTCGAATGTCGCCCTTTGTCTTTAGAAAGAATGCTTTACATTTACTACTAGAACAATCAAAATGATAATGTAATGACAATTTGTGGTTAAAATGTATTTTTAAATTTAATGAGAATGAAACAACTGTCATCTTTATGGTACACTACATAAAATTAATAAAGATAAATGCATTTAAAAGCAAGTTTTTCTGAGTGAATATCAAATTTTGTTGAATTTGAATTCTTACATATATAAGGAGACACATTTCTAATCAATAAAATTAAAAGAAAAAACGACTTAGACAATAAAGTCCCAGGGAGAAGACAAGGGCGCCAAATCATTAGTCCAACTAATTTGTCATTTTCTTGTTTTAAAGTTTTTGTCATTTTAAAATTTATTTCTTATATGAAACTCATTTTTTTATGAATGAGATTTTATACCAAATTTGAATGGTATGCAAATTTTATGAAAAAAATGCAAAAAGTTATAAAAAGAAAAGCTAATTTAACTTATAAGTAAATAAAAATTGTATGCATAAAGAACGCGATACTGTAGTAAGAACACCATTAAATGAACAAAAATATTAAATACAAATTTAAAAAAGGATTTAAAAGAACAATAATGTGTATAAAATAAATGTCATAAATACCTAGTGCTAGTGTAATAATTTCAATAGTTATTCTAAATACTCATTTGAAGCTGTTGACCAAAAAACAAGCCGAAGTAAAATAGCGTTGCAATATTTAGCTCCATTGTAGCTGAAAAACCTTTTATAGAGGAAGTTTATGCTTGTCATAATCTTAACATAGTGGCGAGTAGGTCTATATTTGCGTTATAAATAAGAATATTAAAACTTTGCTGAAATCTTTTTTGAAGCATCATTCAAAATGCTGATATAATAGTAGACAATGTAAGTCAGTTTTGCATTGTCTTAAGTATTTTAAAATGGTTTATCTCTGACCGTTCGTTATAATCGATTAGTGGTTCATTCAGTGATCGATATTGATTCGATGACTGTATGAATTATATATATATATATATATATATATATATATATATATATATATATATATATATATATATATATATATATATATATATATATATATTTATACTTTCATTTTATATATATAATAAGTACATAGGCTGATATATATATAAAAATATAAGCCTGCCTAATTTAAAAAGTAAACAGAAAAATTCGGAAACAGATCACTTTATCCCACTTATCCCACTTCGAAACCTTTTCCGATGAAAAGCGCCCCCGTTCTCCATTTTGATCGATTACGGCCTTACGAATATACGCTCTGCAGGAAACATGCTTTTCAATTATTCTAAAATTGCTTTTACTAAAGAGTAGTTTATTGAAGGACACATAGATCTTACCACATTTTCACTTTTACATTTAAAAAAAAATATTTATATTTTTTTCTTTGTGTCTGTTTAAGTCATTTCTATTCTATTTAAAAGATGTGTTAGAAAGATTACTAAATTTGTGATTGGAATTAAATATGAAAACTATTTATACTCTAAGGCTTCAGTCTTCATTATAAATATCGTGGTAAATATTAATTTATTAGGCCAGGACTTCGTTATTTTTAATCGGATTTAAAAAAGAAAATGCGTAATATTGAATTTCGGATAAACTTAAAAATGATTTAGTTTTATAGCAGTTATGGTTAAATAATCGGTTAGGTATATTACTCCTTTTTTCCATGGTTCTATTTTTTCTGTTTGTAAAGCTGATTGCCTTTGCGATTTAATGAAGAGTCATTAATAATTCTTTTAAGTTTTATTTCTTAGTCCAGTACTAATAAAAGTTTAATAGATTTAGGAGTCTTTCAGTAGCAGTATTCATGTTACACTCTTTGACCCAGATTGTCGTCCTATCTATAAGTATGTCAGCTTTAGCAGTTAAATAATGAATAATATAGGGATCGCGAAAAGGGGTCAAAACCTTGTGAAACCCCATCTTAACTAAACTTAAACGTGTCACATCTGTATTTATTCAAACATACAGGGCTCGATTTTTAGAAGAAAATTGTATTCATTCGCGTTCTGGCTTTATCAATTTAATCCAAATTTGAAACAATAATTTGAACGAATCAAGAAAGTTGACCTAAGGATTGAGTTAGGGATCATTGTTCTGGTTTGGTTCGATAACACATTTGAGAGAATTGATTACCTGCTTTTTAATCAACTGGGAATATGCTTTAGAGTTAAAGTATTTGCAACTTAATGGTTTTTTTGCCATGCGGTTTCCCCTGCAATTACAATAGCAATCAGATATATTTTTGTAATCAGGCAAATATTGCTATGTAGTATCTGATAAACATTGTTGAATAATATTTGGTTTTAAGCTAGTCTATTTTTTCTATTATCGTGATATTCCTATGAACTTGCAGGAAATCTCTCTGGAATTCTACGTTTTTATTAAAGAATTTACTAATAATAGGAATGTGTTTTGTTAAAATATTCAGACATTTGGTGCTATGGAAGTGGTGTTGACAATATGTTAGTGTCATTGATACACACAAGATGACTTAAAAAGTATTCAGAATTCAATATGTGAAAGACATAATTAAGTACGCTAAGAAGTAATGTAAAATGATAAGTAGTTTTTTAAAATGAAACATCTTGGTCAATGATTTTGAAAGCTTTACTTACCATGTATCATTAAATTGAGTGCGAAGGTGACTATTTTAATAAAAATAAAGTGATTTTTCAACGGAAATTTCTGTTAAGATTGTTGAAGAAGCCCTTTTTACTTCGAAACATTATATAATTTGGTATCCATATACTTGTCAATATCATATCGCGTCTATGTGGTCATTTGAGATGAATATGAAATTTACTAAATTGTTATTAAAGACATTATTTGAAAAATGTGAATTTTCGTAGGTTACTATTTGTTCTATTAATAGATTCTCCATCTGATGTAAGGTTTGTAAATTTCAATTATCAAGACAACCATGAATTTATCTTTTCTGTATCATTAAAATTAGCAAAAACTACCTTCATCACCCGAATATCAAATCCTTAATAAACAAGGTGGGCATGTGAAATACATCCGCAGAAAACCCTCTATGCATTTTAAAATTTAAAATTTGGTGACAGACATCTTTATTGACAAAATTGTTTCTAAGACAAATGTTTTTAGTTTAGACTATAGAAAACGTATATATTCATATATTTCAAAATTGGTTTATTCGAAAATACCTAGTAGAAAGTCTGATTTAGAAATACTTTATCAGCAATCGTATAGGGACTTGCAAATTTTCATTACAAAAGCTGCAAATGATATAAATATGAGACAAATGTTGTTATATTACCTATTCGACTACATGCTGTACGTAAAGAAAAGAGTTAACTTTAAATTCAAATAAATTCAAACTTTTAGACGGGACTGTATATCTATTAATAGTTCACCTAGTTTAAGTTAAACTCACCAAGTCAAAGTTAATCCACTTTAAGGAATACACTCACAGTAACTTTATAGCTTGCAGCATTACTTTCTTAACATCAAATCACTGCACTAAATCACTTTATCCTATAAAAATAAAATTGTTTCTATATTCTTACACTCGTAAAGGCATTAAGTTAAGTAAGTCCAATACAAACTACAAGTTTGTTGCATAAGCTTCATCAAATTAGTGCTGTCAGTTTATTTTAACTAAAAAGGTAAAATATCAATACTCTTCTAATACAATCCATCCGAACATACGCAGACAAACAAAACTCGAGGCGCGTCAGCTGCACTATTTCAGCGAGAACGTCGAACCCTAAACTTAAACTACAAAACGGTGTATTGAGCCCTGGGTATTTGCTACACTCTACGAAAATTCAAAAACAACACGAACTACTGACGGCGACTTATTACATCGTGAACTACACCTGCCTATTTTAATGCCTTTCACGTTTCATATATGTACATGCATGTGTGTGTATGTACAAAATACACGCATAATAAAATAAAGACGCGGTCATTGAAGGTATATTAATAAAGACAACCGTATAGTTGATAAAAGTTGGTGTTGAAATTATTTTGGACTTTATTAATATTTATCTGGCGCCGTATGAAAGGGGAATATATATCGCGGTTTTATTTCCGCCCGAAGCAGGCTGATATTGTTTATTTAGCAGCCATATCTCCGCTTTTCACTTCTCGGTGTGTGTATTTAGGTTCTTTTTCGACATTATCAAATAAAAAAAAAACGTGCAATAGACTGGAATGTGAAGGTTTTTCTTAGCCAAAAAGAAATAACATTACCAGTTTCAACTTAACGTTTTCTTTGCTACGATGGGGATTAAAGGCCTACTGCAATTGTTTTTAATGTTAAGCTACTACTTTATGGAAATTTCCAGTGGGAGTTTCTGAGTTCTAAATTTTTAGATCTTACTAGCCATAAATAAATTCACAAATATGGGAAATTTAGATATGATTTAAAAAGGAGTCTTTCGGCGATTTAGTAGATACTTTTATCTCCTTCAAACAAATCACGAACCTACATTAATTTTTTATTTATTTCTTGTAGATTATAAGTCGGACTTTCCAGAGAGTAAGTGAAAATTCTCAAGTAATAAGTATTAGTACCCTTTTCCACAGAGTGTGTAGAAATTTTCATATATAAAATAAATTGTTTTAAATTGTAAATACAATTTTTCAAATAATAATATCTAAAAAATTAAGGGTCAAGAAAATTGCTTTCGGTGACTTGCTAGTGGCACTTTTATCTACATTAACCTTCATTATTAAATAAAAATAAATCCGGCACTGTGACTGACCTTTTACCTACAACTTTGATCAGCATCAATCAAAATATTAGTACTTCTTTATAACCTTGGATAAAAAAATATCCATGATGATAAAATGATTTGTAAGATTTGACAGAGATATAGAAGTTATAATTTTGATATGTTTCTTTTATTTTGCTATTATTCCCTGAATGCCAAAAGGTATATCTCAAAAAATAGATTAAATACTAAAAAAATATATCAAAGACCTAACTCTTGGTATTATTTAGATTATTATGAAAAATTGAAAACTCATGGCATATGTACAGATAGATATAAAGGCGGTTTATCAAGAACTATTTATTTATTAGCTACTACGAGGGTTTCCTAGATATAGGAGTGATAAAAGGAACGAAAAAAGGAAATATTCAATAGATGCAAGAATTATTGCATGGATAAAAATTTCAAAGAAATCATCACACTACTTTACTTATTCTAGACATTTATACACTTACTATTTGAAAATTTTTACTAATTGTCGGAAAACTTCCACTTATTATCTGACAAATATAAATAAAAAAGTTGGAGTCCAGAACCATGGTATTCTTAATCGTTTTACCAAAACAAATATTGTTTCTAAAAAATTTAGGGAACTACCACAAATAATGATTACCATTACTACATATATTGATGAAATAAATTTAATTTAGCTTAAGTAAAATAAGATAATTATGAAAAAATGCTTTTAGGGTCGCAGCTAATAAATAGTTGTTGCATTTTCAGTAGTGTATTAGCAATTAAATACAAATATTAATAATTATTTAGTTTTATATATTTTAGGGATTAATAGTTTGATATTATTCCTTGAATAATGAAATAAAAATTATAACACTATTGAATTTTGAATGTAAGGAAGTAGGCACCGAAAGATTGTCAAATATGTATTTTCATAAACTCGTCATATCCTACCTAGTTTTATGAGAAACTAGTTGAGTCTTAAGTGCTAAATCCGTTACAAAACCCGTTGGTTTATAGAGACTAGCAAAAATGGCTCATTTACACAGTGTGACAATTGATTGATTGTTACATGATCTTAAAACTCTTAAAGAATGCTTTTCAATCATACCATAAAAGGCCACAGTTCATAAAATTCTTATCTGTTGATCGAGGAAAACAATAAGTAAAAACACTATTTGGAAATTTTAATTATTATTTAAATAAATGTAAATTAAATGTTGTAAAAGATTTCCATTATTTAAAAGACAATAATAAAGCCTATTTTCAAATTCTTCACGTACAAGTGTTTCTCTGGGCACAGCACGGCATTGCTGAACTATTCTATGCTCGAATTCCTGTAGTGACTTAGGTTGCATTTTAAAAACCACAGATTTTAGGTGATCGTCTTTCTTATGTCCACAGATTTTATGCTTCTTTTTATGGAAAAACCCCTTCTGTAAATACGTGTGGGTTCTCGACATTCTAGTAACGACAGTTGCTTATTAACATGCCCATTTAAATAAAAGGTACACGCCTCACTGAAGCAAATATTATTAACTATTTGAGGTTCTGCCGTAATTCTATATGTCAATATTTCACAAAACTAGATTCTTCTGTCTGGGTTATCGTCATCAAGTTCTTACATTCTTGGCAGTTTATAGGGATAAAACTTATGAAAGTTAAGTATATTTATTATTGTTTCACGAGATGATCCAGTTGCTACAGTTGCAGGTGCTTAACGAGTTGGTAAAGTTGAATTACAAACTGACACAGAATTTCAATTTCCGCTATTTCGTTGACTGATCTCGGTTGATTTCTCCGAGGTTGAAGAAATTGTCGGAGGTCAAAACTGTAAACACCAAAAACTCGAGTAAAAATATAATGTCATTTTACGGATACGCTTGTCTCTAGTGGAGGAAATAAAAATCACGGATAGGCTTGAGAGCCTCACGTATCCGGAATTACGTACCAATATGGATTTAGGCTGAAAGGTGTTTCTAAGCATATAGACATATGTCCTAAATTTATTATGGAGAGTATTAATATTTAGATTTTCGGAACAATGTCGATATTTGAATGTAAATTTGTTTTTGATTTGATGAATTACAATTTTTATTATAATATAGATCCACCTAGATTTATAGGGCCACTTTCCAGGCTTTTTAACTATTTTGAGAGGCCATAACTTTTTTATACTCACTTGAATTATACTTTAAACTAAGATATACATATTTATCTTTCATTTTTTCATAAAAACATGTACTCAGTAAAATTCACTAAAGGCAACCGTTCTTAAGATAAAATGTCCAATTTATAATATTAACCCTTAACTGCCATAGCCAAAAATAGTAAAATTAAAAAAAAATTTAGATTTCTTATCTAGAAAATGACAAGCATGTTTTTGACTTTATTTGCTTGTGTTTTTGCTTTATGTATACTTGTCTGTCAAACTTTAAAAATTACACCACAAAGTTCTCTTGGTAAACATGTTTGCTTAGCTCTGCAAATCAAATTATCCCAAATAAGTTCTTGACTTCTTAAAGTAGTTAGAGATTGGCTTCTTTTCATCATTTGATTTTGTTGAACTCCACTAAAAATTACAATAGCATTTACTCGTGCAATGTCCAAAATGCGAAACCATATTAGTTGACGCCATCTACGAATTCTTCTGGCAGTTTTGTAGCATGCACATTTCTGATCGAATGAATCCACCCCACCTTTTGTCTCATTGTAAAAATTTACAATATCTGGCTTTCCATTAACCATTGTATTGAAATGATGCATACTGGGTACTAACAATAACACGATTTTTCTTAGGAACAAAAGATACAAGACTTTCGCTTCCTGTTAATCCAAATAGAGCAGAATTGGAGGCGTTCCTTTTAGGGCTGAAATGCGAACCTCCTTTTTTATTTTTCTTAGAGTTGCGAAAACCAATTATCTCCTGTTATGTTTCTGTGATACCAGATATGGGCGAAATAAGTGTCAAAACGTCTAGAGTAGGAACCGACAAGTTTTTAAACTTGCCTTATGTGTATTTTTTTCAGTATAGGTATATAAAACCATTTGGCAAATAATGTATCTTAGAGTCTACTAAGAAGAGAATCGGTGTGGCTTATTTTGAGATACATCCTAGATTGGCTGCTTCTAAACGGAATAAGCATTTCATATCTTGTAAGATATAAGATATAAATTGACTGACAATTATTCATAAGTATACTAAAAATATTAGATATAGCTGCTAGTTTATCTCCGTGAAAAGAGCGGTCTTGTCGAGAAGAAAACAAAAGCTGGCAAGCAAAAAATAAAATCAGTTTAGTAACATTGTGGCTCAAAATATATATATCACGGTCAGTACCATTAGTAGCAAATATCGACCTTAGGTCTTTATTATTAGATTTAAATATTTCATAAGCAAAAGAATGCCTTTAATTAAATCATGTCTAAATTATTGGTATATTGATAAATTTTATAAATTATATTTAAAGGTCATATAAATAATTCTATAATTGGTTTTCTCAAAAATTACAAGAAATTATGGCACTAATAATACATTCTTAAGCATCAGCTGGCTTCTATGGGATAGTAGCTCAAGCTTTTCCAATAATACCAGGTAAATAACTTATTAAATTAGGCATACGTGTACGAGAAGAAGCGAGAGGAGTTTTAGCCCACTTGTAGCTATTTTTTGCCATAAAACGCATCTCTAGTAAGCTATATCATTTTCTTATCCGAAAAGTCACTACCATTTTCGGAATTATTAGTCAATTATTTTCGTCGTCATCGTCCCGTTTTACTTCGCTGTCTGTTTTGTAATCACTAAGTTCACTAGTCTTGTATAAAAACTCACTGTCACTATCTAGTCTTTTGTCTATAATTTTTGGCGCCTGCGCTTTAAGTTCTTTTTGCGTCAGATCTCATGTATTGCCACTACACCCAGCCATTCCAAATTAATCGCATTAGAAACACTTATCCCATAAACGGGTGAAATTTGACAGATAAACAGAACAGATAAACTAATAAAATTTTTGCGGATCGATAAATTACCCGCCGGTCGAAGATCAAAAGAACGCACACAGCGCTCCATCTACAAGGTGTCATTAAAAAAGAAGGTAAACTTTTATTTTTTCCAAAAAATATTTATTTATTCATTAATTTCTATATTGTCCCCTCCAAAGTAATGCCCCTGCGATATAATACAAAAAAGCGTTGGCACAAGCGCTTTTTCCAATCCTCAAAACGTTTCAAAAAATCATTTTTTGTGATCTTGTTCAGCTCCTCCTTCGATGCCGTCTTTATCTCCTCGATCACAGAGAAGTCACAGGGGAGCAGGTGTGGGGAATACGGTGCCTGTGGCATCATTAGTATGTTGGTTTAAGCCAAAAATTCGCGCACAAGCAACGATGTGTGAGCAGGGGCATTATCATGGTGCAAAAGCCAATTTTCGTTCTTTTACAATTCCGGGCTTTTCTGGCTGATTGCTTTGAGCAAATTGAACCTAACTTGCAGGTAATATACCTTATTGACCGATTTACCCTGTGGAAAGAACTCATGATGCACCACGATCCTGCAATTGAAAAAAATTGTAAGCAAAACCTTCACATCGTCGTTGACGTCATTCAATAACTCTTGAGCGATGCCCATGGTTTTGGTCGAAATTGAGCAATTTCCACACTTGCAAACATTTTTTTGGCTTAAAGTAGATTCACTGAATACCACTTTTAATATTCCAAGTATTTTGGAGCACTTGATTCCATTTTTCCTACAAAATTTAATGCAAAATCTTTGATCTATGTTTTGCGACTGCAGAAAATCGTGGGGCATGCAAACCACTTTTAACCTTTAAGCCTGTTACAAACAAACTAAACATGCTATACAGCTGAAATTTCGGACATATGCTCGGGACAACTGTACCAAGATAACCAAATAAAATAATCGAAGATCGAACGCATGTAGACCGCTAAATTTAAAAATTCACCTTTATTTTTGATTAAACCTGGTGGAGGTTCAAATTGACCCCGCCACGGTACTTAAGGGTTAATGTAAACGGAAAATAGTCAACGCAATCTGGTATTCTTTCAAATATGTCTGAAGTATTTTTATTAGTGCCAAACTCATATTTTCTATATCTACGGACTTACAATTTAGGTCATGGGCGCTGAACCACGAGGTCAAAGTCCAGTAAAACTGATCGCGCTGAAAATTCTTTTAAAATAATTGATAGCCTTTTGATAGAAACTTTTTTATATTTGGCCGACTTGTGCTAAGAATTTTTATACGACCTCTTAGCACCGACCGGCTGAGTAAAAAATGTCCTAACAAATGCTGACAATTATTACAGCAATACTTAGAACGTTTAGATATAGTAAGAATAGTTGATGTCAGAAGAAGTTTTCTTATGTTAATCAAAACAAGAACGTACAAAGAAGTATTATATATAGCCTCTTAATATAGAAACAATCCATGAATGTGGCAGCCTCTATAAATAAGTTGTTAATAAATAAATATTATGTAAAAAAGAATACCTTAGAATACCTAGAACCATGCATTGACATATTGGAATAATTTTAAAAATTATTTAGAAAAGAAACAATTAAGAATAAATAAACATTTACCACGCTATATCTTTAGAATAGAGAAATATAGGTCAACATGCCTGAAGTGGATGTTATAATATTTTAACTTAAGTCATAAAATAAGCCAAGGAATAATTTCTCTCCGTATGATCATATCTACGAACTGTATAGTTTATGTATTCAGATTTATACTGCAATATGTTGATAAGCGTTAATCTACAAATCTACATTGCAAAAGATTTTTCAAATCAATTATAGGCTATTAAAAATAGCATCGGATAATTGGTAGGTAATAATTTAAATACATCAAAAATCGATCTAAATAATTTATATATTATAGAGGAAGAATTAAAGTTTATGCATTAGCCAAAAAAATTGGCCATTTATTACATCTAACAATATAATTGGTATATTTGATACGTTTATTGTATTTCTAAATCCCAAATGGATATTATTATATTTTAAGATATTTTATGATTGAACTTACCGAAGGATTAGCTACATTAACTTTAATCTTTTTTTTTAAATTTAACGATCAAATGAACTTACCTGAAGTTCGATCGAAATTATATTAGTCAGCCAGTCCAAAGATGTTAATTATTTTACCATGTAGTCCGTATTTTCGCGCTACTATCCACAAGATTTTAAAGTACAATTTCGCTCCGTACTCCCCCATCATCGCACCAGGCTCTAGACACTCTTTCCAATAATCCTCATTCTGTTAAAAGTAGGTATAATTTTGATTCATAACCTTCGGGTGTGGTTGGGAGGGAGATTAACATCTTTGGACTGGCTGACTAATATAATTTCGATCGAACTTCAGGTAAGTTCATTTGATCGTTAAATTATATGTCGTCAGCCAGTCCAAAGATGTTAATTATTTTACCATGTAGGATGTTTAAAGATCAATCAAGGTTATGAATTAAAACATCATAATCATATCAAATCCAAAAATGTGTATATAGAAGACCCATTTTATTTGACAAAACTTCCATATATGTAGATTAAATGCTTACGCTTAAATCCAGTTTGCAACTTAATTTTAAATTAAAATATTCGCATATATGCATATGCTAAATAAAAATATACATTTACATGTGCAACAAAAAATATTAAGGTGTAGACAGAATAAACAAAATATAAACAAAATAACAAATTAACTGTTAAAAATGCTAAAAGCAAATTGGTCTCTTTCTATTAGAGGCCGATCATAAAACTTCGCAAAGGTACTCGAACTTTTGCTCCATCCAGCAGAATCTTTAATAAGATCTATCGATACGCCAGCTCTTTGGGCTGTAGATGTCGAAGCATGCCTTCCTGAGTGCGATGTAAATATATTCGTATCAATACCAGCTAGATCTAAGTTACATTTTACCCAACGACTGAGGGTTGGTTTTGAAGCAGTCTTATGTGGCCTTTGAATGGTTATAAATAGTCACTATCTTTAGTCCTCAGATTCTCTGTAAGTTTCAAGTATTGATGTAAGCAAGAGACAACGCATTGATTTGGCAATTCTTCAAATTTTAGTAGATGAAGGCAAGGTTGCTTTACATTTACACCGGACGTTTTAATTCTATCTTCCATTAAAATTTGAAGTCCTCCTTTGTAAGGTCTAATATTTGGAACTCTAATAAGGCTAATGGTTTCTAGCCTTTGACCGGTGGCCAGTATTAAAAGAGTGACCAACTTATAAGATAACTGTTTTAAATTCTCGGCAGGATTTTTATCGAAATAATCAAAAATAGTTTTTGGATCCCAAATAAAATTATAACGAGGCGTTTGGGGCCTCATCCTCAAAACTCCCTTCATAAACCGTTTAATTATTGGGTTTTCTCCTATTTTATTAGGCAAAATTAAAGATAGTGCTGCTCTGTGAGAGTTAAATGTACCATATAAATTCTGGGATTTACTTAAAACATTCTGTAAAAAGATTATTACCTCTTTTATATTTGCTTCAAACATGTTGTGATTTTGTTCCTTACAAAACTCCCACCAAAGTTTGTAAGTGACTCCGTATTGTTTAATGGTTGCCTCCGATAGTGAGAGCAATGTTGTCTCAATGGCACACTCCGGTACTTGTTGTAGTATTAGAGACTTCCGGATAGTCTCGCGGCTACCAAAGTAAGACTCGCAGATAATGGGTGGGGCTCTTTGCTAAAAGGACAAAACAAAAGATTAAGGTGTGGTTTAAGTAAAATGGGGTCTTCGACGCAAAGTTTTACGAAAAGTGGATACCATGCTTGAGATTGCCAATATGGTACCACTAAGATACCCTCAGCCTTGTCTTGTATTATTTTTTCTAAAACCCTTAAAATTACCGCAAATCGAGGGAAGGCATAAAAATGTAAATTTTTCCATAAAAGGGTGAAAGCATCGCAAGCGAAGGCACCTGGGTCTCTTAGCCAAGAAATGTATTTTCTAAATTTAAAATTACTGCTTAGGCAAATAAGTCCACATCTAGAACCCCGAACCTTCGAGTAATACGATCAAATGCATAATTAGCTAAAGACCATTCAGTCTCGGATTGTAGAGCTCGCGACTCTAAGTCTGCCTTCCAGTTGTCCTTGGTATTAATATAGGATGCAAAAGCCCATAAATTGCGTTGCTCGCACCACTGCCAAATCATTCTGGATAAATCGTGCAGGTTAGGGTATTTTACGCTGCCCATGCGGATTATACAGGCCACGGCTGTTGTATTGTCACAACGTACCAAAATTTTGCAATTTCTCAATGATCTAGCAAAACATTTAAGACCCATAAATTAGCTTGAAGTTCCAAGAAATTTATGTGGTTGTTTTTATCTTCAAAAGTTCACCAACCATGAGTTCCCTCATTATTACAATAAACTCCCCATCCAGAAAGTGAAGAATCTGTAAAAATTTCTAAACTAAAGGAATCTTGTTTGATATCGTTACCAGAATAGTCGATGTTTTGCAACCACCATGAGAAATCTGATAAGGAAGGAATTATCATAGATTTATTAAAATCCATATCATTTTTCTGGAGAGCTTTTAATTTTTCCCTTTCGAATAATTTCGTATACAGCCAGCCATATTTTATTGCAGGACAGGCTGAAATTAATAATCCTATAAATTTCCGGATTTTTGTTTTATTGGTTTTTTGAAAATATAAAATCCAGTGTTTAATATTTTCCCTTTTTTCTAAAGAAAGCTCTATTTTTAAGAAGTTAGTATCAAAAATGAAGCCTAAAAATTTACACCTTTTTGAAGGTACCAAAATGCTTTTTTCTGGGTTTATGATGAAACCTAAAGATTTTAGAATATTTATAACTCTTTCAGATTTAATTTTACAATCCGTAAAAGTTTCACCAAAAATTAAAAAATCATCCAGATAATTTACACATATGATGTTCTGCATTCTAAAATATTGTACAACTGGTTTAAGGATTTTGGTAAATCCATGAGGCGCTGATGATAAACCGAAGGGTAGGCACGTAAATTCATATAATTGATTTTTAAAGACAAAACGCAAATATTTTCGATATTCATTTAACATAGAAACCAAAAAATAAGCGTCTTTCAAATCAATGGAAACTAGAAACCAATCTTTCTGAATGAGTCTTAAAACAGTTCTAATATCTTCTAGTTTAAAATGGGGAGCTTCGACAAATACATTAAATTGTTTTAAATTGAGAATAAATCGCTTTTTTCCATTTGATTTTTCAGCTAAGAAAAAGTTTGATAAAAATTGGTCGTAAAGTGGCTCGCACTTGACAACCGCCCCCTGTGTTAGTAATTTATCAATTTCCTTTGATAAAAATTCTTCATCTGTTTTAGTAAAAGATATAGATCTAGGGGGATTAGTTTGGATTGGCGGCTCGCTTAAGGGTATGTCGTAACCTTTAATCCATCTTAAAATAATGGAATTTGAAGTTATAAATTTCCAATTTTCGCAAAACTTTGAAAGTCGACCAGCAGTTCGGTATAAACTTACCTCGTTTATTTCCTTCCTCTGTATCTCTCTCTGAAGTTGTCCTTCGAGGTTCGCCCTTTCTGCTGTCCCGTCTCCCTCGATTGACGGGCAGGGCGATACCGGTTGAAATTTTTGTATGGTTTCCCTTTATCTGTCCCCTCCCTTTTCCTCTCTTTTTTCCTAAAACCACCTGCGACCTAGGAGCTTTAAACCCAGATGTTGAGGGAATAGGCTTCATGTCTTTGCTGGCCGTTTGCAAAGTTTTAGCTGCTTTAATTTTTTCGCAAATATCTGGTCCAAAAAGGAGGTCAGAGGGAGGACATTTTTCTAGGAGTTCCTTGGTATCCTTATTCATATAAGAATAAATGAAAGAGCGTCGTGCCATGGTTAAATCATAAAATAGGCTCGTAAGAAAACGCCCTGTATCTGATAAACCAGGTAGTAAGACTTCTTTGCATAGTGGAGGCATATTCTCCGCTTCGTTTAGGATGCCGTCAATATTTTTTCCTAAAATTGCTAAACTAATACCTAATTTTGTCTGAAATTGGACATATGCATTATTCTTATTTCTAATGTTTTTAATTTTATGCAATAACATTGTGTACTTACGCGTAATTAATCTCGTCGTCGAGGCTGACGAAAACACAACACAACGCTCGCGTGTAGCACAAGAAGACGAATGAGGATTATTGGAAAGAGTGCCTAGAGCCTGGTGCGATAATGGGGGAATACGGAGCGAAATTGTACTTTAAAATCTTGTGGATAGTAGCGTGAAAAGGCGGACTACATGGTAAAATAATTAACATCTTTGGACTGGCTGACGACATATAATCTATGTTCTATGTAATTTTATTTGAGAAAGCTTTCCGATGCATTAACAATAAAGACTTGAGAGAACTTTTCATTTAGAGTTTGGTCCTTAATATTCAAACTTTGAAATGTACTCATAAAAGTTTATTACTCCCAACTCATTTAAGCGTTTGATCACCATTTTATTTTATATTTATCAGCTGAATAAATTGTGAGTTAATTTTTACTCCAGACGGTTAAAGAAATGAAAATCAACAAGCAATGTATTTAAATATACTAAACTTTGTAAAGCAATAAAATGTTAATAATGTTCTAAGTTTATTATTGTTATTATAATTTCCTTCCTGAAAAGTTTAAATAATTTTGAAGTCATTAAAATTTTGATCTATAGTAGGCTTTATATTATTTTTTCATAATGAATTAATTGCTAGATGAAGAACTACAGTGTCTAAACAATTCCAAGAAGTAAAGCAAAAATAAGATATATTAATAATTTATGTAGAAATATATCCGTAAAAACAATTATAAGAATCAAAAGTTGGTTTAAAGAAACCGAGGACGAAATCTATGGTGAGACAGAACTATTTTTAATTATTAGAAAGGAAAGTGATATAACTTTTAACTTTTAACTTATAACTTTTGTGACTTATAATAAAGCTTTACTATCGGGATTTTCTTCTAACGAATAATTTAGAGCAAAATATTTATAATAACCATATGTTAAAATTAAGCAGTGGCAGTTAATAATTTTGTTTTTCTAATTAAGCCTAAATAATTCCAGCTAAGTCGATAACTTAATTAAAAATTAAAAGTAACAGAAGAAAAACGATTAAAGATAGGCATATATTACCGTTATTAAAAACCAGTTAGAATTGAACATAAAATCCACAAATGTAAAATAAATAGTTTTTTAAATTTTGAATAAATCATATTTAAAACACGCAATATTCATGGCGTTAATCTTATGTTTTTCATTTAATTTTTTTTTATTACAATTTTCAAATTCTCTAAACTAAAAAAGATTGATGGGTTCTTTCGAATTTTTTGACAAAAAGGATAAAAAATAGGCCATTTTTCCTATGAAAAATAATGGCCTGTACCTAATATTCTAATTATATGTATACAATATATTACTAATAATTATATATTAGATATTTACCTTATTACCATTTTAATATATGATTGCCTTTTTGAAGTTATATATTTTTATAGTATAAAACATATTCAAAAAATATTCTTTTACTCATTACTTTGTCTTGAAGATAAAATATTTTGACCTTAATATGATACTGTCCCCTAATTGCTTTCAAATAAACCACTCGGTCCAAACCAATTTAATATTATTACGTGCTGCTGTGGTTAGGGCTATAATGCTATTATAGGAGACTATTATTAATTTTATTGGGATACAAATTAAAGAACCTAGGTAGGATTTTTCTTCAGTGCAATTTTTAAAAGAAAACAACAGAGATTAATTATTATGCTTTAATCTTGACATATATATTATGATTTATCCATATATTTCTAACAAAAAGTAATGATTTAACTTCAAAGTTATATAGATAATATATCTTATGTTACAAAAATATTTAAAACCATTTCAGCATTTAATGTAATATAAAGGTATAACCTGATTTATAATTTAATGAGATTTATCGTTATAGAAAATAAGTACAATAAATTGAATGGGCCATCAAGAATTATAGACATTTTTTAACCGCAAAATGTAATATGTTAAAAGTAATATATATCTGCTATCATCAACAGCTACTTTTTTAAATTGCTTCGTAACTCCTCGCGGCTATCCTGAATGTTATATAACCCAATATTATACATATTGTCGCTTAGCGTAGATATATTATACATATTGACGCTAGTTTTGAAAGAGATTTAAGTTCATCCATAACGGGTTGCGGAATAGTTTTTACCACGAAATTATCAGCATTTTTGTCGCAAAATTCTTGCAGGAAATAATTTTTAAAATTGTACACTACACAAAATTGTACATTTTGTGGAAAATGTTTGCTAGGCATATTCTTATGTAAGTCTATGACTAAAATATAATGTTTTTATAAATTTAAAGACCTTTGTTTGGTACATCTCAAATCTGGATAAGTTTCATTTAGGTAATGTTGAAGGGCGTAGCACAATATTATTAATCTATCTTCAATGTATCGATCGTTAAATCTCAATGGTAAATCTCGTATAATTCAAAATACCTTTCACCAGTCAGATTCCCACGTAACATAAATTGACAAACTATATAATAGCCAAATATTTATCCTCTATAGATATTACGTATGCTGCTCATATTAAATTCTGGAATTACAATCTAATTGAAGTACTAATATCAACGATTTACCGGTACAGTAGTTATTACTATTTGCCATGACATTTGTGGAAAACGAGTCGTTAAACTTCTATTCCTTCATTTTCCAAGTTCTGTTGTCAAGACTACTACTATTCTGTTTTATTTTGTAGCATTGTTCAGTTTATATATAAGTCTTTCAAAAATAAATTCTTTCGCCTACATACTAAATTCTCAAGATTATTTAAAATACATTAATGTCCCAAGAAAAATATTGTTTGCACAAAAACTACGTTTCGTTCGGTGTAGAAATAATAGCAAATTGGTTATAAAATTTTGTTTGAAATTAATCGGATTTATAATAAAACCTGTATATTACAATGGTGACGTATTTTTTCATATCGTAACACTATACAGATCTTACAATACTTTTATGGTTGGTATTAACAAATAATAATAAGTGTAAAAATTCCGTAGAATTAAAATGTAAACGTTATGAAGCAACGATTTTTTATCTAGGTTGCCTACGTTTTATAAAATATTTTTTTTAAGTGATAAGATAAACCGGAATTTTCTTTCTGGACTTGGGCTTGGGCTTTGCTAAAGGCTTTTAATATAACCGATCATAAAAATTCACTCCATAAGGTGCTGCTTCTCGATATTTACGCTGTTTGTAATATTCCAAAGCTATATGCATCTATAAAAAAAGGACTTGAATGAATGAATGAATTGACGAAACAGTGGGCTGCCAAGGCAGTTGTACATATAGGTCTCCTGATGGACCCGTCATGCCCCACCGGGGGTTACCAGAGCCCAACGGCCTTAGAGAAACCTATAAGGCTCTCTGGTCTGAAGGACTTAAAGTCGCTCGGTACACTGAAAGTGTTACCCAAGTATTTGAACCTGGCGCGCGTGAGTGCTGGGCACTCCCCGACTACATGGTCAACGGTTTCATCCTCCTCACAGCACCATCGGTATTCCGGGTTGTCCGCAATACCGATAGTATGGAGATGGCTTCTTAAGTGCCAGTGACCGGTTAAAAGACCTGTCACTAGCCGAATTTCGCGTCTTTTTAGGCGTAGTAGATTTTTGGTGAGAAAGGCAGAGGGCCCACCTATGTGCGCTTTGGCCTGTCTCATACCAGGGGACTCAGTCCATCTTCGGTGGGTCCACTTGTCCAGCAGACCCTTCATTGATGCGACCGCAACGCATTTGGCGATACCAACTATGGGTTCCGGCCCCATCGGCACATTCGCGGATCCCAGTCTGGCAAGAGAGTCCGCTTGTTCATTACCTGCATGGCCTGCATGGCCAGGTATCCAGACGAGCTGGACCCTGCATCCAACCTGTACCAGTTTTTTCAGGACCTTTATGCACTCTAGTACAAGCTTGGAGCCTACCTTTGCGGCCGTAATAGCCTTAATGGCAGCTCTGCTGTCCGAGCATATTGATACGACTGTATTGCGGTGTCCGCAGCTTAGGATTTTCTGTCCGCATTTTAATACAGCGAATACTTCGGCCTGGAAGACAGTGGCGTGCTCCCCCAGCGAGTATGCCCTACTGGTATGTGGGATCCCACCAATAAGCCCTGATCCAGCTCTGTTATTCATTCTGGAGCCATCTGTGTACCAGATGGTCCCCCTGTTTAGCAATGCAGGTCTGTTGGAATGCTGCCACTCCTCTCTGTCTGCAATATGCGTCACGAATCCCTCGCAGTCCACAGTCACTGGAGCCATGCAGTCACTGCCCATCAGAAGGAGAGGACATTCCTGTATGGCCCGTAACCATATTTTTGCGTGACCGGTCTCGCCAGCACGTAGTTCGCTGAGGACGTATAGCCTGTACGCAGTCCTCATTGCCTCGAATTGCACAACGAGGTCCAGAGGCGGAAGGCTCAGCAGAGTCTCAAGCGCTCTAGTTGGCGCCGTCCGCATGGAACCCGTTATGCTGAGACATGCAAGACGTTGGACTCTGTCCAGTTGTGCGCGAATTTTCGCTTTCTCAGTACATGGCCACCAAACGATAGCCCCATATGTGAGAAAAGGTCTCACAATGCGCGAGTAGATCCAGTGGAGGATCTTAGGAGACAGACCCCAGGTATTGCCGAAAGCCCGTCTGCAGGCCCATAGCGCGCAGGTGGCCTTCTTCACTCTGGTGTCTGCATGATCGTGCCAGGAGAGTTTGGGATCCAACTTGATTCCCAGAAATCGAACTGTCCTGGAGTAATGCAGCTGCTCGCCACCTAGAGATATAACAGGGGGCGTGCCAGAGTTACGTCTCCTCGTGAATAGTGGGAGCTCTGCTTTTTTGGGGTTAATCCTGAGACCTCCCGAGAGGCACCATGTGTCCACCATACGCAGGGCTCTCATCATAGGGCCCCGCATTGAGACGGCGTCTTTCCCTGGGCAAAGGATTACCAGATCATCAGCGTAGGCCTGTGTGTATAGGCCAGCATTGTTTAAAAGATTTATCAGGCTGTCGACCACAAGGCACCACAAGGTAGGGGACAATACTCCTCCCTGCGGGCAGCCCCTAGCCGCCAACGTTTCGACAATCTCGTTGTTGAGCTGGGCAGGTACATGACGTTTCGAGAGCATGGCCTCTATCCAGCTAACCAAACAGGGTTCTGAGCCGCAAATCTCGAGTGCTTGGCAGATTAATGCAAAAGGGGTGTTGTCGAACGCCCCTTCAATGTCTAAAAACGCACCCAGACAGGCCTTGCCACTACCCAGAGCGCCCTCCACCTTCCTAACGAGGTGGTGTAGGGCCAGATCCGTGGATTTGCCCGCCTGATAGGCGTATTGGTGCACATGTAGTGGTTTGTTGACCAGGATGCTTTCCTTAAGGTATCGATCAATCAGCCTCTCCATCGCCTTCAGCATAAAGCTGGTAAGGCTGATAGGTCGGTACGATTTGGGATCTGTAAAATCGCTTTTTCCGGGTTTCGGAATGAAGACGACTTTCACTTGACGCCATGACTTTGGGACGTAGCCCTGAGCAAGGGACGACCTGAATAGTCTGACTATGTGTGGGGTTAGTATTTCTAACCCGTTTTGCAAAAGGCATGGATATAATCCATCCATGCCCGGAGATTTGAAGGGAGGGAATGTCTTGATTGCCCATTTCACCCTCTCGTAGGTAATTATTCTTCTAGCAGTCTCGAACTCTAAGCGAATCGGAGCCCGAGAACAGCTAGGAGGATCGCGAGTTGAGTTGGAGTCTGGGAAGTGAGTGCGCAGCATGACCTCCAGTGACTCCCGCTCATTGGTAGTAAAGCTGCCATGTGGAAGTGACAGCGACCCCAATTTAGTTCCAGGTTCCTTGGACAGTACTTTGCACAGTCGTGCTGCGGATGGTGTGTTTTCAACATCATCGCAGAACCGCCTCCAGGACTGTCTTTTGGAGTCCCTGAGTGTCTTTTTGTATTGCCTTTGAGCTGCGTGGAACGCATCCCAGTCACTGGCAAGCTTAGTGCGCTCAGCCCTGCGAAGGAGCCGACGCGTATTGTCACGGTGCTTTTCCGTGTTCTTGTTCCACCAGGCATTCTTGGCATTGGCGGGTCTCCGTCTGAGGGGACAGCTGCCCTCGAATGCCACGACTATCGCACGAGTCAGGTTGACAGTTCCGATCTCTGTGTCGGCCGGAAGTGTGTACCTTGCCGGCATGTCTGTAAGACCACCGACTAGTTCCTCTCGAAAGTGGTCCCAGTCAGTGCACCTTGGGTTTCTGTAGGCTGGGGTATCGTATCGAGCCTGCTTCTTTATTTCAAAAAGAATGTGCCTGTGGTCCGACATTGTGACCTCAAGGGACACTCTCCATGAGCTGAGAAGGTTCACAGTACTAGGTGAACAGATAGTAAGGTCAATAATTGATTGACCCCTATTGCAGTAGAAAGTTGGGACACTGCCTCGGTTGAGTAGTTCTAGGCCATTTGAGCACAGGAAGTCAACCAGGGAGCGGCCCCTTGGGTTCTCATCTCCGCATCCCCAAAGGCCGTGATGTGAATTCGAATCGCAGCCCATGAGAAGCGGGAGACCCAAGTCTTCACAGTATTTGACCACCGCAGTGACGGCCGGGGGGGGGGATGATTCAATTTCGATGGGAAAGTAGGCAGAACAGACTACCAGATCCTTCCCCGTGTCCATTGACAGTTTGACGGCTACTAGGTCCCTTGTACAGAGACCTAAGAGGAGAAAGCACCGCACATTCCTAAGAAAAAAGGACTTAAGGATGTCTTCAGTTTTGCAAAATGAGCTAGTGACCAAAAATCAAACTTCTGTGACCAATTTCTTTGGAACGAAAGACTTGAATATAATTGGATTATATTTTTTAATTGTATTATTTTGGAATTATATACTAATGTATTTATTAAAACAAGCAATATATTTAAACGAATATTTTCAATAAAATAAATTATAATTTATCTACTCAGTAATCAGAAGTTATCAAAATATAAACAGTGAATTTTAAATAGAGTATGTGATCGAGCGGTGTTGCGAACTTGTTTTTATTTACTTTAATATACGTCATCTATATTCATTTAACGTTGAATATCGACTTCATTATAGAGTATCTTACCATATTTTATTTAAAAAAATGCTTGATATTTTATAAAAGGAGAACAGTGATATTATTTCGCGCCTGTCAAAATAAGTGATAAATATTTATGGTTATGAAGTGATTTCTTTGATAATTAAATGATAATTAGAGAAAAAGTTGCTCTTTTAAATACTTACTCATTTAAAATGTTTTTACCAAGATATATTGAATGATTTATAAGACAAATATGATTTCCTAAAGTATTTCAAAAACTAATATATTTAGACAAACTATATACATAAAAAAGAATAGGGCTGTGAAGACAACTTTCTACAACTTGCAAGGACTCCGCCAATACCTGGTTCCAAGGCAACCAGAAAGAGAAAAAAATAGAAAGAAATTACGACTAAGGGCATTTTTCAGATATTTTAGATCTTTACACTTTTTTTGGTAAACAACATAATTATTTTTTTATAATAATATAAGTTTTTAATTAAGTTTTTCCTCACGTCAAAAAAAAACGCGGCATTTAAGACCGGTATATCAAAAACATTTTTTTTTCCTTAAAGATTTTTAACTGCAGGGTGTTTTCAGTATTTAGGTCATCTTCAGTGTCAAGTAAAAAATTAGATTAAAGTTAAGAATCATTATTATTTGAACTATTTATATATTTGAAGACACAGAAAAACAATAAAAATTTACTTACTTGTAAAATACGCATTCCACAGAGCTACAATAGACAATAGGTAAAATGTGAACAACAAGTATTTGTATAAGCTAGTCACAAGCAAAAAATATTAGAAATTAGGTTACACTAAAGATTTTAAAAAATAAGACCTTTTTATGTACTTATAAGGATTTGCCAATACCTGCGACACCACTAAATATTCCTCTTGGGCTACCGGACCCCCAGTCTGGATTGAGAGGGAGGCCATGGCGGCGTTTAAGAGGATGAGAGATAGCGGAGGGTGGCGCAATGTTCACTTAGGACAAGGCCATATGACGACTCCTCTCAGAATGTGTAAGAACATACCAATTCTGACATCCAGATGCACTACAGAAAGTGACAAACTAAGGTTAAAGAAGGGGTTTCAAGTCGAAATCCCGATAAGGGAAGAATGGTCGGCGAACCAAGTTAAAGAGCCAAGTGGTTTCCAGGCCTGGTACACGGATGGATCATGGACGAAAAGCACTAATTCAGCCGGAGCCGGAGTGTACAGGATAGAAACGAACACAGGGGAATCCTTCCCGCTAGGGAAACACACCACAGTTTTTCAAGCGGAGGTGTTTGCTATACTCGAAGTAGCGAACAAACGATAGGCATTGGAAGGTGACGGGGCGATTTGCATCTACTCCGATAGTCAAGCCTGCCCTCAAGGCGATTCAGAAACCCAGGGTCAGCTCAGCGCTAGTCCAGGAATGCAGAGACGCATTGGAAAGGCTTGCAGCACACAAGGAAGTAAGACTGAGGTGAGTCCCAGGACACCAAGGTGTTTTGGGCAATGAGCGGGCCAACGAACTGGCAAGACAAGGTTCCGTTAACCCCTTCGTAGGCCCCGAACCTTGTCTCGGTCTTAGCAAAAAACAAATCTCCCAGGCACTTAATAATTGGGCCTGGGAAAAAACAAGGAAGAATTGGAGAAGGACAGAAGGACAGTCTAAACAGGCATCTACACCTTCTTGGTATAAGAGAAAGCCCACTCTGTCCGAATTGCGGTACAGGGGAGGAAACTTCATACCACATAATAGGTATCTGTGATAGGTGGAGCCGCCTAAGAAGAAAAATTTTCGGAGCAACGACACTCCAGCGGGAAGATCTTAAAGATCTGGACTGGGACAACGTGCAAGCCTTTATTAAAAAGACGGGCCGACTCATTGAAGACCGCGTATTGAAAGTGGAGGCGTAGGGGTGGGTGATTCTGGGATTGGCGAAAAGGGACTGCTCAGGCCTACTTGCCGAGCTCTAGCTCCCCCACCCTTACTAGAACTACATGTACTGATAAGGTGTATAAATTGCGCCAAAAATTATTTATGACGAAACTTTAAGAGTGAACTGACAGTGCAACAAAAGTATGTTAATTACTATTGAATGATAAAGGAAATTAATTAAAAGAATCTGCCCTCTAAGTAAAATATTGATCATTTAAAAATACAGAACGGGTTTTTTAACAATACCAATATATTTTTTGTCGATTTACAATAAAAGTCACTTCACAGTCAATCTCACTTTTTAGTTGACACTGATTTTATTTCCCCCTATATATTTTTATAATTATAATTGTCATTTGTTAGCTTGTATATTGTATTTGTATATATATGTAATTGTATATTGTATTTTTAAAATGTGGTATAAAAAGGTCAACATATATTAGGATGCCTATAAAAAAAAATAAGTTGCCTACCGTCGACCATAATCTAGTAAATCCACTTAAAACAATTGTAATGCAACAACTAATATTTTGGCAAGCGTATGGAGAGATATAAAGGTCGGGTGGCGTATATTTATATGTAGCGTAGCTTTGATTTTTAGTGTTTTTTTCGAAATAAATAAAACTAAAATAACATGACAAGGACTTTTATTTTGAACAATAAACATTTTTTCCCTTTAATTATCGATTACCAAATTATCTTGATATTCGAACGTCATTATTATTTATCTAAAGCCTCATTTAACTAATAAAATCAATTATACATGTATATTTTCAAAATATTACATTTAAATAAAGGTAGAAATTATAATAATTGTAATTATTTAGAAACCATTTTACTAATTAACTCTTAAATATTCATGGGTGAACCTAAAGTTTGATGTAAATTTAACTTTAAATCAGATGGAAAAGTAAAGAGAACATTGCAACTCGGTAGAAACTATTTAAGCTTTTTTAATTTTATTTAGATGGAAATTTAGAATACGGTAAGTAAGAAAGTTTCTTTAATATTAGTTATTATAATACTTAGCTAAGGCAAACAAATAACTATTAAAATGATCGTGATACTTGATAAATTGAGTTTATTAAGTTTTAGGTTTGAGTTTATTAAGTTAATTTAGGTAAAATTACGTTTAAGGGAATGCGTTTACATCGATATATTAAATTAAATATAAAAAAAAAATTTATGTTTAATTATTCACTAATATTTATGTTGTTCCCTTTATTGCAATTCCTTTTAAATATTGTAGACTTGTACCAGTGCTTTTCCCAATCCTTAAGGCACTGATCATAGATGGTTTTTGTTATAGCGTTTAATTTCTCAAGTAATTCGGTTTCATTCGTATAAAAATTCTGCCCTTTAAGATAAGTACTCAGTTTTGGAAATAAAAAAAAGTCGCACGGCTCATATATCGTATATATATGCTATATTTAGTCAAGAAATTACGAGCTGTCAGCGATGTGTCAGTAGAGGATTTCAGGAAAAAATTTCCTCTTATTGCTTTACGCAACCGGCGCATAACTTCAAGGTAATACCGTTGATTGAATATTTGAGAAGATACGCAATCCGTGGATTATCAATTTTAAATTTTTTCCTTTTATTTTTTAACTCTTTATGAGGATTAAATGGTTTTTTCCCTATCGATAGTTTTATAGTTTTTAGATAAGATCTTATACGAGTTTGAATTTCGGTTACAAAACTACCTAGTTTGAAATTTCTCTTTCCGTTAGGAATAATTACTCTTGTGAATCTGCTCTTCAGTATGTGTGTGGGACATGGCGAAAAGACATTAACGAAGACAAATTAGTTATTAGTGTATTTGTGGATCTTCAACGTGCTTTTGAGACATTAGACCCTAATATTCTTCTTAAAAAACTGTTATATTATGGTGTATGTAATAGAGCTTTGGACTGGATTAAAAATTACCTGGATAAGAGGTATAATAGAGTATCTATAGGACAAAAGTTTTCAAATAAAATAGAAAGTATCGTAGGTGTACCACAGGGTAGTGTTCTTGGACCGCTGTTGTTCGTTATATATAAACGATATCTATACTGTTTTACAAAACTCTTTCGTAAATTTATTTGCAGATGATACAGTAATTTGTGTGTCAGGTAAAAATTACAAGGAAGCTACAAATATTTTAAATTCAAAATTGAATATTTTGTATCAATGGCTTTGTAAAAATAAATTAAAACTAAACGAATCAAAAACAAAGTGTATGCTAATAGGTACCAAAGCAAATTGTAAAAAATTTTTAGATCAAGGTTTAAATATTGAAATTAATAAGTCAAAAATTCAATTTGTCAGTGAAATAAAATATTTAGGAGTACTCTTAAATCAACAATGAAATTTTCATGGTCATGTAAATTATATTTCTAAAAAGATTGCCAAGAAAGTTGGGTTTTTTAGCAGAATTTCTAAGTGCTTGTCTCAATGGACTAAAATGTTAGTATACAATACAATTATTTTGCCGCACTTTAATTACTGTTCCTCGTTACTTATATCATGCTCTCAGGAATATATAAATCAGTTACAACTTCAACAAAATAAAGTAATGCGAATTATTCTTAACGGTAATAAATATACACCTATCAATCAGATGCTTCAAATATTAAAATGGCTTCCTGTGAAGCAAAATATTCTTAAGGCAAATTTAATTTTAATTTATAAAATAGAGCATGGATTTATGCCATCATATCTGCAACATTTTTTAGAGAAAAGATCCAACTTTCAACAATATAATATAAGGTCAAGAAATGATTATCATATATCAAGAGTTAGATCAACTTTATTGCAAAAATCATTGTTTTTTGAAGGGTTGCAAGCTTTTAACTCTCTTCCATTAGAAATCAAGAACGCAAGTAATTTAAGGTTATTTAATAAGAATGTTAAAAAACATTTATTTAGAAATAGCGTTATGTGATGTACAGTTTATGTATTACTATAGGTTTTACTTATTTTTTATACTACTAAATTTAGCAAATTGAATGTATTAGCCAAGTGCTAAATAAAGAATATTATTATTATTATTATTATTATTATTATTATTATTATTATTATTATTATTATTATTATTATTAAAATCTCATATTTTACAGTTTTAAACCAAGACTCAACACTTGCATTGCTTAACCTACCGCATTTTAGGATATCTGATCATAATGGAGCAAATGACATTATCCGCTTTAATAAGTAATTATAAAAATTTTTTGACATAAATGAATTTTTTACATACTTTATTTCACTTTTTAATTCAGACATTTTTTTACATTTAATTTCTTGAAGAACTTTATCATATATTCTTACAAAAACGAGAAAAAATGGGGAAGTGATGGTCAAGTTTTGAGGTTATTATTTCTGCAATAGATGTTATGGTCTCGTTTATATTAACTGTCAATGAATAATAAAGAATTCTACTTCCCTTGTCATAAATAGTTGGTCTAATTACAGAGCCTGTAGCATCAAGATATCCATGTATCTTTTCCCCCCTTTTTACTAAAGTTTGTACTTGTTCTTTTAATAGAGATAAACTAAAGTTCACCTAAAGATTTACAGGATCAATATTTGCCATTTCATGAGTATGAAAACTACTTGGTAAATTATCTTTCAGTTTCTCTTTTGTGGTCTTGCGTTTATATCCTTTTAAGTAGTACCCATACTCTCCTATGTGATTTTCAGCTTTAGCCTTCTTTCAATGTAAAGAAAAGATTTTCACTCGAATGAATTGTTCCCGTACATCATAAATAAATTTAAAATATTTACAATTTATTTTTATATTATTTTATTTGTATATTGCATATTCAATTATTTTTGATTCGTACGGTTCACTTTTTTATTTATTTGGTAACCTTTAAAAACTATAACACATGTTATATGGCAGGAAGATATATTTTCCTTCCAAAAATTTTGCCTTTTTCGGCCCGTTGCGTTATATCTGTATTATTTATGAATCTTTTTATTTCAGTACTAACTAATAAATAAAATTTATTTGAAATATTTTATAGATTATGAGCCGGCTGATCTTTACCATTTTCATTGACTACTTGTGGTTTTTGAAGTCTTTGACTAGATGAATCTAAGGAATTGTTTTCTGTTTTGTGCACTTCGGCGGCTGGCATTAAGTTACAGCTATTTTTAGATTCAAATTTTTGCTCGGGTTGTCTTTTAATAATTAGGGCTATTGCATGTTCATTTATTTTAACTAAAGCTAAAATTTTCATTCTATTTTTAAAATTATCTTTTAAACTCAGAAAATTACAGAGTTGTGAAAGCTTCAAAGGACTTGCTCTTGGAGATTAACAAGGAATATTTGCAATATTGTATTTCTTATTAGATAAAAAACTCTTCTATTTTCAAAATATATAATTCATTTCCACCTTTTTTTGGTCTTTTTAGGATACCTGCCATTATAACTAAAATTGTGTGACTAACTGTTAACTTATTACTACGATTTTTCAAGTTACTTGGGGGTGGCTTACACCCCTTCATCCCCTGAAAAAACGTATGTCTCTGAGATATATCGTGTATTTTATTATCTTTCATTTATACACCAAGTTTAAAGGTGTAAAAAAATTTTTAACAATTACTGTGATTTTTTTGATTATTTATTATTTTATAAACATTTATCTTTTATGCTGGTAACAAATTAAATTTACACCGCTTTCCTTTATATGTAATTATAATTTTTCTTTTAACTTTATTTTAGAAATTTAAAATCAGATTTAATCCTTAAATATGGAAAAAAATATATTGTGTGCAAAAGTTATCTAATCGACTTTAAAAATTTGATTTTCGTTTCTGATTCTGTTGCTTCCATGATGTATAGATATCAGCTCAAAGCGACCGAGTTTTTAGTGACTGTTGGCACACGCCTTTGGCAAAATTCTCGTATTCACTTCGATCGACGCGGCAGTGTCGCCATCCCCTTGTCGAGTACTTCTGTCCATAAGGTTGCGCATCTTCCCAAATATTCAGTCAACGGTAACACTCTTTCTTGGTCTCTCAGAGGTTTGCACTCTGAAATTTCTGTTGCCACTGAGATCGCATATAAGAGTCTACAGTGCAATAATCCAAAATAAACTGTTCCGATAAATGATTAGGGTTTAATTAATTGCTTAAAAACTCATTTTAGCCATTAAGTAAATATCTTATCATTACAGATTCAACAAGCCGACTTTTAAGCAATTTGGCTTAAGACGTGCTCGCTAAAAATTAACAATCATGGCTTTTTTTATTTACGAAGTAGTATCTGTTATGAATAACCACTATCATATATTTATTTATATGTATGCCTATTCAACAGTTAAATCCAATTCATTCTATAAATCAGTATTCTATCACAGCGTCAATAACTTTTTCTCTCATGATTCTGTGTTAAAAAGCTGTTAATAAACGAGTATCATTGAATATGTTTGTAGTAATATCTCGTATGAAACGTTCTTCACTATCAAAAAAGTTTTTCACCATTAAAACCAATATTTTTAGCTTCTATAAAACACGCATTTTTATCTATACAATATAATTAATAATGAGGTCTTTACCCCATCCGGTATTTTCTTTCTTTGTTATTTTTCCATAAATCCTCAAGTTCTCGGAATTCCTGCCTTCGTTTTATGCAACAGTAGCTTTTATCGGTATATTAGACTTATTCACTTAAGAAAACAATTCACTTATTTTAATAGGGTAATGTGGAAACATTTATTTCTTTTGATTTTAATAATTCACTACATGTTTTAAGATATATTTTTACATTTTGTTGGAAGATATATACTTTTTTTTAAATTGAAATTGGTTATCAAAGTTTAGATGAGTTTTAAGCATACAAGTATACCATTTTGTTTTAATTTAAACTTGGCTTGCGGATACAAATAATCAACATATATATCAAAATCACAGTTCTGGCTTTTAAAATGAAGATTAATTACTTTTCTAAGATCTTTCGTCGAGAACATTTTATGAATTTAATGATTTTATTAAAGTTTTAGAAAGTTGTAATAAACAAAAAGCTAATAGGTTACTCTTAGATAGACAGAAGAAGACTGAATATAAGGAGGCTGATCTCCGCGCTTCCCAAATGAGGTGATGCGTGCGCAAAATTGAACGATAACAGGGTTCGCTCAGTAGCCACCTCGGCGTTGTTAGTTAGAAGTGTGCTAACTTAACTCTTTTTAAGACTCTACATGTCAGTATATTATTATATAAGTATAAATATTTTTTTTAATTCTTCGTATATTTTACGAGTTTTATATATCAAAAACTGTTTCGCAAAGTGGCGAGAGGTTTTTGATAACATTAAAAAAGAGAACCATGCATGCAAATTGCATTTTCTTAAAAAAGATGTTGTCAGGATATATCGTAAAATAATTGATTCTGATGGGAGTATAAAATACTTACTAGATACGAAGACAACTGTACGAAAAATGGTATGTCCATTACTTAAAAATGCCGAAAATCGCATAATCATTAACATTATCAAAAGGTGGGTCCAGCTAAGAGTGAGGTACACTTCTGACCAACAGCGTTCATGAAGAAAACTTTATAGTCAAAGTTAAGTTATAAGAAAAATACCCAAAAAATTAATCTTTGATTTATAAGCAATTTGACATAAAAGCGTCCTCTTTCCATTTCAATTCTTTGGATATGCAAACATTAGACTTAATTTAAAGGAACCCAATTCTACTTCAGGATTTGGGTAAAGGCTTTACTATCATTTATATACAGTATAGTCCATCTTTGCATTAAACCTACCTACGTGATATCTCTGTGGATATAATTTTGTGACTATGTTTAATAACAGAAGGTAAGGGATCTACCATGGTAATTTTAAAATCTATAATAGCAAATGCTATTTGTGCTCGTTCAACAAGATAATTCTTTATTAACCTTAACATAGTTTCTTCAGTACAGCTATCAACTTTGGAACTGGAGCCACATGATTGATATTTTTTAAAAGCTTTCAATAGGAAGTTAAATATGAATCCTAAGTAATTTATTTGATTTTTGCAAAAGCAGTCATAAAAATGGATATACACTATCGATATTTAAACTTAAGAAGTTGAAGAGAAAAAAATAAAAATGATATGAAACAATAATAGTAATCTTTAAGTAGGAGTAAGCCTTTTGTTAAACAGATGCACTTGGTATGGTAAGTTGAAAGTTTGTTAAATAATGCTTTACCCCGAGCATACAACGAAAAATGTTTAAACTGTGTTGTAAAAACTAAATAAATTATTCTTTGGAAAGGCGTGCATATTCTACGCCATTGTAAAAAGTTCCCCAGAGTAAAAAGCTATAGTTAGATGGTAATAAACCAATAAGTAGTTAAGATTTAGAAATAAATAAATAGATAAGATTCTTAAATTGATAAATTTCATAAAAAGCAGTAATTACTTTTTTCAACATATATATTCTATTTGAGGTTACTAGGTAAAAACTGATCCACATGTAGTTTATACATTGATTTTTACTGAGTTGCGTCTATATTTAAAGTTTATGTAAACTTTACTACGGATATTTAGTATCAAATTATTTTTCGCATACCAGCCTTCAAAATTAGTCATATCATTTAATGCCCTACATTAAAGATTCTCAGAAATCGCCTCCGAAATCATCACTGACATGTCATCTGCAAATATTATATTATCATCTGGTGAGGTTTATCGGAGAAATAAATTTGAATTATAGACTTTCCAATAAAAAAATCTTAACTGTTCCTAGATTATAGGTTGAGAAAATACTTATACATAATTATAATGTATCATAATATATAATCATACATACAAAAGTATAATGTATAATGATGGATCTTAAACTATCTAAAACAATAGGTCCTTCAGAAAAATTCAACTTTATGTAGAAGTATAGTTAACTCAAGACTTACGAAATCAAGCAAGTTCTATAAAGTTTAATAAATAAATAAATCAGATTTTATAAAAAATTTGGATCTCTTAAATAATAAAAAATAAAATATGTCGTAGCATTTCATTTGAAGAAAAATATTACTGTAATTTTATGGTAAAGCCAGCAGTGAATAAGCGGTTGAGTATAATACAACTGGATTCAAATTAAGATAAAGGAAAAGATATTTATTTTAATCTTTTGCACAAAGCTACTGGAGATGTAACCTTTTATCTCGAAGGTACAATAATATTCCTTATAATTGGGTTTAGTTGTGTGGAACTGACGGTCAAACTGAAAGTTTAATCATAAAACCTCTCCAAATTTTAATATTATTTTTTTTTTTTTGACAGAGATATCGCTTTGCTATTAATATTGTTGGCACCAGCTATAAATATAAAGTACAATCCGATTAAAAGATAACTGATATATTTATATAAGCTATGATACTTAACTGACTAAGAGAAGAACTTGTTTCCACATCTTTTTTAGGAAACAAAAGTGGACGAGTCCTACAAACTAAAAATTTTAAGATTATTGACTGATTTAAATTATAATTTTTACTACCGAACACTTTGTATATCCATAATTATTTATTTTGTATTTAAGTATGCAAGAATGTACATGCAAAAAACAAAGTACATATACAGGGTGAGTCATTAATATTGCACGAAAATTTAAGGAAGTATTCCTTAAATATTGAAAAAACTTGAAAAACAGAAAATGCTTATAAAAGGCTCAAAAAAATTTAATATTTCCAAAAAAAAAATGTGAAGTTTCATTTAATTTTTGTTGCCAAAAAAAAACATAATTATGCATCGCTCGTACGTCACAAATAATGCAAGAAAAAAGTCGATTATTGGTCAAAATTTAAATACAGTCTACCTTCAAGTTTTTGTTACTGATATTATTGCATTTCTGCAGTCGTTTCCAGTAAATAAAATATTAGTGTGTTAAATGCTAGTAGGTGACCCATACCTGCATTGAAGTTCACAGTGACTTTTCTATACTTGACAGTTTATAAAATTTTATTTTCAAATGAATTACAGTAACAGAGAAATGTGTGCAAAATGAAGCATGGCGCATTTACGAAGAAAGATTCCGGAATCGTACTATTCCACATAATCAAATATTTATCTAGAAATTGATTATCAAGAAATTGATCGCTAACAATAAACGACCGCGAATAGTTGCAACTGTAGAAGCGGAAGAGGCAGTGTTAAACCAAATTAAGGGGACCCTACAACAAATACAAAAAGATTGCTACAACACTAAATATTAGTCAATCGACAGTCTTCAGAATAGTGAAGGGGAACACTTATATCCGTACCATTTACAGCGAGCGCAAGCACTTTTACCAGGGGATTTTCCTCAAAGACTCGCATTTTGTCGATGGATACATCAAAAAATAGGAGAATATCCTAAGTTCCTAGTAATAATGTAAAAAATTTCTCATAAAAACGTAATTATGATTTTTCACAATAGTCACATATACATAGGCATACGAAGATCCGCATAGAATTATTGAAAGTCGGCACCAGCAACAATTTTCGGTTAATGTGTGGGTGGGAGTTATTGGAGATAACTTCATTGCTTTTTTGCTAGAACGATTATTTGGAGATGTTTATCGGCATTTTCTCGAAAAGGAACTGCCTGCATTATTAGAACAAGTCTCCCTTGAGCTAAGATATCATGTATTTTATGCACTATGACGCGTACTGTTAGCACGCCTAATTGCTCGAGAATATTTAGATAGAGACTGTCTGTAGTCATCACATGCTTATAGTAATTATAATTTATTAACTTTAATTTTCTTTTGATTAATACTTAGTAATACTTTAATTTTAATTTAATTCTTTAGTTATATTTAATAATTATGCATTCAAAAATGCGCGTTTTGCTAATAACTTATAAATCAACTTTACATAATTTGCCTTACACCTTTTCCTTTTCCCACCTTTTGTATATTCCTGAACATACACATCTACCTTTAAATGAAATATAAATGCGCAAAGAGTGGGAGAAAAAAATGAGAAGGTCGAGAAGGTGCTAAGCTGAGAACTGAATAGCAGTAATTTTGGCACTGACCGAAGACCGGATTGATCGATAAGTTTCGACACCATCTTACACACGTGCGTATTTTTCGGTACGTGCCCTACTACTCCTATCCCCAAAATATCGAGGGTAAATTATTTTAGTCTCTTTTTTTACGTTTACCAGTCAGCAGGTTAGAGTTTTAGATTAACGGTTGCATTCGAATATTTTGGTAAATGAGTCAGTGGAACCTGCGACTTCAGGGATTTATTCTCTCGCGATATTCATATTTCAACGGAGTTAGCCAGAAACTATCCCAATCTCTGGATAGACCGCGGAGGTCCACAACTGTGGATCCTCCGCGATCTCCCGACTTAAACTCATTAGACTTTTTCCTAGGGTTAATTGTTGTCCTAATTGTTTACCTAAAATAATTAGTTACACTACTCCAATTGAAAATGTTGAAGAGTTAAGAAATAGGATAGTGGCAAGTTGCTCAAAGATTCGAAACGCAGCAGGCATTTTTGAACGAGTGTGGTAATTAATGGTTCGTAGGGTAGGTGCTTACGTTAATGTTGGAGGCCAACACTTTCAATAAGTTTTATAACCTCTACTCCTAGTTTGTGTTTACGTCATGTTAATCATTTATCCTTTTAGTAAAAATGTTGATTGTGTAAGAATTAAATAAAATAGTTGTTTTTATTGTTGTATCTAAAAACTCAAAATACTTGGTACGTGGCGCCCTTTATTAGTGACATCAAAACATGTGGTGGTAGCATTACACTATTTTGCCGTTGTTTAATTTATAATGCGCTTACTACGTATAAAAAGAAAAATTTAATCATAGTTGGTCAGAAAATCCAAAAAATAATTTTTCTGCTAAAAATGTAGAATGTATATTATGCGCTAAATAGGCTAGTGGATTAATTTAGTAAAAAATTACATACATAACAATATTTTCATAGATTCAGCAATAATAACTCAAAATTGCTTCTGATACTAATACCAATTCAAAATTTTCTTTGGCTCGCATCTAAATATAAATAGTAAACTTAGCAATGACAAATTTTAATTACCTTATTAAGCCAAGATTTTGAAGTGCTTTCTGAGTAGGGTCTCAAGGCTTTACGATTAGGTTTACGTTGGAAAATTGGTGAGTTATCGAAGGAGGCCCTATCGGTGTCATATGTTTCGCTTTCCCCACTAGTACCTCCACAACTGCCAGGTATCTGCAATTAAATCAAAGTAGTCTTAAAATGGATTATTTTCATTCAAGATATTTTTAAAGCAATTCCTACAGGATATGTACAGTAGAGTACATTCTACAAGCTTATGATAAACTTTCTCTATGGTAGATTGATTCTAAATATATTTTTTTAACAATGATAAAATTTATTAGTATATAGAAGTAACAGCTTTTGCTTAGAAAAAATTTTCAAATAATAAATATATGCCCAGGGTCCCAGGGTTTACAATCCTATTTTTGACCCTCCTGGTATATTTTAGGAAAAAACGTTTGGATTGTCAATTTAGATTTTTAACAGAATATTTTTTCAAAGTTTATTAGACACAGTTACTTCAAATTTTTTTATCAAGTTGACCATATGCTTTTTTCATATTTCGACCTTTTTTAGGTAACTCTTTTTTATTCAAATGCCTATTTGTTTTGAATATTGACAATCATCCTAGATATGATGACTTCATTCACGGCTGCTTTAAATAGTTCGGTAGTAGTTTTTGAGAACCATGTTCTTAAGTTTTTAAGTCAAGATATTCTCCGCCTTTCTGGTGGTCTCCTGCTATAAACATTCCCTTGAAAAACGCACTTTAAAAGGTGATATTTTCTTTTTTTTTTCTCATAAAATGTCTGAGGTGCTTAAATTTCCTAAATTCTTCCTCATACTCTCCATCACTGATCTTGGTAACTCGGTCCACTGATTTCTCTTAAGTAAGTTAACAATTTCAAATCAAAGATAAAGTTTTTCAGTAACATGTGATGCAAAATGTTCTTATTGGTATTCATGATTATAATTTTTCTCGTACAATCCATTATTATCAGTATTATTATTATTTTTATGAAATTAATAATATATTTTCCGTAAAATAACCTAAATTGTGAACCAAATGGAGCTTTCACACAAGATATAAAAATAAGGTGCAACATATTCAATTAAACGTAATTAGAATCACAAATAGACTTAAACTGCAAATTAAGAGCAAAATATGACAAAAACTACGAGAATAATTCTCCGATCTTTATCAACTATTCCAGGGCCTCTATTATAAGACTACCTAATTACAATTTTCATCTTCATTGACGGACGTCGCTGGATCAGGTACTTAACACACATTGATTCCATTATTTTCTAGTTTATCTTCTGCCTATTTATGGACCATTTTCAAACGCTCTTAAAGATATTCAACGTATTTCTCAGGGGTTTCAGCTTCACTGGATTTTCCAGTACTAATATCCAAAGCTAAGCGAAGTTCTTCACCAAAGTCAACTTTTGCCGAGGTTTTTTTAGTAGAGTCGTGGATAGAAAAACGATATGCCAATATGAATGGTCATACACATGTTTTCCAGTTGGTTAGCTTAGAGTTTACCATAATTTTCAAATAGGTTTCAAAAGTGCGATACCATTTTTCAATCATTTCATCAGACTGAGGGTGTAGGAGGGTTGTATGAGGCTTATTAATTTCTATTGTTGTTGATATACTTGTGACTCAAAATTTCTTCTTTGGTATGAATATATCTGTCTGGGGACACCAAATCGGCATAATCACTTTTGGAACAGCATTTACACACTATTTGGGGTTGCTTCTTGATAACTTTATAACGCATGGACACTTTGATCCTGTTCAATGCTCCTATGTTTTATTGAAAAGTGATACTTTTTTTTAATGGCTACTAAAGTTAATGTGCTATTTCTCCTTCAGGGTTTTTAAATGAAAACGAATATTTCAGAGAAGAATGTTGAATGAATGTTGTAAGAATAAATCGTTGACTATCTAAATATTTATGGAAATGTTCAATAGCTTTTACTACTGGAAATAGCTCTTGTCTGGTCTTACTCAAGTTTTTTTGTAGGTTTGATGACGTTTTACTGAAATAAGTGATTACTTGCTTGCCATCTTCATATTTTTGTGAAAGCACGACTCCAGTTTCAATATTGCTGGCATCTGTATCCTAAATAAACGTTTGTTCAGCAATTGAATACGATGTATACGATATATGTAACGCAGTTTCCATAAACTGCCAATTTCTGTGCCAGTCGAGGATGCAGTTTTTTTCTTTTGTTCTTGATGCATCTTTAACTGCCACTATCCACTCTTCAGATTCAGCCTTAAAAACTATTGTAGATCTCAAACACGATGAACTACTAGGCTCTGTAGGTGAAAATATTAAACTAAACGAAAATAGAACCCTAAATAAACTTAATTAACCTGAGTCTAATTAAATCACTCCTCTTCGTATTTTGGGTAGTTGTGGCGCTTACATTTGTTGATATATACATTATTTTATATTCTCTATATATCATTCAAGAAAAGGCAGATAAATAAAAATGATTGTTATTGAGGTATGGTACTGTTCTTATTTGGTACATGTACTATTGTCATTGATCATCATCAACGGCCACTTTTCTTAACCTAAAACTGCTAAACCTAATATATATATGAACTTTTGATATTATGCATTACTCAAATTTAAATAGCACTATTTTTTATTAAGCACGGTAAAAAGTGTCGGTACAACTGATGTTGAAAAAAAATTGTTCTTTTCTTTAAAAAAATCCCTTTTTAAGGAAAATTTAATCAATTAATCTATGCGTAGACATCAAGACGTAAGCCCCTAAATAATTAGCAATTTAAGACCTGGGCACAGCCTTATAAATCATAGATAAAAATTTGTTTTATAGCTATTTTTAGCGGGCTTAATAAGACCAAGATAAAAAATCTACGTATGGTAGTTTCCAACAAACTCAACTCAAAGTTTTCTATTAAAGTTTTTTAATTAATTTTTTCTTAGGCATTGCTTGCGGGCAGAATCAGAGTCGTAGTCTTATGAAAGTAAGTTTTTAATAGTAAATCATGAGAAAACCACCAGGTACTCATGGATATAGTCATACTATTTTAAGATTACCTTTATATTATTGCCTGTTTAATAGCATCCAGTTAATTTGGAGACAACTCAAAAGATCTATAGTTAATTAGATTACTGAGGCTTATTAGTTAGTAAATTAGATAAAGGAAGAGGTTATTTATAAAAAGAGATATTCATGGATAAAATCTAGCTTCTCCTCAGATTTTATCATTGGATACAAAGAATAGGAGGCAACATCGTATAATTTTAATTGGAGAAGAAGATAAAAAGATCTTCTGGATCTGGATATAGAGTAACTTTTTCTTGATAAGGAGTAAATTAAGTAAAATAACTCCTAAATATAACTCCTTAATTTCTACTTTTAGTCTCACTTTGTAGATGAATTATGTAGTAGCTTCTTATTGGCGAGAAAGAAGTGGAATTAAGAATCGGAATGATTTTTTAATTAGATTTTTTTTTATCACGTCACATACGTATATGTCATATGTCACCCCTTTTTTGAAAAAATAATTTTTACATGAAATTGACAAAAAACTTATTTCCACATCGACAAAAGTTTAGTAAATAAATTTTCATACTTACATTATATTTATTTTTTCGTAGTTAAAGAAATTTTATATTTGATATTATTAAGTAAACATATATTAATAAAATGCCAACAACTTATATTCTATGAAAAAAATTAACTGTTTGTTAATTTTTTATATATAAATTTATAGTATGTACCTCTTTTATCAAAATTCTAAATATCAAATCCTAAATACAGATCTTTAAACCGAAACAAAACAAATAAAAAATCGACATTGAAGAATTCGAACCCTTTTATAAATAAATTATTAAACTTATTGAATTATTGCAAGAAATCGAATTTACTTAAGGAAAGAAAATATTCGCTATTTAAAATTGTTTTTAAAAATACACTTCTTTTTCTTAGGTATAAACTTAGAGTATGTGCTCAGTTGTAACAAAATCCTAAATATAAGATAAAAATCTTGAAACCGAAATAAACATACACAAAAAATGGACATAAAGATTTTAAATTCGGACATGCATGGCTAAACACTTGCAAACAAGCGTCTAAAGTCTAAATATTATTTCGGAAAATATTTTTCCAAGCGGGTGCTTGTTGAATTATTGTACAAAGTTGTATTTTGTTAGAGGAAAGAAAATGTTTGTTATTTAAAATTGAATTTTATAAATGCGTTCCCCTTCTATAAAAAAAATTGGTATTAATTAATCAGTAAATATTGTTGCATATTAAGTGTACGACATATAAAGAATCAGGACTTTATCTCAGATTAAAGAAAATATATTATTACTGTCAGCAACTGTTCAACATGAATTATGCGGATTAGGAAGAATAAGTCACCTTCTTTCCAAAGAAACCAATATTAAAGTAATTGCATAAATTAAGAAAAACGTAATAGTGTCCTGAAACTCATTGATGTTCAGTTTATTACTAGAAATTTTAATATACATTTATTGAAAAATTATTAGTATTTCATAAAAATATTTAGTATTTCATCGGCAAAATACACAAACGTTATATATCTTGTAATGCATAAAATTCGAAGGTTACATCAGAAATATGTACAAAATAATGGATTAATTTTACTTTTTCACCTAGTTTGATGAGGCATGTTTTACAAAGCAAGAGATAAATAAGATTCACAATAAACAAATATGAGCCGCTTTAGGAAGAAGCACAAGAATTTTTGCACAATAATTGACTGCCTGGGATATTTTAAGTAATGTTTTCAATGCAGATTTGTATAAACATTTCTTGGGACTCACTCGTTTGTTCATACTAAAATAGGAATGTATATGGCAATTTTGAATATGAAACTGCTTTGTTTTAGTGTACCATGTAAACGGAGCTGTCGCTATGAGGCTATTCCAAAAAGGCCGGCATAAAATCTTGTGTTATTCTCATCCGCAATAATATTTATCCTATTTTTTATTAATAGTAAAGAAATAGTCCAAACTTGCAGCGGAGTCATAGATTAAGGTAAAATGAAAATCCTACAGTCTCCCTCCACTTATTTATTAAACATGATTCAGTTTTTTAAAATTCCTAATATGTTTTGGACACAGCGGTCTCCATCATCAGGGCATAAAAAATTTAAAATTGGTTTCAGTTATACGCCACAGGGTTTGATTCCATGTCAAGAAACCCTCTACTTATTATTATTTTTACTATTTATTAAGCATTAAGGGAGCTTGTGATATAATAAAAGATACTTAAGACCTATAATTCCTTTACAGTTTTTAGGCTCATAAAATATTTAAAGATGAGAATTAATAGAATTAGTAAAAAATTTTACCCTGATTGAGTCTTAAAAATAGCAGGAACTTTCTGTTATTCTGTTTTATGATTATTTAGATTAAATGTCGCTCTACTTTTATGTAAATTATAGAACGTTACTGGAAATAGAATATTACTAGGAACCTTTCAATATCAATTGAGAAAATAATATTTCATGCTTGATTATTGAAAAGAAAAAAAGGCTATTTACGTATTTGGAGAAATATGAACTTAAACCTTTAACTTTCGTTATATTAAATTTATTAGGTCTATTAATTTTTAAATACAATAATTTACTTAAGGTATAATAATTTTTTTATATACCCAGAAGCTAAGGTTTTATCTATCGACCGCTCAGCTCATTTATTCTGTTTGATTCCTAGCTAACTTTAGTTTTTTTTAAGTAAAAATAAAAGAAAGAGAATTTATTAAATAAAAAGTCCTAACTTGAACCGACATTTGGGTACTTACATCTGCTGTCGTTACCAAGATAAATAAATTTAAATTAAATACATAATATTCTACCCCCACGTGGTATTTGATTGTGGTTAAAAATATCGATTAATATTGACGTATTCAGTAGCGGGGTTTTTCCGTTTCGTTCGGTATTCTTAGTTTGTAAGTTAAATAATTCTTGATTTAAAAAAACACACAAGCTGCTGAGAATTTATAAGTAAATTCTGCCATATTTTCTTAACAACTATGACCTCTTTACCGATGCCATCGATACTCTGGCTATCCTAGCCACAGATAGGATAGCCAGATAAATATTATAGTTATAGTTATGCACGTATAGTAATCTTAAAATAAATATAATACTTTCTCGATTTAATTTTTTTTTAATATCCTACATTAATATCTTACCCTTAGCTAACTGTACTATCATTCATAAGAAAATAAGTTGCTATGAAACTTATGATACTTCACAATAGTGCTCCAAGCTGCTCTGTTTGTATGGCAAATAAAATCTCTAACTCCCATATGACCATATGACCATATGACTATAATTTTCGATTTCAACAGCTGATAAGCTTCATAATAAGGACATTACTTTATTAATAGTTTTATTTATTTTTTCATATAAATATGTTAAAAATTATGGGTACTATATCGGAAAAAAGAAGAAGTCTTAATTTTACGTTTCATAATGATTATACTGCCTAACTTATTTTATGCTATACACCCCAAGTTTTCCTGAAATACTTATGCTGCAAAAAAATGGTTTAGATGTACATTATTTATTAAGTCACCTTTTGTTGCCTTTGAATTTGGCAGTGAGGTCTATTTTGAACGTCACTCTGTTTTTTTCTCGCATAATATCGCTATGTAGGTAAAATCCTTAATTATTGTATCAACATATGTATGACATAATAATTTAAATTTGAAATGCTTAAAAGAAAACTTTAAGGTTTTTTTGTGAAAACTGCTATTAAAAATAACCAACACAATTATATAAAAAAAGTTAATAAAGTATATTCAAAAATAAAAAAAATCAAAGTTAAATAATTAAATTACATTTTCTTATGAATTTTAGTAAGACTCTTAAATTAAATTACTATTTCAACTAAAACTAACACAGGCCTGAATTATATTAAATGTATGAATAATATAACATTAGCGTGTTATATGTACTTCATACACCAGAATCAGATCCTACATATATATTTTTTGTTTGACTATTTTAGTAGGGTAAAGGCAAAAAATAACCTAAATAATAAGTAATAAACTAGCTAAAGGCCAATGTAGCAAATTTTAAGTAATTATAAAAGCAATCGACACACATTTTTACAATGAGGTGCTCACCAATATCTTTAAAATTAATAGGAATTAGAAATATGGTATTCAGAAAATCAGGAATATTTTTTTGTTTGAAAAAAAATGTTGTAAAAATAATGTTTCAAAAATATCTAGAAGTTTTTATTTAGAACGACCGAAAAAATTTTATAAGTTTATAATTCCGAAAAACCTTTTTGCAACTTAAAAAGAAAAAAAAAATATTACAGCAAGCGATTGAATTGAGTACCCCGAATATCTGTATTTCTTTAATTAAAATCAATTTAATAGTAAAAAATGTATTATTTAGTTCACAATCACATTACTTAAGCTACCAATGATAACTTTATCGTAATGATTTATTAACGAGAGCTGCACTCGACTAAAAAAATCTTAATTAACCAAAAACCTAATTTTATGGTGGCCCCGACAGCGCGGTCGGTATACACCTGCCTAGCAGTGGCCCTGGATTAAAATCCCAGATATGGCATGGTCATTTAAAAATATCCCACTTAGCTAATACAAATTATATTATTTATAGTGGCTTCATGTGCACAGCGCATAGCTAAAATCAATAACAAAAAATATAAAAAACTTATTTCCAGTTTTTTTTTTTGTAGGTATTTGTAACTAGAAGTTTATTTTTCAAGTGGAACGGTTAAAATATAGCGGGTTGGGAAGGACGGGAAAACTTTTTTCCACAAATGAAAATGCTAATCTTTTGTCAAGAGTTATGAATTTCGATGAGTTCAATCTTATCATCAGACTCTTACACTAGGTACATAGCTGTGATTTTAACAAGTAACATGTTGCATTAAATTCAACAGGTTACATTTAACATGTTACTTATCGAAATGCATGCCAAGTCTTCCCGCCCTTCCCAACCCGCTATGTAAAGGATTGGTGCGGGAAATCCGTTGTATATTTAGCAAATAATAGGCCACAGAGAAATCAGAAAGTTTTGATGCGTCAGTATAACGTGGGAAGTCCCTCTGAAAAAATTGGCCTTATTGGTCCGTTTCCGGAATCAGAAGCAGAGAATACGTATATCGTGGTCGTGCTGAACTACTTCCGCAAATGGGTTAAGGCGTACTCTCTACCAAACCAGGAAGCCTCTACTACCGCCGATACTTTAACAAAAGAATGAATCTGCTGATTAATTGTATCCTTAGAGCAACATTCAGACAAAAAACTAAATTTTGAATCCAGCTTCCAGAACATCTGTAAGAGACTTAGAATCAAGAAAACTACTGTACTACAACTGCAGTCAGATAGCATGGTGGAGCAAATTAATAGATCATTAATCGGTATTTAATCAAAATAGTCTCTAGCCATCAAGTTTATCAATCGGCCATCCATGAAAGCAGGGGAGAGTTTCCGGCTCAAATTCAAAAGCGGCCTAGGGGTGAAGCTCGAGTCATTCACTTTATTTACTTGAACCGTTTGGCTCTTTATAATCACATATTTGAAGCTTGTATGGTGAAAAACGGAATCGTATGTCATCTCACTTGACTAAATTGACAGGAGCTGATAAAAATGCCGTTGTTGACATTGACTGATAGAACATCGTTTCTTGTCATATCATTTGAGTTTGTAGTTCATTTCAAGGTATGCTGGAAGCGTTGTTTGGCATTGGGTTAAGGATATATTTTAAATCATAAGTTTATTTTTGACATCAGGGGTAATTTTTTAATTGATTTGCAGCAATTCCAGGTGTCCAGTAAGAAAATTGTGAAAGTGATTTTAATTATTACTGTTATTTTTTGCCTTTGGTATCAATTAAGATGTTTAGCTTTCAAATATTTAATTTTAACTTAATTATTATAAAAATATATTACAAAATGTCAGACATCATCATTTCCTTTTGCACAATTAAAATTTTTCTGTAAATATTCTTCTTGTAAATATGTTGAAAAATGATAGGTATATTTTAAAAGGTTCTGATAAACATAATAATAAAAGTATTTTTTAATTCCCTTCAGTCCCCATTACAAGAAAAACATGAAGAGAGATACCATGTAATGTAAATTTTTTAAGACTTGGAGTTATAGAATTTTTCTGATCACAAAAAATTTTAATAACGCTGATACTGCTGGCTTTACACTATAATACATATTTATTTCAAAATTTGTTTTGTCATTATTTTTCACGTGAATCATTTAGAGAATTTATTTAAAAGGTTTGTACTGCCTAGTTTTCCTGTGTTCACTGAGAGGAGACATATGTAAAGAGATTAAGAGAGCTGAGCACTCAGAGTGGATCAGAGTAAATGTTTTTGTTATAGCTTGTTTTTTTTTTAAGTTTATTTTCATTTTCTGTAAGCATTTGTCTTTCAATTAATTTTTTTTTCAATTTTATAGTTCTAAGTTATGTATCTGATGATGTATATAAGTAGTTATGTAGTATGTTACTGTTATGGGAGACAAATATATACTATGTATGTGATAATATTTTCACAATATTTTCTAATCTATTTGGATTGGCATAGTTCAGTGCTAACATAATAATTTAAACATTTTTAGATTAATGAATTGTATATACGTTATATATAATTTTAAGTCATTATTTTTTAAGAAAATTAAATAATAAATGTATTAAAGAAAAACATTGTTTTGAGTTAAGTTTGTTATACTCTATTGTTAACTAATTATTGCAGTATATTAACTCATTTAGGTATGTAAAATAAAGCTCAAGAGTTTTATTTTATCCTGATCAATAACTGATGCTAACACCTAAATAAAAAGTATTTTTTTGATGCGGTGTTTGTTTTGGATATTGCGATTTTATAAGATTATGAGATTTCTTATTAAATGAAATTTGAATTTGCCCGCATTAATTTGGACACGCCTTTCTACCAGTTAATTGGTCCAATTAGATACGTCAAACTATCAAGTTAGTTACAATAGTTTCCGTTGCCAAGCGAGAGGACGCTAGCAGATTTGTCTGAAGAATTTCTATCAGTTTCAATCCGTTTGTATGCAACCACCACTTTTAAATATATTTGTGTTTTGTGCTTATAATGAAAACCACGAATACATGCTGAGCTGCGGCAAAACAACCAGAGTCAGATTTAACATTGACTTCATTACTCATCATCTAATGGCCTAAAGAGTCGGTACGGCGTGCCTTGTGAAGTGCAGCAAGAATTGTTTACTGCTCGAAGTCAGTATGCTCCCGCATGTTGCATACCTAAGGATTTACAAATAACTAAAAGAATAATTGAGGTTTTTCGCAGAAAATTTGTAAAAATTCAAGAGCTGCGTCGATCTAATCCCAAGCACTCAACATAACTGATGAAGAGAAAGGTTTTCTACCTGGGTACCAAAAAGGCGCCACATCAGAAGCGAACCTATAAGGATGTTTGGAATGTTCTTTGAAAGAAGAGTTCTCTGCTGAGGATATGAAAAGCCTAGCAATTCCCAGACTCGCATGCGGACTAAATAACTTGGATTGGAGAATTATTTGCAGTATGTTAGAGCTAGTCCCCAGACCTACAGGCGTCCACATCTTGAAGTGATGTTAGAATCCTCAAGCTCGTTTTCTAGAAAAAAGCGTGGACTATTTTTCCTACAAAAAATCCTGTTGCGCCAGGGCAACCTTATGCCGATATCGAATATCACCATCTTTGGGATCGTTTACCGATAAAATAAGCTTAAGGAGGGGGCAGTGTAACGCTATTGGCAACGCTGCAAATATCTGCGTCGTCACTCCGGAATCATCGCGGTAACGCAACACCGCACACCGCACAACATCTCTGGAGACGCGTGGAAGGTTAGCGAATCTACCGGAATGATAGTCTGGTGAGTACTTAGTGTATCCAGACAAGGATGTCAATCATGGGGATCTTGGAAAACAAAAAAGATACGAGGATGGTTAAATTAGAGAAAAGTTGCGCATTTTCAAGCCTAACAATATACCGTTTAAAAGGTTTTTAAATTTCGAGTGGTTCCAAAGGTATGCCTAAAAAACCAAAATTTGCTAATTTCGTTTTTATTTTCTTTCCAACGTTATTTAAACAGATATAGAAAAACGAAATACACTTTCTTATGGCCACTTTTTAGAATAAGTTTTTAAATCCTCAATAACCTTTTGAAACAAGAGTTATAATAGGCTATTATCACTGATTGAATATTTCAATATTTCCATATTCTCAATCAACGCTATTATTTTAGTAAACGTAGGACTCCATACCCAGCGCCATCATCTCATCGCCTACTACACCAAATAAAAATAAATAGGAATTTAATAAGAACTCATTTTACCATTTTTTTTATTTTTATTTTTCAAAATCCCGATGATAGACACCCTTATTTTGGACACACTGTATAAGTAGCTGTGCCGCCAGGAGTTTAGTTCAAGTCAGAATACTGGCGCGACTTTTAAAGTTGACATAAATAGTAGTAAATAAATGCAGTGTAAATACATATTTTTAGTAATCTCAATTGATTGTGTTTAGTGTGTACATGTAAGATAGTGTTGGTAATGATGTAAGATAGTGTTGGTACATGTAAGATGGTGTTTAGTGTGTACATACATGTAAAATAAATCAATTGGCTATTTTTCCGCATCGAGTTTTTTAATTCACACCTAACGAACAGGTAAGAATGCTACAACATCAAAAATAGATTTAAGGGAATTTTTTTTATTAGAAATTATAGTCTAAATTAATGTTAGTTTTTTACAAAATATTTGCATAAAAATTGATGGGCATCACGTGTTCTACCTTTAAATATAAATCAATTAGTGACATATTAAACAAATTAAAACAACTCCACTTTTACTTGCAATACTTTGAACAATCTACAAAGAGTGCTTTCATTTCAAAACAATCCACCCTTAATAACTTTCTTCTAAAAAAAAAAAAAAAAAAGAAATTAGATATATAGGGGGGCGTTTAATTATGCATTTACTGAAGTTCTGCCAATCACCTCCTCACCTCCAGCTAACCTCACTTTAATATGTCAAATGGGAACCCCCATCGTGTGATACATCATAGTAAGCAGCGTACAATTCTCTATTCAACGGTACCAAAAAAAATGAAATCGGTAAATGTGTAAGCAAATAGTTAGCGAAAATGTCTAGAAATAATGAATATTTTATTTACGCCAAACTTTGGTATTTTAAATAAACTTTTAGTGTGGTACCTACATCATTTTAAAATTCTTACATTTATTATAATAGATCATCAAAAAAAAAACAAGCAATTTAGAAGTTAAAATGGAGTTAGGATGGAGCTTCCGCGCACTACACTTTGGTAGTTCTAGAGTGGCTTGATGAAAATTTTCGAGAAAAATGGATTGGCAGACGTGGTGCAATCGAATGGCCTGCGCGGTCTCCGGACCTAACCCACTAGACTTTTTTCTTTGGGGCTACTTAAAAAGCAAAGTTTATAAAACCCCACCTGAGAGTATTGATAATTTAAAAAATAGAATATTTCAAGAATGCAGAGAAATTAGCGGGCAGACCCTTGCCAATGTTCGTAAGGAGTTTGAAAATAGGCTTTTTTATTGCCTTGCTAATAACGGCGCGCATTTTGAACATTTAATAAAATAAATTTGTTAATCTAGTTAAATTTGTTTTTCTACCCTACCGATTTACACTTAAATTATTTAGAGATACACTTAATTGCTTCTTAGTCAATCAATTTAATTTTTTTACAACCATTGATAGCATAATGGATGCCCTTTAAAATAATGTATCACACCATGGGGTAGCCATTTGACATACCAAAGTTTGGCATAAATAAGAAAGAAAGAAAGAAAGAAGGAAAAGAAATTAATTAATTTTTTTGGTACCGTTGAATAGAGAATTTTACGCTGCTTACTATGATGTATCACACGATGGGGGTTCCCAATTGACATATTAAAGTGAGGTTAGCTGGAGGTGAGGAGGTGATTGACAGAACTTCAGTAAATGCATATTTAAACGTCCCCCTGTACCCCTGTATATCTAACTTGACGTGTTTTTTTTTTTTTTTTTTTTTTTTAAGAAAGTTATTAAGGGTGGATCGTTTTGAAATGAAAGCACTGCATATATTTTAAAATAATGAACAAAAAAAAATCTCATCTTTTTAATTAAATATCGCTCAGTTTCTTTTAATAATAGCAAAAGTTGAATGAGAATGATCAATAATAATCATAAGATAATAACATAATCATATTCATCCTTTTATAATAAAATGTATTAGTGGTTGTTGCTGTTATGAATGTTAAAATATATTAAAAATATTTTTCAATTAAACCGTCGTTCATTTCCTATTATTTATGCCTTTTTTGCCACATGGATTTTTTTTAAGTCACTACCTAGTGAATAAAATACTAATATTATTTGATTTATTTCCTTTGGAAGCTTACTATAGAAAGGAGACTGCTTAAGAGAACTGAACTTACTATTTGACTTTAACAATTGCTTTTATTAAATAAAATGAATATAATAATAATAAAAAAAGCTCAAAAAGATGATCAGTTTAATAATCAAAAGGTTTAAATATTTGGAAAAATTATTTTTATAAATATTTTATAAAATTTTCAGTTTTATTTTAGCAGTCCGTTAAGAACTCTCTATAATTTAATTTTAAATGTTAACACTTCTACCAGATTTTTTTATAGATAAGTACATTATCAAACGAATTGCACTCCTGAGTGCTAATTTAACGATTTTATTTTCAGAGCTAATGAACATCCAGCGATTTCAAAATGTTTCTCCCTTATGAAAATAAACAGAGCGACAGCTAAAAATAATAGATCATCGAAATTCGGCCGAGTCATCCCTTTGAAACCATTTTTGCTGCTGCCAGGAAAAAGCGAGTTAATTGAAAAAGCTTACTTTGTGCAATCAGCATCGACAGAAACGATATCCAATATTTATTTGAACTTAATTTTTGATTGACGTTACCAACTCTAAATTTTATTTACCTTAAGCATTTCTGTTTGTTTTTGTTCTCAGCTAATAAAAAGAGTAAATTAATAAAGAAAGCTATCATCTAAAACGTGACTAGAGTACGAGTACTAGTAAGTGAATTAGGCGAAAAATATGTTGATTGCAGTCAGGTGAGTAAATACGTTGCAAAAATATTATTCCAAGAAACTTTTCTCAAAGAGACTGGCTTACATTTGAGATTCAAATTTAATTAAATTTGAGACCTGTGACTTTTTAAGAGTTTATTTCATTTAAAAATATCATTGTTGAAATATCATAAATATTTATATACGTATACCTATGTTTAAGTAAATTTGGAGCTTATTGAGGGGAAGGCAATTTTTTATGATTTTTTAGCTATATTTAAACTTTTCGAACGACGTTCAAAAATTAATTAAAATTCGGATTTGCTATGGATGGGTTGTGTCGACTATTATGCTTCAATAAATTTAAAATTTTTAAAGTTTTTAAATGATCACAACGATTTTACCCTTCGAAGATTAGTATGATAATCTCCTTATTTTAACAATTCAAGAAAAATTTAATTCAAATAATATAGATTTATTGATATTATCCGCTAATGCTCGGAAAACTGCAAAACGTTGTGCCAAGTGTTTTTTAATAAGAATGGCGTTAATCTGTATCTCGGGCCAGTAAAAAAAATATACGACCATTACGATAAGGTAGAGCTACACCAAATCAATACGAGAATATTCATTATCGTCTTTATTTGTAAATGGATGTCTTGTACACTGAATGTGAAAAGATAGGATTTAAAGAAACTGACAGTAAAAAAAAATTACTTCCCCCTGAAAAGGTGTTATATTTATAAAAAAAAAAACTAAATTAATAATAATTTATCTTATTTACTTGGATTAAACGAAATTTGAATGGACGGATGGGTAATAACAGGAAGGAAAAGGGGGAAAAGGAGGGTAAAAGTATGGGAAGTGAGGGTTAGAAAATGGGTACAAGGGAACCAATGGAAGGAGGGAGAGTGGAGGGAGACTTACTATAGAGGTGACGGCTCAGGGGATCTTCTCAAAGGGAAGCCGACTAGCACTAAACACTTAGATGGTAGAGTGGCGTGGAGTCCACAAGCGTTCAATAAAATATAAGCGCCACCTGCTTTATCCCAGATTGATAAAAAAATCCGATGACCAAGAAAACAGGAAATTACTAAAAGCCCTATATCTATAAACCTGAAAGAAAATCTCACAAGGAAGAGCAGATAGGGAGATTTATAAATACAATTAATTATATTGACCCTTAATATTATGTACAAGTGTTATGGTGTAATTAATACTGTACTCAAAAGAGATAAATTAACAATAAAATAAATATTAACCCTTTAATTTGGCTATTAAATTATATGCTATGAAATTACAGCTTTAGTGTAAGAGCATCTTAAAACTCATGGGCTCACACCAAAAGTCCCTTGTCTAACTTTATTTACTTAATTATCTTTCAAAAATCAAAATAAACATAAAAGAAAAGCTTTAGTTCTAAGATATATTCAAGTGAATCTATATTAAAAGAAAAGTTAATAATCAAACTTATTACTTTAGAACAAGTTAAGTTGCCCTTCTTGAATATAGTGTTTATATCAAGGGAAAAATCTCATATTCTGTTGTTTGGGGCTAAAAGTTCATGTGAGTACTTTCGAAATAGGCCTATTTATCCAGCTTACAAGGAGATCTATACGGTCTATTTCAATGAAATTTATCTAATAAACACCTAGTTATTATGGAACTATTCAAAACAACAATGTAGTAGTGAAATCTAATAGTGATAGTGATAACAATGTAATTTTAGTATAGAGGTTAGTATTTAGTATAATATATTATAGTAAAGCTAATAAATATTGATAGGACTTTGGTTTACTAGTTAGGTGGTTTACTGACTGTATGGTTCACTCATCACAAACATTGATCAAACCTGGCTCCAAGAGGGCTGCATGATTGAGATGGAGGATCTGGGTGGATCAGTTTAACAGTGAATATCAATGTAGATGTTGTGGACGTTATTGAAGTAGATGAGTGGAGATTTCTACTTCTTATAATAGTGGATGAAAACCATACCGAAAACAAAAAAAAGGCTGAAAGTGAAAGAATACCCAGATTGAGGAATCGCCAAAAGAGTAAGTAGATATAAGCATTGATGGTTAAACTTAACGGTATGCTTGAGTCTACTTATATAAAATTACATATGTAATATGTAGAGTATCATAAACCAAGATGCCAAATGAAAATATTAGGACTTACTATCAATTGGCCTTTTCTCGGGAACACAAAACTGGACACTTAAACAAAGAATCTTGAAAAAGTTGGGATTTAACTACACCACTTATAATCTTGCACTATTGCAGTAAGGCATTTAGTATCCACAAACTAGAATACCCAAAAGGTGAGTTTTCAATCAATATTCAATATGACTTCTGACATTAGTGAAATTAAAACAATTAAAAAAAATTAATAGTATGATTAATAATTTGAGTTTCATCATAAGGATTAAAAATTATTGATATCAAAAATAGAATTAATACTGAAATGATAACTGTTTATTTTATTAACTTTAGCACCAGAATAACTTAGAAATTGCCTCTTAAAGTTCTATAATACCAGCTATACTTTCGCTAACATTTTGGATTTATTTTATTTTCTTATTCTTCATGTATCTGAAGAAAATAAACTGTAACAAAGGGAAAAAAACTGTGTTTTGGTGACTTTGGCGCTTTCAAACTTTGTTGCGGTAGATTTTACATCCTTGTTAAACGAGACCAAAACGCGGGGATATACATTTGTGAAATTAAGCTTTTCTAATGGACCATTCTCGATGCTATTTGATTGTACTGTATGGGGTGACAATTTAAAAACTTGAAATAGCTATATATTAGGAACAAAAAACGCTGAAAATAGTTTCTATAAAACGAAGAAGGAAAAAAAGAAGCATATTATCTTATGGTATTATTGAAAAGCATTTTTCAAGAGCTTCAAGATGATGTATCACTCGACCCCTCTTTCTATTTAAGACTTTAGAGGTATATCTTAACTTGGTTCTGAGATTGCAGATAAGGGTGAGATAATATGCTTGTTTCTATTTCCCCTCATATTATAGAAACTGTTTTCAGCATTTATTTATTCGGCGTATCATTCCTAATAGTAACGAAACAATTAAATTTCTAGTTGGACATTTCAAGTGTTTAAATTGTCATTCTATATATGATGTCGCGCAGAGAAAACGGACGTTCGTGAAAAGGTCTCAAACGAGCATGCTCGAGGTAACCGGATGTATACGCAAACGAGACGTAGATGGAACACGCACAAGAGACGTAAGTAAAAGAGGGAAAAAAGTCGCTTCCAGCTCATGTTGAAAAACAGTGGAAAATAGCAGACTTTAAAATTTAACAACTCCGTTATTTCAAGTAATAAAAAATTTCCGATTTCACAACGTTAAAAATCAGCAAATCAAAATCTATAAGAATAAATTAAAACTAAAAAATTCGATTTTTGGACGCTTAGGTTGATTTCTTCTTGTGACGTAACATATGTGAAATTTTAGCTAGTAGTAAATCGAAATAAAAGTTAAAAAATTAGGGAATATCGTATTGTGATATCTTTCTTCAAACCGAAGATATTGGCAAAAATTTTAATAAAAACGAAAAGTAAGTGGAAAAGTATCTGGAAATTATTAATGCCCTTTTATAATTAGAAACTATAAAATAGTATTGGTAAAATATAAGGCATTTTTATCAACAGTTTTAACAAGTTATAGCTATATTTTAAAGAGTAAAACAAATTATAAAAAATTATACTAAAACGACAATGAAAATTCTGATTTAAGAGCGCTTATTAATAAATGAGAACGTTGGATTAGTTTAAAATGTATACTTTATTTATAGCATCTTGCACATAAATAAACTTATATTTTTGGAACAAAATATGGAAATGGTCATAGTATATAACCCAAAACTGACAAATTTTATTAATGTTCGATTTAAGATGGCGACGATATTGCAGGTTTTCTAAAAACATAATTTTTAGATTTAGCTTGATATAATAAAAACCCCTGTAGATATCGTGGATCTTAATCGCTAGTTAACTTAATAGATCGCTTCTGATTGGGATTGGAACAAAACAACTTTTTTCCATTTAACCGAAACTATATCTCTTACCGTTTACGAATGTATATTATTTTATCATCTTGGACACCCTGTGTACATACAGCACAATATTTAGTAGTAGTAATTGCTACTATTATCAGTTAAAATATTGACACATATACCTGTGGGGCAAAGCTATAAGAACCAATTACAGCCTGTACCATGTTATAAATGGCATCTCCGCAAACAAGGTCTGGATGGAATCAACTGAACACTCATTAATTCCTTAAGCAGAAGACATAGGCATAATTAAAATTTGTGTAAGAATACTTAACCAAATGCAACTTGGAAACAAAACCATCAATATCTATAGCGTTAGTCAGGCGGCTCTACACTGAAAAAATAGATACTTTATTTGAATTGAATCTGAACTTCTATTAAGAACTTAAGATTACCTTAAGAACTTAAGATTACCTTAGATGAAAGAAATAATACCTTTATATGAAAATATTCTCTTAAAAAATTGACTGACAAAATATTAAATTAAGACCAACGTACTAGTAGCAAGGCCTAAATTCCTGTTCTTCATTTATCTAAAAAACCGATACTTTTACGTCAAGATAAAAGATTCTTAAACTGATTTATATTGTCTCTTCACCCAAGAACTTTTTTTCTTGGGGTAAGAATAGTTCTTTTGGCCTAAAGCCAGGAGGTTCTCAAGCAGTCTGGTTAATTTTCTTGTATCAAGTTCATGTGGAATTGGGCGACGCACTTGTGATCTTACTTGAGTTAAATAAGGTTTTTGGTTCAAGAGCGTAATTATTTTAGCTCATGAGTATATTCCATTGAAAAAAGCTTTTATTTTAAAATTCTTACACCCGTCGATTTTGTTTTAGTTTAAAGTTCTCACTTAAATTTTGTATACAGGGTGCTCCGAAGATAGCTATTTCAGAATTAAATTATTTTTTGTTAATAAAACACCCTGTATGTGTTACATTTTTGGATTGCAAATTCCCAAAGATAATTTTGTGTAAAATCCAAAAAGATAGCAACATACAGTGTTGAAAAAAAATATGGTGGTTCTGAAATACCTCTTCTTTGACCTCTCTGTATGAAAATGTCAATAGAAAAACTTTCAACAAAATGGGCAAGAGTTTCATTTAATTAATATTAAATTTATCCATTACCTCTAGAGAGCACAGCATATTAGATATTTAATGTTAAATAAATTCATAAATAAAATAGGTAAATTGTTTTATTGAACACGTAATTTATTTAATGATATTTCAAACGAAACAAAAACTTAATAAACAACTTAATAATTTTACTTTCCTTCTCATGTCCATAGCCTCAATAAACAGTAAATAATGTTGCACTTATTAATACACAAATGACATATAACATAAAAAACATTAAGTATTAATATTATACAGGGTGTATTACTGTTGATGAGATTAGACGTTTGCGAAGAACAAAAAATAGATTTTTTTTAGAAAATTTGGCAACATGATTTAAAGGTAGTGATCTAACAATTAAAAATATTCTTTTAGGCAATGCAACGTTGCCGATTTACTAAAAAGTACCATTAACTTTGTTATTTTAAATAATGGTTTACTAATTTATTTATTATTTTTATTTTTTTTTATTTTAAGATTCTATACATAATTTCAAGAAATTTAAGGTTCCTCATTTGACAAAAATTGATTGACGACAATCGAAAAACGACAGTTTTTTGACTTTGAAAGATTGTAGAGTAAGTACTATTTACCATAATAATAAAATAATTTTCACATTTCTACCTTAACTTTTTAAGATCTATTATTTTGCAAAATACAACAAAATTATATTCTCTAGGCCTATTATTTTACAAAAACTTTAAACCTGTTACCTGTCATTTTTTTTTTAAATTTGACAGTTACTAAAAATGTATAGATTTTAATTAGATCATAAAATAGATGTTAAAAAGTTAATAGAAATAGTTGATAGAAATGTTGTAAACATTTCATTCTAGGGTGAATAGAATTAGCCATATAACTACTCAAAGTCGGAAAAGTGGCGTTTTTAAACTGTTTCGAATTAAGAAACCCTTTAACGAAAATATGTATGTTATATTTTCGTTGAAGAGTTTCTATACCTCATTTTTTTTTGGGATTTTGTTTAGAATCTTAAAATAAAGTAATAAATAGGGTGTTTTATTTGAAATAACAAAGCCGATGGTACTTTTTAGTGTAAGCGGCAACGCTGCACCGAAAAAAAAAATTTTTAATCGGTAGACTGCAAGCTATAACCCAATTTGCTAATTTTCAAAAAAAAATCTATTTTACGGTCTATATATACGAAAACGCCTAACCTACCATCGGCCGTGATACACCCTGTATGCACATATCCAAATCATTATAAAGCAACACCATTTAAAGGTTTTAAAATAAGTAAATTAGAATATAATTCTAAATAAATACAAAACAAGTAATAAATTCTTATCTACAAAACAAACTCTATAAAAAAAATAACATAATATTATTATGTTAAAAAACATAATATTAAATAACAAAATAATAAACAGAAAAATAACATAATATTATTATTTTGTATTCTAAGGTAGATCAGTCATAATTTTAAGTATATCATATTTTTAAGCAAACATATTCAGGTACATTAATTTTTATTATAATTTATTGTTCTTTTTTGAAAATTTTAGAGTTCTTAATTAAAAGAGGATTTATTCTAATACCTATTAAATAAACATTTTAGGACGCTGCAGTACCTACTTAAAAAAAACATATTTTCTGTGTAATAAAAAAAACAGCCATACCTTTTACTTAATCGTGGAAATGAAAATGCCACCGTTCCCGAAACTATGAGTATTATAAATATTTTTATCTTTAAAGGAGTCTAAGTGTTTGATAAAAAGGTGGTCCCCTATAATTTTACTAACCTCCCAAGCTTGTACATGATGAGAAAACCCCACAGTATTTAGTTTTTCTAGTATAAAAAATATTTGCTTATTTTCAGTTAATATTATATTTTTAATTAGAGCAAATTCACATTCAGCACACATTATTCAATTTCAAAATAACAATTTCAAATTCACAATATTCACATACTAACCACTGATACTAAATTAAACTAATGGCTGATGGCGACCCGGCCGGCGGAGGATCAGGTGGAAGCACCCCACGCGCTAATGATGGATCTCATTGGTCCGCTGTGAATCAAGTTTGTTGAGAAACAAAGGTCTTACTTCAAGACCCGAGGACTTCAAAATTTTCGGCTGATTTTTTATGCAAGCGCGCAGATCTTGTATTTAATTCTAATGCTCTTCTCTGGAAATACTTATATTTAGAGGCTATTCTTAAGAAACTCGATCTTTCACCAAGCTTTAAATAGATGAAGAGAATGGTCGACTAATGACAAGATCAACGATTTTCTTTTTGCAAGATCAATGATTCTAGTTCAAGTAAATTACACTGGTTAGAAAAGAATATCTATCAAGTTCAACAAAGTTCTCGGTTGAAGGGGGCCACTTTTTTCTGTGTAAAAGCGCTAAAGTCCTCTACTTGCGCATCTAGAGCCATATGGAGCGAAAAAGACAAGCTCATTGAAAAAAGAAAGAAAATTACCCTAACATGGGTACCGGGACATGCTAGACTTACAAAAAATAAAGCCGCTGACAACCTTGCCAAAAAAGGAGCAGAATCTAACCTGACAGATTCAGAACCAGCATTAAGCATTGCCTACAATATAGCAAAACATACAATCACAACCAAGGTATTACCAGGACACAACCATGCGAAGGCTTTCATACCGGATGTAACACACTAGGTAACAGATACCATAAGGGAACCTAACCAGAAGGCACATTGCGTCACCACATAGGATTGGTTTAGCAGAAATCGCCGAATGCAGACTAAAAAAAAAGACAAAACACTGACATTATAATCTTTTTACTACAAAATATATTCAAAAAAATCAGGCTGTTGGAATAATTAAGTACTCTTGGCATAATAATTTTGGAAAAACCTCATATTAGGTATTATAAAGAGCAATAATATAAACAACTGGTAATGTGATTAATGGTTAATTTTCCATAAATTCTAGAGTTCTAGAATTGCGTATTCTTTTTAACTATAATAAAAGAATTTAGTCTGTTTTTGAAGGTGGTAGACAATGGTACAGTGAAAACATCTTGTCGAACTTGCATTGTCTTATTTATTTAATGTAACACGACGTTTCGGTTGGTAAGTATCTCCAACCGTTATCAAGTGTAAACTGTTAGTTTACTATGCAGTTTCGTTCTCGGTAACACTTTAAATTATTACTCCTTTAGGGAATAAAATATGTGCTATTTTATGTTTACCGCATGTACGAGTATATCTCAATAAAATCTTATTTTTAGTTGTTATGATTTTTTTAGCGAGAGTGTGATATATTTAATTTGTGAAATGATAAATAATAGTAAAAATGTTATAAGAAAAGAAACATGAAAATATGATGACTAACTCGTGTAAATTGTTACCTCCTTTTGCTCGGATCGAAAACGCAATCACATCTTTCGTGCCTCTTTTATTTAATTTAATATACTTTTACTGCTACGATAAAAAGTGCCCTTTTTGCCAACAGGATCGGTAAGCAATACATTAAACCCGGGAGGAAATAATGCCAAAATCACATGTTTCATGTCCTTGCATTTGCTTTAAGTTTTCTTTTTTCTCTGTAAGTTAGTTATTTACTCTTTTTATACTCATTAAGTTTCAAGCAAATAATTGGATAAATTAACTTCCATAATCACTTTTGAAATTCCCTCTGGAAAAATATTATAAAAAAAAATTATAACATAAACAATTAACTTATTTTAAAAGTAAAAAACACTCAATAAATATACCTACATTTGACCTACATACATAAACATTATAAACCTAAATCATGTAATGTAAATGTACATAGTACAATAATACTCATAGTCGATACTGAACTTGTGTAAAATAATTTTTGATGAATTAATTATAATTATTTGTCTTACCTTATTTTCATTTTATTAGAACTATAAGAGTAGTGGTGGATCCAAAATAAACCCAGAAAAGATTAAAAATTGATTAACATATTTCAATTTTAAATTTCCGCAAGCGTTTCATTTCTTTTTGTGATATGAATTATGAGGTTTTTTAGATTCAGAAAAGAACTAATTTATAGGATAATTTAAACAACAAACGAATAAGGTAATAAAAGGTAAATCCTACAGTCTTCCTCCACTTATTTATTAAACATGATTGAGTTTTTTAAAATTGCAGAGCCGTTTCGGACACAGTGGTGTCTCAGTGGTAAAATGTTTAAAATTGGTATTAGTTAGACGCTCCAGGGTTTCATTCTATGTCAAGAAACCCTCCATTTATTATTATTTTTTTAAATTTTCTAATTTTTAATTGTTAACTTTCTTGTCAACAACAGAATGTAATAAAATAAAATTAAAATAATAATAATAATAATAAAATAGACAAATAAATAAAGCTCTTATATGATTCGGACATCAAAATGTTTAACAAACTTTAAACAATATAAAACCTTTACAAATATTTAAGGAAAATCCCAAAACCTTTTATAAAACATTTTGTATTTCAATATTATTTAAGAATAACAAACAGATATTTGTATATTCCTGATTTTAAGACCTCCCTGTAGAGAATATATATTATACTCTTTATAATTTTTGGGTTCAAAAAAATCATAATTCAAATAAGATGTATAACTTTATAGTTTTTAAGATAAATAGCGAACTTTCATATTATTTGCAATGAACTTGACGTACCTTCCAACAGCTTATTTAAAAGCAATCATAATTATGGCATTTATACAAGGAGTACTCATAGATACATTTTTATTCATAATATAACTATAACAATAAGTTATTTTACACGTCCAAATCAATTATAATCACAAAAATCATAATCAATTATAATTAAAAAGTTTTTTCAGCAAAATTTAATTGCTTTATCGTGAGTCAAAAATTTAACTTAATATTTCTTAGAAGCCAAAAATATATTTTTTAAGTAGACATTCAAATAACTGGTTTATTTAAAGTGTTAAGATTCCCGGTAAGGACGAGATATTTTAAATTTTCTTCAATGGATTATGTTTATTAGAAGTATGAAATATATAATTGTTAGTATTACAAAAATTATATATATGTATATAAAATATTAAATTAATATGTAATATTATTATATAAATTAATTAAATATTTTAGTATGACTCTTTCAGATAATCCAAGTAGTATAGAAATAGAATGATGATATAGAAAAAATATGAAATATTTAATTTTCATTCTTATATCGCTAAAGTATCACATAGAAAAAAAAATTACACCTTTGTTTCTTATTTGTAATTATATATATATTTATTTGACATATAATAAATTATGCTTATTATAGCCGACTTTTGTAATACAATTTAAAAAAATGCTAGTAAAATAATTAATATTTTTAACATGTAATTTCCAATACTGCAAGTGTTTAGTTACGGTGCATATATAAATTACTTTATAATACTGCCGCTGCTTTTAACTGGAGACATCCCAGAAATATTGATCTTTTTATAAATAATGTTTAACATACAAATATAAAACTTACTTAAAAAGAGATAGAAAATCAGAGGAACTAGTTTAGTTACTTAATCAGTAATGGGTATCTCTTTTACTTTTAAGTCGATTACGTAATTGAAGAGTGGAAATTAGAAAGGGCCTAAGTTCTATGTGCCATGCTTTATGTCCTATGAAAGGTGCTAAAATTACATTTTTACCTTTATAAGAGTCCCTCGTAAATGTCGATAGTTTTATGTGCGCAAGAATTTTCCTTAGAAAGGTCCCACATATTTATTACCTTAGTTATGTCTAGACATTTGCACGTGTACGTTGTGTGTGATAATTTCTTGATTTGAAATACATTATAATGGAAGAAACCCAAAGAAAAAGGAGAAGTAAAAGCAGTGGTTCATTTAGAAGTGAACAGAGTCGTTTAAAAACAAGTGGAAAGTCATACAAAACTTATAAAAAGAAGATAGTACCTGAAAAAAACTATCCAGAACAGCAGGTATGGAATACAAACTTATTAGCTATTTTCGCGGAGATTATTCCGAACCGGTTCTCAACGCTAAGGCAGGAATTACACTAAGAAAATGGTATGTGTGTTGACGCTGGTTTGTGAATGTATTTGTAGGGTAGGCCTTAGTGTTCAGAACCGGTTCGGGATGATCTCCGCGAAAATAGCTACTGTTTTCTTTTCCGGTTATAACTTTGTTTATTTTTTTGTAGATTACATGCAAATGTAAGTTCAGCTGCAAAGGTGTTACCCACGAAAGAAGACGTTCTTTTTTTGAAAAGTACCATGCACAAAATATGAAAACACAAAGCACTTTTCTAATGGGGCTTATAAGTGTTTGTGATGTTCAAAGAAGGCGACATGATTCGTATGAGGATGAGCAAAATAGCAGACGTCAAGCAACAATATATTACTCCCTTCCTAATGGCCAAGGAAAATTTGAACGGGTATCTAAGAAAACATTTCAGAATACATTCGGTGTTAACGATAAAAAAGTATGGGTCCTCATTGAAAAGAAGAAAATGGGTGAGACCTGTTATAATGATAAACGTACCAGATATGCTGCTCCAAAATTTTCTGAAGCTGATCGTCTTCTGGTAAAAAATCATGTAAACATGATACCAAGGGAAGTTGGTCATTATTCAAGGGCCAAATCCAAAAAAGAATACCTTAGTCCTGACTTAAATATTTACAGACTGTTTTAAGAAAGCTTTTACGCAATTACACCCAGATTCGCCAGTCACATACAAATTTAATAGATCTGTTTTCATCAATGATTTTCCCAGCCTAAGTTTCCACAGACCACGGGTTGATACGTGTAGCACATGTGACAAACTAGAGTGTCAAATTAAAGCCAACGTTAAGTCAAGTCGAACGAAAGGCCGAAAGGGCAAGAGAGATATTAAAGCAAGATACGATTGAGTCTCAAGATTCCGAAAGCACAAAGTGTTGCTTATCCATGGATCTACAGCAGGTCATGTTTGTTCCATCATTGACACACAGCGACATGTTCTACCTTTCGCAGCTGTCCTGCTACAACTTAGGAGTTCATATTGGGGATACACATGAGGCCTACATGTGTATGTGGTACGAGGGAGTAGCTTCTCATAGAGCCAACAAAATTGCATCATGTCTTATGTACATTGTTAACCGTGGATTGATCCTTAAGCAGCATTTGGTAATATAGTGTGATAATTGCGGGGGCCAATATAAGAATAGAATTTTATTGTTTACATTGATCTTTTTGGTGGCCAATAGTGTTTTCCACACTATTGAACAGAAATTTCCATATTTTGTGGCCATAATTTCATGCCCTGCGATAGAGATTTTGCTTTAGTAGAAAAACGGAAGAAAGTATCTAAAGCATTTGTACCCTCAGACCTCCAAGCAATAGTAAAATTAGCAAGGTACGCTCCACCTTTTAATGTTGTTGACATGACTCCACGCGGCTTTTGGGACCTAAAACAAGCGGCGGATGAGTATATTAACACTACCAAGTTAAATATCAGCAAATCTACAGTAATAACGATCGAAGCTACGAATCCTACACTTATTAAGCTAAAAACTTCATTTTCTGATTTTGAAGTAGGGATGCAAGTTGTAGCGTTTTATTTTTCTATTTCTTATGTTCACTAACGCTCCATTGATATTTAATTAATTTTAATAATTATAATAATAATTTCAGTCAACTTTTTTTATCGATATTTCTTTAAATTCACACTGTCAATGACACATTACTACTGTAATGCATCACTCTCCTGGTTTCATTATTCATGCTTTCTGTTGACGGTCCGTCACTCTTCTGGTTGGTCTTAGTTGATGTTTTCTCTGATTGGATTGACATTGACAGCTCAGGCGAGAGGTGGGGTCGTAACTTATTTAGTCGGTACTGCATCTATTTTTCGAGGACTTGTTCCCGTGTCGCAGGTAGAAGCGCACGTAAAAGGCCAGTTTTTTATTTCCCAAATTTGTGAAGCAGGAAGTGGCCAATATGGTTTATAATTTATAGTCCTTAATCTTGTTCCTTTAGGGAACTGTTTATTTCATAATTCTGGTGCAGGATGCCCGAGATTTTGATGGATAGATAATGAAACTTAGCAAGGTGAGTGTGTCACATTTTGAACGCCTTTCATTTTTATCGACAGTGAATACAATGGCAACCGTTGTTTTAGGGTTTTACTTTTCCGTTTTCCTCTTTATTCTTCTTCAATTGTTGATGGCTGCAGGATTTTGATTTCCCCGGGAAATTGCTGTAAGCTGTGGAGCTGGAGCCAGAGTTAGAGCTAGTATTAGAGATTCCCAGTCCAGATAGCTAAGCTACAAATGGCATACATTCACAGCCTCGATTTTGAAGGCTAGTCGTTCATTTCTTGGAGGAATATACAGGCCAGTTTATTCCATTTATTTAAATATTATTAACCATAGATTTGTCTCACTTATTTAAATTTTTATTAATATACTTTTAATTTCAATTTATTGCTACAAATATTTAATCAATATCACAATTTAATATGTCAATTTCCTATCTATAATTTTAGTTATTTTTTGTTCAGTATTTTTCAGTACCTTTTTTGGTAGTTAAGTAGATATAACTCGGTTAAGGCTGATATGCCTTAGGTAAAAAGGTTCATGAACTTTCCCCTGCGTAAAACAAATATTTACTAAAAACTTTAATAGTTGCAATTTATTTTAAGTGCTGAAATCTACCTAGTAGCTTAATCATAATTTAAATGTTACTTTTGACAAACTTATTTTATTTAATCATATCAACATTATTCATATTTTAATTCATAATAAATTATTAACATTTAGCAGATTAGAAAATGAGGTGTATACATATCTTAGATGTAAATATAATTTGGTTGTATTGTTAAGATATTTTTTTTTGCCTCTTTAAATCTACTTTATCCAGGGTCATTTAATTGTTAATTGAAACCTATATACCAAATCTTTTTTCTTAGTTTTCTTTCATTCATAAAAAAAAACTAAGTGGCGCCCTCTTATTTAATAGTTATAATCAAGATTATATTCTTTAATAGCCAGTCATAAGTAAACCTTCGAACAATCCCAAGCCTCCAATAATTCTGAGCTACCGTCTGCCAACTCTTGGCAAAATAGTAACACTGTAAAGTTAACGCCACAAAGTTAATGTTTTAAAGAAAGGGAAAACTTTAGCTGAACTCAGACAGGCTAATATATTGAAGCTACCATCAGAAAGCAAGGTGTCGGAAAAATAAAAGGTATCTCTTCGAAGCATGATTCCTTATCTTCAAAATCCAGAACATCAACGTTTTTATAAACAGCTACTTCAGATTGAAGACAATGATTTAGAACAAAAAAAGTATTTAAAAATAAAAAAGTAAAATCTATTTTACGAATATTTCTATACTCAAAATCAGTTATGGCACTTAGGCCTTTTCCTAATTTTACTTGTTTAAACATTTTTATTTTGTAGTAAGAAGTTTAGTTTGCAAATTTTTATTAAGAAGTAGGTCTTCCGTTTCAGTTTAAATGAATAATACTTACTAAAGCTTTACTTAAAAAAGTTCCCTGACTTTTATTTAGTTTTTCTCTATTATCTCAAAACCTTTTTTTTTAGCACTTAAGCTCTTTCTAATTTCCGCTCTTCAATTTATAATAGAATTATTCACCGTGTCGGAAAAATAAAAGGTATCTCTTCGAAGCATGATTCCTTATCTTCAAAATCCAGAACATCAACGTTTTTATAAACAGCTACTTCAGATTGAAGACAATGATTTAGAACAAAAAAAGTATTTAAAAATAAAAAAGTAAAATCTATTTTACGAATATTTCTATACTCAAAATCAGTTATGGCACTTAGGCCTTTTCCTAATTTTACTTGTTTAAACATTTTTATTTTGTAGTAAGAAGTTTAGTTTGCAAATTTTTATTAAGAAGTAGGTCTTCCGTTTCAGTTTAAATGAATAATACTTACTAAAGCTTTACTTAAAAAAGTTCCCTGACTTTTATTTAGTTTTTCTCTATTATCTCAAAACCTTTTTTTTTAGCACTTAAGCTCTTTCTAATTTACGCTCTTCAATTTATAATAGAATTATTCACCGTGTCGGAAAAATAAAAGGTATCTCTTCGAAGCATGATTCCTTATCTTCAAAATCCAGAACATCAACGTTTTTATAAACAGCTACTTCAGATTGAAGACAATGATTTAGAACAAAAAAAGTATTTAAAAATAAAAAAGTAAAATCTATTTTACGAATATTTCTATACTCAAAATCAGTTATGGCACTTAGGCCTTTTCCTAATTTTACTTGTTTAAACATTTTTATTTTGTAGTAAGAAGTTTAGTTTGCAAATTTTTATTAAGAAGTAGGTCTTCCGTTTCAGTTTAAATGAATAATACTTACTAAAGCTTTACTTAAAAAAGTTCCCTGACTTTTATTTAGTTTTTCTCTATTATCTCAAAACCTTTTTTTTTAGCACTTAAGCTCTTTCTAATTTCCGCTCTTCAATTTATAATAGAATTATTCACGATTATTAAATTACAGCTTTATAAATATTCACAAAAAGGAAAGTTTTAAATAATGTTATAAGGGGTTTTTCTACCAAAATATTAATATCCTAAAATAATTGTCAAGTATTTTATTAAAGATATTAGTGAATACTTAAAACCATTCATGTATATTTTAATTTTAAATAATATAAAAAATATTTTTTTCCTCGTAAACTTAATTAATCATGTAAATTCTCCAAAAATTTTATCATTAAATTGAATGATTTTCAATCTGGCTGAGAGCAAATGTAATAAATGAATCAACGTCCAAATAAACAAAATAAAAAGCCCTTTTAAATGATGTATGATGATAGAATTCGAACTGCGTTTAATTTTAGAGTTTTGTGGCATTTTTATTAATTCTATTTGTTCGAATATTTTTTAGTTAGTTAGTAGCCAAAGAAAACAAGGAAAATTATAAATATATTTTAGGTGTTTTCCTTTGAGATCCAAAGATCCATACTTACACTACCTTATATCTAATTAGTAAGTGTCTTATGTTTTTTTATGCAGATTTTTCATTTTAGAAATCAAACGTAAAAAAATCCGGATTTTGAAGATATTATCTTCTTAAAAACACTTTCTATATTATAAATGATGCAATTTATCGTACCGAAGATTTTATTAACCGAAAACTTTTTTTTCGACCTGTTTAATGTTCAATGTTCACTGCCAAATTATCCATTTATATTCGTTTTCATACGTGTAACAAAGAAAAGGGGGAACGAAGCCAGGCCATCGCCAAGCCAGGCGACTAAGGGCAGCATTACAAGCTTGGCTTTAAATTTCTTCGTTCCTAAATATTTCATTAAGATAAGCTAAGCCTCTCTTTAAGATAATCCACTACTCTTTCACAGTTGATAAAGGATTCACAACAGGGTTTGTCATCAATTAACATACTGCCACGTCAAAAGTGCGCAAATCTTTGTAAGTAAGTATTTTTAACATTTAAACAATTTAAGTGGCATTTTTTCATTTTATAGTTAATCGGTGTTGTCCTGCAAAAAGAAGCGATAGCAAAAACCATCTTTGTAGATAAATAGTTCAAGCCAGGTCGATAGCGCCAACTGATAATAAATTAATACTAATAATGAAAGCTGGACTATAATCTAAGTATTAAGAGTGTATATAAACCTAACACAAAAAATGCGTAAGGTCCATCTAAGACAATGCTATACCACTTATTTTTGGGTACCTTTTTAATAAAGTATAAAAATATTTCGTTTTTTTAAAATTAAATACCCTTTATTTTTCTACAGATTTCACAAGCATCTTGTCTTGTATACCAGACAATTTTTACCGCACTTGTATGTAATAAAATAAATACATGATAAAGAGTGAATGAATAATGGTAAAATATTATATGTAAAAAATATCTTACCAAGCTATTCTAGCGGCAGTCTATTAAAAATTATAAATAAAATTAGTGTAAACATACAAAAACTTATAAAAATATATTTCCAAACAAATAAATAATAGGCTGTGTCAAACAAAAATAAAGAATCTTACCAAAGTGCCCTTTATTATTTCAAAACATAACAAAAATATTAATAAAAGTATTATTATATTAGTGAAAAAAATTTAAATCTAGTAGAAAAATAAGCTAGCCTTTGGCATTTGTTTTAAGCAAAATTTAAGAAACCAATTTTAAGATTGCAACTTCCCGACGATTACTCCTTTTGTTACAGTGAAATGAGCATACTTCAGACCTTTAACTGATGATTCTAGCGAGTATTAGAGCCCAGTAACAAAGGGCACTTCGTAAGATTAATAAAGAAAAAGTGTCATCGAAAAACGGCACAAAGAAAATTCATAGTAGCTCTTACCTCAATTTGAATGCCGCTGTCCCCGCTGTTGCATTTTGCACTTCTGGCTGCTTTGTTTAGCTTGTCTCGTTCCTTGCTTGAGTGCCACACCAGTGGTCCAAATCTGTAGCAAAGATAAGATTTATGGTAATTTAACAGGTCAACATCCTTCTACGTGTTTCTTTAAAATCTAACAGAAGAGGGCATTCACCGAAATTGAGGTTAGGCTAGCTTGTTAAGCTAGAGAGTCAAGCTAAATTTGAGATTTGATTTTTATAATTCTTTTAATATATCTGTATATCTATTTAAAAAACAAAGGTATTTGATGGCTATTAAAACTATCAATTTTGACAGCATACTTTTTTTATTTTCCAGTTATTTTTACCAATTATATCTAGACGTGACTTTTTAGTTTGTAAGCTTAGCTAAGCACTTATGATGATGATATCCTTCTAATTTTTTTTATTTATTTTATTTGCATCTACTTGAATATTTATAACCCTTTAGAATAATGTAGAAATATGAAATTCATCGTAATTAAGTAAATTATACATATATTAGAAATATGAACTTGATTAATTATTGATTGCAGCTGCAACAAAATAAGGTTTTTCAAATCTCTGCTATATTAAATCTAATTATAGAAACTTGTGATTCTACTAAAAGCATTAACCTCATTATTAGTTTTTTCGTCCGCTGTTCTTTCTAAATAAGTTTATCTATTAAGCGTTGTTTTTTACAGAAAGCTGTTCCAGGACACTCAAAAGTCTTGTTAATAAAGTTATCACTTGAATCCCTTGTGTAGCTACTAATGCAATGATAATCTTAATATACGAAACAAGTTTAACCAACCCATTAATGTTTTTTAGATCTAAATCTAGGTAGAGAGAATACATTTTAGTTCCTTGCTACATCATTTCGTTTTCATAACCACGCTAAACGCACTTTGTTTTAATTAGAATTGTAAGGTGCTAGTTTGCAGATAATTGTCTGTAAAGATTATTACTTATATCTTTATTATTGCATTCTCTTTTCCAGTTTTCCTTCATGATGATTTCTATTGCATGCATTTCAACTGAAAGTACTCTGGTATTTCGATACCATATACAGCGATGTATATCTTCTTATATATTTAAGGTTATTCTGTTTCTGTAATGGTAGTCTTAGGTAACAGAATGTTATAGTTAGAATATATTGTAACGAATAAATTAATATACATTGTAACGTTTAAATTAGTATATATTGTAACGACAGGGGCTATTTAAGCAAAACGCTGTATTGAAGCCATCAAGCTGCCCGGGGCGGTCGTGACTTAGTGACTTAATCCCACTATTCAGCACGATACCGGGTATTAGCGATATTACTTGCCAAGCGATAATTCCGTTAAAAAAATTAAGTGATTTGTTGTTATGGTTGAAAGGAGACTATTTTGACTGTATTAAAATAGGACCTTTCATAATAATTCAAACAATATAATAAAAACGCCTTCTTGAATTGTGAATGGAATATGCAGATAAGTAGATATTGCCAACAAATCTGTCAGCAGGTGTTCAGCAGTGTAGGTTCGGATTTAAAATCATCGATGTCGATTTATTTTATGCATATTACTATTTCTGTTTGAAGTTTTTTTTTATAAATGGATGCACATAAAAATTTTATACTTTACATATTTTTGTAAGTTTATTATTATTTATATTTATTGATAATATCAATCGACGTATAAAAAAAACTGAACAATTTTCAGCGTAGTACTGATTTAGGTAATTCATACAAATGTTCTAATTGGTATGTTAGCCCCCATATTTCTGCATATTTTTTAATAATTTCAATAATATTGACTTAGCTTGAATTGTACTAGTTTTTCTTGAGGTAATAAACTTCTTTTCTAGTTTCTGTTCTTTATATCAACTATTGCCAACACTATTTTGGTTATATTCATGGTATTATTTCGACTAATTCACGAGTTTTTTTAGTACTAAGAACAGCACAAAAACCGGAGCAGTTTAACAACATATATCAAGATAATAGGTTTTAAAACAAAAAAAATCTAAAACGCAAAAAGCTAATAAATTCATTTAGAAAAAAAGTGGATTAGAGGTAATAAGGAAAGAGTATATAATTAGAAGTATAAAAACTTTTTTTTTTCTCATTTTATTTTTACCTAAAAACAAACTAAAATTCCAAAAATATATATTTTATTTAAAACCAAATTCAATATTGACACAAATTTTTATTTTTTTAATTGTACGAGGGCGGGTCAATAAGTCCGTGACTTTTTGGATAAAAGACAGGTTTTTATATAAAACGTTATTTTATTTTTCAACATAGTCTCCTTTGAGTTTTATACCCTTAGTCCAACGTTTCTCCAATTTTTTTATCCTTTTGGAAAAATATGATTTGTCGAGGTCATCAAAATAGGCATTTATTTGAGAGATGATATCGTCGTTGGAGTCAAATCTCTTTCCGCCGAGCCATTTCTTTAACTTTGGGAATAGGAAATAGTCACTGGGGGCTAAATCTGGAGAATAGGGCAGATGAGGAAGTAATTCATAACCTAATTCATGGATTTTTGCCATGAAAACTGCACATGTGTGGATCCTTGCATTGTCTGGTGGAAAAGAACTTTTTTTTTGGCCAAATGTGGTATTTTTTCTTTCAGTTCCCCATTGAATCTATCCAATAAGTTGGTATAATATTCTCCATTGATTGTTTGCCCCTTTTGAAGATAGTCATTGTGGATTATACCGTGCATCCCAAAAAACGGTCGCCATGACTATTGGCTGACAAACCCACCTTTGCCTTCTTGGGCACCGATTCACCCCGAGAAATCCACTGTTTTAACTGCCGTTTGGTCTCCGGCGTGTTGTGCTGGATCCACGTTTCGTCCACGGTGATGAAACGACGCAAAAATTCGTCCATATTGTGGTTGAATAACGCCAAACACTCCTGGGAAATTGTCACACGGTTGTGTTTGTGGTCGATTGTGAGCAAACGCGGCACCCATCTTGCGGAAAGCTTTCTCATACCCAAATGATCATTTAAAATTGAAACTACTGAACCATGTGAGATGCCTATGGCTTCCACAATCTCTTTCACTTTCAATCTCCGATCGGCTAAAACCATATCGTGAATTTTTTCGATTGTTTTGAATGTAGAGACCTCGACTGGGCGTCCAGAACGTTCGGCATCTTCCGTGCTTGTACGGCCACATCGAAATTCAGTAAACCACTTCTTTACCATGGAAATGGATGGTGCAGAGTCCCCATAATATTTATCAAGCTTAGCCTTTGTTTGAGTGATGGTTTTTTTCCGTAAAAAATAATGCTTAAGGAGCACACGAATTTCACTTTTTTCCATTTTTGTCTGCTATCAACAGCTGTCCAACACAAACTAAATGACGTAGCTTGTTTAAATTTTGACAGGTGTCAACTGACAGTTCTCAGATAAAAAGTCACGGACTTATTGACCCGCCCTCGTATGTGTACTTCTTTTCGTTAAAGTTTCTTTGATTTTCGGTAGTACTATTTTTGTTTTTTTAGAAACATTATTAAGATTTTGTTATCTAATCGTATTCCCTGACTTTCAGCCAGAGAAAAATTAAGAGTTTCTTCATTCAGAGTTATGGTAAAGTTTATGATTTATAGAAAGATGATTTACAGAGTTTTATATTTTAGAAAACATTTAATATAAGCAATTTATAAAAAAGCAAATTGGTCATAGCTGGAGGAAGATGCAGTCGGTTTGATATCAAAATAAGGCGGTTCAACAATAGGCGAAACTAAAACATAAATTGTATTTAAAATTAACTTCTTTCTTATCAAAATTTGACAAACAAACTACCTACGTCGTGACATTTTTTTAAATTAATTAATCTTTCATTTGACAATCACGCGGCTTTTCTTCATAGCTGCCTTTATTGACTACTTTAGACTTAAACCCCATTTTCTTTAAATATTACCGTGAGGTGGAGAAAAATTAAATTTCCGATTATGATTTATAAATTATTTAAATTGTAGGAACGTTATCGTTTTTGTACTTACTAAATACAACTCCCACTAATTTTACAGAAACTTTTCTAAGTTCCTTTAAATTTTCCTGCATCTATACTTATTTTCCTCGTCATAACCCTTTTTTTAAATATTACACATCGTCGAATATGGAACGTTGATTAAAGAAGCTACTTTTTACAAAATAATATTTCGCTTTCTTAAGTGTTCATATAGTTTCATTCGTTTTGCATCTTTTTTCAGAAATATGTCCCTTAACACTGCTTGGTTTTTTGCATTTTGCATTTTTTCATTTGTTTCTTCAATATTGGATAATGAACATTCAGAGTTTGAGTCACTGTTTAGATCACGTAAATGTTTCCGTCTTTTTCTCCATCCACGGTCCTCAAAAATCAAGTTTCGTATTTTCCCATGGCGGAAAATTTTAAGGTTTCAGTTAATTATATTGAAAGGTCAAAACACTCTATCCTTACACCACATCTTTTAACTAAAAAACTAAGTTTAATCGAACTTGAAATATAAATAAAGCCTATATACAGATAAAATTAGGAAAAAATCCTTTTTGAGAAGGATGTAAAATTTGGTGCATGTGAGAAAGATGAAAAACTACATAATTTTAGGTATAAAATTATCATACATCGATTTTTATAAAGCTATTGGAAAGGCCACAGCTTATTATTTAGTCTGGCGACTAAGTGCTGACTTTGACGGGTTGGTTAGGTATAAGCGTAGATATGCATAATATGTACATGCCATTGTTCCCTTACACTTAAGTTACACTAAAATTTAAGTACATATATGATCGACAAAACCTAAACTGCTTCACTTCGTTCTTATTTCGAAAGAGCTTTCTTGTTAAGTCTGTAATTTTTTAAAAGAATAGACGAAGATACAATGAATTATAAAAAGGCTCTTGAGTTCCTTAAAGACCATTTTACCAGAACCAGAGATCAACTACATTATTATACAACACTATTACTAGCGTTTAAAATTATGAAATAATTAATATCTAGTGCTCTAATTAAATACAGTATTTACGCAGAAAGGGAACGAGTATATAATACTTGTAATACCTAGGAGCACTTATTCAATTTGAAAAGGCTTTCATATTATCTTTTTAATAATATCTGAGACTTGAAAAAAGGATGTTAATTACTTCTTCAAACATTAGGTATTTCTCTTAAATCTTAATTTTTCCTTTTAGAAAGTTCTAAAGAACCTTTATTTTTTATAATATTTTAGACATAAAATGAGAAAAAAAGAAACATAAGTAAAAACTGATATATAGAATTAAGATTACACTCAATAGATATGATCATCGATCATTCTGATATGTACAATCGCCACCGCACATTTTTATAAATATAATTTTAATACGTAAATTATATGATAATTAAAAATATTTTTATCACTAATAAAAGTATAATTGCTTGGTAAGGTAACTTTATAAAAATGATAATAACCTATAAATTAAATGTGAGAGTAATTTAAAGGTATTTAAGGACAGCTGCATTTTTCATTTATATGCCATTCAATTTGTAGATTACTTATTTGTATTTAGAATCTTCTTATTTTTGCTAAACCTTTAATTCATTTGAGGGGTAATAGGGTTTTGGTCTTATTACTTTTTGAGTTTATTAGTAGCCGGCTCGTATAGTAATTCTCGAGTTCGACCAATCGAAACAAGTATTTACTATTTCGATTGTCCCCTGAATAGTAGGTACATTCCTAAACTTCATCAAAAACAGTTAACAGCTTTGAATGTAAAAATTTTTAAACCCGTATAAATATTTTTTTAGGGCAACTGGCGGTACTACAGCTGAGTACACAATTTGGTTGTTCACTTGTGTTCGTGAGCCCTTTGTATTATTTTTTTTTCTTTTTCTTTTGTTTTCTGAATGCCTGAAGAAACCATTAGCAGTCTTCTGTTGGTAAGAATCATCCTGCCTTTTTCTGCTTCCTGACTGACAGAATATCTCGATAAATCTTTTTTTTTTGCCTTTTAACTTACCGTGCTACCTTCCTTTTTAGAAATACATTTTTTCTAAATTGAAAGAAAATAAAACTATTAAAATAAAGACCCATCCACATTAACAACTTACTGAACGTAAACTTAAATTAATAATGACAAATTTTGTGACTGAAAATACTTTTACAACCTAGAATAAGTGATCGAGTAAATTTTTTGAAATTTCATTTCAAGGCGATTCATAGCTTAAATTTAAAAAATGAACCATTTAAAAAAACATTTTAATGCCCAACAACATATTATTTTAAAAAATATGAATAAATGCCGTTTGCACTAAGGGGTTGGGTTTGGTTGATTAAGTACTGTCGAGAAAGTTATATGAAGCTTAGGGGTGTAGGTGAGACGGGAGGTAAATATGGTCACCCTATTGGCGTACTATGTTTTTATTTTTCAGAAAATTTAAATAATTAAACTTAAATTTCATAATTCACAAGTCTCATATACAGGTGTAGCACAAATCTGTGATTTTTCTTGTACTTTTTCGGTAAAATTTATGAAATAAAGTAATCCTCACCTAAAATGAGATAAAGTTCCAATTAACTTGGGATAGATGCATGCACTTTGAAATATTTGTTTTATTATTCTGATCTTGAATCTTATCAATCTAAACTTAAACTTGAATCTTATAAATCCTAATATCATGAATATTGAAATTTTTGCTTGTATTTACTTAACAAATTTAGTTAAAAACACTTTTATTTTCTTTCTATTTTTACTATTACGACTTTTACTTTCCTTCTATGTACAGTGTTTCCACATTAATAGGTGCAATCCTATCCATCCTACCATCTATAAAAATCAAAATATAGATGATTTTACGAGGGTTTGTAATTAGCAAGGGTTTATATATAGTAAAAATAAACAACTATATATATTATTCTATCATAAACAAGACAGACAGACAATTCGCAATAATTCGGTTTTGAGAAACAGTGAACCAAATACGTTTAAATAAGAATGGTGATACATTATCCACCTATTAAATAAGGAGGAAACTACATCCCCTGTTGTAGACGAAATACCCAAGCGTCGTTTACAAATCGCCAAAAACTAGCCAATCCGCTATACTCACAATTGAGAATCTTATTTAGGACCATATTGAGTGATCGTGTCGAATCATGATTTTAGAATCCCAAAGATAGTTTAAAAACAATGTCAATAAAAAAAATTAACTTAGTTCGTGACAGGTCACACGTCAAACGTCAACTTCATTACCGTTATTTAATAACCGATTTTAGGCGAATAACCAACGCGTTTTGGTTTTTACCAATTTCCGATTGGTATTTACCAAAACGTTTAGGTGCTGTTGGTTTTTAAAAAATGATGTCAATAATCTGCTGTCAAACTTGTCACTAACATTAGCGGTAAATACCCAACTGCCTAGTAGTTTTTCATTTTTGATTAAATGGTTATTTGAAATGCCTACATCCTTAAAAAAATCACATGAATTTATATACCTTGCACTTCATTAGCCGAAGTTCTGTTGAAGGCACTTTATTAGAAGGGATACATTTCTCCTTCAAAGCAAGAATTATTTGTTGCGTTTCGGAATAAAGTGACTATCAACACGAAATTTTCATTAAAAAAATCGACAATCTTGGATTAGCAATATCAGTATTCCAAATAGAGTTGGCCATCATGGATAATCAAATTAATGTAACAAAAAATACTTCCAAAGCAACAAAACATAGATCCTAAATAATGTCCAAATAAACGAAATTAGAAATTATAGGAACTACAAACACAAGAAGTAAATATAAGAGATTAGGAAATATGATTATTTATAAAGGAATATTATGTAAGAAATGAGAATGCAGTACACAAAATAAAGTTGTTTTTGTTTATTATTTACTATTTATAATAAATAAACACTGGTTAAACCAAAACGTTTACACGAAAACAAGTTGTGACGTCAATGTTGTTTGGCGTGTTAAAACCAAGGATAACCGCTGTAATTACCAATAAATTGTGGTTATCCGCCTAAAATAGGTAATTATATTTTTTGTTGGCAATCCTGGAAATATTCAGAGTGACCAACATTAAAAGGACACAACCACTATAAAAATGGCGGCTACCAGGCAGTGGTCATTTTTGGGTTTCTTGGCCATATGCATTAGCAGTCCAGGTATATTTATTAAGTTCGTGCTTAAAACACCTACGCCCCGATCATATCTCGGTTGGGAGGCCAATCACTTTAAAAATTGGCTCGGCGCGAAACTGCCATGATTTTGCTGTTGTAGTAACCGAGGCAATCAGATAATCCGTCGATCGCGCGCTGCACCTGTACCGTGCTACATTATCATATTGATTTTATTTTAATAGATATGCGGAAATAGTTGTATACAGCATTGGTTTAATCCAAATCTATGCCAATCCAATATTATAATGCTTTTATTCAAATTGAAGATTGAACCTACAAAAAGGTTCATTTTTTTTTAGTTTTTAAAGAAATAATTAGCATATACATACAATGATAGCTATTTTAAATTTAAAAAAAAATATTATGTTTTTTAGAGGATCAATATGACAACTTTGCTTTAAAACTTTTAATAGATATGGTACGCCATACAAATTCCTTGTCCAGACACAGATAAAGTTGTCGAAGAATACAGGGTGTTATTAAGTACGTAGCCAAACTCCTGGAGATGATTATAAAATCATAAGAGTAAGAGTAATTTCAAGATGAAAAGTTCACATAAACAAAGTTCCAGAAATTCTTCCTTTTCAAGATACACGATGTCAAACTTTTTTCAAAAATCGGTTTTTTCTATTTATCTTAATAAGTTTTCCGTCAATTTTGTTCAAATTTAAAATCACCTATTTTTAGTTCTCCCCTAAGCTTTTATTTTAACAAAAAAATTGTTGCTGAAAATGCCCTCCTTCAACCCCGATGCAAATATTAGCTCGTCTTAACATTGATTGCCGAACTCGTTGAAATATTCCCGGCCTATGTCTTATCTGATCACATGAATCCCGTATCTGTTGGATTAATTCTTCTTCAGTGTTGACTGGAGTTTTGTAAACGAGATACTTTAAATGCCCCTAAAGAAAAAAATCTAACGGATTTAAATCCGGTGACCTAGGTGGACCTGCCCGCCCGATTCAGTTTTCTTTAAAAGTTGCATCCAAAAATTGGCGTCTTACTTCCGACGAGAATTTATCTATTTTCTAATAGTCTAGGTAAAATAAATTCCTAAAATTTACGATATTACGATACGATACGATATAAAAAGTGAGATCCAATGAGTTAATCATCTACAATACCAACCCAAACATTCACGGAAAACTGTTGCTGAAAATTAATTTCTGTAACCGCATGGGGACTTTTTTCAGCCCAGATATGATTATTGTGAAAGTTCATAATTGAATTTCGGGAAAAACACGCTTCATCGGTAAGCAAAATACAGGATAGAAATCTTGGAAACGCTATTTGTTGTTGCAAATGCCAAGTACAATAAATAGCTCGTTGGGGAAAATCGGCAGGTAATCTTGAACACACTGTATGTAGTAAGGATACAGTTGATATTCTCTTAAAAACTCCTATACAGTAAAGTGAGAAATATGTAATTGTTCTGCAATTGTGAGTGTACTTGTATCGGGGCTACGCTCAACTTCATGTAAAACCGCTTCCTCAGTCTCCACTTTTCTTACTGTGGCAGGTCTCCCAATTACAGCAGCCGACCTTTGAAATGTACCTGATTCGCACAGCCTTTGATGTATTCTCACAAATGTTTATCTATTTGGTATAATGCGATGAGGATAACTTTCTTGATAAATGCGCCTAGCCGCTCTAGAATTGCCTTCAGCCATTCTATAAATAAAATGCATATCGCCATTTCTGTGTTTGTAAATTGAACCATTTTCCAATATTAGTAATTATAATAGCTTAATACTCTTCGAAACACTTCAATTGATTGCAGTACGCATTGTTTGTACTTCTATGGCACTCTTATTTTTTGTTACTTTTAAAACATTGGTTATAAATTATTTTATGTTAACTTGTCTTATCGAAATTAGTTTTAATCTGTGCGAAAATATTCAAGCGACGACTTTCGTCTAATTTTCATTGCTTAATTAGTTTGGTGGTTCTAATATTTTATTATGTTATTTTCCCGAGGACATGCAACAAAGTGCTTTTAATTTTTTATCTCGCAAACGAAGAAAGATATGTAAGAAACTCAGGATAAAAAAAAATTGTATTTTTAGCTGCTTAATTCAAAACAAATAAAAACAGTTTAAAGAAGTTTGACACCTTGTATCTTAAAAATGAAGCATGACCTATATTTATGTGAACTTGAAATTACCCTTAGAATCACTTCCTGGAGTTTGGCCACGTACTTAAATAACACCCTGGATACGAGTTAAAAATTTGTTTTAAAATTTCACATTCACATTCAGGCATGAAACTTGCTGAACTGTAACTGAAAACTAACTTAGTTTTCTTCCCTTTTATATACATATATGAAATGAAATATTTTTGGCCAATGATTTTCTAAACCCTTAACTTTTTATATGGAATTTATTTTAAAACTGTAGCAAAATCTTAATATACTTATCCATACCTTATAATGTAAATATAATTGGTGCACTATTATTTAACCTTTTAGTAAAACTCGATAACTAGGTCGGTGCATGCGGCCGTATTCAAACTAAAGTTTACTAACCGCGTGCATCTGGACCATTCTATCCACTCTATATCCACCATTATACTACTACACTGGCTTGGTAAAGCCCACATATACATATACAATTCCCAGAGGTGCAATGAAGGATAAAACTTTAAAACAAAGGCTCGGTAAATTAAATTCTGAACGAACAAAAAACCTATTTTTAAACGTGACCTAGCAAGGACAATTTTTATGAGCATATTTTACCGACTGAAGCTATTAGCAATACTTATATCTATCTTATTAATAATTATGCTATAATTATAATTCTAATTGTGGAGTATTCTTTATAAAATAACCATAATATACTTAGATCCAAAATATATTTTTTTTAGAGTTATAGAGTAATTTTTTTTAGACTCCCAAAATGCTATGATTTATTTAAAGTATTATGTAATGTACTGATAAGAATCTTGCTCAAACTTGAACATTGTGATCTAGAATGTCAAAACTAGTAGAGAATATAAGCAATCTGTTGGATTAGGATAGAATACAAGAAAATAGTTAGTTAGTATTCACGTTTTGACCTTTTTCTAAAGCATTCCAAAAATTTTATTTTATTGCATATTACGTACATCCCTTTTCTTGGCTAGCTATTGTCCCCGTTTTTTAATATACATTTTTTAATTAAAGCTATGTTTTTTTCTGACAAAGATTATCGAGTACAAGAAACTTAGCTGATAGAGTCTACGTACTACCAAAAGCCTTTTAGGTTGAAAGTGCACGGATGGTCTTCTTGATTCTTATATCTGCGTGTGATACCTAGAAATGGTAGCGTCCTGGATTTTTTCATCTAGATGCCTTCCAGTCATTATATCAAGTATGAGGTACGAAGTAAGAGCTCCGTTGTTTTAGAATTGATCTTTAGCTCTTCCGAGAGGTACCACTGTTATGTGGGTACGTCATAAAGGGCCCTGTATTGTGGTGGTGCCCTTTTTCAGGCAAAGATGGTAAAGTAGTATTTGTTTTAAGGTTGAAAATGTGTGTGGTTCTCTAGTCAAAACAGGAAATAAGTATGGTGTACCGATAGATTGAATATGTTTCGTAGAAAAAACCAAAACATAGAATTAGATGTACAAGGTATCCAAGACAAGACAGTCCACCCTGAAAATCTTGAAAAAAAAAATTGCTTAGCGAGAAACGGCCGAACACGTCAAATTTAAGATTGAGGGAGAATTTATTGACAGAAATTGCGTTCTCTGACGTCATACCCTCACCCCCCAGAGCTCGCATGTCAATTTTTTTAAATGGGAATAAGAGTCGAATAATACCTTGAATTATGGGTAATTTTGTTCTCTACATAGCTCTATTTTTATTTATTTTATCAATTATTTATTCCCAAGGAATTTGAATAAACAACTATACAATTTCGTTGCCTGCATATTTTTTTTTATTAATCAGGTTTTATGAGAAAGTGGTAGAAATTGCAGTATTGGGTAATCTTGAGTAGGGACTTATTACATCTGCTCGAAAAATGGCTACCTCATTTGGCGTGTCTAAAAGTACCCTTCACAAAGTTTTAAAATTACACAAATATCATGTCTACAAAATTAAATTAGAGTATGAACCAAATGAAGATGATTTTGATCATCGTATATAGGCTGGTATCCTGTGAGTTCATATTGTTGGACCTTTTTTATTAATACAAATCTTAATGCTGAAAATTACTTAGAACTTCTGCAGGACAACATCAATCTTAGAATAACTGAGTTACTTGAACAAGATGATAACATTATAGAAAATAAAAGATGTTTCAGCAAGATGCGGCACCACCACATTATGTTGCTGTCATTCGTCATTTTTTGAACGGCCTGCTAAATCTCTCTTTGGAATTTTTTATTGGAGTCATCTAAAAACCAAAGTCTTTGCTACGAAGCGTGATTTCCTTAAAGATGCTTGAAAGAGAATTGTTAATAAATATCAGTTAATAACATCCAAAATGTTTGCTTATGTAGGCAGACGTTTTGAACAACAATTGTTTTTTCTGTATGGAGGTCAAGGGAGAATACTTTTAACATTTTTCCAAAAAGCAGGTGTTACATATCTTTATTTCAAGGTACTACTCGACTTATTTCAAAAAAGTTACATGGAGGCTTTGGGTGGTGAGAGGATGACATCAGAAAAACGCAATTTTGGTCAATAAATGTCCCCCTCAATATTAAATTTGACAATTAAACAATTTATTTTCCAGATTTTCAGGGTGGACTGTTTTGTTTCGGATACCTTGTATGTATATTCGAGCGAAAATTCGATAAGCCCTAGATTACCGAAAAATTATTTCAAGATTAGAGCGAAACTGCTTGTTGGCATGTCCTAATCATACAGTACAATCAATCTGGCGTTTCAAACGTTAAAATATTCATGCAGCCTTTTTTTTCAGTATTTAGTGGTTAATGAGTAAAACGTGAAAGCAAAAATGTGTATCCTCCTAGTTTTTTTGAGGATCTCTAATCTTGATTTTCTGGAAAACTGCACGAAGCAAATAATGAAGATACTTAAATTTTCTGCAAATTTCTTTTGATACTCACGCTACACAACCACCGAGGACAAAGTTAAAAGGAACAAGAGTGATCAAAAAAATTACAATTTAAAAACAATTCTTACAAACAATTAAATAATATATATCAAATAGAAGTTAAAACAGATTGATCCCAAATGAGAAATTTTAAAGTTACAAAACTAAAAATATGGCTAAAAATTAAATAATTTATAATCAAAAATAAATAATTTTGGTAAATTTGGCACCCTCGAACTTTGTTCCCGTTAATTAGTGGAGTTCAATAGTTTAAATCTCGTTAGTTAGTATTGGAATTAAGAAAGTATCGGATAAGAATTTTTTTACTTAATTCCACCAAAGGAACAATATATTTTTCTATCCATATTAGCAAAACATTGTATTGTAGTGGGCCTGAATCTCTAAGGTTTGCATTATCCATTGTTCGTGAAGGATTGAAGAAATGGACTAAATATATAATGTTGCATTGTCCCTAGATATAGTTGAATTATACACACTATTATAATTTCACAATAAACAATTTCGAACAGTAACAGGATTATTGAGAAAATGACTTTACACTAAAAAACACATATACAAGATGGATAAATACCATAAAGAACATCTGAGTAGATTCTCCAAAGAGGCCTCTTATATATTTTTGTCTTGTCCTAGCTTACTGGCGAACTAATATCTACATATAGTATGAATAATATTGGATAAAGCATAATTTAGAACAAACTAATAAAGAAACTATCGTATTTAGTGAAAATTATAAATATTCTTAAGTATATTTTAGAGAAGGAATTGTTCGAATAGGATACAAATATTAAACATAAAAGCCTTGTTGTTAAAATGGATTTTTATTTCCATTAGTATTGCTTTTACTTTATCTAGAAATCAGTAAAGTTCAGACCGTATTACAAAATATCATCAAAAACATTAAGTAAGTTTTTTATAAATACATGCCCGCTATCTGATTTATATATATACTTACCGATATTTTTGATTGCTTTGTTTAACATTATCATCTCTCTCGGTATTACACGTTCCACCTATAGATATTATTGTGCTGGTATGCCTCGGTGATGAATCTTCTCCGGATGGCAATGCTTCCGAAGCTGTATCTTCAGAGGCGCAGCTATCTTTGCTTAATTTACGTTGACTCAAATGCGATGAAATTGTTTGTCGAAATTTTTGCAAGATACTTTCACTAGCATTTTCTAAAAGAGAAACATTAATTAACAAAAAAGTGTAAACTTTAATACTAAATAATACAAAAATTATTAGCATTTTTATCTGCAAAATCATAGGAAATAATTAAGTTAAAAATTCTGCAATGGTTAGATAATAAAATATCTCATTTTCTATTTTAGATTTTAACTTTAATACTTTTGTGGCTATTTAAAAACTATAATTCCAAAATCGTTATTGTTCATTTTATTCCACCATAAAAAAAGCCTTTATGGCTTAATAAAAGATACACAAGGATTTTAGTGCAATATTTTTCAAATTAAAGATATAAAAGAATTTATGAAACAGAATTTTAAACAAACAATAAAACGTCCATCTTGTAACGCTTGTAAACAGTTTTTTAGATACACTTTATCAGTACCACAATAACCAAGAATTTAATACATAAAATTTTTTTAGTGTTTGCGCTAAGGCTAAAGTTTTATTGTTTTTATTATGAATATAAGAACTTTATAAAAGTTTTTCCTATAACAGTATGAGTCGCTTTACTTTTTTAGATTTAAAAAAAATCTTAAGTCACGTAATGAATGTTTTTTGCGGAATAAATTCCTAAGAGGTCTCTTATTTTTTATTTAATTTTTTAAGTATTAGACTGAACATCTTCTAAAAATATGAAAATGCCGCACAGGACAGATATTATTTAAGAAATAGTTACGATATGGTAAACACTGAGAAATCAGCTAATTCTCCGTTGTTCTAGAATAACACAGTGATACAACGTATGACGTGTCGAAGGTTAGTGGAAATATTCCGGAACAGCGTTCTCCCGAGTATATAAAGAGCCGTATCGCCGATAGTCAGAAGATCAGAATATTGACGCGAAATTTAAATAGTTGTAAATAAATATAGAAAAATAAATATCTCTAGTACTAAAGTGTATAAATAAATGAGTGACTATTTTAGACTGTTATATTTCAGAACAACGTATTAGCATTCTAGATAATCTTTACATTATTGACTTTTGTGAATATACTTTATATTTAACTTGCATTGGATTAGTAGCAGTTTTTAATTTTAGTTTTGGTCTAATGAAGTAAATATTTGCTATTTTTGGCACCACATATTTCGTTAATAAATTAAAAAATCAATTCGGCTTAATTAAATTTTTGCTTAATTGCTAATATTTTATATCACTGAAAAATGCTTAAAGTAGATCAAGTCTAAGATACTTTTTATGTTTTTCATTCTTACGCTATCCATTACCAAAAACCTATGTAAAATCATTGTAAAACATCCACGGTTAAATCATTAATTTTACAAGATTTATTCAGGATTTAAAACAAATAACACATTTCAATTTACAGCTATTATGCCATTTAATTACGTTAATTAATCAGTAATTATTCAACGTTCCTCTTGCCTCATTATCTTAGTGTTATTGCCAAAATCATCTTAGAAAATAATTTTATTTACAAGTATGATCGCTATTATCATAGTCAAATCTAATAATAGTTTTATTAGGAGCAAAAAGAAAAGAAGAATATAAATGTAATTTTTATTTTTTGCCTACTTTTCGCCACATACGAGAAAAAACGGATTAATTACAAATAATAATTACTAAAATATGAGTAAGTGTACAATTATAAAGCATAAATTGATAAGAGATAATCTTGCCAAGCTATTCCTATTTTATACGTATTAATATCCTGTTTTAATATTTAAAAAGAAAGGGATAAAAGTGTAAATACAAGCAAATTAAGGAAGCGAATTTGCAAATAATTTAATGTTTAATCAATTATTCCAAACAGAAATAACAGATAGTCGTACCAGAATAACGAAAAAATGTTTCCAAGTTAAATAGTAGTTTTTAATTTAGATTAATTTTCCATTATCTCTTAAAGATAAAGGAATTTAAAAAAAAACAATAAATTACAAACAAATTAAAGAATCAAGTTTGTAACGACTTTTGTGTATTATTGGGTTTGCTTACATCTCATTGATTCGAATATAGATAATATTCATGTACGTTACCTGGTTGCTTTGGGCAAGAGTCGGCCCTACACTTTATTCTTTAACTTTTTTTTAACATAATTATTGCATATTTCAATATTAATATAAAAACAATATAAAAGGTGCTGCTCCAACACTTTCCGCGTGATTCCATACAATACTGTTCGTTGAAATCATCAATGGTCAACTCACCACGGATCTCTTCTAGGTAATTTCAGAGGAATTATTTAAATGCAATATTTATAATTATTTTGATCTATATTGTCTAAAGAGAAATTTTTGATAAATTAAGTATTGTTTATTATATATCAATTAATAATTAATTAATTCTAAGACAATGGTTAAAAGTAGTATAATCTCTGTAGCAGTGATTTAAAGTAATGCCGAGAAATACTAAAACATGGTTGGGACTATAAAGCCGAATGCGATAAGAAGATTGTCTAGAGGGAATTGTTTGGGGACTAAAAGAGAAAGTTGAAAGGAAATTATTATAGTGGAGATCACAAAAAATTAAAAAGAGTCTTAAAAAAAGTTTTCAAGTATTTTTGAAAGTATTAACGTATATTCTCTGTTCAGAAAATGAAAGTTGGACGATGGTTAGAACTAATAATAAATAAACAAAAAAATAGCATTCTTTGATTTAAGCTTGATCTGAACTTATTTATTTCTTTTTGTAATGTCTTTCTTATTACGTTTATTTCTTGCAAATAAAGTATCTTAGAATAAAAGTATTTAAAGTAGTATTGGCAATACTTCAATATTTTTGTAAATAAAATATTGACAAGTACCTACTCTTTTATAAAATTTATCCCAATCAATTGAACGAAAGCTAATTTTTTATTCAAACGAAAAAACATTCATGGAAAATTAAATATAATAAAACGTGGCCAGCAATGGAATACATAAATATATACTATAACGGTTATATCCAGAAATGCTTCGTTTCGTAGGTGCAAATCCAAAATTCAAATTTAACGTAAGTAATAGGCTCTCACTTGTAGAGGGCGCTACACTAAAGTATTTATTTCCACTTTTAATGTATTATAACATTTTTATACTAGCTTGAATAGATATTCAAAAAATAGACACAAAAACAGACAAAAAACATTTCTTTAACATTTTTGCGTAAAATATATATTGAGAAAACTCGCTACGAGCCGCCGTTTTAAAGATATTTAGATTTCAAGAAATTAATGCAATGCATTTAATATAACCTTTTTTATGCTATAGTACATACAAACGGTTTTATAAAAAATAAAATAAAAAAATTTGTGATAGAGAAATATTTTATTTTCTTAAAAATTGAATTTAAATAAATTGAGGTTATGGTATATCAAAAGTATAAATAACTTACTACAAGTTGTAATCCTACTAGCATTCAATTTGAATTTCGTACGTAAAAAATCCTCCAGATACCTTTTTTGATTTAAATATTGGCACATTTTAAAAAATTATTGAGAAAAACAAAAATAAAACTTTGTTTCGCAATATTAATGAAATACCCTGTATACTGTACTATTTGCTTCAATACTTACATATTCTAAACACACATACATACTCTTAACATAATATTTGGGGTATTTTATACCCCAAATTTTGGGGTGGTGCGTCGCCGAGCGGAACATAGAAAAATCTATGTAAATTTTAAGGGGGTCAATTATTGGCTTCCCTGTACATTTTATAGAAAAAATGTTAGATAACTTTTTTAAGAGACCAATCTGGCAAACCCTTGTGCAAAGTTTCAAAACATTTTAATAAGCGAATCTTGAATTATTCAATTAAATGTAATTGCAAAGTAAAATGAATATTGCCGCTGACATGAGGAAAAGTGTCAATAAATCAGTGACAGTCGATATTTGAAAACATGTATGAATTATTTAATCGACGAAGAAATAGCTATAATTAAGTGGCATTATGCGTGAATCAACTTTAGAGCAGTATCTAAAATTTTTTCTGTTTATTTCCCCACCAAGCCCATTCCGTCCATTTCAACGTATTGTCAATAAGTTCGAATCCAAAAGGACCGTAATAAATAATTGTAAATGTTCAACTCAGGATATTGAAAATAGAGCCGAAGAAAGAGAGAACAGAGATCCTAATATTCTACTGAGTGTGGAGGAAAACAAGATGGTTAGTACGAGGGTTTTTGGGCAAGAGGTAAATAAACATCATACGACGGTTTTGCGCACTTTAAAAAAACACAAATATTATTCGTATAAACTCGAAAAACATCAAAAGCTGCAGGAAGGAGATGAAGAGCGAAGAATGGCATTTTGCTTTGAAATGATAGAAAGAGCAAATAATGATTTTGATGGAATTTTTTAAGAAATATTTGTTTTACCAATGAATGTACATTTACCTTCAACAATGAACTAAATGTTCAGAATTGCCGGTATTAGAGCCAAGAAAATGAACATAGCTTTGTTCATACTCGGACAAAACATCCCCAAAAAACAAATTTATTCGTGGGAATTATCGGACTATATCAATGGACCCTTTTTTATGGACTATAACCTAACAGCTGAAACCTATTTGGACTTATTTCAAAATTAAATTGGACCCGCCTTGGAAGAAGTTGTTCAGGAAGATCAAATGATCTGGTACCAAATGGATGGTTGCCCGGCCCATAATGCCCGTATGGTTAGAGAGTGCTTGGAAAATGCTTTTAACGGCAGTATTATTGGTCCACGGTACCGGATACTTTGGCCAGCCAGGTCACCTGATTTTTCACCGAATGACTTCTTTTTGTGGGGTCATTTAAAAAGTGTCATTTATAAAAGTGTAAAAATTTGAGAATCTAAACCAGTTATAAAACGCTATTTCGTTAGAATCTAATAAAATTTCCCAATATCAACTTAGTAACGTTAGAAATGAATTTTATGATCGGTTAGGATATTGTTTATCTGTTAATGGGAGGTTATTTGAACATTTGATTGATGTTGTTATGTAAGTCTCTATTATTTTTAAAAAAGATATTGCATTTTATTTTATTTTTTGACACTTAATAAAATATTAAGAGTTCTGTTATCTCTTTTTTTGGATCTATTTTCGATCTTCTGAGTTAAACGTTTACAATTATTTATTGCAATATCTTTGGACTCGAATTTACAAACAATAGGTTTAATGGTTGAAATGGACCAGATAGGCTTGATGAGAAAATAAATTGAAAATATTTCAGATTCTTAGTTTGATAAAATTATTTTTTTTAATAATCGATCATAATAATTGTTATTGGTTTAATTTCATCGTTATATTAAATAAAAGTTTAAATGAAAAAGTAATGTTAACGTGTCTTAATTTGAATGTATGGTTGTCAGATTGATAAAACGAAAAAAAAAACAGTTCGGCTGTATGTCAGATTTGACAAAGCCTTATAACAAATTGTTTGCTGGTGGCTGGTGTCTGGTTTTATCTGAACCGAAATTTTATTTATTTTGCAATTACATTTAATTGAATAAATCAAGATTCCAGATTCCAGGATCATTTGCCTGATTGGTCTCTTCAAAAAGTTAACTTACATTTTTTCTGTAAAATGTACAGGGAAGCCAATAATTGACCCCCTTAAAATTTACATGGGATTTCCTATGTTCCGCTCGGCGACGCACCACCCGGTATACTACCTACCGTCTTATGAATTTATTAAGTTTGTTTTTACTTTAACCTGTAGTATGGTATATTAATTGAGTTACGTTACCCTAAACAAATAACTATTGGATTGAAATCTGGAGATATTGGATAACAATATTTTGGTGTTTGGTTCCCTAACCATCTCTGATAAGTTTTAGTAAATTAGTGAAGTACTTGTATTGTTATGCGGGAATATTTCGATATTAAAAACAAACAGGCTTTAAAATATACTTATACATATAACAATTTTTTTTTCAAATAGTACGTTTGGGGTCTTGGAGAAGTTCTAAGTGAGTTGGTTCTTATAAGTTCACTGTTAATTTTAAAATTAATTGAAATAATATATTGCCATATATACAAGGTGTCCTATAACTTATTCGCTATAGAGCAACAGGTGTATAAGGGATCAAAATAATAGAAATTTGTTTCATAAATATGGTAAAATATGTTAGTTGTTAAAAAATTACCAGGGTGTTAGAGGGCTTACAAAATATTAAGGTTAAGGCTACAGAAACACTACGATATTTTAAAATAGGTAAATCAATAACATCAATATCATCAATATGAAAACTAATGTACTAATTTTCGAAGGTAAGAAATCTGGGGTTTGTATTAGTTTGAATTTAGTTCCTAGAGGGCGCTTTCTATAAATTAGATTTTTAGAACTTTATTTTTAAATCTAATATCTAAAAAAATTCAAATGTTTAGGTTTTTGTCAATGAATCTTTTGAGGTTAATTTTAAACCATTATTATTGTATTTACTAATTATCAAAATATTAAAAAAAATCGACTAAATAGTTTTTCTATTTCCAAAAACCAAACTGTTATCCATATTAAAAAAATCATGGTTATGTATAGCAATGCAAACTATTCACATAAAATGCAAAATAATTCAAAACCAGTTAAGCATGGAACATTATATATAAAATATAGTCTAAAATTGTATGCAAAAAAAAAACTGTAAATTAATTGAAAATCTAAGCTGAAAACGCACTATGAGGCATTGTTTATATCTGCACTTGGAAAATAATTCTCATCACTATACATTATAATACAAAAAAATATGCTTCTTCAAGAACTTTTTTTATTTTACTTATTTATTCATTAACCTATATACGACAAGTCATGTACATACATGCATCCAAAACAGTCGAACCATGATTTATATTTTTGAATTTAAAATGAAAACTATACTTTATAAATTATGACACAAACAAAATAACCACTAAAATAACAAAAAATTAAGCACTATAATAATTAAAATACTCATTCTGCCAAAATTGTTTTTAAACCCTGCTTAAATCTAACCACAAGCAATTCCTATTAAAAAAAAATATTGGCAGGGCATTAAAATATTTAATAACCCAATATCCCGGACCACTTTGACATCTTTTTAGTCCCTAATGTGCCGGTACTAAATTTTGTCTGTCTCTGGTTTGGTAATCATGAAGGCAAGGTTCGTGTACCCAAGCGTTTCGAACTTTCTTTACAATCATACCTGAATCCCAAACCCCTCTCCACCCTAACAGCTTTCCTCTGTAAGCAGAACAAATATTTGGCATTTGGAGCACGGCCTCACACATGAATACGAGACATTATCGTTATATATAAGAGAAGATTTAAGTTAGCGAAACATGTGTCGAGGGTAAAAATAAAAAGTTTTGGTTCGTGCTAAAACTATGTCGTAATTTAATAACATAAAAAAAGTTAAAAATTAAAAAAAGCAAAAGGATTGTGTAATCGGAATATCCCGTCAGTCATGAAGTAGAAAAAGTAGAGATAGTATTTTCCGACACATGTTTCTATTTAATGGTTTCTTCAGGTACAGGTAACGTAACCAAAAATCCAAAAGAAAAAAAAAATCCTATGTGATCATAGAACAGCCAATTCGTGTAATTAGCTATAAGCCCCCGGTTTGAAGGAAAATATGCAATATCTTAATTAAGGAAGTACAATCTACCTGTGTAATATAACCTTAATAGAATTAGAATGAAAGGGAAAGAGAGGGAGGCATAAAAAGTTAGGCATTGGTGGTCGGTAAAAGCTAAAACGCCATATCATTAATTTTATATCATTTTCATGCTGCCATAAAAGTATCATTTATTTGGCTCTCCTGTAGACGAGTTTTTTTTCTAATATCTCCAGATATATAACACCTAAGTACCAATTTGGTTTAGCGAGTATCTAATTTCATTAAATTTATTAATAGTGATAAATTTAATATTGTAATATTTAATAATATAATAAAAAAATAAACTAATAAATATTGCATATAGTGGGCATTTTATTAGAGGACCTAAGTATCTACAGGGTGCTTTTAAAAAAGGCAGAGGCTTTTAAATTTTTTCTTAACTATTTTCTAAGTATAAACTTTTTTTAATCATTTTGTTTCTTGGGGATGGATCTCCTATATGTTAAATGGGATTCTCGATGTATTATATCACGTTGCATTCTACTTTTTAAACTAATATATGGCCATTTCGGATTACTAAAATGATGTGTCTGATTTCTAAAATTTCTTTTAGATAATTAAATATCAAATTGCATATCGACGGGTTTTTGACAAAACATCGTATTGTCGCTTACGAGTCCATAAATTGCTTTTTTTGGACAAACTGTTGCTTACGATAAAATACACATTAGTAGTACTTTCCATGTCTTTAATATTCACTATTAACGGCTTAAAATGAATATTTACTTGAACGTAACCACCGATTATTTCCAGACGCTTTTTAAAATGTCACTATTTTTATCGTATGCACCACTGGGTAATTTTGCACCAAAAGCACCAAATATAATATTTTATATGTTTTTCTATTTTTTAAAGAGAAAGGGTTTAAATCAATAAAACAAATTCAAATTAAATGAAACCGGATTTTGCTTCCTTACTACAGGGTAGAAAACAATATTTTTTTTTGTTCATTATTTATTGTGCAAACTAACCCCTTGGTACGCAATACTTATCAGCAAATTATTATCAGTTTAAAAACTTTTTCAAATTAAACTTTAAAAGATGTCGACGCGGCAACTCAAAATAATCCTACAAATCATGCAGAATCAGAGAATAATTTGCAAAATGAATATGCTCTTTTAAGTTCAGTTCAATGCAGTAATAGCATTGAAGCAGGATATCTAGATCCTAGCAGTATGGGTTTTGAACAAGATCAGGCAAATACATCTTTTTTTGATATTGATAATATTCCGATAATAATGTGATGATAATGGTTTTTCTGCAGCAGTTGACATCGCAACGGACAACGACATAGGAAACTACGTTCCACTTAAGCCTGTAAATTTAAATGATCTGGGGGAAACTGCTAATAATGCTTCTTTTATTCGTTAATATTGAAAAACCAATCATGTCAAATAAATTGGTAGACTATTCATCCAGTTCAGAATCAGAAAACGATGAAAATAAAACTCCTAAAAAAATAGACGCGACTCTGATGAATATTCTTTTCACGAAGAAAAAGAGTCCTATATGAGCTTTTCTGATTCAGAAATCTCAGATCGCAGACATCATATCACCCCAGACATTGTAGGAAGCGCAGGCATAAAGAAAACTAAAAAGATATAAAAAAAAATAGTAAAACAAACCGAAAGAGCATTAGGGGCTGGAAAAATGGTCCAAGAAAATCCTTGCAAAAATAAAAGGTGTCAAAATGGATGTGCAGCAAAACTAACGGAACAAGAGCGACATGAGAAATTCGAATATTATTGGGGTTTAGGCAGTCGTTCCAAACAAAGGGTTTGGCTTCTATTATGCATAAAAGAACGGAAAGTAAAAAGAAGACGAGTAAATGACGTTAACCTTAGTAGAAGAAATAAAACCTTCATTTACACAATAAAATAGAACGAAAAGGAAATTAAGGTTTGCCAACAATTTATTCTAAAAACCTTTTGTATCTCACAGATGACTTTACGCTATTCTAAGGAAAATGCAGTAACTGGAATATTTCCCAAAGTCGATCAAAGAGGCAGACACAACCCACCTCATAAAACTTTAATTGAAGACAAAAATGAAGTTCATGACTTTATTAAAAAGTTACCCGCAGTTGCATCACATTATTGAAGATCAAGCACAACTAAGAAATGTATCTTATTTATATCGGCTTTTCGCAAAAGAGCAATTACAGTCTCGCAAAGTAAAAACTAATGTATCACTAAGAGTATTCAGGAAAATTTTCAATAATGACTTTAATATTGGGTTTTAAAAGGATAAGTGTGTTCTTTGCGAATTTAGAAAAGACAAAGATGACAAATTCAGTGAAGCAGATGACGTGAAGCACCAATTTCATATGAAAGAAAAAGATGAGTGCAAACAAAACTTTTTAGCAGACTAACAGATCGCAAAAGAGGATGATAGTTTTCTGTGTGCAAGTTTCGACCTTCAAAAAGTTTTAAATACACCTCATGGCGATAATGCTTCTTCTATACTATTCGCGAAAGTATTCATTTTACAACGAAACGGTTTATGAAAGCGGAATAAGAAAAACTTATTGCTATTTATGGGGTGAAGTAGATGGAAATCGAGGCACTAACGCAATTTGCACCGTTCTTTATATATCACCATTCTTAATATTTACTGGAAATTCATAATGATCGCAAAAACGTAAAAACAATTGCACTATATTGCGATAGCTGTACTGGTCAGAATAAAAATAAGGCCATGCTTATAATGTTGCATACATTTAAAAAACATCCGTCATATTAAAATAACCTTCCTTTTACTTTGACATATTTATATGCGATTAGATACAGTCCATACCACAATAGAAAGATTTACTCGCAGGAGAGTTATCTGGGCACCCTCAGAATGCCCAACCATAATTGCAAATTCGAGAATTCACCCTGAACCTTTTAAAGTTATAAGCATGAAACATTCTGATTTTCTGTCATAGAAATCAGTAAGTGAAAATTATTTACAAAGTAATAGTAAATTTATCAATCGAAAAAAATTTTAAATCAGTCAAGTAAGAATCGTATTTATGAACAAAGGAGAAGACACACTAATAATTAAGCATTCTTATCCTGATACCGCCAAAATTTGTGTTTTGCCTATTTCAAGTGGAGTTCGTAAAGGTTTGTTAAAATAATTCATACCTACGAATAGATACTAATATTTTAAATATTATTTTTTCTCATTTCATAGGCAGAAGATCAAAAGTGTTACAGAAAAAACTGAAACCGGTTTACAAAAATCCATTAGAAATTTCCCTTCCAAAGTTTCAAAACCTAATGGAACTATGCAATAAGCACATTATACCCAGGGGCCGAATTTCCAGATATTTTAGCTGAAACAGACGACGAAGAGCAAACCGACGACCTTTAGTATTTTTTTCCATACAGTTATTATATTAATACGGTTTTTGAATACATAATTTATGTTTAATAAAGAATTTGATATTACCCGTTTTAAAAATTTAAATCCCAAAAAACATCGTAAGCTCCGTCATAACTCTATCGTAACCCACAAATAAATAATTGACAATTTAAAAAAGGTATTAACAAAACATTGTAAGCGACAAATATACCCGAAAAACTGTAAAATTTTACAAAAAAATAATTTTTAAAGTTATCTAAATTACTTTAGGAGTTCAGAAAAAAAACAACAAATTTTATTAAAAAATAAAAATAATAGAAGAAAAAAATATTTCTTGTAAAATTCGAGGAAAGTAGCTTCTATTGAAGAATAGAATACAAAACTCATATATTTTCTAAATTGATTTTTACTAGAAAAGTGACGCACTAACGTAATATCCAACAAAATAAGTAAATAATTATAAATTTGTCACAACAATACAGAATCTACTTAGTATCTCATTTAAAATAACAAATTATGTATCAATATGCAACAAATAAAACATTCTGAATATAAAAAAATTATAAACCAAAAGTTAACTTGAAGCTAAAAAGCACTACACTTTATTTTTTAAAACACCCTGTCGATTCTGAAAAAAAAGGTATATGACCGTAATAAAATACTTTACACACCGTACATAAATTAATTTAAACTTGCAAGCTTAATTTAAATAGACGAGCAAAATTGTATTTTTTCCCTTTAGAGAAAACGAACCAAATTATATTTTTTCTTTTTCGTTTGAAATTCGTTCGGGTATATAATAAACTTAAATTTTCAGAATATATTGTACGTTTGTAAGAAAAGTTAATGGAACAAAAAAACCGTTTAACTTTTTTAAATTAAATGAGTTATTATTTAAGTCTTTTAGTAGAATTTAATATTTTATTAAACTTAAAAAAATGCTACAGGTCTTACTATATAATAAGAATCAATAAGTGATTTTGTATAAGAATCAAGAAGTGGTGTTAAATAGGAATACTCAAGAAAAGCTCGTGTATACCAAAATCACACTCTTGATCAAACATAAAGCATAAAAATTGATTTTTCATCACCTATAGGGTGCTTTAAAAATGTACATATTATTATGAAAATTTTCATAATAAATAAATCTATTTATGCCCAAATATTATCTTTCGTTTTAAAATATTTGTAGTTTATCTGATAAAAATGGGATATTAGTTAGATTTAATAATAACTTATTAAGTAGATTAAATAATAATAGTAATTTGTTTCGTAAAGTTTTCGCTATTGTTAAATTCTATTAGGATCACATTATTTAATATATTATAAAAAAATTATTGTACTCTCTTAACAGTGTATCAAATGAAATGAAGATCAATTAAAAAAATCTTTGATTATGTGCATTAGAAAAAGAGAGAGATCTACAAGGAAAGCTAAGTATTTTTGAATACTTAATATTTTTAATATTTTTTTAATTACGTTAAAAGTACGGTAGTGTAGATTTTTCTATCGAAACGTCCGTGAGTTAAGATTTATATTATATAAATTAATTTTTCCTTTTTATTAAAAAAAGTTAAGCAAGATATTGAAAAGAAGAAACAAGCTTAATGGTGGATCGAGAAACCCTTAACTTCAGAGTATATCAAAAAAATATATTATAACTTAAGTAAGCTATTATATCTCAGAATTATTGAACTTGGATTGAAGTAAATATAATGGTATAATATAAGTAAATATAAGATATAATTAGGAATTTAACTTTAGAATTCTTGAAGTTAATGTTTGAGTAAGATTAATATTAACATACTATTTTTAGCATAGCTTGGTTAGTTTCTTTGATAAAAAAATTCAACAGACACAATAAGCACTAAATAACTAACATGACCTTATGAGGCTATAAATAATTATTATAATATAATTATAATACAAATATCTACTTTAATAAATTTGGTCACTGGTGTGTAATTTGTATAACAACGAAAAAAATAATTTTGTCTGAATAATAATAGATTATATAAGTATATCAGTAAGATAAAAATATTTTTTTTTATTTATTTAAGAGAGTAAAACTATTTAAGAATTCAAATATAAACTGCAATTAATTGAAATATCCTTAAATACAACCAGAATTTACATAGATACATGAATACATATACTATGAATACATGACATGAAAAAAGTACGTGTTAAGTCCATAGATTTCCAATTTCTGTTTTTTAATATGTTTTTTTTGAATAAATATTTTTATTGTATTTATAAAATATCTGTAAATTAAAAAAAAATTTGTTTTAAATTTTAAGCAAATTTTCCACATTTACCCAGTTAATGTTAACTAATAAAAATAGTTATTGTAAAAGACTAACGTATAAAAATAAACGTATTAAATAAAAGGGGCAAAAAGTTATTTATTAGCCGCCGTATGTAATCGTTATCTATGAAATAAGTATTAATGCAGATTTCAAAACCTTCTATATTTAATACCTCCTTTTCAGAATTAAGTCAGCTTCAGCGTAATATCATAGATCTATACTTTTTGAATGAACCATATTTAAAAAAGACAGTCCCACTCTATCAATTGGAAAAACATAATAATACATTTTGTCGAATTTATCTTCGTATGGAATGCAATATCAAAATATTGTAAATAAATCCTACCTGAGTAGGGAAATACACAATTCTTATTAATTATTATGAGACTATAATTATTTTAATAAGATTTATAGTTATAGTTTCTAATTTAAATATACAAAAACAATTAAAGTATTAAAAAAAAAATTAAAACTATTCTTGCCTAATTAAAAGTTTTTAATGAGTATCTGATGAATGACATAAAGTAAAAAAGAGATAATTTTTTAAAAATAGCGAATGTGAAAAAAATTTCAAATAAGATTACTTGACGAAGTAACATAAATGATGATTCTTCGGAAGATGAAAATTCTTTAAGAACTTTTAGAGAAAATTTAAATAGTAAATTGAATTTTAGTTATATGTATAATCGCCTTTTTTTATGATTTGATGAATTAAAGAATCAGAGGGGCTCACGTATACATGTATTTTTGAAATAAAATTCTTTAAATTCTTGGTAGGCACCTCCATAGGAGGTGCTAGTTATATCATTTTAGTTCCAGTTAATTGATAAAAGTTTCCGTTAAATTTTCACTTATATTAGTAACTAAATGCCTCTTGGTTTTTATGAAATGACCTTAAGTCCGTGGTTCTTAAAATGTAACATAAGTATATATGGCATTTTTAGAAAAAAATAGCTTAAAAATATCGAGCTTTGTCTTAAAAAACCTTTCATAGTGTTCATCAACAGAAATTTCAAGATAGCCTTTATTATTTTAAAATAGTAGCAATAATTTTGAAAATTTATTTAATTAAGGAAACAAATTATATTATATTTTTACAGATATTTTAAAAAATTTATTGTTTTAAATTTAGCGTGTGGCACCATTAAAAAGAATTTTTAAAAGACCCTTAAGCTTATTTAATGGCTCTTAGGGTATTGCCATTTAAAACGAGTTTGCCATAAAAGTGTGCACTTAAACTTCAGGCCGTTAGAAAAGATTGGCTAATACATAATTTTAATTTACTTTCTCTTACATTACATAGATATTCGTTTAAGAGATTTTCAATAGATACATCTTAAATTTTAAGCATATGTATGAGTAATTCAATCCTATATTTGCAATAGTTTCCTAATTATTGCACATAAAAATAGTACATGAATGATTAAAATAATGTTATGATCAAAGGTGACGAAACTGTAAACTTACTGGCATGGCTCCTACAAAAATTAAATGAAACAGTTCTACATAAATCAGATCCCTGCAGAGTGATTTGTCTCTTTTTACGTTCAGAAGTCATTATTGTTATCACAGAAAACACGAACATTAAATTTCACAAAGTTTTAAAATGGACAATGGTATCACAGAAAATAAAAATCACAATAATTAAAATCAACACATAATCTTTAAAAAAAAATAGTTCTATATATAATGAGATATAGTAAATAAGTTGCCTATACTTTTTAATATTATTATAGACTTATACTCATACTGTCACTTAAATTCTTATTTAGACTAAGATAAAGACAAACTTATCGTCTAAGCAAAACAAACCCAGAATACATTTTGTAGGTAAATATGCACTCTCGTTAATACTGGATGCTCGAAACAAGGTCAAATATCACCGGCTATTTTGAAGGACTAGTGTAAAACCAATCAGCAGTTGATTCAACCTGCCGATTATTACAGGGCGTTTCATAGTAGAACACATCCGAAACGTAGTCAAATACAGGATGAATCATAATTCATAATCATAACGCGCCTCAGAATGTGTAAGGTGTAAAAAAACTCCCTTTAAAAATATGCCCAAGACGCTTAGTTTTCGAGAGTGGATAAATTAAAAGTGTAAAACATATTATAAAATAAACAATATTTCTTAATATTTTCTGATGAAATTGTAATAACTGAATATTATTCTTTAAGTATAGAGCTAATAGTAGGATTTTATTTTACTGCTTTATTTTTAAAAAAATATACAATAATATTGTAAAATATTGATTTTTTTCGTATTGCTTAAAAGTACAAGTATAGTTATAATTTATAAAATTATTATTGTCTGTTTTTCTTTTTTTTAGAGAATACGTAGAAACATCTCATGATGCCTAGTACAGGTGAAACACGTATAATCCTTTGTCTTTGCATTCAATATCTTTGAGACCTCTGACTTTGACTCTGATTTTATCTTTACTATCTATACATATTGTTTTGTTTTAAGATCATATCGCTTTGATTGATAGTTTATAGTTGATTATTGATCTTTAATTATTAATTTATCTTTTTTATTTGTCTAATATTTGCTTATAATACGTTTTACTAAGTTTAACAAACATTGTAAAACCAACTAGTTTTACAGCAATTTATTTTACAATAAATACATTAAAGTAACTGTAAATAATTGCTGGAATAAACTTAATAAATTTTATTATTTAACATTCTAGTGGAGCCAGAAATATTTTGGTTAAATTATTTCCTGGACTTTGATTTGCCCCTTACTAAACCTAAATGCTTTAGCTTTGAGAATAATGCATTACATTGGTTTACTTACTATGACTACATACCCTAATATCAATCTATATTTTTGCGTAAAATCTTTCCCTAATCAATACCAACATCTGGAGAGATCATATAAAATTTCATCGAATTATATTGTTGTTACTTTTCTTCCTTTAATCAGGATTACATTTGAAACCTAATATATAAAATTACAATTTAGTGTATCATAACTTAATCTTTTGCCAATTAAATTCCAATAAATCTAAATAAACGTCAGTTTTTTAAGAAACTTCAGATTTTACAAATGTGAATAATAAATTACTTTTATGAGATCTACTTTATTACAGAATATTCTTAATTTGAATAAAAAGCTGAGCCTAGTATTAATTTTATAGTATTATAGTTATATTAAATTATCTAGTATTATTTTTTCCTTATTTGACCAATATGCATTGTTTAAGAAAATCAAAATTAAAACAAGAATCATCTATGATTTACTAACCTATTATTCTAGATATATTTATTTGCAACTTGTTATCAATATACAGAGAATGTACTAATTCTGTCACAATATAATACTAAAATATTAAATATATGATATTTCACAGAGAGCGACGTATGCCACAGTTAACCAATTTCACATTTATGTACTCCTAATATAACATTCTAACTTGCTCAGATGTTAATGGACTTTATTACAAGGAAATTACTGCTTGGCCCATTGTAACCTCAGTTTGACATTTGAGTAAAATTTACTGTGAATCGGCAGCCACCTTCTATATAATTTATGTTTTGGTTGTTCTGTTCCGGTTCTGCTGGTCAGTCTGTTTTCATCGAGCTTTACAGTTTCTCTTGCATGTGTTCTATTTCTGTCTTTATTTTAGGACTTCTTGCGTTGTAATAGCTACTACCGTCTGTGCCGTATCAGCGGTGTGGTTAGTTTAGAAAGATATATATTCTATATTTTGTTTTTAGTTCTTAGATGGAATAGGATTCAATTTTATTTAAACTTGAAATGATTGGAATTTTAAGCGATAGGAAAGGCCATATTTAATAATATACAGAGTGCGTCAGCATGGCGTACGGCTAAAATAGCGCCTAAACTATACCGAGCGGAAAAAAACTTATGTAACATGGTTAAAAGGTTGACAAAAATCTACAAACTAAAAATAATTCTACATATACACGGTGCGTCAAAAATAAGTTAGTATATATATATTTTTAGTTTACGGAATCAGCTTTCAGTTAGAAATTAAAAGTTTTAAGTATCTAGTAAAAAATTACCAATTTACTAAAATAAAATATGCAATAACTCAATATTTAATGGAACACTCTGTATTTTTCTCTTTCATGAAATTTGTTTATTTAATGCTACATTTCTTACAAAGTATGTCCTACACCTAACTCGCTTTTTTTTAGACATTTTACGTTCTTTAAAAAACGATGCCAATTGTCTGTATTAATTATGTATGTATTTATACTAACAATTATATTTTAAAACTGATTAATAAAAGTTTAAAGTTGTTCTAAAATTAAATCATAACTACATTACAAACTACTCTCAATATGGCCTCTTAAGTTTCGTGCGCAAGCAATAATTCTTTTTAAAAATGAATCACTCACTTTTTCTAACATATCACATATGATTGTTCGGATAACTTTTCTAATTTTTAACTGCATATTTCCATTTGTAGTTGGAGTCACTTGGTGTACTTTCTCCTTTACATATCCCCAAAAAAAGAACTCCGTCATAGTCAAATCTGGAAACCTGGGTGGCCATTGTACTAGTCCAACCCTATCAATCCATCTATTTGGAAAACGGTCATCTGAGCTCCATTTTGCTGAAACCAAATCCTGTCCAAAACCAATCCAAAAAAATGCGGCCCAATGGTATAATTTCCAATAGTCCCTGCCCAAACATTAATAGGTGTTGGTGGTGAGTTTTATGTGTAAAGAAAGGATTGCTGGTATCATAATAATGAAAATTGTGCCTGTTAACATTGTTATTATTATGAAAAGTTGCAACATCCGAAAAAAGTACCAAATTTAAAAAACCAGGTTGCTGCATCATATCTTGTGCCGATTGACAAAAAATAAGAGGTCTTTCATAATCTTGCGGCTGTAATTCATACAACAGTTGAATATGGTAAGGATGAAAATGTTCACTTTGTAGCATTCGTGTAACGGAACTTGCACTAACACCAACCGGTAATTCTCTAACGAGTTGTCTACTACTTCTTTGAGGCATCTCAACTACACTTAAAGCTACCATCATTTTATTTTCTTCCTTTGTAGCAGGTTTTACCCGTTCATGTTTTTCATACATAACTTTTTCTGTACTTTCGAATCTTTCTTTAAGTTTCTCAAATACTTGTGATTAAGGGTGCCTTTTTTCGGGGTAACAGCCCCTCAGCATATATCATTTCGACAAGTTCTTCCTCAAAGATAATTCATAATTTGCAAGTAATACAATAATTTTAATCTTTAAAATTTATTTCACCCTAATGCGAAATATTTTTATTACCGATATTCAAAAAAATACTAAGCCAAATGCAACTATTTAAATGTCAGTTCAGTATTTTTGCCGATAGTCTGTCAACAATACAAACACATTTTTCTAAGCAATACATAGTAATGCACTTTTATTGGCATCGTTTTTCATAGAATGTAAAATATCTCAAAAAAGCTTTTTTATATAAGACATGTAGACAATAAATAAGCAAACTTTATGAAAATCGAGTTATTGCATATTTTATTTAGGTAAATTGGTAAATTTATATTAGACACTCTGTATGAATAAAAATTAGACTTTTACTGAAAGATAAAGCTAACTAAACCGTAAGCTAAATACATTACAAATTTTGTTTATCTAGATTAAATACAGCGGTTGTTATAAATATTTTAATAAACCCCTTAAAACACTAAAAATATCCTAAAAATACGAATTAAGTGGCAACGCCGTAATTAAATTTGAAAAATGAGGTATGAGCGTAAAACTCTTGTTGTCCCCAAAAGCATAACGCCATTAAATACAGAGTGTTCCATTTGAAAAAACTACATATTTTTCCGTAACTTATTTTTGACGCACCCCGTATATGTAAAATTATGTTTAGTTTGTAGATTTTTGTCAACCTTTCAACAATGTCATATAAGTTTTTTTCTACTCGGTATAGTTTAGGCGCTATTTTAGCCGTACGTTTTGCTGACACACCCTGTATATAGTTTATTCAATTGCTCTGGTACTGATAAAGTTAATAATTTTTAATTAATTGTGAATAATTTTTAAATCATAATTAATACAATTTACTTTTAGTAGCAAATTGTGTATCGGACATTAATATACATAAAGTCTTTATTTACACTTCATATAAATGATATAAAAGGGTGCGGGGAGACCTGACTTAATAGTTTTAAGCCAAAAAATGTTTTTTGAAGAAATAGTTTTGAGTAAATTTATATAATTAGCCAAAGAAAATAAAGAGGCAATTTGAATTTGCACATATGTAGACACGGCAGTCTAAAATGTTATTTAAATTTATAAAATACCACTTATTGAAATTAAAGAAAATATTATATTACTATATACAATATTACTATGGTAATTGTAACGCAGATGATCATGATATTTTCTTTAATATCAATAAGTGGTATTTTATAAATTTAAATAACATTTTAGACTGCCGTGTTTACATAGATGCAAATCCAAATCGCCTCTAAATTTTCATTGGCTAATTATATAAATTTACTTACAAAACAAGTCAGCACGATATTTATTTATAGTTCTTAATAGCTCTTGGTATAAATTATAGTTTCAAAGAAGTTCCAAAAAGATATTCTCTTATTTAAGGTATTATCAGGAAACTAAGTGTTCCCAAAAAGACTTTGAAACAATAGCGGCACAGTGGATAAAACATGCCAAGCTCCTGCCTAAAGGACGTAACATAAATAAAAACTTGTGAGATTATGTAGCTTCCTCAATAATAAACATGCTTAAACTGTCTTTATTTGTTGAAGTATTCAGGATATATTTTTTAAAACAAAAAGAATTCCACTTTAATGCCCTTATTGCCCTGATTGGTAAAATAATTTTTAAGTGATTCCTGTGGAACCTGGTCTATTATTAGGTTTGGTCACTCAGAAATATAATGTAAATATAATGTTACGTTATGTCTTAAAATTATGTCTGATTTGGTAATATATATTAACTTATTTGTAAATTATTCCTGAAGTTTTAAGAAGTATGTCCCATTTTCGTAATTATAGTCGGATAATGATTTATGGGTTTCTTTGTCTGTTAAAGTTTTTATATCAATCCTATACATACAAAATTATTCATTTTTTTAATATTTATTTCGTCACGTTCAAAAATAATTAGTAATACTTATTTGAACTTAATAAGTAAAATAAAAAAAAAAAGAACATCCTGTACATGGCATAAGATCCTATACTATGTGAGTCCCTAGATATATTTATTCTTACAATTTAACAACATACAACTTCTTATCATTTATAAATAAGTGATAAGAAGTTTAGCTGCTTAACAGACGATTGGCTTACAGCTACTCTCCCAATTGATTTCTCAAGGTATATGGTTAAAAAATTTTTTTTTTGAAGTAAAACCTCTTTACGCGCGCTTGAGTTGGGGAGTAAGCTGGCGAATGCAATGCGTTACGAAAAGTGTGATCTTGCGAGGCGAACGGTAGTTAAGAAGGAGATATGAGTTAGTGGAAATAAAAAAAGAGAGGTACGATTGTACTTCAATCGTCTCGTCTCAAGCGCACTAATTTTTTTTTTACAACGCATCAAATTATACATAGCTGCACAATTTTTAGTTTATGTAATTAACCGTGTTCAAGAAACAAAATAAATATTTTTTTTTATTTAATATAAATTATAAAATCGGTTTATTCGAATAGTTTTTTAACAAATGTTTGAAATGTAGGTCATTTACTATATAATATTATCCTAAAGATATTTGATAATGATCTAAACATTTTTAACAATTTATGTAGAAATTAATATACAGTGTGTTCCAAAATTGAAATACATATTATATTGTGATCTTTAAATTTTTTTTAAAAATGGCTTTTATAACCTATTTCTAAAGAGCGTATCGACTTGAACAAAACTGCAAAATTTCATTTTTTTGTGTTCTGTATTTTATTATTGTTTATTTAAAAATTTTAAACCGCTTGATTTTATTAAATAATTCTGTAAAAAACATTATTTTGAATAGGGTTTAGAACTATATAATTTTAAGAGTTTTACTTTTTTGTAATAATTGTTTTTCGTAAGGAATTTCATAAATTTGAAAAAAAAGTGCCATTTCATATTTGTTCAAACAGCAAAAGTATTAAATTTTAATATTGTTAAAAGACTTGATTGTAAAGTCTTTTACTTTTATTTAATTATTAAAAGTCAAATAATCAGATTTAAGTACTTTTTGAAATTTTACACGCAATTCCCTATTTAACTGAAAAGCACAAGATTGAAATCTTAAAGATGATTGGATACGGAGATAGAACAAGAACCCAAAAGGAGGTTATGAACTTATTCAGAAACATGTATCCTGATTTACTACCGATTTTATTAGGTACTTTAAGCAAAATTGAAAATAAGTTTCGGAAAAATGGCTGCGTTAGAAGAACAACTATTTCTCATAAATCTGCGCTCAATGAAAATCCCAAAAGTAAGATGTTATTCAAGAACATCCTAACATTTCCACTTGACAAGTAGCGTGCGAATTGAAAGTGAAGATTCTGAAGGCACAGAAATTTCATCGCTTTAAACCAACAATTCTCCAGGAACTCAATGAAGAGGATGCAGATAGAAGAATCGAATTCTGGGTATAAACAACTTATGAAACTACTGCAGAATAATATTGGAATAATAAAAAATATTTTTTGTTTCTGATAAGTCAACGTTTATGCTCAACGGAGAAGTAAATCGACAAAATTGCCGTTATTGGGTACAAGAAAATCCATATTGGATGAGGCAACTCCACAGTCAGCACCCAGAATGTACATGTTTGGGCAAGAACTGTAGGCCAGCAAATTATAGACCCAATTTTTTTTGAAGAAAATCTAAATGACGGAAGATATTTACAGTTTTTACAAGAAGAACTAATTCCAAATCTAGCTGGTCTCTTTGATCAAATAGAAGCTGACATGCCAAAGAGGATCATCTGATTTTAATAGGATGATACTTCTTTCCATTTTGTATGTCCTTTCCGAAACTCTCTGAATACTCTATTTCCAGGCAGATAGATTAATAGAAGAGAACTTTTTGAATAGCCACCAAAGTCTCCTGATCTAATTCCCTTAAATTTTTTTCTATAAGGATATTTAAAATTCAAAGTTTATGTGTCAAGAGTTGAAAACAAAAATAAGGCCTGAGTCTAAATTAATTTCTCCGAAAGCTATAAAAATGGTTTAAAACGAATTTCAAGTATGTACATTTAGGACATTGCTTAATAGTAAATGCGCTATATTTTGAAGCCTTATAAAAAGAAAAAAATATATATTAAATAAATTTAATTACTTTATACACATTAAATTTAAAAAAAAAACACATCTTAAAATTGGGTAATCACATAACCTTAAAATTTTGCAGCTAATTATTAGTTCACACGCTTTTTAAGAATCCGCGATAAAAAATTGGGGTTGGAATTTTAAAAAAATCTTCGATAACGTCATATCTTATTTTTGGGAACACATACTGTATAACTTTGTTTTCAACAAAAAAGAGCGCAACTAAAAAGTAGTAAACGGCGGGTCCGAGAACTTTTTTGAGAAAAAAAAGTATATGAACTAGTGAATTTATTCCAAGTTACAGAATTACACTGTATAAGGAACCCCATCGCCGAAAGTTGTCAGTTCAGTAAATTAAAGTTCGAAAAAAAAACTAGTTGACTATTTTCGATTGTTGTAATTTACACCTTACGAATGGTAGAAACACTACAATATATACAATAACGTATTACACCTGATTTGGTACCACATTAATCTTTATATTGTTAAGTGTTTTATCTAAAGGAGTAAATTTTTTGTAAATTTAAAAAAATAAAAGAATTTAGCATGACCATAAAGCAGCTTTATTTATCACATATTAGATTATATATATTATATAATATATATCTCACTTACGCCCCAGGGACTCAGGGATCATTGTAGTTAGCGTCATTAAGTAGTACATATTAGTTAGTCTCTGTATTTTAAAATTATTTCATTTTATCTGTCTTATATATGTCATATAAAAATGTCACGTTTTCATCAAGACCATATTATTTTTGGCATGATATTTCAATATTTTATTACATTTGTAGGGATATGTATTAGATGCAAAATTATAACCTTAACTATTAGATTACCCTATCCAAAGACGAATTTAGTAACTTTTCTGGTAAGTGTAAAACCTTGTCATGTAGGGATGAAGATGGAGAGGATGCTACTCGATTTTGACCAATAAATAAAAATTCCCTGTTTTCCAGTGCATATAGTAAAACATAAAACATAAAAATAATATAGTATTATATTAAAAAGACATATGCTCTTAATTTCTCCTCCATTCTTGCATTATATGTTTATATAGCACTGGTAAAATTAGATGATATAGTTAAGTATTATTCATTTTAAGTATTTATATATTTATCTTAAATTTAATTATGTTGCTGTGCATTCAATTTAGCTTTTAAGTTTAATTAGGATGGTCAGATAGAGTAGTCCTAGGCTGAATATCGCTATGACTTTGATAAATGTTTATATTGAATTTATTTTAGGAATATTAAATAGTATATATAGTCTATAATAATAGTCTATATATTAATTACTCTTATTATTAAATAACGTTTACTCATACGCTTTTTAACGACACCTCTCTATTGGCCTCGAACGATAGTAAGAACCGAGAGAACGTCAAGGCGCAACCGTGCCTTGCGCCTTAGCCGCTCCTTTCTCGCAATTACTTACGAACAATTATATGAAACAATTTCAAAAATTAAGAAAAAAAAACACCGTTAAAATCATTTAAACTCCCAAATATCGCGAAAAAAAAAATTAAAAAACGTCCGGGTCTAGCTATATCGGTCGGGCTAATGAGAGGTGTCCGCTCCCGGGCGCGATCCCACTACTACACGACGCGGGAACTTTTGGCTGCTGGGTTTCCCCCCTGGCCCGGTCCGCCCCTCCTTGGCCAACCTGGTCGCCCACGGGTTCCCCCGGGACGCCCATATTGACGCCATGTTTAGTGCGGACGCCCAGTCGACGCGGGCGGCCCTTCATCAGGACTCCCAACCTCAAACCATCCGCCGAACCCGACCTCCAAGTAGCTGGATTACAGGAGACGCCACGCTCCCGGTCGAAAGATTTTGGGATATTTCGGCCACCGTTGATACATTTGACCGTTTTCTTTTGTCACTTTACAAACACGTAAAAGGTTTTACTTTATGTTTTTTTATTATATAAAAGGGTTAAAATAGAAAAAGGCAAATTAGGAATAAATAAACAAAAAATTAAAACTTAAAATTAGCATTAAAAATACAAATAAGCAAATAAGGGGCTTAACTAAAATAAAACAAATATCACATTAAACATTAAATAGAATTATAAGTCTGATGCAAGAGAAGATTGTGCCTTATAGCACCCTAGAAGAGGGATCAAAGAATTCATTCACTATAGCATTTGTAAGCATATCAATAAAACTGCTGAGCATGTAAGAGTAATATGACGTTTATTTGATATTTGATTTATAGTTTGCCAACGCCGTTTGCCGTCTAAGTGCGTAAAGTAATTTGGTACTTTTCATTTTTTTTATGTTTTCTTCGGCAATAGAAAAAATTTTGTACGTTACACGTGTGTAAAATCCCCTTTTTCTATTCACAAGTTTCCCATTCATAAACATAGTATCATTTTACACACTTGTTACATAGATAACTATTTCACTGTCTGAAGGATATAAAAAATTACAACAAATACCTGGATTAATAACTTTAGGTATCTGGAAGAAACTTAAAATGAATTAAAGTACCTAAAATTACATTTAAAGACGAAAATTCATATATGTAAATTTTAATTTCAAAGTTTTTGCAAAGTCTTCGTTTATAAAGCTTTAGATTGATGAAAGAATTATTTAGAGTGCAATGGATAGCTCACAATTATTATCTATGGGGTCATTATAAATGGTGGGTATCATTATAAATATATCGACACTTTGACTAAGTTTGGACCGATACTGGATATTGATTGGATGATGTGTGATGTCTGGATCATTGGGTTTCAGTTGTTAAAATTTCAAGGCCACAATTAAGAATGCCAATTTGTTACGAATGCCTATTTTTAAATAAACGTAGTTTTTATAGCTTAAATTGTTTACCGAAATCAATATAGTATGAATCTATTGAAAATGCCGCAAGAGAAATAAAATATCAATTGGATTTTAGAATGTATTTTTAGTTATTTTAAACGTAACTAATAATACATAACAACCCTTAAATGAAAAAAAATATTTTTAAACATAATATAAAAAGAAAATATTTAAATACTTTTTTACCTGTTACTTAACTACAAATTTTCTTTTTTTTAATTCTAATTTTTTTAAAATGTTTGGCTTAGGGTCTTCTTTCATATTTCTTAATTGCTTATTTGAAAATTTAAGTGTGTAATAAATTTATATTTTTATAAATAAAGAAAGAAAGTAGTTGTATTACTACTTTAAACTAAGCACACCCGGTCAATGGCAAGATTAGAGTGATGCGATGTCACCCTTTAACCGAATTCGCTGACGAGCTGCTTAGTAAGAATGAATGTCTAGTTGGCAGGAGGGGAACTTTAATGGTATTCCGAGAGTGAGCCGACTTGTTGAAATATATAGACATTAGTTGAAATATATAGACTTTGGTGCTATCAACAAAATTAAAAAAAAAATATTCCTTAATTAACTTAAGGTTATAATAATCATTATTAGGTTAAAATTACGATACTGCCGTCTTAGTGAAAAAAAACGGCAATGACATTTAGACACCTGACATTTCTGTCAAATTTGAGATTTTTATTTTTGAGATCTGCGCTTTCACATTTTTCTAGATAAATGAAAAAAATATTTCTGAAATATTAGTATGGAAAAAAAAACAATCAAGAATAGTCATTTTGGACGTTCTTTAATTCAGGTCCATCCTTCATGGAATAAAAACACCGTATCTGTGAAATTCAATAGTATAAACACCGTATTTCTAATATCAATATTAAATGACAAGTATGGCTTGACAAGCTTGACATAAGGGGGGTGTCTTATTGGCGATTCGTGACGTATACTAAATGGAGATTGTATCGAGCTGATGTAAAACGAAATAATTGAAGACATATGGATGAGCGTTACTTTGTACTAGTACGGAGGTAGAAAATTATTTCTCTATAATGCTGATATTCCACTACATGTGGCATTCAATAACCACCTAAACTTTTTATCTAAGCTAGACAATTATATAAGCACTTTGATATAAATTTGTTTTTTAATAATGGATGACTTGAATCTACCTAATTTAATGTGATGTCAAATACCGAAAGTTAAAGTCTTATGAGTCTACCAACGCCACCGATCCTTGTAGTTAAGCCAAATCATTTTAGTTCGATAATCTAAAGCCATTTAATGTTGTTAATGCTCGCGGTAAATTTTTTTTAAATGTTTTGACCCTTTTGTGCCTGAAGATAGCCATTACATGTCTTTGGAAATAAATTTTAAATTATTATCTGAGAAAAACATTGTTAGTAACTCATATATAAAGTTAAAATACAATAATTCCAATTTTGACACCATCAATGAAATTATCCTTTCAACTTAGTGGAACAAATTATTTACACCTAAACATGTAAACATTATCCATTCAAGATTTTATGAAGTTTTACATTGTTACCTAAAATTAAGATTATAACAGACAATACCCTTTATGGTTTTCTAGCACTCGATCAGCGTCATTAAAAGTTAACTAAGGGCAAATAAAATGTGGATAATGCCAGGTATGATACCACCACTAAAATGTCATTTTAACTCAGTGGGCCAAATTATTTAGATATAAAGATGTAAACATTAATCTTGCAAGTGTTTATGAAGTTTTAGATAACATTTATATCAACCATATCCCTAAAATTATCACAGAATACCCCTTGCGATTTTCTAAGCACACAATTAGCCTAATTAAAAGTTAACTAAGGGCGTATTAAATGTGGAAACTGTACCGAAAACAAGCCTATTACAACTTCTTGGATTTACGCAAAACAATAAAACAAAATATACGCAATAACTATAAGTAGTATGTTATAAAACCGTTGTCAAAAATGTTAAATATTATTGTTCATTTTTTACAACAAAAAAATACTTAGAGCTTACCATTAAAAATAAAATTTAATAATTCGGAAGCTTCGAATAGTATTGTAATAGTATTAGTACATTAGCGAACTTTTCTCAAAATATTTTAGTGGAGTATTTAAACCCTTTAATACACTAGTTTTGATTAAGCCTAGGCAATGTCAGGCATATTCTGTAGCTACCAATTTTGATAATAATCACGTTAAATCCGCACCTATATCTATGGATCCTAAAAAGGGATTTGGTCCAGATGGATTTGCCTCATATATTTTCTGTCTTAAGTTGTGCGAGCCTTTCCATATCTTGTCCAGCAGCATTTTTCCCAATACAGCTTGATTTGTCCCTGTTCCCCAGACTTGAAAGTCTGGTAAAATAAATTTCGTTAAAAATTACAATTTCCAATTTCCTTACTTAGTCGCTTTGGTAAGCTATTCGAATCTTTATTACTGAAGCAACTATTTTTTAAGGCCAACGAAGTTACCGACAATAACCAACATGGCCTTTTTCAATAAAGATCGGTAATAACCAACTTGATACTATTTATTCAGAGTGTAAAAAATACGGATCGTAAAAAATACGGAAAAAGCTCTGGAAATGGTGGGTGCCCAGAGCCCTCCTCAATCTCATTAAAAATTACCTAACGAATCGCTCTCAGTATGTTGCCATCAATGAAGATGAATTCTTGCACTATCGTAGCTTCAGAAGTACCGCAGGGTTCTGAAATGGGACCGATATTTTTATCAATCTTTTTAAATGACATTCGTCAATGTTTTTCAATTTGTAAATATCTTGCATATGTAGGTAAAAATCTTCATAACAGCCAAATAGGTATCAGATTTTCTTGCCCTGCAATCTGAGCTTTATAATCTTGAAAGGTATTGTACCTTAAATAAATTATTTATTAGTACAGAAAAATATCATTCGATGCTCTTTAGTAGAAAACCAGTTCAACCGCAAAACAATTCTGATGCCTATTTTTGTGGCCCTACTAACATATGTGGTGTTTATTAAAGATTTGAGTGTGGCATTGGATTCCAAACTGCTATTCAACATTCATATAAAAAACATTGTTTTAAAAGCTCTTAAAGGGTTTCAGTAACCAAACATCATATTTTTCCAGTTACTGTGATAACTTTAAATTTTATGGCCTTAGAGAGTCGTCGAAGCAGTTGGGAATTTGTTTTAATTTATAAGATCACAAACAATCTAAAGCACTCCCCTACTATCTCGAAAGTTAAAATATTAACGTTAATTCTTATATTTTGCATAATGAATAAACTTTTAGCATCGCGAGGTATTCTTCAAACTATTTGTCTAACTCTTCTTTGTTGAGATGCACCCGTAGTTTTAATAATTTTCAATAAACTAATTTCAATAATTACATATTTGTCTGGCGTTATTTAAGTGACACTTAAGGGATTCTAGCTAATTTTTGAAGAAAATGTATTATATTGTCCTCATCATTCTTATGTTTTTTAAATATTTTTTTTTATGATTGTAAAGATAATAATAAATAAGTAAGTTAGTTAGGTTTATTTGTTAGGTTTAGTGAAAGTGTAACAAATTGCAAAGTGCATTTGTATTTTTAAATTCACTAAGACCGTATTCATAAAATATACGGTGTTTATATCTTGCAATGCTCACACTTGTATGTTCTTGCCAACAGCGTACCCCCAATACGGTGATTATATCAAGGAACAAATCTATTTTTTATTTGACAAATGGCTCACGTGTGGTGACTTAAGGAAACAGGTGCTTTCGTTGTCGCTCTGGATAATTATTTTATTGGCACTTCTATCATGGGATCTAGAGGGAAAGGATGGCATTGTGGTAAACTTTTTTTAGAACAAGAAATTAGAAATAGTTTAAATGAAACCAGTTTGTTAATAACAGAAAATATGATTATTTTGAATACAAATTTACAATTTTTTATTATTAACAGCTTTGAAAAAGAAAGTGTTCAGCAGTTGTCGTCATCAACAAAAGACACAGAAAATATTTATTCATTGTTTATATATAGGGTGTCCAGGTTTTTTGTCGCATGACTTTTATTAGTTTATAGAAAAAGTAATTTTAAGATAAAAAGTCAATATATGTACCAATATATGTATTTTTTTACATATATAGTCAAATAATTACTTTTTGAGATACAGGGTGATATACTAATTATTAGTATCTCACTACCGAAGAGAACATAATATGTCAAATAAATTATATTTGCCCAGTGACATAATAATTACCTGTATGTATTCCGATTTTCAAACATTTTAAAACAATCATCGTAACATAAAAGTATTATATGGACCTTATAGAATGGTAGTTAGAGATAAAAATATCGTTTCCTAAATTGAGCTATGAGCAACAAAAGAAATATGTATAATTATTTTTGCATGATTCTAGCCACAATAAAAAAACGGATCTCAAAATACTGATTTTTCGTGGCTAGAACATACGAAAAAAGTTGAATCCACTAGGGAGAAATATAATGTTAATTAATTACAAATAAATAAAAAAACGTATTTTAGTCTACTGATATGCAAGAAGTCATGATGCTTCCTAGAATAAATCCTCCCATTATAGATTTTAATTACTCCTTTGTTTCTCTTGGTAGACGAACTAGGGACAATTTTGCTTTAGCAGTTATTTGCTATGAACCACTTAATAAAGATCGTCAACTTTTAAAAAACATTGTTTTATTAGCAAGAAGAAGATCCACTCACTTATTTTACAGAAAATGCTTTAAGGAACTGGACTTCAAAGAACTTTCTCTAAGTTTTTTTGCTTATTTAAAACTTTAAAAGTTACACTTCTAAGGCATTTCTTTTGAATGAAAAAAGAAGACGCTGACCAACTTGTCATCCATCATTCCTGAATCAAAAACTACTTTTTTGGAATAGTTTATTTGAAAGCAATGCGTAGAACCTAATTAATTTTATCGAGACTGACTGAAATTCTTTATTTCAGATTATTTATTACATATTAGTTTTGTTTAACCAAACCTAAATCATTTGTTTTTAGTTTATATCTTATACACTTTTTATATTAAAACAGTCAAAATAATTTTGTGTCTTTTTACTTCATCATAATAGATTCTAGATGGCGGCCATTTCCTCTTTATTTATTTATTGATTGATTTATTTAGTGACGATACAAGAGGCAACAAGAGGTAAAAAGGTATCCACAAACTTATCTTAAATAACTTAAATATACTATTTTATTGAGAATAATACAAAGACTAAATGGTTAACTAATCAAAATAATTTGAATATAAAATACTTTAAAAAGAAATAATTTTTTAAACCCAAATTTCTACATCAGTCTCATAAGCTTTCAAAGATAATACTTCACATTAAAGTATTTTTAACTGTATTAAGTGACATGTTAAAAACGTCTAATGAATAGCAGTACAAATTATAACTTTATGTTATTCTACATAACGGAAGTTCTGACGATAATTTGTTTTCCAGAATGGAATAAAAAATAATTCGCTTGATCTGATGTTGACTTAAAAAAAGTAACAAAATAGGAGGACTGTTTAGCTGACAATTCATTACTTTATATAAAAGCGAAACATCAGCTATCAAACGTCTGTCGAGAAGTGAAATCACGCTAAAATGTTCTCGAATTGAATTGACATCTTGATATGAATCGAAGCGGGTTTTAAAAGAAAAAATCTTAAAAAATTGTTTTGGATGCTCTCCAATCAATTAATGTAAATTCCATAGGGTTCCAAATAATGCTTCCAAAGTTCAATTTGCCAAAAATAAATGTATTAAATAAACGTTTAATAGCTCGAAAACTAGAAAACATTTCACATTTACGAAAAATATAACTCAACAATAGAAGATTCTGTTACTATTAGATCAATACGAATGTCAAACATCAGTTTAGAGTCCAATGTAATTTCCAAATCGCGTATGTAGTTCATTTTAGGTAAGCAAATATCATTAAATTTATATTGATAATTTATTTTATTTTTATTTCTTGAAAAGGTTATACTTTGACATTTTTTAATGTTAAGAAAGAGACTATTTTTATTACAGTAGGCTCGTAGTCGATTCAGATTTCTTTGGATTTTAAGGCAGTCGGCGATGTTAAATATCGTACGGTAGATTTTAAGATCATCCGCGTATAAAAGAAATTTAGTGTAACGTAAACAAGATTTTATATTATTAATCTATATAATAAAAAAAGGGTTCCTAAATGGGAGCCCTGTGGAACACCAGATGACGGAATAAAAGACTCAGAACAAAATCCTTAAAGTACATGGATCTTTTTTTAATATAGATTCCATCCACCCATCCCCCTAATATAGTAACTAATACATATCATAGTAATATTATTTACTATTATCATAGTAAATAATTTTTATATTATTTACTTTATAATATCAAAATTGCTTATGATATTATAAAGTAATATCATGAGCAATTTTCATAACGGTCATACGGTCTTTATTACTATAGTAAATTGAATTATTAATATACAGCCTCTAACCAAATGTTTACATACTGTTTTTTGCCTAGTATAAAAATATTTAACACTAGAATAGATTCACGTAACTCATATTTTCTAGAATAACTTGAAAAATACAGTTTTACAGGAAATGTTAAAGATTGTTTAAGTAAATAGATGCTTTAAAAATATTTGTTTACGCAAACTATCTAACTGCCGTAAAGCTTTCACACAGTAACTCTATTTTGAAGTCCAACATTTTAATTACTCTTTTTACGAAATTTCAGCATATTTCGGTGATTGACGACTGATGGTATATGGAAAATAAAATTGATCATAAAACACAATGTTAATATTTTAACATAATATGTCAATGTCATTTATTATACCAATGGGATATTTTTATGGCTAACAAAATAAATATTTCCAAAGGTATTTTATTAAAAAAAGGACTTTTCGGTATTTTAGGAAATTAAATATATTAATTTAGTTTGTGGCGACCCTGTATAATGATAATTAAATCAGGCTATGAGAAGATAATCAAGATGGTCTTTTAGACTAATATTTAAAATTCATGCTTTTTAGGACGTTATAGCTAAGGTACTTATATAGCTAGCAAATAAACAAATAGTTATCCCTTGGGTTTTACCAAAAGAAGCAAAATTACTTTAAATTATAAATATTATTTTTTCTCGAAAACCGCTAGAAATAGGTAAAATGAAGTATGATTAAGAAGATTTAAAACGAAGCAAGGAAGCAAAATATCTAAAAATATTTAGATATTTTTTTTCAAAAAATCGGCATTGACTAACCTCGTGCTTTTTATTCAATTCAAATCTGAAAACATATAGTGAGGCTCTGAGCAGTATCAACCAATTTCTCTAAAGCTTTCAATAACGTTCACCATCCAACTCTTTTAATAAAGCTTAAGAATTTGAGGTACATTACTTGAAGTCATCAAAAGCTCCTTAAGTAAAAGGTCTCAGTTGTTGTAAATGGCCTAAAATCTAAGAGTACAGCTGTAACTTCAGGTGTGCCTCAGGGGTCACAGTTGGGTCCTTTGCTGTTTAGCATTTTTCTATATGATATAAGGCAATGTTTTTCACATAGTACCTACGCTTTATATGCAGATCATCTTAACATCTCAAAAACTAATTCGCTGGCTGATTATTTGACTTTACAGTACGATTTATCTAATTTTATAAACTATTGTACTATAAATAAACTTTTTGTCAAGGTTATATTAAAGATCTTGGGGTGACACTGGATCTCTGGATCACTAAGCTGGTTTAAAAAACATCTTGAAAATATTGTACAAAAAACTTTTAAAAATCTTGGATTCGTTTTTCGAACAACAAAAGGAACGTAAATTCCTTAACAATATTATTTGATAGTTTAGTAAGATCTGTACTGGAATAGGCTACAACAGTTTGAAATCCAATGTACGCCAAATACATTAACCAGCTAGAAAGTGTGCAGCGCAAATTTCCTTAACACCTTAAATTATAGGTTTAACAGATGATGGCATTTCTTTAGTTATGATGATAATTTAAAATTTTATAATATGCAATCGTTGGAGGTCCAAAGAAAGAATTTTTATTTAATATTTAAATTAAAAACTGTAAACAATATCATTGATTCTCATCTGTTTCAGAAAAACTCAATTTCGAAATAGACAAACTTTTGTAGTATCAAGGTATTAGATGTACCCGTATGTATAATAGTTTCGACACAGATTACTCCTCCTTGGAGGAGTAATCTGTGGTTTCGAGTTAAAACATCCTAATATTGATTTTTTTTTTGAGCATAGTTATTTCTTTTTTTTTCTAGATTGTGATGTAATTTTTAAGTACTATTATGTAGAACTTGTTTACTAATTTGTACTTGTGATATAACGTGTTTTCTTATTATTGAAGAGCTATGTCTGTCTGTAAGAGAGCCTTGATTGTAAAAAAATAAATAAATAAATAAGGTTAAAAAATCAAAGGTGTTGCCATTTTTCTATATAGACAGCAACGCTGAAGTGCTGAAATTTTATTTAGACCGATAGAGGATTGTCTGTTACTATGGCTAGCAAATTTTCAGATTTTTTTTTATTTTCCCTATACAGCTAACGTACTATCGGTCATTAATCAGCCAATATATAAATACAGGCACAGCTTGTGTTTTTCTTGTGCTGCTAAAAGAAGAAGGATAGAAAGAAAAGGTTCATGTTTCTAACATGAACCTGAGTTGAGCATGAGTTAAATAATTCATTTGAATTGAACATGAGTTGAATAATTTACTTCAAAACATTATTTTTATTTTACTCTCTTGAAGGGTGCACATTTTTAACATTTATTGTAGTTACATTTCTGTGGTAACTAAAGTTTAATTAGATATTTTAAATGGAAATAAAAATGCGAAAAATAAGATTTTGAAAACCTGCCATTTTGCTATGGATAGAAGTAAGTTAATATTCTAGGACCACAAAGCATTTACTAGGAGCTTTCAAACGATGTATCGCATGACGCCCCTTTCTATTTAATTTAATTTTTTAAAATGACGTCCCGCTGTCATTTTGAAGTTTAACAGAAAATGAGTTAAGAACCAAAAAGTAGTATTTAGATTGCTAATAATGTGTGCCAATTTTTTTTTTATATAAACGGATTTAAAAAATAAGAGGGGGGAGGGGAAAATTAAGAGCCGCACTGTATGTCCATCCGAGCCATATCCAAGCTTATATCCGAGCCATGAGGACCAATCGAGACAACTGAGAACGACAATATTAAGAAATTTAAAGACAACTTGTTACAACCTGATAAAATGAAAAAGAAACCCTAGATGACGAGATACTGCAGATTATGGAATAATGAAGAAAAAAAAGCACATACAAAATATTTAAAAAATCATGATATTAAAGGTCCGTCAAGCAAAGAAAAAGGATATTAAAGGAAAGTGTATTGAAATAGAAACACTATAGGCAAAACAGGATACGTACACCGAAAACAGGTTAAAAAGTTAACTATGACGACTAAACTTAGACGTGTGACTACCATAACCAACAACGAGGAAAAACCTATAATTGATATTGTTTATTTGAAATAAACATGGAAAACGTGCAAAAAAAGTCTTATGAGTAAACATACTTAGGTATATAACAGTTACAAAAGAGAAAGTTAAATAAGAATGGCTAGCAGCAAAGAGGAATAAGAAGATGACTGTTTTTTCCTCTAGTGTAATGCTCAAATATCAAAGTAAAACTTGTATAATTTAAGGGAATAAATAAGAGTAAAAATCACATAGTACTTTTATAAGATAAAACTATTTAGGTTATAGGTCTTTAAACTCGCCAAAAATGAGAAAGCAACTGGAGCTGATCAAGTAAGCATTAAAATTTTTAAACTGCTAATTGGTTTAGGAACAACAGCACTCATTAAACTGTTTAACTCTATCTACATAATAATACCTACCTCTCACTATTTTTTGGCATAACCGGAAGTAATTTCTAATAGTTCGATAAAAGCAAAATGTGTTTATTTGAACCATAATGATGGTACTAGGCTCACTCTGCATAAATTTATATATGACTGATTTGAATCTGTATTTCTAACTAGTAAAAATATTTAAAGAATTTGTTAGTAAGTTAGGTAAAGTCAAGTGAACAAGAGGAATACGTATGAGTGAAATATTTCTGGACATACTACAAGTGATGCAAAAAAGCTTAGTTTTATTGAAAAATAGAAAAATGCTGCAGTTTTTCTAGATAAATCGCTAAAATACTAATAGTAAAGTAAAATAAGTCGCTATTTATGGGTTATTAAAATAAAAAGTATCAATTTTTTGTGCCGGCTATTTTTCATGCTGCAATAAAAATGAAACTAAAATAATTCTTTGTAATATAATTTTTATAATCTTCTGAATTTATACAGGACAAAATTCAAAAAATAAAATAAAATCAGTTCTGCATTCTCATTTTGATCCAAGTATTTTTTACTAAGATTACAATTTCACAAAAGGGTATTTTTAAAATAAATTAGTTTATATAACCCAAAGCAATTCCGTTTTTAAGGGCGGAAAAGCCATGCAATATTTTAAAAAGTTCATTGTCAAAACCTTAGGAATTTATAGGATTCCTAGGTTAAGCTTAAGAGAGCGTCAATGCTTCACTAATTCCTCAATTGCTCACTTGTTGAAGTTGAATGGAAATTTACTATAAATAAATTAAAGATTTAAGAGAAAATATAGTAATGATATAATCTATTTCTTGTGCCACTATACCAACAAGAATAAATGCAGATAACTAAAAATATAACAAAAATATGTATATTAAGGTAAGTGATATTTATAAGTTCAAAATATGATAATATGGTGGTAACCACATAATTAAATATGCTGATTTATTAGTTTGACTAAGAAAACCAATTTGAAATATTTGCTTGATAAAATAGTATAAATTTAGACAGAAAACGAAAATAAAACCTAAGTAAATAGATTACTCAAATGATTGGGTTCTATGATAAATAGAAAATTACCCTGGGTTAAGAATCATGGTTTTCTTGGTCTTCAGTTTAATAATCAAAAAGTCATACTCATCTACATTTTTAAAATAAATGCAGAAGCAACAATTTATGATATAAATTGAACTTTTTTTTTAGATAATACAAAAGGTAGTTTAAAAATATCTGGAATACGTTGACTCTAATACTGTCGATCAACGCTAACACAGTAATGCTTACAGTTACTTAGAATAGTGAAATGCTGCAATCATCATCTATAAGCATCATCTTGCATAAGATGATTTATATTTTTATAAATAATAAGGATAATATTTGGTAATAATATAAATATATTGTAATTATATTTCTTAGTTCATTAAAGAAACATGTATCACATTGTAATCCATTGCAATGCTTAATTTATTACGAAGAAATATTAATAATTTATCATATAAAAATAGTTTTTTTTTTGATAAAAATGTTTTGGTGATGAACACTTTTTTAATTTAAGGAATAAATTTCCATGTATGGTTAGTTAGTATTAATGTTATTCTCCATCCCTGCTACCTAGCTTAGAAAAGCGAATGTTTATTTATGTTAATCTAATTTTTTTTATTGTATTAAAAATAGTAATTAAAAAAGTCTTTCTAAGTATACAATACTTTCTTAAAATGAACACCCTATATAAAGTCTTCAAAAAAAAAACGTCAGTTTAGATATACAGAGGTTCGTCTTCTTCTGGCAGTTCTGTCAGTCACCTTCTCCCCTCCAGCTAACCTCGCTTTGATATCTCACATCACTGCAACTAGCATTAAAATATCTATTCGAGAGTGCCAAAAAAAACTAAACCGATTCATGTACCAACGCATAGTGACCAAAAATATCTAGGAACAATATGTGAACAAACCGTAAAAAAATTGTATTTCCAATAAGATGGCGCTTCCAGCACTATACTTTGACAGTTCGAGAGTGGCCTAATGAACAGTTTCCAGGAATTTGGATTTGCAGGCGTGGTGCAACTGAATGGCCCGCACGCTCGTTAGATTTAACACCACTAGATTTTTTCCTCTGTATTGAAAAAACAAAATCTATAAAACCGCCCCTGAAAATATTAATGATTCGAAAGGATCGAATTACTCACGATATGTAAAGAAATTAGCAGACAAGCACTTGCCTATGTTCATAAAGAAATTCTAAATAGACTTTATATAAACTATTGTCTTGCGAATAACGGAGCATATTTTGAGCACTTAATAAAATAAATTTTGTGAACTGATTAAATTGTGTATTCTTTAAATAGCTTTGTACACTCTTACTGTTTATAAGTCTATAAACTTACTTTTTTTTATACCTCGGTGGGTGGTAGATGTCCTTTTAAATGATGTATCACATAATAAGATAACAGAACTTTGTCAAATATAAAATTAAACGTGCCCCTGTGTATCTAAACTAACGTGTTTTTTTATTTTTTTTTAAGAATTTATTAAGGGTGGTTTGTTTTGAAATGAAAGTACTGTATATTTATTTATATTTTCTAGCGGTGGAAATTAATTTATCGAATTCAGATTATTATTTTATCTTCGGGCACGTTTTTCTTAAATTTTAAATGTAACAATATATAACACGATTAGAACTATTGCCTAAATATTCTAATAATGATATTTTTATTAATAAATAAAGCCATTATTCTTATTTAGACCTGTAGATCATAATCCATACTTACATCACGGAAATTATGAGTATAATTTAGTGCGTGTTATAACAGTTCAGTAATGTATACGATAACCCAGCAAAAGAAAAGTTTTAGGCTTCAAACTTTTTGCTCCTGCTAGTTAACACCTTTGATTTTCCACAATTTGCCTATTGCGAGCGGCAATTACCAGTAGTCAAGTTTCATATACTTATTATATACTAAACTGCTACATAATTATTTATTCAGATACATGACTTATTATGTAATTAAAACTTAATATTAGAAGTACCGGGATGTAAATTTAAAAAAACTTTAAGAAATGTTTATATGTATGTTGCGTATCTTATTGGGATTTAGTTTATAGGTGGTTTTTTACACTATGAAACTTAATATGATGTTTGTTTTATTGCTTTAAAGAGCAGTCCATTTTTCTTTAAGCTATCCACATTAGCTAAAGGCAATAAGTCACTAATTAACACAAAACACATTTATTATTATTTTCTCTAGCTTAATTAAGACCAAAACCTTGCCATAAAAGAAACGTTTAAAATGCTTGGAGTTTTATTTAATATACCCAACTAAGCTTTAAAAAAACAAAAAAAAACATTTACTACTAAAAATAAATTAACCGTTTTTAATATATTTACATTTATAGACCCAATATTCAGAAATAACATTTTTTCATTTAAAAAATATTTAGTTTTCAGAATTTGTATAATGTGATATTTAAGCCAGAATGGTATTTTTTTTATGTTCCCCTATTATAATATCTTTGAATAGTGATTTACCTTTATTTCTTTTTCAGCTAAATTCCTTAAATATTATATAACATTTTTACCAGTTAATCTTGTAAGTGACGATAACTCTTTTTAAATGCCAGATCAGATTGTAGTTATTATAAATAGTATACATTATTATTTATGTATGCATTAACAAGGCGGTAAAGATAGATAGACCAAAAAGCCTTAAAGAAAAGTTATAGGATTGCCGAAAATCTAAAAACCAAAATATTTTTACATATACAGGTTGGATCACAAAAAAGTTATTATGAAATATATTTTTTTTAAAATGGAACGCAGAAATAATTAAAAAAAATAGATTCAACCTAGAAGATTGGCAGTGATATTTTGTCATTTTTGTATTAGAGAGCGTTAAAAATTATATCAAATATACCTAAATATAAAAACGTAATATATAAAAATTTCTAAACTAAACATCCGGTTTATTTTGATGACAATAAATGTATGCGCGAAATACCTTAATTTTATGTTAAATATGTCTTTTACCTAAACGATTAACTTTTTAAGATCACTCTAATATTTTAGCGTCTACAATCTATGGTCTACTGTACCCTGAAAAAAAAGATCTCCAACTATAACTGTTTCAAAATCTAAAGGACAGATTCGAAAGAATGATAAATCTAATATATGAAAAATATATCCGGATGCAGCCAAATACAAATAGAGATAATAAGATGGCAGTAATTTTAAGTGTTATTGAGGATACTTAAAAAGTACTAAACTGCTCGCTAGTGAGTTTTATCTAACTGCATCATCAATCTCCCATATGCTCAGAAGTAAAAAAAATCATCCTTATCATATCGAAATACACAGATTTGACACAGATAACGAAAACTGGATTTTAGAGTACTTCTTGATAATTATCACGAGTCCAAAGTCCGTTTTATTTTATCAGGTCAGATTATTGTAGTAATTCAGTTACAAAATTTTTACAAATATATAATAATTTTAATAATTCAATTAGGTACAACAACACATATATTAAGCAAACAAAATAATTAAACAATTTTTTTGTTTTTTTGTCAGTTTTATTTTCAAAAGAAATCTATATTTATAGTCAATTACTACTATACTTTGTCGTTTGTAATTTTTAGGATCAGTTGCACACATAAGAGTCCAACAATAATCACTAAGCCTTATCACAAAAACCTTGAGAGTTTTTAAAGTCTTGGTGTGATCTCCCTATTCATCGCTGGTTTCACCTAAGGTGTCAAGGAAAAAATTCAATGACAAAAATGGATTTTTAACGACATTTGAACGCCGATTTTACGATTAATTTTCAAAAATGCTTACAATGATCTGTTTGATTTTTTCACTTTGTTTAATACCAAGAAAATTACAAACCACGCTCTTCAATGACATCCACGCTACTGCTTCTGTGTCCGATAAATATTTGAGTTCGATAACGTGCTTTGCCAATTACCTTATATCTGGTCCAACGAAAACTCGCTCTTTAATTCTTGCATAACAAAGTTTCGGAAACAGCTCCATTAAATATTGAAAATCTGGCACGTCTCAGCGCTTCACAAAATTTTTGATGAGTTTAAGTTTTATGTGGATAGGAAGTAGTAAAACTATTTTAGGATCGATTATAAGTTTAGCAGAGACACTTTATTGACCTGGTATATATCGGTGAAAAGTTTTTCAATTCTTCTTTCGATAGTGCTGTTCAGTCGCAAGACTATCTCGTAAACGAAAAAAAGTTACAAAATTTGGTGAAGCCGGATTGGATCCTAGTCCAATTGCCTGAAATATATTGTCTTATATAATTTTTGTATAAATATTGACATAATTATTGCGTATAAGTCACAATATACAAAAGTAAATACCTTTAAATATCTACAAATTTTCCATTTGTGTTCATCGTATTTAATACTCTTCTGGATTTTTATTTTTTTTTATTAAAAACTTATTCACCCCATGATTCAATTTTATAAAATACCTATGAAATATCAATATTATCATCAAATTTAATCTTAAAAACTCATAGTTTTTACAAAGTACCTAGTTAAAATTACCGATTAAAATAACTAAATAAAAAACCGATATAAATAACTAACATCTTTTAAAAAAACTACTGTAACAAAAAGCAAAGCATTATATTAGTAAATATGACGTACTTTTTGTCTTTACCCAAAAAGCCAAATAACAATTAAGCTTTTAACACTAATTAAATTTTGATTATAATAAAAAAAATACATAAAACGCTCAAATAATCCTCCTTCAACTTCGAGGCATTTTTGAATCCGCCGGCGCAGATCACTCGTGACTGCCCATTGGCTCATTCTTCCTCTTGCCGTAAATTTGTGATTTCCAAAGTAAAATTGTGACGTAAAACATTTATATTTTTTTGAGGACTTTCTTTAAATAGACGGTCTTTTAAATATTCCCATAAAAAATAATCAAGAGGTGACAAATCGGGACTTCTGGCAGGCCAGCGAACTGCTCCTTGGCTTCCAATCCACTTATAAAATTTGATTAAGAAACTGAGACACAGCAATACCATTATGTGCTGGTGCCCTATCCCGTTGCCACCATAATTGCTGAACAATATTCAACGGCTCGTCATCTAGGGCATCAAATATATCATTTTGTAGCAAATTTAGGTATTGTTCCGAATTCAAATTTCCTTTATAGAAAACTGGCGCTAAAATTTTGTTTCCATAGAGCCCAACCAACCATTAAACGACTCCTGTCCCTATCTTCGAATTTGCTGATTTTGATACGGATTTTGGACTGCGTAATAATGCTTATTATTTGTGTTAAAACAACCACTCGTGGAAAAATTGCATTCATCGCTCCATAGTCCATAGTCCATTATTCAACAAATGCTCATTTTCATGTAACATTGCATTAAGCCAATTGCAAAATTCAAGCTTTCTTACGCTGTCTCCTGGCTTAAGTTCTTGGCTAATATGAATTCTATATGGTCGATATCCATTTTTTCTTTAAACTTGCTGAATCTGCGTCCTAGGTAGATTTAGTTCCAAAGAAAATTGGCGTGAGGAACCGCGAGAATTTACCGTAACCTTTAACAAAATGTCTTACTTATTATAATAATGTAAAACGTGGCTCTAAAATATTAAGGCTGCTCTCTACCTATTATAATCTTTCAGTCCAAATTTCTCGTTCTGAGTTTAAAATTCAAAAAAATAATATTTACGTTAAATATTGTGTTTGTTATATATTGAAGCATTTGTCTTAATCTTGTTCCTATCATCACAGATGTTATGCCCTTTATAAATTTATTCCAGGCCCTAAGACTGCAAAAGTTTGGTAATATTGCTATTGTTTAACATGAATTAGACAGTCGAAAAACGTTTTATGACCTTTACGTGGTCCGAACGATTTTAGTAAAATTTTAGGACTGTATTTTGTGTTAAAAAGTCCGCGAGGTGGAGAGCGCATGTCATATTTTGATGGCAAGCGAAGGACATTTTTCGCTTATTTCAGCGCCGCCGAATTTTATTTTAATATTGGAGAAAAAATGTGAACGCGTTGAACTTCCTCTACATTTACTTACATTCGCCGGCTTATCGATAGTTGTTGATGAAATGGCTAATTGCAAAAATATACGGGGTGTATAAGTTTTTATTAATAATAAATCAATACTAAATATTTAATTATTACTTAATTAAAAGAAAAAAAAAAGCAGGTTCGTATTAAGATTTTTTTTTAATTGTGGAAAATCTCAGTTTTTGCTATTAAATCGGCTAAAAATAAAAAAGTTTGATACGTCATAGGTATTTTGGTGTATACTTCACTAGTACTTAAATTAAGTAACTAATCCCGTAAAACCTTGCCAAAGTTATCGAAAATACCGGCCAGTAACGGGAGTGACGGGCAGTCAAGTATATAGAAAAAAGGAATCAACAGCCTATTTATGTTTATTTTTATTATCCTTTTCCTCTCATAAATATATTGCTTTAACCCCTACATATTGGTCTGCAAAATGTAGGTCAATAAAATAAGGTAATAGAAATCCAGGGCCGTATTTGAAAAAAAAAGTTGACGATGGTATCTCAAAAACGAAACGTCATATTCTAATTCTGAAAACATCATCTTGTAGAGGAGAAAAAGTGCTCTTCAATCAATCAAGGTGTTATTAACTTTATTATACAATTTTAAATAACGTCATAAAAAAATAAAAACGATTTTTCCAGATTTTGGTTTTTTCCGGATATCTTCGGAACTATTCGAAATTCTTTAAGTCTTAAAACGGCATTTTGTTAAGTATCAAATTTAGCAACTTTGATAATAACCTAATTTAAGCGACCTTGCATCTCTTACAGTTTCCGAGATCCCAATGATGAAGGTCGAATTTGGGCCACCCTGTATACATAAGGCAAAGAAAGTAGTGTTTGTTTATAAGCATTTTTCAGCGAATCTGATATTACACTTTCCTCTTTCGGGGCGATGTATCCGCGACAGACCTAACAAAACTTCTTTGCGCTTATTTTCTACACGTTCCGATTATGAAAATAGGATCGCTTTTTTGCCCTGCTGCTTTTTTTTAGACGAATCTACATTTCATATTAACGGCAATGTTAATAAGCCCAATTTTTATTAATATGACATTGTTCTATCACAAAAATTTGTCAATACTCTTCTAACCATAACCGGAGCAATACTCTCAACTGATTTAGTAATGATTTTTTCTAAATTGGCAACATATGAAAATGGCTTTTGAAGATCTACCTTTTGCTTTCAATAACCTCATAAAAAAATTGCGTGGCGTCAAATCTGGAAAGTAGATGGCCAGAAACCTCTCTTTATTTCTTCAGTAAAACCATTTTCAAGGTATTATTTTACTGTTAGAACCATAATTGTTGACGTTGAAGCAAGGAAATTAAAAAAAATCTTCTAATTCATTCTCTAAGAAGGATAAATAACGATTCGCCTTAAAAGACTCATGAAAAAGAAACTCCAATTATTTTATTTCGGTAAATTCCACACCACACATTTGTTTTAAATGCATAAATGCATAAGTCCGCCTTTTGATGGTTAAATTTGGTTTAGTATTACGACACCAACGGAAATTTTGGAAAATTGAAAGAAATTCTTCCAATTGATGAAAATTTTGCTTCATTCGAAAAAAGAATATGTCTTTCTTTAAATTTTTTATATTCTAATATTCCTTGGATATCACAACAGACATTTTTGGAATTCAAAACTGCTATCACCATCTCTTAGCCTTAAGGTATGAATTAATTGGGGCTTCTATGGATAAAACCTACAATCTTTAAAAAAAAAATGAAACCGTATCTTTCTTAATAGAATATGACATGCAAGCCGCCCTTGTTCTCAAGGATTTTTTAGAATGTTCGATTGTTGAGAACATTATTTCGAATTTCTTGCCATTATTGACAACCTGTTGTTCTTCGCGTTTCTTAGTAAATTTATTAATTGCATCTCCAAAAGTCTTGAATTTGGTTACTGTGCCATAGTGAAGAATTTTCGCTCGGGTCGGTTATTAAAAATTTCTGCAGCTTCTCGATAGGTTTTATAATTCTCACTTACAATTAACACAATTTGAATTTAATCCTCAGTGCTTAATGTTGTTAACATTTGTACTAAATTTTATAAATACTAAATACAACTGATGCTTTCAACATCATTTCATGCAATCATTTGTTTGTTAGTGCATCCTAGATTTCACGTAACTACACTTATATTTGCTTTATTATTCAAAATAGGGAAAAATGTAACTAGCAGGATATAATTGCATATTTGAATGTATTTTTTAGTTTTAAACAACATATTTGCATAATAATTTTTAATTACCCATTTTACGAAGGAAAATAATCACCATATCGTCAAAAAAGCAGTTCCTAGATGAATGACTGTCCAAGAAAACTGTATGAAAATACTGGCAATAAATGATGAAGAGGAAAGTAATGCGGATGAAGCAAATGTAAAAAAAAAATCAAGTCTCCTGAAGAGATTGATGTTGCAGATTTAGATCATTTTGAAATTGGTATACCTGCTAAGGTTTTATACGTCAAAGGCAAGTTTTCAGTAGCAATCTCATCCAATCTTTCCAACGAAAAGATAATTTAATGTTGTAGTTGCAACTGGTCGCAATAATGCAGGAAAAAACTATTTATGTTTAAAACTTTTATATAAGGATTTATTTTACTGTATCAGTGTTGTTGTTTACTGTTTCCATTTGTGACGATGTTGCGGGAATATGCAAAGTCTATTGATTTGAATAATTTAAAAAAATGTTCGACGTTGTAAAATAAACTAAACTTGGCTTTCACTTTATAAACATTATACTAGGAATAACTGCTGGTTCACAGAACCATGTTATCTGTAAATTTAATAACTCGATTTCTTGATTGAATTTGAAATATGATTAAATTATGAGTGCGATTTTGGGAAAAAAAGAAATAAGGTAAAATTCTGTAAAATTTACGATCTTGGTCACGGAAGAGTTGGCTTATAAGAAATGAATACTTGTGAAAAATTTCAGTCATTTTAGAACCAGTAAAAGTAGTAAAAGATGTAAAGTTAGACATTTATTAAATGCATGAACATTTATGATATCAACATTTAACATGTTGGCTGGTAATGCAATTGCCTTAAACACCTTAAAACTGAACATCTCTAAAACGATTAGGTGCTTAATATAATATATTAAAATATCTTTAAGGAAAAAGTTAGAGGACGACCAATGTAGATTCTGCAGCAATGCCACAGAAACAGCAGAACACCTGCTCTGTGAATGCCCGACCCAACTCTGCAAGAGGCTCAAGTACCTGGAAGGGGTACAACCCACGCCTCAAGAAGTGGGACAACTACCTCCCAAAAATATAGCTTTGTACGGCAGAAGTCTAAGACTTTTTGAGACAAACTAAGACAAGTAGAGTTATGCACAAAATATCTCACAGGTAGCAGTGCTGAGCGGCGGATCAGCCGAAACGACTCCCTTCTCAATCTACAATCTACAAGGAAAAAGTTATTTAAGTCCTTACTCAGACAAAAGGAAACATCCAATGTACTTAAAAATATAATAAAACTTAACACGTACAGCTACTTGACACTGATATTTAATTATTGTCGAACTAAATTTTAAAATATTTATATACTAATCATTGCAAATATTTAGAATATAATTTTATTTTAATTTAACCAATTTTTAGTTGTATTAATAGTATTTCAAATAGGTTACCGACTATCATGTAATCTTAATATATACTATTTCAAAGTTATTTGAAAAGAGCGCACATAATACTTATAAGTTATTTTTAATATACACATTCAAAAAAATTACTTAAAAAAATATTACTTACTTGATGTATTTGAATTAAACGCAGCTTCTTCAGACAGACTAGGACTAAGTGATTCATCACTATTACCGCTTGCCTGTTCGCTCCATCTTCTGCAGAAAAAAAACTAATATTTATCTTTAGCGTCAACGATTTGAATAAAAAAATATTTTTTTTTACAATAAGATTTACTGTACTTAAACTAAGCTAATTAGGTAAGATTATTTAACATTTCTTATCCTTACATCGATTTTTTAAATCTTATCTAAAAGAATACAAATTTCATGTCAACCATAACTGTTACAAATTAACGTAATTTTAAGAATTCACGCAACACCTGAGCCCTGTTCTAATTTAAACATTTATATTGAATGCCTGGAAGACCGGAGTAAGACATAATGTCATATATACGTAAATAAGAAAAAACGTTTAATTGGACTACGTCAAGTTTTGATCTTGCTACAAATTTTGGTAATTAACTTGTAGAAGTAAGTTAAGAATTAGATAAATCATTGTTTTTGGTTATATTTTGAAAGCTGCCCTTAATATTTTATTCTACATTTTTTACGCTAAAAGGATACAGGAAGTGTCTAAAAGAAAATCTTATTTTAAAATGCATAATTCCACGTAAATATTGTTTATTTATATTAATCTTAAGGCAAAATAGGCATAGAAAAATACTTTTGATTTTTATTGGATATGGACAAAAAATAAGAACATAAAAAGTATGTATAATGCCAAACTGTCAGGTTTCGTTGGACTTTTAAACTGAAATGCTAGATAGATTTATTTAGTTTCAGTAGTGGACAATTACGTATATAATTAAGTCCATTTTTTCCGAATAGGTGAACGCCATGACAGATCTCACAGAGTAACCAGTAATATCTCCAGATCTTACACATAGCTGATAGAAACAGCTTTAAAATACCTAATTTATAGTTCTACTGAATAGTTATCTACTTTGATGATTCTCATAAGAAAATATGAAAAATAACAGTGTAGTCACTACTATATTTCTATAAGCAGAATCCTCCAAACACAGCCGAAAAATTATATGAGTCTTTTATTGCCTTAAAAATATTCCTTTTTCAAATAAGGATAATATAAAAAGACGTTTAAGGCCTGCGCACCATAAATATTTTCGCGAAATCAAAGTTTAAAATGTAATTTAAAAGCAAAACAAAAAGTAAACAATAAAATAATTTTCTGACGTGATTTTTATTTATTAAATTGTGTAATTATTTCTAAATACTTTGAAAGATATGTTCTATGAATTATAATTAAAAATATAAGACATATCCGTCAAACAAGGATTTATTCATTTCGGAAGAAACCTTGTTGGTCTGATCTGAATCAAAATAACCTGGTTTTTAAATTAATTAACACTCATATTTACATTATCATAAGAAGAGAAATTTTAGTTAAAACGATATTAAATTAAGACGTCATTTAAATAGACAGTAATAATAAATTTATACCTACTATAGCGACCATGATTTTTTGTTCAAAATCAGTCCATTATGTTTTGTCATGTAGTCGTTTTAGCCGAATATAGGCTCAGAATTTCTTTTACTATTTACAGGTATATGATTTGCTTAAATCTGTTTTCCAAAAAATTTGCCAAATTAGTAAACAGTTTTTTTATACCTTGAATCTCTTTGTGAATCTGATAAATGTGGGGTTGATGTAGCAATAGGTCTTCTTTCACTTTCAATTGGAGATCTTCCCAGTCGTGTTTCGTGAAGAGGCTATAAAAATAAATTCTATCAGAAAAATTATACATATATGATGTATGCTAAAGTATAATTAATAAAATAATTTTCACTTACTGTAGCTGGGGCGGTTTGAGCCACTTCTGGAATGGGAATTTTTCGATATATACCTGGAGATGAGCTAAGACTTTCAGTTCCATGCCTGTTTTTGGATATTTGACCACTAGAACAAAAAATAAATTTCATTATATATTTGAAAAAATAACCGTTTGTCGTTATAAAGTTTAATAGCCTTTTAATTAAAGCTTTAAACCAACATAGTAAATATGTAGGCATGCAATTTTCATATACTCTGAAATATTTGCTATTTGTTATTCACAAATATCGACATTAAAAAGTAAAATTGGGGATACGGTGTTTTCAATCGAAAATAAACTGACCTTTATAAAGCTAGTTTGTTCCCTTGTTTTTATTATTTTGTGCTCTTGTTTCCCTCTATTTTCATTATTTATATACCACAAAATCAATGCAGGTCCACTATTAATATTTTATCCTTTACAAAGGATTTTACATCTGTTTTTTCAATTTTTTTAGACCCTGATTACTTCCCTGATTCACATAAGAATTAAATTATACTAAGTGTTCTAATGATTGAAACCATCACTTGTTTCTGAAGGTCTTGTCAATTTATGTATTTTATATTAAATGCAAAATTTATGCACCGGGGACTATCATAAAGGGGGTTCAAAAGGCCACCTTAAGAAATACTATAATTCATGTTCTATCGATGATCGTATTAATTATTAGATGCTTGGATTTGTCGACTATTAAATAAAATATAGTAAAATGTTATCCCAAAAAGCAAATAGAAACATTTTTTAGACTAAACGATATAATACTTAAGTATAAATTAATTACAGTATTAAAATTTAACTTATATAAATAAAGGACTTTGTGGTCATTATAGAGTAAATTAAAGAAAAGTTTTTTGTAAAAAAATTACAATGGATTGGCAAACTAAATATGGAAAGTAGTAACTGATGACTATTTGGTAGTATTACATTTTCTACTTTACAGATTTTATTAATTGGTAAGTTGGTCCTATAGTTACTTATGTATATACCTCAGTTTATTAAATAACTTAATCTGCGTTTCTTGGGAAAATGTGAAAACCTACATTAGCAATGTTGGAATTTGTTATGCCTTATGCTTTGTAGCTTAAAAATAATATAAAAGTGATTGAATTAAATTTTGGTTCAAGAAGTAATGAGTACAGAAAGACCTTTCATAAACTTGAAGCAACCAAAAAATTGAAGCAACCTAGAGATATATTATTTTAAATGTAGTCTAAGCCTATATCTTCCAGCCTAAAACTAATTACTAATAAAATTGAAAGGTTTTATATTTTATAAAATAGGATAATTTCACATTTATTTATTTTAACAAATAATTATTTTGAATTCACGGATAATAAAGAAAGATAATTTGTAAATCATTTAAATAAATTATCTGAAAAGCTCATTGCATTTGTTTAGGAACAAGAATGCTTAGGTCCATGATATGAAAAGCCTATTATAGATTGTGCCAATCTTTTTTTTTCTCTTAAAGAACTTCATCAAAACGTGTTCCTAAATCAGTAAGTATTTAGCTTTAGTAAATACATGCTTGTTATCGGCAAACATTTTGTTGAAGTATGAAAACATTTTTCTAATTATTGGTGTTATTGAGATGGTTTTGTAATGTTTATATAAAGTCTTAACTAATATTTAGAACAATAGATGTTACGCATTGAAATCTGATAGAAATTATGTATCTACTGAATAAGCATGAGAATGTAGGCAGATTATTATAGCTGATCACAAGCACCGTTTTATATTATCACAGCTACAAATTTCATTAGGATTTTCTATTGGGTGCCTTTGAGAATTACAACCAAATTGATGCTGTTTATTCCTATTCAGAAGCATTCATCTCTAAATCAGGTCGTATTTTTGCACTAAATGGTTACTAATGCGTAAATTTATATTTGTAAAACGGTGTGTCAATAATATTTTATTTATAAGCTCAGAGACACACTTCTGTCTACAACACACTTACGCCATTAATACTCCTGAGCTTTTTATGTCCGAAGCACACTTTTTGATTGACAGATTACAACTGCAGATTACAACTTTCAACTGACTTGCGTTGATAGTACTCGTTTAATTGATTTTAAGGTAAACCAGAGTAGTACAAAATGTTATAAAATGTGATCCCTTATAAAGATCCATACAATAATTTGGAAATGCTTAGATAATTAGAACACTAACAGTTAAACTAACTGTTAAACATCTCCGTTCGGTTGTTGTCCCATAGATTTTAATTGAGTCTGATCGTAGCCGATCGATAGTTCTAGCCTGGACATTTATCCCCGCTTCCATCGATACCTCACAACAGAAGCCGAAATCATGCGGGGCGACGACCGCATCGCGATGGCAAAAATTCCGCGCTGGGGCACGTATTTTGCGTTGATTCGAAATAATATTTTACTGCAGGTATTATTGTGGTTTATAGTAAGATTATGCATTTAAAATTTTAAACTACCAAACTATTTTGATACTCGCTTTGAGTTTTAAAAAGAATAAAAATTCGGTATTTAAATTAGGTGGGTAAATTAACTATTTTATTTTTAACTTACATTTTACAAGCTTAATTTTATTTAGAATAATGCCTACCTCTTGCTGTATTCCTGTTTAAGCTCAGAAAAAATTAAAATGGATTTAAATTTTTTTTTTGTTTTTTTTTTGATTATCTTCGGCATCATTCAAATTTTCGATTTTTTAAATAAGCAACAAAAATTTCGCGTAGGTACCTACCTAATTTTGTTTTCGGCATTAACATTTTTACGAAAAAGTAATACAGCAATGCAAAAACTTTCCCATAGCAACCAAGATAACCCACAAAAGTGTCAAGAATAAGTTTTTGAAAATTTGTTTTTTTTTTCAATAATCTTCAAAACCACATAAAAATATATTTTTTTATATGGCATATTCTTTTACAAGTAAATAATGTGCAACTTTGGGGTAAATTATCCATTTTCGTATTTCGAGGGTAGACGAATTTGAAACACCGTTGATGTATATTTTTCCAATAAAATAAATAATAAAAAATATTTAAAACATTTATCGTATACCTAAAAATAATATTATTTTTTTTTTATAATAATAAAAAAAAAATATTATCTTGTAAAATGTAAAATATTAGGTCCCGCGGTATCTCCACTTAGTCGTTCCACTGTACGGCGTGCGCCACCAAATCTCGGCTTCAATTTTGACGCCACGAAACCAGTGTCACGGCTAGAACTCTCGATCGGCTACGGTCTGATACAGGATCATTCCTTATATTTGCCCACCCTTTTTAACATATATGGGCCTACCTGTATAAAAAATGGTAAACGTAAAAGTTGTAGGGCTTGACATCTAGTTTTTGCGAAATATAGTATTATGAAAAAATATAAAAAATAAAAAAAACATTTTTTAAATGAAAAATCTATTTATCTTTATTTCAAAAATATATGTATTATTATCAATTGATTTAGCCGTTTTTGAAATACCGGTAAAATTTAAGTTTATAATTTGGTTGCAAAACTGGCAGTCATTGCTTTTGTTTGCACACTAAAAGCTGGTTAGAATATAGTTTTAAAATCATTATTTTCAAAAGCTATAAATTTCGATATAAAAAAATATCATATGAACTTTTAACTAATATACTACTAAAATAGTAAAGCTTCAGAATTATTAAATCTATCCAGTATTTTGATCATAACAACTTTAAAAGTCCCTTTCTAATTTATAAATGCATAACTAATACAGTTTAAAGTTGAAGTGAGGGTTTCAGGCCGAGGGGTTAGTTTTTTTTATCAATAAAATATCTCCAAAAATACAGTCTCAATTTCCCTTTCCTTTTATTTGTTATGTCATGACGTTTATTCTCAGATTTGACACTTTCTCAAATGGCTGTTAAGATAATACAAATGACAAAATTAAAACTTTTTGAAAATAACAAAAAAACGAACCTAGATGCAAAGAAACACGCAAAAAAAGCTAGTGTACTTATGTAGTACATTTATTCTAAGATAAAAATGAGAGTTATTGCCAAAATCAGATTGACAGTTATTTACCCTATATAAAGTGTTACTCATTCTTATAACGTTCAATCACCAAATGTTTTTATTTAACTGACAGGAAATCTATTCTGCATTTCTCAAATCGAATTTCAAATGCATTTATTATAAAAAAGTGTGGTACATATATCTAGTCGACAGGTGTGAATTGCTCGCCTCCCTTTCTTTAGGTAGTAAATTTCACACTCGTGAGATATCACTGCTTTCGACCCTTTGGCCATATAATATGACTTAGTAGCTGACAAAACGGAAGCGAAGTGTGTTTTTATCAGTTGCATAATGTGTTCAGTTAAGACAAGAAAATTGAACCGTGCTTCGGATAGAAACTTAGTTCTCTAAGACAGATTAACATTAAAAGAATATTTTTTAAGCAAACATATCAAACTAATATTATTTTTAGAAAGAAATCTTAATTTTTTACTTTCTTACAATTTATACAGGGTATTTATAGTGGTAAACTGCTAACAATATGTTATTTGTATTAAAATATGAAACTTTTTTATGTCACTTCTAAATGTCGATGCTTTCCTTTCCATTAACAATATGTCTTGTCAAAGTTAACTTTAAAAGAAATTTAACAGAAATTTATATATTTATTTAAAACAAAAAAATAGTAGGGAAAAAACGGACGATGTGCTCTGGCATTCAATATTTGTAATAGACACGTGTTTTATTAAGTGATGAGAATTGAGACAAAAAAATACTTCATTAGTCTCCACACTATTAAAAAAACCTACTACCAACTTATGGGAGAGCATCTCATTCTCAACGTTTTACACAGCATATCATAAAGTGATTTTCCAAAAATAAAAAAAAACTTTTGTTATATGTTTGATGATAAAAAAACTGGAGCTAAAGGTATCTGAGAGTATTGCTGCTCAAATATTAACTTTAAAATTTATTTGATGATGGTTCCACAATACTTTTGATATTTTCATGGGCTTCTGTAAGTACAAAATAGCTTCTTTCGAAAAGAAAACAGTAATGTCAAGTATGTTTTTCTTGGAAAAGCCACTTATATAACGTAAGCCTTAGCGGTAAATCTTAAGCCAGCTAAGCCACACTTTTTTGATACTATAAGAGTATAATTTTCCTGTTCTAAAATTAAATTCATCAAATAACGATTATCCGATAACTATGCAGCTGAAACTTACCTTTGGTTTTAATTTATTTTTCTATTCTTCGTAAAATCTGCGTTTCTGGATTTACCCAATTCAATAGGACAATATAAATATTGTTACTCTGTAATAATATTTATATTGTCCTATCTACGCGGCTTACTAAATATATAAAAACCTCATATCTTCTTACAGTTAAAAAAACAGTATTGCTTTAAAGAAATGAACTTTGTTTGTCTGCACAGTGATAACAATATCGACAATAGCACTATGCAAAGAAAAATCTTTAATTTTTCTAAACAAAATCTTTCATTACACAAAAAAAAACAAGAGATGAAATCTGCTAACTAACAAAGATTTTAAAAATCTGGCTAAAACGTTAATCATTTAAAATATATTTATAGACAAATAGATCGAAATAATTAAATTGTCTACAAACTATCTTCTGGGGATAACACTATATATCCAACGGAGACAAAGTTAAAGAGTATTCATTCAGTCAATAATTTTTTGTAATGATTTTTTTTTGACTCTTTTTTGACTTTGAAGTTCTTTAAGTGAACGGTAACGGTACTAAAAAACATGATTTGTTACGCCTGAGAGCGTCTGATAAATTATAAACTCGACTTTTCTGGTGAATCAATGCACATCACAAGCGTTGTTCAAATCTTATGCAATTTATTAGGTCGATTAGGGTTTATGTCATTACCTATCTTTATAGTTTTTAGTTATTGTCAGTGTGCGGCAACTTGTTTTGAGCGTCAAAAGAATATACAATATTAAATCCTAAACTAAAGCCTATCAAAGTCACAATAAACTAGTAATTCATAATTAATTAGCTATTTGTTAAGCATTATGGCACTATGTTAATAAATATCAATTTAGGAAATACTATCCCATATTTTGTATCATTTTTAAAAGAAATATGAACTTAAGGCTTTAAGGATACCTTTCGATAAATTTATGATCTGAGATCTACTCTTAGATAGATTTCTGTATATACCCAGGATCTAAAGATTTATCCATCAACCTAGAACCCCGTTTCTTATTTTCAATATCCTACATAACTTTCTTTTAAATTTAAAATCCCAACTTGAACCAACGTTTTGTTAGTTAAATATACTCGGCGATTTTAATTTACCTCATTAGCCATAGCATACAGAGGATAACCAGGAGGATATTCGAAATAATTGCCTTTAACTGTTGCGTAATTTTACTGAACTTCCGATTTAGGATCCAAATTTTAGGGCAGGGCAATAAAGCCGGTTAAATCGATTACATTGGACGATGCTCTCCATTAGTATTAACTTTAAGTCTTACAAAAAGTAATAATGCTAAAAATAGCATAGGGTTAAACTTTTAAAATATATATAATTTTTGCAAAGCATAACCATCAGTACCAAAAAAAAAAAATACTCTTGATCGTGCTCAGCCAACATTATAATAGCATTGATAAAAAGCTATGGTGCAAAAACGATGTATTCAATTAAGGTATTTATTTGCAAGCTTTAAATGAATTGAGGGTAATATTATTAAAAATTTAATCAAATATTAGCCTAAGTTATCAAAATTATATTTAAAAGATAAAGACGGATACGAAAAGAAATTCAAAAGGATTTTACAAATTTGTTAAAATTAAATAAGAGATTACGGAAGTATCTAGTTCTATGAGGTTTCAGGATCAGGAAGATTAATATAATACAAGACCAATTAATATAATACATACACTTGTAGACTTTTTTTAAGACATCTTATTCCATCAACTACTGGTAACAAAGTTCCAAATCACTACATTTCTAAGATAAATAATGAAATTATACAAATAGACAGCATAACCGAAGAATTTTGCTCACAACTCGTAAACTTAAATCTAAGCCAACAGGTCCTAAATATAATGCGACTTTTCCAATACGAAATTGTTGTTTTGCACTGGTAAAACTTCATAAAATATTGTATATGTGCTGTGAATGCAAAGAAATACCTAACAGAAAAAAAATTTAAACCATTTCCGATATTGAATAAAAAGACGACAAGTAACTGACATTTAAAGTAACTGACCAGTCTTAATCATTTCAAACTTTTCAAACGTTTTTAAAATGAATGTTCACGATATTCCATTTTCTAAACTTTAAAATAAACTTCTTATAAGTAAACAGGAATTTTTATAGAATTGATCAACATATCAATTCTAACTATAAAGATTCAATATATTGCAGAAACCATTGATAAAAATTTTCAAACGGATGTGATTTAATTTGGATTTTTATAAGAATTTGACAGACTAGATCATACACATCTACTGATAAAATGTCTAAAAAAGTATCTTTAAATCTTTAATCAATAATTGACGTAAAATTGATGTTAGCTAAGAAGAAGGTCTTGATGCAGGGGAATTATTTATATTATTTATAATGCTAATATTATGATATCCTTAAACTCCTTCCTTGTATAATTTGACGTTTCCAATCTATTTTTAAGTATCCCTCCCAAATGCTTATTGCACATATGAGATTTATTGTTTTTAAATTCTAATCTACCCACTCATATTATTTTTCGTATAGTTCCCTTACAGATATCGTTATAAAACAAAACTTCTTCCAAATTAATGAAAAGTTCTATTATCAGAAATCCTTAAATAAAAAAAGCCTTATATGTGTGCTATCATACTTTTAATAACTTACCTAAACACCTAGTTAACACCAATGGTAATATTCCTGCCACACACAAGGATAAAAGAACATACTACCCTAATTGAAAATAACAAATAGGTTTATTATTAATACTTCTCCTTTCGCCAACCATATCCTCAAAGCTAGACATAGTTTCGTACCAAAGGTAGACACAGAAGTTTTTCATATTTATTAGAAAGGCTTAAATTAAGGAAGAAGTCCATTCTGAAGTAAAGTCAATATAATATTGAAAAGTTACTAGGGGAAGCCTTTTCTCCACATATAAAATGCTAGTCCTCTTATTTCAGGAGTGATGCATTTCGGCAAGTGTTCTTGCCATCATCAGACTCTAAAATATATTACAAACAGTTCAAAAACATATACGAACATTTTTTCTCGACAGGTGACATAAAAAATACAGATAAAATTATAAAATTGTAAAATACTTACTGAACACATACACAAATTCTAAACAATAACAAACAATACTTGAATGGTACAATGCACGACATCTAGTGAACAGTTAAAATTATAACAAAATTGAACAATATGAGATTAGCAGATTTCTACTGAGTACTGGGAGCGAGTGAGAGAGAACCATCGGACTGTAGTGTTATAGGGTGTGAACAAATAAACAAATAAATGTGTGTTAATAAGTCAGATCAAATCAAATGTCAGTGTTACTGTTAGGACCCAAGGAATTAAAGAAAGTGTTGCTCTCAAATTGAGTCTGCTCATTAATACACGTGTAAACCGGTAATTTGATGGCTTTATTTATTTCCAGGATTTCCAAAAGATCCAACCTTAACCCCTTCTGACAAACATGGAGCACCTCGGTATCCGCCCCAGGCTCGAACCCATGTCCGGTCTTAATAATATGATTGGCGAAAGGAGAATGTATTGGTTATAAATCGGTTTCTATTCTTTTCAATGAGTTTATTATGTTCTTTGACTCTCGTCTCGATTCTCCTTCCGCTTTGTCCGATGTAGCACACATTGCAGTCAGGATGAGACAAACATTTTAGTCTGTAAACACCAGATCTGTGTGTGACGGGAATTTTATCTTTGGTGTTGACTAGAGATTTAGACAAATTATTCGAAGTTCTGAAACAAACACGCAACCGCTCATCGGAGTCCCTCGACAAACTCTTGGCAACCTGATGGGATATGTTTCGAAAATATGATATGCTTCTGTACACGCCATCAGTTTTGTATATATGTGGCTTATTTAAATGTTTGTAAAGATGTTTAAAATAAAGAGAATTTATAATCTTGTCAGGATAATCATTGTGCCGACCAATTTGAAAAATTATATTGAGTTCCCTTTTAAAATGTTTTTGAGAAAGAGGGATATTAAAAAGACGGTAGAGAAGTGAGTTAAATGCGGAAAGCTTTTGATTAACTGGATAGTATGAAAAAAAGGGTATAACGTTATCCGTAGCAGTTGGTTTTCTATAAATTTCAAATTCGAGCTTTATGTTGTTTGTTCTTTTAATTAAGAGGTCTAAAAAAGGTAAAATGCCTGATTGTTCCTGTTCGAGAGTGAAATGAACAGAAGGATTGATAGAGTTTAGAAATGCCTGAAATTCCAGTAAGTCCTCCATGGAACCAGTGAAAACTGTAAATATGTCATCGACGTACCTATACCAACATCTTATATGTTTTTTATAAATCTCGCAATTTGAGATTTCTCTTTCAAGAAAAAACATAAACACTACTGCCAGAAACAAGAAATGAGTTAGGGGGTATTTCTGTTTTTATTAAATTTTTGGTAAGTTAATATGAGTTTTTTATTGAGAGTGGGTTAGAGATATTGGTGAGTTGAGGGAGGACAAACGTTAACCAGGATGAAAGTTTTGAGGCGGGAGAATCGATATAGAAAACTACGGGTCTCACAGGATAGTTTTGTTTATATATTTTAGGTACACAATAAAGAAGTGGAGTAACCGGATTCATTGGGAGGAGTTTGTAGGGTGAAATAGAAAAATGATCGAAGGTAGCTGTACAGCTTTTAAATAATTGTTTGAGGTGAAGAATAAATCTAGAAGTAGGATTGTAAGGCAAAATCTCAAAATCATCACTGTTAAGAAATTCATTGACTTTTTTGTAATATCCAGTTCTGGGCATAAGTACGATGCAGTTACTCTTATCGGCTTTTGTTAGAATAAGGTCATTTTCGTTGATTTTAACTTTAAGATCATTGAGTTTGTTTATGAGTTGACCTGGGGAGTTTTTACGATTTTCATTTATTCCTTTTGAATTTAGAAATTTGTTAACCTTCAAGGAGATGTCAGCTCTAACTAGATCTGGATTAGGTAAGTTGGTGGATTTCAACACTCTTTCACAGTCTACCAGAGTCTGCTCAGACACCGCTAGTCTATCAGAATGGTCAAAATTGAATTTAAGTCCTAAATTTAATATTTCTTCGTCGTTTTTGGAAAGCTGTATGTTACTTAAATTTATAAAACGGGGATGGAATTAATGTAGAGAAGTTTTTGAAGTTCTATCAGATGTAACAGAGTAGCCACTGTCGTCTCAAGGTTTTTGTTTTAATTTTATGTAATAGAGTTTCTTGTTTAATACAGTACGATGTTTCTCGCTCTCTCGGTTAACAAAGTCTTCAATATAGTTCATGAGGGAAGGAGCTCAATATTATGAAGTTTATCGGTCAGTAAAAAATAAATAAATTTTAGTTTCTGGTTAGTGTCATTCAAGTTGCTGTAGTTATTCCTTATCTCATATTATACCCATTTTCTTCTAGCTAGTTTAAGGGCCTTTTTGGAGCTATTTGATCTTGAGTTGCTCTTGAGTGATATGTAGTTTGGAACCAAATGGTTTTTCAAACATTCGTTATTGAACCATATCTTCTGGTGTATTCTTGTGTGGGCCAAACTAAGTTTTCTATAATTTTTGACTTCTTCTTTAATATAAGATCAGCTTGTCTGCCATACCAAATCCGAGTGTATGTGTTAAGTAACTCAGTAAGTATTTTACAATTTCATAATTTTATCCGTATTTTTTATATCACCTGTCAAGAAAAATGTTCGTATATGTTTTTGAACTGTTTGTAATATATTTTAGAGTCTGATGATGGCAAGAACACTTGCCGAAATGCATCAGTCCTAAAATTAGAGGATTAGCATTTTATTTGTGGAGAAAAGACTTCCCCTACTAACTTTTCAATAGAAAGGTTTAAGGTTGGATCTTTTAGAGATCCTGGAAAATTAATAAAATCATAAGGCCACCAGATATTGTTTGTATTAATAAACAGACTAAGTTTGATAGTAATCTATTTTTTAACTCTACTTAAGTACACACAACCTTCCGACTTCCAACAAATAAATAATATCCTTTTCAACAAATACTAATCATTCATCTCTCTTCCTCCTTTTTTTTCTTAACTAGTCTGATCCTGATGGGTGAACTCATTGAAATGCATAACGCTTGACAATAAGATTGACATTTTCATTTGTAGAGAAAAATCTTCCCGCTCTTCGTAACTGGCTATATTATAGCCAGTCCACTTCAAGAATGAACTTCTACTTACACTATAACTCAATTATATTATAAGTCAATTTAAACAAAAATGTAGATTCATTAAAGATTTTACTAAAGAATTTTTACATATTGGTTATGCCAAGTTGCCACTACTTTGATAGTTATATAGAGTTTACACCGTCGTATGGTGCCAAGGGTGTAGTGTTTATTATTTTATACTGGAGAACGTTCAAAAATATTTCAGTTTTCAGCAGTAGTGTATCCACTTTAGAATTGTCTACATGACAAATTTTTTATATTAGGTAAGAAGCGTAGATAGAATGCACAATTAATATTTTTACACAAACTAGTTAAACTATATTTTACACAGCCCCTATTTACTTCAATATTTAAAGTTTATTATTATACAAAAGTTTTTATCTACACTAGGACTAAACGAAGCGATGGTTTCGAACTGGTGCAAAAAAAAATGAAAATGATCTTATTCCTGCCGCCGATGTTTCCAAGAAAAACTAGAAAAGCCTTAAAGGATGCTTTCCGACCTAAAACAGAAAGGGAAATTGGACTGGAGGAAGAATCAAATTATTTAATTACATTTTTTAAAGAACGCAGAAAAGATTCCAAAAGCAGTACCTTGAATATGATTTTCAGTCAAAGGCTTACTTAGTGTATCAGGGAGATAAACAAAAGGTTTTAAGTGATTGGTGCTTTTCCGTGTTACTTGAGGATCTTAACATAGTACTGTATACTCCGAAAAAAGATCAATACAATACCTGTATTACTTATAGAGCAGGGAATATTGAAACAACAGAATACAATATTCACATTGCTCTTAAAGAGAAAGTAAGACAGGCAAAAAATATAGATAAAGAAAAAGCCAACAAAGGTAGATGTCATGTATTTGTTATGTTCAAGCAGTGAAGATGTGTCCTGTAAATAACGCCAATAAGATTTACTTCAAAACTAGATTAAAGGTTCACAATTTTACCATTTATAATTTAAAAACTCATGAATGCTGCAACTATTGGTGGAGTGAAGTTGAGGGGGATTTATGTTCCTCCATATTTACTACAATTATTTCTAATCATTTGGAAAAGTATTATCACGATGATTTGCTAGTGATATTTTGGAGTAATGGGTGCCGTTTCCAGAAACAGAATGTGGTACTTTCAAATGCACTACTGCAATATTCTGTTAAAAATAAAAAACCGATGGCACAAAAATATCTGGAACCCGGGCACACCCAAATAGAGTGCGATGCTGTCTATAGCCTGATAGAGAGAAAACTAGAAAATCAAGAAATTTCATTACCATATGATTACATTACCAAAACCTGCAAAGCAAGAAAAAAGCCGACCCCATTAATTGCAGAAATATTGACCCATGAAATATTTAAAAACTACGCTAATAAAAACCTTATGCGGTACAAAAGCATAAGACCAGGGCGGTGTACCGATGATCCCACTGTCAATAATCTAAGAGAACTACATTGTTATCCTGATAGCACCGTAGGATATAAAATTGACTTTTCCGATCAAGTTCGATATTTACAAAAAGTTTTTTGTCTCTCCTAAAAAGTTGTTAAAATGTTGATACGAGGTATTGCGCATAGGTCATCGATATACAGAATTCCATATGCGAATTTTAAAACTCATAAATTATTAAAAACAAACTTCAATAAAGCTAGCAAAACATTTATTTTAACCAAACTCTGATATTTAAAATAAAAAACATTTTAATTTTAACACGCCATCTATTTAATTAACAAAAACAAAAACTTAAAAAATACAAAATACTATTATAAAGAAGACAAAATTATGTTTAAGATTATTTAACTCTCAAAGATGACAAGCCTAATATGGCTTAGAGCAATGTTATTGTAAAGTCTCAGGAAATTTCTAGAATGTCGCCTCCATATTGATACAAATCAATGAAATAAAAGTTTTTTAAACAACATTAATTCCTCGTAATCTAATTTGCTAATTCAATAAAACAACAAATCAAAAGGGATCCTTAAAGTGACTAAAAAATAGCTTTTAATGTATTCAGGGTTATTGTAATAAGCTTAAAACATTATACAGATTGTTGTAATTAATTAGACATACGCGATACCTGATATAAAGCAAAATAAAGCATTTGAGCTTAATATGGTAGAGCAAATGTTATTGCAAATTACAATATACCTACACACAAATTACACCTTATCAGATATAGTGAAGAGAAAAAAGTAAAAAAAAAAATGAAAATGCAAAAAATAAGATTTTGAAAGACTGTCATTTTGGTATGGGTAGAAGTATTTCTACCTATTAGAAGAAGACTATTTAGAAGGGATAGAAGTTCTCGTAAAGTCCCATAAGCATAAGGTACAATTAAAATTACAATATAAATTAGTTTACAATATAAAATAGTTTCCGTACTGCAGGAACGGAACGCAGCTTTAAAACCAATTTTAGAGATGTTAGTACGGGCATACATCGGTTTCAACGGATGCGGTAGAAATGGATGCGTTTCTACCCCATGGGATATACGCGATACAACTGCGTTGAAAACGGAAACGCACTAAAAAAAATTTCAAAATTTAATTACTTCGAGACTTTAATCGGAAAATAATGTCTTCATTGCTAAGAATTATTTGTGGTCTTAAAGCAGAAGATTTTTTGTGAGTCAGTATAACGTAAACATAGAAGGCATCTATATTTTGAAAGTGGTGTAGAAAAAAAATCGATAAATTTCATATAAATATTCGGCAGTATCATATCGTCTCCTATTTAAACCTATGTGTTGTCGTACCAATGCGGTACCGCTCCGTTTCTACCGCAAAGAAAAATAATTTTAAAGACAAAAATAAGTGAATCTGGAAGAGAGGCACAGCAACTATACTAGAAATACATATTAATTTGTTTCTATGTAAATATATTTTGAAAAAAGTGACAGATGTGTTTTTATGTATTTCTGCTGTATCAGCAAGAGATATATAGTTATTATGAATAACAGCTGACTTCTAGAACTGTTTGTAAGCTGCCACACGTAGATGAAGTGTCTGGTTATGGTGCATAGATTAAAAATGTGTTAGTGATCTAGGGAAAGAAGTATATTGTGACGTTTCTCTCTGATTAAAATATCAAATCACTACAGCCAGTTTTTTACATTGTAAAATATTAAAGCACAAAATTGACGAGGTTTTATAGATAACCATTTCTTTATGAGTTAAAGGACTTTACCTGATATTAGTGTACGAGTTTAATGTTTTATTAATTTTAAAGCTTTTTTATATGTCTCAATAAGTCTTATATTTTTAAATTTATTGTAAACACTTAGATTATAGCAAGTTTGATTACCGCTCTAAATATAAAAAAAAACATCTTTCATTTCTATTACAAAATTTTTCTAACTTGTCCTCTTAATTGTAAGTAACATGTTTATGATGAAAAGGGTTTTAAACATTTTCAGTATCTCTAAAGTATTATATTACATAACAGCAGGCAAAAGTATTTGTCTCGTCTTATTTTAAAACAAATCATAAAGCGATGTAGCAGAATTCACAGCTACCGTTTCCTTTTTTGCAACTCAATTAAAGTTTGCAAACAATCCTAACAGTTCAAAAGTTTAATTTTAAATATAAATTCAGGTAATATCTTTAAACAAAGTTACGAGGGCATTTTCAAAAAAAAAAACTTCGGTAAGAAAGATCTGGATAGACAGTGTTTGACGGTAATTTTGTAAGTTTACTTTAAACTAATAGTTAACTGTTTCTGACTTTTTGATGGAAATTTAAATTTTCATCTAGAAGTAGGAAATAAACAAGAAAACGAAATGCTTAAAATTTTTATAACAACTTTTTATTCTTTAAAATCTTTTGAAAAGTGATCATAGTTTCTAAAGAAAAATAATTTTTTAGTTTCATCAAGTGAAGACAAGAAATTTTTTAAAACGACTTAAAATAGAGAAAAATACTAAATACTGAGAAAGAAAAAACAAATTAAAAATGAAAATTAAAAATAAAAGACATAATATAAGACATTAAAGGCAGATAACATTACAAAACAATTACAAAAGATATCTTTCATATTTTGATACCAAAGCTTAAAATTGTATTTCTGTATCGTATTGTATGCATGTATTCTGATGTTGGTTGTTACTTATTTTAAATGTTTGATCTTAGGAACTTTAAATCAAATCAAATAACTGCTTAGCAACAAATTTCTTATATTTCATAAATATTGTTTTTATCTGTTTAAATCTTTTTCTCATTTTTTGGTTATTTTATTTTTGATGGTTTTTCAGATCTTTTCAGTATCTCCAGTAAATAATAGTACATGGAAAAATCACAATCTCCGTATACAAAAATATTTCCATGTCTCCTTATATAAAAATATAACCATATTTACCTAAATAAAAAAATAGATATTAACTGAGATATTTTGAATAGTAAGGCAATATTATTAATAAATCCGCGAATATTAGCTGTTCTTTGTTGTTTCGGAATCAGAGTAAGCGGGCACATTGCACGACATCTCTGGAGATGTCAAAAAGGTAAGCGCAGCTTCCGGAAGTCTTCCGAGTATACATACAAGAAGCCGCGAGGGACAGTTTAAGTAGCAACATTGTCATGACTTTTGATATAAATAGTGGTACATACAATGTCAATAAATATTTCTAGTAGTCGTACGTGGTCGTGTTTAGTGTATACATGTCAAATAAATCAGTTGACTTTTTTTTACATCAAATATGATTTTATATTTAAGGAACGGTAAAATCGCTATAATAACATTAAAAAAATCAAACGTTCTTCCACAAAATTGGATATTGACCTAAAATATAGAGGACTTGGAAAACGTTTTGGAAATTGTACACTGTTTTATGCTATAGTATTTTGACGTTATAAATGAAAAGTTATAATTTTAATGTTGCTTTAAGTCACCGTTTTAAATTTATTTGCATTTAAAATTATTTACTACTGCTTTCTTAGTTAATATAACTTTTAAGTGTATTATTTCAAGATAATCTATGAACAAACAAATGCAAGATGCGGTTCCTATGAAACCTCTATGCTGCTCATTAATTATAAGATAATACTGTCAGATAAATTGAATTATTCTTATTTTGTTTCAGTAACAATCCCCAGGAAAATTTGGTTGAGATGCCAATTAAAATAGATTACTCGTATATTACTAGAGTAGTCAAGTCATTTATTTGTAACACTATTGGAATTTGTAAATTTCTGTCGTAAATGATTAAATCCTGACCCATTATTTTTAAACAAAATATTATTTAAGAATGGTGTGGTAGTTATTATTAAAAGCGTTTTTAATTTTTGGAATAAACATGAACGAGAATTTGAAAATCATATATAAATTTTAAATTAACGTCTGGTGTGGCTTAATCGTTAACAAATTATTGATTCCATTCGATGATATTCCTCCTTCCTGTTAATAGTATGCAAGATATATTATAAGATATATAGTCACACTTCTTCAAACATCAACGCCAGAGCAAAGTTTCGATTTTATAAGAAGTAAATACTTATATTTAAAAACAAATCTCTTTAATAAATTATTTAGTGATATTGAAATAAAATAGTTGAAAGTAAGTTATTTAGTGCAAGTGATGTATATGTTGTTTTCCTTCTTTTTTTCTTCCCATTTAAATTTAGTTCAAATAAAAAATAAATATTAACTTAATGTTTGCATCAATATTTGCAATTAACCTGTTTTAAAGAATTATCTACTAGCTAAAAGTTACTTTGTAAAAATGACTTATTGATTTCGTGAAGATAGTAGGATTGACGGCTTTTTAGAAAATCTGTTAAGGTTTCTCAAAGGTGAACATTAGATGAATTAGTAAAAAATTTTATAAACTCTATATTTATATAATTTTAATATGTAGTAACTAGTCTCCGTCCGATTTTACCAATTTGAACTTAATATCTATCCTTGATTTGTATTATGTAGTGTTGTTCTCTGCTTCTTTTTTGTTTTTTGTTATTAGTGAATACACAAGTGGATCTGATGATGCCTAGTATGAGCGAAACACATGTAATGCTCTGACTTTTATTTAATAAATTTAAGACCTGTGACTTGTAGTTTACTTTCATTACTATTTAATGTAAGCCGGTCTTTTTGAGAAAATATGAATTATTTCTTGGAATTTCCTAACATAGCGACTTTAACATATCATCCTACGTAAGCTATCTAGATACTAACTCAAAAACCAACGAACGATCCCAACCTTTCAAGTATTATGACAAGTATTATGATCCGAATTAATCGTACGTATCCGTACGTCTAGTTCCGACGTCCGAAGTCAATCCAAACTTGTTGGAATTTTTCATGGGTTTATTCGTAGCCGATCGATAGTTCTAGCCTGGACACTTATCCCCGCTTCCATCGATACCTCACAACAGAAGCCGAAATCATGCGAGGCGACGACCGCATCGCGATGGCAAAAATTCCGCGCTGGGGCACATATTTTGCGTTGATTCGAAATAATATTTTACTGCAGTTATTATTGTAGTTTATAGTAAGATTACGCATTTAAAATTTTAAACTACCGACCTATTTTGATACTCGCTTTAAGTTTTAAAAAGAATAAAAATTTGGTATTTAAATTAGGTGGGTAAATTAACAATTTTATTTTTAACTTACATTTGACAATCTTAATTTTATTTAGAATAATGCCTTCCTCTTGTTGCGTTCCTGTTTAAGCTCAGAAAAAATTAAAATGGATTTAAAATTTTTTTTTTTGGTTTTTTTGATTATCTTCGGAATTATTCAAATTTTCGATTTTTTAAATAAGCAACAAAAATTTGGCGTAGGTACCTACCTAATTTTGTTTTCGGCATTAACATTTTTACGAAAAAGTAATACAGCAAAAACTTTCCAATAGCAACCAAGATAACCCACAAAAGTGTCAAGATTAAGTTTTTGAAAATTTGTTTTTTTTTCGATAATCTTCAAAACCACATGAAATATATATATTTTTTTATATAGCATATTCTTTTACAAGTAAATAATATGCAACTTTGGGGTAAATTATCCATTTTCGTATTTTGAGGGCAGACGAATTTGAAACACCGTTTATGTATATTTTTCCAATAAAATAAATAATAAAAAATATTTAAAACATTTATCATATACCTAAAAATACGTAATAATAAAAAAAAATATTATCTTGTAAAATGTAAAATATTAGGTCCCGTGGTATCTTCACTTAGTCGTTCCACTGTACGGCGTGCGCGACCAAATCTCGGCTTCAATTTTGACGCCACGAAACCAGTGTCACGGCTAGAACTCTCGATCGGCTACGGTTTATTACATTAATTAAATAAAATATATAGACATGGATGCAGGAAAACTAATTAACTTGATTTACAATCATAAATGTTTGTGGAATCAGAAAGATTCAAGTTATCACTTAAGAGATCTTCAGCGCAAGAGAAAATATCTGGTAAGTAAATTAATTAATACGGCTATTAATAACTAACAGATAAATTAACAGTTTTAATGATTAAGTTAATTATATTAGTTTAGTTATTTATATTATAATTATTTCTTTAAGTGTGTACGAGCAAAATAATTTTTAAGTGCATCCCTGGTGTTGTGGGCTCTCGTTGTAGTTCTATTCTCTCCTGCTTGCGTTGAGAGCACCATTTTCCAATTGTCTTGAGAGATTTGAATGAGAGAATATTCCACCGTCACTCTCTTTACCATAGGCTCTGGCGTAGTTTGTATCTTCAACAGCTTGCAATACTATTGAGAAAAAGTATTTATAATTACGAAACATGCTGCCAGAGTGCGCTGGCGCATTGATCCGTATATGTTTACCGTCAATGCTCCCAGAACAATTAGGAAACCTCTATTTTGTTCAAAAATCATTAGATATATTAACCATATTTTCATTTGATGGAAACTTAATATAAATTTCGAAAAGATTTTTTTAAATAACGTTACAAGTTTCATGTAAAATACAACCAACAGTATTGTCTGAAATTCTAAATGAATATCCAAGAGTTTTGAAAGATGAACCTGTCGCTAGATACCTGTAATAAAAGACAAATTTTATTTTGTTTTTTAGTTGATGAGCTAAAAAAGAAATGGCGAGGTCTACGAGATACTTTTGGGAAAGAGCTCAAAAAAGTCATCAACAAAAAATCTGGCCAAGCAAGTACTTCAGATCCCGATTCCTGATTGACGAGGAAAAGTGAAAGTGCTTTTAAGAGACTGCAAATGATCATGATGCCCATTTTCTAATGAGCCTTCTGCCGTTTTTAAAAGATATATCCAATCGTCGCAAATTAATGGTCAGAAGTTAAGATCAAAATTGCAACATGTTCTTATAGACGCATAAAATGCTGTACCTCCTGTAGTAGTGCTTGATCAATCTAGTGACTCGATCCAGTTTAATGTTGATCTCAGTATGTTACAAAATAATTTAGCACAAGGACTATCGCAAAAATATATTTGTCCACAATTTTCAATAGGTGCTCTCCCTCAGTATGCAATTTAATCCAAACACCAGTAATTAATATAATATGTAAGTTATGTTTTAAATAAAGAAGTATAAATAAAAGAACTGTATTTTACTTCCTTACCTCAAAGTTATAATCAATCGTTCTTCAGGTAATATTGTGTCGCGAAAGTTACTGTATTTAGTCACCTCAGGTCTGATAATGTTTAGAATATATTCAAAAGTTTCTTTTGTCATACGTGTATAACCATGATACAGTAATTGGTCATTAGATAAGTCTTCCATAATATGATGAAATTCACCGAATTCCTCTCTTTTCAAAATATATTTCACGCACCCAATCAGTTCTTCGATAGTGACGACGTCTCCGCAGTATCCGAATTAGAAGAGAATTATTTTGAAGGTATAGGTTTATTACGCTACAAATTCCAAACAAAACAAATAAAAAGTAAAAGGGTTTAATGAATACAATGTCACCGAAACACTGCTTATCCCCTATCTTATTTGACGGAGAAAAACGTATTCAGTTTGCGCTAAGTGCGCAAACTGAATACGACTAGTATCGTACGTTTACGTACGATACAAATTCGTATCCAATGTGTGACCGGCCTTATTCATCAAATCTCCTGAAAATTTGTCCCCGTTTCCTGGGTGCTCTTTTTATTTTCCGTCCCAAAAATCCAATTTCAGTAGACGATTCAGGGGAGCTAACTCTGCTGACGGCCCCTATCTTATGTGTCCGATAGGAAAATTAAAAATCTAGCAACATCATCTAGTTAGCTACCAAAAAATGTAAAATTTTGATTTCTTGCAATTTTTTGACAGAATCAATCGTTTTTGAGAAAATCGCTGGCAAACAAAAGAGGAGCATTATTAAACCCAATTAAATTAGAAAAAAACGAAGTGAGTCGTGATTACTTTAATTTTTGTCAATTCCAATTAAATGTATTGAAAAAATACAAGAAACGATAATTATATATGTTTCTTATGGCTAACTCGATGATGTTCTAGATTTTCAAAATTCTTTTCGGCAACCTAAGATATAGTCTATCATAAGGGTATGCCCTCCCTAAATTTGGGTTTACATTATTCTTGAGACGGAAAATGTCCAGAGTTCTCAATAGAATACAAAAAAAAAACGACTTGCACAGTTTCAAGAAATTTTACGTAAAGTCAGTGTTTTTAAATAATCAATTTTCTTCAAGCAACTTGCGTGGGCTATAGCTCTGAGAAAGAGAATTTTAGAACACATGTTTATCGGCAAAAAAGTCTTATTTTGACTCCAATACATTCTAAAAATTATTGCACTTAAAATAATTGCACCGAATTTTGTAACACCCGGTATATAACTTTAAAAGGGCGATTTTAAAAGCTTTTTGTACTTAAATGCAAATATAAATTAAGAATTTTTGTTAAAAGAAATTAATATTAAGGCTGTCTATGAAAAAATCTACTTCAAGTTGTAAGAACTATTTTATAAAGTTTTCTTATTTAGGAAGTAAACAAGAAACGTCTGGAACATCCAATTCAACATAATATATTTCTGCGCGGTATAACAGATATTCTAAATGCTTTTGCAAATTTGCTTAAAAATGACTGGGTTATATGTTTCCACTTCCCTCTTTATAGCCAATATGTCAACCATACTTAACACATTAATATTAAAAAAATGAAAGACGAAGAAACTGTCAGGCACAAATACTTTTATATAAGATCTAAGTACTAAATAAAGTTGATTGTTCTCAGTTGCTCAAAAACCTGAAATTTATTGTTCCACGAGGGACTCGTCCCAATATTTTACGTATGTATGTACAAAAGGTATGTACATACCTTTTCCGCGCGGGAACGTATTTAGAATTTTTCCAATATACGAAATAAGTAAGAAAAATAATCGATATGACTGGTTGCAATTAGATTTCTTTACATGTATGATGAAATAAAATATGTATTCCTTAACTAATCTGGATGTATTAAATAGTAACTGCCTACATTAAATTAAATTTTAGTTTAAGGTAAGTGTATTTATAATTTAAAAGTAACATTTTAAATGTTTTTCTATAATTAAAACGCGTTATTGTTCATTGGTCTGTAAGTGGGAATTAGCCTGTAGAGCATTTGTCGTATTAAGAAAAAAATTAAAGAATGCATAAGGAGTCTGTGATTTAGCGTAAACTAGTCGCAATAAAATTGATTTATTAATACGATTTAATGTCAATTTAAACATCTTACGGGGACATCTAAAATCCAGAGTGCATCATAAATATCGTTTCCAAAAGATAGCCGAACTAGAATTACATGGAAGATAAAATACCATGGATTTCTCGAGAAAGGATTAGGAATATGTCACTAGTTTTTACGAGAGATTGGGCCATTGTCTGGCTCTAAATGGGGAACGTTCCAGGCATTTGTTCTGTTCATTTATTTAAAAGTCTGTCCTTAAATTACTGTACATTTTAATTTTTATTAATGCAGGTACAATTACTATCCTAGTAGAATAACTATCGTTTGAAAAAATATTTATTAGTCACACTATGACATCTGTTTAGAGTACTCAGACTCAAAAAAAAAATCGGGAATCTCCAAAAACACGTTTGTTTAATTTCTCAAGGCACAACCTAGATAGAGCTCATCATCATGGCCGCGGATTGACCGTCATACCACACCGTAAAATAAATAGTAGCCATCTAGGGCTACTATTTATTTTATCTAATCACCAAGGCATGATTCAACAAAATATGTGCAAAGGTGGTAAATGGTAAATAATATTTACTAAAGAAATAATAATTTATATAGATTATAAATCCGTAAATCTAATAAAACAAAATAAAGAGAATGTAGACAACATCAGACAAAAATAAGTTGGGGTGCCTAGTAGAAAATTGTCTCTTTATCTTTTGCAGATTCTGAAATGATTAATTGTATATTCTCCATGCCTATTTGAAATAAATGAATTTAAAGACTAATAAAAAATTATTAACAATTTTAATATTTTGTACTTCATTTGTTTCTTATAAAATAGTTCCTCATATTGATAGGGGCAAATAAAGGCTGATTTATTTCCTGATGCAACATAATTTTTAAATTGTCCTCATCTCATTATCATTAAGTACAAAGATGATGACATTATAAATTTTACGATTTCCTTTTCGACTAAAATAATCTAATTTTAGAATGTTGATGCTCTTTTCTACAATAAGACCTTATTTTTTTTGATACTGAATTATATAGACCTTTACATTGATACACTGAGTTCTTATTAAATTTAATCTTTCTAAAACCTCTCGATAGAATTTATCCAGAGAGACAGAGAGATATCCAAAGGTATTCTCTAAATCAAAAATATTTGTTTAATTTCTCTCCCACCAAATTATAAACACGAGCTTTACATACTTTTGAAAGAACAAAATCTTTTTCTGGCTTCAAGTTTGCAACTTTTGCAATATCATATAAATGCCTTTGACTTCTTTTTTACATCCGTTCATAAGTTTTAAATGCTTCATTTAATTTACAGATGAAATCTTCGGGAAACGAGCCCAGCTAGTCTCTATTAAACTAAAATATTCTAAAAAATTAATAAACATGAAGCTTAATATTTGCATAGTTTATTATTTCTTTTGTTGCCATACCAAGAGGATAAAGTTAGCATATGTTGGGGCGTTTGTATTAATATATCTTATATCTTTCTCGATAGATTATGAAACGCAGCCTTATAGTAATTTTCACTTATCTTATAGCACGAAAGTGGTGGCAATTATTGTACAGTTATTTTAAAATTTAATTTACTACTAACCCGCAGGCTTAGAATAGAATTTTAAATCAATAGTTATATTTTCCTGAAACGATCTGGTATAAATAAGAAAACTCATCAAAATTATACTTAGTTCTAAACACATCAAAATGGGTCTAAATGATTTGTTAAGCCCTGTCAACCTTCTATTATAATAAAGTGCTCCAGTAAGATAAGGATGTGAGATTGTCGAAAATTTATGCCTAGAAACCTCCTATCTAAATTGTAAGTAGCCTGAGACAGTTTTCCATTAAAACTAAGAATACATTTTGTAAATACTATGTGTGTGAATAGATAACATGAAGTTCAATAGTTTTTTTATTTATTACTGTTTTTTTTACGACAAATAAACGTATAACATTACAACTTACCTTTGTAGATATAAACCGGATCTGCATCCAGAAAAAGCATCACTTCCGGCCAAAAAGGTCTTTGGCAGTGACATGGATCTTTGTTGAGGTACCAGCATATCAGAGGGGACTTCCTGCATAGGAGCGCTACCAGGGCGTGAAAGCACAGTTTTATCCTTATCCAAATAATTTTCCACAGGTGTTGACGCCCTGGAGCCTCGAATAGAAGAAACTCTTGACCCGCTAATCCATACATCACTACCCGAAGAAGAACCGCTTAAGTTACCAGTCCGAGTAGATGTTTTTCGTTCGAGAACCTAAATAAAATATTTGATTAAATTAACTGCTTAAACACACCTGTGCAACCCATATTGAATTTGCAAATTTGAAACGAAATTTCTAAGAGTTTCTTGGATAATTGCATACTCACTTAACGTCCAAGTTAATAATTAAATTAAATCAATAAATATTTTTATCCCGATTTTTGGCTTAGTAATTTTAGTTTTTTTTCATCACTAATAATAGAGTAATTGTATTTTTATCAAATATGGAAATTTAAAACTTTGCAAAAAAATTCTTATAAATATATCACCTGTCCATCGGGCTATCTTAAGAATTAAAAGTAATTAAAAATATGTGTTTATATGGCTTATAATTTTAATACTTGTCCAATATATTCGGCTTTCAATAATGACATAATATTTTTTCTGTAAGATATTTTAAATATAGAAAAAAAAAATAGATTTATATCACAGATAGAATTTGGCAGTTTAGTAAGTGTCTGATTCTTTTTTATTAACTATTTAAAAAATGCAGTGAACTTTGATTTACAACTCTTAATCCTTAATAATAATACTAATAATCCTTTTTCTTATCAAATAGGAATTTATATAAGAAAGTTATAAAAGATATAAAAGATGTTGGACCGGATCGGTTGCAGCTTTACTCTCCAGGTTTCTATACTTTCTTTTGAATAAATCTCTGAAGAGTGACCATTTCTTAAAATTTGGAAGCCAAACATGGTTTCACCATTTTGTAAATCAGATGATAGGGCTTCAATTATATGCTAATTTTAATCTTAGGTCTAGTCCTATTAATAAGCAAGTTGTTTTATTGATAAGAAACCTAATAGTTATTGTTATGTTGCATATTTATCGGCGGCTTTCGAGAAAGCAAGTACACTTAATCTACACTGACTTCTGCGATGCTTTTTACAAAGTAAAGCATGCAGTTTTATTAAGTAAACTTAAATCTTTTAGTAGCACTGGATTTCTGTTCTGTTAAAAAAAAGAACTATAACACAGTTTAAAACAGTTTTTTAAAATACCGACGATAACTCATAGATAAATAATAGTCTAACTATTCCTTTTATATATATATAAGTAATCTTCAAAGACCTATTTGACAGAGAGATGATCAAAACTTGAAATGATTTTAAGTCTAGAACCATTGATGTCAACACTGATATGCTTTAAGCTTCCCATAAAGGTTCTTTATTAATAATTTTATAATAATTTTTAATTTAATTTTTTTTTGATATCTGTAATAGTTTTACATTAAATTGTATAGTATATTTGTGTCAGCTTAGCATTATGGCAAACTGCAAGGTAATCCTAGTAACTTCATTATTTATTGGTGTGATTTATTGAACCATAACATGTTAACACGAAGCCTATTATTCTATGATTACTTATATGATTCTTTACTGCTCTGATCAAGGATAATATAAAGCAGTAATTCTTGATAACTCTGTCACGTTTACTTTTCTGCACATCTCAAGCAAATACTTAAGGATGTTTAGTTTCATAAAAAGCTATATGTATCTACATATGACTTCTCCTAAGAAGTTCTAATTATTAATGATATTTACTGTTATATCGCTAATGGGTTAATTATACATAAACCATTATACATGCGTTGTACAAATTTGTGGAATTCTTCACATGTATGTCCTAAATGAAGCATTGCAGGAAAAGTTCACAGCAAATTTTTATGATATATTAACTCTTAAATCATTTATAAAAAATAGAGGTACTTGGCTGTTTTTGCCTCTCTAAATCTCAGTACTGCCTAGCTTTATTCTCTGTCTTACAGTCATACTTATTAAAATTTTATTTCGCTTTTCCTCGTACTTAATTTCTTAATATCTAAGAAATATACAGAACGTCTTTATTGAAAATTTAAAATTTTTACCAGAGGACTTTTCTTGTCTATTTTTTTTACATCATAATTTATAAAATCAAGTATTTTGCTTAATTAGGCATCATCAGGTTCAAAATTATTAGAAGTAAAAATAAAATTATTGTTATTTGAAAAATTCAATTGTGGCGGGTAGTTGTGCACTATTTGATAATTTCATAATAGTTTAATAAACTTATTGATTTCATATTTAAATTTTGTGGTAAATAAATTCTATCAAATTTCTAGACATAGAAAGTTTTAAGTTAAAAAGTATAATACGATTTACTAAATAGAGTTTAACGAAAAAAAGTAAAATCTTAATTACCCAAAGACTTAAAGTTTGGACGCAAAAGAAGGTCGTATGGAGTTAAGCTGTAAAGTTTGCAGAGTCGTTTTGAAATTTGGTGAATAATTAATTTTCAAAGCAGCTGATTTTTTTATTTAATAAATTTTAACTTTTATTTTAGTTACCCGAATCGAAGTAATTTCCCACTTGAGATGTTTGGATTCTAATTAATCATAAGGTGTTTTTACATTTTGACTAAATTCAAATAATGTTATTAGTAGTACTTTTATTTGATTTAGGTTATATTAGGCACCATGATATGATTTATTATACACATCAGGTTAATATGTAGGATTTAATGCATTTCTATTTTTGTAGTTAATTTTATTATTTTTTGACAGTTTTTCCATATTTTTTATCTCTACTTTTTTAAGTTTATTTTATACAGTTTGCCAATTAACGCAATTCTTTAAAACATTTATAATGAAAGGAAACCCTATCTTAATAGTTTATAAAAAATTAAAAGAGAAAATAATCAAAATTATTACATTAGAGTTATCTCCACCAATATTCTATTTTGCGGTTTATTTATCAAACAAACCGCCGGTAGAAGGTGCCGATAAAAGACCACGTCAGAGGCATGTCTAATGAAAAAAGAAACCGTAAAATAGATTAACGAGAGAGTACTATTTATAGTTCGTTTATTTAACCAAAACAGCTTTTGATAAAAAAGCAATATTCGACCACTTCATTATTTTCTGCCAGCAAGAAAATAACTTAATATTTGACTTATAAAGCAATATCAATCAAAAGATTTGTTTATCTCTTATTTATTAGATTGTTTAGGTCTTTATTAAAATAAACTTAAATTTAACATGAATATTCGTTACATAATTTCAACCATTGCTCCGTGTGTATTACAAATCTCTTTTATCCATAAATGCATGGAACTATGATTTTATGAAAGAAAGGTGTTCTAAAATACTGAATTTAAAAATTTGGTTATAAATTAATAGCCCGAAAGGTAAGTTCCTTTTCTACTATTCTAGATCACTATACTATAAGAATACTCATATCCCTTTCTATTCTTTCAACTAACCGCTAAAAGATGTCACTAATATCGGTAAAAGAAAATTTGTGGTTTGGTAAAAATTTACTCAATGCCAAAACATTGTTTCATATTCTTTATAATATTTATGAAGTATCTAGTTATATATTTTTACACTTATTACTAGTTAGTATTAGTTACAAGCTATGCATCCTGCTTTTTTATAAATTGTTTTTCAAAAAATTTTTTCACAGATGTAGCGAGACAAACAGGTACATAGTGCGGTATATGAAAAGAAAGCCAGCTGCAGTGACCCTAGTTTTTAGACGCTTGGTTAATCTTAAATAAAGTTTTTTATTTTAAAGGGTTCGAGGTTTAAGCGGCAGGGTCAGCCCTAAATTCGACCAGTTTATTTACAGTTTTCTCGAATTCTTTTAAATTATAAAATAAACAATAAATCTTTTTTATTGAAATATTCTTTTAAAATAATGGCGGCTTAAAAGTTGCTACTTTATTATTAAATTCTTGGTTAAATACATTTAAAGTCCTGATTTTATTATAGATTTAAAATAAATCAATACGAATTTATTTTTACCACAGAAAAATCATTTAAGGCTTCTAATATAATAACCTTCTCTTAAAAAAAGACAACGGTTTTATTATAAATACATTTCCTGAAGAATGCAAACTCGAAACATTCTATAACTTCATTGCTTTTTGGATAAAATAAATAATATTTGGAATCTAGATTAGTTACTTAAATTGTTTAGCAAGAAATTACTTTAATTTTTGAATATTTCATGACACACCCGGTATATTTTTATAATTTTCATAAAAAAAATATTGTAAAAGCAATGAAGCTCACCTATCATTTTTTGATACAGCATAAAATCAAAGAAAAAAAATCAAATATAAAATTTTTAGTGCTACATAAAATAATGTTTATTTATTTAGCATATTGCTACATACAAGGACAATAATATATATTATAATTTTTTTAAACATATTTACAATATCTTGATAAAATTAGTAAATATAAAAAGCAAAAATAAAAGTAAGCGAACAAATAATAAAATAGTAAAATACAACGTTAAACTTCACAAATATTAAAGTTATAATAGATATATCCTCCTAACAACTATTTAAATTCTCTTATATAACTACATTCCTTAATATTATTTGGTAACTTATTAAATTCGATTAACTATCTATAAAGAATAGAAATGAATTTCATTATTTCGCTAGAATAGCATCTATAATGATAATAATAATAATAATAATATGTTTATTTAGCATATTTGCTTACATATTACTATACTGTTTTATTTTTAGCATCGTAATAGCAAAAATTATATTTTAGCCGTAGATTTTTTTTTGCCTGATTTGATTTAGTATGCCTAATTTAGTTGTTTTTTTCTGTAAAGTTATTTGTTAATGAATTTTAACAAAAATTACATCAAAATAATCTAAAAAATAAAGATCTTAAAAAAAGATTGGTTGCATTATGACGCTATCTGAAAAAAAAATATGTACAACCGTCAAAAACAGAAGTTTACTCTTTTTGAAAATTCGTGTAAAGTATATAAAAGAAAACTTTTTACTTATTTTGTTAGTTTACTTTTTCTATTTTCTTACTTTATTAGCTACTTCATTCAAATTTTACATAGCACTTAAAATATTTGTTTTATGGTATATTTTAAAAAATTACAATTGTAGACAAGTACAATTACAAAGTATCAATATTTACAGAATGTAAATTTCTATCGAAATATGGAAAATATACCGAATATTTAACTTAATTAATTAGAAAATTTTTCAAAAAATGATTGCGTAAAATATAGTGTGCCTTTTTTATGAATAATACATGTTTTTTTTTTGATAGTGAAGAGAATGTATGCGTTTTAACGTTGAACGCACAACAAAATTTATACAAACATGAAGTTAGTCTTCATGTCATGAGACAAAATGGGTCCGGAGTTGTTAAAAAAGACAAAACATAGAGTGACTGCACTACACACTTCACGCCTACACACATAACCTAGTGGTCTAGGTGCCAAGAAACAAACATAATCGACCGTGAAAAAAGGAAAACACATAGAGAAATATTTAGGTAAACGAGTCCCTACTTTTACTTACTACAAATAAAGAAATGTTTCATAATTGAAAAATATGTAAAGGAGGGATACAAAAAAAGTTTTTGCCCCTGAGAGATTTATTACTCCTTGTTATAATTACTTTCCCATTCCATTTTTTTTAATGAAAAAGGGCATTCATTATTTTTCTACTCATGTCAAGCATTCAAAAATAAATTGGCATAAATACATTAAGTAAATGATAATGAAAATAACGTGTTTTGAGGTGAAGTGTAAAGGATAAGAATTTAATAGCTTTTGAACTTTTGATGATATTTCAATTTAAAAATATCACACAAAACCAATCATTGTGAAGAAAACTAAGATAGTCATATCTCAAAGGAATTTCACCATGGAAGTTTGCTTACTATTTTTCTTATACATTATTTATATATTTTAACCGTTACTTTAACTTTTATCTGGAGATAAAATTGGTTTTATTACCAAATAATATGTGACCATCACACTTAATATAAAATTGGAGAGTGCTAGGGTAAAAAAAGTAAAATACGTTTAGAAAGACTTTAAAATAATTATTATATGGGATAATTGGTTGGGCACGTTATTGTAGAATGTAAAATATGCTTATCTGGTTTTTAAAACAATGCAAATTTAACAGATCTTTTTCAACAATTTTCCTTTCATAAAAGTTTTACTAGGCCAGATAAAATACCCCTTGTTATTCGAGAAGTTAATTAGATTGAGTAGGAAGCAATAGCTGAATATTGAATCTATTTGAAAAAATATAAGCATCAATAGCTTGGGGCAACGAAAATTAAAAATAAAGTTCTCGACATCGAAATCCAATCAAGTTTGGGTGGGGATAAATAACGATAAATTGAAAGAATGTTCAAAAGTGTTTTATAAATTTTTTAATTTTTAGATAAAACAGTTGTAAAAATAAGTGATTTTAATTACCAAAGTTCCCAAGAATGGACTTCGCTTTGTCTTTTTTATCTTGAAGAAATTGAACGTTTTATTAAGATGAATCGTGTAAATTTCAGAAACAATTAAAATCCAAATAACCTCAAATGGGTTATAACTTGCATTTTTATTATTAGCTTTTGAAAACTAACGCAACCAACCTAATTTTATTAAACTTGTAAAACCTATGAATTATATTGTACCAAAGTGACAATTTATCAGTTTTTTTCCTTAGACGAGTTGGTTAGACAATGCTTTGTTAAAAAGTCGAGAAATTGATAGCTTTCCACGTAAGGTATGTTTTGTGAAAACTAATTATTAGTTAGTATCGTTTTTAATAATCTATCACAAATATTATCAAAGTATACAAAAATCTTGTTTTTTTTATATAAACTTTAAGTTGTATGCACTACAAACTTATAGTAGGTTCACATTTAGTACGCTTCTGTAATATGGTTTACTTAAGCTGATTCTAATAAAAACTTCATAAAGATGAATTAGAAATTTTTTTAAATATTTACCACCTTTATATGATTTCTTATGAAATGCGTACGGTGAAGAAAGAAAGCTCTTCGTAAGTTAAGCATTTTTTAAAATTTATTAGTAGGTCTTTTTAAAATGCCTTATATAATTTAAAAATAAAGTAATAAAAAAAAATTAATCAAAAAAAGTTATCAAGTAAAACGGGAAAAAGGTTACCACCAAACAACATCTAAGGAATTATAATACTTCTCTGTCACCCAGCAACAAAGTGTTGATATAAGATATTCAGCATGACGTAGAGTAATCGTATGCATTTGTTTATCCTAATAGCTATAACATATTGCGAACTGACAATGCTGTATTAATATTCGATTGTCGCCAGAGACCGGAATTTGATATATATTGAATTTAACTGGGTGGCCGATCTATGAGCCACCGGACGGCCCTGCTCCATATTCTGTTGTAATATATGCATCTGTTGTCTCGTTAAATCTGTGGTAACATGTATGTTAAAGAATACTTAAATGAAATACCTCTTCTTCATTTAGTAAATTAGGTTTCGAAATATCCAGACTTGAATTCGAACGTTACTCGAAATCAATATTTAATAAATTCAAATCACCCGCCCCACCCTGAGTTTGGTCCCGAGTTTGTCAATTACAATATAATTCTGGTTGTCAAAGAAATTTGCATCTAATAATAAGGCAATTCGCATTTCTCTAATTATATTTTGGGTGCCAAGTAAAAGTCATTTCCCTATGATATTAAACTTGCGGCGTCTAATTAAGTATATTGACAAATATAATTAAAATAATAAAATATTCATAGCAGTAGACGCATGAAGTCTGAATTTGACTCCGATCGGCATAATAATTTTGGTAATTTAATTAAAGTTGGTATCTATCTAGTAGCAGAATAATAAAAGTTTTGGTATAACAATACATTTTTATAATCATCCTGAATCTTAAGCAAATTTAAAAATATTTGTTATGGGCAACATTTATCTTGTTATTTAATACACCTGCCATCTTTTATTATTTATTGTCTTCTGTCTCTTGTATATGTTGTGTGTATGAATGGGTGGTTGAGTTATTTCAATTTAAAAATCGATGCTGAACATCATAGTAACAAAAAAAAATTGAGAATTGTAACATGATCTTAGAAGTTGTTTTTATATAAACTTATAACTTTATATTTTATATTTTTATAACTTTACTTTCTTACTACTGGATATAATCTGGAAAGTTAACATGTGTATCCGTCAAAGTCATGCTTATTGCATGCTTATTGCATGAAAAATGTTTAATGTCCTATGATAATGATTACATAGAATTGCACATTCCGCTAGGCATTTTAGGAATGAAATTAGTGATGTTTTATTTACAGTAGCGTCGTTTTATATACAGCGATTTTGTCAATAAACTTTCATGCGCTCTTTGCTATTATAATTTAAGATGTTAAAGGCAGCACCCATAACCACATTCTTAATGGGTCTCATCTGAGATATGGTATTGTATTTTGGGGTGTGTGCTCTCAGTATTAGTTTAGCTCTCTATTTATTTTGCAAAAAAGAATCATACGCTACATGTGAACCCATTATTCTTAAAACACTCAATCCTGACATTGCCATGCATTTTTATTTTAGAGACTGTTTGTTTTATCCATAAAAACCGTTAGCTTGGTCTCCCCTCCTCGGGTTACAATCTCCAAATAACTTTCTCTTTACCTCTGCCTATCTCAAAAAGTAAGCAGATTAGGTCTTCTATTTTATATGGAGGTAGAAGGCTTGTTAGCTTGAAAAGGTGCTATTAGTATTTTTTTTAATGAATTAGAATAATGTGTTTGGCGGTCGGTTTTTTTATTTAAGTTTCGCAAAATAGCATATTGATATTGATTAACTGAGATTTCAAACTGAACACGCTGTTAACCTTGTTGGATACCTATTTACTTCCAGAATATTATTTTTTTAATATTAACCTATACTTATTATTACTTTATATTAACGATTTTCTAGAAAATAGCAATTTTCCGTTATTTCTTGTTAAAAACGTACCTCAAACTAAATATTTTTTAATACTTGATTTGCAGTCGTGAAAACTTGAAATTCTGCATAAAGCTCAAGGTTTTCTGTATGGGTTTGGTTTGGAGAAATTTGTTGAAAAGACAGGTTCGCTTAAAAATCGAGGTTTTACCGCTACTTGCAAAAATGCTAAATAGTTTGAAAAAACGTTAAAATTAATTTCAAACAATAAATCATCATCATATGCCTATACCTAAATACTAAGATTCTAGATTCTAGATATTAAACCCTATTTCTTTAAAAATTGCAAATTAAATATAATTAAAGTTTACAGAAAATATAATGAAATACTTTATTCTGTTAACTTTGGTATAATGTAATTATCGCAGCAGACATATCAACAATATTAGGAATATTTGATATTTAGCTTATTAAATGCGTAATACTTATTTTATTAGGTCATAGGAAAAAAATATATACTTAAGTTTATAAAAAAATAGTTTTTTAATAATTTAAAGACTATATTTTTTAAATATTTCTGATTTAATTTTTGCCACACAATTTAATGACGTAATTTATTTTCTTTATACCTCATTAAAATTTCCAGACAAAAATCTATGCTTCTTTAAAAGTAAACCGTTAAATAAGCAGCACCCCAACCTTAAAACTTAAGGCTTAACCTATTTTCTTTAGCAAACATTTTCTTTTCTCTAGCATTGATATTTGCCAGAAATATGTTTAGTGAAGGGATAAATAATCGAATCTTTAAACCTGACCTACATATGAAATTTCACAAACTACTTTGTGGTTATTTTGGCTCTATAATATTACTCTTTCATCTCGACTTTCTCGAAATGTTTTATATCAAACAAGATTTGGGTAACTACCTTTTAAGCTGATTACGGTTTCACCTTTACCCTTTCCGAAACTTTCTTACCGAAAATACATTTTCTAGATCGAGAAAGTTATAAATTTTTTAGATAATATCAAATAGCTTGAAACGAAGTATTGAACTATATAAACGTATACAGGTAATAAAAAAAAAATTGTTCAAATAATAATGTTTTAAATTAATTTCTTTAACTGGACTATATAACAGTTGAATATAAAAAGAAACTCAACTTTTCTAGGCATCCTATATATCGAAAAACCTAAGGATAAAATATGTTTTTTACTATTTATATTATATACTGGTTTTGTATAACCACAGTATATAAATTACCTTATATCTATTCAGTATATAAATTACATTTTTAAATAGATTTTTGTTTCTATAAATGTTTTAATATTAATTTTAATAAAGGCCGTTTGATGTTAACCAGTTGTTTAAACTGTATAATTTTTACAGGTTTTTCTATTAATTTTAGTAATAACTTTTTTCTGAAATGTCATTTACATTATGTCCATATGGCACTATGCTGTCTCGTACACGCTCTATGGCATGTGCTATGCATTCCTGTTCCCACCTTATTCACTTTTTTGTCTATTTTCAAAAACCAATTTGTTTTTATCACTTTCATATATTTTTCTTTTAAACAAACATTACTATTATAATTTGCATTATAGACATTCATTGGCAAATGGCATTGAAGCTAATGGGTGCGTCGATTGAGGGTTGTACTGATGGTATTATTAACTCGGAGAAATATGCTACTCGGTGAATTTTCAGAGAAGTTTATTATTACTAAGAAAATATGGAATATCAGAAACCCGCAGATACTTTATTGTTAAACTTTTGAGCATACTTATTAACAAAGTGTTTTCCGATTATAAATACCTTTGATCTACTTTCAGTCTTCTTTACGCGTCCGATCCACCAATTAAACCTAGGGAAGGAAAATAGGAAATCCAATAACACTAGGGTCCTAAATCATACAGCCTGATAATGAAAGAGGGACTCACATTCATTTATACTAATGGGCGAGAGAGATAATCAGAGGTCAGAGTTTTTTCGTTCACTATAGGCAATCTGCAACTACTTCCAACAAATACTTCCAGAAACAATCTATTTTGCTGTTTTCTTTATCATCAGGAGCCTTCCACAAAAGATATCATAAAAAGAGAATAATGTAATAAGGACGTAGTTATTAAAGACAAGTTAGCTAAGCTTAATCCTTTCCAAACTTAAACTTGTAGGGGAATGGAAGGACCTAGGCTTTGGCAAATAAAACAAGATACTTACATAAAGTATCAAATTATACCAAAATAAAACCAAAAATGTATACATTGATAGTCCTTAAAATATTATAAGATTTAAAAGATTTAAAAACAGAATAAAACAGAGGTAAAGAATTATTTATATATATTCCTTTGGGCCAAGTATAGCAGAAAAATAGTAAAGGTCAAACACCGGCACAATGTTAAGGGATTTATTTTAGTAGTCAAAACATAAAATCTTAAAAAAATAATAAAAGCCTTCAAAACAGAGAACAGAACCTCTGATTCTCTAGTACTAATTAGAAAGTAACCCAAGATATCAAATATTCCGAGCTGAGATTTAGAAGCGACATATTTGTAAAAAAAACTTGATAAAAACTGTATTTTATAGGAACTAAACGTAAAAAACAAAAAAAAATTAAATACATGTAATTCGAATAGTGCTTAACTCTGCCCTTTAACATTTGTGTATCGAAAGAAGTTGGACAAATTAGTTTACAGAGTGCTATCCCTAAAAATTTATTGATTTTATACAAAAGGAAATAAAATATAAAAAAATGTTTGTCTACCTCAATTCATTTTACTTATTACTAGATAAATAAAACCTTTAGATTATAAGCTGGAGTAGCAGCCAGAAAAAGAATTCGAAGGCCAGGACAAAACTTTCGGATTCGCAGAGGGAAAACTAGACGGCGTAATACCAAGAAGTAAAAGCAAAAGTTATTTACTATTGACTTTGGCAGAAAGGCTAACTTTTTTGGGATAACTTAATAATATAGTAAATAACCTAATATTAAAGTACGTGACTACATATTATATTTTAATTATGTGTGTTTCTAACGTAAAACAGAAAAAAGTAGAGAATTTTTGTTAATTTTACATCGTTCAGATTTATAAGATTGATTATTACGGTTTTTGGTTTGCATATTTTTGCATTAGGTAGAAAAGATCCTGTTTAGCCCAAAAGAACGAATGCCTCATACTTTTTACAATATTGACAGTCAAATTATAAGAACGTTTTGTGCATATCTGATACACTTCAGCTTACATCAAAAGCTTAAAATAAAAGATCTGAACTCTTTTAAATTATCTTTTTACTAACTTCAAATCTGTGGTACAATAATATAATAGTGATATATGTTATTTATTTTCAAGTATCATACTGTATATTAATTTGTTATACAATGAATTATTATTATTGTTAAATATTTATGCAATACTATTGCACACGTATGCACGACAATTATGTAGAACACTGTTTTTAAATAACTACTAATATACCAGATATCATCGAAGAGAGTAATATACAATGGTGTAAGCGCATTTGGCATTCTTATTTATAATTCCTAAATCGAACCTTCACATGGCGACCCTGCCAGTGCCAAACACCATTTTTTAGTGCATTTTTCATAAGAGTAGTAATTGTTCTATATGTATATAGTACAAAAAAAAAATGTTTATAGTAAAACCGTGGTAAAAGTATGGGAGCTAGTTGCTGTAAAGTGTGCTAATGTACAGTAACATACAGTGTGAGTCAATATGGGTACTACTAACACCAAGCATGCTGAAGTTACGGACACAGGTGTTGTAAACTCCAATTTTATAGTGGAAGAACAAGCTATAAATGTCGCTATGGATATCCGTATGCTGCTGTATATAATCACTGTGGCTGTTGTAACCTTGGTGTTACTAAAAATTAGGAAGGCTTACCGCAGAAACATGAAAAGAGACTTGTCAAGAAGTCTTATGCTGAGGCTCCAGTTGGTGATGTCTAAGTAAGACTATTACATAGTGGTTTGTGTTTGTGAGTCCGTGTTAGTGAAAGAAGAAGCAATGTGTTGGTGTAGAAAAACATTTTAGTAAAACCTGAAAGCAGTGACATTAAGGACGAGCGATTAAATGCCACCTGTTTATTAGAAGATGGAAGAAGGAGATGTAATGGAGATTTTGCATCCGTCCCAGGACATGGACCACACAAATGTTATGTTATAGTTGGTATGTAATTTTATTTATTTGTGTATATTTAGAATAAGATTTTTTTGGCTATTTAGCAGTTTTAAAATATTTTTGGGGGTAAAACTATTTTTTTTATTAGTTCATAAAGTAATCGGAAGTTATAATATTATAATATAATAAATAATATATTATAAAGTTACATATTACATATATATACCTGAATAATAATTTTTATGTTGGATTTTTGTTTACATTTTTCATGTACTACTATTATGTTAGATTTTTTTACCGTAATTTAGGCTAAATTTAGTTATTTTTATGTCATCAGCTTGGGAAGAACTTTATACCAAGTTATCAAATTTAAAAATATTAATTACTAACGAATCAAAAAGAGTCTTAAAGAAAAAAATACTTAAATCAGAGGAAATTAAAAAAGAAGTTAGGGATAATTTACTTAAATACTATAATACCTTTGTGCAACTTGTATTACATGATTACAAAAATTTAAGTCAAGAACAGTATTTTGCTATTAAAAAACTTTTTTCCGTCTCAAGAGATAAAGTAGTCAGGGTATATCAAGTATTAAATGTTTCGTAAAAAATACCTACATCGTGCACTGAACTAATTGATCCAAACGTGATTGAGGAGGATATTATTGACAGTGAAAACTCTTCAGAGGGTTTAGACGAAGAAAATACAAACACTGAAATTAAAATTGAAACTGGCAAAATGGCGATGACTAAAATGGATTTTTTTAATTTCACCAGCAGGGTTTTCTGCAATGATTTTGATGGCTCAGCGGATAAACTTCGATCTTTTATTGACGCACTAACTTTAATCCAAGAAAATTGCGAAGGGCACGAAGCAAATGCCGTGGCTCTTATTAAAACTAAATTAGTTGGTAAAGCAAGAGATCTTATTGGCGATAATGATACCATACCAATTATAATTCAAAAACTAACAAGCAATATTAAGGGTGAAAGTTCGCAGTTAGTTTCGGCAAAATTATTAGCTCTTAAACAAGGATCCAGCGATACATCAAAATATGCATCTGACATAGAAGCTTTAGCAACAAGCCTTAAAAGAGCGTACATAAATGAAGGTGTACCAGTAAATGTAGCAGAGGGTTATACAACTAATATTGCAGTTAAAGCCCTAAAATCGAATGCAACCTCAGAAAGATCCAGGTTGATAATGGAAGCAGGCACATTCAACACAACTCAAGACGCCTTGACAAAGTTTGTTAGCATCGAAACTGAATCAAAAAATTCTACAGTCCTTTTTACACAAAATCGATTCAACAATAGAGGAAATCCAAATTATAGAGGTCATTATCCTAGGGCGCAAGGACAATGGAAAAGAGGAGGATTTAATAGAAATCCTGAAGTTCCTATCCATAATAATTATCATGGTGGCCATAGCAGATATAGAGGTCACAGGGGCTATTCTCAACGAGGCAGAGGAAACTATTCTGTGCGCAGCTTTGAGACAGATAATTCGGGAAACGAATTATCACCCCAACCAGGTCTATTGGGGGAGCAATAAATATTTTTAACATGGACCTATCGTTGTCAAATTTTATCGTCGTTCAGACCCAAATGACACAAAATGCAACAATGACATTAATCGTAGATACTGGTGCCGATATTTCTTTAATTAAGCGAACAAAAATCGATAAAAGCCAATTAGTTGACAAAGCAAATGCTAGCAGGATAAACGGTGTTACAGAAGGACATATAACTTCCATAGGTACTACTAAAACTGTAATGTTTATTGACAATTTTTCTTTGAAACAAAATTTTCACATAGTTGAGGATAATTTTCCCATACCAGCAGATGGAATTCTTGGTAGAGATTTTATTACACAATATCAATGTCAATTGGACTACTCTAATTGGACAATGCAAATAAGACTGCATAATAATTTAATCTCTGTACCAATTCATGACAGCCCTGCAAAAGATATGTTAATTATCCCCCCGAGATGTGAAATAATTAGAAAACCATAATGTCTAGGTCAATTCCAATAATTAAAATTCTAAATACAACATGCGAAACCATAACCATAAATAATCCTAAAATTGTAACCGAACCCCTAAAAAACTTTTCGTGTTATCTATTGCATTGTAATCAAAATAACCGAAAAGATCAACTATTAAATGAATTAAATAAAAACATCCCGGAATGCGCGAAAAAGAGAACCACCGAATTATGCATGGAATTTGCTGATATATTTGGGTTAAAATGTGATAAATTAACAACAAACAATTTTTATAAACAAAAAATTAAATTAGCTGATGAGCAACCTTTCTATATAAAAAATTATCGAACACCGCTTTCCCAACCTAAAGAAATAAATGCACAGGTAAGTAAAATGTTAGAGGAAAACATAATAGAGGAATTTAATCTATTGTAAACAGCATTAGTGCTGTTTACAATAGTCCAATCCTTTTGGTACCTAAGAAATCTAAGGGTCATGATAAAAAATGGCGACTAGTAGTGGATTTTAGAGAGGCAAATAAAAAAATTATCCCTGATAAATTTCCATTGCCTCGAATTGACGATATTTTAGACCAACTAAGCCGTGCTAAATGGTTTTCAACCCTAGATTTAAAGGCGGGCTTTCATCAAATACCACTTGCAGAAGAATCTAGAGATTTCACAACTTTTAGTACAAGTACAGGTAGCTCCAGATTTACAAGGTTACCATTTGGCCTCAGAATAAGCCCAAACAGTTTCCAGAGGATGATGAATATAGCATTTGCTGGAATAACACCTGAAAAGGCTTTCTTGTACATGGATGACGTAATTGTAATTGGTGGTTCAAAAAATCATCATTTACAAAATTTACGTAGTGTATTTGAAACGTGCAGAAAATACAATTTAAAATGAAATCCCGAAAAATGCAATTTTTTTTCGCAAGAAGTTACTTAGGTCACAGGATTACTAGTAATGGAATTTTGCCTGACGAGTCAAAATACGACATTATTAATAAATACCCAGAGCCTAGAAATGCTGATGAAGTAAAACGCTTTATAGCATTTTGTAACTATTATCGCAGGTTTATTCGAAACTTCGCAGAAATTGCAAAACCTCTTAATATGTTAACAAGAAAAAATACGCAATTCGAATGGAGTGAAAAATGTAAACAAGCTTTTATTTATCTTAAAAATTCGTTGTTGCAACCCGAAATTTTACAATACCCAGACTTTAATAAACAATTTATTTTAACAACAGACGCATCAAAAAATGCTTGTAGCGCTATATTATCACAAAACTTTAATGGGCAAGAATTGCCAATAGCTTACGCTTCAAAATCATTCACTAAAGGAGAATCTAATAAAGCGACTATAGAACAAGAATTAGTAGCCATCCACTGGGCGATTCAGTATTTCAGGCCATATTTGTACGGAAATAAATTTTTGGTAAAATCTGACCATAAGCCTTTAGTGTATCTCTTTTCTATGAAAGACCCATCTTCAAAACTTACCAGGATGCGATTAGATTTAGAAGAATATAATTTTGAAATTGAATATATTAAAGGAAAGGACAATGTAGGAGCAGATGCATTATCGAGAATTTGTATTAGCGAACTAAGCGATTTGGCGATAAATAACAAAACAGTCAACGTATTTGCAGTAACACGGGCAATGGCAAAAAAGGATACTACCTTAACAGAAGATAATAGCAAGAATGCTAGCATGCCGTTTACGGTTAAACCAAAAGTCCTAGAGACTTTAGAAAATAGTAATGTTTTAAAATTAGCTTATGTAAAATTTAAAATTCAGCATAAATATCTATGGATACTTATGGGTAAGAATAAAGATTTTATGATCGAGGATAAAATGTTAATCAGAAATGACAAAACATTCTTAGGAACAGTTTTGTCTAAGCTGGAAGAAATGGCTGCTGATTGCAACATTAAGGAACTAAAGCTAAAAATAACAGATGAAATATTTAAATTGTGCACAATAAACGAATTAAAAAATATTGCTTTAAGTAATATTTTAAATATGGCTTCTAAAATACAATTCTTGAAACACACATTTTTTCTAAGCTTCAGCTAGCACAATTTTAAAAAGCGAATGACTTCTTATTGATTATATTTAAAAAAATCATCTGCCGATCACCCTATACAATTTTAAATTAGTTTCAAATTGAGAATAAAAGAATAGAGATTCCAATATACATTTCTTAAAGCTACCGCATCTAGGCAATAAATACATATAAGTTATAACAATAGATATTTTCAAAAGAATTTCATAGTAAACGATGGACCAATGATCAACAAATTATATTTATAAATTTATTTTGCAAAGTTTAATCTCCATTGACAAATATTAAATAAAATCTTAATAAGTATATCTATCGGTAATATGATACAAGTACGATGTCTCCGTTTATCAGATGATTAAAAATTCAGTAGTATCTCCCAACTAATTATTATGAGCCATATGTATATAACGTAAGATGCTCTCTTTTCATTTTCATTTAGAATGAAGATATAAATTAATATTGATAATATTTCGACGATCTTTTTGGGTTAGTTAGGGAGTAGCATTCGTAGCATTGGTTTATACTATGGGTTTAAGATTATTTTATCTAAAGTGTTTAGAAAGTCATCTTTATTATGATTTGACTTTTATGATTTACATATCGTTTCGACGAATTAGAACAGAAAATACAGGGTGTTTCAGAACTATGGGATCAAGCTTCTGGGGCTTGTTCAGTGCAACAGAAGAATCCATTTGAGTATAGGAACCCTTGTCCGGAAATGCGTCACTACGCCACTATGGTCCTAAGACGCGTTTAAATTTATAAAAAAAACATTAATTACCTAAATAGGATCTGCTGCATTTATTTTTACATTTTGTACATGATACCATAACAACAATTGTTTAAAATCAACGCTTATCAATGTCAATGTTCAATGTCATGTTTAAAAATTTTATAGCTTACAATTTTTAAACATTTATTGCTAATGGAGAACTTTACCAATCAAGAATTGGCGGATATGCATTTGGCATACGGAGCAACAAACTGCAATGCACGAGCAGCATCGCGGTTGTATCATAAACGTTATCCCGAACGACAGCATCCTGGATACAAAACGTTTATTGTGGTTCATCGGCGGCTCGCTGAGACAGGCATGTTTAAGACCAAGATGCATGATACTGGTGTTGCTCGAATCGTAAGAATGGTCGAAGAAGAAGAGGTGCTTCAGCGAGTTGCCGACGAACCATTAAATAGCACACGTGACGTCGCTAAGAATATGAATACGAGTAACGTTTCTGTCTGGCGGGTACTATATGAGCAACAATTCCATCCTTACCACTTCCAGAAAGTTCAAGGTATGACTGTAGCCGATTATCATCCTAGAGTTCAATTTTGTCGATGGCTTCTAATTCACATCATTGCACAGCCAAATTTTTTACGATATGTTTTGTGGACCGATGAAGCCTCTTTCACAAGACACGGTATTTTAATAGTAGGAATAGCCATGTTTGGGACGAAGAAAATCCTTATGTAATTTTTCCAAGAAAACATCAGAATCGTTGGTCTGTCAACGTATGGGCAGGCACTGTTGATGATTATTAAATTGGGCCATACCTTTTACCGGAACGGTTAACAGGATTTTTATCTGCGTTTCTTGGAGGAAGTTCTCCCAGAACTCCTTGAAAATGTTCCACTAAACGTTAGACAGCAAATGTGGTTTCAGCATGATGGAGCGCCGGCTCACTTTGCTGTACAAGTACGCGAGTATTTGGCTCAGCGGTTTGGGCACCATTGGATTGCCAGAGGTGGAGCAGTTTCTTGGCCTCCTAGGTCACCCGATTTAACGTCGCTTGATTTTTTCTTGTGGGGACATGTAAAGTCTTTAGTCTACGAAACTCCAGTAGAATCAGAGCCAGACTTAATTGGACGAATAACAGCAGCATTTGAAATCATTTAAAACGAGGATCAAATTTTTAGTGTAGTCCGCCATACCATGTGTGGCGTTTAAATCGGTGTATTAAGGTTGGAGGAAGACATTTTGAACAATTGTTGTGATGGTATCATATACAAAAGGTAAAAATAAATGCATCAGATCCTATTTAGGTTATTAATATTTTTTTCTAAATTTAAACGCGTCTTAGGGCTGTAGTGGCGTAGTGACACATTTCCAGACATGGGTTCCTATACTCAAATGGATTCTACTGTTGCACTGAACAACCCCTAGAAGTTTGATCCTATAGTTCTGAAACACCCTGTATACGAGTCATACTATATCTATACTTTTTTTTTTGGTAAAATAACCTAGAGAATAATGCTGACGACTGTAAGATAATATCTAAGTATTATAGCTTACGCAAAAAAAAATACGGTCGAGTAAAGAGTCCATTTAACCTTTTTAATATTATTATATTGCATAATTTCATGCAAATTAAGGTTTAATTCCGACCATGTGCAAATTGAAATAGGTATAAAATGATTATTACTAATATTTCAGTTTAATCGATAATTAAATTATATATATTTGCACAAAATACAGGTAAAACCACGAAAGTTCAATATGCTGTGGGATAAAGTATTTAATTAATTTTATCAAAACATATCATTTATCAATTAAAACAGAGTTTTCTTAGTTGTTATTTTATTACTTACCTACCTCAAGTTTAAGCTACATTAACTGGGGAGAGGGACATAACATACCAGAACGACACTAATTATTGCTGGGAATATGAACTTTTAGAATATAGCTAAGAACACCGTTACAAAATGGTTGAGGTTTTTGGCCCAGTGATAATGTATTAGTTATTATTTATAAACGGAAATGATATGAAAATAGGATTAAAGTGAAACGATATATATTTATATTTGTATAATGTCAAATTATTAACCTTATATATAGAGTGCTTAAGCTGTAAGTCGTGTGCATCCCTAGAAGTAGTGTCAGTTCTCATGGCAATGTTATATTTAAAAGAAAATTCAATAATTTATTCAATGCATATTAAGACTTTAATAAATATATTAGTGACTTTAATAAATATATAGAGTGTTTTCCATTTTGATAGTAAATGTTGTTAAAAAATTAAATTATTTCAAAATAATTCTTAATTATAAGGCTGCATCTCGTACATTATAAAAATGGATATCCGTCAACCAAGAGTTTACCCTAAAAATCGTTTAAAATATATTTTTGTAAAAAAAAATTAGACCTGTTAAATTTAATGATAAAGCAGCCATGCCTTGTGCTTTTTTATAGCAGCGTGTAATTTTGTTTATCCCTAACTTTTAAAACCACCGCATTAAAACGATAAAGTTGCAAGGGAGATCGAGTAATAAAAGGTTCAACTCCCTTCCAGTTAATTTTAGCAAAAATCGATTTAATAGTGCTAAGTTTTAAGTGGTGTTTAACGCTCGGAATTATAAATAGAAAGTAATAATTTAAGAGTAAAGATTATATTCATGGTTACTATAAGAGCGTTAGAGTTATAAATTTGAAAGCAGCAGGTTGGAATCAATCTTTATAGTTTTAGATGAAAAATATAGAAAAATAAAAGTAACAGTTCAATTAATTTCGACCAATCGTTTTTTGTCACTCTCGGCTAATAAAGAAAATCCTGTGAATCATAAATGACAATAACAGTCACGCCCATAACTATATTCATAAAAAAAAACAACGCGTTAATAAGAGTTTACTGCAAGAAGAGAAATATAGAGGAGCATCGTCCACAATATGATAAGCCTATCTATATCAGATAAATCCCATATCTGATATTTTTTACTAAATTATACATATTAAATTTTTAGCTATTTTTCAAGTATTAGAGAATAACAAATATGTATATTTGTAATGCAATTTTCACACACGATTCTCAGGTTTTCCAAAACAATAAGATCCAAAGATCAAGATATACGATGTGAATTCTATGAACACTATGAGTGCACGGCGTAGCACGTGCTTATACTTTACTTTCCCTTAATGTACATCAACTCCTTACTTACTTATGGACATCAACTCCTTTTCAATAAATCCGGATGTATAAAAAGTCACGACACTAATATGAAAAAGAAATAATGATTTTTTCCAAATATTAAACTTAATACGTCTCATCAATTAAGAACAAAAAAATATTTTCAAAAATTTTTAGGGTAAACTTCATATACTGAAAAATGGTCGTAATTTGCTGTTTAACCTTTGCTGACGTAGATTATTAACTTTCTATAACTATTTATATTCTATAAAAACTGTTGTGGCATCTTTTATTGGTGCATTTTCATCTACTGAATTAATCACATAATACATTTTTATTTATTTTCAATATTGGGCCGCCCTAAAATACAATATTACACAAATATTAATCATTAAATATCATACGAAAAAAAGGCTTATCGAACAAATAAATAACACCATAACTACATTAAAAAACTGTTCTATCTACACGAAAGATATATAAATAAAATAGATATATATTATATAATAGGGATGATTTAATACCATTCTGAAAATATGTATGGTTGAGGTAGTATCGATTGGTTTTGAACTTATATACTTAAAATGTGATTAATTTATTTACAAAGGATGGGGTCCGATGAGAAAAAATAAACTTAAAATGAAATAGTGCAAAGCGATAACAAATGACTATCGATCCACGAATAACAAAGCCAAGATAACACATATTTAAAAATGGATATCTTGTAATTATTGCAGATGATAAATACCAATTTAATTCATTAAAAAATTTAAATATGCGGCGACACAGTTAAATAACTAAATTATTTATAAACTATATTCTATATAATTATTGTCACATATTTTAACCACGTTGCTAATCTGATTTGAACAAAAAACCTTATTTTAAAAAAATTACCTTTAATGTAAAAGTTAATTTAAGCAATCTTACTAAGTATTTTGCAGTATCTAATTATTTAAAATGTGCCGCTATAAGAGGGGTCTAAGTAAAGTAAATCTACTCAACGTATGATGAATTGTGGGAAATCAGTAAAAGCATACATGGGTTTTTTACCAATTTACTCCAAATACTCATTTAAGATATATCAGTTAAATAGTTAATAGTAAACCGTTAACTTTTAACTTATTATTAAAAGGGGAAAGAAAGTTCTTATGTTATAGCTTCTTAAATATGTATAATGTCACGGGTTACCAGAAGTCTATTTTGGATGGTATTTCAAGGTAAATGATTTATAAATACTTTAAAATTACAAAAAAGGGTATTTTTTAAAGACATTACGTTAAATGAAGTCATTTACTTAACGCCAGATGTGCCAAATTTCAAAGATTGATAGATAAGGCTTATAGTAATGTGAGTTAACTTTTTTAAAAGTCTTTAGCCCCTTAGTTAATTATTGACACCTTATTAATTAAAGTGCGAACAAGTTCAGTTTTGTAAGCATCGTCTTATTTCTAAATTACGGATTAGCGTCAACTATTTTGTTTTTAAAGATTTTTAATTTGAAATAAGATAACTACGAATTGAAAAAGGACTAAAGTTACTAAAAAAAAAATTAAAACACTATTTAATTTTGTTTAATTATAACTATTTTTATGGATATTATATGGCATCTTATAATTGTATGTCATCCTTAAGGAAAAATCCACTCAATATGGTCTCTTAAAGATGAAACGTCGTATCATCAATTTTAGATCACCTTGATCAAAAACAAATAATATGTCATTTATTTTTATCTGTAGCGCCAAATAAGGTCACAAAAATATTTTTCTTAATAATTAATTAATACTTTGTTTTTATAGGTTTTCTATACATACTAACGTTAAACTTATTTAAAATAGGACAATTTTTGTTTGTAAATATAAAACAAAATTTGGTTTCTTTGGTATGAATTATATGAATATTTAAGAAGATACAAGTTTTACCGCTTTTAAAATCTTTTTCGGTGCTTTTTTTCACTTTTTCTGCTAAAAGAATGTAAATGTTATTGACGTTCCTAAAAACTTTCTACAAAATGTTACTGCTAATTGTTCGAGTATTTCTTATATATTTTTTAAATGTAAAAAAAAAAAACATTTAAAATATAAGAAATGAAATAGCAGATAACAAAAGCATAAATTGGTAGAAGAAAAACAATATGATTATAATTTAAAATTGTAAATCTCTATCTACAATCAAACCGAAACACAACTGATGTTTTATATAGTTACTGACATAAGAACTGCTACACCCAAAATGACGTCACTTAATTTTTCAGTAAGATAATGACTATACTTAAAGCATACTATGGTAACAACGACAACATTTTATCTTTTTTTCGTTTATCATTCTTTAAATGTTCTCTCTTAGTTTTGGTAAAGAAATGATTTTGTAAAAGCTCTTTAGTATAAATATTTATTTCCAGACAGCGATTTCGTCCATTTACTAGAATTAGGCATAACAAAATGCCTCGAATTCAAAGACGTCAAAATTATTACCATGCCAGCGATTTTGACAGGGGTAGAATTATTGACTTCGAGATATTGATTTGTTTTATCGCTAATTTAGCCACCGTGTTAATTGTCGTGCAACGGTAAGGCTAGAATTATTGACATTGAGATATTGATTGGTTTTATCGCTAATTTGGCCACTGTGTTAATTATCGTGAAATGACGGTAATGCATTGCAGTACTGTATGTGTTGAATATAAATAGAAGAAGGTAGAAAAACATGAAGAAGGCCAACTGGTCAACAGAGGCGTATCACAGAGCGTCAAGATAGGTGTTCCAGATAATTACCTCTACGAGACCGTTTTGCTACTAGGCGTCAGATCGCTAAGCAATAGTTTGGAGAAGAAGGTAGACCTGTTACTATGCGTACACTCTATCGTGACATTCGCGACTTTGGATTTTTTTCACACCGTTAGTGCTTCCTCTGATTGTGGACTAATGTCGTCACTCATCAACGTTTGAACTGGAGCAGAGAACAGCAACATGGCATGGGAGGCAGAATGACAGGTCATCTGTAGTGACAAATCGCGATTCGGTCTAGTTAGGCCCGATGGTGGTCGAAGATTAAGAGGCCATCGCATCGTGGAGAACATCGTGACATTGGATTTGCTTTAACATGTTATTTTAGTAGGAATGTGTCCTCAAATAGACAGAGAGAATGTTGGTCAATTATAAATGACTTCAGGCATTTTCACAATAAATTTTCAGAACCAGAAGTAAGACCAAATTGTTTAAATGATTATTACTTTAATATTCCTCATTTATTGCTCAAGGATGTGAATACTAATATTGATCCTTTGCATTATATTCAACAAGTGTCAGTTCAAAATTTTTTTTCTTTTATCCTGTTAGCCTTACTGACGTTAAAGATGCAATTAAAAGCTTAAAAAACCATAAATCAGCTGGAGCTGATGGAATATCTTACTACTAATAAAATTACTAATACGTAATAAGTAAATAAATAAAATTACTACTCCTTTTGCCTGACTCAGCATTGAGTGCCTTAGCTTCTGCCATAAACAATTCCTTTCATAATGGCATCTTTCCAGCATGTTTGAAAGAGGCAGTGGTTATCCCTCTTTATAAGGGTAAAGATTTGAGTGAGCCTTGTAATTTTCGTCCAATTTCTATATTATCTACCCTCTCCAAGATAGTTGAAAAACTGGCAAAAATCAGAATTTTGTCTTTTTTGCAACATAATTGCATTTGCAAATCAGTTTGGATTTCAAACGGGAAAAGGGACTCATGACGCTGTTTTCGGCTTTTTGGAGAGTGTATCTGGATGCTTATCCAATTCCAGATCCCTTAAAACTGGAGTACCTCAGGGTTCTAGGACCACTATTATTTTTGCTCTGTGTAAATGATTTGGGTTCATTAGAACTGCAGGGCAAAGTGGTTCAGTTTGCTGATGATACCACCATTTTATGGAATTATAGAGATTCTGATAATGTTAGAGCCCAGGTTTTTAGGAATCTTAAGATTTTATCGAAGTGGTGTGCTGCAAACAGGCTTGTATTTAATGTGGGCAAAATCTTTATTATGGGATTTAAGTGTGACGTTTAGTGAAAACTCCCCCTTGCAATACAAAGAAAGCTGTAAGTTCCTTGGTATTACCATTGATGGTCGCCCTCGCTTCGAAGATAATATCCTAAATCTTTCATCAAAATTATCCTCTGGATGCTTTGCAGTAAGAATGGCGGGGCATGAGCTGGGAGGGGTAGTTGCACGTTCAATGTACTTTTCTCTTATTGAATCCTATCTTTGTTATGGCTTGCCTTTTTGGGGTTTAAGCAACAAGGGATTATTAAACATAATTTTTGTGATTCAAAAAAAGGCAGTTAGATACCTATGTTCCGCTGGGTTAAGAGATTCTTGTAAACCTCTCTTTATATCTCAAAAACTCTTTTTTTTCTTTTTATCTTAGAAACAGCTACTCTTATTCATAAATGTCCTAAACCTCCCTCTAACACTGGTCATATGACTCGCCAGGTTAACGATTTGGTTAACGACCAATCCCTACATCCGCCCTCACCAAGAACTCATCTTATATACCTTAGCATAAAAATTTATAACCATGTCCCTCTATGTATTAGACCAATTTTAGAAGTTAAGAAATTCAAAAAGAAATTAAAATTTTATTATCCAGGGCATATTATAGCCTTGACGATTTTTTTAATGATACCTTTTGACCTGTGCTCTGACATCATTTTATTGTTTTAGTTTTGTTTCTTGTTAAATATTTTAATTTACTTCCTCTAAATTATGTTTTATTGACAGCTTTACTTATTTCTTAATCAAATTTATCAAAAAGGTGCTTTTTTTTATTTCTTCAATTTGTTTTGTTATAATAATTTTGGTAATGTGTGTAAATTTTATGGTAAAATGTTTTAGATGTTATGTTTGTTTGAAATTTAACGTGAGTTTGGAATTTTTTAGTTTTTAGGATGCTTGTACACAAGATTTTGTTTTGTCTTACGTAATATAGCACATTTTCTTTTTTTCTAGTGACTCAGTTAAATTCTTTTGAGTTTTAGGGATAAAGTTCGATGTGGAGTCAATTAAAATCCAAGCCATTTAAATATTTTTCTCTTTCGGCTTTTTCGCTAATGTTTCGGCTTAATTGAATTTACTGTTAAAAGCCTATGGTAGCAGAATACACCTTTTTTTTCGACTTCTGCGTATTATGTTGATGATTCATGCTACAAACTACTTCACTACTAAGTTAAAGAAATTATTTGTTCCGCGTGTAACAGTTTTTATGTTGTTGAGAATATTAAGTGCCGCGTTTAGAAAAATTGTTAGACCCATCGATTTTTATCTACCGGGAGTTTTTTCCATATCAAGCTTGTCATTTTCTAGAAAAAAGTAATAGTCGGTTTGTATTTAATTTTTTCTGCTATGGAATTCTGTTTTATTAAACTTCATACGAAACTTCACTTCAACGGTTATTAAGCTCTGCTTTGGTGGTATATGAAATTACTGGTGGACATTATAGATAATCCATTCTTGCAGCATGTGCCTGGGATCGTTATCTTGGGAAAGTAAAGGATGACCCTAAAAATAGACAGACTTTTACCAGACCTTTACGTTTAGTACTTAATATACCACCCCATAATAAGACACTACATGATTCAATTATTTGGAATAGAACTTGCCATAGCTGCAACGTTTTTAATACTCAAAAAATGCAAATATATTAAATAATAAATAAAAAAGGTAAATAAGTTGCTCAAAATTATTTGTATATAGTGGTTATTCCACGTAAAGCATTTTAAATTATAATTTGATTTTTTTGTAAAACTTTGAAAGCAATACTTAGGCCAGTTTTAAGTACGTGCAGACTAATAGCAGAATTCTAATAAATTTAATGTGTAAGGAACTACATCTACTATAAAGTAATTAATTTAATATAATTTATTATATGCTTAAAAGTGTGAAATAATGCCGACGAATAATTATTACATTAAAGATGTATGAAATACCTGTTAAAAATATATTATAAATCGAGCGGTTTATCACTGTTTTCATAACGATATTTATAACAAGCATATATGCCAAGTTTTCCTGTATTTTCAAAATGCATTCAATAGCTAGGTTGCCTAGGTATAACAATTTAAGCATTTTGGGCGGCTGTCCAAAAACGACACGAGTCCATGGTAGCGAGGAAGAAGAAGAAGAAGAAGAACAATTTAAGCAAAAACAATTGACAACTTGATAACTATTGAAACGAATATCATTCTTAAGAGCGCATGGAGATTTTTTTGTCGTAGTATTTGGTACTTATAATATACAGAGTGTCCCCTTTGAAATGGTCAAAAATGCTACAGTATATATAGAAACCATAAAAAAGTAGGTTTAAATAAGACATCGATGGTCGGCAGTGCCTCGTTTCCAAAATACAGGGTGTTGAAATTTTTCAAAAAAAAACGTTCTTTTCCCGCCGAATTAAAAACGCTTTAAGCGATTCAAATGATTTTTTTAGGTTTTAAATGATAGGTGGTGAGGCAACTTTTTAAAGAATTTCAGGTAATTTGACTTGTCCAGGGACGGACTTGCAGCAAATGTACGTTACATTTTTTATAAAAAAGCAGGTACGCCACTGTTTAAAAAAAAAATGTTTTTTTTAATACTTTATTTTTAACAAAACACAGCCCACGCATTTTTGCGATCCGATGCACCGTTTTGGTGCAAAAAAATAAAACCCATATTCGGTTCTTTATTTTATTCGTCTTTTTGTTATTTCCGAAAAATTTTTGCCAGTTTTTCATAATCTGAATAAAATAAATAATAATAATAATTATAATAATAATAACAAAGTGTGTACATGTTTTTGTTATGTTTAGTGTCGGTGCATACCTACTATCGTATTTTTATGGTATATGAATCACTTTTTTTAGGAGATCAAAATACTTCATTGTAAGTAATGCTGTCAAGGCGATAACGTGAACAAGAGAAAAATGAATGACAAAAATTAAACAAAGGTCACTTTTATTATTATCACTAATTTAGTAGTAGTTAAATTAATTACTTGTCTCTGTTAAAATAATCTATTAAAATAAAACTGGTAAAAATGAATCGCTTTGGATTGGCGGAGCTTGCAGATATGCATCTTTCGTATAGAGAAGCCCGAAGAAATGCTTTGTTAGCACAGCGATCGTACAGGCAGCATTTTTCCACATCGTGAATTTCCCGAACGCAGAATCAGCAATTGGTTTTGCCAAAAACACCATGCACCAAGTATTATAAAGTCATCATCTTCATCCGTTTAAAGTACAAAAGGTTGAGCATCTTGTTCCTGGAGACGCTCCTCATCGTCTTGAGTTATGCGAATGGTTTCTTTGTCAATCAGAACAATACGCTAATTTTTCAGGTTTAATCCTTACAAATGACAAAAAAGGATTTTCGCGAGAGGGGTCATTTAATCCTTGCAATAACCACAAGTGGAGCGATCAAAACCCCAATGCTAAACACATCAGAGAATATCAGCAGAAATTTCACATTAATGTTTGGGCAGGTATTCTTGGCGACAGCCTATCTACGCAACACCTGTAACCAACAGAGAAGATCTAGTTGCTAAAGTTATGGTGACTGCGGACTTTCTGAGAAACGATCCAGAGGTCTTTGCTCGCGTATATCTTGAGTCAACAGATACAGAAAATGCCTAGAATTGCATAGAGGACACTTTGAGCATTTGGTTTGAATTGTTTATTATTTAAGTTGTTTAGTTCAATTATTTATTTTTTATTATAATGATATTAATCTTTTCATTATGGCAAAAAAGTTTTGAAGGATCCTTGTATGGATTTTATTTTTTTGCACGAAAACAGTGCGTCCGAGCGCAAAAATGCAAGGGCTATGTTTTGTACAAAATAAACAAAACATTTAGAAAAAAAAATCGTGAGAAAAATAGTGGCATCTCTGTTTTTTTTTTTAATTTACCGTACATGTCCTGCAAGTCCATCCCTGGACAAGTCAAATTATCTGCAATAGCTCAGAAAGTTGCCTCACAACCTATCATTTAAAACCTGAAAATTTCATTCAAATCGCTATAAGCGTTTTTAATGCAGAGGAAAAAATTCGATTTTTTTGGCAAATTTCAACTCCCTGTGTTTTGGAAACGGCGCACTTCCGACCATGGGTGTTCTATCTCAAACTACTTCTTTATGGCTCCTCTATATGCTCTAGCATTTTTGACCATTTAAAAGGGACACCCTGTATAGTTCTTTATTGTTTAAATAAAATGTTCTAAATTGTTTACTTTTGGTTTTACCACTCTTAAAATAATTACTTAATAATATATTTATAAATAAATATAAGTTGAAAACCGTACTATAACAAACATTATAAGACTAGTGTATGAAAACTTTTTTGACTTACTAAATGAATAATAATTTAGCTGATTTAATAACTACTCAAACACATAAATATAGACAAAATTTCTAGAACATTGGACATTGTTCACAAATGAAAGTAGTTTCTAATCTAATAGACCTAAATGAAATAGTAAAAAGAATATGTAAGTTATATAGTTAGACAACATTAAGACAGGTTTAGATACAATATTAAGACAGGAATTTGTAATATTTAGGTAATAAATTAACCGATCATTTAATTAGGTGTAAAAAAGTATCTTGTATAATTATGATAAATTATCTTACAAGTTGTAAGTTACAAAAATCTGAATTCGTGTATACACAATACTTATTATGCGCATATAAATGTGATATTTTATAACACATTCAAGTTAATTAAAATGTGAAACATTAGTGATTGATAATAGAAGAGGTAGAGATATGTAACAAAATGTTAAAAAACATATTATTGATGAGTTTTTACATGTTCTTTGAAAATTATCAAATTATTAGGAATTGAATTTACATATTTCTGATATTGAAACATTATATAAGAAGGAAAAATATGGATCTTACGGAACTTACTCCTATTATTAAAGAGAAGCATATAAGAAAAAAAATAATATTTATTATTACAAATTATGAATTAAGTTAAAAATATTGTCAAAATATTTTTTTATAATTCAATTTAAGTTGGATACTAATACAGCAGTTTGTGTTAGTTTTAATTATCCGTAGAAAAGTTAGAATGCTAATGTTTTTTCAACCTCTTTGCTATTATCATCTTGTAATCTAAATTTATTATTATTTTGTGCTGCGGCCCAGCTTAGTTATCTAAGAAATGGTCATGGAAAAATTGTACATTGAATTTTATGTCCCGAAGTCATTATTTTTAGTCTTTATTCGTCTAACCGTAATTAGTACCATTTTTCAATTAATATTTATATTAGCCATTACTTCTTTTAAATTTGTTAAAAGAAACTTGGACAAACACAATTAATGAAAATTTATCTAGCTGAGAGATTATAATTTGCTACAGTAACATGCTAATCTCAATAGGGTAGTTTAATAAGGTATTAAAAACATATCAATGTTAATACCTTAAAGAATTTGATATAAGTCCAGGATGCGTGATGCAGTATGATGTAAATACGATACAGCGTCATCATGCTTACCATGACTGCCAGTAGGTTTAAATGGAAAACGATATGCTTTATAGACGCATAATGGAAAACAGGATAGTCTAGGGAAATATGCGTGCTTCAATGTATGAGCTTCTGCATTACGGTTGTAACACGTGGCTTCAATAATTTTAATATAATATGTATTTTGCGTAAATATTTATTGGATTTATTCGGTTTATTAAAGAAAAATTTCTAAATTTACACTTGCAGATTATCCACTTCATGTAGAAAATAACAACAACCTGTGAGGCATTTTAGCATTCATCATTCTTTTATTAGCAATTTTATCTATTAAAGATTTTGATAATTTATTACATCTATATTTTTTTCATTCTGTCGTATAATAATATTTTATGATTATATTTCAAAATACTTTAAAATGTTTCTAAATTCTGAATATTGAAATTTTTCGTTTCGGTATACTCGTAGTGCATGTCTAGTTCGACAAAAAACGTATTTGTCTCATGCTGGAAAAAAAGACATTGAAAGTAAACAAGCAGCTGCTAGCAATTTCTAGAGAAAATTAGTTTTTATTGGCGTTCCATAATTTAGCAAAAAGGAAAGAAACGGACTCTCCATTGATTTTACTAATATAAGGGAAAAATTATCTGCAATATAAACTTATCTTCTCATCTCTATGCTGCAAGAATATGAATGATTTACTTCTATTTGCATACCTGAGCTGATGTATGATTTGAAAAAATACATATTAAGCGAAAAATCGGACTTCACTTGGCATAGTGATGAACTTCAACCATTCTAGAAAAAAATTGCTAAAAGTATCAAATATTTAATAAAATTCAGAAAAATATGGCATTTATGTCATACAAGTTGTCGGACATAAGATACCTGAAATAACGTTAAAAATAAATAAAATAACCTATTTTCTATAAAGCATTTTCTACATTAAATTTGGATCACGCCGTGAAATGATAAAGCGAAAAGGGGTTCTAGACATGTTATCCGCTGGGGTGCGTCGAATCGTTTCTTTTTATTTTTTTAAATGAGCAAAGGATCATACGTCATATCGCATGATGGTTTTCATAAACGTATATAAAGCGTGAAAAAACAGGGCGTACATTTTTTTGACTTAAAGTCACTTCATTTTTTAATTTCTTGACCGCAAGAAATCAAAAAATAAAGTGACTTCAGTGGTGCCCGTTTAATTTTACCTGAACCGAAAATTTGCTAATTTTGCAATTACATTTATTGAATAATTCAAGATTTGCTTATTACATTTTTTTGAAACTTTACACAAGGGTTTACCAGATTGGTCTCTTCAAAAATATATCTTACATTTTTTCTATAAAATGTACAGGGAAGCCAATAACTGTCCTTCTTAAAATTTAGGCGACGCACCACCCGGTATAGATGTATATTGATTTCCGAGATGCAATTAGTTTTAGCCATTGGTTTTAGAAAAGCCTGTCGAAAAACAATTATAAATCATAAAGTAATTAATTTTCTTTGTATTTTAATATTAGGATACATTCTTTTCATCAGTTAAGTCGACCAAAGTTTTTCTTAATAAAAATCCCTTAAACATTTTTTATTGAGTGTTAATTTAGTCTTGTGCAAACAACATAATTAAAAATAGAGTAGATATCTTTCTAATTAAAAATGACTTCTATGACATTCAATATTTCCTAATTGGGATATAAATAATTAAATTTTTATGTAATAGAAGAGAAACGCGTCAGGCTTTAATTAAATTTAAACTTTTTCGTCTTTTGTTATATAAAATTAAAATTTTAATTTATGTTTGTCATTTCTTATGTAATTTTACATGTACAGTTTAATAACTTATATTTTTTAATTATGTTAGTTTTTTTGTTTACCTTTTTTTTACATTTGCACTAAAATTTACTAAAATAATTACTAATTTTCAGTGAGATAATCATTGATGTATATAAATATATTTTAATACTATACTTATATATTGTGCTATCTGTATTTGTGATAATTAGTTTGTCTTTCTTGAAATTTGGTACGGAAAACTATAGAAGATATAATTATGAAAACGGTATATAGGATAGGAACTTACATTTTAAGTACTCTGCATAACACGAAGGAACTTGTTTTATATATCAAAAAATATTGAATTGCTTGAAAATTTATTAGAGTAAAGCTGCCCTTCTTACCAATTAAGTCAGTTTTTTTCAACTCAGACACCAAGAAAATGCTATATAATGTACAATAAAACAATAGCAAATTTCGGCTTGTTTATAAATCAAAATCATTCAGGTAATTTTCTGAAATAGTTTTCAGAAGTCAATAGACTTGTTAATTTTTAAATTGGTAAAATTTTTTTGTAATGGAGGTTCCTTTGATGCTTTAAATGTCTCATTAAAGTGATTATATAAGCCACACTTTGTAAAACGAGTTTTATCAGTCTATAGATTTTTGCATCAAAATTTGAAATTTTGTAGTAATTTGTTTTGAAACTGGGTATAAAATATATAAGTACACAGCTTTCATAAGTTTCTATATTATAATATATTCTTTTAAAAGGTATTACTTATGAACTTTAGAGCTAGTTCTAAGTAGAGCTCATATAACTGCTGTTGTTTTTAAGTTCCCTGTATACTTTATTTAAAAAAAGTTACTATGCGTTTCTTATGGAAAAATTTAATCTATTTCTAAAGAAGAGATAATAAAATAAAATTCGATTTTTCTGCATTAAAATGAACCTTTACATTTGTTTAATATATATATATTTTTTTAATCAACTAATTATTTTTTAATTTAAGATTGTCAATTTGTCTTTATGATATTAAGTACATGGCTTATTATTCTTTTTTATTGGCACAACTGTTTTAGTATAAATCGGCATTGTGGTCAATAGTACGGCCACTATTTAGCACGATTCATGGAATGATAATTCTGCATGCGGAAATCTAGAAACCCTGTAGCCTGTATTGTATGTAATCCATTTATACTCCAGTCAATACGCTCAACAAATACCACGATAAAACATCTGGGAATATACCGAATAAATAGCTGAGAACTTCAATATTTATTGAACGTGCAGTATTCGGCTTAGACATTGGTTATTTAACATCCTATTTTATAAAATAATATACTTAAATAAAGTTAACTATTGACTCGCCAACTATTATGAGATGTTTTACAGTAGTTTTTATTAAATAAATTATACTGGAAGAATTATTTGTTAACGATATTACAGGATGTCGAATTTCAATTAAAATCATAAATAACTTTAATAGACGTGGCAATTTGTTGCAGATATTGATAAATAAGAAAAATATATTTTATAAAATAAAACAAATTTTTATATCCACCAGTAGAGCGCATACCGGCTAGTCTCCAAACGATAACAAAAACAAACAATCTATGCCAGATGATTTGTTTTACAAAATTTAAATAAAAGCCTATTTTTGCATTTTTTTTTGCTCTGGAAAAAAAGATTAACAATTTTACATTTTTTTAATAACTAATGAAACCTTTAACAGTTGTTGAAATAGCTGTTAAAAAAAAATAAATCATTATCCTCATTTAGATGACAGTTCTTTTGGAGTTCTGAATGCTATTAATGAATTAACACAATTTATTTGATCTACGTAATTATTTTTCATACATAATTAATAATTAATTAGTTATTTTCGTTAATATATAATTTGATGAAGAAGTTTTATACGTCGGTATATTATTTTTAAAGCGATAGCAATAGAGCATTGACTATGAGGAACATTCAGATATTCATTTTATTTATGAATTTTTATAATGGCAATGCTCAGCTTGCAATCCAAACCTAAGTCTAAAAGTTACAGACACGATAGAAAAAGAAAACTGCAAAAATGTATAATTCGCAATACAAAAGTCAATAGATTTGTTGAAAAATAGGATACTTTTGTAGAAATAAGTCCCACAAGTACTGTTGGATAAAATATATGATCTTTACTAAAAAAAAAAAAAAAAAAAACGATGGCCACGATTCCCTTCTAAGGCGGGTGTATAGTTGGGAGCTCTTTCAGTTATATGTCTCATAAAATGGTCAGTGCTTAGTCCAATAATGCTTATAACTTGCTACCTTAACAAAATTATCACAGTTTACATATTTGGGGATTTCATCTACAATTTTTTAGCTTGAGTTCGGTATACATATCTGGAGTGATTTAATTCACTATCTTTTGTGGTCCCTATCTTTAGTCACATGAACTCAGTGCTCTATTATCCTTACATTTTACAATATCTGAATTGAAAAGATTACTTGGAAAAGCGCCAAATATTATCAAATCCTAAATCTAGATCCAATATCGTCCTGAATTTAACCAAAAATCACTGCTTGGCTTCCTAGAATTCTTGATTTAAATTGAAAGCCTTTATTTAATTAGTTCCTCAGTGCAGCCTTGTAGAAAGTATATAGAGGTTAAGTTCGTTCCCCACATAGTACACTTTCTCCTAAATAATTTAGTGATGGTTGATTGGTGGATATAATTATTTTGAATTATACTTGCGTATTAATATCTATAAAATTTCTTTAAAATATTTTTGTATGTAACTGACGGTGATTTTAAACATGAAGCGTTGATTGAATAATAGGTACATTTGTATTAATTTTCATTGAAAGATTTAGTTTTTGTTAATAGATATCCTAAAGTGTTTTGCGATTGAAAAATAGTTCTTATGGTAAATTTTTTAGCAATTTGTTTGATCTTATCAGAAAAACTTTAAATAAATGGTAAAATAAGATTTGTGGTAAAAATTGGTTGATTTAATTTTATGCGCGAATTATCAAACTCTTTAAAGCAATTTTCCAAAAACTCTTTGGGACAATAATTTTAGATTAAGATATATTTAATAAAATCTTGTTCAGTTGTTAAATGTTGATTATTATAAAAAATATTTCCACGATCATATAAACTTGGTACGACTGCTCTCTTTACCATTATTGGATGATTAGAATTAAAATTAAGATATCTATTAGTATGAGTTGTTTTACGGTAAATTCTAGTTTCAAAATTTTGAAAATCTTTTTTAGTTAAAATATCAAGAAAAGGAAGCTGACCATCAGCAAGGAGGCTGATGGTCGAGAGTAAATTCTATAGCAGATTCTTTGGAGTTAATGTAATTTAAGTAATGTATAAGGTCTATTTCGTTATGGTGATATATTGAAAAAATATCATCAATATATCGCCACCATATTTTAATTTTTTTATTAAAAGTATGAATAATTTTAGATTCAAAATTATTTATTAATATATTATATTAAATTGGTAAAAGAGGAGAACTCATAGCCATATCAAAGTTTTGTGGATAAAATTCATTATTAAATTGGAAATTGGAAGTAATTTTTATAAAATAGGTTAAAAGTTCTAACATTGTACTAACACTTATTGCTGTGCGTTTTTTTAAATTATTATCATTCTCCAATTTATTTTTAATAATATTTTAAGTTTTGTCAACTGGAACATTAGTAAAAAGACAACGTCAAAACTATTATTAATTTGCCACATTTGCTGGAGTTTTATCTGACACAGAAAAAATTGTTCTTTCTAAAAGTCTTAATTACTTAATTACTCCAAAAATTCTGCCTTAATTAAATATTATTTCAACTATAGCAAACGAAAGAAAGGGATCAACAAGATGAACTTGGAATTAGGAAAAAGATAGAAATTAAAAAACCAATTAAAATTAAACAAAATTTAAACTCATAACAATATTAAAATATTTCCAGCCGATAAATTATTTTAAATAATAACACTTATGTAAATAAATTAATTTTAATAATTAATGATGGTAATTATTCTAAAATATCTAAAGGTTCTACAGAAAAAATTGAAATACAAATTTATAATATACTTAAAAAATATAAAAAGCAATTTTCTGATATTAATAGATTTAAATTAACTCCACATAATAGGAAATTTCCACATTTTTATGGATTGAAAAAAAAAACATAAAATAAATGTTCCATTAAGACCTATAGCATAAATTCACCTACTTAGCATAATACCAGATTTTTACATTAGAAACTCTCAATACTTTTTAGAAAAACTTTCTACAGTTTCATTTAAACCTCATGGTCTTTTGACATGAAGTTTTGACGTTGTAAGTCTTTTGTTTACTAATGTTTCAGTTTACAAAACTTTAAGAATTATTAAAAATAAATTACAGGATGATAATAATTTGGCAGAACGCACATCACTAAGTGTACAATTTTAGAACTTTTAACCTATTGTGTGAAAACTACTTATTTCCAATATAATAATGAATTTTATCAACAAAACTTTGGTATAGCTATGGCTTCTCCTCTCTTACAAATTTTAAGAAATATATTTGTGAAAAATTTTGTATCTGAAATTATTAATAAATTTATTAAAAAATCTAAAATATGCTGGCGACATATTTTTTCAATTTATCAGCATAACGAAATAGACCAAAGATATTTTTTAAATTACATTACCTCCAAAGAATCTACTATAAAATTTACTCTCAAAAAAGAGGCTCCTTTTCTTAATATTTTAATTAAAAAAGATTTACAAAATTTTGAAACTAGAATTTTCCGTAAAAGAACTCATACTAATAGATATCTTAATTTTTATTGTAATCATCCAATTATGTTAAAGAGAGGAGTGGTACAAAGTTTATTTGATCGTGATTTTAATAAAAATATCCTAATACAAAATAATTATCCTAAAGAATTTTTGGAAAATTGCTTTAAAGAATTTGATAATCCACGTATAACATTTAATCAACCAATTTTTACCACAAATCCAATTAATACCATATTAGGTTTTGATGACCATGAGATTTCCTCATGTTGATAATTATCAAATTTACAAAACATTTAATATGATGCGAAGAAATAAAAAAATACGAGGAATTTCTAAAATTCTGTGTAATATGATTGTAGGTATAATTGCCAATAAATGCATACAATCACTATTAACATTAAGAATACTAAAAAGTGTATAGGGAACTTATTATTTTTATGTCAAAAATCATAATTTGTTTAGTAAAATAAAAAGAAGATAAATGTTTATAAATTTTTTAGATAGTCAGTTCAAAAGTAAAGTTTGGTTGTGTTTTTTTGTTCTACAAAAATTATTTGACCGTTTCTTAGATAATTGATAAAATAGCTGCCGGAGCCAAACAGCAAAATGAAATTATTACGAATATTGCATATCATTTAGTGGGAAATAAATAAATTCACACCATATTGAAATTTAATAACTCGATCAGTTGTCTTTTTGCTACAATAAACAGGGTTTTTGCGCTTAAAACTCTGTGCGCCAATAACTTTAAAATAACAATAAATATTTAATTTCTGTAGTAGTAAAAGTAGTCAATTTATAGGGTCAAGTAGTTATTTTGCAAAGTTTAAAAAAATTCGACGCCTGCAAAGAGGTGTGCGTCGCGATGCGTCGAAAAATTAGTCGAATGCAGGGATTCAAATAATTTTTGCAGTAATACAGGAATATTCGAATCATTGTTAAGATAATAAAAAAAAGATTAAGCCTAATTTAAAATTAGATTTGCATCCAAAATATTTTTTTTTCATTATTATCATAAGCTGAAGTTATGTATATAGCAAACTAATTTAGGTTATTCAAATTTAGGATTATGGCCTCAGAAGCCTGACGGCTTGTTGAGCACGCATTTGCTGACTTTGCTAACATAATAACGCTCTATAATCCGGGATTATAATATAATTTAAGGATTCAACGTATTTTATGTAAATAACTTGCAATACGAAGAAGTGAAGTTTAATGTGTATAGCAAAGACAAGTTATACAAACTCAATTACTTCTTGTTTAAAGTAAGATAATGCATAAAATTAATTTCAACATAAATTGCTTTTTTTTATTCCTCAACTTACAAGAAAAATCAGTATTTCAATCACCAGATTTTAAAAAAGTTTTCTTTAAACGTTTTAAAATGGTAATAGGATATAATTCTAAAGCGTAAAAAACATATTTAAGGTGTAGGAATGGGGTTATTAAAGCAACATTGATATTATCCCTAAAAAGACAAAAAAATATATATTTTAAAAACTTTGTTTCGTTAATTTATTTATTAACATTTAGAATATATATCTTTTCGAAGATACGAAAAAAAAATAAAAAAAGGTCAGTTAGTATTACAAATAATTACCGAAAGTCTGGTAAGTTGTAGTAATTTAGTTAATTTTAGGCATCTGAATATCAAAATACAGTGTGGCTTAAATTGGGTGTACATGTATGGGTATCTTGGAAACTATAAGAGATAGAAAATTGAGGAAGGTTGTAGGGCATTCATTTATATACCAATTAAGTGCCGCTTTCAGAACGATTTTATCTTTTTCCGATTTTGAAATATTTGGAAAAAATCAAAAAGTTGCTTTTTTGAAAAAGGCTGTATTTGTTTTATTTCAACGCATTTTTAAAATCTGTAAAATCATTATTAGGACAACTTTTTAAGGACAGCGCATACCTGAATTCAGTTTTTGCTTTCGACGTTTCGGTTCTAAGATTCCATCCTCAACTTTTTTTTTCTGATGACGGCCATTTTGTTTTTTTGCTAAATTAAAAATATCTTTTTTTTCCCTTTAAAATGATGTATAACACTTATCAAAATATTTTATGTTTACGTCAAAATATTAAATAGTTTATTTTTCACTGAGTTGGCCATGGTTTTTATTGGCATTTTGTCGTACACACAATTATTATTAACTTACTAACTTGCTAACTATACTTTTACGTAATTTCTAAATAAAATAATTAATTACATGTAACAATAATATTAAATGAAACTATTCAAAATGACGGCCATTTTTGTTAAAACATTTTCCACATTTCTTTAAAACACTTCTAGTTACCTTGCGCAGGGTGTTTTTATTTATATTATTTAAGACAGTCTGAACCCTGTCCTCTAGTTGTTCGAGAGTGGCAGGAGGTTCAAACTCGTAAACTTCATTTGTAGCATATCCCCAAAGATAAAAATCCAGGGGTGTAGTATCTGGAGACCTAGCTGGCCAATTTACAGTACCGCGGTTTGCGATAAGTTTATTGTTAAATGCTTGCGTTAACAAGATTTGAACGTCCCGAGTATTATGTGCGGGACACCCGTCTTGTTGAAACCACACTTCATTCCGTATTTGTTCTTCAGGAATTATAGCTCTCTTGGCAGGTAATATCTGATCTTCCAAAAGATTTAAATATATTTGACCTGTCAGTATTTGGTGATAAATAAAGGGTTTAATAAGGTGATTATCTAAAAACAATTATAGAATTTTTTTTTGAAAATAATTTTATGGAGTGGGTAATTACCTTACCACACATACCACACCATACATTAAATCCAAATCATACTTGTAGCCTACGTTTAGCCACTTCATGAGGATTCTCAGTAACCCAAAAATGACGATTATGCCTGTTGAATACTCCCCAGTTGCTAAAAAACGTCTTGTCAGTCCAAATAATTTTCTTGCTGAAATTAGGTATTTCTTGGCATTGCCTTACAAACCAGTTTGAAAATTCCAATCGTCTTGAGTAAACGGTATCCCTTAAACCTTGAACAATAGTAGGCTTTTATGGACGATATATTTTTTAGAACTCTTTGAATGGTAGTCTAATGGTAGTCATGAGTTCTAAGGTTCATGACAACCCTAGCAAATAGTCTTGGATCTGGCTGTTGTCTCTCAGGATACAGTTTCAAATATCTGGCGATTGCAAGATTTGCATTCCTATTGCATGTTGTATAAGATTCCAATATGACAAATTTTTCTTCACTGGCGAATTTTGGAAATTTCAATTTTAAACAAAACTCACTAAGAACAAATAACGTAATAAGAAAATACGAAATCTATTTAAGACTAACAAGAACAAGAACATAAAGTGAACAAGATAAGAACTAAATAAAAAGTTAAATCAAATAAACAATATTTTGTAGAATTGTCAGTAAATGACGCTAAATCATTAAACAATAAGAATTGTTTATACGACAAATTGCCTCCGTAGTCATGGCCTCCGCTTTCGTGGCCAACTTCGAGAAAAATGAACTTTGTAACTTTTTGACATAAGAATGAAATATTTTCATAAAGTGTTATACATCATTTTAAAGGGGAAGAAAGATTTTAAATTTAATTTTGCAAAAAAACAAAATGGCCGCCATAAGAAAAAAAGAAGTTGACGATGGAATCTCAAAACCGAAACAAAACTGAATTCAGGTATGCATTGTCCTTAAAAAGTTGTCCTAATAATGTTTTTACAGATTTTAAAAATACGTTGAAATAAAAAAATACAGCCATTTTTCAAAAATGCAACTTTTTGATTTTTTCCAAATATTTCAAAATCGGAAAAAGATGAAATCATTCTGAAAGTGGCAACTTAATTGGTAACTAAATGCCCTACAACTTTCCTCATTTAACCAATTTTCTATTTCTTATAGTTTCCAAGATACCCATACATGTACACCCAATTTGGGCCACACTGTATAGTCACACTATATATATGTATATACAGGGTGTTTCACAACTTATCCAAAAAATTTTAACCACATATGCGCTGTTAGGAAACCAGTTGATTTCTCAAAAAAAAAATGTAATAAAAGTCCTACAGAAATTAAGTTATAAACATGAGTTTCAATAATAAATTGAAAAATAAATATCTGTATTTTTCGTTCATCGTCGTGATATTAGAATACGCATTAATAATTTATTATAGCGAATGTTGTACCAAACAACTTTCGAAAACAAAATACCAGGAATTTTTTGTGTTTTCATACTGATAAGAATGTGTAAATAAGGTTTATTCTCTATCGTGGGTGATCTGAATGAAGTATGGTCTAGTTTAATTTTTAGTTATTTATTAATAAAAATGGCACATGTGTACACTAATGAAGAGTTAATCGACATTGATTTAGCGTACGGAGAAGCAAGGCAAAATTCGCTAGCGGCGTCTCGTTTGTATGCACACCGATTTCCGAATAGGCACATACCACATCACAAAACATTTAGTTTAATTGTTTTACGTGCACGTGCAACTGGACATTTGCGCCCCAGTCGTGGAGTAGATGGGAGTCGGGTTCGCCCACAACGCGTTTTAAATGCTGAAGAAGAAATTTTGGATATTGTGGAAGAAAATCCAGGAATAAGCACAAGGAGGTTAGCCCAACAGGTCCCAGAAGTGTCACATGCAACAGCGTGGCGCATATTACATGAGGCCCAACTGTACCCTTATCACGTCCAAAGAGTCCAGGCGTTGCTTCCTACAGACTATCCCATAAGAGTAACATTTTGTGAGTGGTTTTTGCAAGAAAATGCTCGAGACGCGCGTTTTACAGCTGATATTTTGGCCACCAATGAAGCTATTTTTACTCGTAATGGTATAACCAATCTTCATAATACACACGTTTGGTCCTTTAAGAATCCTTACGCAGTGGTCCAGACAAAGTTTCAACATCGTTTTTCTTTAAACGTGTGGGCAGGTATTGTCAATGAACGTCTAATTGGACCGTTCATATTGCCAGATCGGATGGATGGTCACCAGTATTTGGAATTTCTTCGGAATGATTTGCCGGTCCTCCTTGAAAATGTGCCATTGGCGGTCCGAGCACGGATGTGGCTTATGCACGATGGAGCACCTCCGCATTTTCGTTTAGAAGCTCGCAATTTTTTGACTCATGTACACTAGATACGCTGGATCGGAAGAGGTGGACCAATTGCATGGCCTTCACGGTCTCCCGACCTAAATCCTCTGGACTTCTTTTTATGGGGACAATTGAAAACGAGGTATACCATACTCCAGTTCAGAATATTGAAGAATTGAGTGACCGAATCACAGTGGTTGCCGATAATTTGAGACTTCAGGAACAGCAGGAAGAAGGTGTATTTGAATTAGTGCGCCAAAATTGGATTGAACGTGCCCAAGCTTGCATTAGAGTCAATGAAAACAATTTTGAACAGCTTTTATATGTAACTGAACTGTTAAACTGTATTATTTTATTATCTCGATATCTGTAGGACTTTTATTAATTTTTTTTTTGAGAAATCAACTTGTTTCGTAACTGCGCATATATGGTTAAAATTTTTCAGATAAGTTGTAAAACACCCTGTATATATTGATATGCAGATGCCTCATCTTGTTTATTCCTTATACAAGCGTGGGTACTAATAATTCTCATAAACGCAGGGTACTCTAATTAATATTCATATAAGATGTAATATGATAACCGTGATTTAAAGGCTTCTTATTAATTACAACAAAATCATCATTACATAAATTTCAAAATTATTTTACGAAACAAAATTTGGCAAGTAAATAAGAAATTTATCGTTATCAAAATATTTTAATTTATAAAGTGTTATTGATTAAAGTACAATAAAGGAATATGAATTAAATAAATAGGTAACAGAGTAAAAAAAAACATGGTTTTATTGCTAATCGAACTAAAAAGTAGAGAATAATATTTAATTACAAAGAGTCCTTATTACAGTAGTAGAAGGTCGGACAATCCATCATAATTAATTACCTCAAATAAAAATCATAATAAAATTAAAGTTATTAACCGAATAATTCAAATAAAGTAAAAAGCGTTTATTTATATGAAATAAACAAAGAGAGTAAATCTTTTTAAAAAATTTACTTAAATAATACACTGAAAAGAGTGGATTAATTTTAAAAAATTAAGCATCAACACATAGGTAAGTTAATAACATCGAATGGAGAGTTAAGATTTTGTTATACTTATTGCGTCCAAACTTTATTCGACCAGCACTCTTTTACAAAAGAGAGCCAATAATACTTCCGGAGGTACGCCTTGCTCAAACAATATAACCAAAAAAAGTTGAATATATCAACCAATATTATTCCATAATGTTGATGGAAATCATTCATCGTTTAAACACACCTTTTGTTGTTTATCGGCTAAATAACTCCTAAGAAATTACGCAACAAAGAAGCATCTATCAAAAATTGGTAAAAAGATATATTTAAAATACTGAAAGGGGAAGTAGGACTTATTATTAACAAAGAAAAAACAAAATTCAGGCTACTAAGTAAAAATACTAATATTCACCATGTTGTCACACTAAATGGAAGACGAGAAAAGCAGGTTCAAAAATATAAATATCTAGGAATGGTCATCAATGACCTACTAGATCCAAACAAAGAAAGCAAGATCAGGATAGAAGTGGCTCGATTGTGTGCCTACGAATTAGGCTACTAGTTCATGGAATATTATGTGTGGTCGGAATGACTGTATAGGGTGGAAACCTGGTTCTTAAAAGCGTCTGCTAAGGATATTTTGAACACATACGTGCATTTTAAATAATAGGAAACCATTTAAGATAATTAGAATCTATAAAATAGCATACTTAAATTATTTTTTGCGCAACAACAAATATACTCTGCTACAAGACATAACACAGGGAAGAATAAAGGTAAAAAGAGAATAGAATGAAAGAAAAAATTCTGGCTTCGTAATACAAGAGAGTGGACAGGAATAAATGTTAAAGAACTGTTCCATGTGGCCTGTCTCGTGCTACACGACGCATTTTTAGGAATGTGCTCGCCAACCTTTAATAAGAAGACGGCATCAAAAGAAGACAAAGAAAAGCAAATAAAATATGATGTTCATAATTAAAAATTAAAAAAATAAGTTATTGATGAATACTAAAAGACGAAACGTCATATAATATTATGAGGATATTGTAACATGTCTACAAAAAAATACCTACGTAAATTATTAGTCCATTTTAAAATTAGTCTTAGAATGCTACAGAGGAAGGAAAAGTAATGAGTTTATATTTTTAGAAAAATTGCATTAAGATTTTTAGATGTTTATAATTACATGTGAAATTTTCCTTATTCAAATATTTAATTTAATATAAGAAAATCTTATTTAATTTTTTATATACATGCTCCTTCTCGATGTATGTAAAAAATTATTTGGAGAAGGTTTTAGTATAATCATTTTCTTTTAGATAATTTGGGCAAGGCTTATGGATATCGGTAAACTATTCTAAGCAACTAACCGCAGGTTGAACTTAAAAATAGCATTTGGTCGCAATATTCGGAATTTCTAGATGAATTTACTTTGTAAAGATATGGCTTATGACATGCCGTCAATATGAATTCACCTGTATGCGTTTTTCCTAAAATAGTCATAAATAATTAGAAAAATTAAATTCCTATCATTAATATGATTGCGCTTAGAGGCTCCTTAATTTTTTCTTTCTTTCTAATCCTCAGATAGGAAATGACAATTCTTAAATATTAAGTAAAATTTTCGAATAAAAATTGTATTTTCTCGGATAATAAGTGTCAATTTCCAAATAAAAAGTGAACATTTCTGGGCAATAAGTTCAAATTTAAAAATGAACAAACTTTATCATGAATTCCCAAGCCCATTTTGATTCTTAAAATTCTAAAAAATTATTTAACCCTTTAATTCAAATTACAAAGTATGATAGGATATTTCTCAGAATTTTTCAATATCAATCGATTTCTTATCTAAAAATTGCTTAAGTTAAGTTAATAATGAAAGTTTACTCTTACTATCTATAATAAATGAATTCTTTCTTTGACTACTTCGTAAAAATGTTTACAATTGTAGCAGGTCAAAAATGCAAAAATCACAGTGCTTATTAATAAATATACATGACGACCTTTTTTTTCACATTTCACTATTTTACACATTACACTTACCAAGACACATTTTATCAAAATGCAACACGAAAGTTGACTAAAATAGATCTGATCTACATGATGAAAAAAAATACATATTTAAGATGACATAGTTCGAACACTTTTTTTCCCCTATTGAGCGACCCCATATACTCCTGAGTAGAGTAGAAGGCATTTCCTGTGAGATAAAGCTTGACAATCTTTTTAAATTTTTTCGTAGGTAAGTTTTTTTAGCTAAGTTATATAATGCAGTGTATGGTGAATTCTTTCTTGGCAATTTAAGTCTTTACATATGTGGCCGCAGAAGCGATGTAGAGCTTATTGGATACTGATGATAGTCCGAATTGGATTTATACTTATTTTTATTTGTATGTATAAAGCTTAATTGGAGATAAATATACAAGCAGGGTAGAGTTAAAATCCCTAAATCTATAAAAAGTGGCCTAGAATGGTCTCGATAGCCCGCCCCGCTTATTATTCTCACCACCTTTTTTTTCAATGTAAAGATATCTAATGCTTTAGCTGAGTAGACCCAAAGTTTTAGTTCATATCGCATGTGAGAATCAAAAATAGCATAATATGCACTGACTAATGTTATTCTGTCCCAAATATTTGGAAGGCAGGAAAGGAAAGCCAAGTATCCTTTCAGTATAAAAAAATGTAAAATTTATAAAAGTTAACCTTGAATCTTTTTAAATATAATATCATCTCTAAAAAACAAAGTACTTTACGACAAAATATAAGCACATAAACGTATACATATAAATGTACATACACACTAAGGTACTTTAATTTGCTTTACATTAAAATGCATTAATGATAAATGGCGCTACATAGAAATAAACAATTAGCAAAATTAAAGAAGCAATAACAAAAATTGAAAACTAGTAACACTTTTCAGATTTTTTTATCCCTAAACACAAAAAATCCGAATTATATTTAATTTTAAATAAAATTACCTATTTCCAGATATAATTAAATCTATAAGTATATATAGGTCTTATTGTTTTTAACAGCATTTGAATTTTTCAGAAAATGTTTTCCAACTGACGGATTATTTTGCAGGAAAGTGGGTATATAAAATAAATATTTATAATTATGCTAAAAAATCTAAATAAAAAAAATATAGCTAAATCAAAAACCCCGCGCTGTTATTATAGAATATTCAATTACTCAAAAGACCTATTATCTCGGACCAAAAGTTTATAATAGATTACCGTTTTACCTTGAAATAACGCCCTCTAAGGTGTTTTAAAAGTAAAATTATATAAAAATAGTAATAAGAACTTATATGAATCCTTCTAATTCAGAACAATACTTTTATACTAAAAAAAAATGATAATTTTAAACTCTGTAATATAAGTATTTCGTAAATTAAATGATATATAGACACAGATTGAAAAATCATTTATGCATCAGTACTTATTATTTATAAATATAATTTTATTACGTAAAATGAATATCGTGAAAGAAGTGAATGAATATCGTGGTTATTATTAGAAAAATTAAAAATTATCAGTCTTACCACTTGGGCCGAATAAATATGGATTTCTTATTATTATGGACGTATTAATGTTAGTAACACTTTTTTATAATGTACATATTAATTTTTATGCATTTTGAGGAGCTAAATGAAGTATTTGGAGTAATTTGTACAAGACCATTAGGGAAGTAAAAGACAATAAGAAAGGCAAAAAGACACCGTCAGAAATCACACAGTAAGTGCAGTACAGTACAAGATCAAAAGGTAAGTGAATGTGATATATGTATACAATATTAATAATGCTGGAGTTTTTTAAATTATGACATATTTAAATTTTATTTACATAGCTCAAGCAAAAATAATACTATTCTATAGCAAACAATATTTTTCCTGTAATCGGGAAAATTTGTTGGAATAGAAATGAAAATAAAATTAACATGTAAAATTTATTAAAATGTTCCAATAAAAAGTAATATTTATTATCTGTTTACCTAAAAGGCTTAAAATAAGCGCAAGTTTGTCCAATAGTCGTTTGAACAGGAATATACTAAAGGCAAAATATTAAAAGAAAACTAATTTAGGAATTTATTAAAAATATCTCAATTTATTGCATACGTATTTTTATTTGTTGATTTTAAAATAAAAAATATACTAATATTTTTATTAACAATAATTTCAGTATTTTACTTTAAAAAGTAATAATTTATCCAAACTGTTAACGGTTAACTCTAGGCAAAATATAAATTTAGTCACTATATTATTTAGTTGGAAGTCAGAAATTTAAAGGTAGTAATGTCATAAAAAATTAGAAATAAATTAAAAATTAATCATTTTTTCAAATAAAGTAGAACGCGAAAATTCTTTTTGATACTTTTTCTTTGCTAAGCATTTTACACCTTTTTTAATATTAATAACATTTGATTAACATTGAAAAAAATAGATATAAGGAGCACAAGTGCTAATAATGTCAAAATCGTGAACTATTCCCCAAAAAACCCAATGTGTCCATAAATTATAATTTTTTTAGTCATGGTAATAAAAATTAACCAATTTGCGACAAACCGGTCCTATTACTGACACAGTAAATTTATTTACCTTAATATATTCCTGTTTTAAAAATTTACAAAATATATGAATAAAAAAAATATTAATGTGAATTGAACTTGAAATGTAAAGTGAAATTAAGAAATTTAAAAAAACTGATTCATTATAATGCTATTTTTCTGTACACATACGTAAAATATGGTTATAAAATTGGTCAAGAAAGGCATTATTTCATAACAAAAAGTCTAAAACGATTCGAAAATGGCAATATTTGTCAAAAAACTTACTTTATTATTTTCTCCAGCAAAATTAAAATTGTTTTTAAGTCGAATTTATAGAGCCCAACAAAATTTGGAATAAAGCAATTAAAGTTTTACTAAAAGTTATTAAAAAATAAAATTATGTTAAAATTTAAAATTAATGAATTGTATAATTACTAACTTTAAGTAAAAGCTGTATTGTTGTGACAAATTCATAATGAGTTACTTATTTTATTGGGTATTACGTCACTTATAGGAAAAATCAATTTAGAAATTACTATCTCACACGCTCAAAAATTAAAAAGAAGAGGGAAATAGACTTATTCATGTATTTAAAATAAATATGAACGCAAATCTATAATGATACCGTTCGATATATTTAATTTAATTTAAGTTTAATAAGTTTTAAATACAATAATTTACTGGAGGTATAATATATTTTTTATATACCTAGGAGCTGAGGTTTAATCCATTAATCTCTGAGCTCGTTTCTTTTTTTCAATATCCTACCTAACTTTCTTATGAATATTAAAATTAAAAAACGATAAAAACAAGGAAAAGACCTAATTTCTAAAAAAAACCTAATTTGAACCAACGTTTCGGTAGTTATCAAGGTAATTAAAGTAAAATTAAATTAAATTAAAAATATAAATAAAATATACTTATCTTGTAAATCCTTTGCTATATAATACCCTCAAAATGTCTTTCTTATTCTATAATACTTTAAATATTTTAATATAATTTCGCGGTTTAATAATGAAATCATATTATATAATTACCAAAACGTTGGCACAAATTAGGTATTTTTGTAAAAAGTAGGTCTTCTCGTTGTTTTTATCGTTTTTGAATTTTAACACAAAATTCTGAATTGTATAGACATCTTCACCGAATCATTAGCAATCGAACACTAAAGAGGAGTGGATAAGCGATAAATGACGAGAAATAGAAGACCTTAGTAAACGACACTTTTACTATTCACAAAAACAAAAGAAGTAACTGGTAGATAGGAAAAAATGGCGGCGAACATAAAAGATCAAAGGGGTAATCTGGTCTATGAATTAGAAGAAAAACTAAGAATGTGGGAGAACTATATCTTCAAGCCATTCAGTGATGATTCACGTACCGAAAAGTCATTCAAGAAGATTGTCTCGGAAAACTAACATAGTTCTTTAATAAAATATATGATATCGGCAGTATTCCAAATAAATTGTTAATGTCTACTTTTGTCGCTCTGCCTAAAAAGCCCAATGCACCATCATATAAAGATTTAAGAACAGTTAGTTTAATGAGACTCTTTCAGCTATGCAGGAATGGTTAATTGCGGATCATCAGCCAACTTTAATGAAGACAGAAGGCAATCGTGCGGTTGGATGAAGGGAACTGAACCTGTTCGTCGTGGAGTAAGAAACGGATGTATATTGTCACCTTTTTTGTTTAACCTCTACTCTGAGGATATTTTTAGGGGAGCGCTGGATGGAGTTCACAGTAGAATAAAATTCAATGGATAAAATATAAACAACATTCGATACGCCGACGACACAGTCATTAAAGCCGACAGCTTGGAAAACCTGCAAGATTAAGTAAGTTCTCTTAATATTACCTGCAAAGAATATGGTGTAAAACTCAATGTCAAAAAAAAAGACAAAATACATGGTAATTAGCCAATAAAATACACAGAACCGATCGTCAAAAATGCGGTCCTCGAAAGGTTTAAAAAATTCAATTATTTTTGAACCAGCCTATCTGACACTTGATATCATTCTGTACTTTCATTATAATGAGAACCATGCTCACCCATGGACATCTCAGTTTGGAGTTGAAAAAACGATTAAATTGCTACATCAATTTGTTATTCCTCTACGGAGTGAAGAGGTAGATAGTTTCTAAGGCTATGGAGAAACGAATTAAGGCCTTCGACATATGAGTTTATTGAAGAATCCCCAAAAAATATCTTGGACCAACCATATAACCAATAATGAGTTACTACACAGAATGAAGTTCCAAGCGCAACTCTTAGTCATAATTAAAACACGAAAACTTGGATACTTAGAACACGTAATAAGAAATTCAAATAAATATCATCGCATACAGAACATTATATAGGGCAAAGTAGAAGGAAATGGAGGTCCGGGTAGAAGAAGAATATCCTGGTTGGAAAATATCTGCAAATGGTATGGCGCTACCTCCACTAAGCTGTTTAGATGTGCTGTTAATAAAGTTCGAATAGCTATGTTGATCGCCAATAATCTTAACGGATAGGGCATGAGAAGAAGAAGCATATAACAAAATAAAATAAAAGCTACTTGGAACAACTTAAGCTATCTCAAATTGATATGATCCATATACTAGAATCCATATACCTAAACCGAGTTTCAAAAATTACATGACTTGCCAATTTTTTTCTTGGGTGTCGAAATAGCCATATATCAAAAAGCAATAAAAATGTATAGGCAATGTCAGTTAAAGAGAGAAAAGCTTAACTGATCCCTGATTCTCTGGTTGAACCTGCCTCTGATAAAGAAAATTTAATACTTCGCATGTGTCGATTGCATCTATGTTTAATTTGTGTCAAATTCTAGTTACTAGAGGAGAATAGGATAAATATGTATTTTTTCTTAATTGTGATTTAAAATTGTTAATGCAAGTTCATATGTACTTCATACGTCTAATTCACATTCAATACCTATATTGAAGAGACGTGTCTGCTGATTACTCTTCATATGTTTGAACGGCCAATTAATGACAGTCTAGCTCCTAGAGAAAAAAAAGCATTAAGCCTAAATATTTACAAATATCCAGTCATTCCCAGTCAAGCAGAGATTAGCTAATTTGTTTTCTTCTTAAGAAGACAAGAAGTGATCCAAGAAAAAATTATATAAGATATATGTATAACTTATTGATGCTTATTTATTGCATTCACTTATTATTGTATCAATATAGCAAAGGACTTACTAACAAATTTAACCCTAATGAAGCATTTCTATGCTATTCTGAGTAACTTCAAAAGAATGATCCTGAGATGGATCATTAGAACTCTCTATTCGTTAATATTTGTTTATTCAGAAGAGATTAGTGTTGGGCTCTACAAATACTCTATGTGCTTTGCTTATTAAATTTTTTAGTTCTTATAAGATATCATTATCTTTAAATATACTAAAAAAATTAATAGCAGGACCGAATAATATAGGGAACTTGCGTCTATAATTAATACGTGTTTACGATATTTTATATGAACAAAATTTCATATATAGGGACATTAAAATATTCAAAGTTTCCCAAATAGCGGCACCAAAACGCAATGTGTATTTTATTTTCGTAATCATTGGAAGAAAAAGCAAATTTAAAAAATCCTTCTTAATTTAAAGATTACACAAAATTTAGATTTTTAAAGATCGTCTACATTTCCACGGCTTCTAAAATTACATTTTGCCGTAATGGAATTTAGTCATGGCAGGATATGATGTAGTAAACTAGAGGTAATGACGAAAACAACATTTAGAGCGCTAAGCTAATGATCCCGCTTGTTAAATCAGCGTTAAATTTTTGCATTTTAACACTTACGTATAGCGACGAATCTTATCTATAATACGGTATAATGTTAAAGATATTAACTTACATTATACATATAATTAGCTAGAACCTCGAAAAATTACTACTAACATTATTTCGTTTGATACACTAGGTGGTGCCACTCATATAAAGCTTAAAGCTTGGCAGACTGTAAAATTTACTATTCGTGCAGGCTTTCACTCTCGGATGTTGTAAATGTTGCTATGTACATTTTCACTATTTAGATTATTATTTAAGTAAATACGGGAAAAAGGATAACAAGGAGGAATTATTTTAAAATCTTATTATATATTTTTTAGTCCGATTGGTTTTTGTATTGAAAAAATCTTATTTCCAAAATTTAAAAATAAACTATTATTTAGACAATTAACAATTAACGTTAAAAAGCATAACTTCTTGCTACTGGCACTTTTTTAGTTCCCACATGTCCGGAGACTTAAAACAAGAACATTTATTTAATAAGTCACAATTATTATAGCAATATTTAAAGCGTATTTTTTTTTAATAGTAGATAGTTAATCTATTGAGAAAACAATTTTTTTTATTGCGTTTTATTCCATGTTGTTTAAGATTGCCTAAAATTTATATCACAAGGTAATGTCGATTTTGATTTTACAATTGTGTATTGGTTGCACCTTTGTTTTTCAAGTCAAATCAAAAAAATTACAAAGAAGAAGCCAAGCAACTTTGTTTTAAGAAGTTTGTTTCTTTTGGTAATTCCTGAAGGTAGAAATAAAAATAACCCATGTACATTAGGAAGAATAAAGTTATAAAAAATATTTTAGTAACAAAAAGCCAAATAATGATACTTTCTGGTACTTATATTATGTACCATCAATCAAATACTTCTTAAGTTATCCCTACAAGATTTACCCAGGTTGAAGGTTTCTGAGATAAATTTTCTTCAAAATTTAACTCTCCCCATTAGTGTTCATAGTATTGTATATTAGAGTTTTAGTACTTTAAAAGTTGAACATATCAACGTACAACCTCATTTGTAAAAGTAAAAATAAATGTATGAACACAAACTTTTCAGGAATTATATTGGCAAGTATTTCTTTTTTACTTGGAATTTTTACATTTGATTTTATTCCAGAACGTTCTTAATTGAACTTAACTTTCAAATTATTGTGAAGAGAATTAAATTTAATGGTACGCCATTAAGTCACTTGAAGAAAGTTTTTAGTATTTCGATGTTTTTCAAAGCATTTAAAAGACATTGTGACAAAAGATATTTTGGCCACCAGACCAAAATTTCTGAAATAGTATATGGATCATAAGATTTGCACGTTGGCAGTAGCATTTTATAAAGCAAAGAAATGTACTTTTAGACCAATACTTTTTGTTAAAAATAATATTTATAATATTATAATGTTTATATGTTGTTATTGCGTATTATTATAATAATTCAAATAAAAGCAACTGTAGTAACTTGTTACATTAAAATTTACGTGAGTTTCTTACATGATTTCATTTTTATACAGCTTACTTTGATGATTTTTTATATTGGATATCATATATAATTATTTTTTACTATATAATTATTTTGATAAATATTATTAAAATATATTGCGAGCTCACCTTAGTCTAATTGAATAAGTTAATTTCTACTTCGTTTTATTTATTTCATCCTAATAACTATATAACGCAGATCAGTTTCAGGGTACATTACAATGGTTAATCCCATTGCATAATCGGTTATTGTTTGAAGCATTAGGAGTATCACGAACTAGCATAATCGGGAGGCAATTTAGAGAGAACAAGAAATTTCACCCCTGTAAGTTTGTAAGTATAATTACTGTTTGAATCTAACAAAGATGAGTCAGTTATTAAATAATCATTAGACTGGCAATTAATAGATAATAGATAGTTAAGCCCAAAGTTATTTAAATTAAACTAATGTAGAAAACTTTTGTAGAAAATATAATTTTTGTAATATGAAAATTTGGCAAGTTATAAAAATTAAAAAGTTTTTTTTTTAAAAAACATAGTTCAATATCATTATTTAGTTTCACTTTAGTAATCTATTCGATAACTAAAATGTAACAATTTAATCTGCCATTATATTGGTCGTAAAGAATAAAGTCTGATGGCCAGCAGCTCCCTGTGCTTCTGTTCCTCTCTATTAAGCCAATTTAATACGAGTAATTAAAGGTTATTACAGAGGTATTGCGCAATATTAAACACATATCAAATATATTTGCTATTTGTGAAGAGACGGAATATATTAGATAAATATCGCCTGAATGAATAACAGTCAAGATAAATCGAATAATCATAAAAAAAATTCATATTCACTTTTACTACTGCGAAAATAAATAATAATAGTTTACTTTCAAATAAGATTTTGAAGTTGTAATATTAAAAAAAAAAAAGGTTTTTCGGGATACTCCGTAAGACGGAAGCAGAATAAGTAAAGATGGTACCTGCCGAACCGTTGAACCTATCAATGTATTGCAAGCCTACATATATAGGGTGTTCATTTGAAAACTTCCCACCACGGATTTATCGAAAACTACTGTTTAAAAAAAAAACGCCGAAATACGTCAAAAGGTTTGTCAAGGGGGACAACTTTCTAACCTTAAATTACTTCACCCCCTTCACCCTTCGCCCCCCAGGGACATCCCCTTAAAAATTTTAAATGGCAAGGGGTATCGAGTAATAGCTTGTTTAAAAGGTCTCTCGAAGTCTTTTATTTTAACAATCGATGAAAATGAAAACCCTATACTTGATGAGGCTAAAATATATTTCCAGCAAGACGGCGCTCCTCCTCACTATGTTCTTCCTGTTCGGCAATGGCTAGACGACGAGTTTCCAGATAAATGGATAGGGCGAAGGGGGCCTATAGAATGGCCTGCTAGATCTCCTGATATAACGCCGTTAGACTTTTTTCTATGGGGTCATTTAAAATCTATTGTGTTTACTCCCCAACAATCCTGAAAGTTTGGATGAACTTGGTCAACGCATCATTGAAAGCTGGCATGATATCCCACAACATGTTTTTGAAAATGTCCGTCAGAAATTTGACCATCGCCTATATCATTGTTTGGCCAAAAAATGGGCAACATTTTGAACACTTATTGAAATAAAAACTGATATTTTCATGTTTTTGTTTTCTATCTGAACAATATAAGATAAACAAAGATTTTTCTAATTTTCTCGAAAACGAATCAACCGATTTAAAAAAATCAAAGACTTCGAAAGACCTTTTAAATAAGCTATTACTCGATACCCCTTGCCATTTAAAATTTTTAAGAGGACTGAGGGGCAGAGGGTGAAAGGGGGTGAAGTAATTTATATTATTTATAAATAAATAATAATAATAATAATAATAATAATAATAATAATAATAATAATAATAATAATAATAATAATAATAATAATAATAATAATCACTAAAAACAAATCACTAACTTAAGATCCTATTTTTACAGGCAAGGAGAAAATTCCACGCTGCATCGCGCAATAAATCAAATAGACGATTCCACTCCTCTACAACTTAAGAGCGAGGAAGCGTGCAGCTACCATCATACGGACCAGGAAAAACTCCGCATCTGGATGGAGAAGCCCCTTCATGGGCGGCATCCTAATGAGATCAGCCAAAATCATGTCGACACTGCTTCGTCGAACTATTGGTTGGTATCAGGCAAGATGTTTCCAGAAACCGAGGGCTTTCTACTCGCCATCCAAGATCAGGTTATACCAACAAGAAATTATCTTAAGCACATCGTCAGAGATCCGTCCGTACAAAACGACAAATGCCGGTATGGATGCCAAACATCAGAGACAATCCAGCACATAATAGGAGGATGTCAGGCCTTTGCAGCGACAGAATACAAAGAACGGCACGACTCAGTTGGGAAAATTTTACATCAAGAGTTGGCAATGAAGTTGGAACTTATTACAACAGAGAAGGTTCCGTATTATAAATATACTCCAGAACCCGTAGTGGAAAATAACCGATATAAGTTATATTGGGACCGCAGTGTACTTACCGATCAACATGTAAGGCATAATAGACCAGATCTTATTTTAATAGATAAAATTTCCAGGAAAACAACTCTAATTGACGTAGCCATACCGAACAACAATAATCTGCAAGAGAAACACACTGAGAAAATCGCCAAATACAGAGATCTAGAAATTCAAATCGGAAGGCAATGGAGAATGGATAATGTTCAGACCATCCCAATTGTTACAACGGGTGTAATACCAAAAAGTCTACTGGAATACCTTAAACAACTAGGAACAGGCGAACATCTATATAAGCACATGCAAAAGGCAGTACTACTGGCAACTGCTCGCAGCACCCGGAAATTTCTAGGGGATAACTCTACATTTCAGGTCACTTAAGGACACCGAAAAGGCCCCCACAGACCACAGAGCTTAATCCTTTTGATATCGCAGGTATCTGGGATAAGTAAATGATCCCCCCCCCCCCTTAGAGGGAGTGCGAGCCTTAACTGGCTGTAAATAATAATAATAATAATAATAATAATAACCCTCGTGGGGGACCAGGGTCAAAAAATAGTCCCCTGGTATGCTCTGCGACTAAACGGGCAACCTGGGCCACCAGGGTTAAATGGTGGCACACACCCATGAAAATGGAGAATAACCGAAGCCTTGGAGAAAAGTCGCTGCCTGGGGATCGCCAGAGCATATCTGGAGCCAGCGCTGGATATGACAGTATGCGGACGATCGGTGGCAGGGTGCTGAGGGGGCGGGCTCTTGCCATACAAGAAACTACAGCTCCACCACAATCCTCAGTTGCACGCGCAGGGTCATCAAACACCAACTGACCCAACCTGCTGAAGGTGTTGCGTAGGAAACTCAGCCAGTGCTCACTCAAGCAGGGTTACCAAGACAGTGCTTAAAATGGTCATCTGTCATGAATGAATCTATAATGCGCATTTTCTTTAAGATAACAAATCTGGGGTAACATGCCGAATTCTGCAGATAATATCCAAATATAAACGTGACTGAGCAGAGAGTCGCTGACCAATACCGGATCATTCTTAGAAACAACTTGATCCCAGAAACGTGAATTGACTCTATTAAAAGGGAAATTGCAACAAAAATAAATAAAAAATGATCAGGCGTTATATGAAGGAAGGGATAATTTTTAGGAGAATGCCAACCAAGAGAAAACGGAAGCGGAAGAAAACTTATACCCGCCAGACCAAGCACCTTTACCCGAAGCGATAATAAATGAAGAAACCCAAAATGAAGACCAGATTAATGAACATAATGATGAAATGCATTCTAAACTTAGAACAGAGTTTAGAAGCACAAACCCCTTAACAAGACCAGCTCTTCCTAGAGTTAACTCTTCCCGCAAATTGGCCATTCTTCTTAATGCTGCCAACATAATTATGCCTAATTATACTCTTACAGTAACGACACTTGAACAGCTTCATCTGATAATCTACTGTGCGGCTACCACTGTTATTAAAACCCTGAGATTAAAAATAATAAATAACCACCGAAGTGTTACACGTAACGAAAGACCGACACCGCCATGGGAAAAGGGACTCCAAAAAAATTGAAGATATTAGGAAAGACATTGGCCGGCTAAAGGAATATATCGGAGGTACAAGAACCAGAAAAGTATAAAAAAGAGTAGAGAAAATAATGCGTCAGACCCAACAACATACACAGTAGGACCCAGAAAACTCCGGAACAATGCATAGACACCCTTAAATAAAAGCTATCTATTTTTCAGGTCGCTTAAGAAGGTATAAATCCAGTAATAAAAGAAAACAAGATAATTTACTTTTTGAACGCTCAGAGAAGCACTATTGAAAGCTTAACGACACTTCTCCAATAGCATTTATCTCACTAAAGAAAACATCGCGGAGTTCTGGAACACTAAATTAACAATACCTAGTGAGTGCAATTTTGACACTGAATGGCTGACTGAAGAACGACCAAATAACCAAGCATATAATCCAATAGCATTTTTACCATTTTTAGTTGATAAATTGACTAACGTCATAAAAATCTACATATCTGGAAAAACTACACAACTGGAAAGCTCCAGGCCCATCACCTCCAAAATTACTGGATTAAGAAATTATGGTCAACATATCAACAACTGACCGACCTTCTAAACGACGTGCTTATGAATCATCAGAATTTGCCCAATTTTTTAACAGAAGGTGCCACTTACCTCTTGTCCAAGGACTGCCAAAATACTCAAGATCTGGCTAAATATCGGTAAGTAACATGCTTATCCACACTCTATAAATGTAATTAGTTTCTCTTCTTGCATTACAGAACGTTTTACAGACATTGTGACCAAAATAGTATCATAGCGACTCAACATCAACAGGATGTACCAGAGGTGCCATGGGGTGTAAAGAACAGCTAATTATCAACTCCGTAATTTGCAATTAGGCATTTAACAACAAGAGAAACCTTTTCGCAGCATATATTGACTACCGAAAAGCGTTTGAAATCTTCTATACTGAATACATGCAACATTGTTCAAAAGTTCCTAAATCTACCATAGCAAAATTCATCTTGCTTTCAGACCGATGAAATTGACAAAATCGCTATAATAATAATAATAATAATAATAATAATAATAATAATAATAATAATAATAATAATAAGACTTTTATTAGTTACGCAAAAAAATACAAAAACAAAAAAAAAAACAAAAAGTTACAAAAATACTAATTAAAGTAAATAAATACAGTCAGACACCTAAAAGGCCTTTTAATCAGATTTCCAGGAATCTTCTACAATTCTACAATATAATATTACAATTCAAGAAACATTACTGGTTCATATGAAAAAATTAATTCTGAAGGGCCTGCAAGTGCCTGAGGTGAGGCACAAATAGACTTCACTATCATCCTTAAATGAAGAAAACCATTGCCAGCATACGGATGCAGTCCTCTACTAAATTAAAATTGTATTTTTCTTGGGGCAAACACGTCAAATATCTGAGAATCCAACTCAACCAACGACTTGCCTAGGCACGACAAACCAGCAACTTTGTTAACTGTATGCGCTACTATACACACAAATTGACTTTCACTAAAAACTAGATCTAAGATTTTAAGAGTGTGGTAGTTTTCGTGAAAAAAAAATATTTTTGTGCTTTCTGAGCAGACATCCACAACGATTTATTATCATCATTAAAAGAGCACTTTGATTGATTTAGAAGACCACTTGGTACAGGAACTTAGAGACAGAGACACTGCAAAAGCACAATATAAAACTGAACAAACAGCACCCCCAAAATTTGGTCACACCATGAAAACCCTCTCACCTATTACTCACACATAAAAACTTATCCAGAAGAAACACACCTACTATCGAAAGCAGATAAAAATAGAGTAGCGGCCACGAAATAATTGCAAATAAATTATAGCCTAGAGTAAAATAATATTATTTGCCTAAAAGTAGAGGTAGAGCTAAACAAAATGATATTTCTTTCAACCCAGCAAGCTAAGACATGACAAAAAAGTGTTCGGTGTCAAACGGTGAAACAGCAGTAGCTGCGGGCAATCACTTAAAACGAACGAATCAACTATCAATATTTACATTAAAAATACAATTTAATGTTTTTCTTTTTATTTCCTCAATAACCTCCGCAAATAAATACCTATATTAATGGAAATGAAATTTAAGTTAGTAAATGTTATAAAATAGACTAGATATAAAACACCATTGTTGCTAAATACGTCCGAGTGCCAATGCGGGATATGAAATCAATAAGAAAAACCTTTTTGGTAATAATTAAAATAATGTTAATAAACAATATCGTGTTTTAATGTTTGGCTTTTAAACGGCCTTCGAGTACAAAATTTCGTTGATTTATAAATTTATAATAACCGTATTATAGTGTTATTGTGGACTATAGTATTTTTTCCAAGTTAAAATGATTTTTTCAGAAGAATTCGCAATAATCAAAATAATCAATAATTGTAAAGTGATCAACTTATAATAGAAATCGAACTACATTATAGTTATAAAATAGCTAACTTCCAAAGTTATAAGTTTCATGTAAACCGCGCCGCAAGTTTACCAACTATTTCCATTATGGCAAATATCAACATTACAAAGCGTCTAACTCTCAGCAGAATGGTCATTTCCATGTTAATTTATTACTGCTCTGCACGTGGCCTGCATGCTTTCGTTTTAGTATATAATTCTGTTAAAAATCGAAATTAATTTAATTTTATATTTAATAGAAAACTGTTTTAATATAATTTTAATAAACTTTATCTCCAATTTTCGATTTTATTAAACGCTTTTAGATTATATGGTATTAGTTTTTTTGACTAATATAAATCGTATTTTCTCTAATTTAACTTGATATTTTTAGGTATATTTATTAACGCTTAAAATAACGCTCATAATGTTACTAAAGATAATATATAATAAAATGTTTTTTTTTAATATTTTTTATTCTAAAAAGAGGTTCTTGCACACAGAAACTGTGAAATATGAGCCGAATTAAAATAACATTCTTTAGAATTCAAATACGCTCCTAGAAAAAAATCGAGGTAAACCATAGGACAATCACACTATCACTCAGAAGAGTTAACTTACGTAATTATAAAAAACAGAAATCTACATATTGCGGATGAAATTTCTAATTTTTCTTTTTAACTTAATTATTGTTTTTAGTAAACATATTCTAGAATATCTGCATTTAGCGAATAAACATAATAAAACGGGATAGGAACAGTGAAAAAACTTTTATCTACAAATCAAATTCTTCACTCCAATTTAAGAATCGACTTCCACTTACAAAGAAATCATGAAGTAGAAAAGCAGTTACAATTTATTTTATACAATACTAACAAGACCACTATAATAAACAAGATTTATATAAAAAGGTGTAAACAAAAGATGGGTTTATAAAAAGAACCATAATAATTGAGAAAAGGGTTTAAAATGGTTAAAAGCAGCACAATATTACTTGGAATAATAGAACTTCAAAAACTTTTAGAATCCTTAAGAATACATGGAAATAAAAAAATGGGAAAAATAAGATATTTTAATACAAAATATATAATATTTAAATATTAATTACAAAATATATTTAGGAATATTTGTAAAATAAATTGGGGCGTAAAACCCAGATGAATATTGAAAAATAAAAACAAAGCTGTGTGTTATTTTCTTAGGTCTTTATCAACAGGTCTTTATGAACTCACATTATCGTAAAAAACCAATCGGAAAAAAATGTTGGACCGACTGGTTATATAAAAAATATGATGGTTATGTAAGTATCTGAATATTTAGTGATATTTTTGAATTTAAAGTGTTGTTGACTGTAATTTTAAATAAGGCAGGATATAAAACAAAATTTGGGTTCATAATTTTTATAAAATGAAGCAAAAGACGACTTATTTGCAAAAGAGTTTGCTTTGAGCTTTGATAGTTTGTAAATTGTTTTTAGATACGGTCAACCTCCAAGAAAAGGAAAATCATTTATGTTCCTACAACATACGTTCTTATTTACAAAAAATTAAGAAAAGTGCTAAAATCCTAGAAAATTACAGCTATAAAACCCAGAAATACAAAAGGAGATAACAAGGTAGGGCTATTTTAAATACTTAAATTTACCGAATATTTCTTTATGATTATGGATTGAACGGGAGATAAAAAAGCTCAATGTAAGGATAAAATATTTTTTAAATTGAGATATCATTTACCAATGTTATTCACAAGTTCCGACAAGAACCTGAAATATATTGCCTACCTAGTTTAAACAAATGTTTAAGCAAATATTCTCTCTATACTTCATTATTTTAGTCAAAAATTTAAATCTGAGCTTTCATTTAGTTTTACTAGGTCACATAATTTTATCACCGATAGAATTAAATTAATTGTGAAAATAAGTAAAAGTATTGTATTAATATTAACCCTACAAAATATTTATTTTTTCTAAATCTCTTTTATACTTGCTACTTTAAAATAAATATTATTTATATAATGCCCCTCTGCACATTTTGACTCTTTTTTAGGTAAATACAAGCTTTTTCACATTTCCCTTTTATAATAGCTGCTATGTAATTACAAGTTTTCCAAATACTTGTTATCTATTCCAATTTTGTCACTGTCAAAAATTGGACAGGATGTGGATTGTCCGACACAAACAGCATTTTAAATGTGACGTAGATTAGTATACGTTATTGTTTTTTTGATTTCTGTCTCTGTTGATAAAAGGAATTTATTACATGTGACATTTTGAGCATGGATTAACTACTTTTACTATTTTGCCAGGTTTAATTAAGAAAAATAAACTAAAAAATGGTTTTAATAAGTAGAAAATAAAATCTGAGCAACTAAATCTAAATCAACTCTAAGTCGTACCTCGAATAAGATTAAAGGGGGACACAAATACAGTGCATCCGTAAAGTGGCGGATAAATTCAATACAAATGAAATGGACCGTTTCTGAAAAAAATGCACGATTTTAGTATTTGGTTTAGGGTTTTCCTATGTGGAAAGTAATATACAGGGTGACTAAAAAAAGATATGACGTCATCAATATGTTTTGTAAATGGAAACCACTATTTTTTAATGCAGAATCAGAAAGAACGCATTTTTTTACAAAGGATATAGTACAAATGAATAGTATTTACATAAGCAATTTTGAACGAAAAATGATGATAAAATGTAAAATTAAAGAAATACTTATCTAAATCAACTGTTCGAATTGAACAACCTGACAATAACCAAAGTGATTTAAAAATTCTTTTTGAACGTTGTCAATTAAATTTGGAGTAATAAAATTTTCTAATTGCCTGGCGTATTTGTTCCTTTTTATCTTCTAAACTCGCTGAATAAGAGACATACATTTTACTTTTTAAGTATTCCCATAAAAAGTAATCAAGGGAAGTTAAATTTGGCGATCTGGGTGGCCATTCAATAAACCCGCGTCTACCAATTCAACGATTTGGAAAAACTTTATCTAGATAATTGCGAACGGGTGAAGCTTAATATAGCGAGTTCTTCTTCTCCATCTTGCTGAAAAAAAGATCACGTTAGTGCATGTCGGATTTTTCCAAATTTGGATACAAAGTTATTAGAGCGGGGATACGATCATGTTGAAGAAAGTTCAAAACCACTCACCAGTGATAGTGTTATTAAAAAGTAAAGATCTAAAACTCTTTTTCTACTATACCGCACCACACATTGACTTTTTAAGGGTGTTGTGTATGACATTCTGTGAACCAATGAGGGTTTTCGGTCGCCCAGTATCGAACAATTCTGTTTGCTCACATGGCCCTTTATAGTAAACGTTGCTTCGTCAGAAAATATTATCATTTTTACAAAATTATTATTTTCGTTACATAATTGCTGCATTTGCTCTTTAGTTATTAAAACCCGACCAGCTTTTTGAGTATTCGGAACATGCCCGAATCCACGAAAGCTTGCTTCAACTCTGCTTACCATGCTTTGGCTAATAAGCAACCGATCAAGATGAGTTGCATTAAACAACTAAACCACCTCTTTTTGAGTACGCGACATATCTCTGAAACTAATCATTCACAAGATTTTGATTCTTTCGCGTTCGGGTAATTTTTTCATATTTCATACAATAACAGTAGGTAAGAAAGTTTAGTTTTACATTTTATCATAATTTTTCGTTCAAAATTGCTTATGTAACCACTATTTATTTGTACCATATCCTTTGCAAAAAAATGCGTTATTTCTGATTCTGCATTAAAAAATGCTGGTTTCCATTTAAAAAACATATTGATCATATCTTTTTTTGAGTCACCCTGTATATTTAATTTCCACGTAGAAAAACTCTAAACCCAATATTAGAATCGACGGGAGCATTTTTTCGAGAAACGGTCCATTTCATTTTTATTGAATTTATCCGCTACTTTATGTATGCACTGTATATACTTAATATTAACTGCACTTAAAATCAAAATTTTACTTTGAAATTACGTTTTTTGATTAGAAAAAATCTGTTAATTGGCATAATATCCGCTAAAAATCCATTTGGCTTCGGGAAATTCAAAAGCAAAATCATTGGTAGTTAAATATACGGTGTGGCATCCTTTGTAATGAAATTGTTGGGTCCAATTATTTTATGAAACTTCTAACTATGCGCAGCTATTTATATTTTTAATGCATATATAGTCCTCTATTATAATTTATATTATCAAATTACCATGGTTATGTAAATAAAGCATTAGAAAATTAATTATAGTAATTTTAATATTAATTAGTAACTTAGTAATTTTAATATTGCCCACACTGTACTCCTTTTTCCTCTTATTTAAAAAAAATATATATAAATATAAATTTAAGATAAACATTATACAGGGTGTTGCACCGCCGGGACATAGGAAATCTCATGTAATTTTTAATAGAGTCAAAAATAGGCTCTCGTAATTATTTTAGAGAAAAAAAATATTGGAGTAATTTAAAGAGCCCTAAAATCTGCAACCAACAAGATAACTCTTAATATTTTAAATTTGCCTGTTTAGAAGTTATTGAAGAAAATCTTGGTAAGAATTTGGTTTTTTTGGTCGCCTTTGTTTGTACTTACAGGTATCGCTTCAGGTGAAAAAGTTAGGTAAGGGAAAACTGCCAAGTAAATTTGTCATAATAAAATTGTGATTTTAATAAAATTACACGCACACAAATTATTATAATATAAATCCTTTTTTTTTAACAATTTATTAAATCTAAAATATTAACTTAAAAAAAAATGTTATAACAAATGTTTAAATATTCCTTCGTAAGCCACTAACCAATAATCCAAACGGTCGTAAAACTTATTTCTAACATTCGCTAATTCATAAACTACAATTTTGTTACATTCCATCAAAATCGCATTTTTTAACTCTTAAAAATTAAGAGTAAAAATGAAGAGAGAAATGAAGACAAAATTAAGAGTTAATATAATTCTTATTCTTGCAAATTTTATTTTTTTTAATGGCCCCACAGCTCGTCGTTCAGAGAGAGACATTAGGAGATTTTGGTGCCCAATTTATTTTGTGTCGCAGGCTAATAACATTTCTATTGAAAGCGTTATTTAGATATTCCCAAACCGCAAGCGTAGTATGAGCCGGGCAACCATCCATTTGATACCAAACCTCTTGATATTTCCCGGCAAGATCATTTAAACTCGGCACAATTTGTTTCTCAAGTAGTTCTAAATAATAATTTGCTTTTAAATTTCGATTGAGAAAGAATGGTCCTTAAATATGGTGTCCGAAAATACCCTCCCAAACATTAACTTTTTGCAGACTAATTTTCTTTATCTGAATACCGATAATTTTGAACGTTAGGTTCATTGTTTAAAGTAAAAGTGCATTCATCTGTGAAGCAAATATTTTTCATAAAGTCCCTATTTATGTTTGCCCTTTCCATCATATCCATATAAAATGCCTACCGCCGTAATTCATCCCCATCTCTAATGATGCCTTTCATATTTGTACGAGAAACATTTCTTTTTTTTTTAAGTCCGACCGCACTTGTATGATCATTACCCCTGATATCATTTTTCCATCTAAAAAAAACTGCAAGTCTCTTATCATTTTCTTCTTTTTCTTGCTAATGATGATTGTTTCGTTCATTGTTTGTCTAACATTTGTTGATTTTCCTAGCAAACTGTAAACTGCAAACAAGTCTGTAATTTCTTGGTAACTATTGCCTTGGTATAATCATTTAATTATAGTACTTTTTCTTTCATAGTGTAACTCATAGCTCAGTTTTTAATCTAGAATTTTAGTGCAGTAACACATTATAACAAATTATTTGATGTTCATTAGCACTCAAGGTAATAGATTTTCGCTGGCATACCTGTGAATACGAGGCAATAAGAAAAGGCAAATTTTCACAAAAATTTTGGCTGTTAAACCTAAACGACAAACCAAAAATAATGAAAGTTATTTTGTTGGTTGCAGATTTTGGTGCTCTTTAAATTATCCTCATACTCTATTAAAAATTACATGATTTTCTATGCCCCGCCTGGAGGGCAACACTTGTGAAATTTAGATAAAAATACCTACAAGAATAAAAATAAACATTAAAAAATTAAAAGCAAAGTTATTTATTATAGAACGCTTATCACGCAACATGTAAAAAATCAATTATTCTAGAATATCTTTGACAATGTCAACATAGCCTAAAATTTCTAGGATTTTTCGCAGCAAATTTATAATGACTTTAAGAATCTTAAACCCAATATCATTTATCTTATTTCCTTGTGTATATACTCAGTTCTTAGTGGAGAAATATATAACAAGAAATTGCATCTAAGAATTAAATTCTTAAATAAATAAAACCGGTAACAAAGGATTAAATAACTTAAATTAATATCAGATTTTGGGAATTATGTACAAGACTTTGTTTTAAGTGTCTAAAATTATTATTACTTGTGATCTTAATCTATGGTCCATGCTTTAACCTCACCCTGGTTGATAGCTAGATGGCCTTGGGGCTCATCTGATAAGCCTCTGCGTGTCCTCAGAGGTGGTTAGGTAATACCGTCAGTCAGAATTAAGCCCTATGAGGTCGTCAGTATACTCTCAAAATCAACTCAGATGTATTTAGACCATGAACTTGGAGCAATCCATCAAAAATCCACAATATAAGAGGTAAAAATTTTACGGAATGAGAGGAAATAAATTATGAAACAATGACTGAAGAAATAGATAAAGAGGTTTAAATGGTAGTGACAAGGGGTAGTTCAATTTTGAATCAATATTTCAAGTTTTAAATGGTAGTTTAAGGTCTAAAAAGAAAACCACATATAAAATACGTAACCGAGGAATTTGATGCTCTTGAGAATGTCGAATGTGGTAGTATTGTTCAGAATATTACTTTATTCAGATTAAATTAAGCCAGAGTTGCTTTGAAGTTCCACCGAGACAGTCACTAAGTCACGTTCCTTTCCCTCTATCTAAGTTTTCACGTACCAAATTTGATAACAATTAGTTTACTCTCCCCATAGTTTCTAGTTATTGTTATGCTAGGGCTATATACAAATGTAAAAATTCTCCTATTGTAGCGTTTTATTTTTCTACTCCTTATTTTCACTAACGCTCCATTGATATTTCATTAATTTCAATAATTATATTAATAATTTCAGTCAACTTCTTTTAATCATATTTCTTTAAATTCACACTGTCAATGACACATTACTACTGTAACGCATCACTCTCCGGTTTAATTATTCATGCTTTCTGTTGACGGTCCGTCACTCTTCTGATTGGTCTTAATTAATGTTTTCTCCGATTGGCTGATATGGACAGCTCAGGCGAGAGGTGGGGTCGTTACTGATTTAGTCGATACTGCATCTATTTTTCGAGGACTTGTTCCCGTGTTGCAGGTAGAAGCACACGTAAAAGGCCAGTTTTTTTATTTCCGAAGTTTGTGAAGCAGGAAGTGGCCAATATGGTTTATAATTTATAGTTCTTAATCTTGTTCCTTTAGGGAACTGTTTATTTCATAATTCTGGTGCAGCATGCCCAAGATTTTGATGGATAGATAATGAAACTTAGCAAGGTGAGTGTGTCACATTTTGAACGCCATTCATTTTTATCGACAGTGAATACAATGGCAACCGTTGTTTTAGGGTTTTACTTTTCCGTTTTCCTCTTTATTCTTCTTCAATTGTTGACGGCTGCAGGCTGTTGATTTCCCCGGGAAATTGCTGAAAGCGGTGGGGCTGGAGCCAAAACTAGAGCTAGTATTAGATATTCCCAGTCCGGACAGCTAAGCTACAAATGGCATACATTCACAGCCTCGATTTTGAAGGCTAGCCGTTTATTTCTTGGAGGAATATATAGGCCAGTCTATTCCATTTATTTATATATTACTAACCATAGATTTGTCTCACTTATTTAAATTTTTATTAATATACCTTTAATTTCAATTTATTGCTACAAATATTTAATCAATATCATAATTTAATATGTCGATTTCTTATCTATAGTTTTAGTTATTTTTTGTTTAGTATTTTTCAATACCTTTTTTGGTAGTTAAGTAGATATAACTCGGTTAAGGCTGATATGCCTTAGGTAAAAAGGTTCATGAACTTTCTCCTGCCTACTACAAATATATACTAAAAACTTTAATAATTGCAATTTATTTTTCAAGTGCTGAAATCTACCTAGTAGCGAAATCATAATTTAAATATTACTTTTGTCAAACTTATTTTAATCATATCAACATTATTCATATTTTAATTCATAATAAATTATTAATATTTAACAGAAAGATGAGGTGTGTACATATCATTGATGTAAATATAATTTGGTTGTATTGTTAAGATATTTTCTTTTGCCTCTTTAAATCTACTTTATCCAGGGTCATTTAATTGTTAATTGAAACCTATATACCAAGTGTTTTTGTTAGTTTTCTTTCATTTATAAAAAAAAACTAAGTGGCGCCCTCTTATTTAATAGTTATAATCAAGTTTATATTCTTTAATAGCCAGTCATAAGTGAACCTTCGAACAATCCCAAGCCTCCAATAATTCTGAGCTACCGTCTGCAAACTCTTGGCAAAATAGTAACACTGTAAAGTTAACGCCACACTATACGAAATATGCCTCATAATAGTAGTAGCATTTCTTTATTGTGACATTTACTTTAATGACATCTCAACAATATTAACATCTCTATGTGAATCATCTGTTTATCTTTAAAATAAATGTTATTGTTTATTTTTTTCCATTTGTCTAATAATATTTAAGATATTTTATTTTGTATTGTAAGTGCTTACTATTGTATTTGTTGGTTTTATGTTCTTGTAGTTGGTTGTATTTGTGAGCTAAACGTGCTTCTAAACAATGAATTTGTATTTATACAGAATTCAACTGGTTTAAGTACTAAGGCCCAGTGATTATCCTTTACATCGTTGGTTTGCTGCTTTAAACTTCTGAATAAGGAAATATTTTTTTAATGAACCGCAACTTTTTTTGACAAGGCATATTTAAGTTAAACCATCTTGTGAATCATCAAGCTGCCAAATTTAAAGCGAGAAGAATTGTTATGTATATTAAGAGGCTCCGTTGCATCCAGCAAAAGTTATAGTATTATTTCTTTTCCATCGTTATTGACCAACAAAATATAACATACCGTTTCATTTGCAAAGGCAGTTTTATATCGAAGTTATTTTAAGAAATGGTCTTGTAAATTTCATGCTGTGTGACTTTTTTCTGTGAATACTACAACAATAGAGAAATTACGAATTTACTTAGGAGAATTATTTACGAAATACGGTGCAAAATGCGTAAAAAAGCAATAAAAAATGGAAATGATTGGATTTTCGTATTCTTATTTAGTTTTAACATCTTAAAGCACTAATTTGATACTATATAAAAAAAACTTTACCATAGCTTTAAGAACTTACGATTTTGCTTTTTCCCATAGGATCAAGTGCATGTTCAGTTGAATAATAGTACCGATTAACTTAGAGTTTCAACAGAATCGAGAAAAATTAACTACAACCTTAAAACTTTTACAAATATCTAATAACATTAGTTTGTTTTCTACATTAATTCAATTTCTGTTATAATACCTTTCCGTTGTGATATTTATAATAATTTTTGCAGGAATCAAATTTGGGCATTATTTTCAAATTTAGGCATTAAATGGCAGTTAGTACTTGAGGCTAATGATATTTAATAATAAAAATTCCTTTAATCAATAAATAATTTGTGTACCTTTAGGGGTAGTTTTTCATTTAATGGTAAATTCAAAAAAGCCTTTCACCTCTTTGATGCGTAACTTTATTGAATTTGGCTAAAAAAGAATACGAATTATCCAATAAAAATTTAAATCGACTATATTTTACCTCACAAACAGAGATACATTTTTATTTTAGCATTATTTTCTTTAATACAAATTTATTGAATATTCATAATTGACCTTAAAATTAATAAACTTGATGTAATTTTATGTAAATCCTTCTTGCTAAAGACTTGAATACAAACTACTACTTTTAAAATTAATTCTTTTAACTTAATGTAAGAACCTTCTCTTGGTATATTTATATATTCAATATTTGTGTAAATATTTTAATGTATTTTATCTTACTTATCCGAAAACTGCTTTTCAATAAACTGTTTTTTTTTAAACCGACCATTCGGTTTTTGCATATATTGGAATACCTTGGTTTTCTTGTTTTAATCTTTAAGTTTTGTTAATTTGGTAAGGTTTTTTTTAAATTTTTTTTTAGTCTGCCGTTAGTCTAGTTTCTAGGGTGAAATAAACCCTCGTAAAATAAATCCCAATTCATATAAACGCCTGAAATAAATTAAATTATCTCAAGATATAGTCAAAAATAAACATCGAAACGTCGGCCAATTTTTAAATGTAATTTTTGTTTTTAACTTGCTACTTTACTTTCTTATCTCAAGTACATGGGTTTATCTTAAATGAAAGGAAAACGTAAAATTGTTAAATAATTTAAATTTATTGTATAAAATATAAATCAATGTTGTCAAAACATTAAACAAAATTGCAATAAATAAGTACTAATAACATAAAATATAATTTTGTTAGAGTTTTGTTAAGTGGTTTTCTAAACCTATAAAAATCGTCAACTAAATCCCTTTTATTTGCTCCATCGAACGGTTTAAGTCTTTATTCCTTATTCTTTTAATCAGATTTTTTTTCTTTTATTAAATAAAATGACCGGAGGCTTGGCAATATTGATTATAAGACTAACGTTCCGAGGCTAATTTCCAATTAAGCTTATCGTTAGTCAATTTTAAGTATTTACTTATGAACACTAGAAGGGAAGTTATCATTATTATTTTAATTTAATAATAATGATAACTTCCCTTATCTGTAGTACCTTCACTAAATGAAATTTGTTTTATAAATTCAAGAAAATTAGGTCTGAACATGAATACGCTCTTAAAATGTTTTACCGCACATAGGAAATGCCTTGTATATGTACATTCTTTGAATGAATCCAATCGACCTGCATCAAATTTGTTTAGACAATGAATAGAAACTTTTGAGTAACCTTATTGCCCTAATGAAATTAAAGTTTAAGATGTTTTATTATTGTAATATTAGATTTCTACTTTTTTTAAAATCATTCACTTATTTATCATAATATTTTTTTCTTATATCCCTTATTATTCTTGAAACAAAATTATAAATCTGCCCAGCCCTTAGAAAATATTTACTACCAGTAGCAAGACTAAATGCCATATAAAAATTATAATATAAAGAAATATCTAAATAAATCGAAGTTTAAATTTTATAAAATATCATTGGTAGAATTTTATTAAATAATAAATTATTAGTATATTTTTAGGTAACGTAAATAAAATATTAATACTTGCAAAATTGCAATAATTTAGGTCATGGCATAAATAAAGTCAATATTGTAAGCTTTACGATGAAAGCCAATCTGGGAAACTCTGATTAAAGCTAAAATAAAATTTTAGGTTCAACACATTTAATAAAATTGCAAAATAATGCCACAAGCATTTTCAGCTCTATGGATGTATTTGCTTTGGAAAACGCTGAACTTAAATCAATGATAAGCAGAGCGCAGCTGATATTTAAAATATTGAATCTCGCTCTACATTTCAAATATTAAATACAATATCGGCAAGTTCCCTATTTGTAATGAGGCTGATGGATGTGTGCTAGAGCCATGATAAAAACAGCACTTGGGTTTTTGGATCTAGCATCTCACCTGACCAGCATTTTGATTGATGCAGTTAACTGCAGTGTTCGTGGTAGTTATAATTAGTGTAGTAGTAGGTTGACGAACATGAACACTAAGGGTGGTGGAGGAACTAACTTCTAGGGCATACTCGGATATCCGAAACACTGTCCGAGATTTTTTCTCATTTTCATTAAATTTTGAGACAGTACCGAATTTTGACGATTTAATTTGCCCTTTTGTTGATACTTCAGCAGGTACCAGTCGTTATGTAACTGTAAGCGTAAAATTAGGATGATAGCTATGAGCATTAGTTATTATGATGAATGTATGATGACTAAAATGACTACTGATATGTTTCTACCCTAGAGAATAGAATCTGTGTTACACTTTGGGTAAAAGAGCTTATGTGAGTTATCTTAATTGTTAATTTGTTGTTTTATTTTATTTGTAAGCCGTTTTTATATCTACATATATATAATTAGGCAGGGTGATTACTAATGGTACCTTAAACATATAACAATCTAAAATATTTCTAGTATTGCATTATTACCACTTATAAAAAAAGTAGCTATAATAGCTCCCTATACCTGGCTTAAAATTTATCTGCAGTCAATTTATGATTCATAAAGAGGAAAAATAAATGCTTATTTATATTAAGACTTGCAATATCCTCATATTTTAAATACCGTTCTAAGAAACATTGCATTTTAGATATCCTTAGTAGATTAGTTTTGTATTATACAGAGTGTTATATTATACATTTTAAACTAATGAGATATCGGTTTAATATTAATAAAAGTTTAAATTTAGGAATTAAAATTTGTTTAATTTTTATTATTTACCCCTACCTAAATAGTCGAATTTCCAAAATAAAAGCATTCTACCGTCAACATTACAATATCTTTGTTTGAATTCGTAAAGAAACTAGGTGGTCATAAAATACTAATATGTGCAGTAATCATACTTTGAAATGTTTTTTCATAATGGAAAAAGACAGTTCCTTAAATGAAGTCTTAGTACGGTAATGACGCACCCGCACTAAAGAAATCATTAAAGAATTGCACTAAATATTTAAGCGCCTAGGATTATGTTAGTAATCTGCGAAATCGCCTGATCATCTTTTTTTTTTGATAAATTTAAAGGAATAATGACGCAACATTGATACCAAGAAAAAAATCGGCAACGAATTGTCAATTGCTTTGAAGAACTAGATATCAGTGAGAAAAAAAGAGCTACAAGTAGGTCTACAAAACAACGCTGTTTTAATTTTTAAAAATAATTGTGGTCATTCTAAATATTTGCCGTTATTTTAGATATTTTCTAATTTTTATTGGTATACTCACCCCTAAGTAAAAAACAAAATTTGTAAGCTACAACTTTTGTCACAAGACTTGTTATTAAAAGGTTCTTCTCTATAGTGGAAAATATTTTATTAAAACTTTGATGTTCTCACGGTATAATTTGATTATGTTGTCTGTGAAAAATAAAAAGTTTCATTAGGATGTATCATTATTTTGTCATTTGCGATAAATACCATCATAATAATTATTCGAATTTATACGCCATTTTTTCTAGGACCACAAACTACAGTAACATCCTTCCGCAGAGCTATTTTTATTAAGCTAGTGTAAATTTGAAAGGACACATTTAAAGCATAGAGTTATTGTTATTAGATTGCATTAATCCCATTTTTTAACTTGTAGTATGACCCAGTCGTTGATTTTTAGAAAAAAATTAATAAAAAAAATATGCTAAATATACACTACCGCTCAAAAGTATTTGCCCACCATGTATTATTTTTAATATTTTAAATCAGATACAAAAATCTTATCTTTATACCTATAATTAGATTGTATCTTTTTTGTAAATTGCATATATGCTTAAACAGGATACCTATCAACTATGGTTCGTTGACAAACAATGTAGTGAAAATATGCACTTTTTCTAAAAAACTAATCTATTTACAACTCGTTTCCGATGAAATTTGAAACATTTAAAGGTATTTAGTCTTCAAAAATTAATTTTGTGTAACATTGGTAAATAATTTCGCTTGCTTATTGACGATTGTCACCATTTCTCTGCTGGTTTTTCAACATTCTTTAAAATAGCTAAAACAAAAGAGTTATCGGTAGAAACAAAAGGTATTATCATTGGACTTCAGAAGGCTGGAAAGACTAACCGTCAAATTTCGACAGATTTGAGCATTCCAAGGCGGACTGTCGATTATAATGTTAGGAAATTCATCAGAGAAGGTACTATTAGCAACAAACCTCGATCGGGAAGGCCAAAGGCAACAAGTTCAAAGGAGGATTTAAATATTATAATTACAAGCAAACGCAATAGGCGCCTTACCGCCCCTGAAATCACAGCAAAAATCAACAAGGAGCGTAAAAAAGCGGACTGTGTTTCGACAGTAAAACGGCAACTTTATAAAGCTGGTCTTAAAGGACAAAGTCATATTCATAAGAAGAAAAGACTTGAGTGGGCCCAATCACACAAAAAATGGACCATTGATGACTGGAAGAAAGTTCTCTGGAGTGACGAGTCGAAATTCGAGGTTTTTGGAACGAAGAGGCGAATTTTTGCTCGCCGTTATGCTTATGAAGGGGTCGCTGATAACTGTACGGTGGCCTCAGTTAAACATGGTGGTGGTTCAGTGCTGGTGTGGGGTTGTTTCGGAGGATCTGCAGTGGGCGATCTAATTAGAATAGAGGGAATTTTTCGAAAAGAGGGTTACAAAACAATTTTAAGTGACAATGTACTTCCTTCTGGTACTCGAATAATTGGGGAAAACTTCATCTTTCAACATGACAATGACCTCAAGCACACGTCGAAATTGTGCAAGCAACATCTTCTGAAAGTTATGGTATGGCCCCCACAATCACCGGACCTCAATCCTATCGAATTACTATGGGATGAACTGGATAATTGACGAAAAACAAAGAAAAACACAAAGTCACGGTCTCACAACATGTAATTAAACGGGCTACACGTGTTTCGCTCTAGTTAGAGTATCATCAGGCCTTTAGAAGCCATCCACACACTTCGCAGTACACACTTCATGTACTGAAGTGCGAAAATCATGCCCCACATCAAAAGAAGACTTGTGGAGGATCATTTAAGAAAAGTGGCACAAGAGACCTCACTAAAGTTTGGACAAATTAATTGAAGACTACCGAAACTCTGTGAAGCTGTTATTAAAAATCGAGGCGGACATGTAGATGAATCCAAAATTTGATTTTCTTAAATTTAATTAATTGAAAAATGTATTGTTTATATTCATTTTGTTATAAATAAACCGTTTCACAAGAATAACTGATGGGTTTATTATTTTTAGTTATAACTTTAAAACAGTCATATGTAAGCAAATACTTTTGAGCGGTAGTGTATAAATGTTCGAGCGCATTTAATAAAACGATTGGTTCTATAAAGCGGCTTTAATGCTGGTGTGCATATTATTGGTTCAGCTGATCATCATCAAAAAGTGCTCTAACGATAATTGTGCATAGTAATGTTTATAATGTAAAAGTTGTCAGTTTCAGTTAACAAACATCCTTTTCGCAACGACCTGACTTATTTAAATAGAAAAAATACCAAACTTGCAGAAAAATTCTGTCACCTGTTCTATATGCGTCTAACAGTCATCAACGTGTTTATTACCCCCTTAGGATAACTCACTTTCTGTTTTTATTTCCTTTTTAATTTTTAACGGGTAAAGTATAAAGTAAATTTTTATTATTCCTAAACTATTTCTATGGAACAATAAAACAATGTAAATATCAAGGAGCAAAAGGGTGACATCTACAAGTAAAATGCCTGACAAGTCTAACAAAAATAAACAAATAACCTCATCGCACTTTTGATAAAGTCCCCAATAGGAAAACATTTTAGTTATTACATTCTTCTATCCTAGAGCTTACTCTTATTACCAGAATAAAAGTCCACTATTCCGCTCACTTATTAGGTAACGAAGAAAAAACTTTAAATCGGCATATTATAAAATATATATTTATTTAGCTAGTGTAAAGTTTAAAAAGGATTTCTAATTAATTAATAATATTTCTAAATTAAGGTTATAAAAAGAATTTAGGTTTAGGCCTAAATAAATAATTATTTTAATGTGTTTTAATAAATTAATTTTAAAATTTCTTCTAATTAAATATTTATGTTAATCCGAAACAAATAAAATATTAATATTATAAAATCAAACTGATAGGAACACCACAAGCAATTAATATAATATAATCCATGATTACCTAAATTGACACCTGTCAAAGTCATTTGATAACAAAAAAGTACCAGTAGTAACATTTCTAGAGGTAACAGGAGCGTTTAATAGTGTCTTAAGTATCTCACTATCAATGCATTGATATATAAGGAGAATTCGATTCACTCTCTATAATTGAAATGAGGCTATTCTATAAAAAGGGACATTAACATCTGCAGGTTCTGGCAGGAGAAGAAGAAGAAAGAAACATGTATGGTGTAGCGATATGGAATAATATGCATGCTTAGATTTGAGAGTTTGGGAGACCAAAAAAGCCAGAACCAAGCAGATAGAGCCCAAACCTATAATCTAAATTACTTTTATGTATAATAGTAATAATTTATATTACCATTTATGATTAAGTATTGTCTGATAAGTAAGCGTTTATACGAAATATTAGAAAAAAAACAAAAACTCTAAATGAGTAAAAAATGAAGGTATCCCTCGAAACAAACTCTTAGAATTTCTTTAAACGTTACAGATTAATTTTCTGGTCCATTAACGACATTAGTGCAGGAAATTCATTTTACTTTTTTGGCGTCTGATAGGTCTAAAGAGCTTTTAATCTAAACGAATTCATCAAAGGGGCACTTACGAAAATTTGATGCTTGAAAAAACAATGGAAATAAAGAGGAATATTTATTTGAGAGGATTGTTAAAACATTGTATTTTTAATTAGATGATTAAATATATTTGACATAAATGCTGGTCAAAGAATATTTAGGATATATAGTAATATTTTTAAGAAAAATCTTCGTTCTATAATTTTTTTGTCATATTAAGTTTGTTGTTAACATCTTAAAAGAGAGTTGGTCTAGCCATTTTCTTAACATTATTAAAAGATGTATTTTAGTATTTATAAAAAATCAATTTATGCCTACCTCACTATGTTTTAAAAGACATTACGTAAATTTATTTAAAAAGTGTATTTATAAAAAGGCCCTTGGGTAATTTCTTAATACCCTTTAAGGTACCTAATACTATAACCCGGTGGAGAATCAAGATAAATTCTGGATTGCTTATATGTCACATCTGGGCCATTATGCTAGTGCGAGAAATTTATGCTAGTACTATTACAGACCAATTTTTCAAAAGGTACCATGAGTATATAACTAAATACAAACAATTTTTTTTATCCGCTTTATTTAAAGAAGTTTAGTAAATTTAGTATACTAAAAAATTAAAATTACTTTAAAGATTAATACCTACAGTATATAACCTAAACACCAGATACAGTTAGTTTATTTCATTAGGCAGATATACCAGAATATTAAGAAGTAGTTCATATTGTATAGGAAAAAACTTGAATAAAAGCTACTTTAATAGAGACATGATCATCTTCAAGTATAAATATTCTTAAATGGAAATCAATCAGATCAGCAAATACACTCAAAATTATATCTAAAGAATTATCTAAAATATCATTCGTCTCGCCAACCACCATAGTTTATAGCTGGTCATAGATTTATCCCTAGGTAATGACAACTTTTTAGCAACATGTGAAACTGCAATTTTAAGAAAAAAAGAATATACCAGAAGAGAATACAGGAATTATAACCTAGAATGTAGACCATATATGATGATGAATCAGTATTATGACGAAAACGCCTATGATATTTTTTTGTCCCTGTATCTGGTATAATTATTATGTTTTTATTTATTTAATATTATAAAGCGATGTGGAATTCTACTTTTCTGATAATTCTGCCCTTTTTTCTTTACTTTAAAATAACAGTGTGTGTAAAACAGCGTGTAAAACAGTGTTTTAGCCCGGCCAGTTTTAAGAAATTATTCATCTGATAATAATCGCAACGCCGTGGTGCTGAGATATAGGTATTACACAGAACATAAAAATTCCAATAAATTAAAATAAATTAAAAATCTGAAGTTTATATTTATAAGTCAAACCTTGGATTCCGAGAGACATCAAATTAAGGCTTGAATAAAATCGCAAATATTAATATAGATTAAAATTGAATACTGAAGAATAAAAAAAAATAAAAATGCAAAAAAAACACTTAAATGTAAAAAAGTTTTTAACACCTACAATCTAAATCTGTTAACAATTTTAAGATATCCACTCCTGGTTATTTTTAAGGTTAATTTTATGCTAATTTTGTGTTTGGATTTTGGATGGTATCATATATTAAAACTATTGAATTTGTTTGTCTAAAATTATTGTAATTAGGTGATTGCTTGTTAAAAATATTATGTTAGCAAACTATAGTAAGAAAGTATACAGTGTATGAATTCGATATACAGGAAAACACTTAATTTTATACTTGACAAAGTTCTGTCAATCACCTTCTCACCCCTAACTAACGGCACTTTGATTTGTCTATATCTATATATTGGGAAACCCTTTCGTGTGATACATCATTGTAAGCAGCATAAAAGTATCTATTCAACAGTGCTTTAAAAAAAATCGGTTAAATTAAATCGATTGACGTACCAGAGAATAGTGACCACAAATGTTTTTGGAATAACGGATATTTTATGGAGCTCAAACCTTTGAATTTCAAATTACTACTCTAAGTGTAATACATCATTTTAAAGAGCAAGCATTTTAAAGGTCAGGATGTGACCGAATTTTGTCAAATATAAATGTAAACATACCCCTGTCTATCTCAATTGACGTGTTTTTTTTTTAGTTTTTTTTTTGCTTTAAGAAATTATTAAGGGTGGTTCGTTTTGAAATCAAACCACTGTATAATAAAGTATTATAGTAAGAAGGTCTTCCTTACCAGCTATTAGTACAAGATTGCTAAAAGTACTTTCCTTAAATCTTAATATAAATAACTTTGTATTTTTGCTAATCAAAAATTAATTTATAGTAGGTACTTAATATACTGGTTGCTTAGAACATTGAAAGGCCTTGCCTTGCCTTTCAATGTTCTAAGACTGGTTGTTAAAATTTCTAATACCGAACTAAAAAATTTAAATGCCATGTTAAAATAAAATTTACATAAAACACGTTTAACATTGAATTCTTTATACACATCATTTAAATATACATATCCCTTTATCAAAACGTCAACAGTGATATAGGGTAAAATAAAAGCTCCCTTCATGAATTTCTCCCCCAAAAGCCTTTTCAGCGACTATTACATTGTCTCTATGGTAAAATCAATACTTTTGTCAAATATAAACCCATTTCAGTAATACTTATTTATATTTATATAGAGCATAACCTATTATTATAATACGACCCTCACGTTCACTAAGAGGGATTAAATAAATAGCAAGAGAATCAATACCATTCGTACAATTAATTATATTATTTAAAGCTTAGCAAGTCATCAACTAATAATTTTATTTTTATAAGTGATATAAATAACAGGTAATGTTTAAAATAAACTGAAATCTAACGTAAATAAAAAAATACCTATAACTATCAAAAGAATAGTCTTTTAACATTATCCCTGAGGAGTCTAGTTTAAAAAAAAAACTTTACAAGGGTTTCTTTAAAGAAATTTTAAGAAAATTATTAGAATTTAGAGAAATATGAACCGCTTATATAAGGAAAAAATGTTAAGTGTGAGCTTCTGAGAGGCCAAAGAATATCTCCTCGGCGCGATGTCAGTTTACCTTCAAACATCTTATTGACGACCCCAATTGACTCGTTAGATGTATAACACGTCGCGCTATTTTGTTGAAACCATGTTTGCACATTAAATGATTCAAATTGATGGAGTTGCGGAAAGACAAGTTCGGGCTATATTGTTGTGCAATGGTCAAAATTTACTGTTACAGTTTGGCCTCGCTTATCCTCAAAGAAATACCCGTCCAAAGTGCTACTTTGGTCAAATGCAATGGCTTTTGATGTTTTGAGTTGGGATTTTCTGCTGTCCAATAGCGACAGTTCTGTGTATTAATATGCCCATTTAAGTGAAAATAAGCTTCGTCCAAAAATAGAATATCGTTCAGAGTGGGAAAGCGCTGTAACATTGTTTGGACAAAATACAACATAGGTTATGGTCCTTGGGTTTAAGCTCTTTTACCAGAATTTGATGCAGGGAGATTATCGATATGGTCACTTAATATAGTCAGCTGAGCATCCGGGATCTTGTCGTACGGAACTCCTAAATTCATTAACTGTTTCGTCTATGCATATTAACCTTGGGCGTCACGCAGACTTCTGATTGAGTGTGGAACCAGTAGCCTCAAACTTTCTGACCCACGTCCTTATTATGTTTTTACTTGGGCACTGATTTAAGTATAGTACACGAGTCGCCATTTTTGTAATAATGCTTTACGCAGAATGCACGCTGCTTACCGGAGAACGCTCCATTCGGACTAAATTTCTGAAGATAGAGCTTGTCATCCCCACTATTGGCGGCGCGATAATCAGTGCCGTTCGGATTCAGTGGCGTTGCTAAAATCGTATGTCTTTCTGGCCCACTCTGTATATATTACTTCCAATTTTGTGTTTAACGGTCCGTTAGGCAGTTTATTATAAAGGGTTGAATTTAAGATTGATTCTACTATTATTAGTTTCCGCTAGAGGCACTCTTTCGAGATAACAAAAAAACAAAATATTAAAAAAAACACAATAAATATTTACATTTGAAAGAAAAGATTTTGGGTTAATGTCGCTACTGGCAAGAGAATTAAACGATTTTTAATTAAAAAAATATATGCTTTTAGTTATAAATATATTTTTTTCCAAATAACGAAAAACTAACAAAATAAATAAATGACTTTAATATTTTTTATATTGTTTCTAGATTTCCAGATTATAAAACCAAAAGAAAATTCTGGAACTACACTAAACCTACTACAAAAACCCACATGGCCCTAATAAAAATAACCTTACAGTTATACAGTTATATAATATTAAAATTATAAATTCTAAAAATCAACGTGACCTAAATATCACGCAAAATTATAAAAAAGAAAAATTATCGAGTTAGTAGAAATATGCTTAGGGTTAGTATGTTACAAACACAATAGTTGGTGTTTCTGATAAACTGCGATCTGATTGATACAGTGGATACATGAAAGAAAATATTATGGATGAATGAAGTTACAGCATATTATACACAGAGCAGTTCTCATCTGGATTAAAATGGATTAAAAAATTACTTAACCTAAATTAAGAGAAAATTCTCGACAAAAATATGAAAAAATTAAAAGTTAAATGTTTCGGAGAACTGATTATGAAAAAATATTGCACGAAATATTGTATAGTTAGAGATTTACGCTGTTTAGATCCTTCTAGAAATACATTGGTAATGATTTTTCCCGATATAAAGGGTTAATACTATTACAAATATTTAAAAAAAAAATAAAAATATCTTCCTCCTTGAGCTGTACCAATTAAACTTGAATTTTGTATTAATTAAGGACAGTAGATAATTAAAGTGGATTTAAGAAAAATGATCCTCATCCAGGTTAAAGACGTTAATTGAAAAATTTTATACGGATTTAAATACGAAAACTTTAGAATAAACTAAGCCAGTCTAAAAGCGTATAAGGGCAGACGACGATGATTTTGGGAAGGATAAAAGTTTTTTGTGAAGAGATGGCTGGATTTTCTGTCTTTCTCCAAACTGGGAGGCAGCAAAAGAAAATCCTAACTATCGTAAACTGTAACATCAAATATAGGTTTGAAGGTATTTCATTATTGCACTTATGCAGAGTTTTTTTTTCTATATATAAGGCGACATTAATGGTTTTTTCTTTGATTTATCAGCTTGATCACAGATATACCTGCTACATTTGTGAATGTTGACGGACTTATAAAAGACGTTTAGATAACAGATTACCTTAACTACCTTCAGCTGTCTGCTATCTAATCGTTAGCATAAACAGAAGAACAATATTATGATATCCTTAAATATTAATGCTTCGAGAGAAGACATAAAAAATTATCAATATTAAAAAGAATAGGAAAAAAGACCTAAATTGATTTGTTCTGAAGAACATCTGCCCTTATTTTAAAGCCAATAAAATTCTATACATTGGTTTTACTTTTACCGCGATATATCATCAAGCACATTAAGATGTGTAAAAAAGCAGAACTAACACCCAACGGATACAATTTCCTCCTAAGTAAGTTATGAAGAACTAAAAATTAAAGCTTCAAATCAATAAACGCGATTATCACTTTCTAAATTCTAAGTTAGATACATTATCAACTACTATAGAATGCAGTACTATAAGACAACTATAGAAAGTACAAATCTTAAAAATAATTAAGGCATATTTTCGATCTTAAAATTATGATGAACTTTTATTATTTGACTATTTTTATGTTTTTTTTCTGGTCTGTTATTAATAAAAGAACTACCATACATTTTAAAAATTTAATAATACCCCGTTTATTCCCCGCATATTATCTCAGCTTTGCGTTAGCGTTAATAAGAAACACAATTACTTTATAAAATACATAAAAGACACACCTATATTTCATATAGGATATTTCAAAGGAGCTATTAACATAGTACTTTTATTTTGTATATTAAAGCCGTATTTCCACTCTTCATTATAAAAGCTTTTACTCTTTTTAAGACAATTATATAACATGACAAACTTTTTCAGCTCAACTCGAGGCCTGTGAGAATACACAAAAGATTGCAAATAAAGAATAAATAAAAAAATACTTAACACTTTTAGAATAAACAATAATATAATAACGTTGGCACCTGCAAGTGTTTGTTCATAAACATTTTGATAATGGCATTTTCTAAAAAAATGCACCAAAGAATAGGAAATAGAAAGATATATCGGTGGCTTAATTACCTCCTTCCTGACTTTTTTAAAAAAAATATGATTTTTTAAATAATAATTTACTTTTTCGCTTATATATTCAAAAGAGTTTAATAAAACTTCTTTATTAAATGATTTTTAAACACAATGAAGGGATAATTATGAACTTAACACCTTCAAAGTTACTACCCGGAAATTTAGTTTTGTAATTATCTAGATACTAAACGAAGTTATATAACTGCTGACTAAAATTCTCATTTGCTCGTAAGCTTATTTTACAGTTAATTGTCGAAAATCCAACCCAGTGTAACACAGAAACTATTCAGGTAAATTTGTGCTAAGAAAGCTATGAATAACGCAGTAATAATGGTTTTACGGTATTTTAATGAATATGAAGAGGTAGGACCAACATTGTGACCGTTTATCAAGCATTTAACTTATATGCCATTTAACCGATATCACAAAGTGGTATGAAAAACGAAGAGGAAGGAAGGAGAAGGCAAAACAAACTGAATCAGTAAATCAATTTACCGGCACTTCCGGGGCACCGTTCCGTCTCGTGCTGCTGCCTGTTGCGGAAGGCCGATTGGGGCTGATTCTGCGATATTCCTGCTGCGGTTTTCGGGCCCCTCGTGTTTCGGAATCAGCTCGCCGACTTGGCTGTGAGGGAATGTATTGTTCTTGTGATTTCTTTTCGATAACCGTTGATGCAGATCTATAATAATAATGAAAATATTAACAATCAAAAATTATACAGTGAGGACGCGCAGGTTGGCACAAATTCATTTAAAATTCAGGGGTGTCTTCGAAAAAAAATGCTCAGACACGTCGATTTTTATTTTTTGTCGCACGCAATTTTTTTGATGATAAATTCATGTATACAGGGTGAACCAAAAATAGCAACAACCATCAACTTCAATTTTTTAAATGGAAACACCCATTTTTTATTATAACTGTTTAGGTCATTTGAGCATATTTAATAATGTTTTTTCCTAGTTTTTCTAACAGATATATTTGATTGATACCTTGTCACCATTTAATTGCTTGGAATTACTTTATGTAAATGTCAGTAAGTGTCAAGTGCAGTTGCAAAATTTAAAAGTATGGCGCGTTTAACTAAAATTTTGATGATGGTAGGATATGGCGACAAGACTCGAACACAAACCGAAGTTTGCGATCTGTTTAACAATAAGTACCCGGAGAGAACATCATTACATGACCTGGACTATCCCACGCTTCCAGAAAACAGACAATTAGATATTTTCCTCGATTTACAAGAAAATCCACATGAATCAACTCGAGAAGTTGCTTCAGATCAGTCGGTTAATGTGATCTAAAATATTTCCATTTCCAGGAATAAATGGCATCCATATAAAATTCATTTAATTCAGGAGCTTATTGAAAATAATCATATCCGCAAAACAGAGCTTTGTAAAATAATAATGAATAAATGTAATGCAAACCCACAATTTTTAAGTAAATTGTTTTTTCCGATAAGGCAAGTTTTTTTTATGGCTCTGTAAATAGGAAATATTTTCGTTATTGAGCACCAGAAAACCTACCCTTAAGTATGAAAAGTCACACACAATTTCCCAAGAAGTTAAACGTATGGGCAGGAACTGTGGGCACATCAATTGTGGGTCCCTATTTTATTCAGGGCTCACTTACCTCTGAAAAGTATTTCGAGTTACTTCAAAATCAGATAGTACCTAGATTAATTGCACTTTATCCAAATGGTAAAAACCCATTTATACCGGCAGATTCAATATGGTTCCAACAGGATGGATCCCCACACTATTCGCGAACAGTATGAAGTTACCTTACCAACATTTTCCCAAATAGATGGATTGGAAGGGGGAGTTTTATTGAATGGCCAGCAAGGTCGCAAGATTTAACCCCATTGGATTCTTATCTATGGGGTTATCTAAAATCTAAAGTTAATTTTGATAAACCTGAAAGTTTAGAAGAATTAAAAAATAGAATTAGAGAAGAAAAATAACAAATCCGGCCTCAAACAATAAGTAAAGTATTACAAGAATTTGAATATCGACTTGGTTACTGTCAGGAAGTTAATGGTCAACAATTTGAACATTTATTTTAATTTTTTTGTTCTGTTTTTTTATAAACTGTTCCAAAAATTCATGGTTATTTATTAAAAATTTAATTGAAAATTTCTTAATTAATATTAAGGTTAGGTGTAAAGGACATGGTAAACAAAATACACTTAAAACTTTATGCAGAATTAAATTTTTTTATAAAAAATGGGTGTTTCTATAAAAAAAAATAAGTTGATAGTCGAAGCTCATTTTTGGTCTATCCTGTATATATGCAATCATTATTAATAAAGAAATCGCTATAAAAAAAAGAATACAAATTAACGTGTTCGAGCGTTTTTTTTTTCGAACACACCCCTGAATTTTATATGAATTTGTTCCAACTTACTCGTCCAGTATGTCAATATGTGTTGATAATGTTTATTATTCAAAACTTATAAACTAAAAAAATACATTTTCTACGAAACCATAGATGATAGATGAAGTCATTGCTACACGAAATACAATATAATTTAACATATTCTGCATTCCAGTTAAATCCAAATTCTTGCAGCAATAATTTATATTCAGAAGCAATAATCAATTTATTATCGCGAAATAAATTGCTACTCATGACGATATTAATTTAATAAAAAAGCAACAGAACGGCTAGTTCTGTTGCTTTCTGAAGTTCTAAACGTTAAAAATATAGACAATTTAAATTTTTCACTTTCATTGAGCCTGGTGGGACCAAGTGGCACTCTCGTATTTGCGAGTGTTTTTCAGATGGCCCAGGGCGACGACGGAAATTAAGGTTGTTCGGTTGTTCGGTTTTCCTACTGCGGATTATTCTTCATCTATGTAATTATTAAAATGACCCACACATAACTAGTTACAAATAGCCTCGATAATAAACTAGGCTTGTGTTTATTGGAGTGGATGTCCAATAAAATTCTATACCATGCCATTCATTATAAATATACAGGACTTAAAGAGATACTGCCAAAGTTCAAGAGATGGTCAGCTGTAGAGTAAAATAATGATTAAAAACATATTTTTCAAACGGCTGCTTATTTATTTATTGTTATAAAAAGGCGTTTTGCCTTTATTTTCTGGGAAGGTCTGCTTCGGGAGTTAAGTTGTGGGTAGACGAGGCGAGGTTGACCTTTGCTTTTCTGGCTTGACTGGCGTAATACAAATATTGCTACTAATAAAGTTTCTTGGGAACTATTTACTTAAGATTGTTTTATAAACAACCAAGATGAAATTTGGAAACTGCTTAATTGATAATAAACCAAATATTGATTTGCAACTTGAAGAAATCAGTATTTGCCTAAAAGGATTTTTGTCTTAAATAGAGCTTTTTATTACTTAGCTTTTTAGCAACGCATTATATTTTAATTTATAACGTATTGATGAAAAGTGCTACACATCCAGTCACTGTCATGAAAAACAATCTACTTATCATTTTATACATAAGTTTGAAGTCAAGAGTTTTTAGAAAAATAATTGTGTGATTTTGTATTCTTCTAATAACTTACACAAAAATAAAACAACAAGTTTTAAGTGATATCTAACAATGAATAATTACTTATTTGGAAAAAAATTGGTAGTTTGGTAAAGATACTTGCAAAAACTACGTACGGAAGTTTTTAATATCGAGTTTCTCTCCACGTGCCTAAATGCTTGCATTCTTGTATGTTTTTAAGGAATTCTAGCAGTATAGCTAATGGGGTATGGCATTATCATGCATTCGAAGACAGTTATTTCCAATAATATTCACATAAAAAACTACAAAATTTTGCATTTCAGGTTGGTAAAGAGTTTCATTATTGTGCCTGACAGCAGGGTCTCTTGAAATGACGTAAAACTCTTTGTGTGCCTCTAGAAAAATATTTCACAATCAGCAGACACCATAAGTGAACCCTTTTGGGTACCCTAGGACTAAAGGTATATTCTGCAAAATAATCCTGCGATTAAAGTCTATATATTTTAACAAATTGGATCACTTTTCACAGCGTGCATCGATTGATACAAGACGCATTCGCGAAGATTTTTAATATTATAGAAGAATACTGAAGCGTAACAGGAAAACCCGTGTAAATTTTGAGCAATGTTTCAAAAAATTTTAATAAGTGAATCTTGAATTATTCAATTAAATTTTAATGTAATTGCAAAATTTGCAAATTTTCGGTTCAGGTAAAACCAAACGGGCACCTGTAAAATAAAAATTGTCACTGACGTGAGGAAAAGTGTCAATAAATCAGTGACAGTCGATATTTCAAGACAAGTATGAATTGTTCAATCGACGAAAAAATAGATATAAATACTTAATATAACTGCATCGTTATATTAAATAAAAGCTTAGATAAAAAAGTAATGTTAACGTGTCTTACTTTGAATGTATTGTTATGAGATTGATAAAACGAAAAAAAAAAACAATTCTTGTATTCGGCCGTATGTCAGATTTGAGAAAGCCTTATAGCAAATTGTTTTAATCAATTGGTGGCTAGTGTCTGGTTTTACCTGAACCGAAAATTTGGAATTTTTGCAATTACATTTAATTGAATAATTCAAGATTCGCTTATTAAAATTTTTGAAACTTTGCCCGAGGATTTGCCAGATTGGTCTCTCCAAAAAGTTATCTTAAATTTTTTCTGTAAAATGTAAAGGGAAGCCAATAATTGACTCCCTTAAAATTTACATGGGATTTCTTATGTTCCGCTCGGCGACGCACCACCCAGTATAAATTTTGGTTAATTAATACTGGACTCATTCATGGATTCATTTATTAGATATCGTATATAAGATAAAATCCAGTTGGTATTTTTAATGCGTATCAGAAAGTTTCATGTTAAAACTCACCATTTGTCCCAAAATCAAACCATATGTACTGTTGCTAATTCAGGTGGATCTGAGATCAAGTACAACTCAGGATTTAGATTTTAATACTGCCGACGTTTTGGGCTATATTTAGCCATCCTCAGGAACATAAAAAGCAAACACTTTTTGTTCATAAACATAATACTTTAGAGTCATAAAAAGCGCGGTAAACTTCAAAAAATCTTCTTGCTTTGTCTTGTTGCTTCAGTCTAAAGAGAAGTAGAACCAATTATTGACTTAATTATTAAATGAGGTTTTTGGCATTTTCGAGGCAATTTAGGTTTCGTACGTAAAAACGGATAACCTTTTTTTTTCAGTACCATAATTTTGAAGTTGAGAAAATTATTAATCTCCACCCAAAAATAAATCTTAAGGTTTTGGTCACATCATTTTTTATTTCTTTATTTATCATATATTTTCATCACAATTTTTATTAGTATTTTATATTTATATATTTTTATCACAACTTTTACTTATAGGATATGAGTGCGTCAGTTGAATGTTTATATAAAAGTCAAGGATACAATAAAATACGTGAGGAGCCATCAGGAAAATATAATTACAGTTTAAATAAAAAGTCCGCAAATTAATACGAAATAATACAATAATAAATTTATAGAAAAAAAAATACCACTTTAAGGTAAGTACACCCCGCTAATACCAAAATTAGAGTGATGCGATACCCTATAACCAAATCGGCCGATTAGATGTTTACTTAGTTAGTCTGAATGTCCAGTCGGATAGACGAGACGAAGCGCGTAGGCAGGAGGAGAACCTTTGAGGAATTTAAAAAATAAGCGGATTTGTTGAAATATACAGACTTTGAGGTGATCTTCGCCATACCCTTTTATGACCATCCACGGACTTCAGGTCTGTCAAACAAAACGCGCCCTCATTCATTTTCACCCTAGGGTCCATGGTTCCTGACAAACTGAAGTCGCGTAACACGATGACATTTAGGAAGTTTTGTACTTATCGTGGTTCTATGACTAGCAAGATTGGCCACACCAAGTCTTTGTCTAATGGTCTATTCTCTTATATAGGTATTCCGGACCTGATTTCTGAATCCAATAACTGCAGCATAACGATCTCGGAGACTTTGTAAGATGATAATGCGATTATCATAAGGATTAGTCTTTTCTTCGGAGCCAGTTCCAGGTCATCTAGATTCTAGTGTAACCTTCAGTTTCCAAAAAATGTCTATAAATGCAGTACAAAGTGCTATTTAATTCAGACTGATAACGTTGAGTAACGCTCACTTCTTTATTTTTAAATTGACTAACAGCAAACAGTTTTAAGGTTAAATTAACGTAGCAAAACTTTTAAGTGACTTGGTGAACACAGGAAACCTTTGACAAATAATTAACAAAGTTATTAAAAACAATAAAAACCCATTGCCAGCTATGTAGTTTTGAGGGAAAAAATTAAGAAATTTTCATCTTAATATATTTTTTATTGAACCTAGTGTTTTTTTTGTTCAAAGAAATAGATGATTGTTATAAGAAAATCCTTAAAACATAGAAAAAAAACAAAATTGGATGAAATATGATGAGAAAAGCAAAGGAAAAAACTATCTGGGTTAAATAATAGAAAAAAAAATAGTAAAAATATTTTTTTTATTGAAGAAATAGGCAATTTTATTAAAACAATTTTGTTCACTAATGCGAAATATAGAAGATGAAATTATGGAATCTAAAAAATAGCATACAACATCTGCAAAAAGGAGTATAAAATATTTGTTTTATTTGAAATAATCCAGTCTTATCTTAGATTCATTAAAATTTTGCAATATTATAACTTTACATTTATTACCGAAGGCACCTTCTAAATACATGTTTTTTCCTTCCTTAGCTTTAATCAGTTCGACATCAATTTTTTACCATAAGAAGGTCTTGCGTATACAAGGTGGTAAAAGTTTACGTTTTGGAAACATTGAAATGTCACTTACTTAATGCAGTTTAAGTTGTTACGGCGACTTTTCTAGGCTTTATATGCTTTAAAAAAAAATAAAAATTTTCTCCGATTTTGTTTTTAATTAGCTTACAATTTTACTAAACATATTTACATTTTACATATGTTCATTTACAGTTTTACTGAACAAGTATTTTTTTTTAAATCATGTAGATAATCATCGACGGTGCGATAGTTACCTCTGTAGGTGTTATCACCTATTTAAGGCTTTTCTTTTTTCATTGATGTGGATGTGCTGATTAAACTAATATACCAATATTTTATTTTATCTATCATTCTATAGTAGCCACAATAAAAAATCCGAGCATGTCACATATCAAATCATAAGTTCAGTTTAGATTTGCAATTTCCTATATTTAAATTATAACATTTAGCTTTTTCTTTTTCAGTTTCTAACTGAAAAACTATTTAAAATATTAATATACAATTCAATTCTAAAGCACTCTAATATATGACAAATGTTATTTAGCTGTCTTATTTTTTAAAGAATTCTAAGGTTACCACAGAATTATATACGAGTACTTAAAGTTTCCTTCACGCACATGATAGATAGCTACCTAACGAAAAATTTAGTCACGTTTTAGCCTTGTACATATAAAATTTTCCGAGACGAGCTTGGCTTAGGGAAGTTTGAATTATGGAAAAAATACAAAAAGAGAGAGAAATTATAAGCTTCTTATATTAGTACAGTATTAAAACATGGAATTTTATCTTAACAAATAAAATTTATTATAAGTCGTTATGAGAAGCTGTTAATTACTTATCTTCTAGAAACTAAACCTAAATATACCTAAGTAGCGTGGAATCGACAATCTGAAAATGACAAACACAGCGCTTTAGGATATGCTAGACTTAATTATATTAACTAACTCAAGACATGTTTAATACAACGATAAATTCACAATTTTGCAAATTGCCCAGTGTAAATTAAAAGAACCGGCGATCTGAAATACTTAAATGTAGAGAAATTTCATTATTTGAAGGAATGGATAAAAAAACAAACCACAGTATCCATAAAGGTTCTACTGCACTTGCCACCATATCTGCGATCTAGTCAAGTCTAATGGGAAAAACCTAAGACCATAGATCTTCCATGGCATTGAGAAATCTTGCATCGATCTTTCAAAGAAAACATTTCAATATTCTAATGTACAGAGAAAATAATAGAAGAGCTTATAATATTTCCAAGGTGATGCAACGCGTACCTGCAAATTCCAGGATTACGACTACTGGAATGGAAGAATTTGTTAGTAGGGCACACTGGTAATAATATGACAATTACTCGTGTGTAAGGGTATGCTTGCTGGGTAAAACTCATATGGGTAGCAGGGAGTCGGGGTATCACCGCAAAGAAATATGACCCTAACATGATTTTACTAAACAAGAAATGCGACAGTTAAACAGGAGCAATGTTTTTTAATAAAGTTTCAATAAACAAAAAAATAGGCGAATCTTCTAACGAGACATATCAATTAATGGATATCTAAATAGAATAGGCGTGTAATAACGAAGATCTGACGTATCCTATTTGGAAAAAAATGAAGACTTTCCCGTAGTTGCGCTTACAGATAGACAATCGGGTTAGAATAATAGGTCTGTGACAAGCAAAAAAGGTATAGGTATTCTAGAATGAAAGCTGCAGGAGCCCCATGAAGAAAAAAAGTAATACAAATATTATGTTTTATAAGTAGTGCGGAAGGCTGCTAGATATAAGGTTTCTGCCCTAGCTTTTTGAGAAAAATTCCAACTAAGGAAGGGCAAATTAACTCACCCTTAAAGTATAATAATTCTCAACATTCTACAGTGACCATGGAAAGGATGTTCTTAAAAAATATGAATATTTATGAAATGAATTGGCTATCTAGGTTTCGGGACCTCAATCCAATATAACAAATATGAAATGCACTTGAAAGGGTTGTTAAAAGTAGATTAAATCCACCAGGAATTCTTAAATATCTATCTAAAGTGCTTACTAAAGAATAAAGTAATTTTGAAAAGTATGTCCAGTATTTGGTTTTAAAAATGCAACGACCTTAAAGGGTAAGAAGGGACAATATTAAATAATGTTTTTAAAGAAAATCCAAATTTTTATAGTAAAAATTTCATTAAAGAAAACACTTAAAAATAAATATGTACGTCATAAAATAAATGACTTATTATGTTATAAGTCAATATATCGCAAATTTTACAAAAAAATATTTTTTCAGCACACTTAATCTAAATCAACATAAACGTGGCTTGTTAAGTATAAAAAAAGCATTATTTTTCCTTTGAAAAAATCCTTTCCTTTATATTCTAAATTACTTTACTTTCAATAGAAATACCCATCTTTTTCTCCTTGTTTCTAATAGACTATTTTTTTTTTATTACAAAGCATTTCCACTTACCTGCTTGAATCACTTGTTGTGACGGAATCCAACGATCTTTGATGAGACGGATAGCTCTGGGACGATCGCATATTGTATTGAGGTTCCCGACTAATATTTTCTCTGTGAGCACAATGTGGCCAAAAAGCACATATTTCGGGACTACATGGTCCCTTAACTTCAAAATTGTCTTTAACATTATCGAAACTGCTTTTATTTGATGGTAAGCTTGGACTGGTAGCACCACGAAGTAATACCCGCTGCCTCTCGTTCCTATTATTTCCAACGTAGTAAACTGTTAGTTCGTTATTTAGCGATTGAAGATTGGAGTCTTTATTCTTTTCGTCGATCGAAATATTGTTATTGTTATACCTGCAACAAAAAAGTAAATACATGTTTTTAATTATTTCGCATTTTAAAAGGGAGAATATCAATGATGTTCCTAGTACCATCCAAAATGATTATTTTATTAATTCTTTTTATCATAAACTCCTTTTTTTCTATTGAACTTTGTACAGCTTGGCATATAAAAGAGATAAAATCTTGAATGATGTTATATGAGACTTTTTTTTAAGTAAAAAATTATTATTTGCACGATTTAAATTTTTCTTAAAGATATATATATATATATCAACTTAAGAACACTTTAATTTAACAATATTTTTATCCATTACTTAACCTTTAACTGTGACAGCGAATTCATAAATAAAAAAAAATTATAAACAAATTCAGTAAAACTATTATTTCTTATTATTTTAGTTTATTTGTTGGAAATGTTTTATGTCTCAAAGAAAATATTTGACAAATACTATTATAGACAAATTTGAGGTAAGTAACTTTCACAAACCTACTTATATGCAAATTATGTTGTCGATATTTATTTAGAGGCTTCGGAACACAAACAAAAAAAAGAATTGTTTCTTATTTTGTCGGACCTTAGCGCCTAATCTACTAAATAGGTCAAGTTCTATCCAACTGGTCTGGAATATCATATTTTGAATTCGCAAAACAATATTATTCTTTTTTTAATAAATTATAAACCATTTCATTCAAAAAAAGCAGTCAACATCCAAAGCTAAATAAATGTAGATAAAGTGTATTAGAGAAAAAGGCAAAAATATCGCAACGCCGCTCGATCGCATTGTTGATTTTACCGACGCGACAAAAGTAATCTTTACCAGTGACGTCGTCCAAAGATATTCACATGATAAATATTCATTATTAATAGATTATGCTTTAAATTATAAAAGATACTACCGTTAACGAACTTTTTATGCATTTTTAACGTACTTTTTTAGAGTAAACGTACTTATCTAATAAAAAGTATTTTTATAGAAATTAAATATTTTATATTTATTATAGATTTCTTAATAAGTTTTTATTATTTTACGTTTATGACGACCTTGATATGATGTCATGACAATATTGGTATTTACTTGTGGAAAGATCGGCTTAAATCGCCTTTTTCTCATGGTGCGACACAAACGGCACAAGCTTTTATTATCGTAACAATTTACAAAAGCACTGGAATGACTCAACTTTTTTTTCTTTTTCAACCAAAAACTAAAGAAGACACACAGAACTTTACAAATGCCGAATGTAAACACAAAGCCGTTTGTCAATATAACATTTCACAAGATGACATCAGCTTTTGCTTGCGGTGTTGCTATTTCAAATTTTTTTAAAGCGATTTAAGGAATAGGAATGTTAATAATTTTTTTTTTATTTTGAAGACGTAATTCTTGTGCTTAGAATAACATATATCTATTTCTACTTTTTATTTTTAATTAAAAATCTAACATCAATAAATTAAATTAACATAATGATATGTATTGATATATAGCTGAAAATTTCCTTCCATTGTCAATAAGGGGATTAATGTTCTCAGAAAAGAAAAAAATATTCCTAATTAGTTAATGTTTCATAGAAAAACATTAGAAGATATATGGGTCCATGATCTTCTGCAGACAATTTGAGCAGCATTTTCATCTTATAAGATTAAATCGATTAATCTTTTTTATTTAAAGTATTTCTTTTATAAAAAATGAACAGAATTATTTTAAATTTTTTAGTTAGTTTTATAATTTGTACTTCTTAAACCTCATCTGGATTTTTAGAGATTCCAGAATTTGCTCGCAAATCCTAAGCGAAACTCAACAATTAATATTGCGGAGGGTTGTTGGGTGGGGTCAGAAATAAAACAGAAACCTGTTTTATAACCTGATGATGAAGTCAGAATAGCGTTCAAAAATGAAAATACCATCAACAAATACTTCTCAAAACTAAAAGATAAAACACCAAATGAGTTACAAAGTGGCGTGTTTATAAAATACCCTGTTTTGATTGTCAAGGTCTGTATGTGGGTCAAACGGGCAGGTACTTAAAAACCAGAATTAGCGAACACGAAAGAAGCGTAAAACCAACGAACTACGCAGCATCTGGGAAGACTGCTCTAGCAGAACACTCCTTCAATCAACAACACCAATTTGATTTTAACAGCACTCGGATCATTGGCAGAGAATCAAATTATAAAAAAAGAATTTTACTTGAAATGGTTAATATAAAAAAGTATAAAGAAAGCATAAATAAAAAACAAGACACCGATGATCTAAATGCAAGTTACTATAATTTAATTAATTTTCTATCAAAAAGATAAAACTAAAACATAAAATTTATTTTTGTCCAAGAGTGTATGTCCCAAATTTAGATCACACAGTGTATTAACAAATTAAGTTTCTGGTTTTGAACGTATAGATACATACATCTTCCTTATCTACTAATCCTTAACTTATCAACATAACATTGAATCATAAAAATTAAATAAATAAACGCTCGGAAGAATAAAAACATTTGTTTCTTGGCTTATTGTTGATTCTAGTTTGCCCACAGTAACACCTACAATTTAACTCATGTTAAAAATAACTCTACGTTCCTATTTTAATTATAACTTAAGAAACCTAGACTTAGGTAAGAGGTGTAATATATATAAAAAAAAGAAAAATAGAAAAAAAAATTAATTTTATACTGTTTTTTTTTTTTTAATTTCTTTTAACGGATTGTACCTGAATGTAATTTTAACTGTGTCGTGGTTTTTGTTTTTTGTTGTTTTAATTTTTGTAACTTAAAGAACATTTATTTTAATAGTGTTTTTTATGTACTTGAAATTACTTTGTTTTATCTCTGTAATTACTTGAATCCATTTCAGTGTCCTGAGGATGACTTAATATAAGTCGAAACGTCGACATTTAGGTAAACAGGTTTCTGTTTTATTTCTGACCCCACCCAACAACCCTCCGCAATATTGAAGATATTGGGTCACAAACACGAAATTGAAAATCAACAATTAATATTAAATGAATTTGTGGTAAAGATCTATTTTAAGAAAAATAAAAAAAAAATTTTTTAAAAGTACCTTACTGTATTTCTATTTGATATTTCACAATAATAATAATTATCTATCCGCTAAATGCTAGTCAAAATAATGCAAGGCTCTTTAGGCCATTGCCAAGTATGTGTTTGTATTTTTCTTGATGGAGTAATTTTTAGTTCATTTTTAATTATTCTGCGTATGTTTATAATATTATGAATCTGGATTAGTGTCCTATTTTCATATGTTAGATTGGACTTTAGTTGGGCTGATTTATGATAGAATTTATCTTTTGCGAATCAGAGTATTGTTATTAGTTATTTGTTTATAGGTACATTATTATCATTATAATCGCTGGGTTGACGGCCTCAAGTCTAAACATTCTTATGGAGCTGATGGCATACCATCAGTCTTACTAAAAAATTGTGTGTGTTTCCTAAGCAAATTCCTACATTATTTGTTTTGCGTTTCGTTTGATTCAGGATGTTTTTTAGATTACTGGAAAACAAGTTTCTTGACTCCGATATACAAAAGTGGGGATAGAATTGATATCGCTACCTTTAGGGGTGTAAGCATTCAGTCTTAAATACCCAAAATTATTGACACTTTTTTTGCCAGAGAGCTTTCGTGGCGTAGCCGGAACATAATTATACATCAGCAACACGGTTTTTCTGAGGGTAAATCTACCGTAACTAATTTGCTTACATCAGCAGTACTTGTTGGATGCATTTGGGAACCATAGTCAGGTGATAGAGTTGCGTGCAATGGGTCTGGGCTAGTCTTTTGAATTAGATTGCTGGATTTTTGTTGAATCGTATTCAATTGAAGCGTATAAGTAACATAATTTTTGAAGAAATTTAAGTTTTTTCTGGTATACGTCAGGGTCGTTTATTCAGTATGTATCTATTTTATTTATTAATGACCTTTGTTGTGTTATACGTCACTCGGAATTTTTAATATTTGCAGATAACATAAAATTATACAAGGTGATAAAATCCACAATTGATGGGCAACTTTTACAAGCTGATGTTAATAATGTTTTTTTATGGTAAGTAAATAATGCTTTGGAGCTTAGTATTAAAAAATGTATTTCTGTTGGCCGTTTTCTAAGATGAATTGTGCATCATTACATAATAAATGGCTTGGTTTTTAAATCTGCTACTAATGTTAGAGACTTGGATGTGTTATTGGTCAGTAAATTGACATTTGTGCCTCATTATGATGAGTATAAGTGGATATGTTACTAATATTACTCTTTGTGAATAAGAGTGCATAATCTTTGTTTTGTTGTGTGTGCGTAATTCTGAGAAATTGTCTGTCTTTTGTTTCAAGATGCGCTACTATTCAATTGTTCGTTCTGGGATTGAATATGCCTCACCTGCATGATCATCTTTTTGTTCTAACCTTATGGAAGTAATTGAAACCGTTCGAAAAGCATTTCTTTGTTCCCTTGCCCTCAAGGCTGACATTAAAATTTGCCAAAATTTTATTAATTATAAGATATTAGAGGATATATTTTCAACATCAATAGCCTTAAAGCAAGGAGGAATCGAGCAGATTTACTCACATTTTATAAAATATTAAAAGCAACTGTACCTTTCAATGTCATAATCCTGCTATGTTTCGTTTGCCTTTCGATCATACTTATTACGGATTTTTTTCAGAATATTAAGAGCGTGTAATTAGCTTACTCTTGACCCCGTTGTAGATAGGTCTGTTAATTCGTTTAGATTATTAAGATTTAAAAAACTAAAGTCCTGAAATGTTCAATAGGGTTATTTTCACGTTTTTTTAGTTGTTTGTTCTTTATTGTTGCTATAGTTATCTTAATTTTCGTATTATTGATTATTGCTATATTCTTTGCCACTTATTATTATGTATATTATTATGTTGTTATAAATTGTCTGGGCTGTTAAAATAAAAAATAAATATATTAACACAAATTTTTGTTGGCATTATTTATTAAAACAATTAGCTTATGAAAATAACGCCCATTTATTCTAAGTTCTTAAATGAAATTTTTTCATATATTTTGAGATTTGTATAACTTTATGACCAATTTTTTTCATAACTTTAAACGAAATTTTTTTCTCGGTGTGCTTATTCTATTTTAAAATGCTTATTCCAAGAGAATGCTTCCAAATATATGATTATATGATGAATGAATGAATATGAATATATGAACCATTTTCATTTCAACTTGATGGGTAAAATACATACCAAACATACTACATAAAAGCTTCTACATTATATTATAAAATTTATTTCATTATAAAATAACAAACTAGTCTAATATTATTCCGAGGTCAAAACTTGCGCTGCGAAAAAAATGCCTTTAATATTTTTACATTGAGGTTAAAAATTATTTCTAACAGCAACTTTCAATCTTTTATAGTCAATTAATTAAAAAAAAAAGTTATAAATTCAAGCAGGTCAAAGGAGTTTAATTAGTCAGTAAAACAGTTATAAAAAACATTCATTTTATTTTGTTAGACGCCTACCTTCAAGTCGCTTTATTTTAAAAATCCCTGACGGGGTAAAGCATTTTTACGGTTTCTTAGTTTTTTCATTTATTTAATTTTTCTGTTAATTCAATATGATCATGTTTAGGGAATAGCTGAAGAGGCTTTTTAAAAACTTGGAGCTCTCTTAAAAGTGAAAAGGCAGTATAAACCGCAACCACTTCTAAGGCTTTATAAGGCTCCTATTCATTCATCTCTTGAGTATTTCTCTCACGTATGAAGATCTGCAATGAAATTTTATAGCTGCTGAATTCTATCTAGAAGAGGACCATACGTCTAATAGGAGATCCAGAGAAAAGTTAAAGCTTGGACAGGTGGCTGACCTGACTCCTTCCTAGTACTGGCGCTACTCGTTATACTCGAGTACTCTAGGATTTGCCCTTTTGTGCTAGTGTATGTCGTAAGAAAAATCAAGTAAGAGTAAAAAATTCGAAGCCTAATAGAGGCTCATTGTCACACTAAAAAAAATTCTCGAATAGCATCTTTGTTCATAATTATGTGAGACTTTACAAAAAAATTAATCACAAAACTAAAAGGGCTGCCAAGGATATTTATTGTTATAAAAGGGTGGCCAAAGCAGAGAGTGTCGTTAGGAAATATGATCTATAGTGAATGAATTAAGAAATAAAACTTCTTTGTCTGGCTCAATCTCTACTCCACCTAATTCCTTTACCAAATCTTGTACAAGAAAAAGATAAATACTATAACTCCTAATAATTTATACGGTTTTTTGTAAGCATATAGTATAAGCATAGCTTCACAGTACCGAAAATGTCATTAGAGATAAAACAATATTTTGGAACAGATGGGATTATCTTGAAAATGTGTTCAAATATGCCACAGTGCACCATTTAACCATAGGAATTTAATTAGTAAGTCATATAAAAATTGAATTTTTAGGAGTCAAGCTGCTTTAAAACGGCAATGATTATTCCGTTGCATAGAGAAAGTAATAAATACCAAATTGCGAATTGTAGTCCCTATCAACTTCTATTGAGAGTATAAAATGCACCAACGATGATAATATTTTACCTTTTTAATAGATTATACTCCTATTTAAAGAGGGATCACGCGACAGTAACAATTTTCTGCGATTTCTCTAAGGCTTTTGGCGGGTAAATTGTATATTTTAATTATTGAATATTTTTATTATTAAGTTGCAGCATTACAGGATCAAAAAAATACTTCTCGAATGGTTTAAGTCATAATTATCTTAATAACAATAATCAGTTTGTAGGGTTGATATATAACTTTTTATAAGCCGGTAGAATGTTGGATACTTCAAGATTCTAGGGATTATTTTATTTCTACTATTTACAAATGGCATCGCTAGGCTGGATATCACAGTAAAATTTGTCTCTTTGCGGATGATACAAGTTTTACTTGAAGTAACCCGGATATTAACGCACTAAATAAAACCGTATCAAATGACTTTTAATCATTTAAAAACATAACATGACTGAGACATTTATAATTTTAACAATGCTTTGTAAATTTTTAAAAGACCTCTTTTTATGAAATAATAAATATATTTAATCAACTGCCTGCTATGTTAAAACAAACAGAGAACTTTAAAATAATAAAAAATAAATTAAAACAGCATATTATAATTAGAGGTCTGTAGATAGTCTGTTTGTTAGTAATTTTGTAGCTATTATAGTTTCTAAATTTTATATTTTAAAAAATATTTTTTTTGTTTCCAATAAGCTTGTTAAGTTTACTGACTAAAAATACAGTAATACGTTTCCTTCTTCCCAATTTTTTTATTTTATGGTATATTGTAGTAGCAAATAACCAAATAAAGAAGTAAATAAATTCAAATATTTTTTATCATAATGTTTTTAAAACTAAATTCATGCTATTCAACTGGAATCTTTTTTACTTTAGAACATTAGTATAGCGGTCTTTGAATCTGTAAAATTTTTGGGACTTATTGTAGACAACTCCTTAAAATAGGACTTGCAACTAATCATCCAAAAACACCCAAAAGCATCCTTATCCAAATAATTAAATTACTTTTTGTAATGTTTTGCACTTAGATGGATTTCCAAGAAGTTAAACTAGGCACAGGCTATTACGCTTTTTTTGACTCGAATCTCCAATGCCGTATCTTCCATTCTGGGGTACATGCTGTACGAGACGGTTAGCTGATCCTACTCCCGTCGGCAATTAAGCGGGATGATGCCAAATTCATCGTGCGAGAAGCATACTATTGTGCCCCGAAATTGAGTTAATGAAAAGTCCACGCATGATATGAAACAAGAAGACTTTTTGCTAGGTACTTGTACTACGACTATGTAATATAATTATATTTTCTCCGCGGTTAATTTTTATTTTATTGAAAAGGGTATGTATATTCGTATTTATATTTTATGTTTTTATTTGTTGTTTGCTTTTTGTGTATATTTTTTATTATTTTACTACCTTTTTTTATGCAAGACAAAAAATATATTCATTTATTTAAAACCACTTAATACATTTTTTTTAACTTAATTTGTTCGTTAAATATAATGAATTTACAATGGTTCAAGTTTCAAATTGTATTCAATAATGACTTAAAATATTTTACTTACTCTACACTTAAATTTAATTTGTGGACTTGTGGGAGGATGCAAAAAAAATACCAACTATAGAGGTGGTTTCTTTGTTTACAGTCAGAAATAAGGAAAATCATTGTGATTGCATGTGATTTCATGAAGTGCGGATGTAAAAAACAATTTTTCACAATGAGTTTTACATTTTTCTTTTTAACGATTCATAGGGTATAAAACCTAATATTTTTATTCTTCCGCGTTTTCCACACAGCTTGTAAAAAATTTAATATAGTAACAAAATGTAGCTAATAACTGCTATAAGGTAAATATTGTGTTTTGCATTCTCCTATAACCCATAATGGGAGATGTGAAAACAGTTTTTCATTAATATTCTTAAACTAGTTATACAGAGTATTTCGTTGGGAAACAAACTCAAATTAAAGTTAGATAAAAGGCTCTAAGAATTTTGTGCGTCTATCACTCTAAAAAAAAACAAAACGAAAAACGAAAAAAAGTTGTGTTGGTTTAAAAATTGATTATAAGTTTATGGATTATTAACTTCATACTAAGTCATTTATAAGAGTTGATATAATCACGTTTTTTCTAAATTAATATAATCAAACGATGGAGTCATGATTAGACTTCTGACAAAAAATTTTGTGATTCTACAAAACCTTAACCCATTAGCGCCCAGCGTCATCATTTGATGACGCCAGAAATTGGTGGGGATGAGAACGCCCGAGTAGGTTGGCGATTGCCGACGGCTGTCTAACGCATTAGAGCAATGCCTACGCAATATTCCGCAGGTGGTATTTACTAGTATTTGTGTTTACTTGTCCGGCGAAAATCACGTTGTTTTTTAAAGATTTTGACTAGAAAGACCTGCTATAGGCATATAGGTCATATTTCCTTTAGTAGTAGGGGTAAGATACTTTCTTTAGTGTGTTTTACAACCAAAGAGATGTAGAAATATTGTAAAAATATTATGATATTTCTAGTTGAATTTTTTTAGCCGAAAACCTAACCTAAATCTTTGTGTCCTCAAATGAGGACACTGGGTTATTACATATTTTTTAAAATTATTTTTAGACTGGCAAAAAACGAATAGACGTAGTTTTAAGAACTTAGACGATGCGGTGGAATATCTCTATTCTAACCAAATAGATGCTGATATTGGGCTATTACCTCCCGAGGTGGATGAATTGACGGACGTAGACGATATCGACGATGGTGACTTAGGGGCGGTTGATGTCCAGGTCGTCCCAGGGGTTGTGGAGATACAGGTAGAAAAACAAATTGATTAGGAATCGGAAGATGATCTACCGCTGTCAAATTTCATAAAAAGAAAAAAAGTTGCATGCAGCACTAAATCCTGGACACCTGGCAATTTATCAAAGAAAAGCCTATACGGTTTGGATACAAATTATGGGCACTTTGTAGTGATAATGGGTATTGCTGCAACTTTGCTTTGTACTGTGGCAAGGATAATAAATCAACAGCAGAGCCCAAGATTCCTCTAGGGACAAGAGTCGTAACAAGTAGGCTGGAAACTGTAAAAAATTCTGAAAGACACATTATTTTCTTAGACAATTGTTTTACGAGGTACAACCTATTGTGTAGCCTAAAAGAAAAAGGCTTCCGAGCCACAGGAACCATAAGGGAAAATCGATCATCCAAGTGTCCCACCAAGTCATCCAAAGAACTCGAGAAGGAACCGAGAGGGGCCTATGACTGGCTCTTTGACAGTAGCCAAAAAATTCTTGTAGTGAAATGGAATGATAGCAGGTGCGTTTTGGTGGCAACCTACTTTGATACATATTTACCAACCACTATTGTACAAAGGTGGAACAAAAAAGAAGGTGGTCGTGTTCCAGTTGCACAACCTCTTTTGATTGCCAACTACAATAAGCATATGTGAGGGGTGGACCACCATGATTGGTTGCTTGAAATTTGTTCGAAATATAATGTCACTCTTTGTGTACCTTATTGTTTTAACAATTTTCATAAAAAAAAATAGTTTTTTAATTCATGTTTCATAAGCACCTCTGATTTTTTTATCAGTACATTAGTTTTATCTTGTAATATATGAAGTTTTTGTATTTACTTATTTGTTTTTTTTTTATATTTCAATATGGGATTACATATATTATATAAGCCGAGCGTCCTCATATAAGAACGGTCTATTTTTTGACCCAATGATCAAAGAAATGACCCAAAAATAAAAAAAAAAAATTTTTAATTTTTTTGAGCCAAAACAAACATGTTAACCAAAACTGAAATAGAAATTCAAAAAAAAAAAGTTGGGCCTTAATGGGTTAAGCACACTATATGTCAAAAGTACCCAAATTAGTTGGAATTAAAAGTTTTCAATAGTTTGATTAACGTATTATTAAGAAAAACACTTAGTAGATGGTGGTAACATAGAAATTAACTAACTCATATCATCAAAATAAATTTCTTAATTAAATACTCCTAAAATTTATTTTTTATTTTGAGGATAAATGAATATAATTTTTTTGAACTACATAGTCATATAAGCAAGTCTTGTGTTCAATTTCATTTTTTTTTATATTATGATTAATTATTTTATAATTAATATAATAACAATGTTATTTACCTATGCATTAGCAACGCTTGCGCAGCAGCCCTAGACCTATTTCCGTAAAGAAAACCAGCAACTACCTCTGCTTCCCTTAATAGTTCCTCATCCATTAATTCAGTGCGTTCAATTGAAGAAGATTTTCCAGAAACATTTTGCGGTCTATCACAAGTTGAAGAAGGAGGAGGAGTGGGGGGAGGATAGGAAAGCCGGTCACCAGCCATCTTCATCCTATGATCAGGATGCTGAGGTGAAAGTTTTTGACTTCTTTCAAATGTAGGAGGTTGCCGTTCGGGCAACTGTAAACTTCTAGACCTTCTTACTCTCGATAAGGGGTCGTCGGGTATTGGAGGTTTAGGCGGTTGAAATTGACTTCTTGCTGTATTTCGCCGAATAACTGTTGGGTGTTGAGGAGTCGGTGACGATCGTGATATGCATTCATTACTGCTTGAGGAAGATGATGCCGGTGAAGGTTTTGTATCAGAACCTGCTGGTGATCTGCGTAGTTGATTTCTAAAAGAAAAAAAATACTCATTAGATCTATTAAAAAAATATATACAAAAACAAAAAAACAAAGAATTCTTACGTAAAGTTAGCAAGCTAACGAACCCAAATATTTAAATAGAAGCTATCGAATATTATAAAGTTATAAACAGACATTTGTAATACTTCAGTTATGAACGTTAAAATTAACTAATGAATACTTATATTACACAAAAATATATACACAATACACGATAAAAGTTTGAGGTCGGTTTGACCAAAAACATCTGTAAGTTGGAGAATAAGACAGGCCGTACCACCTCAAATAAGAAAGAAATTTTAAAGTTGGTTGAGGACTTTTATACAGAGCTATACAAAAAAAAAACACAATCTGTCTGAGAAATTGCATCATGTACAGGACAATGTTCAGGAGATAATCCTGATATTTGCCTGGATGAGATAAGAGTTTGCTAAAATAAATAAAGAACAATAAAGCCCCAGGTGAGAATTAAATAGGTATTTAGTCTATTAAGGCAGGAGGAAACATATTGCTTAAGAATATACGCAAGCTTGTTAATGCATATCATCTGAAGGGAACAACACTTTCCCAGTGGGATATTTCTATAATAATCATAATACACAAGAAGGGAGATATGTCAAAACTAGAGATGTCAGAAAAAAAGAGGAAAGGAGATATCACAAAATTAGCCAGAAACTAAATGAAAGAGACGTGTCTACAAACCGTTTATGAAGGTTATAAATAAGCTTCTGAAAACTGAATTAGATTTATACCAGGCATGTGAACACGCGAGATTAAGAACATAGTATGGAATTAATGATAGCCTTTAAACTATTAAAACTAGGTATAACAAGCCACTTGTTCTGACATTCATAGATTTCGAAAAGGCATTTGACCTTGTAACTTAGCACAAAATGTTGCTAGCGCTAGCGAACTCTCGTATTGATCGCCAATATATTTTTTTATTCAAAAACACATACGAGCAGACAATTGCATATGTAAGGTTATCTGCAGACACTAGTAAATATCAAATTGAAAGAGGAGTTGGTTAGGGCAACGCAATATATCCAAAACAGTTTACTTTCGAATTGGAATATGCCTTTTAATCAGTAAATATGCATAAATATCCCTCGAGAGTTGTTGAACCATTTTGAGCTTCGCTGTTCACATTGTCATAACTGCCGATAGTATTGACCAGAAGCATGTCGAAGAGTCTTTATAAAGCATACAAAAAGGTTGGTTTAAAAAAATTGTCATGAGTTAGAGTATCTCAGTTGATGGTATAAGTATTAAGCAGCTTACCTCACATAAATATTTGGGATACGAGATCAAAGTGGCAGGTATATTTTAACGAGCTAAAAAGGAGAGTAGCCTTGGCGTGAGTGGCATTTGAAAAGCTTATGGATATTTTTATCAAATCAAATCAAACATACCTATATGTCGCAAACGGAAAACATACAATTAATCGAAACTGCCAGTACTAATCACTATGGGGTTGAAACATTAACGCTTACCGGAAAAACGGCGCACAAGCACTCAATGTGACTATACGGCATAAAACTGGTGTGACTGATGTCACAGAGAGAGTTGTAACCTTATTGTGGAACTGGAGTGACCATTTGGACAATGGATGGAAGATAGTTAAAGCAAAATCTACATATAGTAAAGTCCGAGGCACGAAACCTTTAGAAATAAAGGCGGATCACCAACAAGATGAACGGACCTAAGAGAATTAAGAAATACTAAATCCGGGGAAACTGGTTACAGGATGCACAGAGCCGAAATCGGTGGCAGACAGTATGGAAGGCCTATGCCCGGCAATGGACGTAAATGACTGGTTTATGATGATGATAGCGGTATTAGTTGAAACATTATTTTTATGGTTCTTGCTTAGAATTTGAAACAAGAAAACTTGTGTTTCCTAAACATTGCCTTAGATATTTCGTTTAAGTCAAAAGGGTTGTTAATAACAACAAAATTGTTATTTTCACTTCTTTATATATCATCCATAATAATCGGTTTAATAGTAATATTGTTTCACCTGCGAGAATCTCTACTTTATACGTCTTATTCTGTTGAACTCAGAAAAAAATGAATTGCCAAAAATTTAAAATGAATAATATTATATTTAAGGAAGCATTATAAGCAATGAAACATTTCTAATTCACTAAAGTTCATAGACGAAGCATTAAGTTAAAGTGAGAACGATAAATGCTTCACCGATTCCTCAATTTTCCATTTTCGCTTGCCGTTGAGAGGGGAAATGCAATAAGCCGCACATCTCGTACAATTCTACGTTCAATTTAAGTCGATCTGTTAAAAAAAAGAAACTAGTGACCTACTTACAATTGCATGAGTTGCTTAAGTACCCTCTTATCTTAAGTGGTATTAAAAAAGAAGTTATTTAAGATAGAATTACATAATTTAACTTATTTTTTTAAGCTAATTTAACACATAATTCATAAGTCAGACTAAAAAAATATTTTTTAAGTCTGACTGACTATAATGTGATTAAAATTTCCCTAATGTGTTAATTAATTTTTTCCGTCCTCTCCCAAATCAATAGATAAAAGGATAAATGTTTTCAATTTTTGTGGGCTTAGCTTCATCCTTTTATTCATTGTTAAATAAATCCAAATGAACCACGTGATTTTCTATTTTAAATGTGAACTAATTCTTTCAATATTTGCTAAATGTACAGTAAATTCTTTAACTCTTAAGATAGCTTAGTAGTTTAGTAAGTAGTTTAGATACTGATATATAGTCAACGGTAATGAATTTTTACATAGTATTTTTTTACTAAGTAGTTATAACTAATAATAAAAATCGCAAATCGCTACCTTTTTCTAACTTTAAGGTTTCTTATTAAAATTAGCGTTAATTTTGATCCCATTTGCTCCCGTTAATAGAAGTTTTGCATGTTTTTAAAGAAAATTTATTTAAACAAATTTTTTTAAATTTTCACTAATAGTTAATAACCACTCTACCTTATATAATCATAATACTTGAAACAGGAAATAAAGTTAAGTTAAGATAATTATTTTTATGAGAAAAAAAATCTGCATGCAATATTTCAGTAAATTAACTTTTTTCCAATCCAGTTTTAAATGGAGAATAGATATACAGGGTGGTCCGGTTTCGATGGCGGAAAATTAAATAGCCGACGGAGAACGAAAAAATAATAAGTTTGCTATTATAAATAATATTCGAAAAATGATTCGTTAAAAAATTACAGGGTGTCAAAATTCTAATTAAAAAAATATTTTTTTTTTATTTTTCGTAAACCACTTTAGATATTTTAATGAAATTTGACACGTTTAGACAGTTAATCAAGACGCATCTTTTTGTGCAAAAATTATTAATTTCATTCACCAGTGGCGTGTGTGCGGGCCGATCTTCATACAATTTTAATTAAAAAAATGATGCGCCACTGTTTTTTTTTTAATTTTTTTTTTTTATGAAATCCTTGTTTAATTTAAAATAAAAAACATCTTTTTACTTTTTGTCGTACGACACACTGTTTACGAGTAAAAAAATAAATTTTTATAAATGCTGATTTTTTTTTATTAAACAAAAAATATAAAAATACTAAATTTAATTAAAGACTAATTTATTCTGTTGGGTTCTAAAAAAGACACAAGTATTTGGATTCCGAAATTCAAATAAATAATGAATATAATAATGCCGGCAAGAAGGCAATGCATGCATAAAACAAAAGACGGTTTGTTTGTATTTTATTATGACAGTTAATTATTTAAGTAAGTCAAATTATTGCGTTGGTTAACTTATTAATTTTGCTATTGTTAACAGTGTTGTTAAAAGTATTGTGGAAAATGCGTTTTTCAAGTAATGAATACGCTGATATTCATTTTTGTTATGGATTTTGTGATGGAAATGTGGAAGCGGCAGTTCGTGAATATCGAAGACGGTATCTAAATAGAAGATTCCAGATACTCGCGTGTTCATTAGAATACATCAAAATTTTAGGAACTTTGGTCTACGTAGTAATAATGAGCAATACCGAAACCAGAGAAATAATAATGAAAATCGTGTACTGCGCACTTTTGATAATAATCCAAGGCTGAGCTCTCGCAAGGCAGCTCAACAACTACAAATTCCTAAATCTCAAATATTGCGAACCTTACACGCTGACCACAGGTATGCATATCACCTACAGCCCGTTGAGGGTGTTTACACCCTGGTGATGCTGAAAAGAGAGTAAGATTTTGTCAATGGCTTTTCTTGAAAATGAATTCTCAGTTAATGTTTGGTTGGGCGTTATTCGTGATAATGTTTGTGGTCCGCATTTCCTACCTCCAAGGCTAAGCTCACAACTATTTCTAGAGTTTTTAAATAATAGTTTGCCGGACTATATTAAGGATTTACCCATTAATTTGAGACATGAAAGTTGGATACAACTGAATGGAACCCTCCCACATTTTGGAATAGGTGTAAGAAACTGGCTTAATAATAATTACCCTCAAAGGTGGATTGGCCGGCTAGGGAGGAATGATATTAATGATCAAAATGGTATTAGACCAATACTATAGCCACCCAGGTCATCGGATCTTAATCCACTAGATTTTTACGTTTGGGGAAACATTAAGGATAAAGTTTACGCTAATCCCGTATTTAACAGAGAGGAATTAAACTTAAGAATTCAGGAAGCATGTAATGACATGCAAAATCAAAATTTTGTGGTACTGACTGCAATAAACTCCTTAATAACTCGGTGTAGAAAATGTATTGAGGTCGGTGGGCTGCATTTTGAACAACTTCTTTAATTATTAATTGTTTTTATTTTGTTATTGTTTTTAAACGAATTAAATGTGTTATCTTATGTGTTTTTATAAATCAGCATTTTTACTCGCAAACGGTGTGTCGTACGACAAAAAGTAAATAGATATTTTTTATTTTTCATTAAACAAGGATTTCATAAAAAAAGAAATTAAAAAAAAACAGTGGCGCATCATTGTTTTAATTAAAATTTATTAAAATTGTATGAAGATCGGCCCACACACACGCCACTGGTAAATAAAATTAATAATTTTTGCACAAAAAGATGCGTCTTCATTAACTGTCTAAAGGTGCCAAATTTCATTAAAATATCTACAGTGGATTAAAAAAATAAAGAAAATTGATTTTTTTAATTAGAATTTTGACACCCTGTAATTTTTTAACGAATCATTTTTCGAATATTATTTATAATAGCAAACTTATTATTTTTTCGTTCTCCGTCGGCCATTTAATTTTCCGCCATCGAAACCGGACCACCCTGTACAACACTTCTTCCTGGGAAGGTACGGTTAAAATTATTTTTTTATCTGAGTTTCTCGTACTATTACGAAATAACGACCAGCTAAATAATGACTTCGTCGTAACTCTAACAAAATGTTGTAAAGCCGATCATAACCTAAGCTTCTTTGGTCTAGTGGACAAAAACAAAGCAAAAAAATAGTACAATACAAATACTTATTTATTTGCTAAGTATAAACAAGTATTTGTGTACAGAGCTGGGACGAAATGACTTAAATAAAGACGGTGACCTGGTGTAGACACCCAGGTCACCGGATCTTAATCCGCTAGACTATTACCGTTGATTGAATATTTGGGAAGATACGCAACCTTATGGGCTAAAGCGTGACCGCAAATATGCGTGAAAAATAGATGGCGATTCTCTCCAGTATGCGCGAAAATAATTTCGTCCGTCGCTTCTCATTAGTAATCGGCCGATCAACCCTGAGTCGTGTCGGAGAGTTTTTGCACAGGTTCGTGTTTCCCGTATTGAAATTTGGTAGTTGTTAAAAAATTTTCTTGGATATCATAATTACAAATAGATAGATATATGTAAATGTGTTTAGTTTGTGAGACAATGGCTCCTTTAGGCAAAATTAATCAGTGTGCGTATCGTGGGTGCAATAATGTAAGAAAATGTAAAAACAATATTCTCAGTTTTTTAAGATAGAAATATTTTTAATTAAAAAAAGCTTTGCTAAATCAAATAATGTATCTTCTCTAATAAACCCATCAGAGAATTTTTCAAATTTATGTCAAAACACAATAAAATCCTTTAATGAACTTTATTATACTCTAAAAGTAAATAATAATATATGCAAGTCAATTAATAAAATATTACTAGATAAAATAAATATAAATAAACCAAACCTATGTCCACAAAGTCTTAATTGATAAATGTTTGCATTTATTAATTAAGACTTTGATTTATAACAACCTAAAATGGGAATCTCAAAATCTTATTAGAAAATCTTTAAAAAAATCTAATTATAAACCTCACAGAAAATTATCTATTTTATCTACAAAAATCAATCCGAACTCTTAAAAAAATTGTGTCTTCATGTCTATGAGAGCCATTTTCTCTTTTTCTTTTTTTTACTTTAAGAAAATTTTAAATCAATATATTATGTTTATGGTCTTTAGTATTTTAAGTATTTTCAATAATTGTTTTCATGTGAAATTCATTCATGAAAAAGATAAAAATAAAGCCTAAAAAGCCTTTAAAGTTATTGAGAAACTGGTTATAGTACGAATGGTAGCTTTCCTAATTAAAAAAAATAACATATTAAATGAATGTCGAGTAATGTTTTCATTCCTGGAGAGATTATATTTGAGCTTGAAGAAGGTCACTTTGCTGCAGCGGTATTCTGCGACTTCTCTAAAGACTTTGACAGTGTCAACCATGGAATACTGCTCGGTAAGCTTTCTAGATATGTGTTTAGGGGAGTTGCTCTAGAATGGTTAAAATTTTGTTTTGTTAGACAAAAAAAAGTTTGTTTGGCCAAATGGCAGTTTGTCTGAACTTTGTGTAGCAAGCAGGGTTCGTTTCTCGGTCCTATTTTATTTCTATTGTATATAAATGACCTGGCGTCTCTCCAGATAAAAGGATTCTTCACTATTTTTGCAGATGACACCACTATCTTATGGGCAGACAATAATAAAAGCACATTAACAAGAACAATTTCTAAAGATCTATTAATGATTAAACAGTGGTTTGATGCTAATTTGTTGTCTTTAAACATAGATAAGACTAAATTGTTAAGTTTTTATGTTCAGAGCAGTTCATGATTCACAACAAAGAATTGGAAGTGAATAATTTTAACAGATTTCTTGGAATTGTTATCGATCATAAACCTAAGTTTTATGGAGATATGTCAGGAGGCAAAAACTGGCTAGACGATGTTATGCTGTTAGAGTGGTTTTCAATGAACTGAGATTGATATCTGCAAAAACGGTCTATTTTTTTTTTGCTGAAAGTTGGAACTTACTTTCATACTAAAATACCTACAGTATGGAATAACATTTTGGAGTTGCATTAGTAAACAGCTTTTTGACTCGATGTTTGTTTTTAAAAAACGAGCCATTAAATATATGTGTCATAAATCTCCACAGGACATGCAGAACCCTATTTAAAGATACTTTCCTTGTGTTGCTTGTTTATTGTTAAGTCTGCTTGCCTAATATATAAAAAATATAAATTGTATCTTCAAAATAATGGCTCCTTAAAACATATTATCAGAAAAGAATACAATATTCCAATGCCCATCCCGAAAATTGAACTAAGAATTCTCTTATTTACTTGAGTATAAAAATTTTTAATCATTTTCCAAATATCATAAAAGTCTCTAGAAGTTCTCCTCGCTTTAGAAAGTCCTTAACGAAACTTCTGAAAAGCAAGTATTTTTATAGCATTAGAATTTTTTGAAGATAGTTAGGAATAGGCCAATAGTATATAATTAGTTTTTAGTAAAGATGTAAAGGTTAGAATTTGTAATGTTACTCTAAAAAATTTTTAAGTCGTCTTGCTTTGAAATTGAAAATACATTTTGTGTTTATACTAGTATGTTGAACCCACTATTGTGTATTGTTTTTAAATTATGTGTTAGTAATATGTCGATTAATGTGCCTATTTTATATCATAGAAGTACCATGTCAACAAGTAGGTACCATGTATTTATGAATAAAGTATGTTTTGAATTTTTTTGAAATTCGAAATTGTATTTATTTAAGAGAGAGAGGTATATAATATTAAATAGGGATGATTCCAACTACTCACTAGAAATTACCTCGTTGAAAAAGTAATTAAAAGGGTTATTCAAAACTGCAAGTGGCCAACATGGCGTCGACAAGAAGAAAAAAAGTTCATTATGACTCTCTAAAGAAGGAACGTCATATTTAAAAGTTAAAGATGTTAACTTGTAAATGAGAGAAAGTGTTTACAACAATGTATAAATGATTTTATTTTATATTTTCAAATAACGCCAGAAAAAAATAAAAAACCATTTTGCCAAATTTCACCTTTTTCCTAAATATTAGAAAGTATTTGGCATTTTTCCAATGTTTAGATTGCATTTATTCAATCATTGCATTTATATTGCGCAACTTTCGCCTAATTAAACCATTTACTGCTCATCCTTACTTTGGACATCCTGTATAATCGCGATGAAACCCTTCATACTGTTAAACAAAATATTTGTTTTTTTTCTTATTAACTTTTTCTAGTTTTAAGAATTAGTAATTAAGTGTTTGCCTGTATTGCAAATTAAAATGTGGCCTATTTTCTATATTTTATAGTGTTGTTTTTATTTTTTTATTGTTGATTTTATTTTTATATTAATTTCAGTTAAAGGTATCTATTTTTCAATATTTTTGTCCAAAAAAAGTGTACTTCACAGATCTCACTACCCTACACAGTTTTTGAGATATTGGCTGGTTTCACAAACCCGTATTGTCAAAAATCACATTACGGGCTACTTTTTGCAAAAAATTATTGACTCTAAAAAACTATAGTACCGTATATAGATACTAAATCTTTAATTATTGAATTTACTCTTTATATTTACGTAAAACCTACCTATATCATCACCTTTATTTAATATTTTTGTTAATTTTCTAATTAATAAATAAAAACTTATTGAATTTTTGTTTTGTTTTTATTTATTTATTTTTGTCTCAAAAAAGGATTTTGGTAAGTAATTATTTGTTCATAAAATTTAAGTTGTAAGAGATAGCACCTTCCAATACATTACTTGACCACCACATTTATCTAGTTATTTATGCGAGATCACAGCGCATTTAAATATCGGCAATAACAAAATAAATAAAAGCGCTGTTATCATCATCGCCCTTGTCTTAAAAAAATAACAAAACGGCCGGGCGCCCAAAGATTCCCGCGTCGTTAAACTGCAAATGGTCAATATAGCGCCGACAAAGAAAAACAAGTTGATGATGGCTCTTTAAAGACAGAACGTCGTATTTTAAATTTAAAGATGTCATCGTATAGGCCAGAAAAAGTGGTCACAATAATTTATTCATTTAATAAATACTTTTGTCATATATTTTGAAATAACGCCAGAAAAAAAAATAAAATGATTTTGCCAAATTTCAGTTTTTTGCAAAATTTAGGAAGTATTTAGATTTTATTATAAAAGGACACTATATTGCTTAACTTTCCTCTAATTATACCACCTCTATTGACGTCCTGTATAACCGTGATGGGGGGTCTTTAAACAAAATGTTTTTTTTTGTTACTAAGTATCTTTTTATAGTTTTAAGTATGGTTGTAACTACTGGTAATTGAGAATTTTCCTGTGTCGCTTAAAACTTAAAATCTGGCCTATTTTCTATTTCTATTAACATCCTCACTCACAACCCCATACTTTACAGATCTCACTACGCTGGACAATTTTTCAGATATTGAATCACATGACAAAATGGATTACTTTTTACAAAAAATTATTGATGAAGAAGTTATATTACCATCGGTATTCAGTCTTATGAATTATTTCAATTATTCTTTATAATATTTACGTGAAACCTACTTATACCTTAAAATTTGTTCCACATATTTTTTGTATATTAGTTTTTAGTTAATTAAGTGCAACGGGCTTTTTATTTAAAAACTTGACCCTCTTGAACACAAAATGGAGGAAACATAATGTTTGTTGGAATTATAACTTGTATAAAACTTTGTTGGTAATTTTGTAAAAATAGCTTTTTATATATATTTTTGTATTAATTTTTGTCTCAAAAACATATTTTAATAAGTAATTATTTGTTTTTAAAATTTAACTTTTAAGAAATCAATATGCCTCCACCCTTAAGTATATCACTTATCACTTGACCACCACATAAATGACACCGTGCTGTATGTTGAAAAAAAATAATAAAAACATGATTGGCAGCATCATCCCATATCTTAAAAAAATATCCAACACGGCCGCGTAACCGGAGATTCCAGCGTCGTTGAAAACCTGACTCAAAGAAGCCAAAAGCCAAGTCCACGCAGCTAAGATAATTCGTACCTAGATTTGACGCTTCGCGGCAGCACCACACGGTGCACGAAACTGAACGGCAATCCGATAGTCGACTGGGTACACTTTTTAACACAGGATTGCGTATCTTCCCAAATATTCAATCAACGCTATTACGTATGGAGTCTTATTGAAAATAAAGTTTACAAATATCGTGTAATAACAAAAGAAAATTTAATTCTAATGACTAGGCAAGCCTGCAATGAAATGCGGCAAAATCCGCATGAAGTATCAGCTGCAATGCATGAATGTAAGATGTCAAAAATGTATTGAAGTAGGTGGACTGCATTTTGAGCAATTTGTGTAGTTTTACGTTTTATTTTCTTTTATTTTGTTATTGCTGTTGAAAGTCATTCGTTTTAATAATTTATTTTATTTTGTTTTGTTTAATTTTTTTTGGAGCATGTATTTAAATTTTTTTATAGTAAGCGGCAAATCAAACAAAAAACAAACTTAAAGGCGATTGTTGTTGTAAACTTAATGTTGTAAACTTAACCCATGACTCACTATTTTTTTCATTAAAATTGTGCAAAGATGTGTCCGTACGCATGGTACTGGTGAAGTAAAATAATATTTTATTTTTTATAGAAAGTAGTATTTTTGCTTTCTATCTAAACGTGTCAAATTTCAAATAGATATCTTAAGTGGTTTTAAAAATAAAATCAAATTAAAAATTTTAATGAAAACTTTCTCACTCTGTAATGAACAATTGTAATCATTTTTCGAATATAGTTCACATTTTAGCTATTATATTAAGATCATTAAGGGCTTTTTACTTCCAAAGAAACTAATTCAATTAAATTCAAAAAAAAAGTTGAATTTTTCTCCTGGTATACTGCAGATGCAAATACGTCTCTTAAAGCTTGCTAATATTTCTGCATTTTTTTTTTGAAATTAGAAAAAAGTTTATTACTTTCTTTCTTTTTAATTTTTAAATCACCCGTATACCATTGTGATTTAAGCTTAGTTACCAGCACTTTTAGAAGTGAAGTATAATTATTAAACAAGTGTCAAACTTTATTAGATAGAATTTCTGATTTTCATATGTAAAAAAAATGTAGTGGTTTGCAAAGAAGCTCGCAGTAGATTCACCAATATATAAATGAAATAAGCTTACATTATCCGCACAAAAACGTGTTAGATTCTTGACTACCAGTAAAAGAGAATCTTTCAGGCGCATCGATGCTAGTTACTCTTAGGCGGAAGATAGAAGTTGTCTTGAAAAAAATTTGTTTCAACCATGTCCTTTTTGCAGACGAATATATCATATCTCGCGTCCACGCTAACTCCACCTTGACCCGTATCACGATCTTAACCGTAGCCGATCGATAGTTCCTAGCCTGGACACTTATCCCCGCTTCCATCGATACCTCACAACAGAAGCCGAAATCATGCGAGGCGACGACCGCATTGTGATGGCAAAAATTCCGCGCTGGTGCACATATTTTGCGTTGATTCGAAATAATATTTTACTGCAGTTATTATTGTAGTTTATAGTAAGATTACGCATTTAAAATTTTAAACTACCAAACTATTTTGATACTCGCTTTGAGTTTTAAAAAGAATAAAAATTCGGTATCTAAATTAGGTGGGTAAATTAACAATTTTATTTTTAACTTACATTTTACAATCTTAATTTTATTTAGAATAATGCTTACCTCTTGCTGCATTCCTGTTTAAGCTCAGAAAAAATTAAAATGGATTTTAATTTTTTTTTTTTGGTTTTTTTTGATTATCTTCTGAATCATTCAAATTTTCGATTTTTTAAATAAGCAACAAAAATTTGGCGTAGGTACCTACCTAATTTTGTTTTCGGCATTAACATTTTTACGAAAAAGTAATACAGCAATGCAAAAACTTTCTCATAGCAACCAAGATAACCCACAAAAGTGTCAAGAATAAGTTTTTGAAAAATTGTTTTTTTTTTCAATAATCTTCAAAACCACATAAAATATAATATATATATTTTTTATATGGCATATTCTTTTACAAGTAAATAATGTGCAACTTTAAGGTAAATTATCCATTGTCGTATTTTGAGGGTAGACGAATTTGAAACACCGTTTATGTATATTTTTCCAATAAAATAAATAATAAAAAAAATATATTATCTTGTAAAATGTAAAATATTAGGTCCCGCGGTAACTCCACTTAGTCGTTCCACTGTACGGCATGCGCCACCAAATCTCGGCTTTCATTTTGACGCCACGAAACCAGTGTCACGGCTAAAACTCTCGATCGGCTACGTCTTAACGGTAGAACCTATTAGTGCCCAGCGTCATCATTTGATGACGCCAGAAATTGGTGAGGATGAGAGCGCCCGAGTAGGTTGGCGATTGCCGACGGCTGTCTAACGCATTAGAGCAATGCCTACGCAATATTCTGCAGGTGGTATTTACTAGTGTTTGTGTTTACTTGTCCGGCGAAAATCACATTGTTTTTAAAGATTTTGACTAGAAAGACCTGCTATAGGCCCATAGGTCATATTTCCTTTAGTAGTAGGGGTAAGATACTTTCTTTAGTGTGTTTTACAACCAAAGAGATGTAGAAATATTCTAAAAATATTATGATATTTCTAGTTGAATTTTTTTAGCGAAAACCTAACCTAAATCTCTGTGTCCTCAAATGAGGACACTGTGTTATTACATATTTTTTAAAATTATTTTTAGACTGGCAAAAAATAACTAGACGTAGTTTTAAGAACTTAGACGATGCGGTGGAATATCTCTGTTCTAACCAAATAGATGCTGATATTGCGCTATTATCTCCCGAGGTGGATGAATTGACGGACGTGGACGATATCGACGGTGGTGACTTAGGGGCGGTTGTAGTCCAGGACGTCCCAAGGGTTGTGGAGATACAGGTAGAAGAGCAAAATGATTGGGAATCGGAAGATGATCTACCGCTATCAAATACCATAAAAAGGAAAAAGGTTTCATGCAGCACTAAATCCTGGACACCAAAATGGACCAAGGAAGAACCCATGTATGAAAATATTGAATTGGAAATATATTTGAAATTGGTTGTGTCGAAGCTTTCCACAAAATAAAAGAAGAATTACAGGAATTAACACCTTTTATTAAATTAAAGAATTAATACCATTTACAAATATTTGAGAAGTTTTTTGATGACGATCTTTATAATCTTCTTCAAACAGAGACCATGAGATACGCCCAACAGAAAAATAAACATGATATTTTCGTAACTTCGGAGGACCTCAACATTTTTATCGGGTTTTTGATTTTTTCTGGTATCATGCCTTACCAAGTGAAAGAGACTATTGGTCTGAAAGAGAAGATTTGGTTGTTCCTCTAGTAAAAAATGCGTTTTCCAGAAATGCCTACAAAGAAATAAAATCTTGTCTTCACTTTGCTGACAATTCCCTTGAAAATGATCACAAAGACGATAAGTCATTCAAAATAGGGCCATTATTTGGGGCAATAAATACTAAATTTCAGCAATGGGGAGTTTTCTATACATACATTTCTATCGATTGACGAGATGATTATAAAATATTTTGGAGACCATGGCCTAAAGCAATTTATCAAAGAAAAGCCTATAATTCCTCCAGGGACAAGAGTCGTAACAAGTATGCTGGAAACTGTAAAAAATCCTGAAAGACACACTATTTATTACTATTATTATTATTACTATTTTCTTTGACAATTTTTTTACCAGTTACAACCTCTTGTGTAGCCTAAAAGAAAAAAGCTTTCCTAGCCACAGGAACCATAAGGGAAAATCGATCATCCAAGTGTCCCACCAAGTCATCCAAAGAACTCGAGAGGGAACCGAGAGGGGCCTATGACTGACTCTTTTACAGTAGCCAAAAAATTCTTGTAGTCAAATGGAATGATAGCAGGTGCGTTTCGGTGGCAACCAAATTTGATACACTTTTACCAACCACTATTGTACAAAGGTGGAACAAAAAAGAAGGTGGTCGTGTTCCAGTTGCACAACCTCTTTTGATTGCCAACTACAATAAGCATATGGGAGGGGTGGACCACCATGATTTGTTGCTTGAAAAACATCACATATCAGTACGGGGCAACAAATGGTATTGGTGCCTTTTTACTCGAGTGATAGACATGTCGATCGTAAATAGCTCAATTCTCTATAACATGATCCATATCGGAAAAGAAAAAAAATCCATAAAAGACTTCAGGATGGATGTGGCTTATTGATACCTAAAGATTGGTCATGGAAGAAGAGTAGCCTTTGGTCGTTCCTTGAGTTTGTCAAGTACGTCTCGGAGTAATGGTACAGAAAGCGTAAAATATGATGGTAAGAATCACTTGGTAGCCAAGAGAGAAAAGCAAAGGAGATATCAATTTAACACATGCCAAAGTAAACCTCGCACATTTTGTTCGAAATGTAATGTCACTCTTTGTATACCTTATTGTTTTAACAATTTTCATTAAAAAAAATTGACCCAATGATCAAAAAAATTTTTTTTTGAGCCAAAAGAAACATGTTAACCAAAACTCAAATAAAAATTCAAAAAAAAAAAGTTGGGCCTTACTGTGTTAAAGATTCTGAGAATATTTAAATTCAGATTGTTGACTAAATTCGATCATAAGACTTTTTGCTGGGTAAAAGAGAACGAATGTTAACATGACCTATGTGGAGACTTTTTAAGTTACCCTTTTTTTACAGATAACTGCTTTAAATTGCATTAACAAAGCATATCTTACATTTAAGTTTATGATAACAACAACAATAACAAAAAGAGTAAATTGTTAAAACATCACCGCTAATTATGGCACCTAACAAAAAAAAAATAACCGTTAGAGTTTAAAAAAAAAACAGGTTTATTAATCGAGCTTACTTTAACAAAATATATCAGGCTAGGTGCAATGTTGCTTAAGCAAAATCAGAGATGTTTCCTTCTAAACATCAGAGCGCCTCCTCTACAAGTGTCAATCTTTGACTCGCCAAAGATAAAAGCCAAAGAGTTTCCTTGTAATCTTGAGAATATTTATATATAACTAAAAAAACATTACAATTACATTACAAATTAAAAAAAGAAAGTCTAAAGATAAGCAAGAAGAGATCCTCTCATGTAAATGAAAAAAGTTTTCTAATTTAAAATAAGCTAAAGAGATTTAAAACAGGCATCTATCACATTATTTGTCATATATTCACATTAAATATTTAAATTGACACTGCTCGGTATAACTTTGGCTTTAATTTTGGATTCATAGGTAATGAGCGTTGTGCATGATTTATTACGGTAGGAATTAATTTTGTTTTTTCTCCTTTATAAACACATAAATCCATATCTTTAAAATAATCAGGTTTGCTTTATTCAAATAATAGAGTGATAAATGATTTTTGATATTGCAACTAATAATATTAGGTGCTCAAACAAATACCAGGAACGATTTTGTAATTTAAAAAGATTGTTATAGTATTATTAATATATACAGGTAAAATATTTTTATAGGATGCTAGTCTAAACCGGCGGCTTTGCTCGTGGGTTTAGGCTCATGAGCAAAGCCGTGAGCAAGCTCGAAGTAGAATAACTCATCGACTTCGAGTAAATAGTACCCAATGATGCAAAGTAAAGTAAAAGGCGCTGCGCGAGAACGATCATATAAATCTATTGTTTTGAGAGATTCACGTAATGACGCGAATGGTAATGACAGCGGCTTCGTCAATTAATGGTTTTAAGATAGACGCAATTAAGACCACAGATGACGTAGTTATCCATATTTGACCCAAGTTTTGTCTTATTTGCTTAGCAGCTTGCTGAATACGGTCCAATAACTCTTCCCTTGTATTTGAAACTTGCGCATGGACCAAATCTTTCATGTACTCCCATAAATAAAAATCAAGGGGATTGTGATCGGGTGATCGTAACTCAGTTTCCGACAGCAATTCCTATATGTGGGAACTACATTGGAACCACATGTGTAGACGAATATATGGATTGACATCCTCCAAAAGTCCTTGTATTTCTTCTATAAAAAACTGAAGGTAACTGTCCAAATTCTGCTCTAAGTATCTATCCAGTTCTGATTCCTGCATTCAATCTTGCAGGAAGCAGAATAGGACTAATTAACAAGTCATCGATTGAAGCAGCCCAAACGCTAACAAAAAATTCATAATGAAAATTACAAGGACGTACAACTTCGGATTTTCCGATTCCCACCTATGCAGGTTTCTCAGATCTGTAATACCACACCTTGTAAATATCGCTTCATCTGTCCACAGGACTGTTCTGAAGAAATGAATATTAAAATGGGACTGTCTTAATATCCAGTTAGAATAAACTAGACGAGGATAATGACCTTTCTCAAGTAAACCTTGTATCTTATAATAATGATAAGGATCTAAGCTTTCACGTTTAAAAATTCATTCGTAGTACTCGACTTGTATAGAGAGAGATTCGACGTACATTGATAGTTGGATCTCTTGCAACAGTATCTAATACACGTTGATCCAAGTCTGCTGGCAAGCTCAAGCTCGATTAAAATAATAGTCACGCAGTCCGCATTCCCGAAATTGTTTGTATACTTCCAGAAATGTTCTGTAATGAAAATTGCGCCTATTTGGAAATCGATGTTCATATTTGATAACTGTTTGGCGAGCACTGCCGTTACAGTCACCACATGCAAAATGCATGTCTGCGTACTCTTGAAAAGAAAATCGGTAGGGCATTTTGATAAAGATACGATCACTCACTAAGAAACCAGGAATAATTAGTTTTTTTTACTTTAGGAATTTATTTTTAGTATTACCCTCTAATAACATTCATAACCGAGTAACTTTGAAACAAATTAAAATAGACCTACAAGTTTTACGTTTTTTTACTTAAAATAAAGCGTACTTTATGCCCCTAAAATTTGAACGATACGGAACACCTTAGATATATAGACAAAATTATCTGCAGATTTGACAATGACAGAAATTTGGTCTAAATGGAGAAATAAAATGCATCAACCAAAGCTACTACTCTCAGTGATAACTGCCCTCGGCCTTTTTAATGGTACGGAAGTTTGAGTAATTCTTAAATTTCTCAAACAAAATATCATTTTAAGGGTGGATCAATAAGGTACCTATTTGAAATTAGAGGGTAATGGCTGGTTCCACTCTCTATGTAACTAAAAAACAATCCTTAAATATAAATATAAAGCCCAATAAAAATCCCTAAATTCAAGTAATTTTATTGGCTAGTGCTGACCTTTGGCTTAGTAGGGATTTTAAATTTGTATAATAATGAAGGCTGAAATAGAAGCACAATATGCAATTAAATTAGCTATTTTTATTAAAAAAAAACATAATTTCGTCTGCAAAGAGACTCTTAAATTTGTATGAGTCAGTTTTAAGTAATTCTTTCGATTCGGAATAAAAATATATCTATCCACTTCTCAGCTAGATAGAATTAGTTTAAAATTTATTTTCCCTAATTTCTATTTCTATTACGGATGTAAAATAATTTTGAACGTACGAAAACTAAGTTATTGAAACTTAGAAAGAGCTAACATTTTTTAACTTTTTCATAAAACAAGGACAATATTTAAATAATATTTTGCATATGCTTAGCATATGCCTGCGTAAATAGCGAAATAGCTAAAAATCAATAGCATTTTAGTAATCATCTAAATACCATTGCAGATGTCCATATTATACAGGGTGAGTATAATATATAAATAGTACCGCATCGGTCTGTGAGAAAGCTATAATTAAGAAAAATCTGAAAATGTGATAGTGTACTAAGTCGATGAAGGCAATTGGCCTAAAATATTTTTAAGGTGACGCCACTTCCGGTTTTACCGGAAGTAGGTGTATAATCTAAATACTTCTTGTAAAAAATGTCCTATATCTAAGTCTTCAAAAACTACACATTTTTTGAATAGTTATCTTATATAAAGTGACCCTTATTTGTGCTTAAACGATGTGTAGATGGAAAATGGCTTTTAATTGACTAATTTATTGCTATCAATCTAATCTAATGCCATAATATGACAAAATATGATTATGAAAATATATATATTCTTTATGTATCAAATATATTGTAACGAAATTCGGGAACACACTTTTATCGTCAACGTCAAAAACACTACCCTAACTCGCCTTGACTGTCGTTTAATTGTTTCCAAGGTAAAAACCGACTAAATAATTAAAAACTGAATGAAATGCCACGAAGCGCGTCCTTTTTAAAGCCCGATGGAACAGTTTTGAAATATTTATAATTATCTTCATTGTTTTTGCCGAAAGAGACCAATAATTTTAGAAGAATACTGACAGTCAAAGCAAGCAAGTATAAAGTCGAAATTATACTCATTTGTAGTTACGTCATTCAGGTGAGAAAAAACGTATGGCGTAGATATTTTTGCCAATCAATATTAGGTTAGAAACTTTACCATCGCCTTCAGAAATTAATAGTCTGCGATGTATTTTTATACGTTCAGAAATTATAAATGATTTATTTTAGCAGCATATTATTATATTTTTATATTCCTGTATATACTTTCATTCCCAAAAAATTTAAAAAAATCTTGTAGTATTTATTGTATTATTAACAAACTTAACAATTAACAAATATTATCATAATTAATCATAAATAATGGGACATAAACAACAAGTCCGAAACGGAATTGCACTTCAAATTGAGAATGTGATAGAGCGAGCCGCAGATGCAACAAAATTGAGCACAACAACGATCGCAAATATAAAGAAGAATGGGATAAAATCAGATCAGGATTACGCTGCTCATATATTTTCCAAGCAAAAGACCGCAAAAACCAAAACTACAACATATTTGAAAAGTAGAATTCGGCACGAGCAGTAGATGTAACAAAACAGAGCTTACAAAAATTGTGAATAATGCTATAAAATTATTTTAACTCACTGGAAAAAATTTAAATACTGACAATTTAATTTACTTGTTCATGAAAAAAAATGCTGCTTGAAGGAATATGTTAACACATTAAAATGAAAATACCATTCCAAAAAATAAAACATACAAACTCAAAAAAAACACGCCATATTGCATTACCAAGTTAATGAAATTGCAACGATATGATTGAATACTTAAATGACGATCATAAAATAAAATTTGCTAGAACCAAAAAAGCTTAATCAATCTCGTTAGTATTGTCAGAGTCAGAACTGAAATCAGAGATATTGTCTTCGTCATCGTCGTCTTTGTTAATCGTAATCACAAGTGGCAGAATATCATAGGCATCACACACTTGTATTGCCTCCCAAGCCGTTTCAATTACCTTTTCTATATGAAAAATATATTTTTGCCAATGATCTATAGAAATTTCGTTTATTGCCCTTTCCCATGTAGTCAGAACTTCTGAAGGTGACCCCTTAAAATTGAAAATATAATGATCATATTTTCGTTTACATTTCGACCATACCATTTCAATTGCATTCAACTGGCAATGATAGAGTGGCAGTCGCAAAATTTTGTGTTCTAAAGGTTTAACATATTCATCAAGGAAGTACTTTTTTTCACTAGGGCAGTTTCTGCGTGCAATACTCCATATTTTATCTTTCATGGCTTTTTCTGGAAAGCCAATATTCTTTTTTTTTGCTTCAACCATTCGGTCAGTCTCTGCTTTGTCCAAGATTTTCTCGGGATTTCTTCTAATAAACCAGAATGGTAACTTGCATTGTCCATGATTATAAATGACTTTGGGGGAAGATTTGAAACCAGCTGAGTTTTAAACCAGTTTTCGAAGTTTTTCCTGTTCATATTATCATGATAATCTCCTGTCTTTAATCCTTGAATATTAAATTTGTACCCTTGATGAAGCTATGTTTGGTTCCGCCGTGGACTACGATATAACGATGACCTTAAAAATAAAAGATAATTCAATTCTCTTCTTTTAGAAATCATTCTTCCAGAACATAAATTTAATATAATTAATAAGTAATGTTCCATGCACATACGAGTAGTGTATGGAGTTAAATTCACTCCAATTGTCTTAGAGAGAAATTATATGAAACTATGAAACAGATGAAATTATGAAGTTAGAGGGCCCTTACAAGGGCAATAGTTTTTAATAAAAAAAAAATTTAAAAAGATAATCAGATAATTTTTACCTTCACTGTTTTTCCTTGAATCCGTGTGCTTGGTGTCATCTTGCCAGCTACTACGAAATGATCCCTTGCTAAAAATCTACGTCTCGTCAATGAAAACTGGAGTAAAACCTTCCGGACCTACATTTCTATTTTTGATATACTCCCTTAAAAAATTAATTCTTTTATGAACAATATTTGGCAAGTCCATCAAATATTTTCTGTTATTTGATTTTTTCCACTTGAAGCCTATACTATTGATCCATCTGCTTAAGGAGTCAATGGAAAACTCAAAATATTAAATTTCTTCCCTGAACTTTTCTCTTATTGTTGCCAATATAACATTTTCTTTTCTGGCGTACATAGAATAAACTGTGTCCCGAATTCTATGTTTCAAATATGTTGTAATTTTGGTTTTTGCTGTCTTTGCTTGGAAGATATACGGGCTGCGTAATCCTGATCTGATTTTATCCCATTCTTCTTTATATTTGCGATCGTTGTTTTGGTCAATTTTGTTGCATCTGCGGCTCGCTGTATCATATTCTAAATTTGAAGTGCAATTCCGTTTCGGACTTGTTCCTTTTCCAGTTGAAGAAAAGCCAATATATTTAAAATCATAAGCTGCGATTGTTCATTATACCTATTATATCTTTTTTTTGGCATTATCTAACACTTTTCGAAATAACTCTCAAGAACAAGTTGACAAACCAATATTTTTGATTGACAGTGACGGATATTTCACATAACCTAGTATATAAAAGATGAATAATCATCAGACACCAATTTTTTTCAAAAGTTTGTTGTCGCCGCTGTTTGGAATATGCTAAACAAAGATAAACAAAAATTACGTCATTACAAATGGGTATAATTTCGACTTTACAAATTCTAAAAAATTAAAACTACAGGGGTTTACAATAATATACCCTAAATAACTAAATTGGGGCCAAAATGGGGCTCTCAAACAAGATGAACTATTTAAAAACTAAATACAGAATACTAATAAACTAGTACAAAAACTAGGAAAATAATTAACGTATTTGCATTTTCATAAGAAGTCAATTGATTAAGTATGTTTTTGTAAGATATTAGACAAACTTTTACACTGACAGATAAAAGAAATTTGTTCTAAAAGAAAAACTTTATACTTCACTATAAGACCTTATGGTTATTGTTGACTAGTTGCCTATTATAGTTATAATTAACTTAGAAACTTCAAATATACCAACAATAACTACAAGCTGAGATTTTTTTATGGGATTCGAATTGGAATGATTCCTAAATTTGTGAGGTGTAGCTCATTTTCAATAAAGGGGTTAAGTAAAATAACGTTTTGAAGGTGAACCGAGTCGAATAAGCTCTTTAAAAGAAGTCAGAATCATTAGTTTCAGAGATATATGGCAACATGTAGAGGTTAATTTCAATTCAAACGTTTATATCATAAAATTATACTTATTAGCATAGTTACCAGCTTACGTGCTATTTAAAATTTGAATAAGATTTTGATAAGATTAAAACATACTAAACTAGCGTTTCACTGCCTTGTTTAAAGTAATATATTCATATATAAATGGTAATTGCTCTATTTCCAACTAAACTTAAATAAATACCAAGCATTTAAGCTTTTTTGTAAGCTGGTTAATTTGGAAAGTAATTCTTTTGTTAAGTTTTAAGCATAAGATTAATATATATGTTGTCACCTATACAGAGTGTTTACCAAGTTATCTGATAAATTTCAACCACAAATGTACTGTTACCTAAAAAGTCGAATTAAAATAAAATATAATTAATAGAAGAAAGGAATAGTTTCGTCCGTTGAAAATCCTGACGCAGTAGTCTAGAGGGCAGATATGGTTTCTGCATGATAGACCACCTCCGGATTTTTATTTAGAAGCTTGGGTGGACCAATTGCATGGCCTCGGGAGACCATGCCCGATTTAAATCCTTTAGATTTGTTTTTATGGAGATACTTGAAAAATGAAGTGTACCGTAACTCTTTTACTTTAAAGAATTGTGTGACCGACTTACAGTGGCTGCCGATATTCTGCGTCTTTAGGACTTTAGCAGGTAGTTCTTTAGCGGGTAGCAGGAGTATTTAAATTAGTGCACCGAAATTGGATTCGACGGCCCAAGCTTGCATAGCAGTCAATAAAAACAATTTTGAACAGCTGTTATAAGAAGTTAGTGAACTGTCATATTTTATTATCTCTATTTCTGTTAGAACTTTCATTTTTTTTTAAATAAACTTAAGTGCATATATGCTACAATTGGTCTGATAAGTCTATCTATTTAAAATTAAAAAAAGGTATATTAACGTTAATATTTCGGCAAAGACTCGTATTATTTAACTATTATTAAAAATAATGACAAGTATTGTTATTCAATGTGCAGAAAAGTTTTTAAACTTGGTTTTCGTCTTATTATAGTGTGGTCGTATATTAAAAGAAAAATCGAAGCGGGCAGTATGTACGGTGCAATAGATAATTGTGATAAACAGAGAGGATTTTTATCAAACGTTTTCCTAATGGCCCTATGTGTAGAAAATATTTATGAGAAACTTGAATTTCTAAGTTCCATAGAGTGCATTGCAAAAATTTTCCAGATGATTAGTTAATTTAAGACGAAAACAAAAGCTAAAATAGAAGCCTACAGTCTACTTTGATTATCGCAGATATCTAAGAAGTAATTGTATAAGGAGTAAAAATCACCTTTACGAAAAATAAATGATACATCAATTAACAGAAAATTACCAGGAAAATATAATTCGTTTTCAAATCAGGTTGCGAATATCATATCTTAACTTATCATATCTAAACATTATATTTTGCAACCGACACCCACCGAATAAGGAACTAGATCACCCAATTTAATGTTAATTATTAAGAATAAGACTACCCATCCAATGCTGCAGCCTTTCGTACTGGCTGAAAAAATGCGATCCATAAAATAAGTCGGAATAAAAATAAATAATTATAAAAAAATTATTTATATTAAATATTAATGGTGAATAAATAATTATTTATAATAAATTTGAAAATGCATGCCATCGATCTTCTTATTACTGAAATTAGAATAATACTATTGAATTTGTTATCGAAATTACCTTGCAATCAGATAATGATCCACCGTATTATGCCAAAATGCCTGTGAACTATTAAGACAATAATTTTGTTAGTGAATGCAGCTGTGGAATAGCAAACAAGAATATTTAAAGCAAAACGTATTGGTTCGTATGTTTAAAAAAAAAGTCCTTATTCAGATTTTGAAATTAAAAAAGATACCTTCTTCTGTTTTTTCCAACATAACACTAAGATAGTTGACTTATGTAATTATCAAGTTTATAGTATTGGGGATAATATCCAGGAATATGCTACAAAATCGACCAATTATAAGTAAGCAGTTTTATTAATACATTTTTTTTATATAAGTAAATATTGGTACGTTTTTTATTGTTAAAGATTTTTCATATTTAACTCTAACACAATGTAGCTCCTTTCATTATTCTTAAAATTTTTATTTTACTATACTATTCTTTAAAATTAGTATTTCCAGCTTTTATTCACCACAATTTTAAAACTCTAATTTTAGTTAGATATATGTATATATAGTAGCGCATTATTAATTTCCTTGAATAATATAATATATTAGAGTATGTATCTATTATGGATATTTAACTTTTTCCAAATGAAAAACATGATATATATATGTGAAATAAAAAACATTAATGTTTTTAATAAGAAATATTTAGGGCAAACAAGGACTCTAAGAAGCTTCCATCATAATGTATCGAGTTTAAGCCAAAGCTTTGTGTATTTTTAAATAGTTTAAATTGTACATTTTGACATAATTTGAGAAAAAATGAAAACTCCAAGTCTCAGTCTCAAAATGTCTTTTTTATTGTTCAGGTGACATGTTTTGCTAATGAAGCATCATCAGACCTATAATAAACAGAAAAACACACGTAACTACAATAAAACCTTACACTAAAACAAAATCAAATATTAAAAATTAGATAAAATTACCTTATAGCTAGGTGACCTGCTAAGTACTGGCAAATATAATTTAAATATGAGAATACCCACATATTTTGTAATAAAAAACAATAACACGGCACAAAAATTCAACAAAAAATATAAAAAAAGGGGAAAAAACGTGACAGGTGTAGGATTTGAACCCACGCTCTAAAGTCGATCTTAGTGAAACATCAGACCGTTAACCAATCGGCCAGCCCTGCCTACGAATATTAGAGTCAAAGGTATATATGCGTATCGTGAGCAGAAACAAGAAGTTAGATAAGATTATTAAAGATAAGTCCTGGCTCAAAGGTGAAAACATCATTAACGCATGTCAAATTTGGACTCTTTTTGGCTTTGGTGATTTCCATTTTCTCCAAGAGATCCAACTTTCTACTCTTAGGGCACTCGTGAACAATGGAAACATTTTCAGGGACGGAAAAACTATGACCCGTTGATAATAAATGGTTAGCAAATGCTGACTTAGTTTCTGTGGTGTTGGTGTCCCTGAACTTATTAACGAGGCTTAGGTGTTCCTGTACCCTTGTGGATACTCTCCTTCCTGATTGTCCTACATAAACGGCAGGGCAATCCCTACAATTAAGACAATATACACCCGATTTAGATAGAGGATCACTTTTATCCAACGTCTTTACTAGGTTCCTTCTTAGCGAGTTAGTCGTTTTGAAAGCTATGGAAAGGCTGAAAGGCTTAAAAAATTTTGCAAGTTGTTGAGAAATGCCGCCGAAATAACTAAGGCATCTAAAATTATTATTGTTGGTGATGTTGTTCGGTGGGTGGACGATGTGATAGGACAGTTTATATTTATTATAAAATTTGTAATATAATTTGTTCAAGCTGTGAAGTGAGAAATTATTGTTTACAGCAATTATTTTTATAATATTATGTTCTTTTTGAAAAGCGTCTTTGGACAGAGGTAATTTAAATAAACGGTAGAACATTGAATTAAAGGCTGCATATTTGTGTTGATAAGGGGAATTGGAGTTAAATTGGATTATATTATCTGTTGCAGAAGGTTTGCGATATACTTCAAAAGAAATACTGTTATTATTTCGGTATAAAAGAAGATCTAAAAAGGGTAATTTTCTGTTTGTCTCTCTTTCCAGCGTAAAAGAGATTTGATTATGAAGGGAGTTAATGAATGACAAGAAATCTAATAAATCATTCTCGTCACCAACCCACAACACGCACACATCATCCACGTACCTCTTATAAGCTCTCAAAAAGCCCGCAAAGCGACTTTTCATGATTTTCTCCTCCAAGTGACTCATGAAGACCTCGCTCAAAAATGGTGAAAGACAAGAACCCATGGCGAGACCAGTTTTTTGCCTAAAGAATTGATCATTAAATTTGAAGAAATTTTGTTCCAAAACTAATGATAAAAGGTGGATAAGATTATCTACCACCAGTTTTGGCAAAGTACTATTATTGTTTAGCAGGATCTCAACCAATGTTAAACAATCTGACGAGGGTATGCTGGGGAACAAGTTCTTTACATCTAAGGAAAGCAAAATGGCATTGTTTGGAACATCTATTTGCTTTAGATAATTAGCAAATTCAATTGAGTTTTTAATGGAGAATTCGTTTCGAAAACCAGTTACTTCTCTTAAAGTATTGTTAAGCCAAGAGGATAATTTATAGCAAGGAGAGTTTACGAAGGAAACTACTGGTCTTATCGGGTTTCCCTCCTTATGAATCTTAGGTAAGCCATAGAGCACAGGAGTACGTGGGTTCATAGGGTATAGGTTAGATTTAGTGGTGTTAAAGTATTCTAGAGTTATAAGACATCGATCTAGAGAATTCTTAAGTTTTGAGAAAAAACTAATCGTTGGATCCCTAGTAATAGTCACGAAGTCGTCAGTCGATAGAAATTTCGTCACTTTAGCCACATAGTCGAGTCTATTCATGACTACCAAACAAGAGCCTTTGTCTGCTCTGGAAATTAGAAGATCGTGCGTTTCAATTTTGTTTTTAACAGAATTAAGGTGTTGTTTGCTGTAATTATTAGGGACAGAGTTATGTCTCTCAGAGTTAAGAAAATTAATTATTTTTGATCGTAAAATGTTTTTGTTAGGAATATTAACAGACTGAATGATGTTCTCAGCCTCCACTGCCAGGACCTCTCTAGTGTTTCGATTTATTTGTTGCGAAAAATTAAATTTGAAATTTAAATTTAAGATATTTTCCTCCTCGGGGGTAAAAGAAACTTTAGATAAATTAAGAAAACGTTTGTGAAACAAGTTACTATTGCTCTTACCCAGCTCTCGCTTCTGCTCTAAATGGTCAGGACTCTTTGGTCTTTGTGAAATTCTTAAGTTGTACAATTTCTTACTAAGCCTACGGTATGTATTGGCACCAAAATCTTCTACATCTTCTCTCAATTTAGAATCCAAGGATAGAAACTCCGCAAAGGACAACGTTAACGTCAACGTAAAATATAAGTACTTGAGTTTAGAGTTGACTCTGTTAAGTGTTTTGTAATGTTGTTTTATTTCCTCCTTAATCCATATCCGTCTTTCTATGTTCAAAGCTCTCTGTGAAGATGAAGTGTGTGAGCCGCATCTGATGTTAACGAACTTCGGCGTTAAACCTGATTTTAGGCAACTTTGTAGGAACCAAATTTTCAGTAAAAGGTTCTTTCTTGCAATTAGGTGGGATCTGTACAGTCGGACAAGTTTGGCTTGACTAGCATTTTCAAATTAAAAGAACTCGTCCATTATCTCAAAGAGACTTATGTAACTAGAGTCACTTGGAGGAGAAAATCATGAAAAGTCGCTTTGCGGGCTTTTTGAGAGCTTATAAGAGGTACGTAGATGATGTGTGCGTGTTGTGGGTTGGTGACGAGAATGATTTATTAGATTTCTTGTCATTCATTAACTCCCTTCATAATCAAATCTCTTTTACGCTGGAAAGAGAGACAAACAGAAAATTACCCTTTTTAGATCTTCTTTTATACCGAAATAATAACAGTATTTCTTTTGAAGTATATCGCAAACCTTCTGCAACAGATAATATAATCCAATTTAACTCCAATTCCCCTTATCAACACAAATATGCAGCCTTTAATTCAATGTTCTACCGTTTATTTAAATTACCTCTGTCCAAAGACGCTTTTCAAAAAGAACATAATATTATAAAAATAATTGCTGTAAACAATAATTTCTCACTTCACAGCTTGAACAAATTATATTACAAATTTTATAATAAATATAAACTGTCCTATCACATCGTCCACCCACCGAACAACATCACCAACAATAATAATTTTAGATGCCTTAGTTATTTCGGCGGCATTTCTCAACAACTTGCAAAATTTTTTAAGCCTTTCAGCCTTTCCATAGCTTTCAAAACGACTAACTCACTAAGAAGGAACCTAGTAAAGACGTTGGATAAAAGTGATCCTCTATCTAAATCGGGTGTATATTGTCTTAATTGTAGGGATTGCCCTGCCGTTTATGTAGGACAATCAGGAAGGAGAGTATCCACAAGGGTACAGGAACACCTAAGCCTCGTTAATAAGTTCAGGGACACCAACACCACAGAAACTAAGTCAGCATTTGCTAACCATTTATTATCAACGGGTCATAGTTTTTCCGTCCCTGAAAATGTTTCCATTGTTCACGAGTGCCCTAAGAGTAGAAAGTTGGATCTCTTGGAGAAAATGGAAATCACCAAAGCCAAAAAGAGTCCAAATTTGACATGCGTTAATGATGTTTTCACCTTTGAGCCAGGACTTATCTTTAATAATCTTATCTAACTTCTTGTTTCTGCTCACGATACGCATATATACCTTTGACTCTAATATTCGTAGGCAGGGCTGGCCGATTGGTTAACGGTCTGATGTTTCACTAAGATCGACTTTAGAGCGTGGGTTCAAATCCTACACCTGTCACGTTTTTTCCCCTTTTTTTATATTTTTTGTTGAATTTTTGTGCCGTGTTATTGTTTTTTATTACAAAATATGTGGGTATTCTCATATTTAGATTATATTTGCCAGTACTTAGCAGGTCACCTAGCTATAAGGTAATTTTATCTAATTTTTAATATTTGATTTTGTTTTAGTGTAAGTTTTTATTGTAGTTACGTGTGTTTTTCTGTTTATTATAGGTCTGATGATGCTTCATTAGCGAAACATGTCACCTGAACAATAAAAAAGACATTTTGAGACTGAGACTTGGAGTTTTCATTTTTTCTCTAGTTACATAAGTCTCTTTGAGATAATGGACGAGTTCTTTCAATTTGACATAATTTTCTTAACATAAGCCTTTATTTAAAATATTGTAAACTACAAAAATATTTTAGCAAATTTCAGCTTAAATCGTTAATAAACAAAGTCACATGACCTAGAACTGGTATTTGTTTTGATCATATCTTTTTTAAGTTCAAAGTACATTACTACATAATTCAAAATCATTTGTTTTTCATAACCATATTACTGAACACTATACCGTAGCACTAATTGTTCCTTTTACACAACCTTTAAATGAAATAAAACCAGCAATGTATACGCTGAGAGACTATTTCAAATGAATTCGTTAACTTCTATAGCGACCTAGGTCACAATCTTGCGAAAAAAATGAAAAACATGCCAAATTATAAGAACGACATTCAATATTTAGAAAATTCTATGGATTTAAGGCACGTGTCAATCTTTGATGTACCAACAGAACTAATAAATGTTAAAATAAATTTAAATTAAAAATCTCCTAAATAGGACAATATAAGATGTAAATGCATAAAAAAAATATCGACAGAAATTTCATCGACTTGGACGTGGATAATAAATAAGGCGTTAGATACAGGGTGCTTTCCGGTCTGTCTTAAAATCGGAAATAATAAATCGTTATCTAAAAGTGGTGATAAAAAAATATCAAAATATAGACTTTTTAATGAAAATTTTGAAAATTTGAACAATTAAAATAAAAAGAATGACAAATTTCTTAACTAAACTTAATGCATTGTAAGACTTGCAATTTGGTTTTAGGGAAGAAACCTCTACGCAGCATTTAAAGTTTTAACTTCGCTGATGACTGCTCGTGTATCTATCAAAGGCATTTGGTACTGTCCGTCATGAGACATTCTTAAAAAAACATAGCTGTGGACTCCGACGTGAAGTTTTAGATTTTCTTAGGCTGCTTTGCAGATAAAATGCAGCGTGTTGACATTAATGGAGCAATAAGCAGTGAAAACATCTCTTTCAGGTTTGGTGTACCCCAGTGAACTGTGTTGAGTCCTCTACTTTTTACGGTTTATATAGACGACATCTTAAACTAAATAGAATGCTTGTTAGTTTTGCAGATAATACCGTTTTACTCTGTAGAACAAAGTAACATCTTAGGTAACTTACAGAAGTTTTTTTCAAGACAAGCAACAGTAGAATTGTGAAATATTTAAATATTTCGGTATTAAAATTCACAATTTATTTAAATAGGACCTTCATAGCAATGAAGTTGTTCAGAAGTTAAGGGGACGTCTCTCAAAATTTATACACCTTCGAGACTTTTTGACTACCGATCACTTAAACATTGTATAAAAATATCTCAATGTTATTTAGTTTATAGTATTTTGGGACCAGAAAGCATTTCTGAAACACATATACAAAAATTAAAATCAAATCAAACATGTTTTTTTTTAATAACTTTTGACAGAGACAGAACACATTCCCCTGAAAATCTTTTTTCTAAAAGTAAGATATTAGATTTGCGTCAACTCTATTCCTTAGAAATCCTTGAATATATATCAAAAAAAAACTAAACCAAGTTAAATATTAATCAAAATTCATCTACTAGACAAAGCTACTAAGCATATCCAACCATGACTCGTAAAACTCATAGTCAAAGGAGGTTAAATTATTATGCTCCAAGATTGTATAACATACTCTCAAATGGTATAAGGTTGAAGGCTTTACTCTTTCAAATACAAAACTGGATATTTTTCAAGGGTAGAGAAGTTCTTAGTGATTTAATAAATCTTAAATAGATACAATAAATGTTTTTTGTTTCAAACTGGTTAAAACAAACTTTCTAACACGGCTATAGTCTGTTGATTTAATAAGGACATAATTCACTTTAAAAACACCATCAAAGCCTCTCAATTCTAAAAATATTTCTATAAAAAGTCTTTTTCAAAAACTTAGGTCTAAGAATGGTCTATCAAAGTTTGGCAAAGTTAAGAAACCCTTTAGAAAACCCAAAAGATAAAATAAAGATTAATGAAGGTCTGGGATCCAAATAAAAGGTCCAATCCCTTATAGTCAATCATATAGTTTAGTTAATGTTTAAGATTTGTTTTACCATACTTCATTGCTTTTTCCACTCTATTAGTTACATCTGTAACTAATTACTTACATCTTATATAAGGAGATTTATAATGTAGTTTTAAGATTTTCCCGAATATGCTAACATCGTTAGCGAAACACGCGTCGAGAGTAAAAATAAAAAGTTTTGGTTAGTGGTAAAACTGTCTCGTAATTTGAGCGTCACACCAAAGGTTCCAATCATAGAATGATTACATTTTGCCGTGGTTAAAAAAATCACGGTCAAATTAAAAATAATCCTATAATTCAATTGAATATACCGGTCATTAGATTATTAATTCTTAGGTTTTGCGTGTAAATGCTTTTTATATGCTTAAAATAATTCAACATAAAATTCTTTAAATCCAATATTTACTTACCGCTGATGTATGGTCTTAGCTCTTCCGGAAGGCGATAATTTCCTGTTAAATTCTGCCTGCAGAAGATTAGGATTGAACACGTTCGTATTCGCGGAAGAGCTATTATTGTCTTCTTCGTCAGCGTCACCACATGCATCAACAGAAGAATCCGTATTTTCAACTAATTTAGGCATAACGCTATTGGTGCGATTTAAGCAACTGTCAAGGCTTCTAAATCCCATAGAGCTTGATGAACTCGATGATGATCCATATTGGTGTTTAAACTGCATTCTTCTAGTTGCTGTAGTATCTTCCAAAGACTTTGTTTGTGGTACCTTTTTAAAAGCTCTTGGTGGCTTTTCAATTCCGGGTGAAGTTCTAATTACTATTTGTTTTGGCTTGGTCAACTGCTGAGGCGCGTTTGGAGCAGTGGTTATCCACTTACCACCTCTTATTGGTGAACTAGGTGGGCTATTATCACTATCTACAATGGCATTTGAGCGAGGAAGAAAAGGCGTTTTCCCAAAGAATGTGCGTGATTTAACAGGACTTTTAGTTTTATCCTGAAAGGCTGGCGGTGGAGATATTATTGGAGTTACAGAAGGTGGAGACGAAGGCTCTGGCAGTGGAGAAGGAGATTTGTGCTTTCTTTCAAAATTCATTGTTTGAAGTTGAAGAGCAGCAGGTCGTTGCAGATGGGAGCTTCGAAAGTTATCGACGTTAGATTCACGTCGCACATCTATTTTAGGCAGCTCAGGTCGAGATGGTTCATTGCGTGCTTCCAACCGTTTTTCTGCTTGAGAATCAATGCTGGCTGTACGGGAAAAAGAAAGACACTTGCTTGGTTCGCTGTAGAAATGATAATTTGCTAGTTTCACACCCGTTCGACGAGATTGTAATGATTTTGCTAGGTTAATTGAGTAACTTGCTTTGTTTGCCTTGTTTCTGTTATCCTCTACAGATCGCTGCGCTACTTGAACCCATCCTGATTTTCCCAAGTAAACACCATCTACCTCTCGATCACACCATCTGCAAAAACAAACAAAAAATATTACTTTTTAACGTGTAAAAATAGCTAAAATATTTTATTCAAAAAGGATACATTTTACGACAGCTTTAAGGCTTTTCTTCTTATTTATAGTTTTATTGCTTTACGGGCTAAAATTATAAATAAAGTGACTATTTTTTTAAACAAGCATGAGGAATAAAACTTTAAACCTTTTATTAATACAAATTATATGGAAGAATTTAGAAAGATTCTTCTATCTCAGCAATAAATTTGACTTTGCTTAAACTATTTAAAAATATTGTTTTTGAAATTAAATTTAATTATTTTATTTAAATCGTATTACAATGTATTCTAATGAACTATAAATATTTACTTTTCACTTATACATATATTTATTATTAAAAGATATATAGGTTCAACAGATTAGACTAAAATTTCACAAATTAGAGAAATTGTTAGAGAAATTCTCCAAAGTTTATACTGTGTTCAATAAAAGATCGTTTTCTGTATCAAAGTATTAAGATACTTTTTGTTTTCTGTCTCTTATTTTCCTAGATTATAACAAAATTTTATTGTTTGAAAATATTAAAGTAGCATATATATTTTCTATATTTTAGTATTACAAAGTAATTTTTCTGTTACTTAAAAACTCCTGAATCTTCATATTCATCATATCAAAATCATATTAAAATACATATTATGAATATGAAAACCCAAAAATTTCTAGTTAATTAATTTATGTTTAATAATTTTGTGGTTTATTCTGTACAACGTTTTTGCAATAAATATTATTTATTTTTAAAGCGGCTTTTTTACAGGATTTATGAACATTTATTAAATGGACACGTTGATGTAGTACGTGCCTATAAACTTTCAAAAGTAATTTTTCAGAGAATATTTTGCCAACAAACTTGATAATACTTTGCAAGTTAATATAGGTTTAAAATTTAATTATTATAAGAAACAAATCTTACATTTAAAATTACTAGCCGTAATTTTGCTTTTCAAAGAATTTCACCCAGATCTCTTAAATATGACTCCACTGGATTAAATAAATCTAGCTAGATATATATGAATGAGTCTTTTTCTATAATAAAAAGAGTTAACAAATTTAAAAAAAATTACTATTATTAAAATTTTTCGGTAAGGATTATTTAAAAAAAAAGTTGACACCCCGTATCCTAAAAATGAAGCATTACCGGAGTCATCTTTAAATAAACTATTCATCTTAAAATGAGTCAAAGAATCATTCCTTGTAGTTTGAATAATACCGTTCTAATGCTTAATACCGTATACCAAACATTTCTAAAAATTCATTAAAGTACTATAAAATTACAGTTCGCGGTAGAAATTGCAATAGTATGTATAATTTGAAGTCTAGAACATACATTATTTTTGTGCTTTGATTTTGAAATTAAGTGTCATTAATTCAACTAGTTTGGGCCTCTACTTCTACATTTTTAATCTTATTTGAGAGCCTCAAATTAGGTTATTTTAATATGAATCCTTGTAGTTTGCATTATAGGTACTTGTTTGTTTTAATTCTAACTGATCTCTTGAAAATTGTTCGCAAAAAGAATACAAATGAAAAAAGGTCAATACATTTTTCGAAGCCTTTCTAGATTTTTCAATGAGTCTTATCTCTCTTAAAGAGGGCCCAATTTCATGACATTTTAATCAGATTACTTGTTTATCTTTGAATTAGTTTAAAAGACGATAAGGGAAAAAGTGTTTTTCTTACTAATTAAATTGAGTCGCAATACAATTAGGTAATAACTGTATAAAAATTAAACTTTTTAATAACAATAGGTTTTCTAAAATAGTCTATAGTCATATTGATATAAAATATAATCTTACCTAACTGGAGACATATCCCTTTGGTAATTTCCACTAAATGTAAAAATTCCCGGAGAGTTAACTTCAGATCCGGAATGAAAGCTTGGTGAAGTACTCCATTTGTGCGCTGTACTACTACCTCTGCTACTGCCTAAGGATTGATGCTTTTTTAGAGATGGCCCCTACAATAATAAATGACACTTATTTTAGGACAAAACTTGAGAGAAAATTCAAATTTAAAAAAATTACAGAAATTTGTATTATAAACTACTCAAAACCGAAAAGGAACCACTCCATAAGCTTATATTTCAAGTATTTTGTAATTAAACGAAAATATTATTTTATAATCACAATGAGATTTCAGCCATATTCGTTGAGTTCTAAACAATTTTTTTTTGTATGAATATACTCAGAAAAATGTTTTGTACATTTTAATGTTAAGAATTCCTTATCAGCGCATATTAAATTTGCTCCAGTTTTTATCAGTTTTAGTTAAAATTACAGTGAATACGTGAATACTGATGTACTAGGTAGAAGAATACGCTGTACAGTGTACCTAAATGAAGTTGAAATCCCTAGGGCCGTAACATTAATTTAGAAAGGTTATTCCAGAAAAAGAGTCGCAGAAATTCTGAATGTGATTCGGGCCGCTATAAACAGAGCATAGATTCGGTATTTAATTTATGGCAATATCAGAAGAAGGTCCTATACTTAACTTCAAAGGGCCACATCACCTCGGGAAGACCGTTTATTAAGTCTGTGAGCGATTAAGAAACCAGAATTTTTAATTAAATAGTACATAATAGACTTCATCAGTCTCAATTGCGTGCTAGGAGGCTAGTTAGAGTGCCTCGTTTAACACCAGAGCATTAAAGAGCTCGAAGAATTTTTGCCAGAACACATTGCCATTGGACAATACCACATTGCAGCAATGTTTTGTTTACGGAGTCCAGATTCAGCTTACATCACAACGATGGACGAGTTGGGGTATGGCGACGAATAGGTGAGCGGTATTTGGACTTGGCTGTGCAAGAAACTGTTCGGTTTGGTTGAGGGTATATTATGTTATGGGCTGGTATACAGGGTATTCATTTGAAAACTTCCCACCACGGATTTATCGAAAACCACTGTTTAAAAAAAAAAAACGCCGAAATACGTCAAAAGGTTTTTCAAGGGGGACAACTTTCTAACCTAAAATTACTTCACCCTCTGCCCCCCAGGGCCATTCCCTTAAAAATTCTAAATAGCAAGGGGTATCGAGTAATAGCTTGTTTAAAAGGTCTTCCGAAGTCTTTTATTTTGACGTTTGATTTTTTTTAATCGGTCGATTCGTTTTCAAAAAAATTAGAAAAATGTTTGTTTATCTTAATTGGTTCAGATAGAAAACATAAAAATATCACTTTTTATTTCAATAAGTGTTCAAAATGTTGCTCGTTTTTGGCCAAACAATAATATAGGCGATGTTCAAATTCTTGACGGACATTTTCAAAAACATGTGGGATATCATGGCAGCTCTCGATAATGCGTTGACGTAGTTCAAACTTTTAGGTTGGGGAGTAAATACAATAGATTTCAAATGACCCCATAGAAAAAAGTCTAATGACGTTATATCAGGAGATCTAGCAGGCTATTCTATAGGCCCCCTTCGCCCTATCCATTTATCTGGAAACTTTTTTTTAAACAGTGGTTTTCGATAAATCCGTTGTGGGAAGTTTACAAATGAACACCCTGTATGTTTAAATAGACGTATCGACTTAGTGGTAATTGCAAACGGTTCCTTAACGGCATTATGTTACTTAGAAGAACCTTTAACACCACACATGATTCCTTTTGCGTATAATAGGGAAGCAGATTTCATTTTACAACACGATAATGCTAGGCCACGGGTGGTTAGGATAATAACAATTTTTTTAAATGACCATAATAATAAAGTTATGGAATTGCTGGCTAACAGTTCGGATCTTAATCATATCAAACATCTGTGAGATACATTAAGATGAAGATTATTGAAGCCTATGCAAAGCATCCACCAACTTAAAAAACTTCTTGTTCAAGAATGTGAACAACTACAACAGGAGTTGATCAGAAATATGATTGTGAATATGCCCAACTGTTGTGCTGAAGCTATCAGGGCCAGAGGGCCACATACTCGCTACTAAGGTCTAAAACATTTACAATTTTAACAGTATCTTTCACAAATAAAGCAGACAATTATAACTTTTGTAAAAAACTATTACACAGAAAATAATTAATTTTTTTTCAAGTAGCCCCTTTTTCGTTTCGAGAAGTTTGTTATCCTATACTACACTGGTCCGCAAAATTAACCTGACAACGAAAATTTGGCTTAAATTCAATCCCTAATAACTTTTTTAGTATTGCATCAATCTTGATAATTTTTTTCCCAATTTTAGTCGGCTTTATTGCCATAATTTTTCATATCGACGCTACAAACATTTTAAGAGAATTTGTTATAATACAGGGGTTAATTAAAAAGTCAAATTCTACTCTTAACTTTTAAACACTCTGTGGAGAAAATTCACAACCAAATAATGACAAACTCCAGGGATAGCCCTTGATGACTTGTGTCTAATAGAGAACCTGTAGCAGGTCCACGAGTTGTTAAATTCTGATCCGCTAACCTGCTTCGTAGGTATTGTGTAAAACCAAGTTACCGTAAGCATCTACCAGTCTTCTTACGAAAGCTGGAGCAGAGGCTATTCACTCTCGAAGAACTTTAAGGCGAAGAAATCGATTCTCAACAGCGTGTGTGGCCCTTCGTCTTTCCTGTGCAGATCTATTTGAATAAAAACCAGTTTGTCTGAACCTTTGTATCGGATCGAATACCGCACTGCGTGGATGGACAAGCTATTCTGCAAGATACCTACTCGGACGACCATCGTCTCGAGGAAGCAACGGCTTGTGCCACTTCTTATGGGCTTATCGTTTTTACGTATCATTTAAGCAACAGGTCCGAAACACACTTTCAAAAATAACTAAAAAAACGCTTCAAAATACTTAAAAATTAAGTCTGTAATTCGTTGATAACAATGCCACGGTCCATTGGACAAACAGTTGATAACAATGCCACGGTCCAATGGACCGTGGCATTGTTATCAACGAACTTCTACATATTTTTTTTGTCAAAACAGCCAACTTTGCAATATTTTTGAAATAAAATTCTTGATGCTAAAATATTATTGCATTGTTTCCTTTAAAATAGTGCTTTTTCTTTAAGAATACAGATATCAGAATGAATCAAAAAGTAGGTTGTTAAGAAAAGATCGGGCTTGAAAATGCAGTAAAAAGAATCATTATTTGATAGTGAATTTTTTCCACAGGGTGTTGAAAAGTTTAGCGTAAAATACAACTTTTCGATAACCCCTGTATAACAACAAACCAGTTGGAAATTTTCGTACCTTCGCTATCAAAAAACAATGACAATAAAGCGGCCTACAGCTTGGCAAAAAATTATTAAAATCGATGCAATACTGAAAAAGATATTAAGGATTGAATTTGAGCCAAATTTTGTCCGGTTAATTTTGCGGGCCAGTGTAGTAACAAATATCAGAAGTAAGCTAAGCCCAACCAACTTCAGTTAACTAATAATAAATAGGTTTATCGAATTGTTTGCAGAAAGCAACCGCAAAGAATAGCAAATAATTGCTTTAGGTTTAATTTGAAAATAACAAGACGGGCGGGCCTCAAGCCATTAGGAGGTCGGTCTACCAGTTAATTCGATTAGTTTACACCCGAAACCCGTAATATAGTCGTGGCGCAAGTTGCAACACGTCAGTAAGTGGATATTATCTGTCTACCTAACAGTTAGTTCTAAGCAAGTACATGTGCTAACTTAACTAAAAAACGAGTTTAGTTATGACTTTTACTTTTTTAATTTATGATGACAATCTTGAGTATAATTTATTTTATTGTTGCTGTAGTATTATTGTCCAACTTACTACTTTCGACTTTAGCCTAAAAAAGAGGTCATATTGTTTTGATGATTTTTCTAAATTATAACGAGACCTCCTGGAGATCCATAGACTCTATTAGGTACTGATCTGAATTCTTTTAATAAGACAATTGTCTTTAATTGTATCAAGTTACTCAATTTTAATTAGTTACGCAATTAATATATAATTTTTGTATTTTGTTTTTTTCTAAATAAAATCATCGATCAGTCCATATTCATCCAGTGCGACTGATCGATCCAGTTCTGGACATGATCCTATTTTATGCCTCTTATATCGGCTTTGTGTCGATCTGTTTAATATCATCGGACCATCTAGTCTCAAGACGACCACTAGTCTTCTGCTTCTCCTTGCTTCCTGTCTAAGCCTCTGTGCTATTGGTCCATCTGTTATCCCGCATTCTCGCAATGTGACCCGCCCAATTCTATTTTAGAATTGCTATTCGTTCTACTGTGTCAATCATTCTGTTATACATAGCTCAGCGTTTGTAATGTGATCTCGGAGGGTAAGTCAAAACACACTGAGGCACTTTTTTTTGCACACTGAGGCACTTTGAAGTTAGGCGGTGTAGTCTGTAGGATAGTCCAAAGTTTAATTGCCAAATTTTTTTTGAACATCGATAATTATCCTGCATAATAATTATTTGGACTCTACAATCTTAGTGGAGATGTTGGCAGCGAGGTTTCGCGTTCGCTTAATTACAGCGAAAACAAACCCTGTAACAAACGAAAACAATCCTTCCAGCTATCAAAAAGAACTGCATGGAAAACCACCCGTCAAGTTTTCATTGTTGACTGACGTAGACTTGACGTTTAAAAAATAGGTATATCTCATTTGCTACGCATCTAGTAATCTCTAACAATACCTAAACAATACACTTTAGTTGAATACTATGTCAGTTTGACAATCTTTGTTCGAAATTATCTCACATGGTATATATTTTTACTTCTCATTTTAAATAGTTTTTAATGCAAAATATCAATCAAGCAAAAAACCGCATCAGAACTACCGATTTTCTTATAATCTCTTTCTGGTCGCCACCACGTCGCATTAGATAGAAAATCGGCAATGTTATTATTCCCTGGCGCACCAATCAGCATTAAGTACGTCAGCTGCTCCAGTAGCGAGGGTGCGCCGTGACGGAGACAACTCAGCACTCATTTAAAATTTATCAAGAGGCAAAGGTCATCTTGCGTCTCAGCTGAAAAAAGTAATCTCGCTCTCACTCTCTCGACATCGATTATATCTCTACTCTTATTTTAAAATCTCTAAATTAAAAATATTTTTTAATTTGGCAAATCAATTAGTATACAGTGTACCAGGATGAGCGAATTTCGGGATGAAATTTGATCGTTTGGCATCCAGCCCTGCTTGATTAAAAAATTAAATTTGGCATATTTTAAATTTTTTTTAAATCAAGCATAACGTGATACGAGCATTTTTTAAATTTTATGCGTAGGTAAAGTAGTATTTCTAAGCAAGATTAGGTAGAGTTTATAAGAAACAGTTGTTTAGAATACAAAATTATGTCCGAATACCGAAATTCATAACCATAGGCCTACTTTGATTTTTACGTTTGAATTATGTATTATTTAATTATTCCTAACTTTTTTGAAAGTTTAAACAAAAACCAAATAAATATTAATAGTTAAAATAGTGACAATTATTTTGAAAATTATTGCCCTTGGACTAATTCTTTTTACGATGGTTAGAAATTTTTTACTCGTGGAATGCATGCCGCTTATTGGGTTCCTTTTTGCTGCATTTACGAGTTTTTATCGAACTTTTTTAAATTAAAACATTCTCATAATTTATCATTAAATGTGGCAGCTACTATAAAACATTGTCGCTGTCAAAGTTATGTACAAAAAACGTACTCACGTCATTTTCTTATTGTAAAGTTTATAAAAGTTCTTAATAATATTATCAGAATTTACAGAAAAATGTTAAATTTGAAGCAGATTTTCATTGTGTAAATAGTATGTCGTTAAAGTACGTTTTGAATCTTTTTCGTGAAAAACATCCGCAAGTCGAAGTAACAATATCTTCTGCGAAACGACTAATTAAACTTTTTGAGGCCACGGGTAGTGTTGAGATGAAAAAAAAACAGAAAAAGAGATACGATGAAAATGATGCTGCTACAATCCTTGCTTTGAAGTCAATTCGTGAAAATCCTCGGATGTCATTGAGAGCTAGGTCGGCGGTGCTGAACATAAGCAAATCTAAATTTCAAAGAATTTATCATGCCAACAATATTAAAGCATTCAAACCAAGGTACTTAAATACTTTAGAAAACTGCTTTGTTAGGCGATAAAATTTTAGAAAACAGGAATTTTCATAAAAAAATAATATTTTCGGACAAATCTACTTTCACGATAAATGGTGTAATTTCATCCCAAAATTGTCAATTTTTGTCCAATGAAACGCCAAACTTTGAAATCCATAGCAAGAGGCAATATTTTCAAAAAGTCAACGTATGGTGTGCCATATCTTACCATTTAGATATTATTAAACCGTACTTTATTGAAGAATCTCTTAATCAAGAAACGTATCTTCAAATTTTGAAAAGATTTTTTGAAGAATACTTAGAACCTTTACAGGTTGATCAAAGAATAAATCTTTATTTTTAACACGGCTGTCCAGCGCACTTCACTATTCGAGTAGCAGAATGGTTGAATACAACTTTTCCGAATCAATGGATTGGAAATCGCGGCCCAAATGTGTGGCCGCCAAGGTCACCTCTTTTAACCATTTCTGATTCCTACTTATGGGGCCGGCTCAAGCAAATTGTTTATTCCGAGCCATCACCGAAAGACAGGGAATTACTAAAACAAAGAATTCTAGTACTCTCGCTTGTAATTCAATTTCCACTAAAGAAATTTAAAATTCTTTTGAAATGTTTAGGAAAGATATTAAAAAATGTTTCGATAATGGAGGTAACTACATTGAATAAATTTGAAATAGGAAAATAAAATAAATTTTCTTGTTGAATTAGACGTACTATGTACATTTTATTACAAACATATTTTTAAGGATGTTTTGTAACTCTTAGATCAGTGATTTAACTATTAGATAAATAAATTATTTAGTTTTTCTCTAATAATTAAATATGAATAAAAAAATTAATTGGTACACAAAACGTAAAAATTAAAGTTGGCCTATGGTTATGAAATTTCGTATTCGGGCATAATTTTGCATTCTAAACAACTTTTTTTCTATAAACTTTTTTTATATCTTGCCTAGAAATACTATTTTACCTACTCATAAAATTTAAAAAATGCTTGTATTAAGGCATGCTTGATTAAAAAAAATAAAAATATGCTAAATTTTATTTTTTAATCAAGCAGGGCAGGATGCCAAACGGTCAAATTTCAACTACAAAATTTTTTGTCATTTTTACGTATAAATTCGCTCATCGTGGGACACACTGTAGATAAATGTTAATTCATTAGCTATATGTAAGCTAAAAGAGTTGTTTACCTGTTTGCAATTTGAATAGAATTGTTAAGTGATAATACTTCTCGTGCGAACGTTTGTGTTATAAATGATATTTAAGCATTATTAGGAAAAGGAGTAAAATTGTTTGCTGGTTCATGCAAATAAATTTGTAGTACAGAAGGATTTGTGGTTTAAATTTTCAACGCGCTAAATAAAAGTGCCTAAAAGACAGAAGGTTTTCTCCCTCCCAAAACATGATCGGTAATAATTAAAATTCCCTTAATCTCATTATTTCAATGATTTTTAAACAAGGGAATATGTCGTGCTTTGGAACAGAATCTATAAATATTATAAAATTTATAAATATTATTAATTTTTTTGTTTATATAAATTTGTTTTAATCGATATTTCAGTAATTTTCGGAGTGGTTAAAAATTTTCGATAATTTTGTATGAAAGCGTAATTTTCTAAAAACAACATGAGTTGTAAAATATCAATACAATTATTGTTTCGCCAACTAATAATTCTACGATATATACAGGGTGTTTCAGAACTATGGGATCAAACTTCTGGGGGTTGTTCAGTGCAACAGAACAATCCATTTAAGTATAGGAACCCATGTCCGGAAATGCGTCACTACGCCACTACGGCCCTAAGAGGCGTTAAAATTTATAAAAAAACATTAATTACCTAAATAGGATCTGCTGCATTTATTTTTACCTTTTGTACATGGTACCATAACAACAATTGTTTAAAATCAACGCTTATCAATGTCAATTCTCAGTGTCATGTTTAAAAATTTTATAGGTTACAATTTTTAAACATTTATTGCTAATGGAAAACTTTACCAATCAAGAATTGGCGGATATGCATTTGGCATACGGAGCAACAAACTGCAATGCACGAACAGTATCGCGGTTGTATCATGAACGTTATCCCGAACGACAGCATCCTGGATACAAAAAGTTTATTGCGGTTCATCAGCGGCTCACTGAGACAGGCATGTTTAAGACCAAGATGCATGATACTGGTGTTGCTCGAACCGTAAGAACGGTCGAATTTGAAGAAGAGGTACTTCAGCGAGTTGCCGATGAACCATCAAATAGCACACGTGAGGTCGCTAAGAATATGAATACGAGTAACGCTTCTGTCGTGCGGGTACTACACGAGCAACAACTCCATCCTTACCACTTCCAGAAAGTTCAAGGTATGACTGCAGCCAATTATCATAATAGAGTTCACTTTTATCGATGGCTTCTGGATCACATCATTGCATAACCAAATTTTTTACGATATGTTTTGTGGACCGATGAAGCCTCTTTCACAAAAGCCGGTATTTTTAATTGTAGGAATAGCAATGTTTGGGACGAAGAAAATCCTTATGCAATTTTTCCAAGAAACAAAAAAATCAGAATCGTTGGTCTGTCAACGATTCTGAAGTATGGGCAGGCATTGTTGATGATTATTTAATTGGGCCATACCTTCTACCGGAACGGTTAACAGGACCTATTTATCTGCTTTTCTTGGAGGAAGTTCTCCCAGAACTCCTTCAAAATGTTTCACTAAACGTTAGACAGCAAATGTGGTTTCAGCATGACGGAGCGCCGGCTCACTTTGCTGTACAAGTATAGTTCAGTTCAGAGATCTATTAGAATCTTTGATGTACCGCAAATAGTCCGTGTGCCGGTGTTGCTTGTATTGTCACATGACATGCATCTTTAAACCGCAAAATTTTATGTGGAAAGAGTCATAAAGTATTATTCTAAGCGATATTTAATCATTTCATTAAATAAATAAATGTTTTAAGCATTTTTTTAAGAATTTATACATTTGATTTGTAAAATGTGACTGCATGTGCCCACGTACTATTTTGTTAAACGCCTGACCTTAGTCACAGCCACTCAAGCGTGAAAAGTTGCACAGGTCCGGCCTTAAAATTTATTTGTATTTAAAACTTTATTATTTGGGATTTTTGGGTTTAGTTTTATTAAGTTAGAAATTCAGGATAGTTGATAGCAAGATAATATTTAATTTAAATATAAGATTTAAGTACGTTAAATGAGTTTAACCAAAAATTTTAATTTCATAAGTTTAGTTTTTAGCGCCATCAGTCCCTTATAACAAGTCAAGTCTCTTTTCTTTGCAATATGTCAAGTTGGAATAATGTATTGACTACTGTTAACCCACTGCATAGCTTTCATCAAATAGTATTAAACAATTTTAACACTGCTTTTCCTGTTGTCAATATTACGAAACGAAATAGAAAACTAAGTAAGTTACTACGTAACTAAAGTTATTGCCTACTTTAGCCAAGATAGTGGAACGGCTCGTTAAGGTGAGGATGGTTTCATTTTCAAATAGATTTGGCCTATTGAGTTTTCAGCAGTTTGGCTTTCGTGAGTCTGTGAGCACAAATGATGCTATCTTTAGCTTTCTAGAGCACCTGTACAACCGACTGAATGTTGGTGAAGTTGCAGCAGCGGTATTCTGTGACTTGTCCAAGGCATTTGACTGCATGAGTCACAGAGTGCTGCTGATGAAACTGGAGCTCTATGGTTTCAGGGGAACTGCCCTTGAGTGGTTTCGTTTCTACTTATCAAATCGTGTCCAGGCTGTCAACTTTAATGGTGGTATGTCTAAGGAACTTAATATAAATGCGGGTGTTCCGCAAGGATCAGTACTTTGTCTTTTAATTTTTCTTATTTATGTGAACGATCTGCCACAACTGCAGGTAACTGGTGTGCCGATGATACCACCATCCTCTAGCACGACTCTGATGTTTCTCAAATGGAGGCCAATATACGTGCAGATTTGTTAAAAATTAAAGACTGGTGTGATGCAAATTTTTTGACATTTAATGTTTCCAAAACAAATATCCTTAAATGCAATACAAATGATATATGTTTAAATAATGAAGCCATCAACATGCCACCGTTCAGTAAGTTTTTGGGTCTTTCCATAGACAAGTTCCTTAAATTTAAAGACCATATTGTGAATGTATGTAGAAAAGTCTCATCAGGCTGCTACGCCCTAAGGGTTATTGCCACCAGTCTTAATTTCTCCATCGCCAGATCTGCATACTTCGCGATTATCGAGTGGCACCTTCGATATGGAATTTGCTTTTGGGGTTCATGTTCAAATTCACTTTTTAGTTCAGTGTTTGTACTCCAAAAAGGGGCCATTAGATATCTATATAGGGCCAAGCCTCGTGATTCATGTCGCCCGCTTTTTGTAAGTCATAATATTTTAACCCTGTGTTGTATTTTTATTTTGGAAACAGTTTGCTTAGTTTTTAGAAAATATAAATAGGAACTCCACTTAGGAAGCCACTATAATACGCGACAAAACTATTTGTTGAGGCTACCCATTCCTCATTTTGAACTTGTCCGTAGCTCTATCATATATGGAGGTAGAAAGCTGTTTAATAAACTTCCACTAGAAATAAGACAACTTAAGACTGAAAAAAGCCTACGTACAAGGAAGAAAATATTTCTTGCTAGTAAAGCGTACTAAACTATGTAGCAACTAAACTATGATGAATTTTTAAAGATTAGCATTTAAGTATTTTTCAAAGTTTTACTATATAATTTTATTTTATTTTAAATTAGTTTCTCGTTTTTATTCCTTTAATGTACAGTCTATTGGCTTTGTCTACAACTTCTATGTTTATATTGACAATAAAGCATTTTTGAGTTTAATGAGAGAGTAGGTGACAAATTACTTAGGCCCATTTATTCTGTAAATTAAGGCATTAAATAATTACTTTTTGACACAAAAGTGTAAAATGTTTTGGTTTGTCTTCAAATTTTATATATTTCCTTTTTTTGGGAATTGAGATTTATTTTTACATGGTGGTGATTATTAATGGGGATTGTGGCTGCCATATTCAATGTCCTTTATTATAGTTTTTTTTTAATTAATACATATTATGATATATTATTATAATAATATACTCATGAAAATCCCCCATCTCTATATTTAGTACCAACTTTTTTTGATAAAAAGTAATTATGTAGTCAGAAAATTGGAAGTATATTTTTTTAAATAAACTTTTACATTAAAAATCATCTGGCTGTCTATACTTTATGCCTTTAAAAGACACAAGTTTTACTTATAAAAAAAACACACCTTACATCCCTAACGTATTTATTAATTTGTTTGCCTCGTATTTAGTTATTATGCATATTAGGAGAGATTAGATTAAAATTAACAAAAATAAATGCTTATACTAAAAACTAAAAATCTTATACAAAACACTACATTTTAAGTAGGTATACTGGATAATAAAACTACAGTGAGGATACTAAATACTTTTCTAAATTTAACCACTCTTTTGAATCTGGCCCAAAAAATTAATACAAATTTTGTAAATTCTGTTTTTTTGCCATTGTTCTTTAGCAGTTTCTTCCATTAAGGAAGGAAACAGTTTCTCTGTTGCCGCCATGGATTCCAACTTCATCTCGCACATCAGCATATGGATTCTAAAGCATTACATTATATATACTTTATTGTGTCGCTGAAGGACAAACCGGGGCAGTAAGCTGAAAAAAACAAAACTTTAAACTTGTTTAATTAATAAAAATAGGATTTTCTCACTATGGCAAAAAATGGACTTTTTTCCAGAGAATGGAGGAAGCAGCAGTCTTCATGGTGTTGCTGAAGGACAACAGGGGTAGTAAGCTGTAAAAAACAAAATTTTAGATTTGTTTTCTTATTAAAAACAGTGTTTTTCTTACCATAGTAAAACAGGATTTTTCCCAGAGAATGGTGGAAGAAGCAGTCTTTATTGTATCACTGAAGGACAACAGGGGCAGTAAGCTGTAAAAAACAAAATTTTAAACTTGTTTTATTAATAAAAATATGGTTTTCTTACTATGGCAAAAAAGAGACTTTTTTCCCAGAGAATGGAAATTATACATCAATCATAAATGTATCATATCATGTTTCGGCTAAATAATATATGGATCTTTCTTCCTCCCAAATTTTTTTAATTTTCCTCAAATATTCTATACACCTCCTGACAATTCCATTACAGCAGCTCTTTTGTTAACCACCTTAAGCTTAAATCCAAGTTTTATCAGGTATCTCCGCAAGGTTGAGACTGAGAAATGTTTGTCCCTTGCCGATAAGGTGTCTATATGGTCAGAACATCATTGTTTTTGTATTTAGAATATACACCTTTCCTTAGCAATTTGGCAATATCCATGTCAAGTCCCTTTGATTGTCCTGCATCTTTCCCTTTTATTCTGTGTTTAATCCTTTTTTTACAGGCATATTTTACTATAGGGAACCCCTGTTAAAAACGCTATTTTTTGCAAAGCAGTACAATCATTTGTGAACTGAGTATCATTCCTTAGATTGTTATAGATATTTAGATAAATTTGTTCTTTTAAAACTACTCGATTTCCTCTGTAGCTTCTACTTCCCTTGCTTCTTTTTGCTTCCTCAATACTAGAAAATGAACTATCAGAACTATGTAAGTCTAAATCACTGCCCAGATCACTCTTATTGTTTTTATCACAAATGTTATTGTCTTTCTTGTACACCCACGGTCTCCATAAGCCCGCACAAACACTTTCCTCTTCATTTGCCAAATTTTCCTGCCTATTTTTCCAGGGTCGAAACATTTTAAGGTCTTTAGGTATAATACCAAAACAAATCCACAAACACAAATAGAAAAACACTGTTCCTCACAGTAAAAACTGCAAAAAATTTACAGGAATACAGGCCAAATTCTAAATTCTTTACTTTCATAAACGTGTAAAAAGCATAATAAGCAAAACACATCAAATAATAACCTCACATGGCCCCCCTCCCAACTATTAAAGCTGATAAACCCATCCAACAACTATTTTAAAGGCGATAGACCCATCCGTAAAGATCTCTTTAAAAACACGACGAAAATAATACAAAAACGGTCCAAAAATTTATTTGGGTACGGCCCCGTAATTCTTAAATTCAGTGGGATAGAGGAGATACACAATCACTTGCACAGCCTAAAGTAGGAATTGTCAGAACGCAGGTGTTTTATCTTTGTTTAATAGACTGGCTAAAAAGAGGTGACAAGTCTGTGAGTGCTGGAAGTGTTTAAAATATTTTGTAAGATGCTTGGATTTTAGTCCGCGGTCAATTTTTTGATATTATTTTCTTGTGATATTATTTTCTTTCTAAAAATTGACATTTTCGAAAGAAAAATAAAAAATAGTATAAAACATGGGGTTTTACGTATATTTAAAATGATTTCATAGATAGACAATATAAAATTTTGCCATTTAAACATATATATCATGCAACAACAAATATGACATAGGCGCACGGACTAGTTAGTGCGGCATCTGCGACACATCAAAGATTCTAATAGATCTCTGAACTGGACTTTACACGTGTATTTGGCTCAGCGGTTTGGGTACCGTTGGATTGCGAGAGGTGGAGCAGTTTCTTGGCCTCCTAGGTCACCCGATTTAACGTCGCTTGATTTTTTCTTGTGGGGACATGTAAAGTCTTTAGTCTACGAAACTCCAGTAGAATCAGAGCTAGACTTAATTGGACGAATAACAGCAGCATTTGAAATCATTCAAAACGAGGATTAAATTTTTAAAGTAGTCCGCCGAAATCATGTGCGGCGTTTAAATCGGTGTATTGAGGTTGGAGGAAGACATTTTGAACAATTGTTGTGATGGTATCATATACAAAAGGTAAAAATAAATGCATCAGATCCTATTTAGGTAATTAATATTTTTCTAAATTTAAACGCGTCTTAGGGCCGTAGTGGCGTAGTGACACATTTCCGGACATGCGTTCCTATACTCAAATGGATTCTACTGTTGCACTGAACAACCCCTAGAAGTTTTTTTCATTATTACATTTATTAAAAACATTTTCTTTATTATTAGGGAAGTTAAACATCGTTAATAACAAATTAGATTAATGCTGATGAGTTCACAAAATCGTTTGAGCTATTAGCAGTTCCCGACTGAATCGTGTAAAGCAACCTATCAAAAAAGGAAAATACGAAATTTATATTTATATTATTTTATGCAATGTTATTTACAAATGATTTAATAATAAATCTTCTAATATTTAAAAAGATCTATAATTAGGTTTCACCGTTTTTTTCTAACAGTGCATGTATTAGTCTTTCCTAAATCACTTGTTTCCTATGCTATGACCAAATGAGTGAGCCTTAGATGATAGCCATAAACAACTTTTTTTAAAAACATTTTTTTATAGATGCTGCTTTTTATTGACCCAAAAATAAAGAAAATCGTATATTTTTCCAGAGATCTAAAAATGGTAAATATTATATACGATCATATTTTTGACAAATTTCTCAAAATATGAAGTCTATTACTAGTTTTAAAAATAGATTTTATATTTTTTAAAACTCCTGAAAGCTACTAAAAAAAAAATCAAGTGCATCTAAAACTTTTTGAAGCCATAAAAACGAAGTAACTTATTAATATTTTGTTCAATATAATTATTAGCTATTGAAAAAAATTAATTTAAATACATTCTCTATACATTCTTGGCGCCTATACAATACTACTAAATTAACCTTAATAAACCGTAATAATAACCTCCAGTTAATAATTCTGGAAAAACTTAATAAACCTTGTAGGAAATGACAATCAGTAACTTTTAAGCAACCCGAAAGGACTGTGTTATTGTATTTAAATTTAGTTAGAATGTACCGGTCATCCAAACTAGCTAGATTTATCTATAGAATTATCTATCTAAGTTTGCCGCATTGTTTTTAAAGGTAAAGTAATATTTATTCAAATATATTTAAAAATTGAGCAATTAATTTATATATTTTTGATTTGCTCTAATTCATCTTATAGAATATATAAAATTTAATATTTGATTTAATATCCTCTTTTCAGTCGCTTACAGTTGGTTGGACTCATTACTAGATCTCAAATAATGATATCATCCGACACATCTACTGAATGAAAGTCTATAATCTAGAAAGGACCCCGCACCAATCTTATCGACAATGGAAACTAATCAACTTGGCTATCCCTATTGTACATTAACCAAATTTACCCACCTGACCAGGAAACTTTTGAACGTATTTCAAAACTTACCGACGAGGGCATGCTAGTAGTTGCAGCACTGCGAGAGGCCGCAAAATAAGATCGTGCGGCAGCAGATGAATAAGGTGGTCTTGGTCCTCGATCCCAAGGCTCCGAGGTGCTTCGTAGATGTACTATGGAAACATTACTCTTTCTAAAACAAAAAAAAAGAATTAGTTTTAATCTTGTGAAAGACCTGAACATTTCATATAATATAGTATTGTATCAGTATATTTTGGTGGTAAACTTATGTATATCTGTTAAGGCTTACTGCTTGATGTAGAATATTATTTGTTAGTATTGAAGATGATGCGTCTTGGTAATATAGAGGTGAGTTGGTAGAGTAGAAAAATGGCCAAGAGGCTAAAGTTCGCCAATTGCATTCTTTTATTGCATATAGTTTATATAGAAATACTTAAATAAAGACTATATTTATTTATTTCTTTTTAAGACAACGTATTGGAAGTCGGATATTTACCTTTTGGCTTAATAAACATAATTTTTGTGATAGCTATAATTTATAGTCTTGTATAGCTTATACTTTTACTGTTTCGTATCGAAGCATATCTCATTTATTAAAACGAAAGTCGATATTTCTTATGCTACAAAGCTCTAGAAAAGGCAATTGCCCACTACGGTTTTCTCCTATTATTTCATATACAAGAAATTACTAATACGAACAGTCGGAAACTCAGGAACTAACACGTAACAATTATTTCGCTCAATAATCAACCTTTTATCACTAAAATCAACTAGAAGTTAATAAAAGATTTTTAAGTAAATTCCGTATTTTATAAAAAAATCTTATTAAAAATGGATAACAAACGTGGATAGTTTCAATGTTTATTTAAGTTAAATTGGAACCTTCGGGTATTTACTTTCAACAAATCTGTCGGCTGCAAGCCCGCTAAAGTATAACATAGAGAAATTGCATATTTAAGGCTTTATGAGATATTTGCAACAGGATCAAAAACTCAGTTATCTACATTTTCGGGGATAACTGAGTATTTGATTAAATTGGGAAGGAAGGACCTTTTTTCAAACCTAAAAAAGATTAATTTGAATAATATTCATCAATCTCTTTATCTCACCAATCTTTCTACCTCCACTCCTGCAGAATATTTCATTCTTTCCATGACTGTATTTAGATGAAATTTATTATAATAAACTACCCACCATTAACTCACTTTATCAATGCGAGCTTGAAAGATGTAGTGGGTGGCTTAAATTCGAGCTTTAGCATTAGGTTCTCGGAATCCGTAAAAGATTAAGGTACGATTATTGTAAACTTAAAAGTAATATAATATATTTGTTTTGTAATATAAAAGAATTCAATTACATTCGGATATAAGAGGAAAATGCAAAATTGCATATTTGAATGAAAATATCCTAGCAATATTAAGAAATATGTGAAAATAACTTTTCTATGATTATTTTCCTTTCCAAATGACGATATTTTCAAATTTAATATCTAATGGCTTAATAACTTTTAAAATGTTTTAGTTTTTTTATAGAATGAACACATTATGAAAAAGCTAGCGTACTTAGGAAATAAAAATAATAATTAAAAATAAAGTACCTTTTTTGGTACCGATATAAACTAAAGAAAAAATATAATAATATTTGTCAAGCACAGATAAGAGTAATGTAATTTTAATTTTTTCTTAGATCTTACGGACAATATGTAGTCTGAATATTGTCTTTTAATCTGATTTAGAAATCAAACGTATTGTGGCTTAAAGAGACCAATGTGACAAAGATGACAAAAACGCAAAGTCAGTGGTCTCAGTTATCTAAGGCTACAAACATAGTGGAACGACGAGGCTAGAGGCACAGCGACGAGGTAAGCGACGATATAAGCGACGTGGCAGGAGACATACACATAGTAAGGAGACAGAAGTCGCGATTAATTGCGACTCTTTAAATTCAATTTAGTCAAAACAATGTTTTCCGACAGTGAAGATGAAATTTTATTTGACAATGCCGCGCTTCGCGGACTTATTCTAATAAGAGGTTTAAACAGAACTTGCTCTGTACATCCCATTAATAAATCGCGCAAACGATTTGGGCAGTACCATACACTATTTTTTGAACTCAAGCAGCATCCAGACCGATTTTTCGAGTACTTGAGAATGGATATTGCTACTTTTAACTATATTTTAGAAAAAGTGTCTCCATGTCTACAAATAAATTGGACAAACTACAATAAACAACCCATTGGACCGGAAGAGAGGTTGGTTATTACTTTAAGGTAAGTTGAATGTATATTTTTGTACAAAAAACATAATATTTATTAAGTATTACAACTAAACAGGTCAATTAACATAACATCTTAAACACTGGAAAAAATTAACAAAAATAAACTAAGTAGAAATATTCTTTTTGGTAAAAACATAAAACGAAAGATTCAGTAGGAGTTGGCGTTCTGGTTGATCGGATAATCGAAGGTTCGATTCCTTGATTCCGATTCATTTGATTAGTATAGCCATAAGCATATCTCTGAACCAGATCTTGAACGCCTCTATTTCTAAAATGCAAAATGTTGTTATCCGTAATTTTTCTCGCGTGTGGTAGTAGACTCTTAAAAAATGACAGATGATCATCTTCTTTGGTTTCATTTATGTTTGCCCTCTTTGTTCTAATAAACTCCAATTTCTGTTCCTCGATGGCCTATAAAGCGTCAACATTATTTTTTCTTTTACGGAGTCGCCCCTTTAAAACTGTTCGAGGTTCAGCAAAATGACTTGACGTGCCTGTAGATGAATCCTCAGTGTTTTCGGAAGCAACAGAAGCAGGTGTCAATGGCTCGACATTCACGGGATCTTGTACATCGTCTATTGTTTCCGTCTCCACTCTATCGTTATCAGAATTCACATCAGATTGCACGTCCGTAGCAAGCGATTCATCCAAAGAATCTACCAAATTTCCCGTTGCTTGTCGAGGCCTAAATTGATCCTTTAAGAATAACAAACTTTTAAAATAGGGCCAGTGGGATTTAATTGCAATGTCCCCTGGATCACCAGACCGTGGAATGGGAAGTTTTTTCAGTTCTCTTCTGAAATAATCTCTTAAATTTTTTCATTTAGTTTGGGCCACCTTCACTGCAAAAAAATTGAAATTTAAGTTACGAATAAGCTATTTTTAACATTGATTTTTGTTTCAGAAGTGGTTCATTCTAGCATTAGTGTTAAAATAAAATAGAACACAGCCTAATCACTGACACTAACTAAAATTTTATTATTTTTTATTGCAGATATTGTGCTACAGGGGAATATAAATAATATATAATAAATATTGTTCAAAAGCCATCATTCACTTTTCGCATGGGAGCTACAACAGTTGGATCAATTGTTAAAGAAACTGTTAACGCGGTATGGAATATATTACAGCCAATACACTTGCCAGTTCCAACACAGTATGATTTCATTAAAATCAGTGAAGATTACATGAAAATCTGGAATTTTCCCAATTGCTTAGGTGCATTGGATGGCAAGCACGTAAAAATTAAATGTCCCAGTCATTCAGGAAGCATGTTCTTTAATTATAAAAAATTCTTCTCGATCGTTCTTCAAGCAGTCTGTGATGTAAATTATCGCTTTACTGTAATAGAGGTGGGAGGATATGGACGACAATCCGATGGGGGTACTTTTCAAAGTTCGGCTTTCTCTAAATTACTTTCAAAGAAACAATTAAATGTACCAACTGAAGAGTCTCTACCACATACGCAAATTCGAATGCCATTTGTTTTCATAGCCGATGAAGCATATCCACTACAAGAAAACTTGCTTAAACCCTATAGTAGACAAACTCTGAATCCTGAAAGGCAGTACTTTAACCAGCGATTATCTAGAGCTAGGAAGACGATTGAATGTTCATTTGGTATAATATATGCAAAATGGAGAATATTATCGAAAGCCATAGAAACAAACGAACAACTCGCCGACATTACAATTAAGGCAATTTGTCTTTTACATAATATTATCATGGATAAAGAGGGTTTCGAAAGGCATTTAAAATTGGTCACAGAAAGTCCTGCAAATAATAATTTTACAAGACCCAATTGGAATGCAAGAGGTCGGGTTCCCAATCCAGCAATTTTTATTCGTGACACATTTAAAGATTACCTAAATAATTTCCCTATTCAATATGAGTGACTCTGTATATAAAATAAAGGTATGTACTTAAAATTTACTTGCCTGTTATTCCACATTCTGTAGCTACTTGTGACCAAAGCTCATCTAATACATAACGGTTTTTATGATCTGGATGAGAAGCATTCCATAATGCACGCCTGTTGAACACGCAGGTTATTATGTTTACTTGCTCAGCCATTGCGTATATGCTGTACCAACAAACAACCTTTTCTAAACCAAAACATGCAAAAACCAATCAAAACCGTCCCGTATCAACGCGACAATAAATGCAAATTTTATGTCGACGCGCACCGCGTCGCTTTTCTCGTCGCCTAGTACCGCGTCGATCTCTTTTTTATGTTCGGTTCATTACAATACACGATGAAATAAAAGCCGCGTCGCTTACCTCGTCGCTGTGCCTCTAGCCTCGTCGTTCCACTATGTTTGTACCCTAATTTGACATTTCTTATGCAAGAAAAAAAAGATAGACCTATTTCTAGCACTATTACAAAATATATTCAATCTAGTATAGTAGCGTTAATTGAATATTTAGGTCCAAATATTCAATCAACGATAGTAGTAACCGGCAAGTAGTTTTTAGTAAATTAATTGCTTAATCCATCGCGCATTAATGGACTAAGCTAAGAATATTATTTTTTGCTTCTTTTAGAGTGAGTAATTGTTGTGCTATCTAAATTTGTGGTCGTAAAAAAATTATAGTCTATAATATGAAGAAAATAAGCAAAATTCTATTTTAATAATTTAATTAATTTAAACTAAAATTCTTGATCCGCACTTCTTATATAATATTCTACTTGAGTTTATGCAGATATTCGAAATATTTTATAATACACAAAAACATTTTATTTAGCGTGAAATTAGCATATCTGTTTTGGTATCTCTATGACTCCAATAATGATGCATCTGGAACGTTATTAAAAAAAAAACATTCTCATTTGCTTTTTATAAAATAATTTTCTTAGGCCCTTTCCGACTTAGGTCGGATGATGCCATCAGTAGAGTGCGATAAAAATAAAAATAAAGACTACAACAGATTTACCAGCATGATAACAGATTAAACCATTATCTTTTTAATGAGGAAACTCTATATGATGAAACTTAAGGGACGCGAATCAAGAGAAAAAATTTCTTATATGTTTCAATATAAGTTGAGAAACAGAACAAATAATACTGGTACATTCTTAAAATATTTCTATTGACATGCTTCTGATAATTGTTACTTTAAATGCAAAGGCAATCATGAAATAAAAGGAAAGGATACTAATAAATTTGGAATACTTTCTATCTATATTTTACTTAGATCAATTTTATAAAGTTAATATCTTTTGGTTTCTAAAGGAACTCTTTGGCAATCTAAATATATAAAAATGAATCCATATTTTCTTTGGTCATTAAATAACTTGAAAATGACTTTACCGATTTGATTAATTTTTTTTTCTTAAAATGTATTTTAGTTTGTAGAAGGATATTATAGAATAAACCATCAGGAAAATTGCACCAGATTTTGGAAATTTGCAAAAAAATTAAAAATGCCTTGCGCGACATCTGTCGGGTTCGATTAGAATAAGACAGTCTAAAGAAATCTATCAGTCAAAGTAATTTAAGAAATAAAAAATAGATGGCGCTTGGGTGGCAGTAGGTGACCTAAAATATTAAAAATAGATGGCGCTTTCAGCAATTTCTATTTAGCATGCATGCATTCTGAGTATATACATAATAAGTCAGTTTTTCGCGTTTGACAGTTGCTTTTAATGCTTTGCGTCATTCGAAAGAAAAGTGTATTTGTTTAGCGAGTTATTTTCAAGTTTGTTTAGCGAGTTTGAGTTTTCTTCTTAGTTTAGCTTAGTGAAACTTTTTAGTTTGTTGAGTGCAACAGTGGTTGTTTAGTGTTTAAAGACAAATTATAAACAGGGTGGCAGTAGGTGACATAAAATATTAAAAATTTTATCAGGTCTTAGACTTTTAATAGACTACGTGGTATGCGTAAGTTATATGTAGAAACATGTTTTAGGGATTATTTATTTGACATATAATTCTCAAAAATGCCAATAACTCGATGAACCAACTTAAGTCGTAGAACGCGAAATGCTGCAAGCCAACAGCCTATACGGGCAAGTCAAACCAACGAGCAACGTGAGATGCGAAATGAAGTTGAAAAGAATAGATGGAATAGGAATAACTAAGAACGTAGGAACGTTCCGTTCAGGTTTAATCCAAATCGAGGTTGGTACCGCCTCCAGACCCACTATATTCATTAGTTTCCGGAAATCATCCAGATTCAAAACATTTTTTAAATAATATCCAGCAATATAATAATTGCTTTCAAATGACGTCACCAACCAAAACGAGTGTTTTTATTTGCGTTTACTGTTATTTAATCAATGTTCGTGGACCAACATCATTCCAACATCTGCGAACTATTAATGGTCTATTATGCGGCACATACAGAAAAGCCTGTCAACTTATGGGATTACTAAAAAATAATACTCATTGGCACCACACTCTGGAAGATGCTGTAGTTTCATCAAATGCTAAACAAATACGAACATTTTTTTCTATAATTTTGTCTACATGCTTCCCATCAACGCCAATTGATCTGTGGAACAAATATAACTATCATATGGCCGAAGATATATTGCATCAGATGCGACTTAGGATCTCGAATGCAGATTTGCAAATGAACGAAGAAATTAAAAATGAAGCATTAATTTTAATTGAGGACATGTGCTTGATGCTTACCAACAAAAGGTTAATACAATTAGGAATGATAGGTCCCAATCGCCCAATGCACGACGCATTTAATTAAGAGTTAAGACGCGAAACCGAATATGATTCTGAGGCATTGACGGAAATAGTTCAACGAAACGTTCCCCTATTAAATCAACAACAAAAACATGCCTATGATACGCTGATGAGAGTAATCAACGATGAAACTGGGGGACTGTTTTTCTTAGATGCTCGTGGTGGAACTGGACAAAAAATTTTAATCTCATTAATTTTGGCAGCGATTCGATCGCAAAATGGAATTGCACTCGCACTTGCTTCATCAGGTATTGCACCTACGTTGTTAGAAGGCGGTCGAGCAGCTCATTCAGCACTCAAGTTACCGTTAAACATGAATTATCGAAACTCCAACTTGCAACATTGCTTGCAACTTGTGCGATGGCCAAAGTCTTACAACAAAACAAATTAATCGTTTGGGATAAATGCACAATGGCAAACAAAAAATCTCTGGAGGCATTAGACCGCACAATGCAAAATTTACGACACAACCAGAACCGGTTTGGTGGTGCGATGATTCTATTGGCAGGTGATTTTCGACAAACATTGCCGGTAATGCCACGATCAACACCAGCCGCCGAACTTAATGCATGTTTGAAGTCGTCAAATTTATGGAAGTATGTCAAAACACTTAAATTAAATATAAACATGCGAGTCGAATTGCAGAACGATCAATCTGAAGAAGCTTTTTTAAAACAATTGCTTGATATTGGTAATGGCAAAATTCCAGTAGACACATCGTCGGGATACATTAACTTCCCTCCCAATTTTTGTAACTTTGTTGAATCAAAAACCGAACTTATCGAGAAGGTGTTCCCAAATATTGTTCAAAATTATAAAAACCATGATTGGTTAAGTGAACGAGTTATATTGGCTGCGAAAAAAGTTGATGTCAACGAAATAAATTTTGAAATTCAAAATAAGAATGCAGGCGATCTTATGACTTATAAATCCATTCATTCTGTTACCAACCAAGATGATGTCGTTAATTCCAGCGAATTTTTAAATTCGCTGGAAATACCCGGACTTCCACCTCATAATCTGCAATTAAGAGTCGGATTTTAAGCTTAAGATTAAATATAATTAATTATAATAAGATTTTAAGCGGATGCAATTTCCTGTGCGACTTGCATTTGCAATGACGATGAATAAATCGCAAGGGCAATCATTAAATGTTTGTGGCAGAAATTAAGGAAATCCATGTTTTTCACATGGTCAATTGTATGTGGCCTGCTCCCGTATTGGAAAACCTTCTACATTATTTATTTTCGCTCCAGGAAAGAAAACTAACAATGTTGTGTATCAAAAAGCGTTACAATAAATATTTACTAGCTTTTTGTGATATTGTTTTGATTTTTTTATTAAATTGTTAGGTATTAACTACGGCGGTACGAAGTTCGCCGGGTCAGCTAGTATATAGTATATAAAGCGAGAAATATTCGATACAAAATATGTTAGACAAACTACTACTAACTATTAATTTCCTTCCTCTTACCAAACTTTGATAAAAGTAATATTGTTTGCTTTAAATCAGACACATTTGTTAATCGCATACTCTTCCGGCAATTATTCTAAAATAAATTGCCTTTAATATAAGTTTTTTGCCTTAATTCTTAACCTAACTACTTTTACTTAACTTGTTCAAACAGTTTTAAGTGCTATTTTTTAGCACCTTACATGTATTTGTTTTATGGTTGATATGCAGTCAAAGTTATTTTTGATGAATCGAGAAATGTATGGCAAAAAATATTAACTATAACATTATGGAATATTGGATTTGATTCTGGAACTGTGCAGCCATATTTATAACCAAAAAACTTGCTGTTAGATATGTTAATCTCAGAAAAGGAATATATAAATATTAAAATCTTGCTTATACATCTTGCCTTTTGCTATTCCCCACTTATATGATCTATAAAAGTATAAAGATATATGTATAATCATATTCGTAGTGGTATTAAGGTTTTAAAAGAAAAGTTCTACTTCTACAAGCGGAGTGATTTTATACGAGTTTGTAAATTTTTACTGATAATGTTTGGTGTATTTTTTGTTTTTTATTGTTAATAAATTATCATTTAATTTTTTTATTATAGAATTTATGTTATTTAGTTAACCTTAGTAATTTTATGATTGCTAATTTGAATGTTTAATAGTTTATTTAAAATAATTTTTAGTCGGACTAACTTTGGGTTGATTGAGGTTGATTTTTTTTTGGCCATTAATTATGTTTCTATTAATGATTCTATTATATCATATTTTGATTTAATTTCACTAATATAAGGAAATAAATAACTAAACTCATCATAACATATAAATTTAATATAAATTTATGATTTTTTATCTGTTCTGGCTGTTTCCTTGATTTTGCTTTCATTTTACGTATAGTCGAGAATATATATCAAGGTTCATGCAGTATCAAAGCTCATGCTTTCTACCAGTCAGAGCTATGTTTCCACCTATATGCTGTTTATATGTTTTCTCTTATTCTTTGAAATATTATCAAAAAAATTACCAAAATAAATAAATTATGGATAACATCCACTGCTACTGACAGACAGGATAATATCCTATGGAAATCATAATTGTATACCCCTGCACCTTCGGTACCTTAGACATGTCATCCATACATTAATATTTTATCAAGACAGTCTTATAGCTACTGAACTACATAGGCTTCTTTAAAGAGTGACAAAAAGCTTGCTTTCTTGATAAAATCAATTTTTGATTTAATGAAACTAACAGTTTTTAGATCTAGCCATTATAAATATCTTGATTCTAGATTAAACTTTGTAAAAATTAACCTGCTAGATTAAACTAAGAGGTTAATTTACATAAAAAATCATTTTACAAAAAAGCTCTTATCAAGTTAAGGATGTGAGGATTATTATAAACAAATCCAAAATTGTATTAATTATTTCAGATGCCTAAAAAGTTTATTGAAATTTCACTTCATTAATCTGTCTGTATAATAAGTTGTCATTTAACGTTTTAACTAACCATTTGTGGATGCGCGAAAAAATAAGTTTTAACTGATTATTACCCTCTATAATAAGTTGTTTAAATGATTTTAATCCTTTTATCCGCTTACCCGAGTAAACTAAACACATAATGAAGTCGACGAATTTAAAAACGCTTAGAACATTGAAAGGCTAGAATTAGTAAACAACAACTTTGTTTGAGTCCAACATGTGCACAGGGGCAAGAGGGGTGTTTTGTTTACAAACATATTTGCCGATTCTCTGTTGCCAAGTCGACGCAAATTTCCAACGGAGGAAATTTTTAGCTATATTTTAACAACCGTTATAACGTTAATTTAACTTATTTGTGTTGTATTTTATAGGAAAATTTAAAATAAAAAGTATAAATACTACAATTAACCTATTTTAAGAATAAATATAATATCCTTAAGCCAAAAAAAAACAGAATTATTAACATTATTATCCCTAAAACTGCTTCTAAAAAATTTGAAGCGACAACACCGAAGCTGAAGCGCCTGAGCCATACGCGTAGTGTCATCTGTCAAACAGCTTTTTGTTTATTTTCGGGATTCGTGTATTTTCTTTAATTTTCGGTTTCAAAAGGAAAAAGGCCACATTTTAGTGTTTTTTTAAATTACTAGGATGGGAAAAACTTGTGTCGTTTGTGCCGCATCATGATAAAAAGGTGATTCAAGCCGATCTTTTCACAAGTAAGTACCGATACTTTCATAACATCACATCATGGGGTAACCATCATCATAAACGTAGAATAGGGGATCTTATAGATAAACCTAATAAAAACGTGAAAAATGAAAGTGTGCGTAAAATACCAAAATATTTATATTTTTAAATCTAAATATTTTTTTGAACATATTCATCTATCAATAGGCTATAAAAAATATAAAACTAGAATTTTGTCCCTGGTTTTATAACAGGATTTTATGTTTTTTTTTGTTGTTTTGACAGAAAGAAGGCATACCTAATACCCATGTACCTATCTATGTATAGTTATGTTTTTTTAATATAGACATTAGGTAGATAGATGAAATTATTAATTTTTTATTGCCTTTAAAGAATTTTGAAATTTATTTAGATATTGATATCTATGTATAAAGCTAATTTTGTCTTTCCCTAAAGTTTGGTCGATAATTTTTTTTTTTGTTTTATCACATTGCAACTTACAATTATATATATAGTAATTGGCACCACATATTAATTCATTACTGTAATTTTTTTTGCTTTTTGAATAAATATCAAATACTTATCATAGATTGCCTAATATATGCCCAAAGGGAACAATGGATTTCATTAATGGAAATCAACACAATTAAACAGAACATATTTGTTTGTTCAGATCACATCCTTAGAAGTGATTTCTTATATAAGGAAGATAATATTATCAGTAGCCAGACTTTATTAAAAAAATCAGCTCTACCTCAAAGGTAATTTTTTTGAAAATATATTTTTCTAGTATAAAAAAATTGTCAAAAAAACGATTAGTGTTACTCATATAAGCTTTATTTATACCTAATACTTATTAAATTAGGTATGTATGTAAAACTATTTTTTACTAGGATTTCTGATGCACTGGTTAAAAATACAGCAGCCAATAATTCAGTTAATTTACCAAGTGATTTACCCTTCAAAGCTGCAGGGGTAGCTTTCCTGAAGAGTGCAAAAACTTCTTTAGCTTCCAAAATGGTATATAGTACAAACAGTAAAGCTAATATAGACAAGTATGGATAATTAAAATAGATTAATATTCTTGATACACCAAATTTTGTATAATTACAGATCTGATCATTCATCATCAACAATAACTGCATCTGAGATTAATAGCTCTACAGTAACCGTGGGGTCTAGGTCAACAATTACTATTTCTCATCCAAGCCGTTTTTGTTTAACTGCTACACATTCCCTGACTCTGCCAAGGAAAAGGTAAAAATACACTCAAAATAGACTACTAGTTTTATGCCATGTATCATCCTATTCTATATATCTTATTTAAAAGTGATATAGTATTTTATTGTGTTATATTTGTTTAATTAAATGCAATTAATCAAATGTCTGATATTACAAAGATTCTTTATAATAACATAAATTTTATTGATCAATTGGACTATTATAATACATTTTTTTAATTTTTTCTTTTTAATTTTGGTAATACTATATTTTTATGTATATTATTCTAGGGTAAAATCAAAATGATATCCTGAGGACCTAAGCACTGATGATTCCACCGTTTCAAAAGCTAAATCACTTGTTACCAAATTATGGAAAAAAAATAAATAACAAAAAAATAAAATTTGAAGATTGCAATAAACAAATTTGTCCCAAAGAAATTGAATTAGATGTCTCAAGTCATTATTAAAATACTTAAGAAATAATAACATGATTTTCGAAAAAGCCCAACATACTACATATTTTATTTGACTTGTAAAAGTACTTGTTTGTATATTACTACTAATAAACTAATCTAATGTATTGTACATAGTCTTTATTCTTAGGTAAGCTTTGTTTTTTAGTAAAAATTAATATGATATAATATTTGGTATTAGGTATTATATAGGTCACTGTTAAATGTCTCAAAACCATTGTACAGGCTAAATACTCATAATAAAAATCTTATAACCTATAAAAAACCTGCAACTCCTTCACAATTTGAACATCCTTGTAGTTTTAACTCTTTCCGCTGAATCAATCCCGTCCCTTTGAAAAAGTCAGCACCATAGAAGTATATATTATGTGATATAAAGTAAGTGATGTAAAACTGAGTTTTGTCCAATATAATAATAACAATAAAATTTTGCAAAATGTTAATAATTTGTGTCTTAAAACTTGATTTATTAAGAAATCTATAATATTAATAAAATATTTAATTTCCAGAAAAATGCTTTGACAAAAATGGTGCCTTTTATTAGGACCTTCCTCTAACGAAGTCCGTTAAAAAAACACATAAATAGCTCGTAAATGGTAATATTACTTATACTCGTAAAATTAATAAAAATTTATCAGGTAAATATTTGTTGACGACGTCACTGGTAGAGAGTGCTTGTATCAGTGGCAACAACAATGCGTCGAGCGGCGTTGCGATGCCATTACCGTTTTCTCGTTTTTTCGTACTTTATTTTCATTTATTTAAAGTTAATATTGACTTCGATATAGAGTATTTTATCAAATTTATTTAAAAAAATGCTTGATATTTTATTAAAGGGGAGCAGTAGTATTGTTTTGAGCCTTCGGAAACAACTGAAAATTTTTATGATATTATAAAGTGATTTTTGCCATTTATCTATAAGCATTTGGCATCGTTGCATCAGAGATGTTGCAAGCAAACAAACCTGTCCATAGTTCCACGGCATGCTACTTCTAGCCTTTCAATGTTCTAAGTAAAAACGTCTCTTTATTAAAACGTGAATGCAAACTTTATATCTCACTCGAGCTTAAATTATTTCTTTTGAGTTTTTTATAAAACATTACATAATTGTATGCAAGAAAATAAACAAAAAAAATATTTAACACTTAAAGAAAACTAAATAGAATCAAGAAATAATATAATGCGCATATTTTAAAATATTTGTGGCCTAGTGAATATTTATTTTGTAATATCTGAGTATGTTCCTATATCAAATTTTTGTCGTCAACAATCTATACATGGAGGAACCATGATCTTGGCTAGGCAAACAATTGAAATGATTTTTTGTAATATTGATAAGTATGATAATCTTCTGTTAGAGAATATTTTTGAATTCTCTCTTTCTTTTTGTAAGCATTTCAATTTATATATTCTTTGTGTTTATAGGCCACCTGCAGGAGATATTGCTATGTTTTTGGACAGACTTTATTCTCTTTTATCCCAGTTGTCCCTACACTCTAAGGTTATATTGGCTGGAGACTTTAATATCAACTACACTGATTAAACCTTGCCACGTACTCCTCTTTTAAGTATTTTAAATTCTTACGACTTGAAAATGCACGTTCTTTCTCTCACACAAATAACTTCTTCATCTGCAACTACAATTGACTATTTCTGTACAAATTTTGATGACGTTTAATGCACAGTACTCCCATCTGGTATTTTCGACCATGAAGCTATTCTTGCTACAATACCATATAATACTGTATTATCTTTATCTCATTATATGGGAAGAATTTTCAGCAGGAGAAATTTCAATGCTTTTTCTGCTGCTACAGCTTCGGTAAATTGGAATGCACTTGAAACGGCTTCTGACCCACTTACTTTATTTTTTTAAGTTCTGTGTGGTAAGATCAATCAGTGCTTTCCTGAAATGAGGCTTAAAACTAAGAAACGAAAACTATGGGTTACAAGAGGCCTTAGAATTTCAGCTAAAAATCTCAGTTTTTTGACTAAATTGTGCAAATATACCACAAATAAACATATCCTTGTATATCATCAGAAATACCATAGTCTGTACAGAAAGACAATTAAAGCAGCAAAATCTAATTATTATAGGGATCGCTTAAATATGTCATCAAATAGGCAAAGAGAGTGTTGGTCGATTATTAATGATTTTAGACATTGCCATAGAAAAGTATCTGAACCGGAGTTAAGACCTGACATTTTAAACGACTATTATTGTGATATATCTAATATCTTGCTCAAGGGCATTCGTAGTAACATTGATCCCTTGCACTATCTTCAACAAGTGTCGGTTGAGCATTCATTTTTCTTTCATCCTGTCGCTCTTACCGAAGTAAAAAATGAAATCAAACGCCAAAAAAACCATAAATCATCTGGAGCTGATGGGATATCTTCGAGGTTGTTACTCTTTTTACCTAATTCAGCCTTAAATGCTTTAGTTTCTGCCATAAACAATTCTTTACATATTGGCATTTTTCCTTCATATTTAAAAGAGGCAGTGGCCTCTTCATAAGGGTGGAGATTTGGATCAGCCTTGTAATTTCCGGCCCATTTCTATTTTGTCTACCCTCTCTAAGATAGTTGAAAAACTTGCAAAAAGCAGTATTTTGTCCTTTTTACATCATAATGGCATTTTGTCTGCAAATCAGTTTGGATTTCAAGCCGGTAAAGGGGCTCATGATGCTGTTTTTAGCTTTTTGGAGAGCGTCTATGTGTCCTTCAATTCTGGAGAGTCATCGGCGGCAGTGTTTTGTGATCTATTCAAAGCATTTGACTGTGTGGATCATGGAATACTGTTATCTAAGCTCGATAAATATGGTTTTAGGGGCGTAGCGTTGCGATGGCTTGAGTCCTATCTATCAAATCGTACTCAGAAGGTTACAGTGTCTGGGCGTTTGTCTGCTTCTAGATCCCTAAAATGCGGTGTTACCCAGGGTTCAATGTTGGGACCACTGTTATTTTTACTGTATGTGGATGACTTGAGTTCATTGAAACTGCCGGGCAAGGTGGTTCAGTTTGCTGATGATACCACCATACTATGGAGCCATAAAAATTCTGATTATATTAAGACTTGTATCCTTAAAGACCTTCAGATTTTATCAGGATGGTGTGCTTCCAACAGGCTCGTGTTTAATCTAAGAAAGACGTCTATTATGGGGTTTAAGTGCTATGTTCAGGGTCTGAGGTTTGACGAAGATTCCCTCTTGCAGAGTGCTGCAAGTTTCTAGGAATGACCATTGATGGTCGCCTTCGGTTTGAAGATCATATTTTACATTTAGCTGGGAAATTGTCTTCTGGATGTTTTGCAGTAAGAATGGCAAAACAAGAGCTGGGAGGGGTGGTTTTACGTTCAGTGTACTTTTCACTTATTGAATCTCATATTCGGTATGGCTTGCCTTTTTGGGGTTTAACCAATAAGGGGCTACTTAACATTGTCTTTGTTATTCAAAAAAAAACAGTTAGATACCTGTGTTCTGCTAAGTTAAGAGATTCTTGCAAACCCCTCTTCATTTCTGAAAAAATCCTAACTCTTTTTTCACTCTTTATCTTAGAAACAGCTGCTCTTATTCACAAAATTCCCAAACTACCCTCTGACACTGGCCATTTGACTCGTCGTGTAAATGATGTTCCCCTACCTATTCCTACGTCTTCCCTTACCAAAAGCTCATTAATTTAAATAAGTAAAAAAAATTACAATCATGTTCCTCTATGTGTAAGAAATATATCGGATGTTAAGAAATTTAAAAGAGAATTAAAGACGCTTTTATTGGCTAAGGCATATTATAACCTGGATGACTTTTTTAATGATAGGTTTTATACTTGGACATGTTGGAAAGTTTTTTTTTCCTTTTTTTTTCTCTAGTTTTGTTAACAAGTTCACCTTTATTTAGTAATTGATTGTTTTATTTAGTTATCTTTAATTCAAGTATGTTCAAAAAGTTTTGTCTTCTTGTGTTTAATTTTGTTCATTGTTTTGTCAATTTTTGAAATTTTATTTTTGTTTTGTTTTTTTTTAGCTTGTATGATGCTTGTACACAAGATTATTCTTACGTAATATAGCACATTTTCTTTCTTTCTAAAATAAAATAAGAACTATGAAAAAGGTAAAATTAAAAAAAAAAAGAAAAATATTTATTTTGGGAAAAGCTATGTGGAATTTCATAGGATATATTTGTATACTAGTCTTGATTTTTTTTTCTCGCAATTATTTTTTTTTACATAAGTTAAGGTTCAAATTTAAAATTATTAGATAGACTTTTTTGTATTTTATAATTTTAGTGTACTAATATTTAGGTACTTTTTTGTATACTGGTAATATTTTAATGTATAACATGTGGAAAATCTATATTTTCTCAGCTCTATATTTACTATAAAATGTCTATGTAATATCTACCGACAGAAAAATTTTTCTAAATTAAATTTTTAAAACTTTTACTATGTTTTATAAATCTACTTCGTTTTATATGTTAACTTCAAAGCGAATAAAATGTTAAATTTTGGGTTTTCGGCTACAAAACCTTTACCTGAAAGTTTTTATTTTTGTACGAAAAATAGGGATTTTCTTGATTTTTACAACAACCTTACTTTGTCTTATTTGGGTTAGTAGGGTATTGCGTATTATTCTGAGATAAAACTATGTTAGAAAGAAACATACATTCATGCATGAAACAATTGTATCTAAATTTCTAAGTATGCATAATAATTCGTGTGTTTTTAATATTCAAGTGCAACAAAGATTTAGATAGTATCAATACATTTGCAAAAAGTCACAACTTAAAATTAAACTCTTTAAAGTCGTCAACTATATTTGTTAGTGGAATAAGATAGAAACTTTAAAGGATATCCGTACATTTTGTCGCCAAAATAAATGATATACCTCTACCAATTGTTACTGAAGTTAAAAATCTTGGTTGTTACTTTGGATTGTGAACTCTCTTTTCAAGTTCACGTAAAACATACATTAAGTATAGCCTACATGGAATTAGTAATAGTAATAGTAGTAGCTTTATTAAACTCAAGAATATATAATGTTAACAGAGAAATCAAATATTTAAAATATAAGAAATAATAGCAGATTAAGAAGACTATGGAATATTAAAAACATATATCATCAAAAACAAAGTATTTTTTATGCAACAGTTTAGTTTTGTCGCTTATGGATTATGCGCATGTGGTTCATGATAGTTTTTTAATAGTAGACTTGGCAGGATCGATTCAAAAATTACGAGATTCTTGTTTCTGATTTTCATTTAATATAACGAATATAACGTACAGAAACCACATTACTCCTAATGTAAACAAACTATTCATTGTAACAATGAAAAACATACAAAAACATCACTTAACGACTTTTATATAAAAGATTTCAAGTACATGTCAACCGACATACCTACACAAGTTAAATAAAATCTAAAATTGTTGTGACGAATTCATGAGTCACTTACTTTGTTGGGTATTACGTCATTTATAGTAAAAATCAGTTAAGAAAATACTATCTCACATGCTCAAAAATTGAAAAGAAGAAGAAAATGGACTTATTCGCGTATTTAAAAGAAATATGAAATGAAATCTTTAACGATACCTTTCTTTATATTTAATTTAAATTAAGTTCAATAAGTCCTAAATACGATAATTTACTTAAGGTATAATAGATTTTTTATATACCCAGGAGCTGAGGCTTAATCAATTGATCTCTGAGCTCGTTTCTTCTTTTCAATATCCTACCTAACTTTACTATGAATATGAACGTTGAAAACAATGAGGAAACGTACTTATTTAATAAAAACACATAATTTGAACCAACTTAGGTAGTTATATCTACTACCGTTATCAAGTTAAATAAAAATGAATTAAATTAAATTAAATTAAAAACGTGAAAAAATATCTTTTTTAATTTCTCGTCTGCACTTTTTTTAAAACTTTTTCTTAATTTGAGAATACTCAAAAGATTTTTGTTTAATAATTTGACGATTGATTAATAGTTTGACAAACTGTTTTGAAAGATAGCAAATAAGTCAAAAGTCACTTCTTTTAAAATTAAATGGGTGTGATCCTAATGTAATTTAATGATAGAAGATATATGAATAAAATATATTTAAAATGTTCAATTAACTTTGAGAATGCTCTGTTCTACCTCTCTTTAGTAAAGGAATTTATGTATTATTAAAACCAACCAAACAAGTAGCTAGGCATTTATCTTCATTTAACATCATAAGTGCACTTACCTTTAAATTACGCAATTTTGAAATTGGTTCCTTTGCTTACATTGAGGAAGAAGTCCTGTTTATTCTATGGTCATTGTCATATTGGTTATTGTTAATGCATTGTTCTATGGTTATTGTTAATGCATGTGTAATTTAAAATTTTTGAAATTCATTCTTTTTTATGTAAGATTTATGCTCATTAATTTTTTTGGGTAATAATAATAAAATTTATCATAAGTACCAGGAATTTTATATATTGCATTTGTATTAAATTCATTTTCATTAAAAGGTTTAGTTTTTGTTAATTGAGATCGAAGTATTTTGCGATTGAAAAATGGTTCTTATGGTAAATTTTTTAGCAATTCGTTTGAACTTATCAGAAAAACCTGAAATAAATGGTAAAATAAGATTTGTGGTAAAAATGGGTTGATTCAGTTTTATACGCGGATTATCAAACTCTTTAAAGCAATTTTCCAAAAACTCTTTGGAAAAATTATTTTGTATTAACATATTTTTAATAAAATCTTTTTCAGTTGTTAAATGTTGATTATTACAAAAAATACTTCCATGATCATATAAACTTTTTACCACTTCTCTCTTTACCATTATTGGATAAGTAGAATTAAAATTAAGATGTCTATTAGTATGAGTTGTTTTACGGTAAATTCTAGTTTTAAAATTTTTTAAATCTTTTTTAATTAAAATATCAAGATAAAGAAGCTGACCATCAGCCTCCTTTTCGAGATTAAATTCTTTGTAGTTAATGTAATTTAAAAATCTATAAGGTTTATTTCGTTATGGTGATATATTGAAAAAATATCTTCAATATATCGCCACCATATTTTGAGTTCTTTTATAAAAAGTATTAATAATTTTAGATTCAAAATTTCCCATAAATATTTTCATTATTAAATTGGAAATTGGAAGTAGTTTTTACAAAATAGGTTAAAAGTTCTAAAATTATCATTCTCTAATTTATTTTTAATAATATTTAAAGTTTTGTCAACTGGAACATTAGTAAAAAGACTTACAATATCAAAACTGTTATTAATTTGCCAGATTTGCAAGAGTTTTATCTGACACAGAAAAACTGGTTCTTTCTAAAGCTCTTAATTACTCAATTACTTCAAAAATTTTGCCTAAATTAAAAATCATTTCAGCTATAGCAAATGCAAATAAAGGGATCAACAAGATAAACTTGGAATTAGGACAAAGATAGAAATTAAAAAACCAATTAAAATTGAAGGAAATTAAACTCTTCAGAATTAAAAGCTTTAAAGACACTTAAATCAAATCCAATAACAATATTAAAATATTTCCAGCCGATAAAGGTAATGGTATGTTCTTTTAAATATTAACACTTTTATAAAAAAATTAAATTTAATAATTAATGATGGTAATTATTCTAAATTATCTAAAGATCCTACAGAAAAAATTTAAAGACAAATTTATAATTTACTTAAAAAAACATAAAAACCAATTTTCTGATATTAATAGATTTAAATTAACTCCACATAATAGTAAAATACCATATTTTTATAGTTTATTTAAAATATATAAAATAAATGTTCCGTTAAGTCCTAGAGCATAAATTTACCTACACGCCCTCTTGGAAAATATCCTATGTTTATACAGGGTGAGTTTTTTAAAGTGTTACAATGCGATATGTCAAAAACGGCAGCAAATTTTTTTTTTGACATTTTGGTGACATGTCAAGTATACCGGGGGGCACTTTTTGTGATATTTTTGACATTTGTCCCTTCACCCCCCTAAGAGGGGGGGAGGGTCACTTTCTTATTTTAAATGGAATGACGTGTTTTTTATTCTTAAATACGAATCTACATAAAATATGAAGTCTGTTTACAAAAAATTTTTAAAATTTCTTTGCTGGTTACGGAATTATGATCAAAAATGTTTTGATTAAATTTAAAAATAGTTCGAATATTTTACCATAATAACTGTTCCTACTGTTTATTTTACTAGTATGAATGGAAATGAAAATCCTAGTAACAGTAGGATTTCCATGGCAACATAACAAGCAGTGTCACATAAAAATGTTGACGTGCTATTAACAAGTAAATTGTATTTAAAAAGAAAAAAATGGAAGCGAATTTCAGTGTAGAAGTAGATATGTTGTTAATTTTGGGGGAGTGCAGAAAAAATTATAGGGAGGCTGCAGTAGTGTGGGCCGAGAGGTTTCCGGATATTCCAAAATCTCATATGGCCTTTAAGAGACTGGAGACCAGAAGTCGTATGACTGGTAGTCTAAAAAGTAAACGACGAAATCGGATTAAAACGCAAACAGATGAAAATAAGGCAGTTGCTGTATTAGGAGCAGTAGCTATTGATCCTCAAATCAGTACCAGGTGGCTTGCTTTAGATGCTGGAATTAGTCAATTATCAATTATAACAATTCTGCACCGGTACAAGTTTCATCCTTACCACATTACACTTCATCAAGAGCTTTACGGACATGATTTTGAGAATCGCATTAATTTTTGCACTTGGATTTCAACAAAATTGCGTGAAAATAACTATTTTTTGAGAAACGTTATTTTCTCTGATGAGGCTTCTTTTAATAATTGCGGACATGTAAGATTTAACTTATTTAAATTAGAACATATTCAAGTTTTGGTTGTTTGTTTTTCTAAAAGGTAAACAGGCACAACATGCATTACTGGGCAGCAAATAATCCTCACTGGATGAGAACTGTACCAAATCAACATCCCTGGTCTGTGAACGTATGGTGTGGTATTTTCGAGGATAGAGTTATTGGTCCGCATTTTTTCCAAGGTCATTTAAATGGACAGCTCTACACAGATTTTTTAAGAAATCAGTTACCTCGTCTACTAAACCAAAATTTAAATCCTAACGTTTGGTTTCAGCAGGACCGAGCTCCACCCCATTATGCCATACAGGCCTGTACTTATTTAAATGAGATTTTTGAAAACAGGTGGATTGGTCGAGGTGGTCCTGTCAACTGGCCTGCTCGTTCGCCAGATTTGACCCCCCTTGACTTTTTTTTATGGGGATTTATAAAAGACAAAGTAATGGCTAGTGCACCTACAACTCCAGAGGACATGAAGAACAGGATTCGTTTTGCTTGTTTATTAGTGACACCAGCAATGTTACAGCGGGTACGAAACTTATGTCAAGAAAGGATAAGAAAGTGTTTGGAAGTCGAAGGCGGTCACTTCGAACAGCTCATTAGGCATAATCTTAGAACATTGAAAGGCTAGAATTAGTAAACAACAACTTTGTCTGAGTCCAACATGTGCACAGGGGCAAGAGGGGTGTGTTGTTTACAAACATATTTGCCGATTCTCTGTTGTCAAGTCGACGCGAATTTCTAACGGAGGAAATTTTATGCTATATTTTAACAACCATTATAACGTTAATTTAACTTACTTGTGTTGTATTTTATAGGAAAATTTAAATTAAAAAATATAAATACTACAATTAACCTATTTTAAGAATAAATATAATATCCTTAAGCAAAAAAATAACAAAACCGTTTCTAAAAAATTTGAAGCGACAACACCGGCGGCACAACTTAAGCGCCTGAGCCATACGCATAGTGTCATCTGTCAAACGGCTTTTTGTTTATGTTCGAGATTCGTGTATTTTCTTTAATTTTTTGGTTTCAAAAGGAAAAAGGCCACATTTTAGTGTTTTTTTAAATTGCTAGGATGGCAAAAACTTGTGTCGTTTGTGCCGCATCAAGATAAAAAGGTGATTCAAGCCGATCTTTTCACAAGTAAGTACCGATACTTTCATAACATCACATCATGGGGTAACCATCATCATATTCGTAGAATAGGGGATTTTATAGATATAAACCTAATAAAAACTTGAATGTGAAAGTGTGTGTAAAATACCAAAATATTTATATTTTAAAATCTAAATATATTTTTCAACATATTCATCTATCAATAGGCTATAAAGATTATAAAACTAGAATTTTGTCCCTGGTTTTATTGCAGGATTTTATGTTTTTTTTGTTGTTTTGGCAGAAAGATGGCATAATACCCATATACCTATCTATATATAGTTATGTTTTTTAATATAGACATTAGGTAGATAGATGAAATTACTAATTTTTTATTGCCTTTAAAGAATTTTGAAATTTATTTAGATATTGATATCTATGTATAATTAATTTTGTCTTTCCCTAAAATTTGGTCGATAATTTTTTTTTGTTTTACCATATTGCAACTTATATTAATAATATATATATAGTAATTGGTACCACATATTAATTTATTACTGTAATTTTTGCTTTTTGATTAAATATCAAATACTTATTATAAATTGCCTAATATATGCCCAAAGGGAACAATGGATTTCATTAATCGAAATCAACACAATTAAAAAGAATATATTTGTTCAGATCACATCCTTAGAAGTGATTTATTATATAAGGAAGATAATATTATCAGTAGCCAGACTTTATTAAAAAAATCAGCTCTACCTTAAAGGTAATTTTTTTTTAATATATTTTTCTAGTATAAAAAAATCGTCACAAAAAGTATTAGTGTTACTCATATAAGCTTTATTTATACCTAATACTTATTAAATTAGGTATGTGTGTGAAACTATTTTTTTACTAGGATTTCTGATGCACTGGTTAAAAACACAGCAGCCGATAATTCAGTTAATTTACCAAGTGATTTACCCTTCAAAGCTGCAAGGGTAGTTTTCCTGAAGAGTGCAAAAACTTCTTTAGCTTCCAAAATGGTATATAGTACAAACAGTGAAGCTAATATAGACCAGTATGGATAATTAAAATAAATTAATATTCTTGATACACTAAATTTTGTATAATTACAGATCTGATCACTCATCATCAACAATAACTGCATCTGAGATTAATAGTTACTGTCTAGGTCAACAATTACTATTTCCCATCCAATCCGTTTTTGTTTAACTGCTACACATTCCCTGACTCTGCCAAGGAAAAGGTAAAAATACACTCAAAATAGACATCATTATAGCAAATTTAAAAATTATTGATCAATTCTTTCTCTAAGTACAAATAAGACTTTTATGCCATGTATCATCTTATTCTATATATCTTATTTAAAAGTGATATAGTATTTTATTATGTTATATTTGTAATTAAATGCAATTAATCAAATGTATGATATTTCAAAGATTCTTTATAATAAAATACATTTTATTGATCAATTGGATTATCATAATACATTTTTTTAATTTTTTCTTTTTAATATTGGTAATACTATATTTTTATGTATATTACTCTAGGGTAAATTGAAAATGATATCCTGAGGACTTTTTAAAAGCTAAATCACTTATCACCAAATTATGGAAGATTGCAACAAACAAATTTGCGCCAAAGAAATTGAATTAGATGTCTCAAGTTATTATTAAAATACTTAAGAAATATTACATATACTACATATTTTATTTGACTTGTAAAAGTACTTGTTTGTATATTACTACTAATAAACTATCTAATCTAATCTATTGTACATAGTCTTTATTCTTAGGTAAGCTTTGTTTTTTAGTATAAATTAATCTGATATAATAATTGGTATTAGGTATTATATAGGTCACTGTTAAATGTCTCAAAACCATTGTACAGGCTAAATACTCATAATAAAAATCTTATAACCTATAAAAAACCTGCAACTCCTTCACAATTTAAACCTCCTTGTAGTTTTAACTCTTTCCGCTGAAGCAATACTGTCCCTTTGAAAAAGTCAGCATCATAGAAGTATATATTATGTGATTTAAAGTAAGTGATGTAAAACTGAGTTTTGTATAACATAATAATTATAATAAAATTTTGCAAAATGTTAAAAATTTGTGTCTTAAAACATGATTTATTAAGAAATCTATAATATTATATTAATAAAATATTTTATTTCCATAAAAATGCCTTGACAAAAATGCTGCCTTTTATTAGGACCTTCCTCTAACGAAGTCCGTTAAAAAAAGACATAAATAGCTCATAAATGGTAATATTACTTATATTTAAACTCTATAATAATTAATAAAAATTTAGCAGGTAAATATTTGTTGACGACGTCACTGGTAGAGTGTGCTTGTATTGGTGGCGTCAACAATGCGTTCGAGCGGCGTTGCGATGCCATTAACGTTTTCTCGTTGCTTCGTACTTTATTTTCATTTATTTAACGTATATTGACTTCGATATAGAGTATCTTATCAAATTTATTTTTAAAAAATGCTTGATATTTTATTAAAGGGGAGCAGTAGTATTGTTTTAAGTTTTCGGAAAAAACTGAAAACTTTTATGATATTAGAAAGTGATTTTTGCCATTTCTCTATAAGCATTTGGCATCATTGTATCAGAGATGTTGCAAGCAAACAAACCTGCCCATAGTTCCACGGCATGCTACTTCTAGCCTTTCAATGTTCTAAGGGCATAATACATAGACGATAAATAGTTAAAAAGTAGGAAATAATTTGTTTTTATTGTAGTAGAATATTCGAATTATTTTTAAAATTAATCAAAACATTTTTGATCATAATTCCGTAACCACAATTTTAAAAAATTTTTGTAAACAGACTTCATATTTTATGTAGATTCGTATTTAAGAATAAAAAACACGTCATTCCATTTAAAATAAGGAAGTGACCCTCCCCCCCTCTTAGGGGGGTGAAGGGACAAATGTCAAAAATATCTCAAAAAGTGCCCCCCAGTATTCTTGAAATGTCACCAAAATGTCAAAAAAAAATTTGCAGACGTTTTTGACATATCGCATTGTAACACTTTAAAAAACTCACCCTGTATACTAATAATTTTGATTCTTACATTAGAAACTCTCAGTACTTTTTAGAAAAACTTTCTACAATTTCTTTTAACCCCCATGATCTTTTGCTAAGTTTTGACGTTGTAAGTCTTGTGTTTATTAATGTTTCAGTTGACAGAACTTTAAATATTATTAGAAATGCTCGAAAAACTCATCCATTATCCCAAAGATGCTGGTCATACACTTTTATAAAAGGTAAAAAACACGAAATCTACAGCTTCACAATATTTGTGATACTGTAGATTTCGTGTTTTTTACCTTTTATAAAAAAAAAATATTAAAAATGAATTACAGGATGTAATTTGGCAGAATGCACAGCACTAAGTGTACAATTTTAGAACCTTTAACCTATTGTGTGAAAACTATTTATTTCCGATATAATAATGAATTTTATCAACAAAACTTTGGTATAGCTATAGGTTCTCTTCTCTTACCAATTTTATGAAATATATGTGAAGAATTTGAAATCTGAAATTATTACTACATTTATTAAAAAATCTAAAATATGGTGGCAACATATTTTTTCAATTTATCAGCATAACGAATTAGGCCGTAGACTTTTTTTAAGTTACATTAACTCCAAAGATTCACAATACACGGTATTTAAGTAAGTTTACTTTACCACAACATTAAATTTTGAAAGTCCTTTAGTTTTATAGGAGTTAAATTGTGGAATAAAATACCAGGCGAAATTTTAAAAAAATCCTTAAATAAGCTTACGAAGGGTATTAAAAAGTGATGGCGCAATAATTTTGTTGAAGTGTAAGTATAAAGACGTATGTAGATTTAAACATACAGGGTGTCCTGAAATTACGCGTCAGGATTTCGGTGGGCGATTTTAGATGAATTATTAACGCAACAAACTTCTATATAATTTTTTCGAAAACTAAAAATTATCAAAGATTCAGTGTGTTAAAAAAATCTTTTTTATTAACTTTTTTCTAGTGTACTGATTTCGCTAAATTTTGAATACATGTTACTAGTGTTTTTTTATATTCACCCTATTAGTTTGACGGTAGTCGTCAATGATAAAAGGCTTAAACTATCTTTAAGCCTTCTTTTTCTTGTTTTAATCTTTTTATAAACTTGGATGTTAAATTTGTAAAGAGCATTAAAATATCTTTTTAAGGTGCTTTTGAAATTAAGAACTAAATTTAATTACTTGCTCTGACTTTAAACATTAATCGTACCTTAATAATTACAAATTCGTATTTTTAAAATTAACACTGCAAGCCTTGAAAACATATATTGTTAGAGGGTAATTTGTTGAATAAAATAACTATATACGATAGAAAATATGCCTTCCTTCTATATGTCTTCACGGTTATTTACAGGAATCTGTAGATGAGAGATTTAGATAACCCCAAAAGAAAAAATCCATAGTGTTTAGATCTGGCGACCTGGGAGGCCATTGCACAAACCCACCACATCCAATCTATCTTTCAGGGAAATTTTGATATAAATGTTCTCTCACTGCTCCATTGAAATGGGGTGGAGCATGGTATTGTAGCAGCCACATTTCACTAGTAGATTGGGCAAATAATTTTTTAAAAAGTTTAAGTAGACCTCATCATTTAGCCTTTGCGGTAAAAAATGTGTCTCTATTAAATGATCGTCGAAAGTCACACTTAAAAGAAAAAAAAAGATAATTTATTCTGAAACGACCATGTTCATTATGAAGATTTAGTAAATTATCATGTCCAAAGCCAGCTTCATCGATGAAGAGAATAAAACGTGTGGAATTTTTCTTTATTTTTAATAATCCTACAAAAATTAAGTCGAGCCACTGGATCTTTAGGGTTTAAAGCTTAAATCTTTTGATAATGAAAGGGATGTAGAAAGTGCTTTTGTAAAATTTCATGAACCGTATTTTTCGGGATATTTTTCTGAGTTGCAATTGATATTGCGCTAAGGGTAGGGTTATCCTTAATCTCGTTCAAAACACGGAGTTCCGTTCTTTGAGTTAGACGACCCACATCATGTCGAATAATTTTAAATGCTCCAATTTCTCCTTATCTCTGATTAATAGGGCTAAACATTTGCGATCGTGGTAGTCTTCTCTTCGGAAATGCTTTTTGGACAAACGTTGGGCTCTTACCACATTTTCCCCAGTTGCACCATAATAATAATGCATGTCGCGTAGCTCTGTGTTAAAATACAAATTATTATTAATATTATTCATCTTATTTTTAATCTTAGTGATTATAAAATTATCAGAATTGCAGATAATATTATCTGTCAAAATTTATAATACAATGTCATAACTCATTTCCATGGAAACTAAAGCGTTTTGTTTTAAGGCTTGCTTTGTTAATTTTGAATATTAAAATTGCTCTTTACTAATTTGAAATTAAAATTTATAAAAAGATTAAAACAAAAAAGTTAATTTTCCTAAGGTGAAGGACAACTTAAGTCTTTTGTCATTGACGACTAGCATCACAAATTAATAGGGTGAATTCAAAGAGACACTAGTAACAGGCTCTTTGTATCCGATTTTCCTTCCCGGGGGTTTATCCGCTGTTCTTTGCGCTCCACAGTCAATATTGTTTTTATTTATTTTTTTGTAAATAAGCTAGGGTTTATGGAATAGGTGTTGTTTTAACTGTTTAGAACAATGGTATTAGACAGGTATGCCGACATTGGCGACGTCAGTGTTATTCGTGCATGTGTATATCTTTAATTACTCACTAGACTTATGCGTATACATTTATTTTTCATATTTATTTGGACAAATAAAAGTATTTTGCTTTTGATGTGAAATTCAAGTTTTTTTAAGAATCTATAGCTTTATTTAACATATCCACTGTTTATGTATATCCAGCTCAAAATAATAAATGTATTTGGTAAAAGAAATAGGGTTCTTTGATAAGTGAGCAAATTAAAATCTATCTGGCGGCAATTATAGGTCATCAAATCTTCCAACTATTTCAGAATATAAATATTTAGAAAAAAAATGCTAAAATGAAACTTGAAAATTGCGACAAAAGCGTATTCAGTCATTATGTACAGATATACTACGGTAAAACAAGATCATGAGTTTTGTGTCTACATCGACCAGGCAAATTTCTTTCTTGGATACTAAAACTCTATATGTGGCGGTGGTGTATATAATATTTTGGACACCAATTATTTAAGTTATGAAAATTAATGAACAACAATATTTTAAATCTTTGCACTTGATATATCTGGACTTTTTGAGTCTTTACTGTGTCGAGAATATCAAGAAGTTTTTTACTTTTAATTAGATTATTTGCAATAATGCCTATCTGAAAATCATGATTAAAGTTAACGAGGTAGTTAGTAGTAGTGCTAATAGAGCTTATTGCTAAATCTGTATATTAACGCCTATTCATCCTAGTGAATATCTTCGAACCGGACTACTTACTAGTAGCTAATTTTATAAACACGCAGACAAGTGGGATAAGCATAATGGAGGTAATTTATCTTTAATTTAAATTTTTTACCTTTTTACGGTTAGTTTTTTGAAGGTGGTAGAGTAGAGGTGGTAGAAAGTGGTAGTGGTAGTTTTTTTTACGGTTACTTATTATAAATGCTGACTGAAAAAATGTAAATGCAGTTGTCAACTTTATTAGTTTAAATAGTACACACCATTAATTAATTCATGTTTGGATTTTAGGATAAATTCTAAACACATTTCATGTATAACAGCCTACACCAATCTTGAACTGTTTTCGAAATATCAACAATTGAAATTCAAAATTTTTAAAAACTTTACCAGGCTATAAAATGTAAATGATTTAATCGTTTAACAATAACTTTAGATTTAACTAAAGATTTAATAAAAAAAAATGTTTAAAATGCTAAGAAAAAAATGCTCTTTTTTAATAAAGGTAATAAAAACTTTGTTACAAAGCAAAACTATTTTTAAATGTTCAAAATGCACTTCCCTACAATACGCAAGGTTGAAATCAAATTTGTCAATAACGTTTCGAATCATTTGTTGTATAATTTGGCCACTATCATTTATTATGCATTGTAGTAAGTCCTCCATATTTTCACAAATACTCTATTTTTGAAATTGCCCCAAAAAATTTAATCTAAAGGGAAGAGGTCTAGGGATCTAGCTAGCCATTCTGTGGTACCATCCATCCATCTATTTGGAAAAGTAAAATTTAAATAATTACGCACCTCTCGACTATAGTGCGGAGGAGCGCCATCTTGTTAAAACCATACTTGTCTGTAGTTTGGACCGGCCAAACGTCTAATTTCAGCAACAATCCGGTTTTGAAGGATTTCTAAATACTTTACGAAAGTCAGCTTTTTCTTACTGAAGTACGAGCTAATTATGTGGATTTCAAATATTGCACCCCACACTTTTTAGGGATACTGGGTATGCACTTCCCGCATCCAATGTGAATTTTCATCGACCCAGTATCTGTATCTAATTTTAACGTTTAAAATGCAATGAAGCAAAACATAGCTTTATTCGAAAACATAATGTTATTTAATAAGTTCTGATCTTGGTTTAGATTTGCCATAATTGTTTCACAAAAATCGACATTTTTGTCAAAATCCTCTTCCAACAGTTCTTGCACTATACGTGAATTTTCAAAGGACGGAATTTATTTTGTTATAAAATTACTTCAACCGATGATTTATGCATGCCAATTTCTTAAGCGGTTATTCGCAACGAACTGTCGGGATTTTTAACAGAACATTGTAAAACTTCCAAACTTTTGTCATCCTTTGTTGAAGATTTTGGCTGACCAGGTCGAACCTTCTTACTATTTTCTAAGCAGTTGATAAAGTAATTAGATTTTGATTTAGAAATAAATCACTAAATAAATTAGCGACCTCTTCGCATGGTATAACATGATCTGCATAACTTCTTCACCTTATTAATTTTTTTTTCTCTTTCATTTAATTTTGTCCAATATGAAACTGAGTCCAATAGTAAAGATGTCAAATCTATTAATCAAAGTGAAAGTGTCCCACCTGGCAGAAAAGAGTACAAGGAGTTAAATAATTTAGGTTTTAAGACGTAAAGTTTTTAAAAACTCTGGTTTTCAATTGTTATTATTTCAAAACATTTTAAAATTGATATAGGGTGTCCCGGAAAATGTGGAAAATCTCTCGGATTCAGGTGGAAAATAAGGAATAATATGTAACTTTCCTATAAAAAAATTTCCTATATGCCCTCTAAGATGCGGCCCCTTAAAGTCGCTGCTGAAAATCGGTTTTTCCTGAACAACTTTTAAAGTACAGAGTGCTTAAAACAGATTTACCTTGTTTATTTTACAGCGGCGAACTAGGTTGTACATGATAATGCTGACATTTTTAACATCCTGTATGATAAAAATTCTAAAATAATAAATATGTATGGCTTGAACTTTAAACTAAAGAAAAGGCACTTTTGTTCAATATCGATAAAATAAACCGTTTTAAAGAAAAAAAAAATAAGTAATCACTGTTTTATTTTAATTAAAAAGAACCGTGGGGTCTTTTTTCAGCGATGCGACAGTTATTTACATACCAGAGAAGTTCCACTTAAAGCTGTTTAATCTAAAAAAGTACATGTTTTTAAAAATGCAGTATGGGTCTTAGAAAGGCACCTTAAGTAAATTAGTTTGAGAAATGTACACCTGTTCTGCCTTGAAACGAAAAAACAACGTAATTAATATAGATGCTGATAATTCGAAATAATTAATTAAAAATTTCATAAGCAGGTTCCACTTGCGCAATGTATCATCCTTCATCTATACAACGGTTTGGAAAAACGTTATTCAGGTGGTTCCTTACAGAAACGCTGAAATGAGGTAGGGTTCCATCAGGCATAAAATACATGTTTTTTTTTCACGGATCGCAAGTGGTAAATGCTCTATTAAATCCAGAAGATTGTTTTGAAGAAACTCCAAATAAAGTTCTCAAAAAATTGCCAATGATTTCTGCCTAGATATTAATTGATTGAAACTTATATTGATGATACAACAGTGGTATGAGGATTTTTATCAGCCCATACATGCGAGTTATGTAAATTGTTAGTACCATTTTTGGTAACCTCGCTTCATCGATAAAATGAATAATGCTAATAAAGTTTGGATTAGTTCGCTGCTGATCTAATAGCTAGTTCGCGAACTGTATTCTACGAGGAATATCTTCAAGAGTTCGTGCACTTTTTGTAGATGATATGGGTGTAACAGCTGCTCTTGAAGTTTTTTATGTATTGTTGATTTTGACGTATTAAGCGATTAATTTTCGACTGCTTATTAAAGGAGTATCAGGTACATCCAAAATATTTTCCTCCAATTGTACCGTACGTACTGTTCTCTGATCAGCATCAGTACTTTTTTCCTAAAACTTGCTAAAATTATAATAAAAAAAGTCAATAATATCACCTAAATAAGAGGAATCACCTACCAGTTTCCCTTAAATGTTGGTTAATTCGTTTAAATGTCTTTTGACTTCGAACAGTGCGATTAGAAAATCCTTCTTCATATAACTTTTTTGCTTCCAATGTATTACAAGAGGCAACACCATACATAAGAAAATTCAAAATAGAACTTCTCTGTCGTTTGAATAACTGTCGCACCACTGAAAAAAGAACATATCATGGTTCTTTTTAATTAATATAAAACAGTTATTCCGTTTTTTTTTCTCCAAAATGGTTCAGTCTAACGAGAATGAACAAAAGTGCCCTTTCTTTAGTTTTAACTTCAAGCTATCCGTATTTGCTATTTTAGAGTCTTTATCATACAAGGTGTTAAAAATATAAGCATTATAATGTACAACCTAGTCCACCCCTGAAAAAATAAATAAGGTAAATATGTTTTAAGGACTCCGTTTTAAGAAGTTCTTAGTAGTGTTAATCACGGCGTCTTTAAGGGGCAGTATTTACTTAGGGAAGGCCTAAGGAATTTTTTTTATAAGTTTTATTTTTTTTCGAGAGATTTCTCACATTTTCCGGGACATATATATATATTTCCGGACATATATATATATTCCATTATAAATAGAATCTAAAAATGCAATTATAAATAAGGTGTTAAAACTATAATATATAAACTATAATTAAAATTGTGCTCTTTAAAATAATAAAGTTGACAGCTTCCCGGTCTTCCTGACGCACCCTGTATATTTTTAAGATATCTGAAAACATGCAAAAAGATTAATGAGAACTATCCGAGAGAACCTATTTCCCCTTATTTTTCAGGCAGTAAGATGAAGGAATATTACTAAAGTTTTTAACATCTAAATATCTGAGAATGGCGGTATTTGGTATATTATTATTTTGAAATCTTTTGGCGACATAAACAGAGATCTACTGGAAGTTAGAAACCGCAAGTCTAAGATTCATGGGGTAAAGTTTATATTATACTATTTTAAACATTTTTAAAGCATCCATTGTTTATCTATCATTTATGTATTTTAACGGCGGAGATAAAATAAAATAAAAGTACAGGCATATAACAGTAATAAGTTGCAAACATAAAAAATATAACAAATAATTAATGATATGGAAATAAACAAAATTATAAAAAGTCAAAAAATAGCAATAATGTAAAACATAATTTTACAGACAATTATTGTCTTTTAGTACATTCAGTTTTATTTCAAGTGAATTAACAGAGTTATCAACAAGGGTGTTAAGATTAAGTTCCTTAAATACTCTTATCATTCTGATGGTGTTTAAAGAACATATACCGTACTTAGCACGACGAAAAGGCAAACAAAACGTAGCAGGATTCTAATATCTATTATTGATATTGACATTGAATAGTATATTTTCTAAAACACCAACGCAATAAAAAATTTTATTTTATTTTTTATTAAATGTAAGTAATTTCAAATGAGTCCTTCTAACCTTAATACTATCGATATTTAATATATCATTTACTTACTAGTTTTTAATTTTAATGAAAATTCTGGTAAATATCAATATCAGTTTTAAAAGTTGGTGAATGAAGAGATGCTTTCAATGCTTAAAATGGCTTCGATTATTTCCAGATGTTTAGTATAAAAAGGTAACTAATCAAGCGAGGCATATACAAGTTCAGAACAAACAACTGAAAAGTAGAGCACCTTGAAAAAAAGACAGATAATTTACCAGAGTTATGAAACATATTAAGAACCGACATATACAACAAAGAGCGTAACAAAACCAAAATTACGCATATTCTTACTGATAATATAACATATATATAACAAAGAGCATAACAAAACTAAAAATACGCATATCCTTACTGATAATCACATTATAATAAGACACAGATGTCAATTTACTATCCAGTTACAGACCCCAGTCTCTAACCATTCTGATACATTTGCGAACCATTTAATGTTTAATGATCTACAGCTAATCTCAGAAAACGACCAAATGAAATACTTAAGCATTTTTTAATATTAAGTTGAAACTCATTATTTACTGATCATAAAATAATAATACTATTAACATCAGCTTGTAAAAGATGCGAACTCTTAGTGAATTTTATCACTTTGTATAATTTTAGGTCGCCTGCAAATAAAAAAAATTCCGACTGACGAATCACATAACACAGGTAATAAATAAATCGAGTAAAAATAAGCCCTATATTGCAGCAGAAAAGATCCGAATTTTTTCAAAAATTTTGTTATTTATGTTCACAAATTGAATACGATTCGACAAAAATCGATCAATCCATCGTTAAAAAAACTTGGCATTGAGATTCACTGCATGAAAGGGCATAGGTGAATCCGCATTTCAGTGTACTTTAATGACATAAATAATTTTCAAAGGAGAAAATAATACAATACTGACGATGATATGATGATGTTTATAAACAGTTTATATCATAATTTGTTATCTGCTAGAAAACTTTAAATTTATTACATGACTTATAAAAAATGTCACTATAAAATTGTTAAAAGAAATAAAAACGAGAGCCAAATCATAATCTATTTATATATAATAATCAAAATATAAATATTGATTATTAATAGTAAAATGTGCATACCTTAAGATATTCCAAAACAATATTAATCTTAGATAAGTTGTTAAACAATATTACTCTTCGATTTAAAACTGCATGTTAGCGACCATGAATCTTACAACATATTAAGCGTTGCCTGTAATTTTTTTCTGTTTTAATTTATTTATTTTTGAATTTATTAAGGTTTTCTTGTTAAGCATTAATTATCTATACATTTCATATCAACGGATATAGCTGAATGCAACGGGCAGCTATATAATCCAGTTTTCTTCGATTAATCATCGCCTAAATGGCAATAAGAAACTTAGGTATTCTGGTGCTAGTGGTAATCCAATAATAGCTCTTAATTGAGTCCAATAAATATATCATGATTCTATTATTTGCAAGCATACTTAATAAAATCTTTTCTAAAATCGATTTAATATCATTTCAAATCACATTAAATTTTGGCAAAATGTATCTATCTCTCAAAAAATATTTTATACGTATATTTATACAAGAAGAAGAGATACCGCAAATTCAAGAGTTAGAATATTTTCAAATTATTTCTAACGATTAAGGAAACTTAGCTCTTCTGCAAATGATGAAAAAAACCTGGATCATTCCATCAATCTTATCAATAGATCCGGTCTTCCTTCATGCAGTTTTAACGATTTAAGAAAAAGATTAAACAGAAGAATATATATTATACGTATTTATTTAAATTGTTGAGACTTTTCAACTATATCAATCAAGTATGTGTGTGAACATCATCCTTATTCCGTTGCTATGATTGATATTGTTATTAGCTAATAGAAATTGTAATGTTAGTTCTTTTACCGTTCTCTTACCAGTCTTACCAGAATCTAGTAATATAATCTAGATATAATCATATAAAATACGTCTCTAATAGAAACTGGCTAGATTTAGGTATCCTTTTATACACTACTAAAACTTATTATATAGTACGTTATATTTACCTTCATTAACAATCCGCTTAAATTAACTTTCTTTATAATTTCCTTTCATATTATATTTGCTATCAGAGACAACCAAAATATATAAAAGCCCTAAACATGTTCAAGAGAATTCAAAAAACAATTCGTTACTTTACTACTTTTGACAATTTGTAAACAACCTCTGAATAGCGCTATTTAATGCTTAAAGTATCTTAAAGCATGACGTCATGACTTAATCGCCAGAATTAAATTTTTTAGAGACGCCTATAAAATACGGCTTTTATTCCGAATCTTATACCTTTTTTGAATATTTTCATCCCTTTTATGAGATCCTGATTAATTAATTCAATAGTCTAACCACGCGTGTTGGAAATGTATATTTACATCAGTAAGAATAATATGATATGAATTGTAAGATGTGTTTATTTTTTGCATTGTTCTGTTGAGACCCCTAATTTTATTGCAAACTGGACTTATTTGACTAAAACTATGTCTTAAGTCTTTCTGGGGTTAAAACAAAATCACCAAACAAACATTCACTTTTATATATAAAGATAAGAGCCAAATAGATAATGTTAAATATAATAATTAAATTATATTTTTCTTATACGCAATGATTTTAAATGATTTTAAAGTATGATCCATACTTAGACAATAAAAATTAAACTAAGTAAATACACCTCAACATAAGATATAGTTATTTGAATAAATGATATACAGGGTGTCCCGTAATTAATTGGGCATAGGTTAATGTAGGATACCTGACAAGAAAATAAACCGTTTGAGCTCAATATCGCTTAGCAAAATTTGGTTTTCGTTTATTGGTTTTCGTTCTACAGGGTGTTAAAACTAATTTTTTACCAAACATTTATTGAAATATTTTGGAATCCACAGGACAGATTAACCTAAAATTTGGCGTACTCTTATTATTTTGGATGATGAACACGAATATGATATTTATTTTGCCATTGCCACTAGATGACGCCACATACAACAACATTGAGTGATTAAAAAGGTCATAACTTTTTTGACCTCCCTGTACTACATATGCGAGTGAAAATAATAAAACAGCATTTAATTCTAGTCAAAAAAGGTATACTTCTTTGATCTCCAAAAAGTAGATCGTTTTCGAAATAAACGCATTGTATATTTTTGGGATTCTTGTGGTGCCCCTGGCTGGGCTAAGATATTCCCAATATCGGTTTAATAAAAAGGCTACTCAATTTTACAGTTTGCCTTTAATGGTAATGGTTTGAGTTACATGTTTGATTGTTTGTTATTCTTAAACTTAAGCGAACTAAAAAATACTGCTTCACAGCCTCTTCCCTTCGATTCTCCCGTCGACTCGTCGCGATCGCGCAGGTTAAAGCGGAGAGCTTCGATTGGCCTGCCCGGTCACGTGACGCAAAAGTAGAGTACATATTGTTTCGTGTCCTTGTTTCTCGCATTATGCAATAAAGGATCGAGTAACGCAGGAATGATAAATTAAATTTAGCTTTTATACAGTGTCGCACCATTAAACAAATAACTTACATTAAATAAAACTAATCATACCGCCACCCTTGAAAGTACCCGGAGTACCTTTCAATAAGCTTAAGCTCGAAATTTAAGTAATTAAAGAAAATGAATAAGTATAACTTAAATTTAACAAATTAAACTAAGATATGACTTAAAGTTAAGATTCACAAGTTCAGTTAGAACAAACTAAGCTAACACTGACAAAGGGTTTAGTCGGAAATTGGAAGAGGGCATACCTTCGATACTTCGTTTTAAAATTTTAAAATTAAATTTTAATTAAAATTTTACCTATTTAATAAATTAAAATTTTACCAACGATACTTCGTTTTAAAATGTTTCCATTAGAAATCCGCACACTCACCACACGCACCACTCCATCCTTTCCGGGGTGAATATCAGTGATTCGCCCAGCGGTCCACTTGGAAGGGGGGTTGCTGTCATCCTTGAGCAAAACCAATGCGCCAAGAAGGTTGGGACTTTCACTTTTGAAGCGCCACTTGTGTCTCTCATGGAGGGTGTGGAGGTACTGCTCTGACCATCTCCGCCAGAAATGTTGAACCATAGACTGGAGCATTTGATATCTAGTAAGCCGATTCATTGGGGTCTCCTTGAAGTCAGCATCGGGAACCATATTGAGCGCATGTCCAATAAGGAAATGCCCGGGAGTTAAGGATTCAAGGTCTAAAGGATCGTTGCTGAGGGGCAGAATAGGACGGGAGTTCAATATTGCCTCTACCTGAACCACAAAGGTATAAAACTCTTCATAGGTTAAACGGTTATCCTCAGATAAAATACGCCGCAAATGGTGTTTAAATGATTTCACTACACCCTCCCATAAACCCCCAAAATGTGGTGATCTAGCAGGGTTAAAGTGAAAATTAATCATGTTGTTTTTAAAATAAGCCTGAAGCTCAGAAGTATCATAAAATTTGAATATTTCTTGTAATTCACTCTGTGCTCCAACGAAATTCGTTCCATTGTCAGAGTACAAATGTTTACACAACCCTCGTCTTGACACAAACCGTTTAAGCATAGCTATAAAGCCTTGAGAGGTTAGATCGCTGACTACCTCTAAGTGTACAGCCTTGGTAGCTAGACAGACAAAGACGCATAAGTAGGCCTTTATAAATCTGCGGTTTCTTAACTTCGATTCCTTCATAAGAAAAAATCCAGCAAAATCTACGCCGGTGTGAAGGAATGGTTTAGAAGGGGTAACTCGGGGTTCAGGTAAGTCTCCCATGAGGGTAGCTAAGGGCTTGGGATTTACTTTATAGCAAACTACGCATTTTCGAATAATAGATTTTACGGCTGATTTTCCATGAAGAGGCCAAAAGGATTGCCTGACAAACGATAGTGTTGATTGTACTCCTGGGTGAAAGTTTCTTTTATGCTCATGAGTGATAATCAAACGGGTCAAAGGGTGATATTGTGGTAACAACATAGGATGTTTGGTTTGGTAATCGAGCAAAGAATTTTTTAATCGTCCACCGACACGCAGAATACCTTGACTATCTATAAATGGGTTCAAGGATTTTAGTTTACTTTGAGGTTTTACATTTCCCTTAACTTTAAGGTTTCGAATGTCGTCAGAAAAACATTCAACTTGGGCCATGATGACTAGAGTATTTAATGCATTCTGACGCTCTGTGGGCGTTAAATGTCCAATTTGACGAGTGGTCTTGGGTGATTTTATATTCTGAACAAATCTAAGGCAATAGGCGGTTACGTTGACTAGCTTGTTGTAGTCTGAAAATTTGTCAAACAAAGAATTTCTTTCTATATGAGCTGAAGTAAGGATTATGGACTTTGGGTTCAATTCTAGGATGCCAGGATCGGGTGGTTTACGTTTAAAATTCAAAATATTGGTATTCTTTGGCCAAAATTCTGTAGGCTTCGAAAGAAATGAAGGTCCATGCCACCATAAGGAACAAGATTTCAGATCTTGAGGATTGGTGCCTCTAGATATTATGTCTGCTGGATTTTCTGTTGAAGATATGTGGTGCCAACTGTTTATATTGGTAAGTTGCTGAATTTCAGAAACTCGATTGCACACATAAGTCTTTAACTGGCGAGGTTCCAAAGAAATCCAACAGAGAACTATGGTAGAGTCGGTATAAAAATTTATTTTGTCTGGGTTGCAATCTAGGGCATTTAGAGCCTTCTTCATCAATCGTGATAAAACTAGAGCTCCGCAAAGCTCCAGATGGGGCAAGGTTGCAGCCTTTAGGGGAGCTACTCGACTTTTAGCACATAAGAGGTTGACTGCAATGTTGCCAAGTGGGTCAATTGAACGCACATAGATAGATGCTCCAAAGGCATTTATTGAGGAATCACAAAATCCATGGAGCTCTAAGAAAATTGCATTTTTGATGGTTACTTGTCGAGGAATTCGCAAGTAGTCTACTAAAGATAGATGATAAATAAAATTTTTCCAAGTTCGAAAAACATCTGTGGGAACAGGATCGTCCCAATCGACCTTGAGAAGCCATAACTTTTGTAAGAGCAGCTTTATTTGAACTATCATGGGACCTAAGAGGCCCAACGGGTCAAAGATTTGAGAAATTGAGGAAAGAATGGTTCTTTTTGTTACTGGTTTAGAATTGGAGTTTATGGTTGAAGTGTATATAAATAAATCTTGTCTGGGATTCCAGGATATCCCAAGGGTTTTTGTACTATGCTCATCATTCAGAATAAAATGTGTGTCATTAGATGCATCTGGGCTTAACTCTGATAACACTTCGGGGTCATTTGAGCAAAACTTTCTTAAGTCAAATCCAAATTTCTTAAGAAGAGCAACAAGATTCTTTCCAAGGACGATAAGCTCTTCTTTGGTATCAGTTCCTGAGGCGATATCGTCAACGTAGCAGTCCGTACGTAACACTTGACTTTCATGGGGGTAGTTGTTTTTAGAACGATCAGAAATTTCCTTGAGACAGCGGGTAGCTAAATAGGAGGAACTTGCCATACCATAAGTGACAGTATTTAAGGTAAAATGTCGAATATTTTCGTTGGGGTTGTCCCGCCATATTATACGCTGAAGGTTGCGTTGACATGGCTCTAGTAAAACCTGGCGATACATCTTGGCGATGTCACCGATAAGAACATAATTGTGTTTACGGAATTTCACAATGATGGAGAACAAATCGTTTTGAATATTAGGACCTATTTTAAGGGTGTCGTTCAGGGATAGGCCCGTGCTTGAGATGCAGGAAGCATCAAAGACTACTCTTAAACGAGTTGTGGTGCTATCAACCTTTTCGACACAGTGGTGGGGAAGATAATAGCATGGATACTTAGAATCAATTAATTGATTAGGTTGTATTTCAGACATGTGGCCCAAAGAGATATATTCTTTAATAAAATCTATGTATAATTTTTTAATTTCTGGGTGCTTGTCAAATTTCTGCTCCAGAGAATAGAATCTCTTTAAAGCAGGCTGCAGAGTGTCACCTAGATTAAAAACATTGGGTTTAGTAGGTAGTTGCACTACGAAGCGACCTGTTAAGTCCTGATGAGTGGTTTCTTGAAAATGATCTTCACATTCGAGCTCTTCTTTAGAGAGGACTTGGGGTACTTGCTGAGTGGTTTCTTCTGTCAACCAAAATTTTTCAAGACATCCTTGGAGGTCATTGGTGCAAAACAATGATTGGCTATGGGTTTTATACGATGATGCATAGGAAACATTTGCCAGTAAAGAAAGTGGTCCGCTTACTACCCATCCAAGCTGGGTCTCTTGTAGAATGGGATTGCCATTACCTGTTTTTATTTGCCTAGAGCAAAGTATATTATAAAATAAACCAGCTCCTATCAGAAGATCAACCTCCGAAGGGGTGTGAAAGCTTGAATCAGCAAGAATGATGTCAGCGGGTAGTTTTATGCTAGAAATGTCAATGGGAATTTGAGGTGTAAGCTCTGTGATTTTATTAATCACCAAGGCTGGAATTTTAGCTGAAAAATTATTGACCATGGACTTTATTTGTAACTGGACTCGTTTAGTGAGGTTTGTGACGTCAGGGCCTATGCCAGAGACTGACATATTCACAGATTGGTATGGTATATTTAATAGCTTGAATAATTTTTCACTAATAAAGTTTGATTGGCTACCATTATGCAAAATGGCTTTGCAAATAATGGGTTTGTGGTTTTTGTCATAAATACATAAGGATGCTGTAGTCAGAAGAACAAATGAGTTGGGATTTTGGCTGGCACAATACAGGTTTTGGGTTGCATGGCTTGTACTGGGTAAATCTGAATACCCCGAATTATGGAAGAGGGGTGCATTTGGGGTTTCACACATAAGACTATGATTGATTGTATTTTGTTGTTGGCTACCAGGACTAAAGGGTGCATGCTTCGATGCGGTTACATGAGATTGATGATTGGCGTTATTGCCTTGCATCATATGCTGTCCAGAATTGAAAGTACTTGTATAATTTGAGTTTGTTTCTCGTTTAGGCTGTAAAAGGTTAGGTTGCATATATCTTGATTGGGATTGATGAGGTTTACCAGTTGAGTGGATATTAGAATCGTAATTAGGATCCTGATTAGATTCTCTATGTAAGAGGGTATGATGCCTCGCTTGACATCTTCTACAGCTGTTTGTTGAATGACATTCTCCATGTCTGTGGCCTGGACGCAAGCAGTTTGTGCATAGATTTGCTTTCCTTGCCTCAAAAAACCTACTTGATACAGACAACTCTAAAAACTTTTTGCATGAATAGATAAAATGTGTATCTTTACACATGGGACACACTACATTAGGGCATGAGCGTAGAGCATTTTGGGTTATTAAAGTTTTACGTTCATAGGATTTTTCAAACTTACTAGGAAACTTTTTATTATTTAGTTTAAAATCCAAAGATTCTAAAAAGCAACATCGCTGAGATAAGAATGTTAAAAAATCCTGGATTGTTGGAATTTCAATATCTTTAGTGAAAGTTTCCCATTCCTTTCGGGTTGAAAAATCTAGTTTTGAGTTTAACAGATATATGACAGGCGTGCACCAATGTTTTACTGGTTCCCCGAGGTTTTGTAAAGATTTAAAGTGGGTTTGGAATAGGTCTAAGAATTTTCGTAGCTGAATGTGGGATTCGTCTTTGATAACAGGCAATTCAAAAATGCATTTAATGTGGGAATGTATGATTGCCTTTTTATTTTCATATCTTTCTTGCAATAAAGACCATGCTGTAGCATAACTATGCTCGGTAGCTGCCAATGAGCTAATGATTTGAGCTGCCTCTCCCTGCAGGGTAGACTGTAAATAATAAAATTTTTCCACATTGTTAATTTGTGTACTTTTATCTATTAAAGAGAGAAATGTGTCCTTAAAGTTGGTCCATGCCTCATAAGAGCCATTAAATTTAGGTAGGGGTATAGGGGGCAAACGAGGACCATATGGATATATTGATTGAAAGGTGGGTAAATGTGGGATTGAGCTTAAGTCTGGCTGCACACTTGCATTAATAAGTTTATCAATTCTTTCTAGAGTTGCTTTGGCATTGGATACAGTTTCATAAAATAAATTTTCAAATTCAGTACGCTCTTGCTCTTGGCTATCTGATTCTTCGAAATCATTAGCCAAGCACAATTGCTCAATTTTTAGCTGAATAATTTTAAATTCACTAAGAATGGGCTCAATATTAGTTAAACGGGTGCTCAAATCTATTTTTAATATAGGGTTGTCTCGAAGATTGTCCAAATCTATACATTTATTCTCTAAAAATGTTTGAAATCTACTTATTTCATTTGTTAGTGCATCGCGTTGAGCTACAAGAATATTATATTCCTCTACCTGAGCTTTAGACCTCTCCTGGGATGAGTCATTTAGACCGACATTACTTCTTTGCTTTTTGTTTGTCATTTTTATTATTTATGGTAGGCTTAATGAGGTTAATCAGAAAGGTAAAGGCTAGTAAACCAAAGAAGAAAAATATATGTATTAAATTAAGTGAGTAAATCAGTTAATTGGATAGACTAAAGGCCTGTCTAAGGCGGGTTATAGGCAGCTATGCTTTATATTGTTTGAATTAAATAACATAACACATACCTAGACACTAAACTAGTAACATACCTCACTCGGTAGATTTGTTATTAAATAGTGGATCAGAATAAAACAAATATGTATAAATTAAAAGAGGTGGTTCAAATGGCATTAATATTGCATTAAGGATAAGTGGGATGATGGAAAATGGACTAACCGTATTTTTCCTGGCTCTGAATTCGTCAGCTTCAATTGTATCAATTATTACAACATATTTCACAATGCAATGCTTCGCATTTTCGGGTTTTCACGGCGGCCATGTTTCCCGTTTGCAACTGGATCACTGGTTTACATGGCGGCTGCCGGCGTTATTTCTTGGTTATATCCGTCTACGAAGGACCAATGTATATTTTTGGGATTCTTGTGGTGCCCCTGGCTGGGCTAAGATATTCCCAATATCGGTTTAATAAAAAGGCTACTCAATTTTACAGTTTGCCTTTAATGGTAATGGTTTGAGTTACATGTTTGATTGTTTGTTATTCTTAAACTTAAGCGAACTAAAAAATACTGCTTCACAGCCTCTTCCCTTCGATTCTCCCGTCGACTCGTCGCGATCGCGCAGGTTAAAGCGGAGAGCTTCGATTGGCCTGCCCGGTCACGTGACGCAAAGGTAGAGTACATATTGTTTCGTGTCCTTGTTTCTCGCATTATGCAATAAAGGATCGAGTAACGCAGGAATGATAAATTAAATTTAGCTTTTATACAGTGTCGCACCATTAAACAAATAACTTACATTAAATAAAACTAATCACGCATTTCTTTATTAAGTTGCCTATGAACACTTAATCTAAAATTTAATTAACAACGATAAAATTAGAAAAGGCTGTTGATTATAATAATTTTTCAAAATGTTCACCATCCACTAGGACACATTGTCTATTTCTTTTATTTAAATTTTGCCTGACTCCAAACAATGATTCTTCTTGGGCCCTGATGGTATTGACTCCTTCTACAATCTTTTGCCACAATTCCTAATGGTTATTTGTTTTATTTTTATACACAAGTGATTTCAAGTAACTCCAGAAATAAAAATCTAAGGGATTAAGATCGGGACTACGCGCAGGCCATGGATATTCACTTCCTCTACCAATCCATTTATGAGGATAAATTTCGTCCAAGTAATTTTTGACTTGCAGTGAATAATGTGCCGGTGCACCATCGTGCATATACCAAATGTCACGTCTTAAATTTAGGCGCACGTCTTCTAGAACAATGGGTAGATCATTCCTCAAGAAATTTAGATAACGTTCTATATTAAGCTTAGCTGGCAATTCAATCCCCAAAGATACCACACCAAATATTTATTGAAAACTCCTGTTAAAAATGGTGTTCTTGGAAAGCATGAGGATTTTCCATGGAATAGATATGATTGTTACGCCAATTAAAAACACCTCTCCTTGAAAACGTGGCTTCATCTGTAAATAAAATTTTATTACAAAAAAATGGATCATTCAATTGGCGCTCTCTTAAAAATTGACTGAATTGGAGTCTTGCAGGAAAGTCTTGAGAAAGAAGATTTTGAACTGGAGTGAAATGATACGGATACAGTTTTTCTTGGCGTATAATTTTGGACACCGAAGATTTCCTTACACCAGTGGCCGCCTCAATACGTCTTGTACTGGTTTCAGGATTTTCGATAACACGAACCAAAATTTCATCTTCCATATCTGCTCCAATTATCCTTGGTCTTCCCGCATTTACGTTTTTTGAATGAAATAAGCCCGTTTCGCCTAATCTATCGTACAACGCTTTAAATGTTTAATGATTTGGCTGCTTTCTATCCGGATACAGATCTAAATAATGCTGCGCTGCTCTTCGACTACGAAAATTTTCTTGAGCATATACACATACCATATCCCGCATCTGAGCATTAGAAAAATGATTGTGACGCGGCATTTTTAAGTGAAAATAACACAACAAGAACACGAGCTTTAGCGCTTTAGCCAAATTAAAGACTTACTTATTAATACTTCACCTTGACAAATCGTAGTTATGATGTGTTCATCCAAGGTAAAGCCTTCTTTGTAAAACTCCGATAATAATTTGTTCATACGCAACCTAATACAAAAATGCGTTTATTTCGAAAACGGTCTACTTTTTGGAGATCAAAGAAGTATACCTTTTTTGACTAGAATTAAATGCTGTTTTATTATTTTCACTCGCAAATGTGCGTACAGGTAGGTCAAAAAAGTTATGATCATTTTAATCTCTCAATGTTGTTGTATGTGGCGCCATCTAGTGGTAATAGGAAAATAGATATCATATTCGTGTTCCTCATCCCAAATAATAAGAGTACACCAAATTTTAGATTAATCTGTCCAGTGGATTCAAAAATATTTCAATAAATGTTTGGTAAAAAATTAGTCTTAACACCCTGTAGAACGAAAACCAATACCATTTTACTAAGCGATATTGAGCTCAAACGGTTTATTTTCATGTCAGGTATCCTACATTAACCTATGTTCAATTAATTACGGAACACCCTGTATATAGAATATCCTTTCCATTTAGAATTGAAATGCTGACTTTTCTTTTGACGTTTGATTTTTTTAAATCGCTAGATTCGTTTTCGAGCAAATTAGAACAATCTTTGTTTATCTTAATTTGTTCAGATAGAGCGTTTGGATCAGATAGAGATTTGTTTATATGCGAAGTTATCTTCTCCGGATGTCTGGCGTTAAAAGTGTCAAGCACATTGATTTTGGGCACTATAAATTAGAATAATTTCCACTCTTTCGACTAGTGTGTAAACCATTTTGGAAGTAAAATCTTCAATTCAACAAATAAATTTTTACTATTCCAAGACTGTCACAAATGTAACTGACGGCAAAATAAATTCTTTATTTTCCTTAGCAACTATAAATAACTAAGCAGGTATAACAATAAATACAGTTCGCCCAGGATATCTGTGTTGATGAAAAGAATGCGGAAAAAAATTTAGGTTGTTATTTAGTTTTTTCCACGTCTAATCTTCGGAATTGCGGTTTATGTTGGTAGTTTCCGTTTTAAATTATAAACGAATTGTAGATTTGGCAAACCCTACCGGGGCAACATTTTCAACTTATTAAAATAAAAACTAATATTTTCATGTTTTTGTTTTCTATCTGAATAAATTAAGATAAACAAAGATTTTTTCGAAAACGAATCAACCGATTTAAAAAAATCAAACGTCAAAATAAAAGACTTCGAAAGACCTTTTAAACAAGCTATTACTCTTTTCGATAAATCCGTGGTGGGAAGTTTTCAAATGAACACCCTGTATAGGGAAGTGATCGTCTATTAGGTAATTAATACAAGCTTTAAAATCAGATATGTATGGCAGAATACACTTATTTGCAAAAAAAATGGTGGGTTTTAACACCCAGTTGACTGCAGAAAGTAAATTAATCAAGGTTGTCGCTCAGAGATATGGCATTTAGCGCAAGAAAAATCATGACAGGACCTAGAATTACCAAGCTTAGTATCTCTTTAATGGATCTTCACATCCTTGTTGTAAAAGGTCATCAGGCCGGACCTTCTAGCTGTTCTATAGAAATATCTCCCAAATTTGCAGCTCTACAATTAAAGTCACCCAATATAAACCACAGACAATCAGCATCAATATTTCTCACATATTCCAAGAGACTATTTGCTGTACAGTCTCTACATAGTTCGGTACTTTATACTCAAAATCCTTAACTGGCGACCTTAACGTCTTCCTCACGAACTCGCTTTCTCTCTGATAAATTATAATTCATAATGGTAGGAGTGTTTTTAACATATCGTTTTGGTGATCTGTTCACCGTTTTCGATATCCAGCTCGTCTTTGTCATTTATCGCACTTAAACAATCAAATTTATTTTGCATATTCTGGTGATTTGCCTTAAATGCGGATATTTTCTTTTCGCATTCATTAATAGCTTCGGCATTACAGTTAATAAGTGTAGTTAATGTAGTAAGTTGTTGGTTTGTGCTATTCACTGATAGGTTGCTCAGCTGAGTCATGATAGCGTTGAATCTGACATCGTTTAGGTACGTAGGATCGCTAGCAGTTTGCCTAGTCCCAATTCTATTCTGACCATGGCTTGAAGTGTCGGATAATACGGTTAAGCCGACGCTGTAGCTAATACTTCAGCCTTGGGAGCTCTGGCTGCTGCAACAGGCTTTATGGATGGGGCGCAGGCATGTGGAGTAGTAAGCAACCAGCTTGGGGTCCTCAAGCAGGGCTTCCTTACAAACCGCACAGATAACTGATATGCTAAATGTGCTTTATTGTTTTAGTTTTGTTATTATTTTGGTTTGCGGTTCGAGATTTAAGGTTAGATCAAACTTCTTTAATTGTAGAATACAAAAAAATAAGCTTTTTAAATTAAGCCTCTTTAGTTTCCTCATATCATATATATTTCACAATATTTTGAGACTTACAGGATATTACGGTGCATATAGTTAGTTTTTTGTAACACGGAATTAATAGTAATAAAGAGCAATATACTAGAGCAAACTCAGATTACGTTCTTGCTTCGCAAAAGTGACACTGGTATTAACCAAATATTTACTAGGTTCATCCGTAGAAACAGGATTAAGGCTAGCTTAGCTTCGTACCGAACTTAACGGGCAGAGATACACGATGGGCAATAATTTTTGTAAAGCGGAATGATAAGACTGTAATAAGATTTTTTACTTATGCAAGATCTCTTACTAAAAACGTAAAGATAAGGAATTTGTCTTAAAAATAATGCCTTCAAAATCACTCTTATTTGGTCAACAAGTATTTTATATATCCTTTTAAATTGTCCGTTTGCTGTTTCCAAGACATATATTGAATAGAAAAATTAAGAATCATTGCGTCTTTATTAATTTAATAAATATTTACTATTTAAACACATATTAATAATTTTTTATTATAAATGCCAAGAAACATTATTTGAAATAATCACTTTACAAAAATGATATTTTTGAGCTCAAATCCATGTTGATATGGTGAAAACATATTTTTTACTGCGATATAATAAAATATACTATTGAAAGTTTTAGTATCTATCTTAAATAAAACAAAACTGAAAAAGCAGCACTTTTTAAATATATGAGACAAAGGATGCATTAACCGTAGGTATTAGTAAGTAATATTTTTCTTGTATAGCTAAGCCTATACAATTTTTATTAATATATTTTTTCTGGTTTATTAGACGGATTTGCAAACAAATGTTTAAATAAGAATTGTAGTATAGTTTGATAAAGTTGGAAGATAATATCTATATTATTTAAATAGTCCTTTATTTTATTTATATATATTCAATAAAACTAAAAACTTGTTAAATTAAAAAATAGTTTTTAAGACAAAAATGACAAATAAAGCATTATAAACTACAATTTAAATAGCAATACACCATATCTCTGTTACTTTAATATAATTAAATTCGGGTCATTAACAAAACGCGATATACGTAGGCTTGGGGATATAGATAGTTGGTTGTCACGTATAAGGAATTGCATCCCACATGTGTTTTAAGAAGTTCAATGGTCAGAACGAGGTGGGTTTTACATACACACTTTGGTTAACAATAAAATTGCTAATTTTGGTTTGTTAGTCAAGTGCACGTTATAAAAAATTTTATTTATCGATTTCTAAAATGTTTATTTTTTTTTAATATTCTATAATCTTTGTTACTTCATTTTTATATCTATGATTAATATTGATAGATCAATTTTCCTTGAGAAATTCCTTTATAGGTAGCAGATCTGTTGTTAGTACAATACAATCAAGTATTTTATTGTTACTCAAAAATGCTTGATGTAACTTAAATCTGTAGCTAGACAATATATAAATTAAAAATTGTAGCCAAAAAATTTTGTTTCCTATCTTTGCCATGTAAGGCAACATTAGGTTAAAGGATAAATTTTGGTGCCATATTTTTTTGCAAATGAGTTAGTGCACCTATTAATGTATCGTCCTACTTCTCTACTAGGTAAAATATGTAATTTATATAGCAATAAGGTAATTAATATAATTTTTATCATGAAAAATATTAAATCCTCAGACCGTGACGAACCCATTCAGTGGGAGAAAGATAAAGATTATTTCTCCTGTTTGGTCGGTTAGTGAGAAAAGGCCAAATTTCGCCTTAAAAGACGAAGAGGTCCAATGTCTACCACTTTCTGCATCTTTATCGTAAGTTGTTCTGATTCTCGACAAGACGATATTTCATCACTTTATTTACATCATACTATATTACATATTAAGAACATAAGTAAAGCGAACAAAAAAATTATTTGCTTACCTAAGATGACCAATAAGGGTAAGTAAAGATAAGGGTTAGAACGTTTTTAAGATATAAATTTTTTATATTTAATATTTTCTACGCAATTTCCATTATTAAAATACTTGCTTGCAATATTCTTAAGAATATTTACTAAGTAAACTAAAAGTATTGCTCTCATGTTTCTATGATATAAAAAAGAAAAATTAACCTTTAAAAAAAAATCAACGCCCTTTAGAGCCTATTAATATTCTAAAGTCAATTCCTAATTTTTGCTCAACTAAACTAAAAATTAAAGGATTTGCAAAAAGTATCTGTATTTGTAAGAGACATCATGTGAAATCTATGAAAACAAAAGTTAATTACCAACGTTTAATAAACCTAAATATCGTTAATATTCAGAGTTAGGCAAGGGAATATTTTAATAACACCAAAAGAAGGGAAAAATCAATAAATAGGTTCAACTGTTATAAAAACCAATAACTTCATTACACAATATCTTGCGAAAACCCAAATGCAATTTGATTCAACTCAATTGGCCACTTTATGCTCATGTTATCGATAAACTCGCAGAATATCGGAAAAGTCTTGCACTTAATCTTTTTTTAAATTTGGTGAAAAAGCTCATAAAGCAAATTTTACACTGCAATAATTCTTATTTTATCGCTAACTCGCGAAAAGTGCCGTATTTAGGGTCAGAAGAGATTATACATATTTTTTGTTAAAGGAAAATGCTAAAAATATGTTTGCAGTTAAAGTGGATTTATAAAATAATAGCTTTTACTGAACAATTTTACTTTCACGCCCCTAATAACTTTATTTATTTAATTTTGGAATGAAATTAAATAAAGTTCTAACGGAGTTCCATTTTAATTCCCGCTCTCAAAATTAAATGGAAATGGTTTATTTGTATTTTAGGCACCATGGTATCACTTCTCATATATAAACGAGAGTTTATAAATTAGACTTTTGACTCAGTGATTGAAGTCGATGATAAAAAGCAGAAAAAAAATTCATAATAAAATAATTCATAATTAAATTTCATAATAGCAGTGGGTGTACTTTCTACTCTTTCAGGTATGCAAAGGGTGGTCTTATATAGTTCCACTTAGCTCTAATTTGTTCTACTCTGGTACAACCTGTATGCCCTAAGTCTTACCACAGAAGTATATAGTCAATGACCATGAAAATCACGTTGTTTTTTTACCCGCTTTTTAAGTTTCTGTTAGCTCCCTTCTAATTCTCTTTTTGACCCCATTTTTAGATTAGCTTTGGATCAATAATAATATAAAACGATAAGACCTTCGGCCTTTTTTCTTTTCGTGGGCAGAATAATTACCATTTTATTACTGTTTAAACTAAAACTTGTTTTAATTTAATGGAAATATTTATCAAATTCTTTCTTACGATAAGAATTACGGCGTCATCAGCATACCCTTAGGTAATAACTAAAATGCTCTGCCCGATCATATTTCATATCTGATCATAGTAACTCCGATGATTATAGCTTCGTCTCTTGACAGCGTACCATTTAGAGATTCAACTGACGTTCGGTATAAATCTCAGCAAAAAATATATCTTCTCTATTGCCTTTCGTGTAACTTCTTGTTACCAGATAAGTTCATAAGATTAATCGAGTTAATAGCTGGCTAATTGTCTTTTTAATCATTGCTTATAAAATTTCTTGCACTTGTTAAATTTTCTGTTGGCCCTAGTATATATGACGAAAGCAAAGAAAACGCACAGCGATGGTCTCACAATATATAAAGCATATGGGCTACGCGTACTTCGCTATGGTTGAGGCTCGATCAGGCCTAAAATAAAATTTTTGGGTTATAAATATAGAAGCAAAATAAATTAAAAAAATATATATTTTGTACTAAATATTGTAAAACCATAACCCTCGTTTCTTAATTGTTTGTCTGTTTGTTAAGAAAGAATTAAATTTTTGTATTTGAGTGATTCTATTATATTTGCTATTGAGGTTTGGAAAATAGAGCTTTAGCTTGATTTCAAAAGAAAACCAGATCCCGGAATATAAGTTTTAAGTAAAATTTGTGTAGCTGATTTATTGACACTTTTCCTCACGTCAGTGACAATATTCATTTTATTGGTGCCCGTTTGGTTTTACCTGAACCGAAAATTTGCTAATTTTGCAATTATATTTAGTTGAATAATTCAAGATTCGCTTATGAAAATTTTTTGAAACTTTGCACAAGGGTTTTCCAGATTGGTCTCTTCAAAAAGTTGTCTTACATTTTTTCTATAAAATGTTCAGGGAAGCCAATACTTGACCCCCTTAAAATTTACATGGGATTTCCTATGTTCCGCTCGGCGACGCACCACCCGGTATAGTTAGCCAGATTTTCTGTGTTTAGTTTATCGGTTTTGCCATAGTTAATTTTTGGCTAGTATGGTTTTTTCTTAATCGCGTTTCTTTTGTAGTATCTAGTATTCGTTCTCAGTATAGTAAGTTTTAACCAGTATTCGTGTTTTTTTTAATTATAAGTCGTTGATTATTTAGGTTTTTAAAATGAAACTTAAGACGGAAAGTTGTTATGTATCTAGAAATAAGACGCACAAAATTATTTTTAAGCCCAACTTAAATTTCGCATAATAGAAAAAGACAAGAGTAAATTAGCTGTATATCAGAGCTAGTCATATGGTGTCTTGATCACAAACTTTAATGGAGAAGTTCAATCACAATACATAGAAAATATCATTAGTATTCTTATGAAAATTGTATTAAACGGAAAAGACTTAGCTATATCGTTTTCATAAATGCGGGAAATAACTCAAAAAAATACGCAATGAAAATTCGACGACAAAAATAATTTTAGTGACAAAGAGATACAAAGTTTACTATCGTTAAATCGGCAACAGTTTAGAGAATTGTACGAAACATTTAATTCAGTGTTTAATAGCTTTTTTAATGAAAATATCTCCTCAAGAACTAATAATAATAATAATAATGTATTTATTTAGCTTGAGCTACAAAAGATAATACATAATATATAGATAATATAATACATATTTAAAAAAAAAAAATAAAAATTTCAATCAATAAAAATTTAAAAATATTCAAATATATTGAAAAAAAGTGTGTGCTTGTACACACATAAAATAGCATAAAATAGCAAAAATAAATCAAAATACGAGTTTAAATTGTAAAATAAAAATAAAATAAATACACATACAAACTACAACTACATAAATAAAGGTAAAACGTATGATAAAACAAAGTATGTATAAATAAAACTTACAGAAAAAGTATAAATAAAACACGAGTCTAAAATAAATGAATAAAATAAAACAAAGTACGAGTTAGAATTTTAAAACTAAAAAAGTAAGTAGAAATACGAAACAACAACTACACAAATAAGGGTAATAAGGATAAAATAGTAAAATAAAGTATAAATAAAACTTAAAAATAACTAAAAATTACGATTTAAAATGTATAAATAAAATGAAACAACCAAAACTAAGAATAAAATGTTAATAAAATTAATAATAAACTTATTAAATTCAATAAGTCCCTTGCTGAGTACAGAATTTAATATCTGACTAGTTAGTATTGCATCTATCAAGGACAAAGTTTGTATTATTTCTGGTGCAGTAATTGTGAACGTCTCCGAAAACTCTTATTTTATCACAGATGTGTGTGAGTAGTAGACGTTGTTTTAATTTAAAAATAAATACATACACACTAAACATAATCCTTTTCCTGACAGACATCCTATCACACTAGCACACTTAACATAATAATAACAGGAGTGCATCGATTGCATTTTAGGATTAGTCTCATTGCTCTATTTTGAGTTACTTCAAGCTGTTTCACCTTGTATTTAGGCAGGTTGAACAATAATGAGGAGCAAAACTGCAAATGGGAAACAACAATGGCATTATATAGCAGGAGCTTTGTGTGCATTGATATTTTTTTTTCAACTCTATTAATAAACCCAACTTTCTTGGAAAATTTTCTCATGGCGTAATCTGCATGTGCAATAAAATTCAAATTTGCATCCAAAATTGTACCCAAATACTTTATTCCTTTTTCATAAAAAATAATATATATTTCAATAATCAGATAACTTTATTGAAACTATTCTGAATTTTTCCTATAGGCAAAATGTTAGCATGTTGACTTTTATAGGAAGACAAAGTTTACCTTCAAGATTTGTTACTAATAATACTGGATTTAACTCTCCACCAGTACAAAACAGAGAACTCGAGAATGGATCGAAGATAAAGATAATGATATGGGATATCGGAATTCTGTTTGAAAGGCAACGACAATTTACAACTAAAGAAGCCAATCATTCACGGTAAATAACGAAACGTAGATGAATTAAAAAAGCACGGAATGGATTTTTAAAGAAAAACTATAAGGTTTTTAAATACCTTGTATCAGTTCAGAACTGTTTACATTTTGATGACTCTTTGAAAATAGCATGCGCACTTATAAATCAATTTAGATAGCAATTCATATACAAAATTGTAACATTGATTTGGATGAAATAATGCTACCTATTATTGAGAATCAACGAGTTAATCAGTTACAGATACGAATTCAGTCATAAGGATTGGATCAGCGTATTCGTTTTAGAGCTTAGGGTAAATTTAATTTTAAATAATAATTTTTTTTCGCGACTGCCACACAACTATATTAAATCTAAATATTTTGGTCGTTATCAAGTTTAAACAAGTCCATCTTATATTCATGAAGCAAGGAATAGAGGTATGAATTATAGAAGTATAAGTATTGAATATGTCTTTTAAAGTTAGTAATTTGAATATAATTTGACTCGCCCTCGAATTAAACCTAATTTTTATTAAAGATTTAACCAAAGGGCAAAATACACCTTGTACATCGAATACATTAAAAATATGGACGATCAAATTACGGGGTCATATTGTATATGTAAATCCGGTGCCCGAACATTACGTGTATGTGTCCATGTCTCGTGTGCTGTGGTATTTGGGGTATGCCCGACATCAAAACCGTATTAAGTACCCTTCAGATGCTTTGCTATAATATGCCGAAAATGCTTATTATAGACACAATAATACTGAAATTATAGATTAGGTAGTTGTACAAAAGTAATAAAACTATATTGTTCATGTATTTTTACTTTTTGTTGGATTCACAAGGAAGCAATATTTATAAGGCATGAGATTTTTATTTACTATATCTCTATATATTTCAAGAACCTAATTGAGGAATTTTTAGCTATTCCCTATATATTAAAGGCTTTGTTTTTCTCTGCTAGAACAAGCCAATCAATAATCAATATCAGAAATTAATAATATGCATAATATGTATAGATATTAACACAAAGATTTTTTTGTAACTACTTTAAATTCACTCTGAATAATATGAATTTAATTTAATTACACAGTAGATCTATATAAATATCATCCATAAACATGCATCTTATTAAACACTATTTTTTATAATTAAGAAAAATACCTTATTAAAAATGCACAATATTTCGTGTTCTTTTTGGGGCTCTTAATTGCTCCCACCCCTGTCTTATCCTTTCAGTGCGTTTATATAAGAATTTAAAATTTGGCACTCATCATAAGCAACTTAAATACTACTTTTTATTTTCTAACTCATTTTGCAAAACTTCAAAATGGCGGCGGGACAGCCGTTAGGGTCAGTATTAGTCAAATATTCTCTTATAATATTTCTGCTAAAGTGACACATTGACCCATCTTGTTGAAAAACTGTTTCTAATTCCAATTCATGAGGATTGTCTTCAGTAATCTCAAGGATCAATGGTTTAACTACATTTTCCAACATGTTTAAAGAAAGATCCCCTGTCCAATTTTGGTCTAAAAAGAGAGACACAACAGTGTGATTCCCTAATATGCCAGCCCACACATTTATTTTTTCTGGATATTGTGTGCGTGTGTTTCACGAAATATGTGGGGATTTACGTCACTCCTATAACAGACATTTTCTCTATGAACATGACTGATGAAATTTATATTTTTTTAAGCTCACTTCCCTTTTTACAGTAAAAAAATGCCGAATTTTCCTTTCTTATTTTAAGTATCTCAGCATTACATAACAAATTTATTACACGCTAACATTTTAGCGTGTAATAAATTTGTAATAAAAAATACCATTATATAAAAAACATACTTTTCTCTCAGTTTCGTTTGATGGTTTCTCGAAAATAAAATGTCGGAGATAAAATATATAAAGACCATTATCTGGATCTATTAAAATGTAAATAAGTAAGTGTTAATATTTTTTTAATTTTTCTTAAAGTAATATAAAAATAAAAACATTTGGATTTGTTTTAATATTTCTATTTCTATTTCTATATTACATGCAAATTTTTATGGAGTGCGAATCGAAAACTAAATCTCTCTTAAAATTTAATTTCATGAATCTTTTAATGTATATCTTTAATTGTATGGCCAACAGGTATCAAAATTTCAATGCAATAATGTGTTTTGCGATGTCCGTAATCATTAAAGGTGACGCAGTCTTTCAGCGACACCTTGATATTAACCGTCAAATTAAATATTGATGGACACAACTATATTTATGGACTCGTGTATTTAACCATTAGGTACATCAATATTATAGTTGGTGTATTTAAGGGTGGGATCTGGCAGCTCCGCAACTTTCTGCTTGACTTTCGAACAAAAGCGGAATTAAACATTTATTTTCGATCGCTATAATAATTTTAAGATACAAAACATGGTTCCCCAAAAAACAATTTAAAAGAAAAGACTTTATGCTTAAATAAAAACTCTTGTGTCATTTTTTACCCATTAATTTATAAATTTATTTTATACAAAAACAGCTTAAAGAAGATAATCTGAAACATCTAAATACTTTTCCATGGAAAAAAAATTAATTATGATAAAACTGCTTTTTTATTTTATCAGTTATTTACACAGATACATTAAAAGCTGTTGTTAAGATGTAATGCTTAAAGCAACTTGCTTTTAGTTTTTTATTCTTTTAATGATTTTTTAATTATTTTTAAATATTTTTCTCTAGGTTTTTTAGGTTATTAAGTTTCGCTAAGTGTTATGTTACTTATTAAGTTAAGTGTTACTTATTAACAACCAAGTAAATATAAATATATTTTATAAAAATAAATTCAAAAATGAATTAATGTTTGAATAGATATATGTTTTTTAAAGCTTAAAAAAAATTAAACGTTCGTAAAATGAAATTAATGAATTAGGGATTGAAATTAATGAGGTCAGTTTAGCACGCCAAAGAAAAATTCCTAAAAGGCTAGACCTGCTAGTCCTAGAACATTCTAATACTGCGGTTAACTTCTCTAACGTGAAATATCTCTTATGCGTGGACTTTTTCATCGTTTCCCTTGATGAAAAACATGAAATTACGCTTTTCTAAAAAATAACTAAAGCCTAAAACGTGAAAATTGTCTCCTAATTCATAAAAAAAGTACCTCAAATTAGTGGTAGAATATTTTTATAATAAATTTTTATAATAATTAGTCAAATATACAGGGAAGTTGAGATTTTGTAATATAAAAGTAATAATAACAGTAATATTTTGTTCTATTAAAATTATATAATGGGATAAAATATTAGTTTCAACACTATTCAGGGCTACGCATATATTTTTCTAGAAAATAAAGTAAAACGTATACTTCGTTTGTCTTGGAATATGTTTAACAAGTACAATGACTTGACTTAATTTTTTTCACTGACCCAGTTTTTAGGGCACACGCCTAAATACTATTCTATTCTTGATTCCACTAAATACTATAATTATACCATACTATTGTTAAAATCACTGCAATATCACTATCCATAAATGTACAGGGTGTCCCCTTAAGAATGTTCCTCGGCTGTATCTCAGGCCCCAATAATCGTAGAGCGTTGAAAAAAAAATTAGTATAAAAGTGGCCCAAAAAAAATAGCTGGAAAATATTTTGAAGTTCATTGGTCAACCGCTAGAGGGCGTTCTAGCTACTTAAAAACTTTAAAGTCTATTTTTTCCAAAAAACTTTTAATAACTTGCATCCCAAAATATTATCGAAATAATCTACAAAGTATTCCTGACGAAAATGTTTTAACAACCATTTCTGTCAAATGTCAAATAAAGTGGTGGGGAGAGTTTCTATCTTAAATGAGAAAAATGCTAAGAAGTAGGCTTTGGCTGCACCGATTTTTTTAAAACAACTTTTATTTAAAAGCTCTTTTATTGCTTTATTTTTCTGCCTAAAAGATATTATTGGAAAATTTTCCTAAAACCCGCTAGGGGGCGTCAACTTACGCTATTCGACTGATTATTTGATGATTATTTGATGATACGACTGTTTAAGAAACTCTTATGCAACCGTATATGTTTTTTTACGGTATTAAGAGCGAAGAACAAAGCTTAATAATTTAGTAAAAACCGCATTTTGATATCACGTCTCTAACTAAAGTTACAAAAAAAAATGTGTTCATTAGAAAGTGAAAACATCAAATATGGTCGTTAAGTTCTATTTACCAGCCGGGTTAAAACAACTGGTGTCTAAATTAAACTGAGTTTTGTGTAGAGAAGCAATCTTGGTATACCAGCTTTTTAGAAATTCCGGAAGGTGGCGTTTATTTATACACTGCTTTATAAAGGAGTTTCAGCGGGAATAAATTTATTCAGTATGGGAAAACTATGCATAGGAACGTTTTAAATTTTTGGACAACGTAGCAACAAATAATACCACATGATGTGCTAAAATAAGTTAAAAGAATAATATTGAAAAAAATACAGCAACATATTAGTTGTGTTCATAAAGAAACTAAAAATTAAAGTTTATATAAGTCTATCGGTTAGCAGTTTATTCGAGTATAAATAAATAGGTAATGAAATTATGCCAATTTTAATAATAAGTTGGCTTTGCATTTGTTTAAAAAACAAAAAGGCCGGTGACAACTCTGTGACAGCTGCTTAAAAGTTTTCGGTGGTCCTATAAATTTAGTTATTTATTTCGATCAGAGTTTATTCTTTGACTTTAATTTAAATTTAAATTTAAATGCGTCTGTCTTTGCAAGAGTCGGTAAATTTTTTATGAATGTTTTGTAAATGCTACTATAGCTGCAAGGCTGTATGCTCAACGTTTTCCTCAAAACCGGCGTCTGAGTAGAGGCATATTTCTTCGTTTGGCCCGTGGTTTTCGGACAACAGGTAGTGTAGTCTATCCAACCTATCGTAGACAAGGTCGCAAGAGAACGGAGGAAAATATAATAAATTGTTTGGCCTATGTAGAATTTGATCCGCACTTAAGCATCAGAACTATTTCAGGCGATTTAGGCATACCTCGTTCTGTAGTTCACAGAATTTTAAAGGAACACAGGTATAACACAATTTTTCAAAAACAAGAGCCTAGATACTTACTTAATTTAATTTTTTTTGCATATAGATTTCATCCAATCCATATAGTACTCCACCAGGTATTAAATCTAGAAGACTATGACAGAAGACTAGATTATTGTCATTGGATGGATATTCTCCATCAGTTGCTCGAAAATCCAAATTTTCTCAACGAAATTTTATGGACAGACGGAGTGACGTTCAATAGTGACGGAAGAGTTAACAGACATAAAATGCACTATTGGTCTGAAACTTCGTTGGATGCGCGAGATCCAGCATCAGGGAAGGTAGAGTGTTAATGTCTGGTGCGGTGTAATAGGATCTCAGGTTACAGGTCCATTTTTATTTGATGAGAGCCTAACTGGAGAACAATATCTTGGATTTTTAAGAAATGAGCTCCCAGCATTATTAGAAGAGGTGCCTCTGGTGATAAGAGCCAACATGTTTTTACAACATGACGGATGCCCGGCTCATTTCGCGGTACAAGTGCGAACGTTCCTTAATCAGCGGTACCCTGATCGGTAGATTGGCAGAGGTAGCTTTTTCCCTTGGCCGGCAAGGTAATTTCATCGTTATAGAAACATTATTAGATTACATTGCATATACTTGCAGATCGCCAGATTTAACCTGCCTTGACTTTTATTTATGGGGTAGAATAAAAGCCATTGTATTTTCTTCGATTCCTACCAATAGACAGCGAATAAGGGGCGCTATTCGGAGTTTACCTGCCGCAGAAATAGAGACAACCGTGGAATCAACCCGACGAAGAGTTCAAAATTGTATAGAACAAGACGGACGACAATTCGAACACCTCGGCAGGCATTAGTTTAGTGTAGGAATTAAAATAATATTATTTTTTATTCCATTTAAAATAAGCAAGATTTTTATCTTTTTTCAGTTTAATCGGTACCAAGTGCCAAAACTATCAAAATATTTTTGTCGTGTTACAATGACGCGTCGACGTTGATAAATATTTAAAATGTTCTCTTTTTAAAATATATTAAAATGTTTATATTTAAAACGTTTCTTTGTTCTCCGCTCTTAATACCGTAAAAAAACACACATGGTTGCATTTGAGCTTCTTAAAATAATCAGTCGAATAGCGTAAGCTAGAAGTAGACGTCCCCTAGCGGGTTTTAGGAAAATTTTCCAATAATATCTTTTTGGTAGAAAAATAAAGCAATAAAAGAGCTTTTAAATAAAAGTTACAAAAAAAAAATGGGTGCAGCCAAAGCCTACTTCTTACCATTTTTCTCATTTAAGAGAGAAACTCTCCCCACCACTTTATTTGACATTTGACAGAAATGGTTGTCAAAACATTTTTGTCAGGAATACTTTGCAGATTATTTCGATAATATTTTGGGATGCAAGTTATTAAAGGTTTTTTGAAAAAAATAGACTTTAAAGTTTTTAAGTAGCTAGAACGCCCTCTTGAACGCGGTTGACTAATGAACTTCAAAATATTTTCCAGCTATTTTTTTTGAGCCACTTTTATACTAATTTTTTTTTCAACGCTCTACGATTATTGGGGCCTGAGATACAGCCGAGGAACATTCTTAATGGGACACATGTATTTAAGTCAAATAAGAGAATGAGACTAATGTTAATGAGGCAACAGTCGATAAGACTACAAGTTACCAGATCAAATCATATTATTTATAAACTTATTGCCAGAAGAAGCAGAAAATGGGCCATTATTGTTTTTGTCCTATTCTATCTCATAGTACTGTAGATAGACTACCAATCTTCCGAAATAAAATTCCGCGTGCCCGTAGAATAATACCTCTCGTCCGGTCAAAGTCATTTAATTGATAAATATTATTTTTTTATTGACCGCAGTCATGCAGTCATTTTATATTAAACATCCTATATATATTAACATTTTGATATCCATAATTAGTTTCTGAAACTTTTTTCAAATATCCTCATCTTTAATGATTTTCAGAATAGAGTAACTAATTCATTTCATTCATAATTTTTTGTTCAAAATATTCTGTTTAATATAGTTATAATACTTAATTGGCATTCATAAAAACTTGAAATTCTAGGCCTGAAATGCTTAATTTAAGATGCTCTGTAAAATTGGTTTCTCTCTATATAAGATCGCATCATACTCGTGATATCACTCCTTGACACGAAAATGCTGAAAAGTAACATTTTTAATAAAATATCATTATTTAATTTAAAACTTTTCTAAAATCAATTTGAAGCGGCATATATTCGTATATCTAAGTACTGAGTGTTTGGAAATAAAAAACTTCTTTAAAAATCTAAACTAAAATATTGTAAATATTTATCGTAGATAGGCATGAAAAATTGTTATAAGAATTAAAATAAATATCTTATTAATTCTAATAATAGTATATTTTTTTAAGCAAAGTATCACGTAAGAGTTTTTTATTATTTATGAACGATGTATCCAAATAATAGCAATCGCATGCAAAATGTTTAATAAACTCTTTCCCGATGAACAACGAATAAACGGGATATTTGTGTAATTCCAAATAATATACTGATAACAATATAATAACACAATACAAAAGCACAATAAAACATTTCAAGCAATCTTCAAGTTGACCGAAATTCAGCTATGGCATTTCTTATCTTACTGACATCAAACTGTTAAAAGTAAGTGCAAACTCATTAGAATTACGTATAGTACTAAATGTTAAAAAAAATCCAACGTCTCGTTTTCTAAAAACGTTTAATTTACCTCTACCGTGATACATGTATTTTGGAGCAACTGTGGAGTAAGCGCATTTATTAGACCTTTGTTATGCTTTTGACGCTCTTAGAGCTTTTTCTCTCGTATAAAGTCTCGGACAACACCTCTATCTACTCGCGTAGAATTTTAAATGCTCTACCTTTGCTTGACCCCCCTTCTTTTCATTATCTTCACATCGGAGCCTGTACATCAGACAATCTATTACGTATCGTATGTATGCTGATAACTTTTAACTATATTTACCTGCACCTACAGCGAATATCTCTGACACTGTTAATACAATTGGTTGCATATTTACCTTATAATATTACTACAGCTTAAATTATGTATAGCTAGTTTTTTGTGTACTTTCTGTCTCTCTTAATTTACAGCAAATCTTTCGAGTCGCTTCTTCTCTTTCCATTGCTTCTTAAGGTCAATAATGTTTGCTTTTTTTAAAGGTGGCTTTTCTCTTGCAATTTTCAATAAGAAAAGTCTACAATCAAGTGGTGTAAGGGCAGTGGAATCAGAGTTTTAGATAAGTAAACAATTTTTCGGTTTCCTTTTCTCTAACTTTTTCACTGCTTGGTAGGTATATTTTAATTATTGTGGAATTAAAGTGGTACAGCCTTTATTTTGTTAAAGTAGTTCTAATATACTTGTGGAATCTTTTAGCACTTATAGGGATGGCTTTGACCTATGCGTAAATCTGTGTGAGTGCTGTGTGAATGACCGCTAGTGACTGAACAGTGCCATCACGTGACGCAGTCGCACCCCCAATGGCATCCCAGGCTTGCTTCCTAGTTGCTACAGGAGCTTAAGTCGGTCATAGTACTCGGGTAGTTTATTTTTTAAATATTTTGTTAATTTCATTTTAAGGGGTTTATCTTCTTGGATTTAGATAACTTAATTCATAATTTAAAATATGGTTCTTAAATTGTGTTACAGGTATTTATTTTGAAACCACTAAACATATGATTACTCTTCCACTGATCCTTTAATATTAATTATATATTTTTTTACGTAAACCGCGTAGTATTTCTAACCTGCTAAAAAAATGGCTTTTCTGTTAGAAAAAATATAGAAAATAAGTGAGTGTGAGAAATTTAGTAAATGCTCAAAAATTATTTCTTCGGTTTTTGATTCATAGAGAAGGTAAATTCACCTTTCGGAACACGAATAACAGTTAACTTAATTTGACGGTTTATCAATAACAACTTATATATGACTTCTATCTATCTCTTTAACAACACAAACTTCAAAATATTGAAATAAATACTGAGTTAGAGATTTATAAAATATCAAGGAATGGACGAGATGAAATATCAACAGAAAAATCAAAAATCAAAATGGCTATTTATAATGTTTCATGAATTGGGCAATGAAAAAAACAACTGTAACAAAAAATAAATTAGGCTTACGGAAAATTATGGTTAGGAAAATAAATAATTCGTCCTACATTAAGCCAAAGCTTCTAATAGTGAAACAAAAACAAAAACTTGTTATTATCAAAAATAAATATATCAACTTAAGTTAGTATCAAATAAAGGCCGTAAGCTTTCCTAGCTGAATTTTAAATATATTTTATTATACTGTACTATTTATTATATAGTATAAAATGTTGATCTTACTCAAATGATTAAAAGAAATTTCTTACAGTTATAAATCGAATTGGAAATCATTGTTATTATTGTTAAAATATTTTATTGAAAGAACATAATAATAAACAAATTTGTTTTAAATATTATAATTGGTATTTGTATGCTTTTGTAACACCTGTTAAATAGCCATAATACAAATATAAAATATGAAACATTATTTCACTAAAAGAAATCATATATAATAATTTCCATAATAAAGGGGCACTTTCAAAGCCAACAATGGATGTCAAATATATTCTAGGTCCTTATGTTTATTTCATAGCAGGATTTCGTTTTCAACCGCATTTCATAAAGCAAAGTTTACAGAGCTGGAGCGAACATACGTCAACTCCTGCCGGGCCTTTAATGTTGCTACATCTGAAGCAAATTTGCCGTTCCACATATTAGCGAATTTCATAGACCCCAAAAATCTAAACCGTATTCTCACAACCTTTCAAATACAAATATTTAATGTTTAATTTAAAGTGCTGTAGGCTTAAGTTATGGTAAGAGTACCTTTGAAGTTAAATTAAATCAAGATATCATGAATCGATGATGGACTATTTAATGTTTGCCTCATCACATCAAGACAAAATTTCATATGCCTACGATAATCTGGTTTTAGCAAATATCGAGGAGGTTTGCAGAAACTTCTTAATATGTTTAATAAGGCATACAGCATGGGGCTAAAGTATTAACAAAATGCAAATATTATGGTATCAACACATTTCAAAAATCAAGCACTTTCAATTTGATGAGAAATAACTACCACATCTTGGTCATCATTTCTCATTAAATGCAAATATTGATGTTAAAATTGAACATTTGTGGACGGATGCGAGACCTTAACAATCACATTGTATATCCTGTACAGAACATGTAACGGCTTTTGGGAAATATCGCCCCAAAGTTGTCTGAGGCCGATATTGGGAATAAAACGTTGGGATTGATAAGCCAATATCTGGAATATTATCTATATGGAAGAAATAAACTTAACTAATATTGAGGCAATAACCATCAAATAACTGGGTTCCGTAGATGGCGCAGTCAAATTCATGACTATCAAAGAAGACGTTTTACTGCCAGACAAAACATGGACAAAGAAATTATATAGGGATATCGGAAAAAAAATCAAATCCCTAAAATAAGAAGAGATTTTCTTTTAAATGTATTTAGGAAAAATTATAGGTAAATTTTATATATATATTTATACGAGTATACTGCTTTTAAAACAATTAATTTTAACAAAATCATAAGCTGTTTGTAGATAGAAATATAAAATTGAGAATAAAAATCAATATTTCTCTTTTAGTTTTTTTTGTAGAATTATATAAAATAAATGTAACCATATTGGTAGGTATACGAGCCCTGTCTCAGTGTTGCTTACGTTGGCCCAACTATCAAAACTAGGATTTTTTATGAAATTTGACATATTAGCAAAAACGTATTAAAAACTAAAAGGTATTTCTAATAACATATGATCTTTTTATTTAATATTAGCTTAAAATACTACATGTTTTATAACTGAGGAAAAATATCTTACAAAAATTCAAAAAATCTATCGATTAATAAAAATCAACAAAACCAAATAGCAGCAAATTACCACTGCGTTACATCGCCTTTTCGACTGATTACTGCTTTGATACGTCTTAACATAGTGTCAACTAATGTTGTCAACTAACAACCAAATTTCTTGGAGACGGGTTCGCAATTCTGGAACGGTTCTTGCGGGATTCGATCTGAGCTTCTTCTTCATGATATGCCACAAGGTTTCAATCGGCGATAGATCTGGACTACTCGACGTCCACTTTAAAACTGGAATTATGTTTTCTAACATCCAATCTTTTACTTTTTTAGCCGTATGGTAAGCGGCACCATCTTGTTGGAAGATACATTCGATTTTGTTTAAACGCATTTGTTCAATTTGGGGTATTAGGTTATTTTCAAGCACATTGATGTACTTATCAGCATTCATAATACCTTCCACAAAGTGTAAGTTTCCCACTCCACTTGCTGACATCGATCCCCAGATCATAACAGAAGCCGGAAACTTAACTTTTTTTTTAAGACAGTCATTCTGAAACACTTCTCTAGTTCTTATGACACGACTTCTACTATCACCAACGGATACTTCAAATCTGGCTTCATCACTCCAAATAATCGAGTTCCATTGGTTCGAAGATCATAATTTGTGTTCTTTAGCCCACGCTAGCCTGTTTTTCTTCTGAATTTTTGTCAGTAGGGGTTTCTCTTTTGCCTAAAAATACTGAAACTTAAAAACGAATAATAAAAAAAATTATTTCAGCCTACCTTGTAAGTTTTAAATCCCAGGTTTTGGGCGGCTCTGTGACAGGTTGCTCTTGAAAACTTTTTTGTTGTTGCCTGATTCCACAATAATTTCAATTCGTTGTAATTAGCACGCCGATTTCCCATGATAATCCGTTTTAAGGCTCTTAAGTTGGTGTTGGAATAACGCGGTCGACTTCCAATTCTGGGTTTTTGAGCAACAGATCCCGTTGTTTTGTACAATTTAATAATATTTCGAGCTGTATACCTCGATTTGTTAATACTGTCAGCGATTTGGGAAGCATTTTGACCTTTTAAATGCAAGTGAATGATGACTTTTCTTATTTCGTCAGAGACAGCATTACCACGAGCCATTTTTAATTGTTAACAACAACAATAATGCATTGAAAGTTGATTTAAACGTCAAAATCGGCTTCTTAGCAACGCAAAATATTATTCTTAGCAACGCAATTTGTTTTATACAGCCTACTTTTATTTTATCGAAGCGCATAAACAGACTATTCAACTAAGTTATTTCCATCACGTATTTTGCGATAGAAAAATCATTTTGCAAAGAAAAAAATATCGAAATTAAAACGGTTTAAAAATAGCTGCGTCGGTTTTGTTATCTTTCCATAAACATTTCAAGAAACCAAAAATATTATATTTGAAATAAAATTTTAGTTATCTCTTAAATAAATTCTAAAAAATCATGTTTTGGGGCGTTGGGCCAACTTCACTGAGACAGGGCTCGTATACTTAGCGGCCTAGAATTTTTTTTTTGACAGCTAAAGGAAAGGCAACAGTGCATATTTTTAGACATTATGCTGCATTTCCCTTGTGCTAAAGAATTATGTAAACTCGTAGTATAATTCTCAGCTCTCAAGGCCTACCCTTCATATGTTCAGAAACATTAATGTCTGTTTTTTACTCATTCTTTTCAGCAGTAATGCCAAATGTACCATAATTATGAAATCGTGGCATTATTTTTTCCTCAAGTCTTAAGCAGTCGAGAAATGTATCTTAATAAATAATTATATCATAATTTTGCTTAATTTTACATTTTTCTCTAATAGAATAAATTTCTAAAAATAAACATAATTTTTTTTTTTAAATAAAAACTATAATTTTGATACTTTCCTGTAATGACATAACAAAAAGGTTTGATTTTAATGAAAATCTCTTGTCCAAAATTTTAATATTTGACATAAAAACTTTCAATTCATTTTAAGTATTATCAATTCATTACCTACAATTATAAAACTAAATGATTTGAATAAAAACCAAAAGAAATATGATCAGTGGAGGTTTGGTGCAGGTAAAAATTTTCATGTGTTCGGCAAAATTTTATTTTAAGATTTAGAAGAATGCATCATGCGAAAGATTTACTTTTTGCAAAATTAAATTCGATAAAAACTAATATTTAAAATGAAATTTATATTCTATTAATGAATTACATTTATCATCGCAAATTGCTAACGGGGAATGGCAGAATCTCAGAATATAATATTTACTTGCCATCTTCGCTACAAGCATTGGAAGCAAACAATTTGTACAAATCCCATGACAGATAAAATATGAAGCTTTATTTTGAAGCCTAGTCGTGTCATCATCATAGGTAATAATTAAAAAATAATGTATAATGTAATAAAACTAAATAACATGTTTATTTTTCTTATATATAAAGGGTATCCGGCGAGGCAAGGGACAAAATTTCACTCCGTGTTCTTTAGGTAAATTTAAAACGATGTGCTTTGAACATGGGTTCGTAAATACTTCCTTGCCAAGATATCATTTTTTAATTTATTAGTCTTATTCTGACGAAAACTACAATGCTATAATACCAATTGTCTCTAGTATGATGTTTTATCAACATCAAATAGGTCTAGTACCACGGATATTGTTTTTTTTTGTTGCCATGGATACTTCTTCCGTTTGTTTTTCCTTTATAGTAGTTCCATCAGTTTGACAGAAATTTACACTGAGTAGTGTCACGTATTTATAAATAAAGAATAAGCAGACATGGTGATAATATATGGATATTGTATTTGAAGAGGTAGAGCAGCAGTGATTGAATACCGCCTCCGGTGTCCATATTGAAGAATATCTAATAGACAAATATTTGGAAGAGTTTTTAGTCAACTGAGAGCAACCGCATTATTTTAAAATGCTTCTTTCATACGTTAATCAGCAGCCGCCCAATATATATTATTGAATAGTGTTGAACGATCAACTAGTGTTCATAGAATATGAAGTCGCACTGGTTTAACATATTTGACTGTATAGAGAACAATGCATAGCTTTTGCTTGTACCCATTTCATCTGCAACCAGTCCAAGCTCTGCAGCTCATTAATCTGGCTCCTCGTATGTAATTCTTCAAATAGCGTCGTAATTTGGTTAACACCATTTCATTCACCAAAGAGTTGTTGTTAGAGGCTATTTCAATATAAAGAAGACGACAAATATGGTTACAGCGTGACGTGCTCCGTCCCATAGAAGTAAAAATATGACTAAATATTTAAATAACATTTTTCATAGACGTTGGATTAGACGTAGGTGTGACTATCCTGGCCACCAGCTTACTGGATTTATATTCTTTTTACTATTACTTATACGGACCAGGGCTAAACAGTATTTTTTTTTTGATAAATAAAATTAGTTATCGGCATTGCTGTAGTTTTCGGCAGGAAGCATTTGTGAACCTATGTTCATGCAACATTCTCAGCACGACTTTATCCGAAGAACATGTAAAATTTAGTTTATTACCTCATGAGACACCGTGAATCCATCTGTGAATGTTCAAAAATCGGTGAAAGTCGTAATGATGATTAGGGTTAGATTTTAGTCTTTTTCTAATTTTGGGTTGGGTTTTATTTGGATATCTATGCTTAACCAACCTAATTTAAAATAGCACAACCCACCCAATTCAAGCGCATTTTGAAATGAATTATTACATTGTAACGATGCTGGCCATTTGGTATTGCAGAACCATTCCAGAAAAGCTGTACCATTATTTCATTCTTTACATCTGGCATCGCTGCTGTCACATTTGATTTTGAAATTAGAAAATATTTATCAAAGTTTTCGAGTATGTATGTATTCCAGTTGTATATTATTTTACATATCTAAACTTCAATGGCACTAGTAATATAAGTAATTTTACGAAATAAAAAATTATGTTTAAATAATTACAGATCAGAAATTTAGGAAACTTGCAGAATTTAAATTGATTTTTTTTATCAAAATCATCCTATTCTACTTTGCATAAACCTGGATTTATTTAAAATTTAGCAATTTAAGTAATAAATCAAAATATTATTTACTGCTCTTGTTATCTTTGATGTGAACTGTATTTATTTCAAAAATTAAAAGTCTAAGTTGGGACATTTCTTGGTTGTTTTAGACATATTGTAGTGTTATATTTAAATACCTTTCTAGGTTTAACATCTCACTTTCGAATAACGTCAAGCAGTTTCATGTTTTCCTACATTAGCCCTCCAAATATTCTTTTAATAAATTTTTTTGCAAAAAGTTTACAGTTTTTTATTATTTTAATGTTATCATAAAAATATGACAATAACTTCTGCGTTTAGGTTTGCTGTCATAATTTTTTGGTAAATATACCTGGAGACTAAGTATATAGTATTGGATCTTAGGCTATGTACAAGGTGTTCTTAGTTTTTTTTTTCACGTTTATGTTGCTAATTAGATTAAAATAAGCATTACTTAGATTGTCAATGTCCTGTTTTTTATTAATGCTGCTTAAGAATTTTTTAATTTTAGTCATTATACTTAAGTGTATTTTTTTATAACTTTGCTGTCTAGATAGAATATCTGTTTTTTCAAAATCAAATGGATGTTAAAACTTTTTAAAGTGCTTAGCAAGAGCGGTTTTTAAATTACTATCAATAAGTACGTGAGGTTTTCTACGTCTTTTATGTTTAGAAATTCTAGATTTTAAATACCTTAATTTTTGACCGATGTAAGCACCATGGCATTCACAACATGGAATTTTATAGATTTTTTCCAGGTTCTTTGGTGTCCTTGTTTTTAATTTTGAATCAGCACTGTTTGGTAGTGTTTTAATTCGTAATAGCAATGTTAATAGTTTTCTTGCAATCTTCTGAGAAAGATTACTGATATAGTGTGGCGTTAACCTTACAGTGTTACTATTTTGCCAAGAGTTTGCAGACGGTAGCTCAGAGTTATTGAAGGCTTGGGATTGTTCGAAGGTTCACTTATGACCGGCTATTAAAGAATCTAAACTTAATACAAACTATATTATTATGTAAATTATAATATAAAATAATATAATATATATAATATAATAATATAAATTACAAACCATATTGGCCACTTCCTGCTTCACAAAATTCGGAAATAAAAAACTGGCCTTTTACGTGCGCTCCTACCGGCAACACGGGAACAAGTCGTCGAAAAATGGACGCAGTACCGACTAAATCAGTTACGACCCTACCTCTCGCCTGAGCTGTCAATATCAGCCAATCAGAGAAAATATTAATTAAGACCAATCAGAAAAGTGATGGACCGTCAACAGAAAGCATGGATAATTAAACCAGGAGAGTGATGCCATACATTAGTAATGTGTCATTGACAGTGTGAATTTAAAGAAATATGAATAAAAGAAGTTGACTGAAATTATTAATGTAATTATTGAAATTAATGAAAGATTAATGGAGCGTTAGTGAACATAAGAAGTAGAAAAATAAAACGCTACAATAGAATATTTTAAAGATTTTTTTTTGCGACTTTGATTTGTTTTTAAGCTGCTGATTAGCTTTAACCCATAATTTATTATTACATATACTTATTATTTAATTTATGTAGATAGGCATTTAAAAAAAAAAATATTTTAAAAAGATCCTTTCCATGATAGTCAATAAGAGATACTTGCAGTTCTCTACTTTTCAAATTTTTTATAATATTATTGTTTTTTAAAAGAGTAGTTAAAGTTATAGTTTAAAAACCTGTCTGAAAATGTTGGTTTTTGGTACCAATCTGTTTTTATTATATTTTGGTTACATTTCGCTAATGAATAAAATGGGCTAGAAATAAATAATTTCCTTGATAAGATTAATATTATTCTTTATTAACCATAGTTTTTTGACAATATCTTTTGGATATTGACACATTAAGGACTACAAAAAATATCAACAAGTATAAAGTACAGATTTAAATGCATAATATTGAACTTCAATATTTGAATGAGCTTATATTTTATTATCGGTGTTTTTATTTCTTAAATTTTCGCGCTTAAATTTAGTAGTACGGTTCCAAAATAATGTTATTTTATTTTTTAACTAAAATTGTGTAAATAAGTAATTACTTAAACAAATATCTCAAATATACACACATACCTCCCTCATCTTCTTACTTTTTAATCTTATTGATATTAACGGTTCTTTTAAAGTAACAAACATGACATTTAACTCTAAAAATGCAATAAATATTAATACACTTTATGTTTGTAACGGTACCATATGAAGAAAACTACATGCCCTTGTATAATGTAAATTACTTGATGCATATAGAAATAAAATACCTATCTATACGCCTTAGTAAATGAAGTAAACGAATGGAAATAAAAATGTTTCTTTTTTCAATATTAAATAATCAATAACTGTAATCAGTATCGATATAACAGTTATCTCCTATATATGAAAAAGCTATTACCGTTTTAAACTAAACAGAAAAAATAACTAAACCATAATAAATTTGAATATGTAATTGCTGTTGCATAATAGATACGCATTTATTCTGTTACTTATAATTTAGTTTAGTTTATATCCTTGCTTATTTTTTGTTTTATTGACGCTTTGACCTTTATTAGATGATTCTCAAATTCTAAAAGGTACATAAAAATTAATAATAAATTAAAAATCATTGAACCTATTTTATACAGCTAATGTTACATTGAATAAAATTAATTACTTTAAAAAATTGGTTATAAGACTTAACTAAAATAAAAAAAAACTAATACTCAACACAATTTCTAAACCTTTTAAATTTAAAAACCAAAAGATTTTATCACAACGATTCTTCGTTTTTTTGCTTTTTTATTTTTTTTTCACATTGATGTTGGTAATTAAGTCGAAATTAGCATTACTTAGTTTTTCAACATCCTGTTCTTTATTATTGCTTCTTGGGTGTTTTTTTATCATTTCACTTAAGAGTCTTTTTTTATAATTTTGCTGTCTAGATAGAATATCTGTTTTCTCAAAATGAAATGTATAATGAAACGTTTGAAAGTGCTCAGCAACAGCGGTTTTTGAATTACTATTATGAAATACATGATAGGTTTTGAACTTCTTTTATGTTCAGAAATTCTAGATTTTAAATACCTTGACGTTTACACACACCATCGCATTCACAACATGAAATTTTATAGATTGCATTACTTTTTAGGTCCTTCGGTGTCTTTGTTTTTAATTTTGAAAAGAACTGTTTGGTAGTATTTTCATTTTTAAAAGCAATGTTAATAATATAGTCACTTTTGAAATAATTGCAGAGAGATTATATTTTAAGAAGATTCTTTCTGTGTTAGTCAATATCATAGATCTTGTAGTGGTCTAATTTTTTATAATATATTTTTTTTTGAAAGAGTAATTAGAGTTTAAAAACTGGTTAGTTCTAATAAATAAAATGAGCTAGAAATAAATAGTTTTCTTTAGATATTGATCAATTTTTTTAAAAAAAATCTCTTTTAATTAATTTGATAAAGCTTATAAGTAGGAACTTTTTCTAACGTTTATTCATTAACTATATCTGTAACGTTCTCTTCAGCGATGGCAATTAAATCATTTAGTTTGGGTTATTAGCGCCATTAATTTAACTTCAAACTGAATACCAACAACATAGAGCTACCTAATAAACTCAAAAATATGAATAGGTCTACGGAAACTATAAGTTTATCCATACAAAATATAAACTACCAGATTTCTTATGACAAGAGACTTTTTTCTAAGAAAATTTGATAGGTGGTACAAGAGTATTAAAGATACTCTAGAATAGAAATTCAAAATACAAACATCAAGCAGCACAATGTGATTAAGGTATTTTTCGAACCCGATAAGTTTTGTAATTGGTATAATGGTATATTAAGGTTCTACATTTTATATTCTGCACTACATATTCTACTCAAATTGCGGCTTGTCAGCGAAAATTCAATTATCGCTGGGCGAATAAAGGGCAGTATGAACGAAAGCCGAATCTCGGTTAAAATATGCGAAAATGTTTAAATTTAAGTGATTTGAAAATTCACAGTGTGACGTGACTAAAGTCTCGCAAGTTGTTTTCGTATGCAGCCCTGCAATTTTAATGAAACAACCACAACTGCTTCAGGGCTTCGGGTACACGTAAAATTTCCGCCAATGCAACGTAAATCTAAAGAAATTAAAACGAAAACAGTTTATTTTCACGCTTGTTTGCCGAACGCTGCAGTGAAAGAGAGTGGTGAAGAAAGTAAATGGCTTGTGATTAAATATTGTGATATAATACGAAGATAAACCAGTTGTGCCTTATCAAGACAACATTATTTCCTTGCTGCATTCGTTAAATAATTTAATGTTCGTTAATAGAATAGTAAATCTTATCGATATTTTTAAAATTTTTTTATTAGTTATTTTATTTCTTTTTTACAGTTTTTAATTTTCTTAACTAACTAAAAATATAATTATGGAAATATAATTGAGGTAAAATTATTAAAATAAAGTTGCACGGGAAAGGATTAGGCATATTATTTAAAATGCTAATGTAAAATGTGAAAACCAAACTTGACAGTTTATCATTAAAAATATAACCGTTTGTCCTTCGTCACATAATATATACTGTATGTTTTTTAACAATTAGCTTTTTTACTAGTACATGTCTCGAATATTGGAAATGTTTTTGTCAAAATAGATATAACCAGTGTGTTAATGAAGTCATACTTATCATACTTGTAATGTCATAGGTTATAAGCATATGCATATATAAAGTTAGATAAGGACCAAACCAATGTAGATCACTCAACAGTCTAAGAAACATGTCTGCACTAAGAGCTTCTAGAAGGAATAATAAGATGTACATAAGAATAGTTGCCGGAATATGCAATCAATATCGCTAAACAAAAACGTAAAATATGAATTTCTAGAATAAAGTCAATCTGTCATATGAAAAGTGTCAATTTCGGCAAAGATGGGCGTAATCTTGATACATTGCCAAAAGTTGGTCTTATTTTTCTTATTAAAAGCCCAAAAACAAAAGTTGCGATCCCTCCCCCGTACTTTTATGAAATAATTAAAATTTTGTAAAAAAAGTCTCCAGAACAAAAAATGTATATAACTAAATTGCTTACAATTATAATTCCAGTATCTTTTCTGTAAAATCAAATGCGCCGCAGACAGAGGAAGACAAAGTTACCTAACATTACTTTTTCCAAAATTTCATAACGAAATAATTTTTTTTCAGCGTTTTAAATATTTTCAACATGTAGAACTCAAACTGGATCCATTGGAATGGGGTTGGCAAAACACCCCGCAAGGACTTCAGCTGTTGAAGAACATGAAAGGCCCAGTGCAGAAAAAAAATAATGGAAATGATTTCTTGCAAATGTAAAACAAACGATTGTGGTCCAGCCTGCGGTTGTAGAAAAGCCGGTCTCTCGTGCTCAGTTACCTATTCTGTGCAGGCAAAAACTCCAGTAATGTACGGGCAATCAATATAAAACATCCACATATCGACCATCTGACCATTTCAAGCATTTAACACACCGGAGAGTATGTAATGACCAAGACGTCGAAGAACAGACAGTAGCTGAAAATGCATCAATCTTTAGAGAGGTTAAAAAAAACCTGTGAAGAACCGCCGACTAAAAAAAAGCAAAGCAAGAAGATTGCCAAGAAAATCATTCGACCAACATATCGCACTTTGCTTTTAGAAACTATTGCATAATAATAGTATGATGACTATTCACAATTGATGACTTAATTCTATGTTTTTCAATAATCCACTGCTCAAAGAATTAAAAAGCCGGATTCCATAGTCATTAAGTGTCATTTACTTAACTCAAGACTCAGGATATTATAGAATCGTGCACCCCAATCGTAGGATTATGAAATATGTAAACAAGAACAAATCGCAATCGTTTGATGTGCAACAAAATAAAAAATATTTAATGCGTTATTAATCATTCGCTTCTTAAATGCGTCCTTCTGAACCTTTAAATTTGCTTAAAGGCATTTTCAGTTACAGGTAAGTACCTAATATTACGTTGTAAAGGTAACTAATCTATTTCTTATTACTTTTATAAAAGGTAAAAAACACGAAATCTACAGCATCACAAATACATTTAATAAAATAACGATATATCAGGTGTTTTGTGTATGTTATGGTCTGATGATGCTCTAGTCGAGCGAAACATGTAACCTTCGTTATTTTATTAGATATATTTGTGATGCTGTAGATTTCGTGTTTTTTACCTTTTATAAAAGTGTATGACCAGCATCTTTGGGATAATGGATGAATTTTTCGAGTTAAATATTTCTTATTAGGTAAGGATTAAATTAAATATCTATGTAGAACATATGTCAAATATAGTTCCAAAAAATCATTGCGCTACTATAAAAATTTGAAATGAACCTTTAGTGAGTGTAGCGCTCCCTATCTTGTGCAATTATTGATGTACAGTGACAACCATGGGTAGTAATTGTAGGTAATTATATTCTACACTTTTTTGTCTTGTTAAGTGAAATAGAACAGCTCCAGTAAATTATTATGCGCGATTCATATGATATTTGGAAAATAAACGCTGTCTCTCGATAACGAAATATTGAAAAAAACCCACGGTTTTTGCAGAAAATTTTGAGTTTTCCAAAAAAGTACGGGGCAAGGCTTTGCAACTTTTTGTTTTTGAGCTTTTCATAACTAACACTAACTTTTGCCAAAGTGTCAAGATTTCGCCTATTTCTGCCAAAAAAAATTACAGATTGACTATACTATTTGAAGATACCTTATCATTTGGGATAGTATTGGATCACATCAAAACCTCAATAACATTTATAAAGGAGAGCAGGAGAGATTTCAGAATAGTTCTGCCTTTCTGGGTGTTTTTGTAAAAACCACACCGGAAACATAAGAAGTTCATATTTATAGATAATTAACACATACGGGGCAATATCTACATTGAGAGTCCAGACATCCTGCATCAATTTAACACTATATCAGATAGCATTCCAATGGCGAAGTAGCAGAATGATTTTCCGAAGAAACCCATTAATAACCTTTAACCGTCCAAACGAATAAAAGTAAATATTGTTTAAAAAAAGTAAAAATTTGTTATATTGATTTTATGCATACAGAGCCTTTTCCGGTACACATATTTTAGAAAAAACTTTTGTAGTACACAATTAAATAATAATTCTGAAAACTTCTAAAGTAGCATTTTTACAAAACATCTTTAAACATATTTAAGTGAAATCTAATAAAAATTAAATGTCTATTAGGCATCTAATTAATATATAATCAACGAAAGGAATATTTAAAAAAAAAGTATATATCCCTATTTCTGAAGTTATATAAGGAGTAAATTCTTATATCTCTTTCTCGTAAAATATTAATTTTTCAGTTTTTTAAACATTAAAAAAAATTATTAAAATTCTTAAAAAAATTGACTTACTTAATGACCTATTTAACCTAAAAAGGCAAGACATATACGCTATTGCAGCATCTTAATAAATTCAGTTTCTGAGATAGAGTCGTATACTTTTCTTAATAACTTGTTTATTTATAACCTATTTACATATTACCATTACCATTCATAATTTATTAATTAATACTATCAATATAAAATACATATTACAAATTACAAGGAACTAGGAATTTATTCATGGGGCTTAGGTAATTTAAAACTGTTAACAAAATTTTTTATATTTCATACACTATCAATAGATTTATATGTTGCTAATATGTACACTTAGACTAAATTACATATTCGATATATCAAACTAAGCTTAACTTATATGCCTCCAAACTTATTATTCTAACCACTCTTAAAGAGTTCTTTTTTCAAATATTTATTCTTTGCAAAAATACAATTTCTTATATTACTTCTATTCATTGTTTTTTGCACATATTTTGGAATTAAATTGAATATATTTTGGTGTATTTGTTTTACCCTTGGAATTTTTGATACAGCATTATTTAGTTTGGAGTTTTTATGAACAACCCAAGAAACTTTTAAGAAATAAACTAATCGCACATCAAAAATGCTACAAGAATACAATAAATTGGTTGAATATAGTTTCAGTTAAGCAAATAATATTTTTAAAATGTAATTTTGTACCACATCTAAGGTTTTTAAAAAAGTCTTGTATAGTCCATCCCACACAAAGATACCGTATCTAATCAATTATTTAACCAAAGCTTTATAAACATCGACCAACAATTTTTGGCTTAAAATTAGTTTTAGAATGTAAAATTTGTGTAAAAGTTTTTGAATATTTTCGGTTATATTTAGAATGTGATAACTCCATTTCAGATATTTATCAGTTCAAATGTTCAGATACTTAGTAAAGGAAACTTCCTTAATAAAATAAAGACTTATTATTTTAAACCGGCAAAAAAACAAGTCTTGGTCTCAAATATCATTTAATAAATTTAACAATTAAAAACGGTTACATCTTTCCCTTAAAGAGTTGCATATAGCAGGTTGGTAGCGTGTGTACGTATTATTGGTCTTCGACTTTTGAGGTCAAAACCTAATAATTGATATATGCAATAAATAGTAAAGGTCCTTATATAGCACGGTTCACTAAGGTATTTCTATTTTTAATTACTATTAGATAACTTTGACAAACTTTTAAGTCTGGATCTCTTGTTCCATTTAAAGATAATACATCCAACAGCCAGGGTACTGTACCAAACGGCTTGGCCAAATGTAGGAATACTGTAATACATTTCTTGTACTTATCTAATTTTTCTGTTATTTTAAGGCCATCTGTTGAACTTGAATCATTAAGAAAACCGTATTGTTGTTTTGAAATTAAGCGTTTACTTTGAAAAATGAGAAATGTCATCTTAAGGCGTTTTTCAAAAACTTTAGTAAAATTATTTATTACATTTACTGGCTATAGATACTTCTTCGAAATTCTTCGAATTTAAAAATAAGTGACACAATCAATATTTTAAATTGTTTAGGAGGAACTTTTCCCGTAGTAAACATTAAATTAATAATATGAACGAGTTGGTGGATTGCAAATAAATGTGTCTTTTTGATAATAGAAGAGGTAAAGTGATTTATACCAGGAGAGTTATTAATATATTTTTATCCACTGCACTTTAATAAAAAGATCTGAACGGGGCTGTTATTAAGTCTATTTCATTTTGGCTAGTTTCTTTTTGTACATTTTAAAACCAGTGTTAGTTAAGTAATTGTTAAAATAATCCGCCAAACATTTGATATTCTTAATGTGGGTGTTAATTTCATTATTTACAGTAGTTACAGGCAGTATAGTTTTTAACTGACCATTAGTGGCTTCTGTTATAAATTTCTAAATGCATTTTTAATATCCCTCATATACTATGTGTATTTAATTTTATTTATTAGTTTATTTAGGTTATTTCTAAAGATATTGTAAATCAGATAATCGTAATTGCAAAAACTTATTTTTATTACAATTAAAATTCTTTACTAGATAAATTTAACATAACGGGATTATTTATTAATATTTTTTTGCTGTACCGCACTGGATATTAGAATAAAATATCGAGTATATAATTATACTAAAATATAGTTTTTTCTTAGTTAGTTAAAATTTGAAAAACCTGTATTATAGCATTTTAATCTTAGAATCAAACAATGCTATATTTTTTATAATCTTAAAACCGATGTCGAATACCAAAAAAAATCATACCTTGTTTGTACTTTTTGTTTTGTTTGTTTTTAGACAGTAATGAACTTTGAGCACTAGTCCACAGCTTACAAGATTGCAATGGCTGCAAATTGCTTGCAATGCCCTGCAAGATTAACATTGCCAGAGACCTTTGCAAATTAATTCAATTGGACTGCTAATAACTACTATTCTGTTATCAGATGGGGAAGGATTTACTCTATCCGCGAATGATTGACGTGTGAAAGCTTATAGATGACCTGAAACCGATGACCTATGTCATTTAGGTGTTTTTAGTGGTGGATATAATTGGAGAGGCATAAAATTTGGTGACTGATTATGGATACTTTGCAGTAGCATATTTTTCTGTTTTCTATTGTTGAAACTAACTCTTAGAACATTTAAAATAGTAGAAAAAACATCGGCTGTTTTGAACTAAGCGCAACATTTACTTTTAACAAAAGAAAAAAAAATGTAATGAATTGTAGTAATTAGCTTAAATGGAAGTATTATTTTTTATATGACTATAAATATAAATATATATATATATATATATATACATATATATATGTGGACTAATACATGTAAATAAAATGACAAGTACTTTCGTAAATATTTGGTTGCTCAATTTTTTTTTCTTGGATAACTTTGCGACAAACTAACTTCTTGACTTTCTTAGTTACCTTTTTTTTTCTTTTAACTCTTTTTTTTATAATCTTTGTTACATATAGTTTTTTTTTCATAACCTCTCTTCAAACGCACTACTTAAGTAGTTTCAGAAGTGTTCAAAAGATTTTAACCTTATTGCAATTACAGAGTTATGGCTAACTCGCGATATTAATAGTAATGCTGTACACATCCCTAATTACCAACTAATAAGAAATGATCTACAAAATTATAGAGGTGGCGGTATTGTTGCCTTTGTTCAGAGCAAATTAACTAATGAAATTCTTTTTTCTGAAATGTATGAATTTTTAGAAAGCCTTTGGTTTAAAATTACTATTGATGGTGAATCGCATATTTTTGGAATAATTTATAGACCTCCAAATTCTAATATTCAAAATTTTTCTTAACATTAGAGGAGACACTAATTGATCTGTTTTCTAATTTTAATCATATTACCTGCCTCGGGGACTTAATATTGATGTTTCAAAAGCTTATGACAACCATGCACGCTAATTAATATCTTTGTGTGAGACTTTTAATCTAAAGCAGTTTGTAGCTGAGCCAACTCGTATTTTTAGTAGCACCAGCTCTATTATCAACCTTATTTTTACTAATCAGCTAAATATTTAAAAAACTGGCATTATTAACTCTACGTTTTCCGATCACTTTGGCATTTTCTTTGAATTTAGTGGTATGGTACCGGAAGTGCTTCCTAAAGTCGTGACCTATAGACCCCTAAAAGATATAAACTTAGATACCTTCCAGGCCGATCTAGAGGCCATTCCATTTCATCTTATATATAATTATCAATCTATTGACGATAAAGTCAATTTTTCAAATACCAACCTAATTAAATTGTTTGATACCTATGCTCCTGTTAAAACATTTACAGTGCGAAAAAAGAGAAACTCTCCTTGGTTGACAGACAATATAAAACTTCTTCAAAAACTAAGAGATAAAGCGCTAAAAGATTTCAAACCAAGTAAATTGCCTGCAAAGTGGGAGTATTACAAGCAACTTAGGAACTATACCACGACAGCCGTTAGAGCAGAAAAAAAAAGCTTTTTATAGAAAAAAATTTATGAACTGTACATATGGGGAAAAATGGAGTGAATTAGGAAAAATATTACCTTGTAAGCAAAAACAGATTCCTGGAGCTTTTAAGAATCCCGATAATTTCAATAATTATTTTGTTGACAGTAATAAGGTACCTAGCCGCCATAATAGTCAAGAAATAATTAATTTTTATAAAAATAATTCCTTGCCGTTTCAAATTTATTTTTATTTCGCACAGTAAGTTATAAATGATATATGTTCTATTTTATTTAGCATTAAATCCAAAGCATTTGGAATCGACAATCTTAATATAACATTAGTTCATATGTGCTGCCCTTTTATAATAATTGTAACTTTTATTTTATATTGCATATAATTAATAAATGCATTGAAAGCAGCTATTTTCCCAAATATTGGAAAGAGGCTTTGTGATGCCGTTGCCAAAGGTAAATAACAGATTTTAATCAGTTTAGATTCATCCATCCAGTATTCTGCCTACATTTTCAAAAATTCTTAAAAGAATCTTAGACACTCAAATTCGAAATTTTTTAAATGCTAATGATAGGGATGATGGTATGATTTCTGCCCTTGTTCTATTGGACTATACGAAAGCCTTTGATTTTGGTAATCACGAAATTTTAAAGTCTATATTTCACTATATAGGTTTTTCTGATAAAGCTATTAATTTAATTAATTTTTATTTAAGCGGTAGGGTGCAGCGAGTCAGGATAGAAGAAAATGTATCTGAACCTTTGGAAGTTGATAATGGCGTGCCTCAGGTTGGCATTTTAGGACCCTTATTTTCTTTATTTATACTTTTTTAGATTTTATTTTTATTGAAAAAACTGCCTGTACCATTTTTATGCTGACGATGCTCAATTGTATTACTCTTTTCTGCCAGAAGATGCTAAAAATGCGGAAGCAAAAATTAATCAAGACTTACAAGCCATATGCGATATTTCTTTAAAACATTTTCTAAAATTAAAGCCTTCTAAGTCGTCTGTAATGTTTATTGGTAATAAGCAATACATTAACCATCGTTAACACCGCAACACTATTAATATTAAGATGGGTGATGCTAATATTCCTGTTCTAGATAATTGCAAAAGTTTGAGCCTAATAGTGGATAGTGATTTGCGATTTCATCAACACGTTTCTAAAAAAAGGGTATTTTGCTTTAAAATTAATTTACTTGCATAGGCATTATCTAAGTGAAGTTATTAAAAAAATATTGTGTGACTCTTTAGTGCTGTCACAATGCAATTATTGCGATGTTGTTTACGGTTGGTGCCTAGACTATAATGACAGGTGCCGATTGCAAAAGCTTCAGAACTCATGTATTTGCCTAATTTTTGGCATACGCAGACGTAATCGCGTTTCCCATAGACTTTCCGAGCTGGGGTGGTAAAATATGCAAAATCGTAGGGTTGCTCATTCACTTACTTTTTTTTATAAAATTCTTAAATAGCGTAGTCCACCTTACCTATACCTTAAGATTACTTTTAGAAATGATGTTCACCATTTGGGCTAAAGAAGAAACACAATTCATATTCCAAGACATGAGACTCAATTATTTAAAAGGTCTTTTTCTTATAATTTTGCCTATCAGATGAACTCTTTGGGCATAAATTTTGATTTGGGTTTGGTGTCTGTTCAGACTTTTCGCAGAGGAATGATGGTGCGTCTGATGAGTCAGCAGCTATCTGCGCAAAATATTGAAGGGTCAATATTGATAGTTTGGGTATGGGTGAAAGCTAAAAATCTGTGTTTAGTATGGGTAACTCATGTGCGTCTTTTTTTTTGTGAGAGGTACTATGTTAATATTCAATTTTTTTGGGTTTTAGTCTGTTACAAGCGTTTCTAATTTTTTTTTAGTTAGTTTTTTTTAGTTTTGGCCACAATGTTAAAGTCTTCCTTGGCAAAATTTGTTGGCCTTTTATTTGCATAAAATAATAAATGTGTATTTTTTTATGTAGTTATGATGAGTTTGCAAATAAAAAAATATTTATTATGATTATTATTATATATGACAATAAGATTAAAATTCGTTTAATAATCAAAACTATTTTGCACTATATTCATAGTCATCACTAATAATAATTAATATTTTATAATTTGGATTCTTCAAATTGCCAAATTTTCTTACAGAACGGCAACGATTTAAATTTGGCCCGGAGATAGTCTGTCGATAAAGGTATTTGGCAACTGCGCTCGTAAATATTTTGAGTGATTTCAGTGCGTTATTTTTTTAATAATAATTTAAAAAACTTTGTTTTTACTTAAAAATGATAAATGGAAGTAGATCGCATATATTGAAAAAACGAACATTCAAATCGTTCTTTTTACAGGTGAGTTAGCTGCCATTTTTGTCAGTTATACTAAAAAAAATAAACAAAGTATTTGTGAAATACCAAAATTAAGTATTTTTCATTCGATTTTTTTAGGAAAATATTATCAGAAATGTGTAACTAAGTATATTATTAAAATATGCTAAATTTTTTTCTTATTCGAACCAGTAACTGCTGCAAAAATATCAAGAAAGGCAACACAAAATGGCAATAATGGATACTTCCATTGTAAACATATTATGTATTCTACGTTGCCAACTTGCTTTTTTATTGATTTTTTTGTTAACAATATTTTGTTTATTTTTAAAAATTTGTTGATTTGTGTCAACGTTTATATTATTCGATCGCAAATAAAAGAAAATTTTCAGGAAAAAATGTTTTAACTATTATAAAATGTAACACATTAAGAAAATATTCAATGGTTACAAAAAATATAAATTGTATGACAAATTGCAAAATCAATTTGACATCATTATCTGAGAGGTGGTGAACTCAAATACTTCGCCTATGGTTTGCAGCTAGGCTTATTCTACTATTTTTTATTTACTATTTTTCTAGGCTATTAATATTATAAGTCTATAAAGTGCGCATAGTAAAGAAGTTCCTTTAAGAAACCGATAGATTTCTGAACCTTCTAAGAGATTCTAGTACCACAAAATTCCTGTGAGAGGTACTGGGAAAGGATAGAACCGTTAAAAGTAGAATAAACCCATCGGAAACACTAAAACAATTTGATTTTGAGTATTCAAATTCTTTGCTGGGCCGCTAAAGTAAGAAGTAATACTAAATTTTTGATTTACCTATTAAAAAATTGTAAATTTAACCTATTGGGAATAATCTTTTATATAAACTAAATTATCTACGTATTTCTTTGTTAACATTTTAAGAAAATGTATATTTTTATTTTAATTTATTGTAAAGATAAATTATAACAAATATAACTTAATCGCGTCTGAAGAAGGTTCTAAATTCATAAGGATATGTTAGTTAAACATATTTTTAACCTAAATATTATTATAAATAAAGTCATATTTTTTATATCGTTATTAACTGTAGTTCCTCAGCTGTTCGACATCGGTTTTAGAGTATAAAATAAGTTTTTTTTAACATATAAATCAAGCAGAATTCGTCCCTTTACTTAATGGATTGTGATACTTGCTTATATATTATATATGTTTAATAAAAATAATAAATATATTTAATTTTTAATTAAGAAATATGCATTTCTTTTGGATAAAAAAGGTCCTATGTTAGAAATTGTTTTAATTCTTTAAAAAGTTTATAATTTTGTTCAATTATTGCTTAAAATGTACAAATCTTGCTGTATTTTTTGTTTAGGCTTCATTAAAACTTTTTATAATCAATAGAAATATTAAGAAATAATATTACCTTCCGAAGTTCCTTTGTCTATATTGTGGCGCCCAATTTCTAAAGGTATTGTTAATTAAAACATGATTTAATATTTCGTACTCTAATTAAACAAAATATTGAAGTAAACATTAAGACGAAATAAATTTTATGAATTATATTTGCACCTACCTTTGTTCAAAAGGAGTTATTTTTAGCATTTTTTTTTGGTTTTCAGTATATCCTTTAATAACAAGTCTCGTATATTTTCAATCAAATTAAGAACACTTCAAATAAAATTAATAAAAAAATTGTGTTTTAAACTGCAAATAATTCCACAAAAAAAGTTTAAAACAAAACAACCGGCGAAAAAAGACGCTTGTTTGGCGCTAATATGCGTCCTCGCGTTCTCTTTGGGTTGGTCTAGGTTGCGAATATATTACGCGCCGTCGATATCGTTAGTGGTTGCCATTGAACCAAGTCGAATTCACGGCGAGACTGCGAATTCCATCGAGATCAAAGAGTTTGGTTTCTCCTGCTGCGGCTGTAAGTATTTACGGAAGGAGAAACTGAAGGACATTTAGGAGTACAATGCACTAACTGAAGAAAATGTTATTTTTTCAAAGAAAATAAAAGGTAAAAGAAGGAGAGCTATAAAGCGGTAATTGCACTTCTTTTAGTAATACTCCGCGCCAGTTTAGCAGTACCGGATTGGCCTGAAAAATGTAAGAATTTGCTTGTAGAAATAGCTTCTAGAGTTTTTGTTTGTGACCTACTTATTATTCCCAGATTAGTAAGCTAAATCAATTGCCAATTTAAAATTTATGAGTACAGATAAAGTTGTTTAAAAAAATGAGTAAGTAAAGTAAATCTTTTAAAATAATGTAACTAATTTTAATTTTATTGTAGACGAAAGACTTAGATACGGTAGTGGCCATACCAAAAATATTAAATATATAATTTGTTAGCAAAATAACTTATAGTCATATATAAAATTAACCCCTCTTTAAACATTTGCTGCTCAGTTTCTCCGGCGCATGCTATAATTGCATACAAAACATTTCGTGTTCAAATCAGCTCAATGTTATACAGGGTGTCCATTTAATATTACGGTACTCGATTGCGGCTGAACCTTAAAACGGAAAAAATCTTTAATAGGGGGAATGTTAATTGAGTTAGACGGGCTACTTCTTAAGATTAAATTGATTAATACAGGGTGTCCCAAAAAATCCTGGTACATAAATGAAATTTTTTTGTTTAATGGAACCACCTATATTTTTTTCCGAAGTGGGAGTCTCATTTGACTCTAAAATTATTTTTTCCTAAAATGCGACGTTGCCTAATTATTAACAATTAAAAGAAATTTTCAAGAAAATCAATGTTGCACTTAAATATTAATATTTATCACCAACGTTTTTAATTTTTTTTAAATCTATGTAAAATCCTTGACTAAGTTGGTTTTATCTTTCGAAAATCCAAAACTTTTTTTTATACAGGGTGATCAAAATAAATTTATTATTATCTCTAACCGTTTTCTGAAAATTTGTTCCTTAAAGCAAAATGTCATATTTTTTTCATAGGCATTACAACGCTTATTTTTACTTGAGAATTATTAGAGCATACTAGCGTAGAGTACAAAAAACAAACTAAAACAAAAACAGTTTTAAATGAAGAAGTGAAATTGGCATTTACCAAGTCGGTTGTAGGAAATCCGAAAATAAAGTAGGACAAATACGGATTTACAAATACAGAAATCGTCAGTAGGAAAATGCCACAAGAGAAATAAATATCACTCCCATCAAGTTTAATTACCTCAAGGATTCACCAAAAACATTAACAACATTATTTAGAAACATTATAAATAAGTTCTACCACAAAAATTGCTTAAAAGTCCACGTATGGCTGAGTTGCTCCAAACACAAATCAGCCATACGTGCGAAAGATCTTGTAACACTCGAAGCGTGGAAGGTGTAATATGTCTACATTCATCATTGAAAGGCACCAATTTAAAAAAATCTAATTTTCTGCTGCTTGATTTTGTGCGCACTGACATAAAGTTATCCTTTTTTCAAAATAATTTTTGGGAAGTTCTTAATGTAACTGCGCATGATAGTGACAAAGCGCTTGCCACTCCGATTCCATAAAATATCTATTAATTGCTTTCCATCGTAAATGCTTATGGAAAATATGTATCATTCTTTCTGCAACAACAAATTTTAAGAAAACGGTTAGAGATAAAGGCAAACTTGTTGGTGTCAAATTAAAGATCAAAGAATGTTCTATCAAAACGGGTTACTAGATACAGGCGTTCCATTTAAAAAATAGCGTAAAATTGAATTGAAAATGTCAATAATTGAGGAAGGATTTTGATCACCCTGTATAAAAAAAAATTTTTGGAATTTTGAAAGATAAAATGAACTTAGTCAAGTACTCTTTAGTAAGTACTTTTAAAGTACTTTTTCAAAAGGATAAAAACGTTGGTGGTAAATATTAGTATTTAAGTGAAACATTGATTTTCGTGAAAAATTATTTAAACTCTGAATAACCAGGCAACGTCACATTTTAGGGTAAAAGTATTTTAGGGTTAAAGAGAAAATCAAATGGGACTCTCATTTCGGAAAAAAATATAGCTGGTTTCATTAAAAAAAAATCAAATTATGTACCACGCTCAACCAAACTAATTTTAAAAAGTAGCCCCTCTAACTTAATTAACATTCCGCCCATTAAGAAAAATTTTCGTTTCAAGGTTTAGCCGCAAACGAGCACCGCAATATTAAGGAGACACCCTGTATATATATTTTTACTTAATTATATCAGTTGGCAAACATCATTAAATTATGTAATATATCCTGCTTGAATTGATGTGATTGAAAAACAAAAAATTGCAATATACCGGGTTTCCAGGAACTCTACCGAGAAACTTTACAGGGTGATTCTCCAACAAAAAGTAAGTAACATTTTTTATATGATGTCATAAAGATCTTACTTTCGGATCTGCAGAGGGTTGAAAATTAAAAAACCATTATAATAACTTTACTATTAATGTATATATTTTTTTTAATTTGCAGCTGTATTTTATGCAGCAGGAGGCGTTTTTTAACATAAAAGAAAAAAAAATATTTTGACCAATGGCTTTGGTAAGGGGTTTATGGTAAATATTATCTAATTTAAAAACAGTACGCCACTATATTTTTCTTAAATACATTTTATTTTTCAAGTTCCTGTTTGGTTTCCAGCAACTTTGTAATCATCAGTTTTTCTATTTGATGCATTGTTTTTGCGTTAATATATAAAAACCTTTTTGGGAATGCTGATTTCAATCACACATTAAGACAGGAAGACACCCCACTAACGTTAATGATGAGGAAATTATTTTAGCGACCGTTGAAAAAAATTTGAAATTGCAGTCAATCATGTATCAGAGACATATGTGTGGAATATTTTACATAAAGAAAACGTCTATCCATTTTATTTTTAAAAAGATTAGGTACTTGATTTTCTCCCTTGCTCAAAATAAAAAGCATCAGTTTTTTCTTTAAGATTTTGTTTAGCGATTAATCCATTTTAACTAAGAATGGCATTTTTAATATTCATAACGCTCAAAATTATTCAAAAGTTGAAGAAAATCCTCACGTTTTTAAAGAAGCTAATCTTTAATACAGATTTACTACTAGATTGGCAATACTTTATTAGGTTTCCTTGAACTGCCTGATCGCTAATGAATATTTAAACATTTTATAAAACATATTATCATAACTGCTGGATAAAGATGAAATACCGTCTAAGTTATTGATTCATATATGATGATTGTTCCGCACACCTTGGTGTAAACGTACACCAGTATTTAAATCAGACGTGCCAAACTAAATGGAAATGAAGGGGTGCTTGATCTCCTAGATCCCCGATTTTATTCCCTGTGATTTTTGCTTTGGGGGTATTTAAAATCGGAAGTCTGTGCTGTTGCCATAGAAACTCGAACACAGCTTTGAGAAAGAATTGGACAGAATCTCCTTACGGAAGCCACTGGTAAAGATTCATTAATTTTTTTCTTGTATGTCAAAAGAATAGAATAAAATATAATAGACTATAAAAAGTATGGAATAAACAAAATTCTACACCAGTGGAAAGTTTTATTTTCCAAAGCGTTGTGCTCTACAAGTATAGAAGTTTCAGTTAAATATGTTAAATACTATGCTTTTTATACGACTATCAATTTGTTTTTTTCAATTTTTCGATTTGTATTCGTTTTAATAGCTTACCTTATTACCTTAATTCACGTTTTACAACATTACGTGGTAGAACGCACCATGGAATGAAAGTGCAAAGCGGACACAGTATTTGTTTGCATGATTTACATTTTCATACCCAGATATACAGTTGATATACTGATATACCAGTATTCACGATAAAAGAAACAAATTCATTTAAAACTCATGTATTTTTTTCTTTTATTTTTTAGACACATCAATTAGTATTGTCACTTACCAATAAAAAATTTCTATACAGGTACCTCAAGTAACAACTATGGCGTCAACATACATTTTTTAAATGAAACACCCTGTATTTTACGACGTTTCACAATTCTATGGTTTATTCTGAATACCTTTTGAATAGCAAACTATATGCCTAAAATCGGTGGTTTGGCAAATATGACGTAACAGTCTAACGAAACATATGAAATTAAAACATAAACATTTAATCTAGATTTATCGTAACTAGTGTCTAATTTGTAGTCCATTTGATTCAATGCGTCCTTTGCAATGAGAATTTTAGTAACAGGGTGTCTCAAGTAGAAACTATAACGCCAACAAAATGTTTATGTGATTTCTTAGAAAGTAACTAGACTTTACTACGTTCGGTTAGCAGATTCCAATTTTAGAACCTACTTAATTATATAATTGTCGTATTAGTTGTCATTTCACGCATCATTTTTAAATAAAATATATATATCTGAAAGAACGAATTGAAATACTTATGATGATTGGTTTTGGAGACGGGGTGCATATACAATAAGAAGTCTGTAATCTATTTAATGAAAGTCATGCTCATTGTCCTACAATTACTAGATCTACCATTAGCAATATTGAATCAAAATTTGGGGAATACGGGTTTGTACAAAATGAATCTAAGGGAAAATCTCCAAAAGTATTAGAAGATGCTACAGCGTAGTAATAACGTTCTATTAAAACTGGAGAATAATTCCAAAGTTGCAATTAGAACAATTTCCAGAAATTGGAATTTATCAGTGGCAAAAAGACGTCGTGTAAATAAGTATAATCTTTATAAAGTACAAGTGATACATGAATTGTCAGAAAACAATTTTAAATGCTGAGTGCAGTTTTGTAAGCAGATTTTTGAGGATAACAATGACAACGGCAATTTCATTCAAAATATAATTTTTCCTTGAAGCCACCTTCATTTTAACATGTTAACAGGCAAAATTGCAAATATTGAGCAACCGACAATTCCATTAGATCCAAGAATACCACTTACGGCGTCATCAAAAAATTAATGTGTGATCAGGTATTATGAAAAATCGAATCCTTAGACCGTTTGTTTTACCAAGAAACATTAAACGAAGAGCACTTTTTATACTTTGAACTTATCCCTGCTTTAGTTGTTTTATTCCCTGATCCATAAGAGGCTGACATACCTAGTAACGAGATATGGTTTCAATAAGACGGGGCAGCACCTTACTTTGCCATCACCGTGCCGTTCAAAAATTTCTTGATGCCACTTTTCCTAACAGATGCTTTGGACGAAGAGACCCAATTAAGTGGCCACCAAGGTCACCGGATATAGCCCCATTAGATTTCTTTAGGGCTATTTGAAGTTTAAAGTTTGTGTGAATAGACCAACTAACGTTGGTGAGATAAAGCAAAAAACCTGACAAGAAATTAGACTGATCGATGCGCAAATGATTAAAAAAAATGTACAATTGGAAGTTATTTATCGACTTCAACAATGCACAATAGTTAATGGACAACAAATTGAACATCCGTTGCAATAAATATTATATAAATTTTTATTGTTGTATGTTTCATTAGTCTCTTACGTCAAATTTGAAAAACTTTAGGCATATATAGAAGAAATTTTCAGAATATATCATAGAATTATAAAATGTCAAGATATACGGATCAAGGATGCTTCTGTTTAAGAAATTAATATTGACGCCATAGTTTCTGCATGAGTTACCCTGCATAAAAAATGTCTATTGCCAAAAACGCGAAACGTGTTCGAATAATAAAAGAAAAAAAAACACCTAAATTTTAAATGAATTTGTTACTTTCATCGTGGATGCACTATATGTTTATGACTTTTAATTTACAGATGGCGCAAGATTTATGCAAGCATAATATGAATGGTATATTTAAGTAAATTTATTAAGTTAATTTTATGAAGAAGTTAAGAAGTTATTTATTAAGAAGAGGAAGAAGAAGAAGCAATAATTATGTAAAAATGTTTTTAAATTATTTATATATAAACTAATCAAACACATTTTCCCTAAATAATTTTAAATTTCAATTGCAAGTCGTTTGGTAAGTAAAACGAAAACTCTCAGAAATTTTAGAGAACATTTTGCCATTTAAATGAAAAGTTATTACACAATCGCCATCTGGCCCGCGGGTATATACTATAAAACGAACTTCGTTCTTCAGTAAAGCTTCCGAACAGCTCTAAAACTTGGAGACCGGAAAACATCTCAGGAATGTTTTCACTTAATAAGGCAATGCAAGCTAATAAAACTTTGTCAACACTCATAAAAATCAAACCTTGTTTCTAAGCATTTGCATTTATTTATACTTTGAAGAAAATAATACTATAGTGATTTTCACTAATATAATGAAATAATATTTTTAACTTTTACAGCGTCAAATTTTAATACAGTATTTTATTCATAATATAAAAATCGCCCATTTATAAATATTTACATTTTAATTTTAGATTATATTAGGTTAGTTTGCAGTTTAAATTTCATTTTGTTTGAATACTAGGAGTAAATACTCTTTAATGAAGTTTTTAGTTTTCTTAAATTCTCCACGCTTCTTCTTGCCTACGTTTGACGGTAAGAATATTTTATAATGAAAACTTCTTTAATAAATATTTAACTCTGCTTTTACGTCACATATTCGGATAATTAAAATTATGAATAAATAATTGATTGTATTAAAAAAAAATTATAAAAAATATACTAATAATTATTGACCATCTTTTAATCGGACTTAAAAACAAATTAACAAATGCAATTAATCAATAATTAATACAGTTACTGGATGTAAAGTAATAGTTAGCAGTCAATCAAATTAATTTAAACTGTATTTTTCTTACCACGGAATGCAAAAAATAACGCTTAGTCTTCTATAAAAATGCGATCCATCTCTGGAAGATCTATTTTGCTTATATGAAAATACAATATAACACAAAGTTTAACATCAAGTTTAGATGTATTACCTCATATTCATGCAAACAAATATAGGTCACGTTTTGCATATTAGGAACTAGTTAAAGCATTATCTCGGTCCTCTGGCATTGTTATCATAATACTGGATACATACGAGAACGGCATTTAGGTTGCGCAAAGATCACAACTCCTCATATGGGCAGATATGTCCAGTTGAAAGCTGAATAAAATGATACTAACTGCTCTTCAAATAATTAAACATCTACGCGATGTACATTATCTTACTGATTTAAGTCATATCAGCATAACCTAAGATCTGGAATCTAGAAGATTTACATTTAAAGAAAAAATAAAATCTTGGTATGGGTAAGAATTTGTCTTCATGGTAATACTGAACTCGTTTTACTTTTATTTTTGTCAAAAGATAACATCATGAACCTGCTGTTATCCCAAACAGAATTCGGTTGAAATTTTATAATAATGCTACCCGATATACAAGAGAAAACAAATTTTCTAGAAAAAAACATTTCTGCAACTGAAAAATATATTAGCATGTGTCAAGGACTCTACTTAAATATATATTTAGATTACACATTTTTAGAAAAAACTTATTTTCCATAGTAATAGTTTAAAGTTTAGAATTTAAAAACAAAATAGAAAATTTACTTTTACGATAAAACATAAATCAAAAAAACAAACTTAGTAAATTTAGAGTAGTCTATTACCAAAACAATTAAGAGAGAGAAAATTTAAATTTATATAGTCAGTTGGTCACCCAAAAATTAAGTTGGCAACTTAATTACATCAGACGTGACGTGCATATTTGAAACGGACATATTCTAAACAAAGGTTTTATTTTTTTTGTTACTTACTTTTCCTAGTTTTAAGTATAGTTGTAACAATTAGTAATTAAGGATTTACCTGTATCGCAACTTAAAATGTGGCCTATTTTCTATATTTTATCGATTGCTATTATTAACACCCTCAATCAAAATCCCTTTAACTTTTTTGTTTTTAATTTTATGTTAATTTTAGTTTCAGGTATTTATTTTTATTAATATGTTTTGTTCAAAAAAGTTATACTTTACAGATCTCACTACCTTTATTTGGTATAAAGTGTAGATAAAAATTGATATGGTATAAGAAAACAATGTCTCGTGAACATCATTTAGGATAAAGACAAAAAATAACTTTTCCTACAGTTACATAGATTCCCAACGTTGACACAGATAAAATAAATTCAAACGTAAAACATAAAAGTTCATCTTTATAATCAACAAAATAAATTATGATGAATACGCTATAACAGCATTCTTGATTTCGATATGCGCGAGCATGCTCATGGTGTATTATTAATACTATCTTTGATACACAAATTGATGCAATTAGTTTTTTAACAATTTGAAAAATCCAGAAGTCTTAACCAAGTATGAAAAAATATTATAAATAATTTCCAAGCTGTGAAAATATTAAATGCGCTTTATAGGTATAAATTAAGAAATATAGTCCCTCGAGATTGTGCTAACAAGAATGGAACAAGAAAATCGATATTGCATAATTGCCTTAGGGATTAAAAGTAATAATGGATATTTATAAAGCTAGTTGTCTAACATAATGTGTGTTTATAAAAGCATTATGTGCGGATCCATCACAATTATCTATTCTTCTCTCTTACATATAAATTTAGTGAATATAATGGTCTGATGTCAGAAACATACGTACTTGATAAAGCCCAATGATTGTTGTTTTATCAAGCTTTCTTCTCGTGTCTAAGGCTCTATGTCAAAGATATATTCATTTATTTTCCTTGCTTTGGAAAATTCGGTGCTAAACTGTCAGCTCGTTTTAACAAAAAAGGTAGAGCAGATATAGATTATGGAAAAATTAATCACTATATTTTTTAAGAGAAAAATATGCTAATAAAAGATTTTTGACAAAATATACGACAGGCTATGTTCGGTTATTAAAAAACTAATTATGTGGCAGATTAATATAAAGTTATCTTGAGATTTAAAAAAAAATTGACATGAAAGAATTGAGTATGATAACGTCGTTATAACAGATGAGAATACATTTTTAATAATCATCACACACTTGCTCTATCCACTAATTTAATCTATATTGTCAAATAATCAACAGAAATATTTATATTGTTTTTTAAAATACCCATAAAAGTGACATTTATGTCAATTTACTCAATTACCGTATTAACTGGACTGCAAAGGGGCTGCTAAAGAATAAGGTTTTAGTCATTAAATCAATAGTACAATATGCAATTCGGATAGACGACGCGTTGGAGACTAAACTAGTTCATTTTTTATAAGCAAAATTAATATAATGCAAATGTAAAAAAGTTGTTTGCTCTCTATATTTATTACGAATTATTATAAAGAATATAGATAGAGAATGGATTGACCAGCAAATAGTCCGCGCTTAAATCCGATAAAAAATATTTAAAACATACTAACTTACAAATTTTTACATCAATTTAAAACCTTTCCAATAATTAAGATAAACTTAAAGAACTGTCAGTCAAATTTGATTAAAGTTAAACAATTTTTATCTGCCTTGAATGAATGAATTGAATGAATTGACGAAACAGTGGGCTGCCAAGGCAGTTGTGCATTTAGGTCTCCTGATAAACCCGTCATGCCCCACCGGGTGTTACCAGAGCCCAACGGCCTTAGAGAAACCGATAAAGAGAGCCTTATCTGGTTGGTCTGGTGGTCTTAAGGTTTGAAGGACTTAAAGTCGCTCGGTACACTGAAAGTGTTACCCAAGTATTTGAACCTGGCGCGCGTGGGTGCTGGGCACTCCCCGACTACATGGTCAACGGTTTCATCCTCCTCACAGCACCATCGGCATTTCGGGTTGTCCGCAATACCGATAGTATGGAGATGGCTTCTTAAGTGCCAGTGACCAGTTAAAAGACCTGTCACTAGCCGAATTTCGCGTCTTTTTAGGCGTAGTAGATTTTTGGCGAGACAGGCAGAGGGCCCACCTATGTGCGCTTTAGCCTGTCTCATACCAAGGGACTCAGTCCATCTTCGGTGGGTCAACTTGTCCAGCAGACCCTTCATTGACGCGACCGCAACGCATTTGGCGATACCAACTATGGGTTCCGGCCCCATCGGCTTTTAATTATTATTTTTTTTTATGCTTATGCTTTGGTTTATGCTTATTATTTTTTTATCTGACTTAAAAAAATAATAAGCATGAACCTATATTTGTTGTTGCATTGTGTTGATCAACAATGATGAATTGATGAACAATTGATGAACCATAATTTTGGCTAAAGAAAAAATAAAAATGTTTAAATTTAAAAGAAGCAAGGAACCAATTTGTCCGAGATAATGTATTCTTTCTTGTGCCGAAATATTCATGAATCTTATAAATAAAAAAGAGAAGATAATGACAATGCTTTGTGAATTGTTAATTCTCGCTAGTCTTCTCTTGTTTCTTGGTATTTTCTGCGTTTAATACTGATTAAATACTAGTTAGCAGAGTTTTATTATTTGCTAATAAATGAATATTTAGATTTTTGCACTCAAAACTTAGTCTGCGTAGAATTAGGTTTTACAGTTATCTAATTTTACGCAGACCTGCTCATAGAAATAAATTATAACAACTATGTTTCTAATTGCCTTTTTGATATGCTTTTTGTAAAAAAAAGCTGAAGGTTTTTCTTTGTTTCTTTGTTTGTCTTCGTCTTCGTTTGAATTTTGTTTGAAAGATTTTTAGCTAGAAACTACTGTATGGTATATAATTTAAGGTCATTAGTTAAGTCAATGTTTCTAATAAAAAAAGTTGCTTCCATAACTGACCCTAAAAGTTTATTTTTAAAAACTTTTTTATACTAGTTTTAATTAAAATATCGAAATGAACGGGCGACCCATAGAGAAGTTCTAGCCTTAGAATATGTAAGAGAAATTTTCTATTCAGGGACATTTTACTAGTTTTATTAAAGCAGAGGTAGAGAAAATTTTAAACCCCGCTACAAATATTTACCTATCTTTTAAGATGAAAACTGAAATGAACCTCAGTAACCATGTTTAAAATGTCATGCTTTAATTTTTTTTAAATAAACAGAACTTAATAAATATAAGCTGTTATTTAATCATTGTGTTTACAACTTTTCCCCAAAAATCATAGGCCTGACAGTAGTCTAATTTTTCTGGTATGTCCGCTTGATAAATGTTGAACAATAGGAAATAGAGGAAGTGAAAGCGGTGAGCCTGGAGAGCCTAGTGTCCTAGATAACGCAAAAACTCTATAATTACACTACTTTTTGCCCGAAATAAATTTAATTTGATAAGTAGGTATGTTACATGAATGTTGATGTTTTGACCTATCGACAATTTTTCGCTTCTGATATAACGGGAAATCTCCTTAAATTTATAATTTAAAAAGAAAAACATGATATAATTTGCAAACTTCTAAAGAAATTTTTTTTAAAGCAATGATACCTTACATAATTTGTATGGTACATAACTTCGAAGCAAGATAAAAATATTAAATTTGGATCAACCGTTAGTTTTGTTTTGTACTTCATGAATATTACACAAATTTTTAAAAAGGGTAAACATGTGTATTTGGGGTTTAATTTTTCTTAAAATTCTCTTGCCGTAGATTTTTTTTCGATATACTCAAATAATGTCTTGGAAAATTTAAATAAAGATTAAAATATTTTAAAATGTTTGAAAGAAAAATCTACATCTAAAAAGTTGTGCTTGTTGATGATGATTGTAAAATGATGCTTTGTGAAAAAAAAAATTAAACATCAAAATAAGAGTAAAAATTAACCGGGTACCTTATGTAAAGTTAAAATATTTATATTAAAAAATAAAAATATTTTTTTAATTTTACCAAAAATTATTATATACGTAAATAATCACGTAAAAGATAGTGCAAGTATATTGTCATTAAGTTTTGTGATGTGGAAAATGGCCATCTGCTCTTAAATTCCTAAAAAAAAATAATTAAGAGAAAAAGAATGCTAATACAATTTTACAACTTAAAATAAATTCAAAAAAGAATTTAAAAGCAGTGTTTGTCCTTGTACAATAAAATATCATGGTATTAGAACTTTTTATGAAAAAAAGGCGTTATATTCTTATCTATGATAAGCATAAAAACGAATTAAGTAAAATACAATTAGGACTATCGTAGATGATAATCAAGAAACTCTTCTTAAGCTACAGTGTAAACGATAAAAATATAAAAAAAAAATAAAAGCTTTTGTTGAAATGTCAATTTAAAAATATCTCGTATCTTAATAAAAAACTAGACCTGATAAAGAATTAAAATTTCTAAATAAGATACATTTTAATCTCAAGACAATAGTATGTTACAATCAAAATTATAAAATTACGATCATGACACAAAAACTTTTTCTTCTCAATAGTTACAAGGAATATTAACATAAAATATGAAAGTGCTACAGTCACAAAAATGAGATAAGTTTAAAAGAATCTGCAAATATTTATTATATATTGGTATAGATACATATCTAGTAAAGCACGTTATTAAATTTTTTTTAATAATGGAAATTTTACAGATTTTTCTTAACTCTTTTTACTTTCTTTCATAAAAGTTTCTCTGTACTAGATCAAATAAGGCCACATTAGTACACACTCCAGAAGTTAATTATAATGCGTCAAAAGTAATTGTTAAATTTTAAACCTATTTAAAAAAGTCCTAATCAAATCATTTCCCAAAAATCTTTCTGTCAAAAAATCAGATATAAGAAATTTTAAAATTACAATCTTCTATGGATGTTACAGTTTGACTTTTTAATACGAACTTTAAAATTTGTTAAAAAATTTCCTCTTCATAATGAACATTTTTTTAATTTCTTTTGAGATTCAAATTTAAACAGCCAAAGTTTTTCATTAAATAAATTTAAATAGATTTTGTAAGTAACATATTACCAAAAAAAATCATAAATAGTATTAAAAATTTAAACCACCACATAAGAAATTTTTATTAAGTAGTGTGTTGAGTTTCCTATAGTACCAATTATTTTTTTGCTTAACTTCTCTTGGGTCTCTTAAGTCTATCCTTTTTTATGGACTAAAAGCATTTGTACTCATAAATATTTATTTTCAAATTGCGAAAAAATAAAGTCCTAATAATTTTATTAACTTAAAAAACAGAAAAAATACACACATATTCTGCCTATGGTTTTTTCAGGACAACATAGCTAAAAAGCCTAAGAAAACTTAAAAACTTAAAAATAGTTGTATTATATTGTATGTATAAATGAAAAAGAATTCTTAGTATATTGAACGGTTTTACATTTATAATACTGAAACATAGAGGAATAACTCAATCGAGTATTCAATTAACTTAATGTAATAGGTATCTATTACATTATTAACTTAATTGAATTATTTTTAATTCGACTTTGTTAAAATCTATTTTAAGAGAGATCTAAACCAGCATTTAATATGTTGTTCTTAATATAGTTTAGTGGCTTATAAAAACTCCCTTCAATAAATCAATAAAATACAGATGTTTTAATACTAAAACATATTCAAATCAAATTAGGTTTCTATACAATAATTTGTATAAATGATGCTATAATTCTATGAAAGGGAGTGATTCTACCGGTCATTCGTTGCTAATTGTTACCTTTCAATTTATTATATTTCAATTTTTTAAATTCATTGATTAATCTTGAATTGATATATCTTTAATAATTTGAAATTAAAGTTTATTAAAAAAATCAACGAAATAAAAATTGCTAAATAAAAATGACTAAATCATTTATTTTAAAATAATTTGATCAATCATAGTCAAAACTGTATAAGTTAGATATGCATAGAATAAGATATTAAAACTATAGATTTGTATGTGCCAAATTTTAATTATATATCATGATGAGATCTATTACTTGAACTTTCGAAATATTAATTTATGCTTTTAAGCATACAAATAATTTTTTGCTAATTTTGAGCAGTTGGATATGATGCAGAAATACCATCCTCGATGATCTCCAAACTCTAATATATATTAATAGTGAGATGGTTTATTGTCGGCTTTGTCAAAGATCAAGAAATCTATAATATTTATCATGTATTGTCAATTTTATTATATACTATTTACTATCCATTTTATTTAAAACCTTTATAAATATATGTATACAGCTAAATCTCATTTTCGATAGGGTGGCTGTTCGAAAATATACCTCAAGCTATTACAGGATGAGAAAGAAATTTCAATGAACAATAAAATTTAAATAAGAATATGTTTTTAAATTTCAATATTTTTTTGAAAATACTTAACTATTAATAAACTATAATTAATAGAAAACCGGAGTTTTCTATGATTTTACTAACATGAGTTATTTCATGTTGTTCTCTTGGCAGAAAAATGGCATAATACCTAAGTACCTGTCTATATTTATTATGTATTTTTAATAAAGATATTAAGTATAGATAAGGAATTTAAGGAAAGGATTTACGATATAACAATCCCTTTGAAGAAATCAGCACCCTTTATATATTATCTATTGTGATATAACATAAGTAATGTAAAACTGATATTTGTTTAATAGAATAAAATTATGCAAAATGTTAAAATGTGTATCTTAAAACGTGAATTATTAAGAAATCGCTAAAATACTTAATTTACATTAAAATGTTTTTAATGTAAATTAGGTACGTAAGTCTTTACTCTAATGAAGTTCGTGAAAAAGAACACATAAATAATTCATAATCGGTAACATTACTTATATTTAAAGCATACTCTATTATTTTATTATTAATAAGTATTTGTCATGTAAATATTTTTTGACGACGTCACTGGTAGTGATTCCTTTTGTCGGTGGCGTCAATGATAGGAGCCAGCGGCGTTGCCATATCATTAACTTTTTCTCTAAATAAAATTATCTACATTTATTTAACATTGAATAGCGATTTCATTAGAGTATCTTATTATAGTTTTTTTAAAAAAAAGTTTGATTTTTGTTAAGTGGGAACAGTTTTTTTTTTGTTTTGTATCTGTCAAATAAGTAACAATTTTTTATAATAATATAAAGTATTTATTTGCAATTTCTACATAAGCATTTAACATTATTGCAGCAGAGATATTTCAAGCAAACAAACTGTCTATAGTTCCACGGCATGTTACTTCTAGCTTTTCGATTCTTTTCTAAGTTTATCGATTTACTTCAGCATAAACGTTCAGCACAATAAGAATATGTTCTGTTTTACCCATATTATTCTGTAGTAGTTCCATAAATTGTTTACAAAATTCGATCCTTCTATCTGCATCCTCTTTATTAAGTTCCTGGAGAATTGTTAGTTTAAAAGGATGAAATTTCAGTGCCCTCAGAACTCTTACTACTGAGGACGGATCAACTTCTAATTCTCATGGTACTTCTTAAGGGCAAATATTAGGATTTTCTTCAACGGATAACAACACATTAATTGTGATTTTCATTCAGCGCAGATCTACAAGAATAAGCTGTTTTTCTAACGTAGCCATTTTCCCAAAACTGTTTTAAATTTTGCTTATAGTACCTCGCCATATCAATATTAAAACAGGATACATGTTTCTGGATAAGTCCATAACCTCCTTTTGAGCTTCATTATCATTAGGAGTTTAATTTTGTGCTTTTCAGTTAAATAGGGCATTGTATTTAAATAAAAAAAGCACTTAAATCTGACCATTTGACTGATAATGATTAATTAAAAAATTAAAGACTTTACACTCAAGGTCAGTCTTTAAACAATGCTAAAATTTACTACTTTTACTATTAGAACGATTATGGAATCACCAATGATCCAACTTTATCAAATTCCTTACAAAAAATGTACAAAAAAGCAATACTCTTGAAATTATGTGGTTCTAAAACCTATTTACAATAATGTATTTTACAGTATTATACAGTAAAACCAAGGGGTTTAAAATTTTTAATTAAAAAATAATAAGTTACATATATTGACAAACTAATCTGGTTCCAAAAAATTGAAATTGAATATGAATATGTACTTCAATTTTGGGACACACTGTATGTTAATTTCTACATAAATCGTTCAAAACGATGTTCAGGTACGTTTAGGATAATATTAATTAGTAAATGGACATTTTGAACATTTGTTAAAAAATTCATAGATGACGTCATATTTAATTTTTGGGACACTGTATAACTTTGTTTATAACAAAAAAGAGCTCAACTAAAATCCGAGGAAAAAAAAGTATATGTACTATCAAATTTATTCTTAAGTTACAAACTCACACTGTATACGCTGAGAAAGGGTGAAATACAGTTTTAAAATATTAGGGTCATTTCAAGCTTTGACAATTAGGCAATTCGAGTTAAGGTAGAAAATAATTTCTCCTGTAGAAATAAAATGTTGGGTCAAATAGCCTTAATTAATGGTCCTTATGAAGAGGTGTTTGCTATTGTTCCAATTTTCTGACTAAATTCGCTTTTAAACAAAACGTATTATTATCGTTTCTCCCTACCGACCGAGTGCTATTGTAAATTTCAACCTTAAAAAAATAATGATAAATAATAGTAGATTGATTATTTTTAACGAAACTATAAGTTAATTTTATATGATGTAACTCTTGTTTTATTTTCCCAATGCAATTTTCAACTAGGATCCAAATCATTAAAAAAAAATAATACAGGGCACATTATTTTTATCTGTTGTCTATTTTGCAGATATTATTTTGTAGCTGATTATGTGTACGTCCTGCTTTTATAGTATAGCAGAAAATGTGTTGTGGTATAGTGTCAAAGTAAGACAATGTGACAAGTGACTGTTAATTATGCACTCTTCTTAATACTTTGATATTAATTAGATTCTGGTGCTGTTAACCTGCTCATATTTAATTCGTTGTCTCTGACTGCTATATTAATTAAATAACAAATATCGAATTTCAATATCGTCGATTTAACATTAGATTCTGCAATGAGTGGTTTATTTTTTCGGTTGTTATTTATCAATGTAGTTGTAACCTGAGAGTACCGAGCAAGTAATCACTACGAAATCTACACCTTGAGTTGTCACTGTTCGGTATGCACTATGTCTTCTTATTCACTATTGTTTTATTGATATTTTTATTGTTTCTGAATATCAGATCATCAGTATAATAATAATAATAATATTAATATTAAATGTATTTTATTTAAAATTTACAGATGTAGTTAACAATAATAACATTCTATAAATAAGTACCCGAGAAGCAGGGCGCAGTCTAGCTAAGACAGCTACTCTAATGAACCCTACTCAACGGTCATAAACTTAAGCTACAATATAAGGATTAACTCTATTAAATTCATTAAATACCCAAATAAAGAACAATATATATATAATTTAAATAAATATTAAATAGCTAAATATAAAAAATTGCCAAAAATAAAATAAATAATTAAAGGCCTAAATTACGGGTTGAAGATTAAATGTAAAAAAAATTTCTTAAACTTTGATTTAAATGACTTTTCATCTAAAGTTGACAATTCAGTTGGTAGTAGTTTTATTGTAGAGTTTAATGGCATTGTACGTAAAAAAACATTCAAACATTGCAGCTGAATGACGAGGAAGTGTCATCCTCTCCGGAAATCGGATCACTCTTGTGTGCACGTTTAAACGAGGAACAAATTTATTCCGTAAAGTGGAGGGAAGGGAGGGGTTTAATAAAACTTTAAATAAAAAATTACCTAAGTGTAACTCTCTGCGCCTGTCCATCCTCAACCAGTTAAGCTCTTTGAATGTGTGTGAAATGTGACCGTATTTTCGTAATCCAAATATTAGCCGTGAGCAAGCATTTTGAACTTTCTGAATACGATTTTTATCTGCAATGTCTAAGCAAGGACCATAAATAAAATCACAGTAGTTGAAGTTGGACAGGACCAGAGACTCACAAAGCATTTTTCTCAAATGAAAACTAAGAACCTGGCGACTATTATATAAAATTTTCAACGATCAAATTGACTTCTGAATTAATAATTTAACATATTCACGAAACCTCAACTTAGTATCCAGGACAATGCCTAAATTTTTTGCACGATCCATCTTGGGAAAAGGAACATCATTTAATAAGATATTTAAATTATTTTTAAGAAAATCTTTATTAGGTCCAAAAATCATAATATTTGATTTAAGAGGGTTAAGTTTTAGATTATGGCAAGAAGAAAGCTGGTTAAGTAAATTCAGGTTATGGTTTATTAAAGAAGATGCATGCAAATAATCCTGATGATTGAAGTGAAGATAAACCTGGGTATCATCGGCAAAAGCTCTCAGTTTACAGTACTTTAATGATTTAAGTATATCTGAGGTGTAGATTATGAATAATAATCGTCCCAGGATTGACCCTTGAGGTACCTCTGATAAAATTCTAGCTTCTTCGGAAAAAGAATTATTTGAAAATATATTTTTAAAACTGTTATGAAGATATGATTAATCAACATTACCGAACCATCCAGAAGTCCATAAAATTTCAGTTTCGCCAATAAAAGTTCGTGATTGATCGTGTCAAACGCTTTCGAAAAGTCTAACAGAATCAAAGCAGTAGACAACTTTTTATCTATTGACGTTATTATGTCATCAGTAACTCCAATTAGGGCAACATCAGTACTCAAATCCTTTCTAAAGCCACACTGAGTCTCCGGGATAATTTTATTCCCACCGCAGTACTCAATCAACTGATTATACAGAACCCTTTCGAAAACCTTTGACAAAGCCGGTAATATACTAATTATTCTCAGATCACCATAGTTAGTTGGATTTTTTTCTTTCGGAAGTGGCTTACCTATTGATAATTTCCACTGATCAGGAAAATAAATTTGTTCTATACAACAATTGACTATGTGTGTAATGTAAACATCCAAGAATAAAATTATAAAATTCATTATACTTCTGCAGTTAGTAAATCTTAAAAATCTAAAAAGAAACTTTATAAGTTGCAATTATTCATAAGAATTCTGTCGATGCTGCACCAACTTACTTCTATGTTTATTTTACTGGTAGGTATGTTGCGAGCAGCTTGTCATCGAGATATCGCAGCATCCTCTTTGAAATATAAACAAACTTTCAATTCACTTGATCCAGTAAAACCAGCGTTTAGCCTTTATCGAGAGCAATATTTGACAACTTCATTATTATAAATTTTCTGCGATAATCTAAAATTTCTTTAGTTACCTTTCTTCTAATTGGAAGCTATTGACGACTATATTTCTAAAAGAGCTGAGCAGAAACAGACTTTTGATTATTTTGGGTAAAGCATTCGTAACCGTTCTTCAATGGTATATTAATAAAAATTTTGTGATTACAACGAAATCATACTTTACCTACTAATTAATAAGTAGTGAGGGTAAGAAAAATTTTAAATAAGAATTTAAAAATGGTTCTTTAAACTTGTTTTTAATTATATAAATATAGTGAAGCTATAATTATTGCTAACATAACTTAAATGTTTAAAATAAACTAAAAATTACAGCAAAATAGTATAATAGCTATGGAAATAAATTTTCTTAAATGTTCATAACAATATTATAAAATTTGTTAGATAAGGCTGAAAACCATATAAATTAGATTTTTTTAAATCAATAAATAGCTGAGTCATCAGGGGTATAAAAATCGATGTAACTATAAATGAATTAGATTAAATAAATAATTTTTTTTATTTCCATTTATAATAAGTAAAACTTAAAATTTACTCTTTTATAAATGTAAGAAGTACGAAATCACAAATGTAGATTTTTTTCAGATTTAAATTAAATCTAGGGACAAACCCCTTTCCATAAGTCATTTTCCAGTTTCGAACTAATTAAGAAAATTAACTTTTAAGACTATGTATACCACTATTTATTAATTAATTGAAAAACTAATGAAACTAAATAACTAAAATTTATCTTTTATTTACTGACAATTGTGGAAACATCCGTAGAATATAGATTTAAACCCACTTCAACTATCCTAATACATATTTTGGCAGAGTCTACTAGTTTGGCGGTAACAAGGAATATTTAAAGCAGCCCATCGGATTAAAGATGAGGATTATTTATAAAGGATGCTTTCGTACAAAATTGGATACTTCTACATAACAAAATTATAAATTAAAGCCAATGTTTGAGTTAAATTAACTATACTTTAACATAACAACATATATTTTAACTATATATATTTATTAACTATACTATAATATAACAACCATAGTTTGAGTTAAATAAATTGATTCAAAAACGAATGGAAAAGATTTGTTCTTATTAAACTAATTAAGCGATATTAATTACAGGCTACTATTCAAATTAGTTGAGGGCAGATGCGATATCGTATCATTTTGCAAATAATCATAGAATAAAATATATTTCATAAAATAAATGGAAATAAAATAATTCATCGACAATACCAAGGCCTAGTGAGCGAATTTTAACTACCGCCAGATTAGTGCTTTGTGTTCCTAGTCTGATATTCGGACACATTTTATTGTATTAATATTATAACACTCGTGGCTGTTATCTTCTTTTAATACTGAGCCTGAGTGTTTAACCCGGCAAATCTTTAATGAATGATGATGTGTGCGGTTTTCCTTTAATATTTGTGACATTACATTCATTGCATCTTAATACATATTCAATTTTTTTAATATAAACAAGACGTAAAAATCACATTTATATATAAAATCTTACACTAGAAAAATACACTTTTATATATAGAATCTTGAAAATTGAATTTAAATTGATTGTCAAGATTTATTTATCATGAAGCAAGTTAATTAAATAAACAGAAAAATGTTCTACTTAGATTTTCCAAGAACAAACTTTATTTTCAAAATTAAACTGTCTTCTTAAAGTAATTTTATTAAACTTCCTCCAATATAATAACGACTAGTAACTAAATTTTAGTATGATACTAAACTATTTTATCTATTACTATTTTAATTAATATATTTATGGAAAATCTAAAAAAAACAATAAATAATCTACTTATTAAAACGTTTTTTTATTTCAGTTACCTACTAATTTACATGACTTCAAAGATGCTTTCTTAAAAAAAACACAAAGAAAAACACGTGTATTTTTGTTTTTAATTGTTTTTTATTAGTTCCGCTATGCAATATTATCGGGATAAACATTAAGAGTTGTTTTAATGATTAAAAATCAACCAATTATTCTGACATCCAAATCATGGATAAAACAAAGTATTTAGTATTTTTTTTACCAAATAAAAAAATTGTATAAAAATATGTAATGCAGGCCCTAATTGTTCTCACCTTACTTTGATATTGGTTTATAAATTTAGTTTATTTATTTATTATGTTTAATATTTATGCTTTGTATTGATCTTAGTAGCTTTTGTATAAATAATAGTTTAAACGAGTATTGTATATAATTTTGTTATAGAATAATGTTTTTATGATTTTTTGCTTTTTTAAGACGTCTCCGTACTTGTCTTTAACAGTAAAATTTCTATTGAAAATGTTAGTTAATTAGAAACTGCTATTCAATTAACCATTTTATTATCAGAAACATGACATATGAATACTTAAAAAAAAAATTTTAGAGTGGTTCTTGCGTTTTAATTTTCAGTACCTTAATTTAAAATAAAAATTACCAAACCTTGCAATTTTTATATTTAATTAAATGTGAATTAAATGTCTAAGTTCTTCTGATAGTCATATAAAAAACGGTCACCGACACTACCGCTCAAAAGTATTTGCCCACCATGTATTGTTTTTAATATTTTAAATTACATACAAAAATCTTATCTTTATACCTATATTTAGATTGTATCTCTTTTGTAAATTGCATATATGCTTAAACAGCATACCTATCAACTATGGTTCGTTGAAAAACACTGAGTATTTAAGAATAGCCTTACAAGTAACAAACAATGTAGTGAAAATATGCACTTTTTCTAAAAAACTAATCTGTTTATAGCTCGTTTCCGATGAAATTTGAAACATTTAAAGGTGTTTAGTCTTCAAGAATTAATTTTGTGTAACATTGGTAAATAATTTCGCTTGCTTATTGACGATTGTCACCGTTTCTTTGCTGGTTTTTTAACATTCTTTAAAGTGGCTAAAACAAAAGAGTTATCGGTAAAAACAAAAGGTATTATCATTGGACTTCATAAGGCTGGAAAGAGTAACCGCCAAATTTCGACGAATTTGCGAATTCCAAGGCGGACTGTCGATTACAATGTTAGGAAATTCACCAGAGAAGGGACTATTAGCAACAAACCTCGATCGAAAAGGCCAAAGGCAATAAGTTTAAAGGAGGATTTAAATATTATAATTACAAGCAAACGCAATAGACGCTTTACCGCCCCTGATATCACAGCAAAAATCAACAAGGAGCGTAAAAAAGCGGTCAGTGTTTCGACAGTAAAACGGCGACTTTATAATGCTGGTCTTAAAGGACGTTTAGCTGTATCAAAACCGCTACTGAAGGATGTTAATAAGAAGAAAAGACTTGAGTGGGCCCAATCACACAAAGAATGGACCATTGATGACTGGAAGAAAGTTCTCTGGAGTGACGAGTCGAAATTCAAGTTAGAACGAAGAGGCGAGTTTTTATTCGCCGTTATGCCAATGAAAGGATCGCTGAGAACTGTACGGTGGATCTGCAGTGGGCGATCTAATTCTAGTTCTTCGAAAAGAGGGTTACAAAACAATTTTAAGTATAATGTTGGAAGTACATTGGTATACATCTGGTACTCGAATAACTGGAGAAAACTTCATCTTTCAACATGACAATAATCCCAAGCATACGTCGAAATTGTGCAAGCAATATTTAGGTCAATTACAAAGGCAACATCTTCTGAAAGTTATGCTATGGCCCCCACAATCACCGGACCTCAATCCTATCGAATTACTGTGGGATGAACTGAATAGACAAGTGCGAAAATCATGCCCCACATCAAAAGAAGACTTGTGGAGGATCATCTAAGAAGAGTGGCACAATATACCTCAGGAAACTTTGGACAAATGAATTAGAAGACTACCGAAACTCTGTGAAGCTGTTATTAGAAAACGAGACGGACATCCAAAATTTGATTTTCTTAAATTTAAATAATTGAAAAATGTATTGTTTACATTCATTTTGTTATAAATAAACCGTTTCATAAGAAAAACTGATTTGATTATTATTTTTAGTTATAACTTTAAAACAGTCATATGTGGGCAAATACTTTTGAGCGGTAGTGTATGAGTAAAAATGAAATTATATCGTAATGAAAACGAAAATAAGTACAGTGTGTTCGGGGTTTAATTTCCGATACTTTACCCACGTGTTGTACGTTCAATTTTATGGATAAAAACCATATAAAGGAGGGCGCATTTCTCACACCTCTGAATGGGAGCCATATCAAAATTTTATTTATTAAATTTTTATTGAGGAGTTAAATGTGAAGAATGAGGTAGCCAGACGATTTCACTACTGGCATACGTTAAAAGACAAATATGCCCAGCCAATGAGAATTGAAGATGGGACCAAATACCGATTGATCCCTTCGTTTACGTCCGTAAAATTTTCCGTGCCTATTGGCATTGGCAATATTGGCATATTTATTTTGTTTTGTTTTCCCTAACCTAGGTTGCAAATTTTATTTTATTTGCTTTGCTTCCTGAATTATTTAATTATCGCCGATAATTATTATTTATATCGATTTTGCCACATTTGAGTACTCACAGCAGTCATAGTGCTTGTGTTGACTCCATTGTCTATAATATTCTGTACTACGCTAATTTTGAGTTCAAAAACAAACATTTTAGTGTTTGATTTTTAATTTCTAGTAAACTGTTCAGTGATTTCTTTCCTCTATAATTTCTTGTTTAGCTGCTGCAGTGTCTGTTTACGATAATTATGGCAACACTAAGGTAAGATATAATTTTTTTAGGTTTAATCTGAATTATTATTTATTTTTTAGCCAACAAAATGCAATCTGCGAAGTCTGCGAGAAGAAGTTTCACCCAGAATTTTTGGGCCAGGCATACAAGAAACACATTTTATGTCCAATGGGTACCAACGATACCTAGACATTTTCTTATTTTAATAGTTTAAACAAACATTTTTGTTTAATATCCACAAGATAAAGATAAAACAATCATTTTTAAATGATTGAATGATAAATTTGTTGTTTATTTTTAGGATTTAATAGCTTATGTAAAATGAGAAACATTAATTCTGGGAGAAGCATATGCATCAAGAAACATGCCCCTCAAGAATTTTAGTTAAGGTTTTAAAGAATGGTAATATTGCATTAATTTTTATATTCCTAGACTAATACATAATTTCAATCCTTTGTAGGATCAGTTGTGATCAGAAGTGCTAGTTTATAATATTATATAACCATATTTATAATATCATTATAACCAAGCTGGATGGATTTAGTTTCTTCTCTACCATTTTAGTTTTAAGTTGTTGATATAATATAATATAATACATTTTAATATAGTATAGAGTCCATAATATAGTTTATTTTAAAAATTATTATTATAAAATATGTTAGTATAAAATTTAAAGTATATTTGCTAAAGGTTAAAACATTTTAGTAAGCTAGTCGACATTAAGATATTTGATAAATATGATGGGAATTTTTTAATTTCAAAATAATTTCTAAACTTTGATCACAATGATTTATATAATTTTCAAATTGTCTTTGAAAACTACTCAGCAAGTAAGCTGCCTCAAAATACTTATGAAATGTTTACTTCTTATGGCCACTATGATGATGCATCATCCATGGGATTTTATCAAAACAATGCCTAAACAGTTATTTAAAAATTAAAATAAATACACATATTTTTTAGTGTTATATGTTTTATATATTTTGATTTTAATTGTCGTCAAATAAAAGTTTAAATGTTATTTATATGGTGATTTTTTCTTGAAAATTCATATACTTTTAGTTGTTTATTGCCTGGCAATCTTTATCATCTACCTACTCGATATTCTTTGATCCACATATTTCAATCTCCTAAGTAATGTATAATTGGATATTTAAATGCTTTTCAAACGTTTATTGACAATTATAATATTATGAAAATTTTAAATTATTGATACCTATAGGAATATGGCATGTAAGAAGTAATTTTACACTAAATTTTAATATTATAACAAACATTATATTTAATACTATAACAAACATCTATAAAACAAGCTAAAATAAAAATACCAAAAAAACTTTAAGTGTTATCATTAATAATAATCCCATAATTTATGGATGTTTTAATGTTACCGTTACACGGTATATATACTGTTCTCACTCATGCACTTGTACTTATTTATTAAAGAAACCTAGACTTAGTGTCCTGAGTGGTTTCTGTTTTTTTTTTTTAATTTCTGACTGCATGCAACAACTGTCTATTTTTATTTTCTTAAAAATCTTGGACACGCTGTAAATATAAATAAAAAAATCAATAATTTACTAATCTATAACAGCTACAAATATTTTTTTATTGAGCGTCTTTTATATGCACATCGCATTTCTTTTTCGATCTAAAATCTAAATGCCTAACAAAACAAAGTCATATACATATAGTTATAGTAGCAAATATATAGGTCAGAGATGTCAAATCTGGCTGTTTAACTACAGTCATCGAAAAAGTCGTATTTTGAATTTTGGCGGCGCGCAAGCTACGCCTCTGTAGTGCCGGAATGCTCTTATTGGCTGGGCATATTTGTCTTTTAACATATGCTTGTACTACTACGTTCAATCCATTTCCTTATCGTAAAAATATCTCTCTCTTTCTCTCTCTTACTAATAAACCTAATAATTACCTAATAAAATAGGTATTTTATTATAGGTATAAGTATTTAGTTTTTGTAAATTTTTAACCGCTTTTGCCAGGCCACTTACGTAAAAAGTGACGGTAATAATATGATGTTTAATCGTTAGCATAGCTTATTGTGTACAAGCTGGAAGAAAAAAAAGCCTGGTTTTTAAGCTAAAACATAATTACTAAAAAAATTCACAGGTTTTTTATTTTGAGTAATTTCTTAGTTAAGTTGATTTTAATTAATTTTAAAAGCTGACCTTTAAAATAAGACAACTTTTATGCATGTGAAGGGACAAAAGTGATAAAAAAATGAGTTTCAGTAAGCTTGTAAAAATTTGAAAAATAAAATTTTGATATGACCCCCATTCAGAGGGATAAAGAGTGCGGCTCCCATTTATATGGTTTTTTTGTAGATAAAATTGGAGGTACAACACGTGGTTAAAGTATTGGAAATTAAACCTCTAACACACTATATAAATATGTCCGTTAAACCGAAAAGTCGGTTTAAATACCATTGCATTTCTTAGACTACAGTTATATATTTACAGAAAAAAATACTATTACTGTTTACTTAACCTCTGTATAAAAACTCTTTAGAAACTACAACTTTTTTAGGCTCTTTAGAAACGTCAATTAAATGTTAAAAGAAGAAGTCACTAGAAGCCTTAACAAAATGTCGTCAGTAAAACCGTCTTTAAATGGTTAGTGTAGTAGGTTATAAAACGATTAGTAATAGACGTCCTATTCACGTTATATAACTGCCGTAATTTTGTTGCGACTATTCATATTTTAGTTGTTATTATGACGTCATGTAAAAAGTCATTATAGTCATTTACTGATGGTATTTGGTTTTCTGGGTCAGGTTTGGACTGTTTAGTGTGTGCCAATAAATTTATTTAAAGTTACTAGTTACGTCATTAATGTTGTCGTGAAGTGTTTCTCAAAACAATAACAAAATATGTAACCTTACATAATGATAAGAAGTTCAAAATTAATGTTTTCTATTTATTTTGAGCTGCAGCACAGTCTGTTGGACCATTGAATTCTGAAGTCGATGGATGGTCGAATATCACAATTAAAGCTGTCCTGAACTTTGTGGTAACAATTTCGAAGCCATTCATGCTTACAAGCACCGATTTTCATACAGCCGAATATATGGCAAAACTCTGGGCACAGAAACTCGGGGAAATTGGTCCCCAAAAAGTTCGACATAATTACAGACAATGCAGCAAAAATTAAAGCTCTGCTCATTCTAACTAAATTTAATGTTTACTTACTTAAAAAACTTTTATAAACCAGTTAAGTTATATGTTTGAAAGCGTTTGCTGCCATAGTTGTTGCAGTTACAAATAAAATCCTTTCAGTAAAACTAGGGAACTATGGACAAAATGACATACAGGTTTCATATTGCTCCATAAAACTTTAATTTAAACAGTGAAGAAGGTCAAAATATTTAACAAATATCTTTGATACATCAACTTTTCATGTAACAAAATATTTTGCAAATAATTGTAAAGGTATAAAAAGTTAAAAGCTAAACACTAAAATGTAACAGAAAACCATTTTGTCCATACTAAATGGACAAAATGACATATGTTCTATAGATAAAATGACATACACCAAAACTACTTTGAATCAGGAACACATAGTTCGCAAATAAACATTTTTGAGGCACGTCGGCGCAAATAGCGTGTGCCCACTATGAACATACCTTACATCGTAACCAGTTCTCACCAGGTTTCGAATGCTAATACAGTTGTTGCTATATATACATGGGCAATTGTCTTCGTCAATTTGCGTATCACTTGTGAATGGATCTTCATCATCTTTGTCATTCTCATTGTAATCAAATACAGTTCTTGTAACCCTTCTTTTTTTTGTTTCGGAGACGACTTTAGTGTCATTTTTAGCTTTTACCTCCACCATATTTGGCGTAGAAGTGAGGACTAAATGAGTTTGTTGCTTCTTTGGTCTTCTCTTTCCTTGACCTTTGAGTAGATTTCCTTGCGGTATAGGTGATAAAACTTCGAGCGAAACGGGCAAAGCATCTTTAGAGGGTCCAGGCTTCTCTTTATCACGGTCTATTTCATCTGGTAAGGTAGAAGCAGTTTCATTATTATCAGATCTTGAGCTTGCTGATATCTCTATGGACATAGGTTCAGGAGTCATTATTGGAACATTTGTTGTCTCGGCAGGCTGAAAAAATGTATTCTGGAAAGATATCGGAGGCAATAGGCCAAAGACCAGTCTTTTTAAATCCTTGGCAAACATTTTGCACGGTAGCGGATTTGCCATAGGCCTGACTAAATAAATTCCCTATCTGCAGATGAGTCACTACGCGGCCTGGATGAACCTTTAACCACTTTGATATTTCCTGATTGAAGTAGGTTTTTAAAGATCCATAAAAGCATACATCCAAAGGTTGCATCCGATGGGTGCAATGTGGTGGCAGACATAATATGACTATACCATTGTCTTTAGCATATGTCAGGGATTCTAATCCTTTGTGACCATCTGACCTTTGTGTAGCATGACCATCGAGGATGAGGAGAACCTTTTCACTAAGATTAGCCTTTGCATAGGTTTGAAAGTGTTTGAGCCATTTGAAAAATAAATCTGTGCTCATCCAGCCCGATTCGTGTGCAATTCCAAGACTTGCTTCCGACCAGCTGTTGCTAAAATTTTCTGTGGTCATTGAACCGTAGACAGACCCGATTCATTCATATTATAAATTCTATCCGATGAAAAGTTGCGTGTATCCAACAGTTCCTGATATGCCCTAAAGAATTTCTCAACCTGCGGTTTATTAAACGCCTGAGCCCTAGCCGCTGAAGCGGTTAGCCATTCTTGTCCAGCTCTTTGTTTTTCTACATTGAAAATATGGGCAAATTAATTTTTTTCGGTCAATTGGAAAGCTAAGTTTTGAACGTCTTTACGAGTTAAACCAAAAAGTCGGGTTTCTGGTAATTTTAAATGATTAACTAGCTGCCTTTCAATTTCAGGAGGAAAAGTAGGTTTGAATCTGCCTAATCCTTTATCAGTGGCATTTAATGATTTGTTCTTTCCTAATGCATGTCATCTAAGGGTCGCCTGAGGAATACCAAAGGTCTTGGAGGCTAAAAGCCAACCCATTTTATTTTGGTGAACATCCTCGATTGCATTTTTCATGGACAGGTCACTCCAAGATTGCTGATTGGTTTTTCTTTTATAGTCGCGCGGCATACTAGCACTGTTACCTGTAAGCGAATAAATATTATGATAATTTTTAGCGTGTTAAATTATAATGGACAAAATGACATACTATGTCATTTTGCCCCGATTACCATTATGTCATTCTGTCCATATTGAAAACTTAACAATTTAATATTGAAATTGTATAATAAATGTTATGTATTTATCAAAGTAATGGATCCATGTCTTACAACACACAATAGAGCATTGATTTATAACATAATCAATTGATTAAATAATGAAAACTTACCAAAAAATCGAAAAACAAATTCACACGTGGAAAATGTTCGAACACCATATACGTTCACTATACGACTGCCTCCGCCTAACTGAATTTTGAATTTTGCCCGTTTTGCAGGTGATCGCCAATCGTTTGGAGCACGTGACATACTAGTCGGTAGGGTGGTAAATGGCGCGAATTATGAAATAATGGTCATATGTCATTTTGTCCATATATGTTATTTTGTCCGTAGTTCCCCTATATGTTGTCATCATGAGTAAAGGAAAAATAAAAAGATCAATAGTTCTGTACCTTCAATCATTGCTTACCAACAAGCAAATAATAAAAATGATGTCAATGAAGATATTAAAAAAGCTGTAGGCAAATTCTCATAAAAAATGGTCTTAGTGAAGTATTTTGGTACCGGGTACAAGAGTATATTATGCTTTTGGAACCAATTCTAAAAAAATTACCGCCGTTTAGAATTTAAAATGTAATAAATAAACTTTGATTGTACCCCTAGTGTTTCTATTTTCACTTAATTTTGTTTAAATGTATTATAACATTCGATTTGTTCTAATATATGAAATATTAGGCATATTATTTTAACCAATATGAAAAACGGATTTAAAAAAAATAAAAGTTTCGTTTTTTGTTTTAAAACGGTGCCGCTTTTTATTCTTTGCATCACTACTGCTACTGGTTCCATAATGCTTTTGCTTGTATTATTATCAATCTAACCCACTATTAACAAACTCACCTGAATGCTAACAATATTAATATTCTTTTACTAAGGTAAAGATTACGATGATCTAATTGAATTATTTGTGCTTCCAATTGTTTAATCAGCGTATTCTCTACATCTAGCCGCCAGTGACTACTGAGCATTTATAAGCCTTAAGAATGGTACAGGGGAAAATATTTAGCTAGATAAAAAGAAAGGTTCCATGGATGTGATATTAATATAGATTTTTATAAAAGATGCCTAAGTTAACACACTAAAATAAAGCATAATATCCTTTAAAAGTACATAAAATAACTAAATAAAATATAATACAAAGAAATAAAAAATCTACCTCTATGGTTATTCGTAAAGCGATTAAAAAAATACCTATATATATTAACCCACTTTATTGTTATAATGACTTATTGGGAAATAATTTTTTGTTATTTTTGAATATTTTTTTGTAATATCTCAAGTAAAGTTCGTTGATGGAAAAAATCAATATTTTTGGGCTTCATACAGTAAATAATATACTATGAAAAAAACAAACTGCCTCAAACATCTTGACGATAGACTGTTTTGGAAAAAAATATAAGACATCAAAGAGGCACTCTAAAAGCTTAATTTTTAAATCTGCCTCTTAGGAGCTAAAAAACTAATCCTATTCAAAATAGTCAATTTGTAACAGTTACATTGTAATTTTTTTCAATATTCCTAATATATACAATATAAATAATGTACATAGAAATTATGAGGGTCAATATTATCGACCAGTTGATATAAAATCCAGAAATATTTAAAGTATAGAGATTTTTTGTCACAAGACGTATCAGTGCTAAAAATTTAAAGATACTTAATGAAAAGCGTAATTCCTGTCCTGAGCTTATTTTAATTCTTAACAGACTTCAAGCCAAGTTTGGACCTAGTGGATCTAGTAGTGCCCAAGTCGTCTTTACCATAAATGTACTGGTATACAACATGCTATAAATGTAATGCAATCGTGAATCTTTATATAGCTGTAATAGGTATGAGATTTTTAAAACCTCCTTAAGGAGTTTGTGGTGCAATATTAAAAAAAAGCAATGACAAATATTTTTGTGTTTTCGTATATTGGTTTTAGCACAGCTTGTTTTTCATTTTTCAATTTTTTCTTACCTCGTCCAAACGAAACTAATAAACAGAAAAATGTTTTGACCAGTATATTTAACAATATTCGCATTTTATATCAATCCAATCCAGGTTCAAATTGCATTTTTAAAAGGTTTTTCCTCCAAAATGCATTTTTTCCTTTAATAAACCATATGCAAATTTTGCATCATTTCAAAACGCACCTAATCCGTTGGCGATATTACTTTACCGAATTAAATCCAGCCAATTAAATCTAGCTATGAAGGTTGGTTGAAATCGAGTATGTAAGCCACAAAAATTCATTCTCGGTAAATCTGTTTTCCACTAAATCTATATATCTCTATCTGTTTTCTATCATTTCTGTTTCTGTTAAAAAATGTTTGTTTGTAATAAAACAGCAAGGATTCAATTTTTTGTCTAAAGAAATATTATTATCGTAAATTTTCCTTTTAACATTCGTTAGGCCTAGGACTGGTGCAAACCAGATATAAGACATAAGATTTAAAGTGCCTTTAAATACCTTATGTCTAAATAAACAGTAAAATCAGAAAACATATTCATATTAATAATAAAACCGCACACACAATAAACACTTTTTAAAAATACCTTAGATTTTACAATTTAAAACACTCTTAACCCTTTATAACCAACAACCTAATAAAGGTTAAATATACTTAAACAGAACAATAAACAAAAGCTAATCATAACTTTAAAATTAAAATAAATATAAAAACCTAATTAAATGTAAAATGACTACTTAACTATTTTGTTACGAGTGAAATTAAACGCACTTATTATTCTCTCAACTACCCGATTTATTCTATTTAAAAATATTCTTTTACCCAAGAAAAAAAGGTTTACTTCCATTCCGATGGGCTCGATTTACGCCATGACTAATAAATTATAATTAATTTTACTTTCCTAACTCTTAAGAATTTTATTTGTATATAATTAATATTTACATCCTTATGATCTAAATGAATGAACTAATTAATAACTACAAGCTTAACTATTATATATAACAACATATATATAGCAACCTATGTAAATAATTTATAATATAATAATAACTAATACTTGTAATAGTACACTATATAATTCTAACAAATACATCGTTACATTTGGCCGTTCTGCTTATCAAGACGTCTTCGTCTTTTCCCTGACGAACTTAGATTTCCTAATCTAAAAAGAAGGGCAAGAAAACGAAATTCTAAACTTATTTTGTTACTTTTCCAATAATAGTGATGAACATAATTTTTTCTATATAGAATACTATCTTGTTTTTTGTTTAGAAATACTTTTTATGCTCTTAGGAGCTCATCTTTTTTAATAAATTTCTATTTTATGCTAATTTGCATAGCTTGGTTTTTTTTGAATACATTTTTATTTTTTATTTTATGCTCTACCAAGTTCATCAGAATGTACAGTTATATTTTAGCTTTATGATACCTTCAAAAGGTCCATTCTATTTTTCGTTTTAAACCTACTTTCCATTTCTAGCTAACCCTCTAGTAGAAACAGTAATTCATCTGTGCTATTCCGTTATCAGATATTACTCCTCCATTAAATTCCTTAGGTTGGTCGATTGGTACTACTGTTACTTATTTTTAATATCCTTTCATTCCCTCTAAAGATTCGATCTGATAGCGATCGTTTCTTTTGATTTGGCAATTTTATGCAAACGTCCAAATTTTATACCAGTTTTTCCTGTCATAATACTAAATCACCAGCTTTAAGGGATTTAGAAATATAATAAAGTCTTTTAAAATATATATTATAGTAGTTTTAACCTCACTTGAAGAAGCAAAAACTTAAAGACCCATAAAAACCATAAAGGATTCTGCCGCCGTCAGAGGCGTGCGGTTATTTATAAAAATCTCTTGGTGAGTAATAAAATAAAATAAAAATTTTTAAGGTAAAGTTAGAGTTTTGCTGACTATTATTTCGTTGATCTGGTTATTTTTGAGATAAGAACTTATTTTTATGTTGCCTACTTAGGTACATTTTTATAACGCAGTAAGGTCGACTAGTATTATTTACTCAATACTAGTTCAATGGGGTTAAAAATACAATAATATGGAGGCAACCTTAAAACGGTGTGTCCATTATTCTTAGTAATGTTATCAATAACATACTCATTTTTAAAGTTATAACCTTTAATGATATTAAGCAACTCCTTTTTTAAGGGGATTTTGTTAGGGACTGGAATGTTCTTAATTTTCATAAAAGTTATGATATCTTGTTTTTTAGCTGTTGTTTGGTATTTTATTTAATATCCTGGAATGGTAAGATGCATTGTCCATAACGATTACTGAGTTTGGAGGAATGTTTGGTAGGAGCTGCTCAGAAAACCACTTTTCAAATAATGCCGCAGTCATGTCTTCGTGGTAATCAGCCGACGATTCAGAAATATTTTTAGCAGATAAAAGTAAAGCATTTTTAACAAATCCTTCTATACTGCCAGCATGAAGTATAATGATTCGCTTTCCTCTTGAACATGGCGTATTCAAAACACAATTTGTTGAACTATCAACCCAACCGTATTTAACTATGTCATGCGTATCAAACCAAGTTTCATCTATATAAATAATATGTCTATTTAGGTCCCGATACAACTCAATACTACGTAAATATTCTTGCCGAAGTTTAACAATGCGCCGCGATTCCATAATAACCATTCTATTATTTGGTTTTTGGTGTCTAAACCCGCACTCTCTTAAGATACACCGGAGTATTGCTGAGCACTTATAGTCATAATCAGGGTACTCGATAAGTTTTTCTCTAATCATTTCCAATGTTGGAACCAAGTTAGCCTTATAAAAATCGTATACTATACGCCAGATAACGTCTTTGGTAACTTTTTTGTCTAAGGCAATTAAAAATATTTAAGATTACTCTTTGACATTGAACATGTAAGTCTTGTGATTAATGTCAAAACTCGCTGGATTCATCACTAGCTACACTACTTGTCGATACTGTATCGGCTACCTCAAAAGGTCTCCAGAAAGCCATATTAGTAAACAAAAAAAATAACAACACCAAAATAACTATAGGAATTAACAAGGAAATAAAAACCATTTAATTATATCAAAAAAGAAATAAACAACAATGTAAGTCCACAAACTTTAACAAATCGCAAATTAAAAAACAAAGAAATATTATAATATTCATATAACACTCTCATTAAACATCAGAGCAAGACTAAAAGAGCCGCCTGCCTCGATTCGTCCTGCGTCCTGCCACCTGCCACTGTCCTAAAACTTTAAAATAGTCGGCTTGTCAAAGGCGACTTTTTTTTAAGGCGGCAGGGGCCCGGGGCGCGGCATCCGCTTTTAATAACCGATTTCTATGAATCACTGCACGAAGCGGTATGCTTTAACATCGACACCTGCATTAGTACGCTACCGCTGTTCCATAATCCACGCGGATTTGGCGATCTTTTAATGCAAAGCAATGTGTTAAAACAGGCCCCGGTCTATAAGTCTTCCCGCCGGAATGCTTTTAATAGTTTTTATGGTCATTCAAGTAACTTTAAAACTACTATACCTCTTTTGAACTCGTGGTTTTTGTTGCTCTTGCAAACAAAAATTTTGAAAACGAATCAACCACCATAAGTATATAGGAGAAACCACATGTACTTTTTACATATGGATCTAGATGGTCTAGATGCCATGTAAAAAATGGCTCATTCGGTTTATCAGTTGGATATAAAAATCCTTGTTTCTTTCCATATTCTTTTCTCTTATAAGCATAATCAAGACAAGACAATATTGGCATATTTTTTAATAAATCGTGCTATACTACTAAACCAAAATTTACTTTCAATTAGAGTTTCGCATTTCCTTAATCCAGGAGAAGAATCTTTCTTAGAAGGTTAGTTAGTGGTGCTACAATAAGCGCGTTATTTTTAATATACTTTCTGAAGTATGAGCCTAATTCTAAAAATTGTCTAAGTTCATGTAAATTTTTAGGTGTGAAAAATTATTTTCATACCTAAAAATTTCAACCTAAAACCGCTTCAATTTTAGAGTCAGCCAAGCGAACTCCGTGTTCACTTATTTCATATCCTAAATAATCAATTCGTCGTTTCGAAAAAAAAACTTTTCTGCATTAAGCTTCAAATTAGCTGCACGTAATTTGGTAAAAACAACTTTTAGGGCCTTAAGGCCTACTTAAATTGTGTGAGACGTAAAAAATACGTATATTTTGAGAACCTAAGTCCGAAAACAAATTATGAGGCAACCTTTAAAATGTAGCTAGTGCATTGCTAAGCCCAAATGGCATTCTTAAGAACTCATATTGTCCTTTTTGAATCACAAAAGCTGTTTTGTTAATACTGTTAGCTACAACTGGTATTTGATAATATCCCTGGGTCATGTCTAAATTTGAAAAATATTGTATTCCTCTAAAATAACTAAGTTAATCCTCTATATGAGGTAAAGGTCATAGTAAAGGGTGTTTAAAAGTATAAGAATTAGTTTTTCGATAATCTATAGCTAACCGATGGTCACCATTTTTCTTTTTATATTCTCTCATCTTGCTGGGCTAGAATAATTTGAAAGTGACTGCCTAATTATATTATTTTCTAACAGTTCTTTGACTTTGTTTCAAATAATTTCTTTTTCCTTTACTGAATCTCAATATGGTTTATAAAAAACTGGTTCATTCTTTTCTAAATTAATTTCAAACTCGATTAAAGTTGTTACTCTTAATTCTAAGTTTTTTTTGGTAAAACAATCATAAAAATTGATCTTGAACAATCATAACAAAATTGAATGATTGAAAAATTGACTGGTAAAACAATCATAAAATCGACTGTAAAATTTTAAGAGAAATGGCTTTTATAAAATTGATAAGTTTATATTTACGTCTGATAAATTAAAAGACCATATTTGACACATTTCACTTGCAAGGATTGATTGTACTATCATAATATTTACTGCAAATTTTCCCAAAATTCTTCCCCTTTTCCAGATAAGCGAAAATCGTCCAGTATTTGTGACGTTAAGAAGATCTATGGGTTAAAGAATTAGTCCATTCTTGCAGTTCGGTCATCCTCCACTAAATTTATTTATAAAATATTAATCCGATATGTTTCGGACATATAACATGTGCATCATCAGGGATACTATAAAAGAACGAAGGAAACTTATGAGATATAGATTCAAATTGTTAAATTACAAAAGGTATTAAAACTACTTACACAAATTAAGGGGTTCCGTCAATACATCTTACAGATCTAGTGCCTTAGACAAGGTTAAAAGGTTAAAACGAAAAGAACGGTAAGGTTAATACGATAATTGTTTTGTAAATAAGAACTGAGAACAAAAGAACCATATAAATTTTTCAAACAATTATTGAGACCTGTAATTTGCAAAAATAGATTTCAATAAGTTGGCCACAGATGGCGGTACTGGAAATGATACTTATAAATTAAATATAAATGTTTTTAACTCTTTAATATGAGAGAATGAAAAGGCGTTGTAAATTAGCATTAAAAGTTAATGAATTAAAAAAGTGTGAATGAATAACTTTTTTGTCATTGGCACATGTAATACCATTATTCTGTATCGCTCTATTTATCTCTAAAACTTCTAGTAAATCTAGTTTATTACTTTTATAACAGAAATGTAAATATTTGGTGTCTAAAGAGGATGGAGAATTTCCTACCTGTTTGGCCGATATAAAAAACGCCACAGTTATCACTGGAGAAGTTTAGTTAATAAACACCCGATTTTTGGTCAGGAGGTAGGTACTATGTCCTTTGGGTTCACTATAAAGGATTTCAGAAAGTGTACGGTTTGAAAACTCGTATTAATAAGGTGAGAGATAAAAATGTTTTTTAATTTATGCGATATCGGACCCAAAAGGCCAGTGAATAATATTTGATTTCTTTAGGTTCTTTGCACACTAAATTTTTGTTAAATTATTTATTTAAATGTTTATAATAAATTTTATTTATAAGTATCGGTGGAAAATTATTGTTATTTGCAATTTGTTTAATGATCTTCAACTCAGAGATGAAGTCTGTCCTTTTTAGGGGGACTGAGAAAAGTCTTGAAAAATACGAATGAAACGAATCAAGTTTATGGATATGGGGATGGTTGGAACTATAAGGGGTGGTGCTGTCAGTACTTGTGAGTTTATGATATATCCAAAATTCAATTTGATTGTTAAAGCGTTTTAAATTAAGATCCAGAAAAGAAAATTATTTATTTTTCTCTATTTCAAAAGTGAACGTTATTGAAGGCTATAAGGCATTTAGAAAAATTACAAAAGTGTTTAAATCTCATCTTAATTCCCTTGAAAAATGGCAAAAACATCATCCACGTATCTTTTAATAAGGAATATGTGGCGAAAAAGAGGGCTGTTCTTAATTTTGTGTTCCAAATTGCTAGCAGAGGAGGAGGAGCTTGAGCCCATAGCGACGCCCGTGTTTAGTAGGTAAAAAATCCATTGAACTGGACAAAATGTTGTTGTAGAACTAACTTAACTAAACGACATAAATTATCAATATGAATTTGGGAAATACTGGCACAGTCCTTAAGAAGATTTGTTACCAACGGTACACAATCACTTGGGAATAGATTAGAGACGTCAAACGAGACTAGAAAGGTTGCGGGTGGTAAAGACAGATCTTTTAATTCATCTGCTGATTGTGAAGAATTTTTTATTGAACAAAAACTCTTCAAGTTAGTAAGTGACAGTAAAATGTGATTTAGCCAAGAGCTGAGTTTATCACAAGGAGAAGAACAGTAAGACACCACAGGACGAATAGGAATGTCTTGCTTATGGATTTTGGGAAGGCTGTATAATAGAGAGGTGGATGGGTTAATAGACGTGCGCTTAAACTTATTTGTCCCAAAAAATTCTAAAGGGTTTGATACTTGTTTCAGTGTATTTTTAAAATTGAATGATGAACTTTTTTTCTGAAGCGTTAAAAGTAATGTGCGAGAAAATGTCAGAAGACAATAATGAATTTACTTTTTCGACGTATTGAGTCCTAATCAAAATTACTAGACAATGTAAAAAAAATATGACTAGTAAGTTTAGTGCTAATTTATAACGCCGTTTCATTCTCTCATATTAAAGAGTCAAAAACATTTATATTTTATTTATAAGTATCATTTCTAGTACCGCCATCTGTCGCCAACTTATTGAAATCTATGTTTGCAAATTATAGGTACCATACTTTAAGTAAGGCGCACCGCACGTAATTGTTTGAAAATATATATGGTTCTTTTGCTCTCAGTTCTTGTTTACAAAACAATTATCGTATTGTCGTAATAATGTAGTTTTAAAGTTTTTGTAAATCCATGTTTGGTCACATTCTCATGTCTCTTAACGTAAGTTTTATTTCTTCAACGTCGTAATTAATTAAGCTTTTTATCATTATTGTAGATGCCATTTTTATTGATTTTTAGTCATTTTAACCTTTTAACCTTATCTGAGGCACTAGATCTGTAAGATGTATTAACGGAACCCCTTAATTTGTGTAAGTAATTTTAATACCTTTTGAAATTTAACAATTTGAATTTATATCTCATAAGTTTCCTTGGTTCTTTTATAGTATCCCTGATGATAGACCTGTTATATGTCCGAAACATGTCGGATTAATATTTTTTAAATAAAGTTAGTAAAGGATAACCGAAGTATTACCCATATAGTTACCCATAAATCTATAGGTGTAAAAATAAGTGAACTAGGTATAGAGTAATGCTCAGAAAAAATATACGTTCTAAAAGGAATAAATAAACATTTTTGAATGTTTCTATTTACAAACACTTATGCTGTTGAATGAAGCTCTATTTTAATATTTTGTTTTAAAATAATAGGATAGCTTTTCTTGTCTTTCATTTCTTCTAGAACCACATTGGTTCCTTAAATATTAAAAATTACATTTTCATTATTTATGATTGGCTGGCCTATAATAACTTCAGTAGCTTTTATATTAGTATTTACAAAGTGCCGAGGCGATTTTATGGAAAAATTATTGAACTTAAAATTAACTGTGGCTATTCCTCTCGAAAAAATATATTAAACTCCAAAATCTTATACTACTAAACTGGATTGTTCTAACTGAATCTTAAGTTTACTCACAAGTGAAAATGTCCCTACATTATTTGACTACCCGTATCTAAATACCCTTTACATAAACATACCTGGATTCAGGTACCAGCCTCTTTCAATTGACCCTTTTTGCCACAATGGCTACAATCTTTAACCTTTAGTTTAAATCAAAAGACAACAACGCAAAGTCTTGGTCTCGAAAATTTTATTTTGTGAATCAAAATGGTTATACGTGTTTCACTCCTAAGAGCATCATGAGACCTTAAAAAGACCCTAAAACACGACTGACTATTGTGTGTGTGTGTATAATTTAACCTAGTCGGTCGTGTTTTTAACTTTAAAGGATCTGATGGTGGTTCCGCTAGGTCCTAGATTTCGAGAGGTTGATGAATGGCTTTCATTCCTAAAGAAATGATTTCTAGCAATATGTCCACCCGATTTATTTTATTTAAAAATATTCTTTTACCAAGCAAAATGCAGGTCACTTATAAAAATCATTCATACCTTTACCCAAGAAAAAAAGATTAACATGCATTCCAATAGGCTCAATTTACGCCACGATTAATATATTATAATTTATTTTACTTTCCTAACTCTTACGAACTTTATCTGTATATAATAAATATTTACATCCATATGATCTAAATGACCAAACTAATTAATAACTACAAACTTAACCATTGGTATATATAACAACCTATATTTTAAATATTTTATGGTATAATAATAACTGATACTTATAATAATACACTATATAATCTTAACAAATACATCGTTATAACTTATAACCAGGTGTTTTATTTTCTATGACCTTTAAAAACAATTAGTGAAGATATCAAATTGAATGTTTTACATTTTTTATTAAAAATTCATCTCATTTTATTCATGTATTTTTAAATATCTTAATCAACTTCTATTTCGTTTCAACTTTCAGAGACAAATTTAAGAAAGGTGAAGCCTTTCAAATAACTTCCTCTAGCGCGGACTATAAAAATCAATATGAAAAGTAGACCTTATTTCTTTTTTATTACTAAACCTTTTTTTCTTACACGAGATAAATTCTACAGCAAAATTATAAATACTTTTCTCATATTTTACTTACTCAGATTTCTTATTTTCTCGACTCTTTTTGCCCTAATTTGATATTTTATAGCAAAAAATTTTAATGGAAGGGTCAAAATAAAATAAAAAATGTATTCTGTCTAAGAAACAATATACTATGACTAGTTATAGTTTAGTAGAGTTATTCTCTTGACAAATAAGCGATTTGATTTTTTTTCTATATTTATGAAGCCCTATATATTGCTATAAAGAAATAGTTTGGAATTTTAAATTTAGTGAAACTTGTTTACGTTTTTTGTCATAGCTCTAATAATGGTCTACGGCTGAAATAATCTTTTTCACGCTGAATACGTGTTTTATTTTATTTTAACTTCCCGATTGGCAATTACAGTGTACAACTGACAAAGTAACATGTACAACCAAAAAGATGTAGAATTATATCGCTATTATCGACGTAATATTTTTCTTGTAACTTTTAGGGGAATATCTAAAAAAACACATTTTCTTATTAAAGATAGCAGTTATGACCCTAGCGATACAATGGATACTTTTATTAACTGATATTTTCCCTCAAAGGTCATTACCGAAATATGGTACCTCGCAATCCTTAATAAAACACCCTGTATGTTATAACTTTCTTTAATCAATTCTGAATATCTTATAATAAAGCTGTAGCCGTTTTTGAGGTAAAAAATATAGTTTATATTTTTCTTTACGAGAACGTAGGTAGATTAAGTAAATAAATGCTTATTGCAAGTAAGGCTTGAATAATCCTAATATTTCAACCATTGGTTTTAGGCACTTTAGAAAAAATTAATTCCGTTTAATTATCTAAACTATAATCTAATTTACCGTAAACTAATTGGCAAATGTACGTATTAAATTAATTGGAATATTTATATATTTAAAATCATGATTGTTAAGTAATAACATTGAAAGCTTTTATTTATAATATAAAAAATACTGTGGGCAATTTTTAAAGTAACGGTTTAGAGTATTTTAAATATAGTACTAAAGTAATTAAATTATAGTACTAACATGTACAAAGTCTAATGAAATGTGTTGCAATTTACCACTAATAAGACAGCAATACTTTTTTATTTACTTTAAAATACTTTAAAATACTTTAAAAATTAAAAGAACAAATGAAATGCTAATCACGTGCGAAGAAGAAAACATTATAAATGTCCAGCGTATTCTACAGCATAAACACAAGCTTTTGTTCGAAAAACAATAACAGCTTTAAAATTATTATATTACGCTATGCAAAGCATCTGCAGAATTACAAAAAGTTATTAAGAGCTGTTAGTTAATACACTTACGAAAGAAGTTTCAAGGATGATTATATAAAGAAATAAACTAATTATTTTTGAAAAAAGTTGGTATACTAATTCGGAATAAAGAATCAACACAATTAAAAAAATGAAAATATAACTTTCAGCATTGTTTAAGCAATAAACACTTAAGTTTAAATGTTGTTGGTCCAAGATTTAAGTGTGAAAAAGGAATCTTCTTTGTAATAAAGTAAAGTCACGAGTGGAGATAATAGGCTTACCAGTTATTCTAATATTTACACTATGGACAATATAACGAAAATAAATCTCTGGCGAATTGCTAAAAAGTGATATCTAAGTATCTAATAAAAATATTTAACACTGGTTCATTTTGAACCATTTTATTTAGGAGCAAAAAATGATTCTAGTTTAACAAGGGAGTCGTCTATCACTCCGTTACCCTGGAGTTTATGTTACTTCAACAGAGTCTTTAGGTTCTGTTGATTAATGCCGCTCGCATAGATTTTGTGATTTTAGGAGTGTGAGGTGCTAAAACGCAACTGCCTGCACTGTTCAAGTTAAGCTTTTATTTCAGCCAGTACCCAAATTTAAGACTGTAGTTGTGAATGTAGTAGAACGGGAAGAGTTATCACGATTAGGCGGGTAGAGTGATCCTCTAATAATTAACTTTTAGAATATTTGCCTAATCCAAATTCTATGTACGTAGTTTTAGGTACCATTTGTGAATTAAAGTAAGTGGCTTACCATTTTAAATTTATGCGATATATCTACTCCTTAGATTTGGCCTTAACCACATTACAAACTTTCATTACTTCTAAAAAGCTTTTTGAAATTTACCTTTGAGTATCTTGGCATTTTAAAATTGAAGAAAAATTTAAAACAAAACCTATATTTAATGAAGGGATTTAGCTATACCTTCTTTAATTATTGATTAGGTGTATTTTCAGACAAGGCCGGATGCCGGATGTAAACGCACCATATTTTACTTTGAAATTGGCTTATATTTTAATGAATATATATTTTACATTTTCATCTATTATTAACTATATTCTAACCTCTATAAAAACGATCTTAGAGGTAAAGCGAAATACAAATAACACAGTCAGGGGCATAGCTACCGCCGTACCTGTCGTATCAATTATACGGTGCTCCCGGGCCATAGGTGCTCCCAATGTGCGTAAGCCAAAATCAATAAAAACTTCCTCTTCTTCTTCTTTCTTGTTGAGGCCGCGTCTTTCAAAACGACCGCCCATATTCTGCGATCTCATAAAATGCGTACTTTAGAGGTATGTCTTGATCTTCCCATGCCTTTCATAAGGTAGTCTCTTACAGTTTTTTTTTCTTTTCTTAAAGGCTGATGTTTTCCTTTCTTTTAGAATACCTTTCTCATAGGAATTCTATGATTTTGTGCATGGTCATTGACGCTGGTTTTGTTAGAACGTTCTTGATGTCTACTGGTCCTAATAGTTCCTGTGTGGCTTGTAATTAGTTTTCCTTGCAATGATTTTCCTTGAAGGTACAGTTGAAGATGAGTTGATTTATCCTTCCCTTTTGTCCACAAGTACAGTTGGGGTCTTCTTTGACACGTATTTTATTTAAGTGCCCTGTTCTCATCCTTATGGGAGTAGTGACTTTGGTCCTGTTGGTGTATTTAACGTTGTTAAACCATGTTTCTTCTCTGTTGCGGGCTGTATTTGTGCGTAGCTACTACCTTTTACCTCAGTACCTATTTCCAGTTGTCATATATGACCATTAATTTTTTTCATAGGTTTTTTTTAATTAGTTTAAGGAATCTTGAATATTGGTTTTTATTTGGTTATTCTATGGATTATTCTATCTTCCTTTTACTGCAAGCTGCTGCCTTATTTCTTTTTATTCCAGTGTGGCTCGGTATCCATATTTCTATCTGCATATTTCTGATTCCTTTATTTGATATATTTCCTAGCACACTCAGTGATTCTGTTATTATGACTAACTGGGTTTCCTGTGGCGAGAAGAGTCTTATTGCTTCTTTAATGTCTATAGTTTCCGGTATTGTGATAAGTGTATAGTCCTTGAATCTTTGACTGTATTTTGCCTTTGTTTTGCTGCATTATATGGCATATTAACAGGCATAGTTGTGTGTGTTTATAAATGCGTCATTGTATATTCTGGAATGTTCTGGATAATTTTTTTTTAATTTGCCTGATTTTTTTTTTGTTTTAGCCCTTTTTGCTTAGATTGGTCCATTATATCTTTCCGGTATTATATCTTTTTTATTTATATATTAATGGGAAACTTGTGACGTGATAGTTTGGAGCCCCTATAGATGTAATTGTAATATTGTAGTATTTTGTCTGCCGCTTCTATTATGGTTGGTGTTGGTTGCCTTGTCCAATAATTGTCTCCCTCATTTATCATTTGATAGAAAGGTAATACTCGAGTCCACACTATATCGTTTGATTTTAACATTAATTTCCCTGCAAATTTTGCTGCTAGCCATGTTCTTCTGAGTTCCATAAGAGTTTCAGCTGCCTACGATAGAAGTGCTCTTACTAGGGTTGATTTTATACATCCCAAGGCCGTTCTTAGCCGTTCTTAGTGCTTGATACTTGTCTTGTCTTTTGTCTAATTTGTTCCAGTTTAATGTTTTATATACAGGGTTACTGGTAATTCGATACATTCCTTTGGAGATGTGATAGGGGAGGGGGTAAGAACTAAATTGAACCCTAATATGTATTATGCAAAAGTTGATAGTTTTCGACATATTTAATTTTTTCTGTTTTTCTTTAAAATGTAGACCTTAGTGGTTTAAAAGGCAGTTTCCAGAAAATCCGCTGTATATTTTTTTAACTTTTTAGGCAAAATACATGCTCAACACAATAGTGTTACGTTTGTAATGGCAAAAGTCCCGCAAATAGTTGTAACCATAGGTAAATTCTCGATGCAAAGTGTAATTTTTTTTTCTTAAATAAAATACTACACTTTCTAGTGGATATTTTTTGAAAAAAAATTATGCTACATTCTTCAAAATTTACGTAAAACTTTCTTATTATCTAACAGAATTTTGTATTTTTATTATTAATAGTAAGAACGCACTTGAAAAATGCCAAGTGGTATTTACTTCTATGGTATTTAAGTACTATAGCAACAATTTGTTTTTTTAATTTTATTGTTAAAAATTTGATGTGTAGATAGTCTGACAGCAATAATTGTTGTGGAAAGTAGTTAAATTACGAGTTTCGAGTTTATTTTTCTCGTGTTTTCAAAGAAGGTATTCTATTGGTTTCTGCGCTATGGCCACGTTTACTAACGCTGAATATGCAGATATTATGTTTGTTTATGGGTTTTGCAATGGTAATGCCGCGGAGTCTCGCCGAGAATACCAACGTCGCTTTCCGAATCGCCGCATTCCAAATGTCCGTGTTTTCGCTTCGACCTACCGAGCTATCGCTGAAACTGGATCCGTAAAACCAAGAAGAAGTGACGCTGGCGCTCCTCGCGTATATCTAGCAGAAGATGAGGAGGAAATATTAAGACATTTTGAAGACGATCCAACCACATCCACTAATGCCGTAGCGCAGCAAACAGGATCATCGTAATGGAAAGTTTGGTCCACGATTCGGCAAATGGGAAGCCATCCTTACCATTATACGCCTGTCCAAGGATTGGAAGAAGGGGACCCGATAAGAAGGGTAGAATTCTGCAGATTTATTATAAATTCTGATGCAGACAATAGAACTTTTTTAACCGACATTTTGTGGACGGACGAGTCAAAGTTTAGTCATGAGGGCATTACAAATTTTCATAACCTTCATTTTTGGGCCGAAGAAAATCCCCGTTTAACAAGAGAAACCAGTTTTCAAAGAAAGTTTTCTGTAAATGTGTGGATGGGACTTATTGGCCGGGATGTAATAGGACCACATTCTTTCCCAGACCATTTAAACGGGGATATTTATAAAAATTTTTTACGACATGACCTACAAGATCTTTTTGACGATATTCCTCTCGCCGTTAGAGGACGAATGATATTTCAACATGACGGTTGTCCAGCTTATTTTCGGCGGTCAGTTCGGCAGTTCCTGGATGAATGTTTCCCGAATCGTTGGATTGGTAGGTCAGGTCCAATAGCTTGGCCAGCACGAAGCCCTGACTTAACCCCGCTTGATTATAGCATATGAGGTCAAATGAAAGCACTGGTTTATGCAACCCCAATAATTACCCAGGAAGATCTTATCCAAAGAATAACCAACGCTGCCCAGCAGGTCAGGAATACCATAACAACTAGAACAACAAAGACTGAAATAAGAAGGCGCTGCCGAGCCTGTATTCGCAATAGAGGCTCTCATTTTGAACAAGAATTGTGAAGGTAAATACTGATAAATGCGTTACTTTACAATTTATAATAAAAATACAAAACCATGTCACCTAACTTTTAAGCATTTGTATCCTGTGAGCTAGCTTAGGTAATAAGGAAGTTTTAAGGAAATTTTAAAGAATGTAGCATAATTTTTTTTCAAAAAATATCCACAAAAAGTGTAGTATTTTATTTAAGAAAAAAAATTACACTTTGCATCGAGAATTTACCTATGGTTACAACTATTTGCTAGACTTTTGCCATTACAAACGTAACACTATTGTGTAGAGCATGTATTTTGCCTAAAAAGTTAAAAAAATATACAGCGGATTTTCTGGAAACTGCCTTTTAAACCACTAAGGTCTACATTTTGAAGAAAAACAGAAAAAATTAAATATGCCGAAAACTATCAACTTTTGCATAATACATATTAGGGTTCAATTTACTTCTTACCCCCTCCCCTATCACATCTCCAAAGGAATATATCGAATTACCAGTAACCCTGTATATAAGCATATTGTTCCATATTCCAAGTGACTTCTTACAATTGCCTTGTATACTGAATGTAAACTTGAATCAGTATTATTGGATCTGCTGCACACCACACTCTGGTTAGATTCCGGCCTACCGAGGCGGAGGGGAGAATGGGAAGAATTCTCCCAGGTTTTTGGAGAAGCCCGGAATTCTAAGGTGGTGATTTTCATTTTCCAATTACATGTTTAGAATTTTATTTGTAAGTTGAAATACACTCGAAACAGTTAATTTACAGTTTATTCTCCTATTTTTAGGTCTCATTCCTACGATTTTCTAGTTCATACAAAAAAAAACTTGTTCGATTCGATTCACTGATTTTATTCATAAAAATTATGAAAATATAATATTCAACATTCAACATCATTCAATAGAGGATGTCCCATAACTTAGTGGACATAGAGTAACAGCATATTTTTTGCAGCATATTGCGATTGGATCCACTTTCTCCAGTCCGAACAGTTTTAGTTTTATTTTCATTGTTTTTTAATAATTCATATAAAAAGAAACATCAACACAAAATTTGGTAATAGAGGGTTTGTGGTATTGAGAAATTCGAATTCAATGTTAATTTATATGTAAATCCTAGAGGATGCTTTCGGTGACACTCCGATTAGATAAAAACGTGTACAACTTTTTTGTGACAACTTATGTATATGAATATTTTATAGAAATCTTAAAGTTGCAATCAAAATTACTTACGAAAGGTATACATTTGTCGAGTCGCTCAGAGCAACCCTTTTCGAGATAAATAATCAAATTCTTATTATTCTGTATATCATATATTATTTTTTGATTTTATTTAATTAATGAATATTACGAAAATAAGGTGTGACAGTCCTAGTCATCTGTTTTGTAAAGACAGGATAATTTATTTAATTGGTAAATATGTATGTATTAAAATTGTATTAAGTTATACAAAATAAATAATATTATATATTATAATATCACAGCAAAATATTTTTTTTATCTTGCAACAAATGCTGGGGTAGCAAATTTTGAACAGGAGTAGAATGGTAGGGATGCAGTTTTTTCGGAAGGAAAAAACTGCAGGGGAAGAAGGAAATTCGAGAAGTTAGTAAAGGATGAAAAGAACCGCTTTCTTTAAGTCTGTCGTACAGGTTTTTGAAAGTTTTGAAATTAGAATGCCTTTTGATTCGGAAACATATCCACATTCGTGCATTAAAATTTTCTTGGGCAAATACGCATATCATGTGCCGCATTTTTATGTTAGAAACAACGTCGTCTCGTCGTATTATCGACTTCCGAGAACCAATATTTTATATCACCATACCGCGATCCCTATATTAATTTATTTCTATCGAAGCCTGCTAAAAAATATTAAAAAATTTACATGTATCAAAAAGTCACGGTTTCAATAATGCAGGATGTGGCGCTTTCTTATTTTTTTGTATATAGGTTAGTTTCGATTAGTACTGCTTAGCTCTGTATGTTTTTTTTGGACTAATAAACCCCTTGATAAATAAAACTGAATTTCCCTACAAAAAAAAGAAAATCGTAAGTTAGTTGTTGTTCCCTAAAATGCACCTTCTCAGAGCTACAGCCCGCGCAAATTGCTTGAAGAAAATAGATTTGCACCGAATTGTAACACTCTGTATATTTCATATACAGAGTGGGTAGTTTTATTCACTTGCAGAAATTATGAATGTTTGTATAGGGACCCGTACATTTTTAAACCCTGGGACCGGTTTTTCTCTCGGCGGTCCTGGTTAGATTCTTCATCACATTAATTACTCTTTATGCTTTGGGTATGCAGTTGTCTATGTGTGTTGTTTATTTCATATTGCAGGCTATAGCCTAAGTATTTTTATTCTGTTACCCAATTTATTTCTAGTTGTAATTTGGCCGGTAGGTTTGTATATCTTCCTTTAGTGAAAATCACTGCTTTCGTAATGACTTTCCTCTATCTAGTTCTTCCTTTCAAAACTTTCCAATTTCTTTTTAATTTCAGTAATGACAAAAGTCAAAAAACCAATATATTTTTCCCTCGTAAAACGTGCGTTCAAAATTTGGCAACACACTACATCGGTTATCGCTGGCTGCAGGATTTTCCTGTTTAAGCCATTTACTTCAACAGGGGAATCGTACGTACGCTATGTACATAGGATGATAAACCATGGAGAGCAGTGTTTATTTACGCGCTTTCTTTTACTGTGCATTGCATTGTAATACAATACAAACATATATTCTTGCTGTTTAGTAGTACTAGTAGCGATTAGTAAAAACATTGAAAGAGATTATGCCAACAAAGTGACGAAAAAAAAAAGTAAACAGAAAAACGAGGAAATCGTAAAAAAGTGCCCAACATTTCTTAATTTTTTGAGAAATCAGCGTTTGTGAGTCATTTAAATTGCAAAGGTAAGTACTAACCAACCCGTTTATCTTATATACCTTAAACGAAGGGTCAATTTTATTTTTAGGGTTTCGTGCCTCAAAAGAAAAAAACAACACTCTTAAATTTGCTATCTGTTGATCTATCAGGTGATTTTATACTAACACGCGCACAACTCGCGTAAAGCCTGCGTACGTCTGGACTCTCTCTAACCGTAACATTACCTATAGTAATTTATCTAACATATATTTTCGAAATTTATTAAATTATTCTAATTAATTATTTTCAGATCTTTCTGAAACACATTCTTCATCAGATATCCATCCAAAATTTTAAAAAACCCAAGCCCATTTTTTATGGGATGTCCATCCAGAAATAGAAGATACACACATCGGCGATTCTAATAGTTGGAGATTGTAAGATAGTTCCATCAGGTAAAAGTAATTTTTGTAACAGTCCAAGTGAATGCAAACAAAAAATAATTTTTCAATTGAGAACAGTTAAATCACAGGGACAGTTTGCAGTTTCGGAAATTCAGAAAGTCACCGACCTTTTTTGGCTTGAATTGACTGAATTGACGAAACAGTGGGCTGCCAAGGCAGTTGTGCATATAGGTCTCCTGATGGACCCGTCATGCCTCACCGGGGGTTACCAGAGCCCAACGGCCTTAGAGAAACCGGTAAGGCTCTCTGGTCTGAAGGACTTAAAGTCGCTCGGTACACTGAAAGTATTACGCAAGTATTTGAACCTGGCGCGCGTGAGTGCTGGGCACTCCCCGACTACATGGTCAACGGTTTCATCCTCCTTACAGCACCATCGGCATTCCAGGTTGTCCGCAATACCGATAGTATGGAGATGGCTTCTTAAGTGCAGTGACCGGTTAAAAGACCTGTCTGTTTTTTGGCTTATTCATATTTTAATAAGGCAGGCATAAACTTTCCAAGACCATGATTATGTTATTCTTATGGTTTACGCCGTATTGCCACTGTTGTTGGTTATTAACAGATCGTCAAAGCAAATCGTACTCCTCTGCATGGGTTAACGGTGTTTCATTTCTAAGTGCTTGTCACATTTTTTTCTTCCCTATTTGAAATCATTATTCTTGTTTCAAAAGCTCTATAGCATGAATATAATGTCTTACAGAAAACTAGTATTTCATTAAGTAATCTTTTGCATAGACTATGCGAATTAAGAAATTGAAATTCATTTAATGGGGGATAAAAACTATTTTTTAAAACAAAAGGCGGAAATAACAAAGGGTTTTTTCATGAGTTATTACAAGACGAGAGAACTTCAGACTCGGAATTTTATTTTAAAGTCAAAGTATACTATCGCTACTTAGATATATTAATTTCTCGAACTAAATAAAAGATTTCAAAGCCTCTCCGACCTGAGTAGTATGTTCGAAATATTACAACTGGAGAAACACCTGTCTCCTTCAAATGAGGAGATATTAGGCACTTCCGGAAAACTGTCAGCTTAATACAGTAAAGATATCTACTGTATTATTACCAATTAAAGAGTCATAATTCAAGAGATGGGACGGGGGATTTGACTTGAGCTGTGGTCGTTCTAGTCCTACTGGAGCATGGTAGGACAGGTTTGAGGTAGGCTTAAGTGGAGTGACCAGAATCAGGGAGTTAAGACGGTTGAGAGCATTGGCTAGATATTTATTCTTCATCTTTATCAGGTAATCTGCCGGACGTGTAGTGTAGAGATTGCGTAATATGGTGGTCTTACTTACGTACCACGGTGCATGAAAAGATGCGGAAAACCCTGTTTTCCTTCTGTTCTTTACTGTTTCTTGCCGGGATTTTCGGATGTGCTGGGAATAGATCTCTAACCAAGTGAGGGCAGCTTAAAAGATTATAGGACGGAGGTAGGTGTAGCCCCCTTTTCCTTTTAATAAGTAAATTTATAAAACACTAAGCTTTAAGAACTTAAATATTATTATTTTTTAATTCGAAATATTTAGGCAAAACTACATATGATTATTATTTTCACGTGTTTACCATCCAAACGTTTGTAATTGCTATTATATTTCTAGTTTTTTTTTATCGTTGTCTAGGGTGATAATTGAGGCTAGATTTTAGAAAGACACTTAGTAGGATTAAATATCATTTAATGTAAATATAAAATAAATTAAAAAAAACAAACTGGCATCAGAAATAAAATTGAAATGGCATCGAATATGTAAGAGAGAAATGTTTGACAACCTTTCGATTTGCACATCTATAAAAAAATAATCAAAATCTAACAGCTACAACAGTTAGCGCACGAAAATATATTTAATCGACGTCTTAAATAATTAAGGCCGCGTCTTGTCCTAAACTAATATTACTCGTCGTTTAATAAGCGATAAACCGTCTTTTACCCGTATTTTTTATTTAGGCACCTCTTCCAAAAATAAATAATGTTTGCGTCTTCAGATGGCGACTGCTACTTTTAGGCCAAATAAATTCAACAAAACTAAAAGCCTCGCACCTTAGCGCACGTATTGTTGCATAATGATTTTATGTCAGGACTTCGTATCCCGCCAATCACATTATTCAATTCCTACGCTTTCAGCAAATTCATTCATTCGCGCTTCGTGCAGCACTGTCTGTTTCTTGACATTAAGTTTAAAATAAAAATAATTTTTTTAAGTAAATTAGATTAAAACTAATCTTACATGATTTTACAGTTATTAAATTGCTTTATATCTTTTGTATATTACTAATTAGTAAGTGTATTTACTAATTGGTACTTGCAAAGATCAATGAAGAGTTCAAAGTTTTCACAAAATTTAAGTAAAAATTTATTTTGGTATAAGGCTATTCCCTCTGAAACATATTTTGTACTCAATTAAATGAAGTTTAAAAAAAATACCAAACAACCAACACAGCACGAAACAGGAAAGCAAAACGTTTTAAACGAACTACTTAAAGCAGAACGACCATTTTATGGTGGGTTAAAAATTATGCTACTCCTAATTAGTGTCTTAGTTCTTTAAATTGTTACAAAAAGTTTTTTTTCACAATTATTATGCAAGTGATCTTTAAAAAAGGTAATTTGTAAAAGGTGACCGATTTGCCTTGAAAAATTTTCTCACAAGCAGAAAAAAATTAAAAAATTGTCGGACAAAATTATATCACAGTGATTTTTACTTAGTGGTAGTCATTTTTATAATGGATATATTTCAAAACAAAATATTCCAACTTTCACCCTAAATTTCTATTCTTTTTTGGATTCAGTTACTAGTTTTTTATTGCAATAATGAAAATAAACTGTTATATTAGTGATTTTTCATTGGTTAAATATATTGAGTTAAATAGAATTATCCATTTTACTTCACCAAAAACCTAAAAATAAGCCGAGGAAAGTTTTTCCTTATTAAGAATAACAAGATTAAATAACTAAGGATTAAAGTTGGGAGAAAATGGTGAAGTAATGTCTTGAACTTCTGAACGTCCGGCATCGCCGGGGATAGTTTATAGGTTCTGTTTAGAAAACTTTTTTTGCTCGATGCGTGCGTGCTTCTTTTTCGATGTATTCGTACAGGTTTAATAACGGGTTTTTAAATGTATAGAACTTTTCTGAGTTGGCTACATTCTTTGATATTTGCATCATTTAAACAGATGTCACTTATTTTGTGTTTAGTTTGGATTCCCATTTCATCACGAATGAACTAGGACAGATAATCAGTGTTACAAATTATCCATAGTATTACCAAAATATGTTTTAGATCGAGTAGGATCTAAATGAGTCCTTTCGGCATCATGCTCAACAATTCGAGGATGACTATCCACCTTATGAAAAAATTAGCGGAATTTTGGTTTTGCGGACTCAACACAAAATTTCTGTTAATCCTATTTTATAAAAATATTTTATATAACGGTGAATTTCATTTTTAGTGAATGAATACGTCAATAAGTAAAACTGCCTACACCTTTGGGGAGAAGAAAATCACAATGCCATTGTCGAAACGGTATTAAATCCAGAAAAAGTCACTGCTCTTTGTGCTTTCTACGCCGGAGGAACAATGGTTAATAGTTCTTAAATATTGCACTTCACGTTGACCGCTATAGGGCCATAATCACTGACTTTTTGATATTACAATTGAAAGCCCTTAAGTTGGAGGAGATGCCACACAGCGTGTCCAATTGATGTACTGAAAGAAATTTTTGATAAACAAATACATACGCAATATTCCTTTTAAATGTTTGATCAGTATAAAATTTTGTACACGTCTTTAATTTATTGAGTACTTATGGAATACTTTTTGACGTAAATGATTTTATTAAAATTTGACCAGGGATGTCCGGATGAGGTTTGTAAAAGTTGAATTTTTTCGAACAATGAAATGGTTCAGCACTGATGTTTCTAGAAACCAACATAAGTTTTTACATTCATTTATTTTTAAAAAAATTTGGTCCACGACGCACCATTTAGTAAGAAATCGTTATAAGAAAGTAACAAACATTTTTTTGCAGCGCTTTAGGTCTGCTTTCCATATTTTATTGAAATAGGGTAGGCAACTCTCAGGCGTAGAAACATTTTTTCTCGAGACAAAAGTTAAATTTCTATTTTTACTAGTAACGTATAGGCATGATAATTGGGTTTAATTCTTTTTTTAATTACAACACGTTTAGCAAAACTATGAATTATAAATCTTAAATTTAAAAGTAGTAATATGCTTAGAAAAAAGGGTTTTGCTTAGGCACAAAACCTAGAAGACTAAAAACTCTTTTGGTATTATTCTTTCAAATATTCGTTATAAAAAAATGGATCTAAAGAAGGAATGAGTTCTCTTGGCTTATTTTCTTTATTAATTTATGCCTATAATACTTGTAAATATAACTGAGAAAAATTTTCTATATTAAATATAACCGTAACTTATTTAAAATACAAAAATATAATTTAATAGAAGACTAGTTCAGATATTGTACCAAAAATGTTGACCCAAAAAGCTTTAGTTTTTTATATCTTGGGTCTAAGCGTAGCCGATCGATAGTTCTAGCCTGGACACTTATCCCCGCTTCCATCGATACCTCACAACAGAAGCCGAAATCATGCGAGGCGGCGACCGCATCGCGATGGCAAAAATTCCGCGCTGGGGCACATATTTTGCGTTGATTCGAAATGATATTTTACTGCAGTTATTATTGTAGTTTATAGTAAGATTATGCATTTAAAATTTTAAACTACCAAACTATTTTGATACTCGCTTTGAGTTTTAAAAAGGATAAAAATTCGGTATTTAAATTAGGTGGGTAAATTAACAATTTTATTTTTAACTTACATTTTACAATCTTAATTTTATTTAGAATAATGCCTACCGTTTGCTGCATTCCTGTTTAAGCTCAGAAAAAATTAAAATATATTTTAAATTTTTTTTTGGTTTTTTTTGATTATCTTCCTAAATCTATCCTATCTATATCTATCTATCCTAATTTTGTTTTCGGCATTAACGTTTTTACGAAAAAGTAATACAGCAATACAAAAACTTTCCCATAGCGACTAAGATAATTCACAAAAGTGTCAAGAATAAGTTTTTGAAAAATTTTTTTTTTCAATAATCTTCAAAACCACATAAAATATAATATATATTTTTTTATATGGCATATTCTTTTACAAGTAAATAATGTGCAACTTTGGGGTAAATTATCCATTTTCGTATTTTGAGGGTAGACGAATTTGAAATACCGTTTATGTATATTTTTCCAATAAAATAAATAATAAAAAATATTTAAAACATTTATTATACACCTAAAAATACGTAATAATGAAAAAAATATATTATCTTGTAAAATGTAAAATATTAGGTCCCGCGGTATCTTCCACTGTACGGCGTGCGCCACCAAATCTCGGCTTCAATTTTGACGCCACGAAACCAGTGTCACGGCTAGAACTCTCGATCGGCTACGGTCTAAGCTACGAGTCTATAACGTGACTTTTATCAGTAACCTACTGTTTCAGGTTGAGCGTAGCAAAAAAACCAAGGAATCCGCCTGACCGGGTGCGGACAATGTGCTCCCATTTTTTTATCTCATGTATTTACCTAAAAGTCTGTGTCTATCTCATTTTGAAGTTTCGTCTCTTAATCGTCGTTTCTGAGTGCCTATTATATATACAGTGTGGTGACTTTAACTGGAATAAATTCAGTTAAAACTAATCAAAATTTATCTCGCAAAATTCCTGAGACCCGTGGATTTTTGTTTATTTTTTTTCACATTTCAAGATAGTTTTTGTATTTTTTCACCTACAGGGGGGGTCCAAATTAACCCAAACTTTTTTTTTTTAATGGAAAGCCACTTTTTTTAAACTCTTATTGAAAAGAGCAATTTTTCCTGATTAAATTGCCCTATTTACTTGTGATTATCTAAAGGAGAAACACGAAAAAAAAAACCATTAAATTATTAAAAGTCTCGAAATATTTTGTGTTGGTAAATTTTTGGCGTGTTTGTTTATTTTATTGGTATCCAGATATTTCCTGACATTGCTGTAGTGTCACTGTTAAAGTGAATTTCAACCAGTTGTTAAATAAGTTAACTTATATTGAAAAAATGCCTTATTTATCCGAATCCCACAAGATTGAAATCTTAATGATGATTGGTTATGGGGACAGAAGTCGTACTCAGCTAGAGGTTGTCCACTTATTCAGGCAGAAATATCCAGATTTGCCACCTATTAACCAAGGTACGGTTAGTAAAATCGAAAGCAGATTTCGAGAAGTTGGGCACGTGAGGGATGGTTCAAGACAAAGGTCCTCTAAAATAGACGAAAACACCCAATTAAATGTATTGTTAGCGATGGAAGAAAATCCGGTAACTGCAGCCAGAAGAGTAGCTCGCGAAAACTTTATTCATCATAAATCTGTGCTAAAAATTTTAAAAAGTGCAAACAAACGACCTTATAAAATGCAACCCGTTCAAGAGTTATTGGAAGACGATCCAGATCGCAGAGTTCAGTTCTGTGAATTAATGATGAACGCCATTGACGAAAATCGCATATCTTCGGAGTGGATCCTGTTTTCTGATGAGGCTACGTTCACCCTAAATGGCCATGTTAATAAGCAGAACTGTCGCTACTGCTCTGACGAGAACCCACACTGGGTAAGAGAAACTAATACACAATATCCCCAGAAAACTAATGTTTGGGCTGGCATAATTGGCAGGCAAATTATAGGGCATATATTCTTCAATGATACTTTAACTAGGGAAAGATATCTAGAATTTCTTGAGCATAAACTAGTTCCAATCTTACGTGCCTTATATCCGAGTCAGTTCGATCCAGATTTGTATGATGAAAGAATCTGGATGCAACAAGATGGTGCTCCCCCACATTATGTACGCCAGTATTTTGATGACAATTTTCCAAACAGCTGGATTGGTAGAAGGGGTGCAATCGAGTGGCCGGCACGTTCTCCCGATCTCACCCCACTTAATTTTTTTCTGTGGGGACATTTGAAAAGTCAAATTTATATGAGCAAACCAGGAAACCTAGATGAACTCAAAGAACGTATTAGGCAAGAAATCCGACAAATATCTCCAGAAGTGTTAGAAAATGTCAGAAACGAATTTTATTATCGTCTTGGGCTTTGCCAACAAGTAAATGGTGCTCATTTTGAGCATCTTATACATTAAACGCAACTCTTAATAATTTATTGGTTTTTATTTTTTTTTCGTATCTCCTTTAGACAGTATTCTCCTTTAGATAATCACAAAAGTAAATAGGGCAATTTAATCAAGAAAAAGGGCTCTTTTCAACGAGAGTTTAAAAAAAGTGGCCTTTCATTTGAAAAAAAAAGTTGGGGTTAATTTGGACCCCCCCTGTAGGTGAAAAAATACAAAAACTATCTTGAAGTGTGAAAAAAAATAAACAAAAATCGACGGATCTCAGGAATTTTGCGATATAAATTTTGATTAGTTTTAACTGAATTTATTCCAGTTAAAGTCACCACACTGTATATATCGCACACCTAAAACTTAATAAAACAACAGTAATTCCAATAGACTTTTCCAATAATATAAAAAAACTGAGAATAATTGAGAATCGGTAAATGTTATGATATGTTTACCGTTTAGGCTTATGAATGAATCGTTCCTTTAAAACAAAATTTTGAATTTTTATATAACTTATTAAGATTTTTGGAAAATCCGGATTTTTGGTATAGTACTTTGTTATTGATTAATTGTTTTTTTTCAAATAGAATAAAGATAGTTTTGATAAATTAAAAAAAAATATTTTTAATCTATACATATATCTATTCAATATAATTAATTGCTAAACATAATTTTTATATTCAGCAATGTCTTTTCTTTAAAAATTTCTAGAAGCTTGATTCCGGAAATAGAATTAATAAAGGTCTTTGAAAACTATTCCCAACTTCCGAATCAGTCAGCTGTTTTTTATGTTTTCTGGGTTTTCCCTCTACCAGATTCAGTTTTTTTCTAATAAGTAATTTTTTGTTTCGATTATTAAAATCAAGAGTGAACTTTAAAAAAGTTTACACACTCTAAATTTAATTTCATTGATTTTTAAGATTTTTAGATAAAATGCTGTATTTAAAGCTGGCGAGTTTTCAGTACTAAAATACTGAGTACTTGTCTCTAAATATCTGGAAGTCCCCAGTATTAGTTAAACAATTGCTGTCTCGATTTTTTATCAATTTTTTTTTGAACAAACAATACTTTGCTGCACAAGGTAATCGAAGTTTTCTCTCTGTAACTTGATTTACCAATTTTATTAAAAACAGGTAAGCTATTTTAGAATTTGGCAATAATTGTGTTATTTTCATTTTCCAGGTCTTTGTTTTTCTTAATCTCTTTCTTCCTGTTTTCTTTATAATTTACCTCTTCTTGTACAACTTTGACAATCTTAAGATATTTAGTATCTTGGGCATTCTATTGGTCTTCATCCAAATTTTCACTGCTAGAAAAAAATATCGCTACTGCTATGGCTTTCTGAGCTGCAAGAACTACTTATGGTTGACGATGAAACAAGAGCACCTCCTGTAAATGATCTTCTATTTTCAACAGGTAAAAAATTGGGATCTGCATCACTATCGTCACTTTCCCACTATGAATTTGTGAAATTTAATAACTGGTTTGCTTTTACTCTTCTATTAATATATAAGCTCTATTTTTTCTTACCTAGCCCTTTTCTCTTACTAAGTTGATTAAATAAAGCGCCTTCACTCACTGAAAACCCTTAATTAATTTATTTAAAATCAGCTAAATGAATAAAGTTTAAAATTCAAATTAATTATATTGTTTAGCTAAAAATTACTATGGTTAAAAGAATAACTAAAAAAAGCATTTGCACTGACTTGATAAATCAAAACTATTACAACTTCAAATCCACCAGTAATCTGCCAACCAATTCAACACAATTTAGTCGTGCCAAACCATAGTAACTCAAAATAATATCACAGACACTTGCGATTTATGTCGGCAAAACCGTCGTAATTCTAAATAATATAATTTTCACTTAATTAGCGTAGGTAGTAGTAAGTAGCATAAGGTACTTATGCTCGCTGTCCGAATATTAACTAAGGATGCTGCTGTTTTCTAGAAACCGTCACATGCTTTTTCGTTTTTAAAAGAAACTTAAAGCACTAACTCCTGGAATATATTCACAATACTTAAAAGTATATTTTATTGGTTTATAGAACTTTAAATGTAGCATTTGGTTAGTTGTGTATCTAAGGAATCGTATTTTTTAAGTTGATACTATTTTGATCTAGGAGTGCGATATATGAACTCTTTACCGCTAAATGAAAGTAAAGTGAAGAACCCAAACAATTTGCAGTAGTCGTTGAAAGTATCTTTTACCCACACGTATACGCGCATATACTTTTTTACACATATTTTCAAAGTTTATAGTTTGGCAGCAAACAGAATTTCGTAGCTCTTTTTCGGTTTGAATCGGCACTGCGTACATAAAACTTTCCAGGCGGCCCCAGAAAAGCGACTCTAATCAACTGTTAAGGTCGGGAGATCTAGGCGGCTATATTTGCGTTGCTTTTGGTCCTTTTCCATCAAATGCAAAGTGTGGTTTAAAATTTCACTCTTTTTCACATCCTGTTATTTAAAAACAAATGGCTTATTAAGTTTCGGTATATCAAATTTTTGATGAAAACTTTCCAAGAAGGACCTGTGAAACATTAACTATTGCACCAATTTTCCTTGTGCTAGTACTGGGTTTTATATAAATTTCGTGTAAAATTCCTTCTTTGATTTCCGGTATTCGGTGCTTCAGTAATGTGCTCTATCTTGAAAACCGTTCCTGTTACATTCGCCTGGCTTTGTATGCATGTCTATCTAAAAGTCCATAATTAAAATGCATTACAGCTAATTCACTGTTTGTCAAATTGCATTTTTAGTAGGTCCTACCTTTTACTCTAAGAATAGTTATTTAATCATGTTGAATCAATTTCAACCTTAATGCCTTTGTGGAAGCAAAGGTCAAAAACTATTGTGTTTTATCGAGTCATATTAACCGATATACAGATCGTGTTATCTTGAGCTACGTATTTACCCAAAATAATGGCAACACCGCTTGGTTGCGGCTTGCAGGCGGCGGAATTTTTCGTTTTTATTTTTTGAACCGGGAGTCAGCAGACCTCACTTTGCTGTGTTACTGCACGTTGCATTAATAATTTTTGAGCGTTATTTTCCACTATGGCTGTTTATACCCCTTCCGAAAGAGTTCAACTAATTAAATGGTTTTATGGAGGCAATTCGGCAGTACAATGTAGAGATTTGTTTTCAGTGACATTTGAGAATAGACCGATTCCTTGTGCAAAAACGGTTTTAAATGTGGTTACAAATTTTGACATCTTTTTGTCTTCAAGATTGTAAAAAATGCCACACAAAACGTCAAGAAGTTGGAGAGGAACTGGGAATGAGCAATAAAACTGTTGCTCGTATCTGGAAAAAATATGGGTACAAATGTTTGAAGTATTCAAAAACTCGGGAAATATTTCCTGAAGACCAGTGGCGAAGAATGGAATTTTGTGAAACCATGATGGAAAAGACAAATGAAAACGAATATTTTTTAAAAAATATTTTGTTTTCTGATGAATCTTCTTTTCCATTACATGATAAACACAATCCTTCCATTGTTCGTTATTGGTCTCAGAAGTTTTCAGTTTCGTACCCAGTATCCTCAGAAATTGAATGTTTGGGCAGGTATTTTGGGCGACAATGTTATAGGGCCATTTTTTATTGATGGCACTTTAAACGCCCAAAGTTGAGTTATTGCAAAACCAAGTTCTTCCTGCCATTCAAATCCTACCTGATGTAGACCTATGATCTGTTTATTTTCAGTAAGATGGCTGTCCTGCTCATAACGCGGCTAGGGTAAAAGAATTTTTAACAAATACGTTTCCTAACCGCCTTATTAGCGGGACTGGCGATATTAAATGGCCTCCTAGATCTCCAGATTTGTCTTCAAATGACTTTTATCTGTGGGGTTACCTTAAGGAGACCATTTACAAGCATGAATTTAGTAGGCCAACAAATTTAGAGGAGTTGCGAAATAAAATTGTCGAAGGTGCCAATTCCATTTTACCTGAAACTCTTTTGGAGGTGCGAAATAGCTGTTGCGATAGGTTAAGTTTTTGTTTAGCAAAAGAAGGCGGTTTATTTGAGCCTTTTATTTAAAAAATAATATGTTGTTAAGTTTGTTTATTAGAGTTTTATTTCTGATTTTTTATTATACTTTTATCAGAGTTGATATTTTATTTTTTATTAGAATAACGCTTTAATTTTCATTATGCAAAATACAGCATATTAAACATTTTAAGATTACAATTTTATGCGGGTTTTACACATTGTCATGTCTACCCGCATTAGAATAAATATTTTAAAAATGCCTGGATTTTCGCGTAATATTTTGAGACATTTTGTCGCCAAACGACGCAGCCCCCACGAAAGTCAGATGTTTACTAATCCCGTCAGGCCGTCCTCGGGCCGGCCCAGGCGGTGCTCTGTCGCAGGCACTCGTACACTCGCGACGTTACAAAATTTCGCCTTTATGCGGTTTCCTATAAGTCATGAACGAAAACGAATCGAAAAACAAATTAATGAGCTTACCGTTTTTTTCTATTTAAATATTCAAAATCACTGATGAAAATTAAAAAAAATACTTTTATCCAAAAAAAGTATTTCTACGTAAAATATATGTATTATCCTGAATATGGGAGCTTACTGAGATTCATTATAGGCTGATAGAAGAGTAATTTGAAAAAATAATTAATAGTGGATATCAAAACGATAAAGAAACAAAGATCATAAGAACATAAACATGATAGTAAATATACATTTGGGTCAATACTTTTAGTAGATCAAAAATTCATCCAAATATTAACAAACTATTATATTCCATTATCTTTAAACACAATATACTATTTTCTTCGTTTCTCTCTACAAGTCTACTATATTTCATTAATAATTGCAACGGCATTTAAGAAATACTCCTTTAAAACTACAGAGTAGACTCTAAAAGAACTAATCTAAAAAAAGAACTTTCTATTTTGCACAAATGCCACGGTCCCGACATAATATTATTCTATGTTTAAAGTTAAATCAGAGAAAAACATGAAATGCAGCGTCGTATTGGTAGTGCTTTAAAATTTGCCTTTAGCTACATAAAAATGTATTTGGTATTTAGCTATGTAGCAATACAAGTTAATTGAATGTAGTGTTTTCATAGTGTGTCCTTTTTAAGGTGTATACTTTCTTAAAATCGATATTATATTTAATTAAAATCGATATTACTGTCTCAGTTTAATATCGATTCTCTTAATTTTAGAAGGATGCTTTTTTCTAATAATTTTGTATATAAGCTTACTCACAATCTTATTGATTCGCCCCATCTTTTATCAGTGGTAAACTTTAAAGTACCAAGATGTAACTCACGGCTTACTGAAACATTTTATTGTCCTCATTCGAGAACTAACATTGGTAAGAATTCACCAATTTTTGTTATGACCACAAATTTTAACAGCATCTCTGCTTTGGGCGATATACATAACTGTTCTCTTAGACAAGTAGGTATTTTTACTAGGGAAATTTTCTCCCCTCTTATTTAAGTTAGATGTGTAGGTCTTATAGCTTAAGCACATATTGTATTTTTCAGTTTTTTTTTTCATATTTTATATCTGTTACTTGGTGTGCTAGCTTTGTTCTGTAAATGGTTTTGTACTGTTGAACAATAAACAATAAATAAATAAATAAAAATAACTAAGTTTAAATGAGGAAAATTTTGAAATAGAACTTAAAGATGTAACCTAGTACAGTGCGTAAAATAAAAACTACTAAATATGAATTAATACGTGGGTGAATAAATATTTAGCCACAAATAATAGTGAATATAAAATCAACTTTAGCAATTTTATGAAACTACTCTCTTTTTCGTAGGAAATTCAAGATTATATTAATCTCAATAATTCCATTATTTTAGTAGCCAGTACAAGGTAATGTTCTTTTAAGTTAATGTGTATCATATATTCTTAAATAATTAACTTCCAATGTTCTATATTTCATTAAAGTAGGGCAACTTATTGCTTTCTATTATATATAACCACAGATACTGTCTCCTTTGTTTCTCTATTTGCAACATTGTGTAAGAAATACGCTTTTGACGCAACACAGCTAAAGTTTACACTAAAAGAACTAATCTCAAAAAGGATCATTGTATTTTGTGGAAATGTCTCAGAGTCTAGACGTAATATTCTGCTATATTTAAAATTGAGTTACAGGAATACATTAATTTTATTAAAAGGTGTTGAAGAAGCTGTAATTTAAAAATTTCGATGAGTAGTAATTTTATAGATGTAGAAGTATTATTACTAGAATACATTCAGAATTTTTATAATTTACCAATATTTTATATTAAAGTTTTTGTCCTTTTTAAAACCAAATTTTTGCTACATAACAATTTTTAATTGATGTTAAAAAACTATTAAAAATATTAAACTTACTTAGTAGGAAGAGCCTTAGTTTCTGTTGTTACTGGGGTTACTTTTGATAGGATTTTGGACATAGAGCTCTGTCGAACTGGCGCATCCACGCTGTAGACCCATCGCCTATTTGAATCGCCTGCGACCGACGATTGCCTACTGTATGATGCGAGCTTTGAAATTTCAGCACTGTCCAAACTCCTCTGTAAAAAAATAGTGTTGTAATTTTACTTTTAAACTAAAAAACTTACAGAGTGTGATCTTAAGGCTTCTATAGAAAATCTAAAAATATGCAAAAACACGTCAACTCATTTTTAAGTACCTTGTCTTAAATGAAGCAGGACAAATAGAAGTTTTACAAACATTTATTATAAACCCTTCCCATCATTTTGCATTGTAACACGCCAAGTGGGAATGTCTCACGAAACAGTAAGGAAAGCACTAAAGTTATAAACTTCATTCGTATAAAATGCAAATTCTTCAACGGCTTTTTGACGACTATTTCGACAAAGGGATTTCGGCACAAATGTTGTGAAACAATGTTTTTATTAAATTTGAATTTGAAAAATCTAACTGGTGAGCTCTAGTCAAATCTGCTCTTGATATTAATGACAACGAGTTTGAGAAATGAAAATTACGCGGCTGGTAAAATATAATTTTGGAAGAAGATCTAATTCATTTCCAACAAGACAGAGTGTTACCTCCTTCTAATTAGATAGTGTATAAATAATATATTTCCTAATTTGTGGATTAATAAAACGACCTATTCCATCAAAATTTCTTCCTATAGGCATGTCTATAATTGATTCTATATAAAACATATACCCAAAATCTGGAAGATTTATAGAGAATAATAGATATCTGCAGAAAAGTTTAGAAAGCAGAAGTTTTTCGGAAAGTTAAGCACTGTATAAAAAAATAAATGGAACTTTTATATTTATTTAAATAAGCTAATTTTTTTAAATTAATATTTGATTAAAAAACACTTAATTTCTCCGTAGCTTCATGAAGCTTCTTAAAAAAATGGAAGTGTGGGCTATTAGACTTTTTATTTAGAGGGCATAGAGATAAGGATTAGGGTTCCAATAAAATTGAACGTTTTAAGGTAATATACAAAGTAAATTTGAGTCATATATAAGACAAAAGATAAATACAAGTTAAATAAATGTGAAACAATATATCACTCAAGAATAAAAGATTCTTATGAGATAAATATTATCAAAGATACTTAGAATTCTATTAGCGCATTAGCATAGATTAGATAGCTAGCATTAAACTAACTATATCTTATGCTAAAATAGGGCGACGTCTCTTTGAATTTTGCTCGATATAATTTTTAATGCATCGCCGCTACGCTAATATGCAAATTCGTTCATATATACAATGCATTTCAAAAATAAACGTAATAATAATAAAATGAATCTAGTTTTTAATGGAAATTTATATTTCATGTCACCATAATAACCTAAAAATAAGTTACGAGATTATGCAAAAGTTTTAAGTTTATTTCCTTTAAGTAAAAATACGTATGTATTTCTAATTCCATTTTGAAATTTTCATAAAAATCTATCTTTTTTATATAGGGCATGTTACTTCATATGGCATATATAATTTAATTCACTTATCGATACAATGGCAGGTGGATATATAAATAAGTAGGACCCGTTTGAAAACAAACGGAACATTGCAAATGCTCCGTTTATTACTCAACTGAATCATAAAATAGCTTATTTTCAATTATCAGTCAAATAAAGTAACAATTCTTAATGATACATATAACTAAAATACATTTTAATTGCTCATCTGAAATTTATAGGCGGCGTTAGTATCGCAAGGCGGATTTTTTAATTCATGGCAGTTTACTCTTCTTGCTTTCATTGTATTTCTATTCAGGTATCACTGGACTGGACTTGACGTTTGTCTGTTTTGGGCAAGGAGGGGGAATTTTAACTTGTCAGGATCGTTATTGATTTTCATTTTCGACCTTGCTACGGACTTGGTTACCAGATATATGTATAAAGCTTGTATGGTCACGAACTTATAAATATACCTGGACTGCTAATGCATATGGCCACGATACCCAAAAATGACCACTGCATGGCGGCCGCCATTTTTATAGTGGTTGTGTCCTTTTGATATTGGTCACTCAAATTTTTAGTGTTGCCAACAAAAAATATATTAAATAGCGGTAATGAAGTTGATGACGTTGACATTTTTGACGTGTGAGTATAGCAGATTGCCTAGTTTTTGGCGATTTGTAAACGACGCTTGGATATATCGTCTGCAACAGGCGATATAGCTTCCTCCTTATTTAATACGTGGATAATGTATCACCATCCTTCTTTAAACGTATTTGGTTCAGTCACACTCAAAACCGAATAATTGTGAATTATCTGTCTGTGTTGTTTATGATAGAATAATATATAAAGTTGTTTATTTTTACTATATAAACCCTTGCTAATTAGAAACCCTCGTAAAGTCATTTATATTTTGATTTTTATAGATAGTTTTACCTATTGTAGAAACACTGTGCATAGAAGGAAAGAAAAAGTCATAATAGTAAAAATAGAAAGAAAATAGGTGTTTTTAACTGAATTTGAAGATTCAAGATCATTAGAATAATAAAACAAATATTTTAAAGTGCATGCATCTATTCCAAGTTGATTTGAATAGATGAAAGTTTGTAAGAAATAGTTAGAACTTTGTCTCATTTCAGGTGAGGATTACTTTCTTTCATAAATTTTAACGAAATTCTTAAATAAGTACTAGAAAAATCACAGATCTAACGCAACTATCTTAAATTCTTACCTATATGTAACTTTATATTTTGTATTTTTGTAAACATAACCTCTCAAAAACTTTAATTGTTTTGTTTCCCTACAGTTGGCACAACTAAAATTTGTCAATGTGACCAACATCGGAAAGACACAATTACGCAAAATGGCGGCCCCCTAGTAGTGGTCATTTACATTTCATTGAAGTGGCAGTCCAGGTATATTTATAAGTTCGTGTGTATGGTGAAGATCAGAATCGTATATCGGCCATCTTACTTGGAAAAACTGACAGAGAGCTGACAAAAACTATATTTTTAACTAAGAGAACATCAGTGTCAACATCATTTATCGTTGTCATATTATTTGAGTTTGTAAGAAAATGTGAAATTATTTATTAATATTACGTTTTTGTATTGTCAATTTTTAGTCTTTAATAAAATCAAATTCAGTTGGCTCAAATCACTGACATAATAATAAATTCTATTATGTTAGTTGGTCAATGAAGAAGTTTCACCTTTCAAATATTAAATTTTTAACTTGATTATTGTAAATACATATTTAAATTCCTTCATTTCCTTTCCACAACTAAAAAAATTATTAAAAATTTCCTATAAATATCCTTCAGGTAAGAGTACGTATATTCTAGATGATTTGGATAAACATAGTAATAAAATAGTTTGTCAAGTTTCTTTAGTTCCTATTATAAAAAAAACATGGAGAAAGATGTGCAATGGAAATTTTATTACGACTTTAAATTATAGAATTTGTTCTGATCGGTTCTCTCCAACAAATTAATAACGCTGAGACTGCTGGCTTTACCCTACAATACATATTTATTTAAATATTTATTTCTGCCTTTTTTCCCACATGAGTCATTTAAACAGCAATTTTCAATTTATGATTTAGTGAATTTATTTATAAGGCTTGCACTGCCTATAGTTTGATATTATTTCATGCTTGTATCATACTCCTTCCTGTATTTTCCTAAGAGAGCTGAGATGTTTTTGTTATAACTTATGTTTTTTTAAGAGCTTCTTTTTATTTTATGTAGACATCTGTCTTTCGATTAAGTTTCTATTAATAATATAGTACCAAGTTATGTTGTCAGGTTTATAAGAGCTGAATTAATACATATGTACTATGTCAATGATATATGTTTATACTAAAATAAAATGTTTTCATTTTCAAACAGTTTATTTTGTTTTGTAGATAGATATATTGTTTCTCTGGATAATCTCTCTAATGTAGAATTTTTAATTAGTATTTAAAATCTGTTTAATTTTCCTTTCGAAAACAGAAACAAGTACATATTAAACAAGGATAATGCTTCCTTCTTTTGAAGCTATGATTGTGTTGTTATAATAAATTATTGTATATTGTGTATATTGTATATTAGTGTATATTTGTATATTCTGAAAGTGTTAATGTAAAGCATGGTGTGCTGCAGGGAACCGTCTTGGGTCCCTTGCTATTTTTATTGTATATCAACGATATGGTGGAGGTAGTGTGGGGGTGTAATGTGGTGTTGTTTGCGGACGATACAATGTTATATGTGGTGGGTAAAGACATTCATCAACTGCAACAGGTCTTAAACGTTGAACTCAATAACTTATTCATCTGGATTTGTAGAAATAAACTAAGTTTAAATGCAACTAAATCCTAAGTTTTGTATATTTGCAAGAGGTCTAGATTAAGTTCTATAGATATGGGCAATATACAGATTTCTGTGAATGGGGAAAGTATTTTGTACGCCAAAGAAATTAAATATTTGAGAATAATTTTAATGCCAATCTGAATTTCCATGGTCATGCAGATTATGTAATAAGAAAATTTTTAAAAAAAGTTGGATTTATCACAAGAATTGTAAAAAATTTGTCAATGTACACCAAATTAAAACTTTACAACGCCATTGCTTTTCCTCATTTACAGTTCTGTTTAACTTTCCACAGTCTAGATTTGACCAACTGGAAAGAATTCAAAATAGAGCTATGAGACTGATTCTAAATTGTAATCGTTACACGCCTATTGTCTCTATGTTGGGTGTCCTAGATATGTATTCTGTACATCAAAAAATTTTGTATAACGTCTATCTGTTTATTTTTAAATTAAAACATCAGATGCTTTCCGATTATATTTGTAACAAATTAAGAGTTTTTGGAGATATACATAACTATAATTCGAGAAATCGTATAGACTTCATACTGGTCGACAGATGTAACACAACCCAAATGCATAATTCAATTCTATACAAAGGTTTAATTCTATTTAACAACTTGCCTGCTAACAGCAAAAACTGTATTACTTTGAATCAATTCAGAGGGCTCTTGAGAGAATTTATCATGAATAAGTAATATTGTGTTTGTTACGTTATCTTAATTATGTAGTTTATTAAGTTTTAAACAATACATACTAAGTTTTTACCATAGTATGCATTGATTCCGCTCTAAATTTTCATCTTGATTGTGGGTTTATCTGTTGACTGGGTATTTTTGGGCCAACCGGGATACTGGTTACAGCTTCTTGGAACTACCGAAGCGTTTCTAAGTGTTACACGGGAGGACCAATGTGTCTGGTCAGCAAGGTCAACCAAGCTCCAAATGTGTGTCATCGGCTGCTTTCAACCGAACCGACTCGATCAACCTGAGTCGACATTCTTTTTATTATTTTTATTATTATAAGGCAAGGCAACATCAATTAACTGTGCTTTTAATAAGTGGGGCAAGGAAATAATGTTAAGGTTAAGTCTAGTTTTAATTTATGGTCTACCTCTGACAGGATATTTCTGGAGCCGGCTTGCTGTTTCTGGATTACCGAGACCATTCATGGACAAACCGGAGTGTCCCGATACAGTTATGGCCAACTTATACTTTTACTTTATTTTTCATTTATGTTTTATTGAATGTAGCTTTTTTTTGCTAAAAATAAAGATATTATTATTATGATGTCATTTTAAGTTTTTTTTTCAGAAGAAAAACATTGTGTTATTTCCAATATGTAATTGCTTTTATGTAGTACACTACCTTTAATTAATTATTGCAGTAACTCATTTAGATATCATGTAAAATAGAGCTGTAAAGTTTTATTTTTATTCTGATCAATATCTGATGTTAACATCTAATAAAAAATGCTGTTTTTTCTCTATAAGCAACCTTTTTGATTAGGCGTCTGCTTTAGATATTACGATTCAATAATAGGATTATCAGGTTAAATGAAATTTAATTTTCCGCCTTAATTTGGCCACGCCTTTCTACCAGGCACATCAAACTGTCAAGTTAGTTTCAATAGTTTTCGTTGCCAAGCGAGAGGACGCTAGCTGATTTATCAGAAGAATTTCTATCAGTTTGTATGTCACCACCACTTCGTGCATACTTAAATTTTAGGCCCGCCCAAAGAGGGAAAATGATGCTTAAAATATGGCTTGCCATTTATTTCTTCGAACCTCTTATCACTGATAAAACCATGATTTGGTAATTCCATAACACGCTTGAGATTTATTAGGAAACTTAGCAAGGATTTTTTTCTTTTGCCATTTTTTCATCACTTCAATTACTTCTTAACTTTCCCACTGCCTTGAGGGTCTAATGGTTTGAAGTTCCACCATGTATCCTCTGCGACACCAGCATAGTTTCCAAATCACATGGATTGTGGAAGATTCTAACCCCATTATCGGCGGTTATGAGCCCCAACTAAAGAATACTAAAGATAGTCCACTTTGTCTTAGTGAGGCTCCATGTGTCGCTGACTTAAAACCGACAATTCAGGCCAGTTATTTTTATAATTACTACTTTTATGCTTAATTACTTTTTTTTATAATGAATTTTACCGTAATGATTTTAATTTGAAAATTTTTAAATCATTAATACAAGGGTAAAACTGTTTGGGTATACTGTTTCCATTTTTAATAGTTTTTAATAATACATCCGCCTAACAAGGTTCATGAACTTTTCCTGTGGACTGTGACTTTTATTAAATCCTTACCTACGAACACTTAGGCTTCAATAATTCTAAGCTACCATCTGCAATACTAAGGTTCAAATTTAAAATTGTGACATTGATGGCTTAACAATACCTAACATGATAAATAAACTCTCGTTGCAGGTTTCTAAACATTTGTAGATATATGTCGGGCAAGTATCTCTTGATTTGCCTTTTTTAACACTTGCAGATTATTGGGCTTATCGAAAATAATTAAAATTTTAGGCAACCCCATATAGTTCCTAAAACTTAAGTTTATAGATCCAATAGATATTCGATAACCAACGTATTTAACTTATTCATTGGAGTACAAAAATCTCATCCATGCTTCTTAAAAAGATCAACATACAAAATTGACGAAAACAAAGAAAACACAAAGTCACGGTCACAACATACAGTGCTTTCATTTCAAAACGATCCACCCTTAATAACTTTCTTCAAAAAAAAAAAAAAAAAAAAAAAAAAAACACGTCAAATTAGATATACAGGGGGACGTTTAATTATGCATTTACTGAAGTTCTGTCAATCACCTCCTCACCTCCAGCTAACCTCACTTTAATATGTCAAATGGGAACCCCCATCGTGTGCATCATAGTAAGTGGCGTAAAATTCTCTCAACGATACCAAAAAAAATGAAATCGGTAAATGTGTAAGCAAATTGGCGAAAATGTCTAGAAATAATGAATATTTTATTTACGCCAAACTTTGGTATGTCAAATGGCTACCCCATGGTGTGATACATTATTTTAGAGGGCATTCATTATGCTATCATCAATGGTTGTAAAAAAAATAAAATTGATTGACCAAGAAGCAATTAAAGTGTAAATCGGTAGGGTAGAAAAACAAACTTAATTAGTTTAACAAATTTATTTTATTAAATGTTCAAAATGCGCGCCGTTATTAGCAAGACAATAAAAAAGCCTATTTTCAAACTCCTGGAACATTGGCAAGGGTCTACCCGCTAATTTCTCTGCATTCTTGAAATATTCTATTTTTTAAATTCTCAATACTCGCAGGTGGGGTTTTATAAACTTTGCTTTTTAAGTAGCCCCAAAGAAAAAAGTCTAGTGGGGTTAGGTCCGGAGACCGCGCAGGCCATTCGATTGTACCACGTCTGCCAATCCACTTTTCTCGAAACTTTTCATCAAGCCACTCTCGAACTACCAAAGTGTAGTGCGCGGGAGCTCCATCCTGCTGAAAATGTATAATATTTTCATTCGATAATATAGCACCATGTTGATCTACTTGATTTTCCATAGATTGAATGATGGAAGGGTATATTGCATTTTCTAAAAGGTTTAAATAAATTTCGCCAGTCAAATTTTCTTCCAAAAAAAATGGCCTGATTATTTCATTCCCATAAATTCCTGCCCAAACATTAATTTTTTGGGGATATTGGGTATGGCCTTCCCGAAAAACATGCGGATTTTCATTATCCCAGTATCTACAGTTATGTCTGTTCATCAGGCCATTTAAAAAAAAGTCGATTCGTCACTGAAGCAAATGTTCTTCAATAAATGGGGATCGTCGTCAATTCGCTGGCACATCACTTCACAAAATTGAATTCTCCTATCAAAATCATCTTCTCCGAGTTCATGAAGAATATGAATTTTATAAGGAAAGAACTTTTTTTTTTTTAAACTTTATCTACGGAACCAGTGGAAATATTTGTTAGTTTTGCGGCCTTTGATATAGACAAAATTGGATCCATAGCAAACTGTCCTAGTACTTCAACTTGGCATGCTTCATCGACAACTCTATTTTCATATTTTTTCTTATTGCAAATCGATCCCGTCTCTTCAAATTTTCGTATCAATTCTAATATGTATTTATGGCTCACGTTTTTATCTTGATACCTTTCATTAAATGCGGTTCTGCGAGCACACCGATCTTGAGCTCGATAAAGGAACATTATTTCTATTCTTTCGGCTAGCGTATACACCATTTTATTAACTCACTGTTTTAACTAAAATTGAAGAATTGCACGCGTCAAACTGACAGTTTTAACAATAATAAATCGCCTGCTTTTTAAACGCTTTAAAAATGTAAGGTATTGCAGTGTTTTTTTGTACATATTAGGTAGGTTTCGCAAAATATATAAGTGAAATAAATACACATACAAACTTAGAACATTGAAAGGCTAGAATTAGTAAACAACAACTTTGTTTGAGTCCAACATGTGCACAGGGGCAAAAGGGGTGTTTTGTTTACAAACATATTTGCCGATTCTCTGTTGCCAAGTCGACGCAAATTTCCAACGGAGGAAATTTTTAGCTATATTTTAACAACCATTATAACGTTAATTTAACTTATTTGTGTTGTATTTTATAGGAAAATTTAAAATAAAAAGTATAAATACTACAATTAACCTATTTTAAGAATAAATATAATATCCTTAAGCCAAAAAAAAACAAAATTATTAACATTATTATCCCTAAAACTGCTTCTAAAAAATTTGAAGCGACAACACCGAAGCTTAAGCGCCTGAGCCATACGCGTAGTCTCATCTGTTAAACAGCTTTTTGTTTATTTTCGGGATTCGTGTATTTTCTTTAATTTTCGGTTTCAAAAGGAAAAAGGCCACATTTTAGTGTTTTTTTTAAATTACTAGGATGGGAAAAACTTGTGTCGTTTGTGCCGCATCAAGGTGATTCAAGCCGATCTTTTCACAAGTAAGTATAGATACTTTTATAACATCACATCATGGGGTAACCATCATCATAAACGTAGAATAGGGGATCTTATAGATAAACCTAATAAAAACTTGAATGTGAAAGTGTGCGTAAAATACCAAAATATTTATATTTTTAAATCTAAATATTTTTTTGAACATATTCATCTATCAATAGGCTATAAAAAATATAAAACTAGAATGTTGTCCCTGGTTTTATTACAGGATTTTATTTTATTTTTTTTTGTTTTGGCAGAAAGAAGGCATAATACCCATGTACCTATCTATGTATAGTTATGTTTTTTTAATATAGACATTAGGTAGATAGATGAAATTATTAATTTTTTATTGCCTTTAAAGAATTTTGAAATTTATTTAGATATTGATATCTATGTATAAAGTTAATTTTGTCTTTCCCTAAAATTTGGTCGATAATTTTTTTTTGTTTTATCACATTGCAACTAACAATAATATATATAGTAATTGGCACCACATATTAATTCATTACTGTAATTTTTTGGCTTTTTGAATAAATATCAAATACTTATCATAGATTGCCTAATATATGCCCAAAGGGAACAATGGATTTCATTAATGGAAATCAACACAATTAAACAGAACATATTTGTTTGTTCAGATCACATCCTTAGAAGTGATTTCTTATATAAGGAAGATAATATTATCAGTAGCCAGACTTTATTAAAAAAATCAGCTCTACCTCAAAGGTAATTTTTTTTTAAATGTATTTTTCTAGTATAAAAAAATTGTCAAAAAAAGGATTAGTGTTACTCATATAAGCTTTATTTATACCTAATACTTATTAAATTAGGTATGTATGTAAAACTATTTTTTTACTAGGATTTCTGATGCACTGGTTAAAAATACAGCAGCCAATAATTCAGTTAATTTACCAAGTGATTTACCCTTCAAAGCTGCAGGGGTAGCTTTCCTGAAGAGTGCAAAAACTTCTTTAGCTTCCAAAATGGTATATAGTACAAACAGTGAAGCTAATATAGACAAGTATGGATAATTAAAATAGATTAATATTCTTGATACACCAAATTTTGTATAATTACAGATCTGATCATTCATCATCAACAATAACTGCATCTGAGATTAATAGTTCTACAGTAACCGTGGGGTCTAGGTCAACAATTACTATTTCTCATCCAAGCCGTTTTTGTTTAACTGCTACACATTCCCTGACTCTGCCAAGGAAAAGGTAAAAATACACTCAAAATAGACTACTAGTTTTATGCCATGTATCATCCTATTCTATATATCTTATTTAAAAGTGATTTGTTTAATTAAATGCAATTAATCAAATGTCTGATATTACAAAGATTCTTTATAATAACATACATTTTATTGATCAATTGGAATATTATAATACATTTTTTAAATTTATTCTTTTTAATTTTGGTAATACTATATTTTTATGTATATTATTAAGTATAATACTATATTTTTATGTAAATATATTTACTAGGGTAAAATCAAAATGATATCCTGAGGACCTAAGCACTGATGATTCAAAAGCTAAATCACTTGTTACCAAATCATGGAAAAAAAATAAAGAACAAAAAATTAAAATTCGAAGATTGCAATAAACAAATTTGCCCAAAAGAAATTGAATTAGATGTCTCAAGTCATTATTAAAATACTTAAGAAATAATACCATGATTTTCGAAAAAGCCCAACATACTACATATTTTATTTGACTTGTAAAAGTACTTGTTTGTATATTACTACTAATAAACTAATCTAATCTATTGTACATAGTCTTTATTCTTAGGTAAGCTTTGTTTTTTAGTATAAATTAATATGATATAATATTTGGTATTAGGTATTATATAGGTCACTGTTAAATGTCTCAAAACCATTGTACAGGCTAAATACTCATAATAAAAATCTTATAACCTATAAAAAACCTGCAACTCAATTGAACATCCTTGTAGTTTTAACTCTTTCCGCTGAATCAATACCTACCTTTGAAAAAGTCAGCACCATAGAAGTATATATTATGTGATATAAAGTAAGTGATGTAAACCTGAGTTTTGTCCAATATAATAATAACAATAAAATTTTGCAAAATGTTAATAATTTGTGTCTTAAAACTTGATTTATTAAGAAATCTATAATATTAATAAAATATTTAATTTCCAGAAAAATGCTTTGACAAAAATGGTGCCTTTTATTACCTTCCTCTAACAAAGTCCGTTAAAAAAACACATAAATAGCTCATAAATGGTAATATTACTTATACTCAAACTCTATAATAATTAATAAAAATTTATCAGGTAAATATTTGTTGACGACGGCACTGGTAGAGAGTGCTTGTATCAGTGGCAACAACAATGCGATCGAGCGGCGTTGCGATGCCATTACCGTTTTCTCGTTTTTTCGTACTTTATTTTCATTTATTTAAAGTTAATATTGACTTCGATATATAGTATTTTATCAAATTTATTTTTAAAAAATGCTTGATATTTTATTAAAGGGGAGCAGTAGTATTGTTTTGAGCCTTCGGAAACAACTGAAAATTTTTATGATATTATAAAGTGATTTTTGCCATTTATCTATAAGCATTTGGCATCATTGCATCAGAGATATTGCAAGCAAACAAACCTGTCCATAGTTCCACGGCATGCTACTTCTAGCCTTTCAATGTTCTAAGCATACAAAGTTATAAGACTGCAAAGATTTTTGCAAAAAATTTGACATTCATTTTTCTCTCTCTTTTTAAGACACTCTTTTTTCTCGCAAATAATGGTACACATTCTTTACTTAAAAAAATAAATAATTTGCTTGAACTAAATGCACTGTTTGTTACCACACATTTTAACTTCTAAATTGCTTGTATTTTTTTTGATGATCTATTATAAAAAATTAAAGAATTTTAAAATGATGCAGGTACCACACTAAAAGTATTTATTTAAAATACCAAAGTTTGGCGTAAATAAAATATTCATTATTTCTAGACATTTTCGCTAACTATTTGCTTACGCATTTACCGATTTCATTTTTTTTGGTACCGTTGAATAGAGAATTTTACGCTGCTTACTATCATGTATCACACGATCGGGGTTCCCATTTGACATATTAAAGTGAGGTTAGCTGGAGGTGAGGAGGTGATTGACAGAACTTCAGTAAATGCAGAATTAAACGTCCCCCTGTATATCTAATTTGACGTGTTTTTTTTTTTTTTTTTTTTTTTTTTTTTTTTTTAAGAAAGTTATTAAGGGTGGATCGTTTTGAAATAAAGCACTGTATAATGGTTTTTTAGTGTGTTTAATGGTGTTTTTAATTTTGCTATAATTCAATGATTTTAGGCATAATGATGATCTGCTACAGCGAAATACGTGTATTCTGTTATTATATGTGGTGAGAGCGTGACTTTGTGTTTTCTTTGTTTTCGTCCATTATCCGTTGGAGGATCGAATTATGGTCGACACGACTATAGTAAAGAAAATAACCCTCTTTCTAAGTCGATTGAATGGCATTCAAAAGATAAGAAACGATGAAATTTTATGTGCTACATCTCTTGCGAAATGCAAATCTGGCAATATTTTATAAAGTTTAATAGATATATTTAATTGGTTATAAAAAAGTGTCTTATATTATAAGAGCATTGCATCTTTTTTTATTAAAAGAGCACTTCTTTGTCAGTTTTAGTTGGTCCGGAAATTATTCATCACAAAAATATTTATTTAATAGATTGGTAAGAGTATGAGCGAGGATATAACGCACGGTAACAAAATTGGAGTATAATGGCACTATATTAAATCCTCTAGCATTGCTGTTGGCCATAAGTCTTGGGAGGTATGCACCATACCTTTTGAAACTACTCTCAAAATATATTTTAATGAAAATTTAAGTTTTTATGTAACAGATACTTGACCAGATACTATTGGATTCGATACTATAAACAAATCTAGGAAAAAAAATCAAAATTCCGATTTACGCATAACCTATCATCAACCAATTCTTATACATTATTTTGATTTAATGATTCTTATGTATGTATATAAATATTACCAATATTAGTATTTTTGGTAATCATCTACTAGTAAATCTTATAAGGATTCAATATAAAACCTAATATTAGAATAAGGTGACTACTTATTTATTAATTACATTATTCTGTTTAAATATTTACAGTGTATATCATATGTTTCTTATTCATGATAGTTAATCAAAATCGTTTGGCTTAGAAGCAATTAATTTGATACTCTTATTTAGAAAGTTCTTAAAATGACAGGCAAGAGGAATAAATTTTTGCGAGTAAAATTGCTGCATAGAGTAAGTAATAAAATCTACTATAAACATTTACTTAAAAGCTTTTTATCTCTTTAAAACTATGTATCTACATATACTTTTCATTTTATTATTGACAACACTTTAAAATTCTTTTCAAAATTGCTTTAAAACGTCGTTTAAAAGTTATTTAAATTTCACCTTGAATAGACTGTCAATTATTTGAATATAATATATGACAATATTTGACATAAAGCGCCATTGGTCTGCTTTTTGAATACGATATAATACAACACAATACCATTTATTTGGACAAGTGACATATAAATTGTATAAATATCATCAAGAACACAATATAAAATACACATAAGCTAAAACTAAAAATTTCAATAATAAAATAAATTCCGATTAAAAAGCCAAATCAAATATTGGCACAAAAATTAGCAATATTTACCCACTCACAAACAGTCAATCTTAAAAATTACTAATAGTGAGATGGCTCATTTAAATTTCCTCTACACTATAAAAGCACTTTTCTATTGAATAAAGCTTTAGTTTATTTAAAAAAATATTACTAAATAGTTTTGGTCCAAAATTTATGACGAACAACTTAGATTTATTTATTCATGTTCTTCTTAATATAAACTTGCTTTGATTTCGATTATTGTAGTTATAAATACGATTATTTTTAGGGATAAGATCTTGGCTTTGATACACATATGTACAGCATTGGTAAAGTACTATCGAAGATAAAGTTAAAATTTTATAACTTACAAAATATGTTTATGATTTTATAGCCACCATATGGCATTTTGGCATGTGAAAAGGCCTAATTCAACTGGATGATATAGAAAATATAGTATAAAAAGCATTTTTTTCTGCAGCTGAACAAAAACAAAAGGTTCTCCTATCCCAGCAAAGATGATCAGTGAGGTCTGTCTGAACTGATTACAAAGACAGTTTAACTTAAAAAATATACTAAAAATATACTCTGGTAAAGGCATTATCACCGCATAGCAAAAGGATTCTTAACTTATATCTTTATTCCATTATCCTGCAAACATTGCTTCTCGTTTTCAAGATAATTTTTCGGATTACCTTGGGCATTGGCCAAAGTGAATCTATGTTAATTAATTTTTTTAGTTTTTGGGAGTAAAGCATTTACTAATATATTTTAAAATGATATCTTATAGACGAGCTTATCCTCAGATAGATATAGACTGCTACCGATTCCCTGTGGCTTTGCATGAAATATACCCTAAGTAATAATTAATGCGATACGCAGCTTGCAAAAAACACGCGAAATAATAAAATACACAAAGTTGCGCCTCGGTCTATGGAAGGAAATATTTAGCATTTTTACGCCTCTTAGTAACTTGAGGCATATTAGATCTAGTTACGATATACACCAAGTAAATCTACATATGGGATAAATGTAGAACATTAATATATTACTTAATGTAAGGTAAAATGAAAATTGACTATTTTTTCACTATATAAGTTAATGCCAACTCTGGCAGCGCAATGCTCGAAAACCAGATGAAAAGCTCGAATTCCAGACTTGGCATTGTCCATTCTGAATGTCTGATTTAGTTTTAGAATAAATTATGCTAATGCACGCATGCACTGGCTGCATGGCTTAACTGCCAAAAGAAATGCTAGTTAACGGATCATGCTTAATTTCTATCACATTATTATCATCTTAGTGACTCAATTGACTTTAGTTAATGAGCTGAAATCTAAGCCTAATATATGACAACTTTAAGCTGTATAATCATCTATATAAATCCTTTAGCGAACACAGATATCAATTTACAGTACGCACTTGGCAACTGGCAGGAACAACGATTTTCCTGTCGACCACATTCATACAACTATTAAATCAAAATAATGATTTCGGCGGCTTTGCTTACAATTATTAGTAAATGGTGCCGTATTTAACCCAATGTGTTTTGATTTAAATATGAGAAATTTCAAATATGCATCGTGATGTAATGCACCGAACTTTTTATAATTACTATTACTTCAATTTATTTAAAATGCTCGCTAGGCCAAGTATTATGATTAATAAATTTGTTTTTATATGCAAACTATAGGTACACAGGTACATATTTTATTCGATGAAATATTTGATTTCGAACGAGTCGTGTTTGGAACTACCATACCACATATTTTCCTGTGGCTTATAACCTTAAGACCCGTATACACTAGTTAGGTAGACTAAATTAAGTGACGAAATTTAAAATCCGTTATTTAATATAGTCACCTTCGCTCTTATCGTGCGGGTTCAAAGGTCACCACGTAATATGAATCAAATTGAAAAATCAGTGGCTGCCAAAATGTTATTTCCTTGAGAGTTTGACAATACATTGAACGCCGTCATGTGACATATTAAAGCCGCGTATACACCTTAGATCATAATTATTAACTGACGTGATGCCTTTAACGTCGTAAAAATGTCTGCGGAATACTACGAATCCGAGATTCGACATGCATAGTATACGTTGGTTATTTCCTTTCATGACGTGAAAAAGCCCATAAGTATAAAGCCTGTTGGGTATACGCCTCATCGGTATATGCCTAGAATCCCCGATATTCTGCTAAGTTGCCAGACATAATATTTACTTTTCTTTTTTGAAAAATTGTCCAAAATAGGCGGAATTCTCAATAACAATTTTTCTTTATGCAATAATATCTAAATCTAAGCATTTTATATTTTTTGATGAAAGCAAAAATGCCTTCCTAGCATTTCATTAAAATTGTACATATTTCATTTAAAAATGGTTGTTACCTAAATTTTTGAGAAATTAGTATACGATTTAGCATGACCCTATGTATGTGCATAACATACTAATTTGTCGATTTCAGGGCACAGCGTCTAATTTTTAACGATTATTTGATCTTGTCTTCTTCTTTGTTTATGTGTGATTGTGTTTTTTTGTAATAATTATTGGGAAACTATAGATTTTGGTATAATGACAAACAATTAATTTGTATTGTGTGTGATGCAGTGTCGTCAATATTATTTGTCGTTCGACCCAATCTATACGTTGATGCACAGAAAATTAAAAAAGTTGTGTTATCTTTTCTTTTATATCAGTTAAAAGTCAAAAAATGATAAAAAATAACTAAAAAAAAAACTGGTGAATGCGGCGGGCATTTCTATCTCCCAACGCATTCACCAATTCATTTATTTATCTTTGTTTAAAAAGATAAATACGAGGCGAGCTACGACAGTTCTTTAAAATTTCGTTTTCTTATGAATATTTATTTATTTACACATTACAAGGCAAAAAAAGATTGAAACTAACTATTAAAAAAATGGAGAATGCGCTGGGCATATCTATCTCCCAGCGCATTCACCAATTAATTTACTTAGACTTGTTTAAAAAAAATTTGTTTACTTTTTAATCATACCTAAATAATAAACGAAATGCAAAAAGAAAACTAATTATTTTAATAACGAAAAAAAAAATAAGGAATTGCTTAGAATGTACAAGAAGAAGTAGCTAAAGCGCTTGGAATTAGTTTAAGAATGGTGCAAAAGGTTTTATATGAAAACAAGAACAATCTTATTTCCAAGCAGGAAACAAAGTGTAAAAGGAAGAAACCGAAGAGTGAAGATTTAAGCAAATGTGTAAAAATGAAGTAACAAATTTGACTAAAAAACGAAACTAATTATAACTATCATTATCACTAACAGAGTCGGAAAACTCTTCGTCATTTTCCGAATCTTCTTCAAATGGAGCAATGATCAATGGTTCAACTTGGATATCGAGTACTTTTTTTCTCTTCCACAAGGTTCTAATAATGTTTTCTGTGTGATCCACTGATTTCCGCCAATACTCCTTTATGGTGTGATTCAATGCCTCATTCCAAACAGCTTCAACCTGGTCAGATCTAAGCCTAGTACCCACATGCTTCTCATAATAAGGTTTTGACCCTGCCTTTATAAGCCTAATGGCATTAAACTGACAATCGTATGGTAACAATCTTAAAATTTCATGGCCATATTCATGTACTATTTCGTCAACAGCATATATTTTTGGTCTTTTCAGCGATTTTGCAATTAAAAGAAGTTCGGATTTTAGCATATATGGCAAGGGATTCTGATTTTGTTTTACTAACCATTCATAAATTTCGCTTTTTTTTCTAACTTCCATTTGGTTGTTTATTCAAAATTCTTGAATGATACGACGCATTGTCTAATACTATTAAGGAAGGTTCTTGCAAGTTCGGTATTAACTGTTCCTTTAACCATTTTTCAAACATTTCGCAATTCATATTGTCATGATAATCCATACTTTTACACTTAGACGAAAAAATTAAACTTGCACCTGGAACGAATCCCGTTGAAGACCCGGCATGTATAAAATAATAAATCGTTTTCCCTGACCACCTTTTTTTCTTTTCACGGTTTTCACAGATTCATCTTGCCAAGATTTTATTCCACTCCCGTTTGAAAATATTTAAGTTTCATCTAAGAATACCACTTTCCTTAACTTTGATTTTTCATTTTGTGTATATTGTCTTAAAAATCCTATTCGTTGGCTCACAATATTTGGTAGTTCACACAAATATCTTCTATTGCAGTCTTTTTTATAGCGAAAACCTATGCTTTTAATTAATTTTGATAAAGCAGAAAGCCCAATTTCCAAAGTGCCGCGTTGCTTTAAAACATCCGTCAGAAATGGCAGCGTTATATTTGTTTTTAGCCTATATAGTTTATAAATCCTATCCCTTACTTCCATTTTTACACATTCACTAAAATCTTCAGTCTTCGGCTTCTCCCTTTTACACTTTTTTTCCTTCTTGGGAATAAGATTGCTCTTATTTTCATATACAACCTTTTGCACCATTCTTAAACTAATTCCAAGCGCTTTAGCTATTTCTTCTTATACATTCTTAGTAAGTAATTAATAACATTAAGTACCATTTTTTTGGCTTAAGGATTTAGAAATCCACAAAAAGGCTTTTTCTTTTCCATAATTTGAAATTTAAATTATCTTGTGACAAATAATGTCATCCGTCAATCGAAACGAGACAGGCATGTTTGTTGTGAAAGTAATTGTTTTAGAACCACTGACATTTTTCATTTTATCTTCTTTTGATATATTAACGCTGCATATATCTGTTTCGTTTATCTGAGGCGTTGTAGTTAAAAAACGTTGTTGCGCAAATTGAAATGAAACGTAACTACAAAAGTTTGTCGTTGATAATCCGATACACCCGCACGATAAGAGCAATTTTGACTATAGTTATCTAAATGAACTCACTGTCATTAGTTTAATTTGATTAAAAATGCAGCTTCGATCCATTGGTCGTTCGATGATTTATTAATGGATTTCATTGTTATGTGATGAACTAGTTTGTAAATTCATAAAATTACAAATAAAAAGAAAGGGACACGGATAAGCACTGGATGGCAAAAAGCTGCAATTTGGGGATTTATAAATACAAATATAACCTATTCTTTTAAAAAATTATACAGCTTATATTCTCCTTAAAGTAAAATTGCATATTACATTATGCTAGATATATACAGGAAATAGTTATAGAGATCTGCAGATAATTTTTTGAGTATTCAAGTCTGCAATTATATAAAACCAAAGTATATAGATTTCAACTATGTTAGATGTTAGACTGTGATAAAACCTTCTTCAGAAGTGTATAGTCCTTTTATTCTTACTTGAAGGAGCCAAATTGGTCCACCACAAAAAAATATATTGAACTCTGCCGACAGAGGCAGGCCGTTGTTAAAATAAAGCGGCTGGATAATATAATAAAACAATATTAATATTTTCAATTCATTTTTTTATAATAGTTTTACTAACAAAATTAACTTTGACTGCTTTGATCTGATTAAATTACCAATTCTAGATCTGTTTTTTGGTTTAACATATTTATAATTGATATTATCAAAATGTATTATTGTAAAGCTTACATGGATTGTGATTTTAACGTTATATAATATTTTAGGTTCGGAATCGAAATAATCAGGTATTTTTAATATAGTGATGAATCTCCGGATATGAAGTTATAATTAAAATACAATGTGGTTTAAAAATTCACCTATTGTATTATTATAAAATTCTTACATATAAATTTACCAATATTTTATATTCTAAACTACTCTTCAGAACTACAATCATTATCGTCAGGCCGAATTATTATTTGGGGTATGGGCGGTAAAACGGTATACATACTCGTTTTCTGTTTTAATTACGTGTTCGACACAATTTTTCCATACATCATTTTCGAATAGCCTGACGTATGTTGTCAATAGCTTAATATTGCTAAAGTTTTGCACTTTCGAAGCTGTTTTTTTTAATTTACCCCAAATTAATTCAATCGGATTAAAGACACAATAATATGGAGGCAATCTAAAAACAGTATGTTCATTTTGTTTGGCAAAATTGTCAATAACAAACTCATTTTTTGAGTTATAACCTTTAGTTATATTTAATAACTTTTTTTTAATAGAATTTTGTCAGGAACAGGAATGTTATTAATTCTCAAAAAATTTGTGAGATCTTGTTTTTTAAACCTAGTATTTGATATTATTCTATTTAAAATTCTTGAATGGCAAGATGCACTATTCACAACATTTTACTGATTTTGGAGGAATGTTTGGTAAGAGCTGATTATAAAAACGTTTTTCAAATAATACCGCATATCTTGTCCGCATGTCATATCTTCATGGTAATTAGCTGTTAGTAGCTAATTAGCTTAAGATTGGGAAATAATTTTAACAGACAAAAGTAACGCATTTTTTAACCGATTCTTAGGTACTGCTGCCATGAACTATAATGAATCGTTATTGAATTCGTAATGACTCTTGAGCATAGTGCATTCAAAACACAATTCGTGGAATTATCAACTCAACCGTATTTTTCTACGTCATACGTATCAAGCCACGTTTTATGTAAATATATTATATGTCTATTTAAGTTACGATATAACTTTATATTACGCCACTGTTTTAAAATAATCTAAATATTCAAATATTAAAGGCAATTTTTTTCGGCAGCTTGAGCATTGATCTGTTCTTGAGGTCCGATGCTGACGCAAACCTGCTCTCTTTGCAAATCTGCTGCGAGTTATGTAACCTATATGAGTTATTATATGAGTATATGAGTTATGTATCCTACCGACTGCGCCAGTTATGTGTTTTATATTGAAAATACACTTTAAAAAAAACTAATTTTATTAAATATAACCAAAAAATAACTACGGTCAAGACGAGAATTAATTATGGAGTGTTCATAATAATAACAATAGCATAAGCATAACAATAATATAAAATAAGCACTTTCATCAGAACCTTGAGGTCGATGTGCGGGTTGTACTGGAACTGGGTCACATAACTCGCGGTATAGTACGCTACCGGTGTACTGCGATCTCAAGATAATTCTGGAAAGAAAGTAGGTTTAAAACTGACCCCGGTCTTTTCGTCGGCACGCTTTTATCGTTTTTATAGTCATTCAAGTAAGAATAAACACTTCCGCGTCATCCTTCACCCAGTCAACACGTAACACAGAACAACCTCATCCTTTCCTATCCTACGGATTCCTTCCATGACCCCTTTCTACCCCTTGCCGTTAGTACAACGTGCATTTCAGAATTAAAGTTTGTGAAAAGTTTTATCCCACTTCCGCGTTATCCTTCATCCCATCGACACGTGGTTGTTCGTCCTTCCTATCCTTTAAATCCCTTTCCCAGAGCCTTCCCAATCCCTCGCCGGTAACCAGGCTGGTTGATGCCGGATGCATCGTGGGAGAGGCGATATCGTGCAATGAAAAGTTTCGATTGTGATTGATAATTTAATATGGTGAAAGTGTCGATTCGAGGAACAGGGTACATACGCGACGGTTTTCCCGAATCTCCAAATCGCGCTGGCAAATTGCCTCGTAGCAAATACATCAATTCATCAGAACAAGAACAACAGCAAGTGAGAATAAAAAGACTATACAATATGATCTATGAGCTACTAAAGATATTTGTGAAAGTTTCAAAAAAAGAATATGATAAGAGATTTGTAAAATTGTCATATACGAAAACATAAATTAGTATTCAATTAAACGCTGTCTGAAATAAGACATATTTTCAGGTCTGTGCGGGGCTTTGATGAGCTGGAATTTAAGTATTATAGTATTTAACAACTAGAGTAGTATACACAGAAGTTGGTTCTGAGATTCTTATAGGGGCGTATGCAGGTAGGGGCAGAGGGGACAGCTGCCCCTCCCTTAGAAGATAAAATAAACGTCAATTTTCCTGGCAAGTGGGAATTAAAAACGTGTTACCTACTCTGTGCAAAAAAGAAGTGTTAACAAAATATCTTTTTAGTCAAATATTTTGATTTCATATTTTTTTATCTATAAAATATTCGACAACATTCGATATAGTATACTCTTAGCGACTCAATATAATTTAAATCTCCCAGGAAACCGTCGCATCTCGTAGTTTCCGTTCTCGATGAGACAATCAGAGCCATCTAGGATTAAAGCCGAATATAATTGGGAGAAAACAACATCTAACCATAACTAGTTACGGACGACAGTATTTTTTCCAGTAAAGAGAATAAGAGAAATCTGAAATAACATCAATTTACAGTCAATAGCGACATTGAGTAGCAATACCACGAAGAATGTTCTACCTGAAAGGAAAAGGCAGTGATAGCAAGTATGAGACAAGGATGGAAATAGAGTCGAGAGTATTTTCTACGTATTTCGGTACTAGGAATATTTGAATATATAAGCCGGATCGTGAGGCAGAGTAAGGCAATTCAGTTAGATAAGACAACAAATACAATTCAATTCAGGTCGAAGTTTAATACGAGCAAATATTTCATGCGCGATAGTGTCTTATAGTTTAGTTGCGGCGACGCGAGATTGAATTTACATTTACTGCGCAACAATTGGAGACTGGAAATATTACTCTGTCAAATAGATATCAGGAAATTCCTTAAAAGAGGTAAGTCAAAACAAAAGAAAACCTAATATGATTATTTGATTTCTTTGTTCAGAGCACAAAGTTAACGAATTTTGAATATCGCAATTTTCTTTTTACTGATAGGAAATCCGAAGTAAACGATATTTGCCTAAACTATCTATCTAGTTTAGGCTATCTATGCCTAAACACCGTAAGAGTAATTTTGTGTATCGATTTTTTAGGAACAACACGCGAAAAAAGAAAAAAAGGTCGGAAAAGTAGCAGTGGAAGCGGAAGCGATGAAAATGACAACCATGACAAAACTACTCATGTAATGCCAAGATCATTGCATGCTAACATTGGACAAGCATCACATTCTCCAGCAGAACTTGTAAATATATCTGTTGCCAATTATTCTTCTCCATCGACGTCCCAACAAACTTATGACATCAACATTGATTCTGAAATTATAGTGGACGATGGCTATCATGAAAATGATGTGGGTCGTTATATTGGGTTGGCTACCCAGCTATCGATGGAAAAGAAAAGGGAGTTGTTACAAAATCTTTGGATTCCACCCAGAAATTATGATTCTAAAAGTGATGCAAGCCATTTGAAAACAAAATTTAATCATGCTCGGTTGGATCAATATGATGGTGCATTATATGGCTAGTATATTCCAAGCGAATAAAAGGTGCTCGTTGTAAGCACTGTGTTTTGATCCCTCGGTCCATTAGCACTGTGAGAGGAATTTTGGGATCATTTATGGTCAGGCCATATATAAAATTCAAAAGTATGCATGAAGACTGCCAAAAGCATGAAACGACCAACCTTCTGGTAAAAGCAACAAATGCTGCCAAACATTTTATTGTAAATGTTCCTGTAGACATCCAACTGCAAAGTAAATACTAAAAATCAATCGATGAAAATATTATCATCAATTATTTGTTGTACGATATTTTGCGGTACACATAGTATACCCCTTAGGGGAAAATAGAGGGGAAAACAAACAGATGATGGTGTTTTATTAGATTTATTGAAGTTGAGAATCAATTTAGGGGACGACAAATTAAAGAGTCACAAATATCCCCGTGCTTTATATTTTTATTGTTTGTCGCCACTATAAAGGATATTAAAACTTTTTCAGAGAATGGACTACTTGTCGAAACTACCCTCTAAACATATCACGATTGTGTAAGACGATATGGTCCGAAAAATGATCAAGTAATGATAGAAGTAATCCGCCATGAGACAATGATAGCGAATATTGACGGCGTTCCCTGATTAATTATTAATTATGAAACAATGATTCACTCATTTCATCATTGAATATTCCATTCTCCCAAGAAAATACTCCGGCGTTTGCTTTAAGTAAGCTACATCCCATGTATATGACCAAGACCAAAACTAGCAATACAGACTTACACAAGAACGCAAAACCATTCCAAGAATGTTATAACCTGAGAACTAAACCTTTACGATAATTTAAGGATGAGAGAGGGCTTTATCAGATGATCAATTAAGAGACATAGAAGTAATTGATCTGTTCAACAAAGCCAACATTTTTTATCCTGCTATTAGAAAGGCATTGACTATTTTAAGCACTATCCCATGCACCAGGGCGACCATAGAACGGTCCTTCAGTACGCTGCGAAGAGTTAAAACGTGGCTTAGAAGCACGATGGATGAAGAAGAGCTTATAGGTTTATGTCTGATGAGCATACATCTCAATTATTTAAAAGAAAGCAGTGAGTTAATTGAAAAGACTGTCATAGATAAATTTTTGGCAAATCCGAGAAGATTACTCTTAAATTAATATACATATATATTATGATTATTATATATATATTTTGTTTTGTGTCAAGCAATTAATAAAAGTCGATTTTCATGATTTTTTGTTTAAATATACCCGACCGACCATCTTCTCGAAACAGGTATGAGCTGCCCACTCCTAGCTGAAATCCTAAGTACGCCCTTTGATTCCTACGAACAGTAGAGATGCCTGTGGTGTGCTAGAGTATTCTGGCGATAGTTCGATGATGATAATTCTAACCTGTATATGGTTGTAACGTGTAACCGCATGCTTACAAAAATTGTGATGATGTATTTAATCGTGATGATAAATAATGAAAAAACTTGATTGAATCTGGCGTTGACAAATCTTTTAAATGCATTGTTACACTGAAAAATATAATCAGCGGTCTTGTTGGATCCATTTCTTTCTGCAAATAAATGGTCCATCTAACATACCTTCAAACATCGTTTATTTAGATTGGATTACCATGGTAAGTCAAACAAAATCTCAAAATCTAGAGCATCAAAATCCACAATAACTAAATCAAAGTTAATATACATATAACTTTGATGTTAGTTTTAAAATCTCGTTAGATCTTTTTCCTGAAATAATCATTAAAATAATCTACTTTGACTTTTTTATTTTTTCTTATTATGAATTTAAAAAATGGATAAAATCAGCTTTTAATTTTTTGGCGGATCCTTATAAATGAATTTATGCCGCCTGAGACCAACTTTTAAAACATGAAACCTTGTTCTGCTGAGATAGTACCCTATAATGACCAGTTAATTTCTCGGAAAAATACCCTACCGGTTCTAAAATATGGGCTCATGGTGTACTATAAGAAATTTAGAAATGATATTTGATAAAATTTCAGATTCTCAGTACACGTTAAGTTGAAATTCCCCGAGAAAGGTTTTCGCCCGAAATGGAACTTTGTAAGGTGTTATATTTTCATCCAAGCTTCTGCGAATTGTGGGAGTTAATTTTATAACCAATGGCAGAATTTTGCTTTCGCTGATGTGGATTATTGCTTTTGATACTTTAATATTGGAAATAATGGAAAACTATTAGATAAAGTGGAATAGGTACTCCAATAATCTTCTTTATTTTTAGCTCTGGAAAAGAACTATTACCCAAATGAGTCTTATAGTAGAGGATGCTACCAAAGCTTCCTTATTAAAACTGTATTTATTGAAATCATCCGACAAAATTAACTCTAAATTAATTAAAAGAAAAAGCACAAAATATTTACCTATTATCTCGAAATTGCAGAAGATACATGTCAACAGATTTCATATTTTCCACACTATTTTTTATGTACAATCAATAACATTGTCATAGATTGATTCAGATATTTTATGATATTCTAATTCCAATCCAATTAAAATCTATATCCATAATTTGGATCCAACCCAACCCTTCAATGATTTCTTAAAAAAATATATACTTACTGTTAATTTTACGTCATGTAGAGACGAATAGTGAATTCATTGTATGAGACCATCTCAGCTAGACACGTACCAACAAACTGCCTATTTTAACGCCTGAATTCTTTAACTATTTTATTTTCCAAATCAACGGATTAGACAAAAAAGTTTATATGAATGTCCCAGGAGGTCTCTTCATCCAACGACCGTTTTCTTTTTTCTCTAAATACTGTTATCTTTAAAATACAACCTGCTTCGGCAACACGTAGAATTTTAAACTATGTTAAACATTTGTTACAATAAAGAATGCCCTTTGAGCATTTCGTCTGAATAAAATACAGTTTTAAGAAAATATCGTTTCCTTACATTATTTGATTTGATACAATTTGTGAAAAATGGACAGATGAATATTATTTAAAGAGACCTCTAGTTTAACGTATGGCAAAGAGGATGGTGTGATTTTCAATTTGATAGTTATTCCAAACCACATTTTTTTAACTCCTCTATTGGCTTAGAAATTCGCATTAAAAAATGTCTATGAATATCGCAAGACGCTAAAAATCTTATTTGGAACAATGATATTTTATTATTTTATGCTTTAGGTTTTTTGCAGTAGTTAGTAGTCAATTTATTAATCTTAAATAACTTTTATGTCCATCACAAAAAAATACATAAAATGTCTATAGCATTATCATTTAAATTATTATTAATGTTACTCTATATAATTTATTATTAATTGGTAAATGACAAAATAATTATTGTTTACTAATCACAATATTTTAGTTTAATTTAATGTTTGGAAAATCGCTGGTAAATATTTATAAATATAGTATAATCTTTATACATATATTTAATATTTATTTATGAGCTTAAAGTACTAAATTAAATTCTCCAGTTAACAATTAAAGAATTCATTAACTTTAGAAAACGATCACAATTAAAGGGAAATTCGATAATTTAGCTTAATTTTTAAAAACAAAATAATTTATTTATTTATTTCTCTATTTATTTGTTTATAACTTTACAAGCACCCTAAAACAAGAAATTACATGTTAAGATACAACAGCAAAATAAAAAACATAACATTTTAAAATACAGTAAATATGACAATTGCCTAAATAGAAAACTGATTTTTAAAATCTTTGGCAAAATAATACTCTATACAAAAGAAAAAATAAATATATAAATTTAAAATACAGTATTTAGATACAGTGAGAAATGGCGGGCCATCATCGCCCGCCATTTCTCACTGTATTATCATCACGCATATCATCACGCGAGTAAATCCGCTCTCCAAAAAATTTGTAAATATTGTCAAAAATCGGTGACAAAGTGCGTAACTTGTGAGAAATACTTTCATACGTCCTGTGCCTTAAGGGTGGCTGGATTAGTAGCCGTGGGCAGGAATAACTTAGTTAAATGCTGCAGGAATAACGGTGAGGTTATGTCAGCAGGCAGATCTGAAAATGCGTCAGAAACCACCCAGAAGCTGTTGGAAGTCAAGGATGAATTGGTGAAAAGTAAGGAGGATATTATTTGTGAGTTAAAAGCCAAGGAAATTCTATTATATCAAAATATAAAGTTGCTGGAAGAAAAAATCCAAACAATAAGCAATAACACAAAAATCGCCAAAAGGCACCACTGGAACCGATCTAGGGTCAAATGTCCAATCAGGTAGCTATGCAACCCGTACTGCATCCAAATCTTCGCTTCCACCGTCAACGTCAAATTTAAAACCAAAACATAACCTCGAAAAGGAAAAAGTAAACAATAATAATACAAATGTATTCTCAACTAAAACTATAAATGCAGTAATAATTAAGGCCCAAACGGCTACAAAGTTGCACGAAATACAGCGACTTGGCAGCCAAGAAACCAAGTCAGCGAGTGTGGAGTGGCAAACAGCCAAGCCTAGGCGATCACCCCGATTTGTTGTGGGACAGAATGATGATGCTAACAGTCAGATTCTTGCAGTGCCAAGTACAAAGCCAGAAGAACTGCAGTCTTTTCTACAACCAAATTTTGCAGCAGTCAAATGTGAAGAGCACATATCAAAACACCCAGTTTCACCCAAATTTATACATCGATGAAGGTTGCGAACAAGAATTTGAGCATGCAAAATGTAAGCATGGATATTCCTAATAGCTCTAATCTCGAGTGCTTACTGGTAAATATTAAAAGTAAAAAGAAATTATTTTATTTATGTGCTGTTTATATCCCACCTAATGTAAATGTAGATATATATGTCCAATTTTTTAATCAATTTAAGTGTATTTTAGATAAGAATGTAGATGTAATAATTTTAGGTGATTTCAATTTACCACATTATTCAACGGAAGGCTGTGAGAAAAGTAAGTTTTTAAATAATTTTTTAAACTTTTACAATCTAAATCAACACAACTCTGTTTATAACAAAATGCAAAGGCAACTAGACCTTGTACTGTCAAATATGAATATTTTACACTTAAAACATTGCGATGGTCCAATTTTAGAGAAAGATTCATACCATCCCTCCATTAGTATGACTCTTCTAATAATAAGTCGAACGAATAAGTCTTCCTCACAGTGAGCATATCTATGATTATTCAAGGGGTGATTTCTATAAGTTGTACAATTTATTAAAGGATGTTGACTGGTCAGATCTTGAAGTAACTAAAGATGTAAACATATATATTGATCTATTTTACAAAAAGGTATATGAATGCTTGGATCAAGCAATACCGAAAAAAAACAGTAAGGAGCGACATTTCCAAAAGTAGTAGCTATCCAATTTTTTTTTCTACAGAATTAAAAAGAAACATAAAGTTAAAAAGTAAACTCCATGGACAAATAAAAAAAGGATGCTAGTTTGGAGGTTAAAAGGCAGTTTAAAACCCTGAGGGCTGCAATCAAATATCAAACTACACAAGAAATGCAATTGTTGAGACAGTTGAAAACAATGTTTTTATTGACCCAAATACCTTCTGGGACCATATAAGATCTAAACGTTTAAAACCTAATATTTCGACAGAGGTTTCATTTCAGGGTCATTCTGTTAGTGGTGCTCTAGACATTGCTAACACATTTGCTGCATATTTTGAGTCAGTTTTCCGGCAGTCTGAGGAGCCTAAATTTGAAGAATGTTCCGGCAGTTTTATGTTTTCCTTTATATCTGACGACGACATTAAAGCAAGTATCAAAAAATTAAAGTCAAAAAAGGCCACTGGTAACGATCACATACCTTCCTATATTTATAAGGGATGTTCTGATATTTTGTGTGCTCCACTAAAAACAATTTTTAACCTGTGTCTAATGACGAATACATTTCCTGAAATGCTGAAGTATGCAAGAGTAACTCCAATATTTAAATCGGGAGATGCATGTTTGGTTAACAATTATCGACCAATTAGTATTCTCAATTCTCTTGCAAACATTTTTGAAAATATTCTATACCAAGATATCTAGAAACACCTTTATAAATAAATTTACTCTACAGCAGCACGGTTTCTTGCCGGGAGTCTCGAAATGAAAAAGCTTTTGATAAGGTTGATCACGGTCTGCTGATCACTAAACTGGGTAAATTCGGTTTTTCTCTGTCCGCATGTAAATTTATAGCTTCCTATCTAAAAAAAAGAATTCAACGGGTTAAGATGGGTAGAGAATTATCTGTGCAGTACATGGCAGTGTCTGGAGTGCCACAGGGCAGTAACCTTGGTCTATTACTGTTTCTGATTTTTATTAATGATTTGCCAGATTCTGTAGAATGTTCTGAGTATGTCATGTTTGCAGATGACTTTAAGTTATTTAAACATATATCATCTATTAAAGATGGTGATGAGTTGCAGAGTGATTTAGATTCAGTGTCTGAGTGGTTTAAGGTCAATAGAATGTCATTAAATGTTGGTAAATGTCATGTCTTAACTTTTACACGAAAACTGAAATGTACCAAGTTTAATTACATGATTGATAATTTGTCACTAAGCAGAAAAAGTTAATGTAGGGACCTTGGTGTGTACATGCAGTCAAACTTTAAATTTAACCAGCACTATGAAGCTATTGTCAATAAAGCATATAAAGTTCTTGGATTTGTAATTAGAAACACTAAAAACTTTAAACAAAAAAAATCAATCATAATGTTATACAATACATTGGTTAGACCTCATTTAGAATATGCATCTGTTATTTGGTCACCACAGTCATTGGTGCATATTGATATGATTGAAAAAGTGCAAAAGAGGTTTTTAAGGTATCTATACTTAAGAACTCATAATACCTGTACCTATATGATTTCTTATGAAAGTATGCTGACTGAATTTAGTTTGGTTAAATTAAGTATTATACGAAGTTTAAATGATGTACTATTTTATATAATATTGTCAACAATTTAAAGTATACGAAATGTTCCTTAATTAACAATATAACATTTGTGGTTCCTAAAGTAAACTTAAGAATAAGAAATAAAAAGCTGTTCCAATGTTTAACTCCAAGTAGTTCACCTATGAATCGAATGATGTACCAAAGTAATGAATATATATAAAAATGTGATATAGATTTCTTTAATAGTTCTGTAGGACAAATTAGATCTGTGATATTAGGCAGTTCAAAGTATAAATAGTACACATATTTGTTTTAGAACCTGCTATATGTATCTGTATGTTTTTTATGTTTTTTAAATTTTTTTTTTATATTTTTAATTTGTTTAGTTAGTATATTTTAGTTGTAGTCTTTCTTTTTCTCGCCTTTACTGGCTTAGTAAGTACTCTTAACATGTAATTACATTTCCAATGTATTTGTGAGAATGTAATAAATAAATTAAAAAAAAACTGTATTTAGCCAAGGAGCTCTCTCGAACAATAAAATTAACTCTAAGAAAGAAAAAATCTAACACTGAGTTTCGAGTACAAAATATATTGCAGATTGTTACCGAAAAGTACTTTGTTATTGAGATTTAATAGTTTTGTGTTAGGTCAATAGTCATTCAATATAGCAGTCAGGGACTTGTGTGATAAAATTGTGGAGGGTTTTGAGTGCAGTTTCCGGGTAAACATTTTTCTCAGGCAACATTTTATGAGTTGTCAAGAGCTTTTGATTATGTTAAGCGTAGTATGCAGAATCAAAAGCTCGTCTATTATAGATTTAATAATTCAAATAATAACATATTCTAGTCATACTTAACAAATAGGAGTCAATATTTCTTCAGGGTGGATTTCAGAGTTTGCTGATGGCATATGGCGCGCCGCAGAGATCTGTTCTTGGACTCATTCTCTTTCAGGTGTGTGTCAATGATCTTCCCGGCTGTCATTATAGGTCTGTATTTTATCTTTATACTGATGATACAACATTCTTGATTTCTGATAGCAGTCCCATCCTGTATATTACAGCTGGATGAGGATAAATTCTGGATGAAGTTGTAACTTGAACATATTTTAGATACCTTCACTCAGTAATGACTTAATATATGTATTTTTGTCTGCCTTTCTTCTACTACTATCCCGCCTATTTGTTAGCGAAAATTCTTAAAAATTTATGATTCATGCTGATATTCACTCCCATTATATCAGGAATATTGGGCTCCTGGTATAGTGTGAGTGAGTACCGCGGTATCAGAGGCTGGACAGATCACGTAATAGCACATTTTACTATTACTAGTAAGAGTAGAGTACAGTTTTTAAAAGTCTGCCAATTGGGTCGTTGAAGGCCATAAAATACCCATTTAAAAATGTTTTTTTACGTATTTGAGGACCACAGGACAATTTTGCTGACCTCTGTTCACGTAATTGTTTTATGTTAATTGCATTTTAAATTTGAGTACTTTCAGACATAAATAATTTTAACTCATTCGTTTTATTGTACTTTTAAGGTATATATGTTTACATTTTATAATTTCTGACTTGTGTAAAAGTGTATTGCTTTTTAACACTAATGGATGAACAAATAAATAAATATTGACAATATTTATTTTATTTTTAATATTATCATCTAAAAACCCCCGAAAATTTAAAACTTCGTAATCGCATTATCGTAATCGCATTAATTATTTATAGGCACTATACTAACACCAACTTGATTAAAAATATAATATTATTTTTATTAAAATCACCCTGCTAGTTATTAAATAATTTACAATACAAAATCGAAAATATTTATTTACCTCAGAAAAAAGTCTGTTATCAATCGATGGTCTCCTTTAAATGTCAATTTTTAAAACATTGGCGATTTATGTGGAAGATGAGTAATTATATAGGGACTATCCAGGGCCTTAAAGTTTTAAAGCTAGGGGAACGTTGCTAATTCCCAAGGGCCGTAATGTATCAAATTATGTCGAGAAACTAGACCATAAGCCTTTGAGAGCTGTATTAAATATTTTGAAAGTCACTCAAAATTCAACAGACAATTTTCTTGAACACGAAGTTTTTGAATGAGATATAATTTAAAGACGTACTTTTAAATAAAATATATCAATTATATTTTATTTTACAACCGTTATTATTTAAATAATTGTAAGCAGCTTACAAAGTATTAGAAGGATAAGAATTATTTACCAAAGTATAAAAATTGTTTATATTTTAGCTTTGTAAACATTTCCAGCAGATGTATTTCTAATCTGTTTAAAATTGCAAAATCTTATTAGTTGTATCTATAAAGATTTTGCTTCCAGTTTTAAATTAGATTTTAAATTAAAATTGAAGATATATTCTAATTTATATTTTAAGAGTAATACAGCATTTGTTTGTGCAGAAAAGAAACGACGGATTTATTAAAATGCCTGATATTTTCTTTATTTTATTTGATGCATCAAAAAGGGATAATTGTTAATAAGATATTTTTCTTTAATAAATGAATTCAGTGTTGAAAAAATAATTTTTAAAATAATTATTTTAAGACATGCAGCTCCACTGAAAAAGTAAGTTTAGTTAATAATGGCAACTATTTTGCATGTCAGTAAATTTATCAGTTAAAAGAGATCTTAAGTCTGTTTAAAAAGATAACTCTTTGATATATGTATTTTAAATATTAAAGACTCGGCCTTACCGCGAGTCATTTTGCACACTAAAATACAACGCAGCCATAGTCGCTAAGCATATACAAGGTGATCTACCAGATTTCTCGGATATCTCGTAAAAAAAATTATAAATACAGGCGTTGATTTTTTTATTTAACATAAACCTTCATTTCTAACACTATAGTTTAAACTGACTGTTTCGCTCGGCATGCCTATAATCTTCCTTGGAAGAAAAATCTATGTGTACTTTTCGTACTATTCAGTAGCGCAGTTTAGGCGCAATGCTGCACTCTGAAATCTTAAATTTCTATTGAAAAGTTAGCAGGGGAAGTCTTTTCTCCACAAATAAAATGCTAATCCTCTAATTTCAGGAGTGATGCATTTCGGCAAGTGTCCTTGCCATCATCAGACTTGGGTTACTTAACACATACACAAATTCTCTATAGAATTTGTGTATGTGTTACTTTAAAATTGAAATGCATCACTCCTGAAATTAGAGGATTAGCATTTTATTTGTGGAGAAAAGACTTCCCCTACTAACTTTTCAATATTATATTGACTCCACTTCAGAATGGACTTCTTCCTTAATCTTAAATTTCTTAATAAAATTAGATTCAATTCAAATTAGATTTCTTAAAAAAACATTTTTAAATCTAATTAAGAATCTTAAGACATTCTTTTGATTTCAATATTGTCATAAATGCCACTTTAAAGTGGAACAACTTTCTATCAACAGGGTCTAGGAGCAAAACTAACTGGAAGAAATTATTTGTAGTATTGTATGTCTGTTGTACCACAAAAGGTTTTCAATTCCGTACTCAGTATCCTCAAAAAATTAATATTTGAGCTGGTATTTTGGGCAACAATGTTATAGGCCAATTTTTTATTGATGGTACTTTAAACGACCCCAAAATATGTTGAGTTGCTGTAAAAGCAAGTTCTCCCTGCTATTAAAATTTTCCCTGTCTTGCCGTCTAAGTACGGGCATACACGATCCGGTTTCAACGGATGCGTTTCTACCGCATGGGATATACGCGATACACACTGCGTTGAAAACGGATAGGTACTAAAAAAAATTCCAAAATTTAATTGCTTCGAAACTTTCATCGGGAAATAATGTCTTCATTGCTAAGAATTATTTGTGGTCTTGAAGCAGAAGATATTTTGCGAGAACGTGAACGTGAACATTGAAGGCATCCATATTTTAAAAGTGGTGTAGAAAAAAAATCCACAAATTTCATACAAATATTCGGCAGTATCATGATAAGTTTTTCAATTATTACAAAATGTATAAAAAATCATTTGGCTAAAAACGTGCGTTTCAGTTGTAACCGAAACGTGTATAAGCGATACATTTAAGTACGTGTGTTGCGTAGGGATCATCCGTAGCCGATCGATAGTTCTAGCGTTGATTGAAGAGGCGAGAAGATATGCATATTTACGGGCAAAAACGTGACCCAAAAAGCGCGCGGCGGGTAGATGGCGCCACGCTCAAACGCGCGCGGAAATCTTTTTGCCGTTTCTCGCTCATTATTGTTTAGTGGAGCTCGCCAGCATCGTCTAAGGGAGTTTTTGCATGTTTGGCGTATTATTTTGTATTATTATTGTTTTGAACTATGTCAAATTCAAGCAAAATTAACAAGTGTGCTTATCGGGGAAGTACTAATACTAGGAAGAGAAAAAACAATTAGTTTTTTTTAAATTTCCGATCTTAAAGCCAGTGACACTTAATGAGTGGATACAAAACACCGGGAACGCTGAAATATTTATTATGGACGAAAGCATGTTAAAAAACAGAGTTGTTTGTGAGAAACATTTTGATAAAAAATACATTGTGTATAACGCCGGCAAAAGGAAAACTTTATTAAAAAATGCAGTTCCCGATTCATGGAAAGGTAAGATAAACATTTATTTAAATAGGTCTTAAGATTATAATTGATTTATTTTTTTTAATTGTTGCCATCACACATAGTCTATATTTGTCATCTGTCAAAACACCTGCTATTAACCACCAATCAATGTGCAGGTTTGCTCTTTCAATTTACTATAAATCTCCAAGCTGGTATAAATTTTTAAGGAGTAAGTTATTATTCTCTCTACCTTCAGTATGCACTATTCCGTCGTGGTTAAAAGTAATTAACCTAAAGACTGGACTTGAAAACACGTTAACAAAAAAACTTTTTACGGAAGTAAAATCTATGGAAAACTCAGAACGAGTGTGTGCAGTTCTTTTTGATGAGATTACATTAAAACCTAAATTAGACTACAATAAGGCACATGATTATATTGAGGGTTTTGAAGATATGGCATTTCTTGGTCGTCATGATTCTATTGAAAATACAGCTCTATCTAGTTTTTTACGCAAGAGGTATTTTTGGAAACTGGAAGATTCCCTTGTGTTATTTTACCTCTCAAGGTCCGGTTAAGGCGATATTAACAGAAATAATAAAATATGTTATAAAAAATTAAAAAAAAGTAGGGCTTTTTTCCAGTGACATTAACATGTGATCAGGGAACAAATAATCGAAAAGCTTTTAAAAATTTAGGTGCTTCAGAAGAAAGACCCTTAATAGAGATTGAAAACCTAAAAATATTTACCATTTTTGATGTTACCCCATTTACTAAAATCTTTAAGAAATAACTTTATGAATACGAAATTAAAATTTATAGTTGATGGACATTCGGTATCTTGGTTTGATATTTTAAAACATATGAAATGGACAAAAAAAGCAAAACTACAAGAACATTACCAAAGTTAACCGACACTTACTTAAAACCAAATATTTTTCAAAAAATGAGAGTGAAATATGCTGCCCAAATCTTTTCAAACTCAGTTGCCGCTGCTGTTAAGTCAGCTGGTCAATTACAGGCGTTTAACAGCACAACTGCTCATAATACATCCGATTTCTTAAAAAACGTTAATTTAATTTTTATTCTCTTAATAGCAATAAATTGTCAGATTCCAATCCAAATAAAAAACCTTTATCTATAACTAATTCAATGTCATTGAAAAACCTTCAATTTGGTCTTGAATATTTCAAGGCAATTCAAGTAACTGAAGGTGGAAATAGAAGAAATAACATCTATTGTATTAGCGGATTTATTTGGACTCTTACATCTATTCTAGGGCTTTGGGAATATTTATTATCTTAATTTAAATACAAATTTCTTTTTACAAGTTATCTCAATCAAGATCCTTTGGAAAATTTATTCTCAATTGCTAGAAATAGATTTGGATATAATCCGACTCCCTCTGTTCAATAATTTAGTGTCTTTACAGTACATAATAAATATAAGGCTACTAAATTCATTAGAAACGGGAAATTGCAAAGATCTACAAGAATTATTAAATGTCAATGAGTCAAAGCCAAATCTTGATAAGTCATGTGAAAAAGAAATCCTTATAGATATAGAGAAAAACCCTGTTTCTTCTTACAATATTAAAGAACTGGGTGGCACAAATAATGCCCAAGGAAGCAATCATACTGAGACAAATTTGTAATAAGATTACTTTAGAAACTTGTTCCAATGCATACGTTGCTGGTTATTTTGCATATACTATTTTAGAGAGGTTTAAGTGTGAAAATAACTGTGAAGATTTTTTACTTTAAAATGAGTAGTTTTTGATCATTTAAAGTTAACCGGTATTGTTTTTAAGTCAACGTTTTGTTAAATGAAATAGATATACAGTCCATTAATTTATGCCCGCAACGTATTGAAGTTTTCATAAAACTATTTATTAAGACAATGTTATATAAGCAATTAAAATGGGAAACTGAAAAATACCAGCAAACGAGAGAAAAACAAACTTCTAAGAAGCCGCATAGAAAAATACGTATTCTATCTAATCAATGACTGAAAATTAAATCTTGCCTCTTCAGTCAATGTTTAAACAAATAAAATAAAATATATTGATAAAGATTGTTTAAATAACCTTTATATGTTAATAATAATAATAATGTTTATTTCGAAAAAATAATAATACAAAGTAACCAAGAATACAATTGGAAACACAATTAACTACTAAGTTGGTGCGTGTTCCCATTCAAAATACTTATATAGATATATCAAGCTCAGACAAAATAAAATATAATATTATTTGAACAGTATAGTGATTACAAGCTAGCAACAATTAACATTAACCAAACAATTGCTCAATATTAATATGAATGATCCAAGTTTTTATTCTATACTTGATCCTGGCATAAGGTTTATCTCTCAAATCAAGAGGCATCATATTGTAAATTTTTGGAGCTGTATAAATTAACGATCTTTTAGTAAAAGTAAAATTTATTTTAGGAAAGGATGGAGGATTGCTACTTTGAAACCTGGTTGCCAAAGGCAATACTGGTCTACTTTTAGCTATTTTATTATTACAAAGAAGTCTTGTAACTGAATTTACATAAATGTGATGCAGATATATGCAAAATACTTTTACTGCCATATATTTATGATTATTTCGTTACGTAAAATTTTCTGCTAAAAATTCATACGAGCCCCGTCTCATTTCAGTTGGCCCACTTAGTAAAAAACGAATTTATTATTCTTTTATTGAATCTTTATTCCACAATATTACAATACCAAAAAGTATCTCATATAAACATTATGTGTTATCTCTAAAATTAGATTTTGATTGATTCATACATTTTTTAATCATATTTGAAATAGTAGAAATAAATTTCTTGTTTCTATTTTTTATTTTATTTTAACTCTTTAGGCATATACAAGGGTTTTATTCATTAGGTCTGAAATCCACTAAACCCAACAAAATGGGCCTATTCCCATTTTGTTGTGTTTATAGAATAAGTAAAGCTTATTATTTGTTTAAAACTATATAACACTATAAAATTTGTCTATTTTTGGTGCTTTAAACAGAAATTATTAAGAATTTTCAATTGGCCCAACTGAAGTGGGACGGGGCTCGTATGTTATGAACAATGTAATTATATGGCGATTATTCATAATGCCCAATGCCCGGGCAATTTAAGAAATATGATGCTATTTATCAAACTAGAATATTAACCCAAAAATAATCCAAACCTACCATTTTCGTTGGTTGGATATATAGGATTGGATTGTTTTTGAGTTATGTATGCTGCTTATGTATTTTTGAAATCAATTATTTTCTTGGGTATTGGTAATTGTTAAAACATAAAATTTATCTTGAATAAACATTTAATTTTAATAACATTTCGATCTTTTTCATATTCTTGACCTTTATAAAATCTACAATAGGCATTTTTAGATTTAAAAAAATACATTTAAAAGTTTTCAACTAAAGACTTACCCTATGAAACAAAAGTCAATCTAAAGGTGTATAACATATATATGTTTTCAAGGTAAATTTTTTTTCAAGGTATTTTTTTTATTTATAAGCTGTAGACCCAAAAGCTTAAAACACTTTACTATATGTATATTTTTGCACCTTGTATAAAAAATAACAGCCTCTGGTCACAGCATAAAGAAACCAGCAGTCGCACTTCAATAAAAATACATTGGCTTGAATAAGCGAGTTCGGTGCATGTGTACTAACGCAGGCGAGGCATTTTTGCTTATAGTAGGGATGCCGCTGACACTCGCTACGGTCCACGCGGCTTTTGCCTTGGCCAGAGCCGGACTTAAGCATTTTTTTAGATGTTATTATCTTGTAAAATAAAAATACCTACATAGTACAAATATTGATTTTTTAATATAAATAATCCGTGCAGGAAGTTAATTAGGTATGTACTATAAATTTAAGAGACCATTCTTTGAGTAATTTTAAAACAAAAAGTTCATATAAATATATGTCCAGAAATTCTTCGTTCTCAATATACAGGGTGTTAAAATTAACAACTAAAATATATGCCACTGACTTTTGTGCAATTTTTATTATGTTCTGTGGATTATACAAATAAAACTTTTCTGTCTCTTGAATTTTTTTCGTATCTTGCTTAGTTAATAATAAATTCCAAATGAAACTTTTCCCCAAATTCCTTGTGTGATCCAGGGACATGCAATTAAGTGGACTTTTTTTTTCTCGAAAAATAAGCGAGATACGAAAAAGTTGTATTTGTATTTGAGTAAATCAAATAACATATTAAAAATGGCACAAAATTGAGGTGCCCCAATTTTTTTGCCACAAATATTTCTTCAGGTCCCGTTCGAGATTACACTGGACCTAATAAATTTAATCATGTTAGGGGTAAATTAGCTCCTTAATGTTATAAATAACACCGCCAGAGAACTTGCGGACCTATGTTCATATGAACTTTTTGTCTTAAAATTACTCAAACAATCGCCTGTTAAATAATTTATGGTACATACTTAATTAACACCCTGTATAGTAACGCTTTTAGATTAACACCTGACTACATAGTAGTTTAAGGATAACTAATTATACAAATAAAGTAATATATCAAAACAAATAGAAACTCTTAGGCCAATAAATAAAGACAAATAGTTGGCAACAATTCAAAACAATTCTGCGAATTTTTGTTATATTATTAAGTACCAACTAAAGTAAAAGTATACAATTTTGCAACTCTTTTAAATATGGCAACACTGTTAAAATGGCAGAAATATAAATAATGTCCTTAAAAATCCAAAAAAAAAAAATTACATTGCTGCAACTTTAATTGATGCTTAATTATGTTATTTAAGCCATACAGCCAAATTTGCAGCTATTAAAAACTTTGGCAAAGTCAATTATTTTGCTTCATTAATAATTTTTGACATACCCCTCTTTTAATACAAAAGTTTTTATAAAAAACGCTACGCTTTGTAAAAATGCTATTAAAATAGTCACTAAGTACGGCGCTGAACTAGGCGATACACCCATGAACACAGTTCGATAAACAGTGAGCTCGGCATCCGGAGAACATGGCTGCGGCATGGCTAAGGATGCTATCACATGGATGAAACTTGTATGGTGAAAATCGGAATCGTATATCGGCCATCTTGCTTGGCAAAATTGACAGGGAGCTGACAGACAGTTGTTGACATTGACTGATAGAACATCATTTGTCATTGTCATACCATTTGAGTTTGTTTTTCATTTCAATGAATGCCAGCGTGGGTTGAGTTTGCTATTTGTTTTAAGGATGTTATTTTAAATTCATGACTTTTTGTGTAAAAAGTTCCCTTTCAATATTGGGAGTAGTGTTTTAATTAATTTGCGGCAAGCAATTCCAGGTTTCTGGTAAGAAAATCTGATTTTATTTATTACTATTATGTTTTTGTATTGTCAATCTTTAGTCTTTAATAAAATCAAATTCAGTTGATTTCAATGAAGAAGTTTCACTTTTCAAGTATTTAATTTTTAACTTGATTATTATAAATACATATTACAAAATGTCTGGCCTCTCATTTTCTATTCAACAATTAAAAATTGATTGAAATTTTCCTGACCTTGATGTAAGAGTATGTATATTTTAAATGTTTCTGAGAAACAGTAATAAAAGATTTTTTTAATTTCCTTCAGTTCATATTACAAGAAAAACATGGAGAGGGATATGCAATGTAAATATTATTAAGACTTTGAGCTATAGAATTTCTTTTGATATCACAGTTCTCCACAAATTTTAATAATGCTGATACCCCTGGCTTTACATTACAATACATATTTATTTAAACATTTATTTTGTCTTGTTTTTTTTACATGAATCATTTAGTAAATTGATTTATAAGGTTTGCACTGTCTATTTTTTTATTTTATTTCCTGCTCGTATCATACCACTTCCTCTGTTCACTAAGACAAGACATAGGTATAGCGGCTAAGAGACCTGAGCACCCGGAATGGATCAGAATTAATGTTTTTCTTACAACTTGTTTTTTTAAGAGTTTCTTTTTATTTTATGTAAACATCTATCCTTGAATTAAGTTTTTAGTAATATTATAGTTCCAAGATATGTTGTTAGTATTATAAGAGACCAACAAATATATTTTATGTAAGTGATATATGTTTTACTAAAAAGTTGTTTTCGTTTTAAAAGAATTTATTTTGTTTTGTCGATGGATATATTGTTTCTTTTGATAATACTCTGTTATAGAATTTTTAATTAATTTTAAAAATTAATATTTAGATTATAATTTAAATAATTTTAAAATCTGTTTAATTTTTCTTTAGGAAACAGATACAAGTACATATTAAATAAGAATAATTAATCCTCTATTGACTCTATGTGTTAATAAAATGAGGATATTATTAACCTAATGGGAATGCCTTTAGAGGTATTATGAGAAAATAGCACAAAAATGTTGACAACCTTTTCTAATCTGTATAAAATTAGGGTAGTTCAGTGCTAACAAAATAATTTTAAACATTTTTATATTAATTCTAATTTATATAATGTCTGTTATAATGAATTATTCAATATTATGTATATCATTTTAAGTAATTTTTTTTCCAGGAAAATTAAATAATAAATGTATTAAAGCAAAAAAAACATTGTTTTATTTCCATTTGTCCAATTGGTGATATGTCGTACACTATTGTTAGTACACTTTCGTAGATTATTGCAGTAAATTAACCTATTTAGATTTGTAAAATAAAGCTGAAAAGTTTTATTTTTGTTCAGATACTAACTTCTGTTTCTGATGCTAACACCTAAACAAAAAGGCTCTTTTCTCTATGAGTAACCTTTTTGATTAGGCGTTTGCTTTAGATATTACGATTAAATGATAAGATTGTCAGATTAAATAAAATGTGATTTCCCGCCTTAATTTGGCCACGCCTTTCTACCATTTCGATTGGTCCAATTAGACACGTCAAACTGTCAAGTTAGTTACAACAGTTTCCGCTGCCAAGCGAGAGGCCGCTAGCTGATTTGTCAGAAGAATTTCTTTCAGTTTGTATGCAACCACCACTTCTCTATATATTTGTGTTCTGTGGATGCTATTAGTTCGCTTACATTTTCGAGCGGAGTGAGACTGCTGGTTTCTTTATGCTGTGCTCTGGTTCTGCCGAAATGAAGGCCAACTCTATAATATACTGTACTTTTAAAAATAAGCAAAATTATGTTACTTATATTACTTATTAGATTTTATACTTAAAAATTAAAAAAAAAACAAAATATGAAACTAAACCTTTCAATATTTTCTCCCAAATTTATACTATAAAATATGCGAATATGTCCTCAAACAGAAATAGCGCAATGCGAAAACTCCCATTTCTCTGCGATATTATGTCTCGTCATTTTTTATACCGAGCCTGCCAAGCGAGTTTTATCATTCCTACGTATAGGGGCGCCACCTTTTAGCTTCTAAATTGCTAGATAAAGCAAAGAACGGCTGGCTGCCGCGGTCACGAAATTTTATACAGTATTTGCGCATCTTTTCCCTTTTCAATCAACGGTTCTAGCCTGGACACTTATCCCCGCTTCCATCGATACCTCACAACAGAAGCCGAAATTATGCGAGGCGACGACCGCATCGCGATGGCAAATATTCCGCGCTGGGGCACATATTTTGCGTTGATTCGAAATAATATTTTACTGCAGTTATTATTGTAGTTTATAGTAAGATTACTCATTTAAAATTTTAAACTACCAAACTATTTTGATACTCGCTTTGAGTTTTAAAAAGAATAAAAATTCAATAATAAAAATGTAAAATATTAGGTACCGCGGTATTTCCACTTAGTCGTTCCACTGTACGGCGTGCGCCACCAAATCTCGGCTTCAATTTTGACGCCACGAAACCAGTGTCACGGCTAGTACTATCGATCGGCTACAGATCATCCCGTCGTCCGTCGTCCGTTGCTAGCGCAGCAAGCTGCGTTGCTCTTCGGTTGCTTATGTGTTGTCGTACCAATGCGGTACCGCTCCGTTTCTACCGCATCCGTTGAAACCGGATCGTGAATACCCGCACTAATAAGCCCACTTCCAAGACGGCTGCCCTGCCGTCTTATTAGTAGGAGTAGTAATATTAAATAGCACCTTAGTCCTTCAGATTTGTCCTCAAATAACTTTTATTTTTTAAGGTCATTTTACAAACACGACTTTAATAAGCCAATCAATTTTAGAGGAGTTGCTAGAGAAAATGGTGACGGTGCCAATTTTATTTCAGCAGAAACTCTTTTGGAAGTATGAAATAGCTGTAATGATAGGGTAACTTATTGTTTAGCCTAAGAAGGATCTGTTTGAGCCTTTAAATAAAAGAATTAATTTTTGTATTTTCAAGAGTTGTTAATTTTATTTTTGTATCGTGTTTAATTTTTTCTACTTTTACCCTAGTTTATATTTTATTTTTATTTGAATAACACTTTAATTTTCATTATGCAATATATTATATTCGCTATAAGAAATTGGTACTAAAAATTAACGACGTACCAGGCGAATACCAGAGCTTACGAAATGCATGCATGATCGTTTCCACATTTCGCATTTAAGCAGATCTGTAAAGTATGGTCTATCTACTGCGGAGTGCGCAAGCGGAGTACGCGTTGCGTCGTGTTTATATTTGCGCTTGCAGAATCCGCATATTATGATGGTCTATTTAGAATACGTACTGCGCAATGCAATATAATTTTGTTTACATTTTTATTTATTTTTTGTTTTGGAGTTTTGTTACGAGACATGCTATAGACAAGAGAAAAAGAATATTATCTTTGCTGCTAGAAGAAGAGGAAGAGGATGATGATTTGGTCCTTTTTTTAATATTAGATATAAGGCGTGAAGTTAGTAACTTATTTAAAAGGAGAAGAACTGAAGGAACTTTTCTTCTAAGTAAGTAACTACGAAGTTCTAATTAAAAACCATTTAGAAGAAAACGAACCAAAGTTTAAGGAATATTTTAGATTAAGTAAGTTGCAATTTAAGGAAGTTTTGAACATTATATCGCCTTTATTGGAAAAGCAGCCTAACAGCTTTGTTCAAGATCCAATAAGTGGATATGAAAAATTCGCTTTAACTCTTAGGTAAGTAAACAATAATTTGTGTCATTATAGCATTTATTTAAAAAAATATGGTCATTTCTTAAAGATTAAGTAGAAAACTTGTCCCATCAGAAATAGCATCTAAACTGCTAGACTGAGCCTCAGAAATATCGTCTTTGGGTATACTATTTTGCTGATAGCAATAGGGCTCGCAGGAATGGTTTGCCTGCTTATTATGAGAAATTGAACGGTATTCCAAGTCGGTAACAATTTGGCAAACTTTAGCTTTTGCCTCAACTGCTAGGTGGGGAGGAAAAGTCATTACAGTTTGAGCCATACTCTGAAAAAATGTCATTATCGGATTTGTTTCATGCGCAGTGATGGGTTTAGATGGAGCTGACAATAAAACACGCATTAATTCATTTCTGTCTTTGCCTCTGTTCTCTAAAGCTGCAAGAATGCGATCTGTATTTTCCTTTTTGTTTGCACTTTTCTTGGGTATTTCAGACTCCTCAAAACATCTTTTTTTAGTCTTATTGTCCTTTCTCTTCTTGCTCTTCTTGTTTAGTTTCATCTATAACAGTTTCTTCATTTTCTTTGTCTTGGTCATTTTCATAAAGTCCATCAGAGGTTGGAGACCCAGTTCCGGAAACATTAGTAAAGGACCTATGTAAAAAAATTATATAAAATAGCATTCTATAAAGGTCACCTTTTTAAAAACCTTACGCCTTTTCATGTGGCACTTTTCTTAGGAATGACATGCGATCCAAATACTCCCAGGTTGATCTCTTGTTGCAGTACCAGTTGGTCGCTTCGTTATTAGTTTTTGTTTCCTATTATATAAATCTCTTAATGTTCTCCATCTTGTTTTGCAGTCTTGAGCTAAAATAAGCAAGTAATACCAGTTCGTTGTATTTTAATTATAAATCGTATTTTTCCATTGTATTGCTAGCTTTGGTTGATGCTAAATATAAATTTATATGCATAGATGTGGGTTCCTATGGAAAAGAAGGCGACAGTGGCATATTTAGAAAGTCAAAGCTTTATGAATTTTTGTCAAGTGAAGATTATTGCATTCTAGAGGAAGCACCCTTGCCAAATATTAATACAGTTTTGCCACATGTTATTATAGGAGATGAAGCTTTTTCGCTTTCAAAACACCTGTTACGTCCTTATCCAAAAGATCAAGTTTCTGATAATAATCAGAAACGTATCTTTAGTTATAGGTTATGTAGGGCAAGAAGAACTGTAGAAAATGGCTTTGGCATTTTGTGCCAAACTTTCAGAATATTCTTCACACCTATTGCTATTAAACCAGATACAGCAGAGCTGTTAATTACAGCGTGTTGTTGTTTGCATAATTTGCTAAGAAACTCGCCCTGTGTTGGAACTGCAAGTGAAGAAGAACCTGCCACAACTCTTCCAACTAAAAATATGGTACCATTAAATAAAACTGGGGGAAATGCGACATTACAGGCATTTAGAACACGGGAGGAATTTACGAACTACTTTTGTAGTAGACAAGGACAAGTCCATTGGCAGCAAAAATTAATAAATCGAACAGATAAAAAATAATGTAAATATAATTGTTTTTCTTAAATATATAAACTAAACTTACCGCTTCTTTTAATAATGCCAGCAATTTCCCTCTATATATTCCCTCGCATCACATTGTCTTTATACGATTTTTGAGAGGCATCATACAGCGCATGATGTTGAGACACGCTGTCAATTAGGATATCGTCCTGCTCTTTAGAGAATTTGCAAAAATTTTTTGGATTTGTCATAATAAAGTTGCTTTTTATTCAATTTTAATTTAAAAGCACGTGATTCTCTCACCGTAGTTTGTTTACAACTGCTGCGGACCAGTCGTCGAAATCGCCTCACGTTCAATAGCGACGGACGTGCGCAACGGACGATTGCGTAGCGTGTGCGGAGTGCGCGATACATAGAACAGCCGCATTTATTTACACACGAATCAATCCACGGGGATTCCGCATTGCGTACTCCGCAGTAGATAGACCATACCTTTATGCGTAATGATCGATTCCCAACCTGTATATAAATTAAGAGTATGAAAAAATTAAACATTACTTACTGAAAATGTGTGATTCTAACTTTTTACTCTCCTTGTTAAAATAACTTAATTGCAGAATGTACTAAATTATATACTTTATGTCTATTATATCTCAGAGAGTCTTTTTAAATTTTGTGAACCTATGCTCAGCAGTAGCTAAATTGGCAACAGCCGCTATCACAACCGGGACAGAAATCCGAGACGTGCACATTATCATACAAGATAGTAAACTGTTGTTAACTTTTAAGAACTTATTAAAAAAAATGTAAATTGAGTAAATAGATACAACATCAAATTAAAAAATAAAAATATAAAATGTTTTTAACTGATCAAAAGCCAGAACCTAACTATTATACACCCAAGCAAAGCATCAATACCACTCGGCTAGTCAGATCAATAAAAGATAAACGATGTTAAGTAAACATAAAGAATGAAAATTACTGGTTAGAATTGCTGAAAATCAAACCTGAGTCAAAATTAAATATATCATTTTCAAAAACCAAAAAAAGCCTTTTCTTGAGTCTAATGAATTTCATTTTTTCCAAGAACTCAATTTTAAGACACTTGTTCATTAGAAAGGACATAATCCTTGTCCTTTATATTCACGATATTTCTTTTTAGGGTAAATATGCTTAAAAAAATAGATCAATAGAAGACCTGTGAAATATTTCCAAAGAATGACAGACATCTAAATTTTCTGCTTATTTTAGGTACATGGATTAAATTTAAGTAAAGTTTATATTTATGTACGAATTTATAATATAGTTTGTTAAGGGATAATGTAAATAGCCGAAAAAAATGAGTTGAAGGTAGAAAATGTATGTATGTATCTATGGTTTTTCCTATAAACTTTAAATTGATGTCATTACGGGTCAAATGTAAGTCCAGGAATGGTAATTTGCTTTCATTTTTTTTTTGATAATAAATTCAATCTTAAGGTATAAAGAATTATCAACAAGAAATCGTCACTACCACCTCATATTATTATAAAAATATCATCAACATATCTTTTATAAATTATGAGAAATATTTGATATGAACACTAAAGTTTGTTAATTGATTAAATTAACGCCATCGTGTTAAGCAGTTTTACTACTTTACAAATTGTACACTAATATGAATATCTAAACAATAAGTTAGTTAGTACAAAGTTCCCATTTTAAGCGTTTATTTAAACCCTTTTACAGGTGAAAATAATAAACTTATTATGTATTGAAGTTTTGAAATTTAGTAGATGGGGAGATTAGTAATCACATTAAGATGAGTCTTATATTACTTGATTTATGCGAAACCAAACTTATAATATTCATCGTAAACTAGGCTGGATACTTTATTAGGAATGACAAATCAATTTTGAACAACAGAAGATGTTTTTACACAAACAATTAAAGATATAATATTTTGCTTCTGAAAATGCTTGCAGACTAATATCCAGGTGTTAATATGCAACAAATTGATAGCAGTTTAAAACAAATTTGTTACAAATTATAATTCTGAAACTAAAAAAAGTGAATAATTTCACACGTTTAAATTAACTTTTTTTCTTAACTTTTTTCTTAACTTTGTGTAAAAGTTCTTCTTCTTTAAATTAGTAGTAACATATTTACATATAGTAAAATAGAAGTCCATACTTTGCAGAGTATAATAGGAGTGAGGAAATATAATATTTTCAATATGACATTTTTTTTATACAGATCGTGTTTTCGTTCGTTACTTAGGAAACCGCATAAAGGCGAAATTTTGCAACGTCGCGCGTGTACGAGTGCCTGCGACAGAGCACCGCCCCACAGTGCCTCGAGTATATAGGACCTTGGGACAAAAATCAGTTTCTTTTATTGAGCTAAGCGTAACGCTCCGAAACTTATGCAACTTTGTACCAATAAAAGGCCTTTCATTGAAAGAATTTAGAGAATTTAATATCTAATGTTACAGAAAATATGCGACCAATACATTAAGAGCTGGACAAATAAAAATGTTGCTTTTTAGTTTTCTTATAAAAAAATAACAGTAACTTGCCGATTCACCCCTATGAAAATTTAATTATTTACTTAACTTTTAATAACAACAATACAATTACATAAATTTTAAGTACACGATATCTATAACTACCATAAGTGTAAAAGTTTATTTCTTTTTCGTAATCTTTAGTATGCTGGTATTTCTTACGAGAGAAATTTAGTCCAAAAAAAACTATCACTTTTAAAGGAAAAAAATAATATAGATACAAACAATAAATGTTAAAGGGTGGAAAAAATAACTCCTAAATTTAGCAAAAAATAAACAGTACTAATACTAAGTATGAAAATGCTTTTAAATTTTATGTGAAAATTAATCTAATCAAAACTAAAAACTTTGTATTTTAACTAAAACTGAAAACTATAACAAAAAAATCTTAACTTAAAAAATATATGGAAAATATGTACACATATTATGTATAGGTTTAAGGAAAATTATTCTGAATCAGAATTATCGCTAAAATCACTGCTGACAGAATCTTCTAAATTTATGTCGAAATCATCAATTAATGACCTTTCCTCTCGTATAATATATTTTTTGACTTCCCGGTTTCTTTGAAGTGACTGTCCTTTGCGATGAGATAATGGGCTCTGATGTTAAAAGTAGCCTTTTTAATAAATCCATATTAAAACTTGTTCTAGAATACTTGCGGGTGTGAAATAATCGATATTTTCTTGCCTCTTTATGTCTCGCTTCTAAAGCATCCTCGAAAGTTGTCCTATAGGTAAAGAAAATAAATCAAGTATTTCAGATCCGTGTACCAGAACCTTATACCAATATATATATATATACCAATTATATAAATCTAAATGTAATTGTTTAGTCTCATCTAAAAGTTTCTTAACCTCTAGTACCTGAATGTGACAGCCACTAGAAAGAGTTCCAAGAATAGTCGAAAAATTTATTATAAGACGCTTGTCTATTTCTGTTATTTCAGAGCTTAAGTCTGGATTGTAAAAAAAGCGTCTAGCTGTATTGCCATCGTTGTTTGACCCGTATCCTTGCTTTGGTTTGTCCACAATCAGACCCATTTTTAATTAAAAATCTGACTGTATTTTCTTTTTGTTGTTTACCACTATTTTCTTATTTTTTGCTCCTTTAACTTGCCAATATCTTATTTGCAATCGATAACTAATGTGAAGTAAGCATTCAGAAAATCTTATCCAGCAGTGTAATGTGGACAAACCAAAGCTGTAGTTTTCTACTTTTGAAGGACGGTTGGTATTTGGCAAATTCATTTCTTTCGGACTTGATCCACAGATGATGCATCTGGATGTTGCGTTTGTGTCAGAGAGAATATTCGCTACACTATCATCCATCATAGTGAACAACAGTTTAAATGATACTATGCAAATAGTTCCGTTTTGAAATTTTAAACTAAAATTATTAAGGTCATTAATTTTATTTTTATTTTCTTGTTCTTCATTGCGCACTAGCTCTTTATTCTCTTTTTGAAATATGAATTTAAAAGGTCGACAGAAAAGTGTAGATGATGAACGAGAATTAACCCATATATCTTTTTTACTTTGTACATCACGTAGTCGTAAGGGAACGAAAGCCTCTAAAAACATATATACATCTGTCAAAGATATATCGGGAAATTTTTGCTTGTATTGGCTATGGCCAGAACTACCATCAAAACCATATTTGCATATCAGCTCCATTTTTCTATTCTCCTGTATATTTGCTATTTTAATAATGCTTTGAGCTGTTGAATATAATATATCTTGTAAATTAACTTCTGCTGAAATTTCGGTGGAGCAAATTTTAAAGGGTAACAAAGCATTTTGACATTGTCTTAAGGTATATAAACTTGGAAAAATATGTACTCCCGTTTTATTGACTACCGAGCGCAATAAATTGTATTTTCTTTCTGATAAGTCAAGATCTAAATAGAAAGCTAGTGCCTGATACAAAGTAAGAGATGTATGTGGCGGCGATGAACTACTTACAAGTTTTGCAGCATATAAAATTTCATCAAATGTTCTGCCAGCAGTGATTTTTTTAGCGCGCCGAAGTTTCGTCCGCTTTGAAGACTCTGTAAATGGTTTTAGCGGCCTACCACGAATACGGGATGGACCAGCGACTTCTAAGTTTAAATTGACTTTTCTTACGCCTATTAAACATTCTGGTAACTCAGTTTGTAATCAAATATTATTTTTTTCTATAAATCTGACACGATTTCGCGATGCTATACTCCATTTTTTATTAAAATGAAGGCAAATAATTCTGCTTTGCTTGGTGAAATGAGTTTCAACTTGAGGCGAGGTATTGCTCAAATTTAAAAGGGAATGGATTTTTTCATAAATAAATAGTTTTGGATTTTGATTGCGATGTTCTAGCCATGTCTCAAAAAGATCCGCTTTCTGTAAAAACTAAAATGTATAAACTAAAATGTAAAAACTACAAATGGATTTAAGAGGCTTTTTTTATATGCCTTTTTAAAGTTTCAAATTTAAAGAGGAATATAAACTAATTGCAAACTTTTACATTTATTATGGTTAAATGATAAACGACTTTTAATTTTTTTAATATATGATAATAAAGTACATACCTTGTTGTACACTGTCCATGTTTAAAAAAGATTTCAACTTTTAATCGCTTGTCTTGAAACACCAACAAAGTATACTCAAGTTTTAATAACAAAAAGGTACTGCTCAACACACGAGATTTTATTATTTTTGGCGCAAATATTTATAAACAAAAAATGCTATTTGCGCTAACATTTTTGTGGAATAGTGGCTATTTGTTTGTGGTCTTAAAGATAAGGTATTTAAATACTTCTGAGAAACAAGTCACTTTTTCGATTTTTGTCCATTGGTCAAAGCACTGTGCGCCCCGGCCGGCCCGAGGACGGGATTAGTAAACATCTGACTTTCGTGGGAGCTGCGTCGTTTGGCGACAAAATGTCCCAAAATATTACGCGAAAATCCAGGCATTTTTAAAATATTTATTCTAATGCGGGTTTTACAGACATGACAATGTATAAAACCCGCATAGAATTGTAATCTTAAAATGTTTAATATGCTGTGTTTTGCATAATGAAAATTAAAGCGTTATTCTAATAAAAAATAAAATCAACTCTGATAAAAATATAATAAAAACTCAGAAATAAAAGTCTAATAAACAAACTTAACAACATATCATTTTTTAAATAAAAGGCTCAAATAAACCGCCTTCTTTCGCTAAACAAAAACTTAACCTATCGTAAAAGCTATTTTGCACCTTCAAAAGAATTTCAGGTAAAATGGAATTGACACCTTCGACAATTTTATTTTGCAACTCCTCTAAATTTGTTAGCCTACTAAATTCATGCTTGTAAATGGACGCCTTAAGGTAACCCCATAGATAAAAGTCATTTGGAGACAAATCTGGAGATCAAGGAGGCTATTTAATATCACCAGTCCCACTAATAAGGCGGTTAGGAAAAGTATTTGTTAAAAATTCTTTTACCCAAGCCGCGTTATGAGCAGGACAGCCATCTTGCTGAAAATAAACCGATCCCAGGTCTACATCAGGTAGGTTTATTTTCAATATAACTGTTGTTATTACTCACTTTAACAAAACATCGACACCAAAATAAACATAACTAGAACATCAAAAGCGTTGCAATAGGCAAGTATTTCCTGCATATTTTGTCAAAACAACTTGAATTTTCAGATTGCATTTTTTTTTGAGTAAAGATAACGCTTGAATAATTTTTGAAAAAATATATGCAGCAAGCAAAACTGCAAGATTTAAACCCCATTTTAGCCATATCTATATATCTTAAGATTGACGAAAAACAAATAAAAAATTTTATTTTTCGTCAATTTTGTATGTTGGTCTCTTAGAGAATAATGGATGAGATTTTTGGATTATAGATCTGCACAAGTTGAAAAAATAAAAATAGGTCTATGTGGTGAATAAAATTACCTTTAACTCAAGAGATCATTCGATGCCTATTCTCAATTAAAAAAATTGATATGGGTGTTCTGGAGGATGAGGGAATACCGTCAGAGAAACGCACTTTCTGTCAATAAATGTCCAATATTAAATTTGAAGTGTTTGGCCGGTTTTATCTAAATTATTTATTTTTTAACATGCTTGAGTGGACTGTTTTGTCTCGGACACCCTGTATACGCATATAATTTAAATAGTTTGAGAAATCTGAAATGGATGTTATACTCATAAAGCTACTTATATGATTGACTATTAGCAGTACCATAAAAAAATAGTTTAAACAAGTTACAACCTTTATTAATACATATGTGTTTCAAGTTATGTACCTATGTTTAAGTAACTAAATAATCGCAAACGTTAATTGCGTGAAATTAAACTTGAAGCTCGCCAAAAAAATCGTATTTTACGTTTGTTGTATTTTGGCTTGTCCTTACATTTGGCCTCCTTATACAAGCCAAAATACAGCAATATGATGACTCTTAGATACACCTTCCTTTTTCTCCAAGTGATTTTCCTATATTTCAACAAACTTTTAAATACCACATAAGAATTAATACTAAAAATACTACATAAGAATTCAGTACCTCAAATTCAAAACAATAATATAGCCTTTGCTTGGGGAATCTACGCAATTTAGGAATAAAATGGATTTATCCATAAATCATAGCATTAAACGTTTTGAAGAGATTTTGTCGTCTACCGCGATAGTTTTAATTCAGGACTTTGATGGAAATTGGAAACAATGCAGGGCGTTGCTTGACCGTGGCTCGCAGTCCAATTTTGAATCCAAATTGAATCTCCACTCGTACAATACAAATATACCTATTTTTTTAATTTTTTTTTTAAGGATAAAAAACACGAAATCTACAGCATCACAAATACATTTAATAAAATAACGAAGGTTACATGTTTCGCTCGACTAGAGCATCATCAGACCTAAACAATAATTAAAATTATGTAACCCGAAAAAAGGAGAATTCAACAAAAACTTACCATAACATACACAAAACACCTAATATTTAAGTAAACAAAGATTACAATAAAGTGGCACTATCTATGTACAAAGAACTCAACTAAACAATCAAATCCTTTATACATTTTAGAAATCTAACCATCATTTAAGAGTCTAGAACTACTTGAGGTTATTAAAAACTAGGTGGCCATCAAAATCAAACCTTTCATTAACACAGGACAGATCTAGGCTTTTAAAAGCTTTACTAATCTCCATTGTCTCCAACAAGTCTAGTTTTTTACTTTTGTTGCATTGATGCAATATTTTTATATTTTGGCTGTCAGGAAAATCATGTTTGGAGTCGAGAAGGTGATTAGCAAAAGCTGATCTGGTCACTGTGATTTCGGTATTTTTAAATTTATTGTATTGGGCCTTGTGTTCACTAATCCTAGTAGAAATCTTCCTACCAGACTGGCCGACGTACACTGCAGAGCACTCTTTACACCTAATCTCATAAACTACTGGAGAAGATAGCGGGGGTAGTTTATCTTTAGTTTTAATTAGATATCTTTTTAAGGTATTATTGGTTTTAAAAGCTGGGGTTATGCCAAAGGGAAAAAAAAGCGGGATAATTGTGACGAAATTGGTCCAAAATAAGTAAACGACCTAAAAGTTTTGATATTGTTTGTTTGTTGTCTGATAAAATTAAATGATAATTTATACTTGTTCACATACTGAAAATACATTTTATATATAGGTTTAAGAGGAAAAAAGTTACTGACTGCTAGTTGTTTAATGGTAAGGAATTCTTTTTTAAAAGCTTCACGAGAAAGTGGGATGTTAAAAAGTCTGTAAAATAAAGAATGGAAAGCAGCAAATTTATGTGAGGACGGTGATGTTGAATTATATTGTATAATATTATCTGTTGTTGCTTGTTTACGAAATATTTCAAAGGATATCTTATTTCTTTTTCTCTTAAGTAATAAATCTAAGAATGGTAAGGTGTTGTTTTGTTCCCGTTCGATTGTGAACTCAATTTTAGAGTGAAGAGAGTTGACATAATTATGGAAATTTGTAAGCTCTACCTCACTTCCATTCCAAATCAAACATATATCATCCACATACCGTTTATAAAAGATGATGTTATTTTTAAAATGACTGCTCATTATTTTTGTTTCTAAGTTGCTAAGAAATACTTCACTAAGAAATCGCGATCGCCCATTGCTAGACCTTCTTTTTGTTTGAAAAAACGGTTGTTAAATTGGAAAAAAATTTGATCTAACACAGTAGAAAGAAGCAAAAGTAGATTTTCCACCAAAAGTGAATCAAGTTTCCCCCTGAGAAGATCTTTGACTAAGACCAGACAATCAGCGGGTGGAATGCTTGGAAATAAGTTTTTCACGTCTAGCGATATAAGCTGGGCTGTATCTGGAACGTGAACATTCTGAATGCTTTTGGCAAAATTCACTGAATTTGTTACAGAATATGGCGCTTTGAAGTTTGAGACATTTCTAAGAACGTTGTTAAGCCAAGATGATAACTGGTAACAAGGGAAGTCAAGAAAGGAAACCACAGGTCTAATTGGCATGCTAGTTTATGGACTTTTGGCAACCCATATAATAGAGGTGTTTTAGGGTTCATGGGATATAGTTTTTGTTTTGTGGAATTAAAATATATATAGCGTTATTGTGTATTTATGAATGAGTACGAGAGACTTGGTCATATGATAAAAATTGACAAAACTCAAATATTAGAAATAGCGGAAAAATCTGTTTTATTTACCACACCATGAAGTAATCAATGAGTCAAACACAACGACTAAGCTGCGTGTTGTATTTGATGGCTCATGCCCTACATCAATTGGTATATCCTTAAACAACATTCTTATGATCGGTCCAACGATTCAGTTGGACGTTTCGTTTGTAACTGAAAATGTGAAATTTTTAGTTAACAAAAAATTTCACATTTTCAGTTAACCATGATTACCTATCGATTAGCGTCTGCGTCCTTTCATGCCACACGAGCGCTTCAGTAAGAAGCTTTAGAAAACAAACAAATTTTTCCCGAATCGTATAACATAATTTTCAGTGATTTTTACGTGAACGATTTAATAACCGGAAAATGATGTACCAGGTGCAATCAAATTAAAATTGGAAATTAGCGAAATATTAGGCAAATATCGTTTTGAGCTAAGTAAGTGGGTTTCAAATAATCCAGTAGTGGCAGGGCGAAAACAAATCGATAATGACGACACGTATGTTAAACAAGAAAGTGACGTAATGCGAACTTTGGACCTTATTTAGCACTCAAATTCGGATAAACTATACTCTATTTCAGAAGTGTGTAGAGCAATAAAACCTCATTAGGTATGCAAAAGTGGTACCTGGTGATCCACCAATATTTTATGCCACTACCTTAGTTGGGTATTAGTTTCAATGTAAAATTCTTTCTTTTCGTTGATTGCAGGTAGTGCCACCCGGTTTTGGGTCAATTTATGAGTTTTGCCCATTGTTACCCACTGATAAACATTGAAAACGGTACGCCAAAGGCGTGCAACTGGGACTTGTTTTTTACCTTATAATTAATGTACTTAAATGCTATTTTATTTTAGAAAGTTACTTTTGTTTAAATGAAATAATATATTTTTTTCACAAATTTATTGAACATAATATGTAGAGTAAAACAGTTGAAAATGTCACTTTTGGATCTAACACTTTTTGAACAGTGTATAATAATTTTAAATTATAATAGATTGTAGTCTTCTTCGTCATCTGACGAACTGTCATCACCTCTTGACATTATAATTAAAGGATCGACTGTCTGATCGATGAGGTTGTCAAGATCCCACATTTTGTCCTCTTGCTTAATTACATGCTGGACTGCTTTTCGCCAATTCTCTGGTGTCGCTTCCGTAATGGCTTGATCAAACAGTAGCTTAACATCTTTCATTTTCAAAGTCGTGTTTTGTCTTGCTACAAATCCTTTTACCTGCGACCATATCAGTTCTATAGGATTTAGTTCGCAATGATATGGCGGTAAGCGCAGTACAGTTATATTCCACGGCGTATTTCATGAAACGAGTTTTGTGTAAGTTTGCTATTGCCAGCAGTTCTTTTTTTATCAAATTTGCTTCAAACGCAATACCTTTTGCAGTCAGCCAATCGATAATTAATTGAAATATTCGCCGTGAATGATAGCTTGCGTTATCCATAACCACCACCAAATTAGCCGGAAGAAATTTTATCATTTCACCAAAATAGTCCTCGAAAACGTCTGAGTTCATGTCTTTATGGTAATCTCCTGTGCGAGTCGACTCAAAGGTTAGCAGACCTTCTTTTAAAAATCCCTCTTCGCTTCCAATATGTGTGATTATAAGTCTTTTTCCTTTTCCCGAAGGTACTTTAATACCCGTAGACAGGCCTTCTATGAAAGCTTGGCGAGCACTGGTTATATTTTTGTCTTGCCACATTTTTTGGACTATATAACCTTCGTTAATCCACGTCTCATCAAGATAAAAAACTTTCTTTTGCTCCCTGCGGTACTGCTTGATACTTCTCAAGTATTGTCGTCTCCAACAAACAATTTCGTCGCTCTCCAGGAAAAGTGCTTTGCGGTTATGCTTTTCCCAGGCAAAATCCATATTTTTTAAAGTTTTCCATAAAAGTTTTCTACTTATCAACGGAATACTGTCATCTCGGCCAAGCTCCATTAAAATTTTGTCTAGGGTGGGTATTTCCTTTTTAAAATAAAAAGAGTGAACTTTTCTTCGAATTATACATTTAGCATTTTCATCAAGGACTTTTGTAGGTCGTCCTGGCTTTTGCTTGGGAGATTCCACTTGACCTGCTACTTTTCTTTCCCGCAACAATTTGAAAATGGTGGACTTTCCAATTCCACTCATTTGAGAACATTTTTCAACAATTTCTTGCACAGTAAAACTAGGGTAATCGTGTTTTATGCAATCATGTACATTTAAAATAATAACTTTTTCACTCAGCGATAGTGGAGAATTTTTAGTACATCTTTTCGTTGGACTGAATACCTCAATTTTTTGAATATTGGGATAATAATATTGTGATTACACTACAGCGTAGCAGTGACTACTAACGTTTAAAATATGATTTAAAAGTATTTATAGTCTGTATATATTACCTGACCCCATTTTTGCATGTTACAAAGCGTTAAAAGATAGGTACCTATACAAAAGGATTAAAAGTATTTATTTAGTATTTAATCTCTTTCAAAATAAAGGCATTTAATCCGTGAAAATTAAATTCATAAATATTATAAGTACCTGCGCCTATGAACTACCACGAAATGTAGCCAAACAGAACGGAATTCCCCAGTTTATTGCTCTATACACTTCTGAAATAGAGTATAACTGTAAGAAATACTAACACGATTAATATTAAAATAACAAAAAGGTCAATACTTTATAACATTTCATGTATTTTTTATTCTTTAGGTCTAATAGCGCCATTTGTTATTAGGGCAAAAATCCTAATGCAACAAATTTGGCAAAACAAAAACGGATCGGACACAGTTCTTCCTATCGATATTGTTAATACTTAAAGAACTCCTCTTAATCAATGACTTAAACATAATTAGACATGTCCTAATTTCAAACGCAAAATTAATCGAACTACATTAATTTTGTGACGCTTCGCAGGCTGCGTATTTATTTGAGATCGATTAATAATACCAATGAATATTTTACTCAATTATTATTCAGTAAGTTGCGAGTAGCTCCCTTAAAAATGGATGTTGATCTCTCTCAACAATCTACAACGGAGGAGGAGGGAATAGAGAGTGATACACATTCTCGTGAGAGTTGTATAAGAATTAACATACTTAATATATAGAATAACATACATTAGAAATTCATACAGAAAATTAGTAATGTATGATGTATAATTATTGGATTATGATGTATAATTTATAATTATTGGACCGACAGTAAGATTGTTTTAGTCTAGTTATCATTACCCCCAATTAATCTTAACATTTTTGTCGCAAATAGAATTTCAGGTAGTCAAAACAGAAGTGAAATATCTCAGTGGAGACATGTCCCAACAACTAAAAACCCCGCAGATTTTATGTCTCGCGGTACAAGTATAAATAATTTGAAGGATTGTGATTTATGGTAGTTTGGTCCTAATCCTCCTAAAATATTAATTGCTATAGAGAATGGCAAATTACAAATTTTTTACAGATTCTCAAAACTGTATATTGCGTGTAGTGGCAAAAATTCGGGGCACTGTCTTAAAAATGGCACCTCTATTAATAAAAACTCTAAAATATTAATCCTATTAGAGGCCCAAATGGCTTATTACGGGTTGATGGTCGAATAGCTAAGTCCAATCTTTTTTTCGAGACTAAACATCAACTAGTTCTCTTACTGAAACCTCATTTTACTAAGCTTATAATTCAAAACGAACACCAAAAACATTTTTTCATGCATTTTCATGCAGGCACTTTATCTGTTTTATCATATTTAAGGAAAAAATATTGGATTGTTCAGGGTCGTCGGACTATTCACAGTATTTTAAAGAACTGTATAACATGCTTAGGGGAAGATTCAAAAAATGGATAACTTCCCTTTTGACCGGGCCATTCAGTATCATCCATTTTATGTTACTGGCGTAGACTTTGTGTGTCCATTTTTTATTAAAGATGGGAAATCGTTCAATAATCAAGGTTTACTTCTGTCTGTTTATTTGTTTTACAGCTTAGGCCGTACATTTAGAGGTAGTGGGTGATTTAAGCAAGCTAAATATCACGTGATTGGTAAAAGATAATTAACTTTTGAAAGGCTTACTACACTATTTAGTTAGGTAGAAGCAGCAATGAATTCCTTCCCTATAACTCCTGTATCAGAAGATCCCTTAGATTTTTTCTGTTTTATCCTTAGTCACTTCCTAATCTATATCCCATTACCATTCTGGAGAATGACCTTACCGACTTACTTCCAAATCAACTTAATCAATTTTAATAGCTCCAATAAGTTTTCTAGAAAAAATGGTCCAGGTACTACCTACTTGGTATTCAGCAGCGGTCTAAGTGGCAACAAGATTTTACTTAAGATTAGTTTCATGGTAATAGTGATAGACGACAATCTGCCTCCTTTTCTATTGGCATTTAGGACGACTGGGACATGCTTATACAGGGGATGATGGAGTTCTAAGAGTGGCAACTGTTCGTACAGCTACTAGTGAAATACTAATTTCTTGAAAGACTTTAGCCTTCAAGGGCCGGCGGTATGTTAAAGACTCATATTATTTCACCGCATATAGATAGGCACGTCTTAAAAGAAACACTTGGAAACCGCGCGCTTCTCCCTCTACAAGTGTATTCTGCGCACTAGCTTTTGACTAAGAAATCGATATTAACACATACGGTAAAAATGTTTATCATAACGTTCTAAAAAAAAGCAATTTTAAAGTAAAAATCAGCTTGTTTTTTTATCAAGAATAACAGGTATTTACATAAACTTTAAAATTCTATACTAAAAATTTTAAATTCTAACAAAACTAAAGTGTATTTTTCTTTTTTTATACTACCTGTTTTGTATTAAAAAAAGTTCTATGAGGTACTATTTTTATTAAAAAAGCTTATATATGGACATTATCTTATATTGAGGATAACATACACATATTGAAATGTACCTTCTGTATTTGTAAAATATTGTTGAAAACTTCAAACCCCGTATAATAGTTTTTATCAAGCTACCTGCACAAAATATAAGTATTAATAATTTTGTCAATCATCAATACCCGCCAAGTCAAGCTCTAATCCAACAGTGGAAGGTATCGTTAAACGTAGCTTACCACAGACTAGACCTGCCCCTCAACGTATGCTTAAGCATACCTTCAAACTGTATTTTTTGGTCAATTTTGATGAAACCTCTAAAGTTATTAGAAGTAAGGACTATAGACATAAAGATTTTGTTAACCGAAGAACATTGTTACAAGAGGGTGAGGGATCCAACTAAATTAAGTCGACTAGATGATTATACCAATATGATTATACTAATACGAAAGTTGAATCTCCTTTCACTTTTCTCATTTAACCGCCTTGCATCTTAGATCTATTAACAGCTCTAACTAACAGTGTCGACTTTGTGAACAAAATTTCAAAATTCGAGAGACACGAAAATTGATTTAAAAAACTTAATTATTTAAATTTTTAATTATATTCAAGTTTATTTACTTCACATACAATGTTAACATCTTTTTTGTTTTACAGCACTAAATAAATATACCACTTTAATTATTTTTTTTTTACTTTTTATAGCAACTTTAAGGTTTTTTGGTATTATTTGTTGTTTAATATCCCGTTCAGTTTGATCGACATTTTGTTTTTGTTTTGGTTTAATGATAATTCCTGGAACATTTATAGTTTACGGTGTTTGATGCCTCTTTTTGAGTGACTTCTCTGTAAGAGAACTTTTCCAATGAGGATGTCTCAAGCTGCGATATTTTTTGTTTTATTAAAGTTATTACTTGTTCCAGGGATTCAATAATTTTTTATTTATCCTCAAGTGATTTTTGCAGAAGAACATGAATCTCCCACTGCTGGCACTTATTTCAGTAAAATTTTAAGGTTCTTTCTTTAAATTCGAAAATATTCGCCTCCGCCGCTGTTATATCACTACATTTTTTAATATTTGCCTTTACAGATGTCACAAGAGATAAGGAGATTTTTTCTTTCTCCACCATTCTTACAGATATTACACTCCATCTCACAACTACACAAAATAGCAAGATCGATATTAACAGTTGTACTAAATTGAGTACATCCTTAGAACATTAAAAGGCCTTTCAATGTTCTAAGAGTACATCTGTGCTTTTTTGTCAACCATCGCGAACAACGTGCATACCGACAGCAATGAAGCCAAACTTCTTTTTAGCATAACCCGTGTCACTGTTATTGTTTATTGTGAGGTTATTGTTTGTTATAATTAAAAATATGCCTAAGTATAGCTTTAATATTTCACTACTTAATAACGCAATACATTTACGACCCAATAAAACTGAACCAGACTTTCATACTTTAATTTTGCCACTAAAAACTGAACTTTCATGACGAGCAAATATTTATACGTGCATGTATAGATGTACTATATTGTTATAAATGTACTATAATGTTTGATAATAATTGACATAATAATGTTTATTGTATTATTTCCTTAAAGACCATAGTTCACTTGCTAAAACTATGCTTTTCCTATTAAAAGAAGTGGAAGTAATGATCCTGTCTATAAATAGGGCATTCACGTGCACATTAAACTTGTGAGAGCTTGTTTCCACGTCACGCCGTGTCGGTCCAAAATGCTGACAGACATAGAGCATTTGCATTGCATTCAAATTATTTGAAGTGCACTCTTCGAAGCACGTTAGGCCCTTTGTTAAATGTAACTTAAAAGAGCATTCAGTCGGCTAGTTTGTTTTGGTTTCCGTTCGATTTCAATCTTAAATTTTAGCTTCATAATAACTATTGCAGAAAATTTAAGTGGTAATATTTTATTGTAATCCAGTATAAAAGTGCTCTTAAGAAATTGAATAAAAGCGATTAGACAAAGGAACCTTAACTAGAAAAATTTTACCCTAATAAAGACATGATACTTTTGACAAGCATATTGTGCATATTTATTATAACAGCTGGTAAATGCTGAAAAAATGTAGTCAATACAGGATATTTTTTACACAAGTACAAAATAAAGAACTACCTTGTTCAAAAACTTATGTATAAAAGAGGCATATAATAAGAATTTTTTGAACTACGTTTTTTCTAAGTTTCGCTTAAAAAGTATAGCACTACAATAGAAAGGCAAAATTTTAGCTTCCATTTCAAAGAATTTTTTGCCTTATTTTTATTTATATGAAAGCAATATGGGCATTTTAGCTCAGACCTTTATAGTGTTCCAGTGTTGACTCCTCTTTTAGGTCATTAGATCATTGACTCCCTAAAACAAAAATCCATACTTATACAGCTCTAAAGATCCAGAGATATAAATGCCCCACACCTTTAACACCCCACAAAAGGACAAAGAAAGGTAGCCAAAGATAAAATACCTAAAAGAAGTAAATCATGATTTATCTGATAAAATCTGAAATGAGTGTTAAAAATTATTTCCAAGTATTTGATTTAGTTATGACGTTCTTTTATTTCAACGCTGCTACCAGTATTTTCCTTCTAGTTTAATTAAATTATCTGCAATTTTTCTAGTACTAATAATTATTTGTTTTCTGTTGCTTAATATAAATAAGGATTTTATTATATGCATAGAGATATGTTGTCCGCAAAGTGAAACGTAAGTACAAGTTGAATACTTCTATTAACAGCAAGAATACGTAACCGATACCTATTTCGGTGAGAGAGTTTCTTTGGTGCATAAGACAGTCAGAAGGATGCGTAGTAGACATTTGCCCACGAGTTGAGCTACCTAAAAGAGTATTACAAAGACAAAAGCGTCATAAAACAAAATTATGTTTCCTGATTCTTCCCATCCAAACAATACCCTAGCATATTAAAAATCAAAATTACATTTAAAATATTGAAGGCTTTTATGTGCTCTTCATATACAGTGTATTCACGATGAAAGAAACAAATTTATATGAAATTCAAGTATTTTTTCCTCTTTTATTTTTTGAACATACCGATTAACCCGTTTTTTCCGAGAGTTCCAAAATCGGAACGACCACGTTGTCCCGGTCGTGTTAGTGTCGTTCTAGGCATAAGAGAAGGTTTGATATGCGTTTTTGCAAATTTTCCGCATTTAGTGTGCTAATTGCTGATTTTCAAGTTCACAATATGGCGTTAAAAAAGTAAGTATAATCTTTATAGTTTTGATAATTAAATTGTTCTACTGCAAAGAATTTATTGTAAGTGATGTAATTCAAGATATTTTATATACCCAATACGAATATTATTTAAAGTTACTAAAGGATTTTAGGTTGTTCCTATATTGGAACACTGGGACATAATTTTTTATTTTTATTGTAGTATTATACGACCCAAGAACTAATTGATTTAGTTGAAGATAAGCAGTTTTGGGCTGCAGATGTTTTTATCACACCTCTAAACGATGGAAGGGATTCTGAAGAGGATTCTGATAATGATGAAGTTCCTTCAGCTAATGTAAATCACCTTAGTGGTCGTCAAATGCAGTCAGAAGCTTGTGCTAAAATAAAAAACATTGATGGAGTAGCTTATATTGAGGTATAATTATCAGGATAAAAATATTGAGGAAATCTTTGCAATCAATTAGCAACCAGGAACCTCAGGCCATTCGATCGTAAACGATAACTCTCCTGAATTATCTGATGGTAATGCAAGCTACGATAGCGATAATATACCTTTAGCTCGCTTGGTAACCCAGGCTAATATAAACAGAACAAATTTAGAAAGAAGCTGGAAAAAAGTGGAATTAAATAACTCCTTCCTACAATTTGTTTCTCCGAAAGAGCCTGGCGCAAACGTCGACATATTTCCACATGCTGTTGCGTGCTTTGAATCATTTTTTGATATGGAAATATGAAATTATTTAGTAGAAATGTTTAATTTGTATGCCAGACGAAAAGGCAATCATAATTTTAGTACTGATGCAGGAGAACTAAAATGCTTTATTGGTATTTTATATTTATCTGGGTATTTACAAGTCCCAAGATGGCGTATGCTTTGGGAGGTGGATACTGGTACATACAATCCATTAATAGCAAACGCAATGCAAAAAAATCGATTTAAATTGTTAAAAAAATTTGCGCATTGTGCTGATAACAAGACAATAAATTTGCGAAGTTGCAACCACTTTTCAACATGTTGAATGACCGATTTTTGTCTTATGCTCCGCTTAACGAAAAACTGTCTATTGATGAAAGTATGGTACAGTATTTCGGAAGGCATGAAGCGAAGCAGTATATAAAAGGTAAATCTATTAGGTACGGCTATAAAATATGGTCCTTGTGTGAAAAATCTGGGTACCTAATGCAATTTAATCCCTATCAAGATAAACAAGCAAATAGGCGCTACATGGATCTAGGATTGGGAGGATCTGTAGTGATTACCCTTTTGGAGAATCTCCCAAAAAATGTCCCATTTAAAATTTATGGCGACAGATATTTTTCCTCCCTAAAATTAGTTAATTTGCTCCAAAAGAACGGAGTAGGATATACAGGTACAATCAACGGGAATAGAGTTAGAGAATTGTCCTTTGCGCAATAAAATGCAAGAAAGAAAGGGTACAAGAGGCAGCTTTGATTATTCTACAGACTCTAATTCTCAAATAACAGTTACCTTATGGAATGATAACCGTCCTGTTCTAATTGTAACTAGTTGCGATCCGGTAAATCCTGTTGGTCAAGTTAGTCGGTAGATTTCCAGTGAGAAAAAAAATGCCTAGTTCCTCAGCCTTTTGTAGTCGGGCAATACAATAAATATATGGGTGGAGTGGACCGAATGGATCAAAATATACACAACTATAGAATTGGGGTTCGTTCCAAGAAATGGTGGTGGAGTCTTTTCGCATTTTGCTTGGACTCGTGCATGCATAATGCCTGGCAGTATTACTGACTTCGACCAAATGGCGAAAAAGTGGATTTTTTAAAATTTCGAAGAGAAGTGGTGCAGGTATATTTAAGAAAATATGGAAGGCCTATTTCAACTGGAGGACGCCCTAAAACATCAAAGCCGTTAGAGGCTCGGAGCCATAATCAAATTAGGTACGATGGTTTGAATCATTGGATTATTCCAGTCACCAAACAGAATAGGAGCACCCTATGTCACAAAAACTCGACTAAGATGTGTGAGAAATGTAACCTCAATTTACATGAGGCTTGTTTTAAAGACCATCATGTGTCCACTTAATAATTATTTCATGATTTTTTAAATTAAACTTGACTTTTGTTCATAAAAATTAAAGTTGGTTTGATGTGTGTATCATGTATTCCCAGTGATCCAAAAATGGCACATCAATTTAAAAAATAAAAAAAATATTTAGAAACAAAAAAACAAATTTTCACAGAAAAATATAATTAGTTAATTTGATTACTTTGATAGAAAAATATAATTAAAAGTTTTGCAAAACTCGGGCATAACAGGTAATTTTAATTTATTTAAACTTGGGAAAAAACGGGTTAACATTGTTACTTGTGCATTTTTTGTCAACTTGATTTTGTTTCTAAAATTAAATTTATTGGGAATAATTATTGATCCACAGTTGAACTTTTCATTGCACATAGATTATGTTTGTAAAAAATTAGGGAAAAAAATTAATTTTTGTTTCGTGTTTCAACTTGTTTGTCACTATGGTCTAAAAAGTTAGTATTTAACACTATTATATTGCCTCATTTTAATTATTGTTCAGCTTTACTTATATCTTGTACACAAGAAAACATAAATAGGCTTCAATTACAGAAAAATAAAGCTATGAGGATTATTTTGAACTATGGTAAATATATACTAATTGAATCTATGCTTTCTACATTAAAATGGTTATCGGTAGGAACAAATATTGAAAACTTTGCCACCAATTTATAACCAACTCGCACTACCGCACATCACTTACGATAATGACATCTAGACCGATCTGTCGCTACTACCACTCTGATAGGTTCGCATAATATAAATATTAATTTTAAAGTAATGTTAACTGTAGGCTAACCTAATTTGACACACATTTTTCCCGCCATCTAAGAAACCACAATAAATGTAAACAAAACACAAAGGAGACCAACGTTCTCCCCTTTTTAAATACTGTTTGTCCTGTTTAGTATTCTGTATAGTCTTAAGTGTGTCTAAATGTTACGTGTAATTTTAATAATATCGAATGTGTTCCCACTATGGTAAACTTCTGGGCTTAACTGACAAGTGAGTACATTCCATTCGTTCACCTTTGACTCATTTCAGTTAGCACTGATGATGGCTCATACGCCGAAAGCGCTCTGCTAAGCTTTTAAAATAAAAATTGCTCTGAATACATCTGGTTTGATTGATTTGTATTATCCTTCGAGCAACACAGCCACTTCCCTCTTCTAAATATTGAAAAGGCAAATTTAACATTAATTTTTAAAATCGAACATGGTCTTTTACCTAACTATTTAGCGGCGTTTTTGGAAAAAAGAAAAAAATTCTATCAATACAATATTCGGTCAAAGCAAAACTACAATATTCAACATGTTAAAACCATTGCTTTACAAAAATCACTGTTTTTTTGATGGAATTCGCTTCTTTAACCTACCAGTAAATATTAAAGAAGCAACATCACTGAATATGTTTAATAGAAAAGTTTTTTAAACAATCAATTATAATTTAATTTTAAGTAATTTATTATCTTACACACGTGTATAATGAAATGTTTGTTATATGTACTAGACAGGTGCTAAACAAAGGACATATTATATATATTATATTTGAAGTCCAAAGTTTGTGTGAAAGGACCAAATTATTTTGATGATTTAAAGCAAAGAATTTGACAAAAAATTAGACTAATCGATCCGCAAGTGATAGAAAATGTGTAATTGGGAGGTATTTACCGACTTTAAAAATGCAGTGAAGTAAGTGGATTACAAATTTAACATCAGTTGCAATAAATATTGTATAAATTTTTTAATTTCGTATGTTTTATTAGTCTATTACAGCAATAATAGGACAAATCGCTGATATTTAGGCAAATGTAATACAATATACAAAAAGTATTCAGAAGTGTTTCATTTAAAAAAATTAATGTTGACGCCATAGTTTCTGCTTGAGGTAGCCTATATAGAAAATTTTTATTGCAAAAAATGCGCAAGGGCTAATGTTAATCGACGTATCCAAAAAATTAAAGAAGAAAAGATTACCTTAAATTTAAATGAAATTTATTTCTTTTATCGTGAATTCATATATATGCTTCGAAACATTTAATTTGAAACCATTTTGATAAACGAATCCCTCTAAAGATTCTGAAAATTATTTAATTTTAAATTTACAATTTAAATTTAAATATATATATAAATATATATATATATATATATATATATATATATATATATATATATATATATATATATATAAATATATGTATATATATATATATATATATATATATATATATATCTCAACGAATTATTTTTATATTTATTTATATTTGGCCATGTCTCTGATTATTCCTCTATTGTGGCATATTGACTTGGCATGGCACTAGAAGGAGTTCTAGTGCCTACTCATTTATTGGATTTAGATATACTACACTTTAAAAAATATTTTGAGAAATATGTAAGAAAGTAGACTCGTCTCAGGTTTAGAATCGACTATATTGATCAGATAGAAAATACATATACATTTCGTTAACAATAATATTAATTGGTCTTGATCTATTAACCTACATCAGTGTTGCGACCTAGATTTGACGTTGGGTTATATTTGTTGATACTAAATAGTTTACATAAAGGTAGCACCACATCTTTCCCCTTTTAAAAGAATGGCTTTTATTTTGGGCAAAGATAAAAGACATTCGTTTTAAATAAAATATTTGCCCGTATTTTGAGAAAGTTGTGTTGCTTTGTGAAATACCGTAATTATTAGTATATCCTACCCCTTTTTTTTTTTTTTTTTTTTTCACTATAAAGACTTACTCTTAAAATATTTACAAATTATTATCACTATTACCATAATTATCCTTACACTTATACGTCACACTACTACGATAAATACTTTTATAAAATAATGTTTGCGAATAAGTTATTTACAATGTGTGAGTATATGTCAACATATAATATTACTATACTAATTCTGTTTAATTTGTCGCGACATTAGATTTATATACATACATAATACGTCAATTTTCACTAGCACAGTATTTGTGTACTCTGTTTTTATGCACAGTAATTACTTTCCCTTTTTCACTTTTCACTGTACAATTTACCCCACTTGTACTTATAACTACAAAAGGGCCGTTAAACCAAGGATCAAACTTCGTCCGATTTTCTTTTTTAATGACTACAAAGTCACCTGGGTGTAGACTAAGGCTTTGAGAAGTTCTATCGTACTCTAACTTGCGCTTATCTTTCGCTCTGATTACAAAATCTCTCGCTCGCTGTAAAGAAATTTGAAGTTTATGACGAACTTCTTGATAAAAGGCATCAATATTGTAAATTGGGTCAATATTGTTTGTCAAGTCAGAAGTAAACTCAGGATTTCTTCCAAAAACTAGCTCAAAAGGCGTATAATCATGCAAAACTCCTGGGGTTGTATTAAAGCAAAATGAAAAATATTTAATATACTTGTCCCAATCTGTCCAAGAATCATTAATGTACGACCTTAAATAGTCATTTAAAATTCTATGATTTCGCTCACAACCTCCGATGCTTTGGTGGTGGTAGGCTGTCGAAAATTTGTGATTTATTTGTAGTAGATTGGTCACTTTTTCTAAAACCTCATTCTTAAATTCAGTCCCTAGGTCAGTACGAATCTCTTTCATCGGTCCATATACCAAAATAAAGTTATCTACTATTGCCTTGGCTACTGTTAATGCTTCTTTATTTTGTATAGGCGCGATGATAAGATATTTCGTTAATTCGCATTGCATGGTTACGGCATAAACATTATTGTTATCGCTTTTTGTAAACGGGCCAATAGTGTCTAGGCATACAATATCGAAAGCTCGTTGCGGTGTTGGCGTAATGACCATGGGTTCCTGATGATTAATTTTGCTTTTGTTTACCTGGCATTTTTTACAAGTTTTTACATAGTTTGCAACATCACGTGACATCTTTTTCCAACGAAATTTGGTTCTTAGTTTTTTTAAAAGTCTCTTTTGACCGCAGTGACCGCCGCAAATTGGGTCATCATGATACTTCTGAATAAGTTTTTGTTTTTCATCCTTGTCTATTATAAGTTTTGGGTCGTGGTATAAAAATATTTTTAAATTGTGTAAATAGTCTTGTCCTAGTAATTTAAAATCTTCAAACGTGCACGTACTAAATATTTCATCATTTAATCTTAATTTTAATTTTTGCAAATTGTTTTCACTAGCCATTATTCGAAGCTGAGACAATATTTTCCCTAAAGAAAAATTGCCATTAGTGAAATTCATTTTGCTTTCAGCGCTGATTTTATTTTTACCGTGATTTTCCAAAATTATTCGTAAATAATCTGGCTTAATAATAAATTTTATACTAGGAATTTTAATTAAATCGTAGTTATCATTTGTTTGTATTATATTTAAGTCTTTACCTGATTCGAGAGAACGCGTTTTTGAATTATTTTGGGACACGCATGTTCCCTGTTGTTTTCTAGACATAGACCTAGTTATTGCCAAAATTTGCTTAGACTCTGACGTCATATTCTTAAGATCTTGCATATTAATTCTAGATAACGCGTCAGCTACGACGTTATCCTTACCTTTTATGTATTCGATTTCAAAATCATATTCCTCTAAATCTAATCTCATGCGCATTAGCTCTGAAGAAGGATTTTTCATTGCAAAGAGATAAACTAGGGGTCTATGATCTAATTTAACTAAAAAATGTGTGCCATATAAATAAGGTCTAAAGTGATTAATGCCCCAATGTATGGCTGCTAATTCCTTTTCTATGACAGATTTATTAGTTTCTCCTTTTGTGAAACTTCTTGACGCATATGCTATAGGCAGATCTTGACCATTTGATTTTTGAGATAGAACTGCACCGCAAGCCTCTTTTGACGCGTCGGTTGTCAAGATAAAAGGCTTTGAAAAATCTGGGTGTTGTAATATTTGCGGATCAATAAGCATATGCTTCAGCCTGTTAAACGAATCTTGGCATTCTTTGGTCCATACAAATGGTGCATTTTTTTTTGTTAGCTTAGTTAGTGGTTTAGCAATTTCTGCGAAATTTCGTATAAACCTTCTATAATAATTACAGAAACTAGTAAACCGCCTAACGTCATCGCCGTTTGTTGGAATTGGATATTTATGAATTGCCTCATATTTCGATTCGTCAGGTAAAATACCATCCGCGCGTATTTGATGACCAACGTAACAACAATTGTTTTGGAAAAATGCACATTTGTTTGGGTTTAATTTTAGATTAAATTTACGACAGGTACTAAACACACTTTTTAGATTTTCAAGGTGGTGACCTACTGAGCATCCAATAACAGTTAGGTCATCCATATATAAAAATGCCTTTTCGGGGGTTATTCCCGCAAAAGCGATACTCATCATTCGCTGAAAACTATTTGGACTAACTTTCAAACCGAATGGCAGCCTAGTAAATCTATAAGAACCTTGATTTGTGCTAAAAGTTGTTATATCTCTGGAATTTTCTTCCAAGGGTATTTGATGAAATCCCGATTTAAGATCTAATGTAGAAAAATATTTGGCTCTTCCCAATTGATCTAAAATTTCAGAAATTGACTTAATCGGAAATTTATCAGCACAAAGTTTTCTGTTAATCTGGCGAAAATCGACTACCAGACGCCATTTTTTCTCACCGTCTTTGGATTTTTTAGGAACCAATAATATTGGGCTATTATATTCGGCATACGATGGCTCAATAATATTGTCTTTAAGAGCGCTATTCCCGGCGCGACCAACTGAGAATCCGCTTTTAGTCGTTTAGCCCGTCCGGCAAACATCTGACAACACGGTACCGTCGCGTCGTCACTTGCTTTCCCATCGATCCGCAGCGATCCGGGCTGCATTGCGTTGTGAATTTTTGAGCGGTGTCGTGGTCGACGTCCAGAAAAGCGCTTTATTTTTTTTTTAAGTTTATTCTATTTCTGCTTCATAAGAAGTTTTTGCGCAATTAGTAAAGCATTTATTGGATACGCTTTTGTGATTTTAATCTAAAAAAAAATCTTTAGGCTTATACAGATTTTCAATAAACTTTGTAAAAAAATTGCACCAAAACACAAGACACAAGCGCAATTTTATTCTGCATTATGTTAAAATAGGTTTTTCAAATCAAATAATAAAATGATAAAATATTACTATTTATTACACATAATAACCTATAAGTTATCTATTATCTATAAATATTAGCTTTAATTATTGTGTTTGAGATATTGACAGTTAAAAATCATCTTGAATACACTTTGATATGCTGTAAGTTTATTTTATTTTTGCACTTTATTTTTACCAGATTCGTGCTACGCCCAATTTAGAAATTATGGGAAAATACTGCAATAAATTAAAAAAAAAAGAAACGAACGAAACGTATATTAACAAAAAAATATAAACATATAAAAAACGTATATACATATTTATTAAGGTTTTTACATATTAGGAAATAAATAAAAAAAAAATTAATAAGCTTCTGCATCGATTCAGTTGACAGGTTTTTCGCCAACGGAAGAATTTTAAGTTCTGATAGGCAGCCCTTTTGGATAAAGCGGGTCAACTATTTCTGGTAATAAAAAATTGAAGTAGAAGGCTTTTAATTTTGGTAACATTTGTTCCTCCCAAAATTGTTCGTCACGGCCAATCTAAAAAAATACAGAATACTATAAAGAATTAATTTATGTTTTCAATTAAAACTCTCACCTGTTCAACTAACATGCCAAGAGGGCTCCAAATAATAAAATAGCATGATTGCTTGTTAGCTATAGCTAACTGCCCCTGAACTTGGTAGTAATAATTGTGGTTTTTTTTCAAATGTAGGTGGTTATTTTCCAATGTAGCGAATGTGATCTTTTTTGATAATATTGCTTCGGTTGGAGTCATGTTGGTAATGCTAAATGGGCATTTAACTTCTACCAAATCATGTTCATTAATGCAACCATCAGGGCTCGCTGCCAAATAATATTCTTGTTCACCTATAAAAATTCCACATCGAGACACTTTTAAATTAAATTCATTTTCAAATTCTAAAATTGCTCGGGCCTCGCTTTCACTTCCATATCTTGTAGCATTATTGCCGCTAAAATTTCCATACAGCATCGTTTTTATTGCACCACATGGCGAGGTTTTTGCCCGCATTTTACATATTTTGCCAAAATTTGAGGCAGTAATCCGCTGTGATCTTTCTTGTATCCATTTTGGATTAGAAGCCTGGCCAATTGTAGAATTTTCAATATGTTTTATTTCCTCTGGACTTTTTTTCATATCTTTTAAGATTTCTTTTTTCCTCGAGATAAAAACGTCACTGTTTATTTCTAAAGAAATGTAATGGGCGTCAGGACAATAATCCTTATCAGGAAGAGTTTGTTTTCTTTTCTTATTTTTTTTTTTTGAAATTAATGTTTTTTGCAGTCTTTTAGTTTGATAAAACAGCCTTATCTTTTTACATCTCTGAATATACCGCTTAGTAAAGGAACGAGGGCTTGTGCCTATTGCGGTTTTATGAAGGATTTCATAATAGCTACCACCAGAATTAAATGACAATGCAGCTGCCTCACAGCGAGCTTCATATGAACCTCGTTTGCAAAAATTTATACGCTTGCCACCAACAAATTTGCTAACAATACTGTTATAATGCTCAGCGAGGTTATTGTCCATATTGAGGATTAGGCTGCTTGCATTATCTATAATTCTTTGCAAAGCTACTAAGATGTCTTCATAAATTCCACAAGTCTGCATACTTGGCACTAAATTTGTGTAATTTGGATTATCACACTTGAAATAATTAATTTCTTTACATCTGGCGTGTTCCCCAAATACATGACTTGGGGCATTAGAGATGTCACCCCTTAGCAATTTAATTTTTTGGTCCATCGTGGTGTCTTCTGCGATTCTGTGAGTGGTGGCTTTTGTTATCGCACTTCTTAATCTTAAAAATCTGTTCAAAACCTCTTTTCTTAACGCCAATGGTACAGGTACATTTTTAGAATTACTTCGTTTTTTATCTGCAAATTAAAAAGAAAGAAAGTAGAAAACAATAGATACACATTATATAATTGTATAAGTTTAATAGTATGAGTTTAATAGTGTAAGTTTAAAATTTGCCAATATCATTTTATTTAAATTAAATTTAATTTTCATTTAAATCAATAAACGCATTTCTTAGATACAAATATGAAAAAAAAAATTTTTTTTACAAAGTTTAACACCCTGTATCTTGAAAACAAACCGCTTCCGGACATATTATGTTTATTTAAAAAAAAGTTTATTTTTACATGATTTATCACTTCTAGAAGTTTGTACAAACCTGACACCCTGTATGGCTTATATGTATGTGTAATAAAATACAGGGTGTTTCATTTAAAATGATATACATGGGGATATCGGAGACCGTCAAAGATACAGGGTGGATCAAATGAGAAAAAAGTTGCGCATTTTTGTAAACATATGTCATTGTCATATGTCATATGTCATTTGTAACAATATGCCATTTAAAAATTTTAAAAGCTCCGAGTGGTTCCGAAGATAATCGGAAAATCCGATATTTGAAAAAATCGATTTTATTTTTTTCTAAGCTTATTTTTTATCCGATTTTTTTAAAACTTTAAAAAGCAATTTTCAGAGTAACTTTTTACGTGCTACATGAAGGTATTTTTAGATTTTTAGTACGACGTTTCGTCTTTTGCCGACCATCATCAACTTTTTTTTTCTTATGGACGCTATATTGGATTTTTGCATATTTAATTCAAAGCAAATTTTTAAATAGCATACTGTTAAGCTCAAAAATGCGTAACTTTTTCCCCATTTGATCCACCTTGTATCTTTGACGGTTTCCGATTTCCCCATGTATATCATTTTAAGTGGGACACCCTTTATACTGGTATTAAAATATAAAATATACATACTACATATTTCTCGAATTTTCTTGGCAAAATTTCGCAACAAATGATTCCTGCACTCCACCTTTTGCACCAACATATTACCATAAGGCTTTGATTGCAATAATTTTCGGTGGACCGAGGAATCTCCATCACCAATCATTTTTGTAAATTTTAAATTGTAAAGCTCCATGCTTCTTTTAAAGCCCTCCAATACTATGTCAGCTTCCATCGATGTAGATGTGCCGTTCCAGTTCTTATGACATTTATGTATTGGAACGTCTTTTTTTTTATTTTCGTACCAGGAACATAACGAACAAAATTTATTTCTTATTCCCAGAAATAACAACTTCCCTGTTTTATAGCCAACTATACATGCCTAAAAATTACAAATTAAAACATTAATCATTTATGTAATGTTTTTAGTCAACAGTTAAAAGAAAATACTTATTTTCGATTTTGATATTATTATTATTAGTATTACCACTCCAGATGAAGAATCATAATTGACATTGTAGGATCTCTTTGCCCAAGCCCCATCGGTCACTACGGTAATACATGGAATTCCATCTTTATCCACTTCGCCTTCAATGGTTGCGATTCTAGCTTCTTCAGCGGCAGCTTCTTCCATACTCTTCCATGCGGATTCCCTAATCAAATGACCCACTTTCTCATGGTGGCTGCTAATCGTTTTATAAGACATAAATGGCATATTCATGGAAGCGGCTACTTCATTAATTTGTGAATAGCCTAGTCCGGTAGATATGGTGCTTAAAACCACTGAAGAATTTAGTTCAAGTTGTTGAAATTTATTTTCTTCATTTGAAATTACTTTAGTGACGTTACACATTTTACATTTTAGTGTAAATTCACTATATAATCCGTTTCTCTTTTCTTTAATCAATTCCATATCCACAAGAGTGCAGTCAAACGGTTTATGCCGTTCCCCATTTAAAAATTGTTTAAATAAATATTCAACGTCAAATATCCGCCTACCTGCTATCTCAAATTCATTGCTAAAAAATTAATTAATTTCATATAATTATTTTTAATAAATAATGTATTAAATTATTTACCACTTTTTTCTTTTTTTCGCCGATTCTAAATTATTTTCTTGTTGGCTTTGACTTTTAGCACCATTTTCAAGTTTATTATCATTTTCTATACTAAAATGTAATACGTTTAGATTATAATTAAAAAATAACATGTAATATATACATACCTCATAGAATCTTCAACATTTAACTCACTATAATTATTCAAAATTGTTGGCGATATTTGTTGCTGAGAATCTTGATAATTATAACCACACGAGGGTAATAAATGAAATCATTACTGTAATAAATGAAAGTTATTTTTCTATGGAATATGTTGTATTTTTCAGGATAATGTTGTTGTAAATTCTAAATACTCAAAAAAGTTACCTTAAAAACATTAAAAAGTTAAAAAAGGCACTTCTCTAAATGCTTATAAAAAATCCTATACTAACCTGGATTCCTCGCGAGCCTTTTCTTCTAGATAGTCGACAGAAACAGTATTTTTAACAGAAACAGTATTTTTAAAAGTTTCAGATGCAGTTCTAAAATAAAGTAAGATTAAAAAGTTTTAATAAACCTAAGTAAATAATAAACCTTTATTTAGGTTAAAACTGTTTTATACTTACCTTAAATTATTTATTTTATTAGATCGGGCTTGTTTCATTCTCTGTTTTAAAGATTTTTTATTAATATAATACACATCTTTTTTACCCTCCTTTCGTTTACCCATTGTTTATTATTAAAATTTTTTAAACCGCCAATAAAAATGGTTAACTAATACACAATAAAATAGATAAGAATAAAAAACGCAAAGACAAAAGAAAAAACAATAATAACACGAAACACAACTACCCCAAAAAGCACAAAATCATAGGTATAGAAATTACAGCGGAAAAACAGTAGCATGCAATTACCGAAATTGATATAATATCGAATAGCTCCCCCGTTCGGTGGACGACTCTCGTCACCAGCCAGACAAGCGGCGCACGGCGCTGCGTTGCCAGCTGCCAGCAAAAGCCGCAGGTATTGGGAAATTTAAAGCTGTTTTTTCAATTTTTCGGTTATTGATATTACGCTTTTATTAATTAAAATTTTATATTTTACCATTTGGCTTAATTTTATAATAATGATTTTATGTTCCCGCTATAGACGAATTTTCGACTTTTTTTCATTATTGCAGAATTAAAAACTAAAAAAAATAAAAAAATAAAAAAAACGTTCTGTAGCGGTGTTCTTTAGGAAATTTAAATAACTTTACTCAAAACCGCAGTTAAATATCTTTTAAAATAAAGGAATTACTGAAATAACAGTAATGAGCGGGTGACTAATGCTCTTAAGCATTTTATTTACCTGCGCATTAACTTCGTCTGTCTGTGAGTACGGTGTCCTGTAATTTTTTATGTAAACTGGGGAGTCATCAGTAAGTCTTAGTTTTTGTTCGTAAAAATTATTAGTTGTCAGTAAATCTGATTCTAGTGCAAAAATATCACAGTACTCTTGGCATAAATTAATCACATCATTTTGTAAATATTCCGCTATACCTTGTGTATTTAATTCTCTTAATAATAGATCGTTTCTGTTTTGCTGAGTTGTAATATTTTTGTTTTGAACACAAAGAATGTTGTAGTTGGTTAAATCTGAATGACTTATTTTGGGGTTTTTTAAGGTTACACTATCAAAATTTGTATTTAAAATCCTTATAAATGGGCTCTGACTGGACACTATAGATCCGGCGATAAAAACTCCTGAAGCGATCTCTTTATTTACAATGACTGCGTCGGTTTTAAGATTTTTTAGCGAGTTTAGTTTTCTTACCACTTCGCACCTAGGTGGTATTATTAAAACATCTTCCTCCGGACTATTTAAAATTGGTATGAAAATATCGCCTCTTCTGCTTTTTACCATCATGGTCCAATTACTATAGTCCAGTAGACATTGGTATTTTGTGATAAAATCTCGCCCTAAAATTCCGTCGGCTGGAATTGGAAAATCGTGGCTTACAATATGAAACATGCTGGTAAAAGTACAGTCTTGTATAAAAATATTTGTTTTTGTAGTTCCAATAGAGTTTGTGTAGCCTTCAGTCACGCCTTTTATTTTGCAAATGTTAGACCTATCAACGATTTGTTCAGGGTCAATTTTCGTTCTTTTGAAAATAGAAACGTCCGCTCCAGTATCAACCAGCAAGGTAACTGTTTGATATCCTGTCATTGCTGTTTGGACTGCTACAAAATTTGATAGTGCTAGGTCCATACTATAAATTTTTAGGAGTGCCCCAAAGGACCTTGTTGGGGTTCCTGTGAGTTTTCCTGATGGTCACTCCCCGTATCCATCGCTCTAATATACCTATTTGGCCGTCTAAAGTAGCTGGGTCGACTATTGTAGCCGCGATTACCCCTTCGTTGGTTGTAATGTCTCTCATACTGACGTACGTCGTTTCGCATGGTATTCGGCCTGTGTGGAGGTCTTTGATCGTAGTGGCCTCTTCTAGGAAAATTATTCCTTGATCTACCCCTAAAGTTTTGTCTGTTTGTGTAAAATACTGATGCGCCGGGGGATGCCGGGTTATCAGCGCTGCAATTCACAAATTTCGCCAGAGCTTCTTGCGTGGTTTGGAAGTTTCCGGCTTCCATGATAATTTTTACTTTTTCCGACGCTGCATTGGTGGTTAGAGCTTTGACCGTTGTATTGGTTGTATAAGTCTCTGCGACTTGCTCCGGAACTCCTTCGCCTATATACGCCCTTTTAAGCTTTTGAGCCAGTCCCTCTATTTCAGAGAGGTATTTCTCATCGTTATGGCGTTGCTTTAACCCTAAAAGTTTTGATGACACGGACTGCGAACTTTCCAGTTTTATAGAATTTTTTATTTTCGCATGAATTAGATCCAATGTGTCGCTGTCCCCTACCAAATCTCTTGCCTTACCAATCAGTTTGGTTTTGACATAAGCCACAGCATTCACCTCATGCGTTTCAACATTTGCTTTAAGCAGTGTTAACGCATCAAGAAATGAGGTTAGCTTATCTCCCGAACCGTCAAATTCGCCAGGCAAGATTTTGCTAGCGAGATTAAAAAACTCCATCGTGCTCATAGGCATTTTAGTGATCAAATTTTGTGTCTTGTTCGTCACTGTATCTGTTTGTTGATTGTTAATGTCAGTAATTTCGTCTGTTAGATCTATTTCAACTAGCTCGTCCTTTATTTGGGGGTCTGTTACCTTTACTATCGATATAGGGACCTTGTAATCAACAGCGAGAACTTGGTACGATCTAACAACTCTATCTCGGGAAGTGTTAAAAATAGGTTTAATAGAGTTATATTGATTTTCGTTTAAATTTGGATAAATTCCTGCTACTGTTTGTACAAATTCGTTATATAATGTTAATAAACTATCCCTGACCTGGTTTCTGACATTTCCTGATTTGGGCACCTGTGACTTTAATACTCTTTTTGATTCCTTTATAATATCATCTTTCAAGTTTGATAGCTTGGCATAAACGTCCTCAAAACTTAATTTTACGGTTGACATAGACAAAATTTAATCTTAAATAATTCTGCTCTGTCTTATATTAAAAATTCATTCATTCGAATTAACCCATATGTTTAATTTAAATTAAATAAATAACTATATTGTTTCGTTAACATTAGCCTAAAATATGTTAATTTAATTAGTTACTCTATACGAAAATAAATAGCTACCTATTATTTACCATATCACTAACACTACTCGGTAGTAATAAGATCCTATCCCATAAAATAAATAGTATATTATCTCTTTGATGTTAATTAAAAAAAATGCATATAAAATATGGTCGTTTGACGCCTGTAACGAAATACTACTCTAATCTAATATGTGCCTGTCTAAGAAAAAAAAAACTGACCTCTGCTAAACTAAATAGTATACTTTAAAATGCTTTGCAATGTCATTTAAGTGAATGTCCTCATAGAATCTAACGTTTACACCTTTTTTGAAACTATTAAATTGTCCTTGTGTCAGCGACTTGGTAAAATACTACCGTTTATTATTCCTCGGAAGTAAATGGGAAACTGCGTGGAAACTGCCATAACAGTTTGTGCCCAGAAACCGAGATCCAAAAGGTTGACAAAACAAATATTGGTACATACCAGATATCGCCTGCTTATATATTTTTAAATTCTCGTTCTTACACATCTGGCTGTAAGCTTTAGGCGTCCTCCGTAGACGTCCTTTGTCCCTGTGGTGCCCTCAGATATATGCTTCTGCCTATATCTCGTTTCAGACTCCTTCGGTACATTTTTCGCACATTGAGGACAGTCAGTATTATTACGCACACGGCTATGATGTACAGTACGATGCGGATGTCGTTAGGGACGCTCATTTTATCTTCCTCAACGATAAAGTTCGAGTTAACCACTCCCGTACTTGTAACGTCACTTTCCTTCGAAACGGATTTTCCCATATTTACGAAGTTTAAAAAATAGGGATTCTCACTTTTCTACCGAAATAGCGCGTTACTTTTAGGTAAAGAAAAAAAATTAAATTTTTTCATTTTACGGGACTGGCAGGATCGCCATGTAAGAAAGTAGACTCGTCTCAGGTTTAGAATCGACTATATTGATCAGATAGAAAATACATATACATTTCGTTAACAATAATATTAATTGGTCTTGATCTATTAACCTACATCAATGTTGCGACCTAGATTTGACGTTGGGTTATATTTGTTGATACTAAATAGTTTACATAAAGGTAGCACCACAAATACAAGTAGATTATTAGTAGATATTAGGGCAAGTAAACTATTAATTTAAGGAAAAATTGCAAGAAGAATATAAAAAAGTATACATTTTTGAATTGGTAGGTAAGCATTTCAGTCTTTTTATCATACAGTATTATATTTTGGCTCTAATGAAATCAGTTAAAGAAAGATATGCCAAAATATTACTTATTTATTTAAGTACTATTATCACAACATTTTAACTTTCATTTTTTTTTACTTGTTTTACATATTTTAAACTAGAATGTTAAATTGTAAAAATGATTACTGGAAAACATTAATATCGTATTTTAAACTAATATTTAAGGTTAATATTAATAGCAGCTTTAATTAGAAAATAATCTAGTATTATAATAATAAATGACGAAAAAATATCGCATATTTTTTAAATGTCCTTAATGAAATAAAATATTGTTGTAAAATACTTTAAAAAAACAAAAGATAGTAGACACTCTTATATCTCTCAGAAAGATAGATATTCAATTTGAATAAATTTTTAATTTGGCTTAGCTGCTTTGTGAACAGATAATTATAAAAGCTTCAAAAACAATTTTATGTTTTATTCCTTTTATCTAAAAAACTCAAAAAATCAATGATAAATGGCCATCAGAGCCAGAGCGTATGCAAGAAGCTTAACAAATTTATTAGTCATTAAGCTGTCTGCTGGTGATGCTCGCTCACTGATGTAATATGGTTTTGTTAAATATGCTAATTCATTATTGTAATTTAATAAAGGCTTCCAAATGAATCTACTTTAGGTTTTCGTAATATAAAATAAAATAGTATTGAGAGAAAATGACCACTAACTTATTATATTGCAAATTATATTTTTTAAGCATCGATTTGATGGACATTCCAATTTTGTTGTCAAATTTATAAAATTTGTAGAACAATAATCTACTCAAGAAATTTGTAAACCTTACGATTGATAATTAAAATTTGTAAATATTATCTACAGAAGCCAATCATTAATATAAAAAACAATTATGATAACATGCTGCAGACTAGTTTAGGGCCTTAGAAAATATGATAATATATCTTTTTATGAATAACAGAAGAAAGTAATTTTTTTACACCACCGTAAGTCATTTATTACTTTACTTTTACTAAAACATAAATTTATTTTGAAATCAGAAGCATATAATAAAGATTTCAGAAATATTATTACTTTTACTACTTCTTGTTTTTTTTTCTTTGTTAGATTTTGAAGATTACGAAGGACGTCTAATTAGAAGCATTTTCTTCTAATTTTTATAGTAAAAAAAAGGATAAGAGTGGACCATTACTCTAACTTATATATTTAGACATCGGAATTTTTTAAGAAATTTTCGCATAAATAGTCAAAATCAAACAAGTTTATTACCAAAAAAAAAAATAGTTATAAATATAATTACATGAGAAAAAAAACTGATAATTTTTGGTAAAAGGAACTGCTTCGCGCTTATATAAAACCGATAGCGCAAGTTGCATGAAACAGGCATTAACAAGAAAATGACATTATAAACCATCATATTGAAACTGAAAAGATTATAAATAAATAAAAAAAGGCCTTACTAACCTAAAAAAGAACAAAACTAAAACTAAGACTAAAACTAAAAAGGGCAAAGCAATTTGGCTAGCATGCGACGGAAGGCAACAAGAAGAGATAAAAGAGAACTTACTACAAAAGAAATATTGAACAGGCCAGCTTATCTTTGGTCTCAGTTGATTTTGCAGTTATATTAAACATACTACTGGGCATCTCGTTGTCAATCGAGAAGAATTTGCTTAACCTTGGTGTAAAATTTATTAAGTGACAAATCTTTAATATTATTTGGCAAGTTATTCCACATTGTAACTCCGACAACCGAAAATAACTTAAATAATAATATAAAATAATAGAAATTAAATAAATAGAAAATAACTTGTGGAACGTTACTTGTTCTTTGTTGAGGTATCCTAAAACTTCTAGCATTATGGGTATTATGTAAATGCGAACGGGTATTAAATAACTTATTTAAATAAGGGGGTTGACCCGATTTTTTTATTTTATATATAAAGGCATATAAGTGTAATAATTTTCTTCTCCTTTTCATATTTAGAATAGAATTTATGTTTAAATAAGGTGTGATATGCTTTCGATAGGCAGTGCCATAAGAAAATCTTACACAGCTATTTTGCAATTTTTGTATAGGCCTAGAACGCTCAGATGTTGTAGAATTAGAATATACGATATCACCGTAGTCGAGTACGGAAAGAATAAGGCTATTGCAGATATAATATTTAGTTTAACTCTTTAAGACATTTTTGAATCTGTACAGATTTCTAAGACGCATATAACCTATATTTAATTTATTCTTAATATGTGACTCAAAATAAAGGTTAGAATCTAAAGTCAATCTTAATATTTTCACTTCATTTAAAACTGAAATTTTTTCTCCATTAATCACAATATTTATATATCTATATAGGTGTCTCAGAATTCCTGAATTACAGCTGATGTTAGATTTAGCAGGGTTAATTTTCAAGTTATGCTCATTGGAATAATTAACTATGTTAAGTATATCCGATTTAATTTTTTGCTCAGAAATATTAAAATTTAAGAAATTTAATGGCACGTATATCTGAGAATCATCAGCATATTGTTGTAATTTATAATGTTCAATACAGTTATGCATATCCGCAACATAAATCGAAAATAAAAGAGGTCCTAATATGGAGCCCTGAGGAACACCAATTTTCAAGTCAAGATATTTTTACTGCTCCAAACTTTCATTGTTTTTAAACACCGAATGTAATCTATTTTTAAGATAGGAATCAAAAAAAGAAACTGTGGATTCGGAACAACCAAAATATTCAAACTTTGCAAGGAGCATTGAGTGATTTATTGTATCGAACGCTTTGCTAAAATCAAGCTTCGCCATGCAAGTACGCCATGTAAGTCTTATATTATCTAACATTCCCACCAGACTAGTAGTTGTACTATAATTCCTTCTAAATCCTGATTGCATATCTGGAACCAAATGAGTTAACAAAATTATAAAGTTGTTGGTGAATATGCTTTTCTAGAATTTTAGAAACTACTGATAAAATACTTATAGGCATTATGTCTTTTAGTTCTTTTGGATTATAGATTTTTGAAATGGATCTTATAAGTGCTTTTTTCCAAATATCGAGATATATATTTGTAAGAATGCAAGTATTTAAAATGTTTAGAAGTGGTTTTTTACAAAAAGGTAGGCAAAGCTTGATATCATTTATACAAAGTCCATCAGTTCCTACAGCATTTAATTTTATGGTTTTAATTATAGTGTTAACGTTAATAAACGTTAATAAACTTTCTTCATCAAGAAGACTTATATTTAATTCTTGCCACTATTCCATTTATTTTCGTTGTAAAAATTTAATATATTATTGTTAATTTGGTTAACACATTGAGGAAAATAATTATTTAGGGCTTCTCGATTACTAAAATTACAAGGCAAATCGGTATTCTTTGATTTAGTCAAATGTAGTTTATTTAGCATTTTTCCAAAAATCACGAACGATTCTTTTTTGTAGAAAGTGTGTTAAAACATGATGTTTTTCCCGCTGAATAGCATGTTTCATATAGTTTCGCAATTGCCTATAAAAGTTTATATTTAACTCAGTTTTTTTAAATATTTTTGCAGTGCTTTATCTCGGAGCCTCATAAGCAATTTAATATTGTCAGTCATCCAGGGCGTAAATGGTTTATTTTTAATAGTTTTAGTCTTAATTGGCGCATGTTTGTCAACTAAATAAAGTATATTCTTGTTAAAAGCCACAAGTTTATCGTTAACGGAATTTAGGTAATAGACACTATCCCAATAAAGTCTTAAAGCGTCATTCTTAAATAAATCCGTATTAATAACATTATAATTCCTAAATTTCATTTTAAAATGTCCCTCTTTGCTTTCAGGAAATTCAAAACAACAGAATACTAAGTTGTCATCACTAATGGTTTGTGGCAAAGACATCGACCGACCGTTAATTGGGAAATGTTTATTAATAATAATGACATCAAGTAGGGTACTTGTATTGTTAGATATATTCCATCTTGTAGGCTCGGTTATTACTTGATTTAAATCAAATGTGTTTAAGAGTGCTAAAAATCTGTCAAAACGTCTACACTTCTTTAGTAAATTAATATTAATAACCCCCATAAAAACCACATGGTCAAATAAAGGAACAATATTTATTTTGTAAATAGATCCTCAAGGGAATCAAGAAAACTGTTAATATCTGATGACAACTAAAACTTACTGAACTTACTAAAAACCGTTTTGTACCTGGATAAAAGCTTCGTTTATTTAAATATATTTACGTATACAGAGTGGCCCTTTTTTAAGGGGCAATTTTTTTAATGCTTTAACCCCTTAACATCAACCCCTTGACGGGGGTTGCAACCATCCTTCAAATATAAATAGGAGTGGGGGTCAAGTAATTATTTTAAAGGTCTTTTTATTCTAGTTATGTTTGACAAGTTTGAATTTGCTAACTTGAGTTTTTGCAATACGACAGCTTGTCAAAGATTTTGAAACAATACCATTGTTTAATAGTTTTAGCGCTAATTAATACTGTATACTCTGCTTGCACGGTACGGTACGACTCTACTGCAACGAATGTCGGAATCGGAATAAGACTCGGAATCGCAATGACCCACCCTGGTAGGCCTGACTCCTTCCATATTTACGGCAGAAAATTAGAAAATGTTTACAACATTTGCGAACCATTTTCGGAATCAGTATTTGGGTCAAAAAAAAATGCAATTGAGGATACTCATAGGAAATTTAGAAAAACGGTACGAATGAATAAGAGGTGACGTTATATGGAAAACAAACTTAATCTCAATCTTTAAAACCAGGAATTTTTTATGAAAATGTGTTCACTACAGGTACCCAATGAAAAATTATGGAAAACAATAGTTTATGATTTTTTTTACATCCGTTTATGATTTCCTGCTTAAGAAGTGCCTTCTTCTAGCAGACCTTTCTAAGTTATGTAACCTTTAGAACTTGTATAAAAGGAGATGTAAACAGTGTATATAAAATGGAAGGAAAATTCATGAAAATAACTAAAAAACATAAATTTTAGTGATGAAAATCTGTCGCTTCTAGGCATTCATTGTTCCTCACTATCATAAGAATAACCAGGACTGAAAACAACGAAGAGTAATTCACATATTCTAGAATTAAATATAAACGGTGCAAAACTATTTAAGTTTTCTGATAAAATACTGCCTGGGCTAACCCAGAATTCTATTAAATAAAAACAAGTTGTTGTAACTTTATTACAAAGAATAACAGAAATTTGAAGCTTGAGAAAAGAACAATAGAAAAACAAAATATTTAAATGAGATTTAGAACCAACAGACTAAACGCAAATTAGAAATAAAATTAAAATGGAAAAATTAAGAAAAACGTTAAGATCAAGTAAGCAAATTTATAGATGCCAAATTGTTACTTATTCTTTCTAAACGTAATTTATATATCTTTTAATTTATAAATTGCATACTCCGTTACGTCCATACTATAATTACAATTGAGTATCCCATACTTCACCACGTGTCTTCTGAGAATTATCATTATTCCGTCTAAGTTTGCAGGACCACAGTCTTATGTTCCAATTTAATTATTATCTATTTAATATTTATTCATTACTTAGTTAAGATTGATTGCGTTTAAGTATATAGTTTTATACTATCACACGAATAAGATTAAAGTAAGTTATGTTTATTTTAATATAAATAAAATTTATTTAACATCCTTAACTCAATCCATACGATCTGCCTGAAGCCGGTTTTCTAAGGTAAGAATACTCGGCGTTCACGCTGCTAACACAAGATCACAGAATATTTTGTAATGATCTGGTCTAAAAATTTAAGTATCCCGATTTAAATTTGTTTCTCTAATTTTTAAACTTTAGACAGTCTAAAATCTCATTACTTATATTTTAGTACTTAATTATTTATAGCGAAAATAGATATCAATAAGAGAACCAAATGCACTTTTAAATTCTTTTTCTCACAAAAAGTACTCCCTATGTATAAATTAGAAAATTGTTCGGCTCTCAATTTAAGTTAAATTCAACCAAATTTCATACAAGTGACTTAATCGTAAAATTTATCCAGTTCTCTCCTCGTCAAGTTAGGCATGTCATAAAATTTGATTAACTCTGAATTAGACTGTTCAGCTGATGAAGGCAGTGGCATAAATTTTCTTTTTCGAAATTGCTAAAAGTTATTAATTTGGCTATTAATTACTGAGTACAGGGTGCGGCATAATTGTCTCCCTGTTTTTAAGGCCTAATAAAAAAAATGTTATTTGAAATACAAAGATTTTATTTTTTTATTTTAAAAGTACAACTAAAACATTTTTGTCCTATGTGGTTTTGAAGAGAATATCTGGCAAGTGCCGTCCACCATTATCGAAGCACTGGTGCAAGCGACTTCTGAAGTTTCGCATAACTCTTGCAAGCATTTCTTGGGGTATTCTGCGAATTTTCCGGCGGATTGCATCCTTTAGTTGTCTAATAGTCGTTGGACGATGTTTGAAGACTTCAGCTTTTAGGTAACCCCACAAAACGAAGTCGCAGGGCGTTAGGTCGGGCGAGCGTGCAGGCCAAGAAATATCGCCTCTCAGAGAAAGCAAACGTCCGGGGAACATTTCTCTCAAAACTTGCATTGAAGCTCAAGATGTGTGAGCTATTGCCCCATTTTGCTGAAACCAGGCATCTTGCACATTGAGTCCTGCAAAGGCTGGGGCGAAAAAATTGTGAATCATCGCTATATAGCGTTCCGAATTGACAGTAACAGCGTGATTTTCTTCTTCAAAGAAGTAAGGGCCAATTATCCCCATTTCAGACACGGCGCACCAAACGTGTCACTTTCTCACTATGTAGAGGCTTCTCGTGTCTCTCTCAGGATTCTCAGCGGCCCAATACCGAAAGTTTTGCTTGTTTACCCAGCCAGACAGGTAAAAATGTGCCTCGTCACTAAAAAAAACTGCGCCCTGAGGTAAATTTTGAAGCATAATTTCACATGCAGCACGTCGATTGTTCCAATCACGTTCTGATAATTCCTGTCTAGAACCATCTTGTATGGATGAAAACGAAGATCCTTGTGAAGAATTCTTCGCACAGTGCGGTTAGATAAACGAAAGGCAGCTGGGTGTCTCCGTGCAGAACGTCTAGGTGACCGTGAAGATGAGCGTCTCACAGTCTCGATGTTTTCGGGTGTCCGAGCTATCCGTGGCCGTCCACCTCCTTTTTTGATAACAGATCCAATTTCTCTGAAGTTCTCGACCCACAACACAATTGATTTTCGGTCCGGAACTCCCTCATTTCGCGGAATTTGGAACCTTATCCGGAACGCTCGTTGCGCAGCAATAACTGACCGATTTTCGCGGAGGTACACTTCCACGGCGAATGCGCGCTGTACGTTGGTCCACATGATGCTTCAGACTAAAACATGTTTAAAAAAAACTGTTTCCCATACGGCTCTTAGTGGCGGTATCACAGATGTAAATATGCTATTACATGCTCCATGCGGAGCTATTTACATCTGTGGCGGTACCCCCACTATTCTGCGACGCCGCACGGCATTACGAGGGAAGGTTAAAAATAGGGAAACAGTTATGTACTTTAGGAAAGATTTTCATTAACAATACTTCTTATTACTTTTAAATTTTTAAGTATTGCCTCGCGAGTAATTTGCAAAGTTAAATTCAGTCAAAGAGTTCCTTTGTAAGTTTAGAAATATGTTAAGAATAATTATAATGTATTATAAAGTGTTTTGAAAATTTAATGTTTTATATAAGCAGTCAAGGTATTATCTAAATTGAAAAGATCTAATTTATATGTTGGCAAGCATACCCCAAGTGAAAATAAATAATCCGCATCCACAGAGATATACAGTTCATACGAAAGACGTTATTGCTGCTATGAAGTGTAATGTTTGTAGAGACCTGAATAGGTAAATTTGCGCACAGCAACCCAAATCTGAGATTATTGATGAATCGTTCGAGAACATGATTCATCGGCAATCTTAAATTTCGGCAAATAGTTTTTAAATAAACAGAACTTTCAGGTATGGGATATCACACCGATAAATTATTTCTTATACGGATATGTCAAGTGGTAAGAATACGGCAGCAATGGTCAACTTGGAAACCAATTTTTTTATTGAGGAAATAACAGCATGAGAGACAGAAAACAAGAAAGAGTATTTATTATCTAGCTTTAAAAAAAGTCGCTAGAATTATCTCACTCGTTTACTGAGTTGTTTATGTCTTTCATGTCAAAAAAACTTTTAATTTTTGCTTATTGCTAGTTTATGAATGAGGTAATGGTTTATACTTTCTGTTTTCACTAAAAGCACACCAAAGTCTTAAATATTTAATAAATCCTTTGAAACTTTTTTTAAAATTGTTTAAAAGTCTACAATATGCATTTCATCTAGCAAAAATTCACAATTTTTTAATCTCTCACAATACAATGAAGTGAAATGTCAATGCACGTATTATGATTGTTTTTTATTTTCACGTCAGTCTAAAAAATATTCTGGGAATTATTATTATTATTATAATAATGCATTAATTAGGTTATATAAAATTTTCAGTAACTTTATATGAGTCCAATAAGCTAATGAACTATTTACGCTTTAAATTTTAATATTCTATTAAATTTTATTTGTTGTTAAACGTCCTATTTAAAAGCATTTAGATTTACTTACCGTTTATTAGGAAGATCTGTTTTTATTTTTATATTTTTATTAAGTTCATACTAAAATAGCAAATGACAAAAATATATTATATGACAGATTTCCTAATTATTGATTTATACAATAATAATGAAATATAGTAAAATTTGTCGCAATCAACTTCTAAAGGTTGACTTTTATGATGATTTGAAGTTATCGATTTTCGAGTGTTTCATTTTTATAGACAATCTAAGAAACAAGATATTGTAAAAAAATTGAACAGCTATGATAAATGATCAATTAGAAATCATTATTTTAGGCAAAAAGATACAAAAAATTCCTATATCAAAAATGTAGACAATTACGACACACAAAAGTGTAGATAAACAATTATTGTTTTAAATAAGATATTTTCGAGGAGAATAATAAAAGCTATGTTATTTAGACGAATAATAAATATTGTAAACCCCTCCGTGCAACGCAACACAATTTTTCCTAGATTCCAGGAAAGGATAGGGAGGCCACAATCATTTAATAAAAAAGTTCGGTTGTTTTTTTACATGATATTTACTCCTTTCTCTAAATATTTTTTCTTCTTTACAATGGACTCGAGTCATTTTTCGACTGCCACCTAGATTAGTTTTTATTTATTTTCATTTTTTGTGAAGACAAACACAAACAACTATATCCATGTCAGGAGTCAAACCTGAGAGCACACAATCACAACCCAAACATTTTTTCCATGACGCCACGGGTCGGCTCTATATTTTAATTGGCCGTATTTGAAGCTATAGATGGCTAAGAATAGAAGAAATGATAATTCTAGAAACTCTTTTCTAGTGTAGCAGGAGTAAATTAACATTTCTTTATATAAATACCATAAACCTATGAAAAAAAAATGTTAGTCGGCGAATTATTTTTTTTAAGATTAGTTAAAGCGCAACAGACACCACTTAGAAAATAGTATTTTCAGTTAATAAATTTCCAGACTTTTGTTTGACTGTACAGCGACTATAAATATTGTTGGTAGAAATTTGGTGTATATTAATAGTGCTAGGATATTCTTCTTTAGTGACCATATAGGGTAGCATAGCAGGTTAACAGGTGGCAGATGACAAGATATTTGTCAAATCAGAGTTAATATACAGGATATTTTATTGGAAAAGGAACATGTTTTTAAGGAAAATGTGTCATTAACGCTTTATTATTTATGAAAATAAAAATTATAAATTATTTAAGTACAAAGTAGAAGTAGTTGCTACGCTTAAAATCGTGTTAACTATTAACATTTTATTTAATTAAATATTGGATAAGAACGTAAAAAAATTGGAACTACTTAAGATATCTAACAGTTTCCTCTATGCTTGACTTTTCATAAATCTCTGGATTATTTCACAATTTAATACAAGCATTTGTAGCGTTTTTATTTTTTTGGGGTTGGGTTGGGTTGGGCTTTTATAATGTAATAATTTAATATTGTATGAATAGTACTGATCGCGAGTCTAGTGTCTAGTTAATGGCATTATAAAAATAAGAACTCCTAGATGGCGCTAGCTGTTCTTCGCCGATCTGTCTTTGTCATCGGTCACGTTCGCCATGCTGAAGGATCAACTTTTACGTATTGGCATTTTCGATACCGGCCTGCTGTTTTGCCATTGTTTTTCCTGTAATTTGAATACTTTGCCTTTTGAGATTACATTGTTTCCATACTTGCTGCAACTTAAAGCTAAGCAAGGCAACGTTGTATTGTCAATTATTGTAAAACTGGGCCTGGTGGGATTCTGTCGAAGAGATACCCAGAAATTGCATTTTGGCTTTCTTTCCAAATGGTATGGTCTTCAGGTTAACAAGTTCAATTGGTCGAGGTTGGGATTCGACCTCATAGCACAGTCTAACACAGACTCGACCCTTTTCGACTAACTATCCGCACCTGCCGATGCCGCCCCTCTCGCCTATCGGAGTTTATCGATCCCCCGCATGCGGGGGATTTATACCGGTTCGTCGACGAAATGTGGTTATAGGACTGACTCGGTTCAGTTTATTTTTGACGTTTACCGAGTGTGCCAATATTTTTTGTTTTTGTGAATTTAATATTCTGTCATTTAGTTCTAGTTTTACGGAATTTTACTTTAATATAATTTATATTAATAGTAGTTGTTTGGTAATGGCTTCTCACGCACATTACTGCTGTGTTAAATCTTGCAAAAAAAATTTAAACGATCCAAGTGTTTCTTTTTTTTGTATTTATATTGTTAATAATAAATTAAATAAAGGGTGTCTGAACCAAATGATTCCTCTTAAGTAACCAGGTAAATCAAAAAAATAAAGATAATCGGTACAACCCTACGCTTTTATTTTTGAGAATAATAATGCTGGATTGAATAAAATAAGAAATAAAATAAGACTAAAATAAGAGTTCAATTTACACAAACCCCCACAAGGCATTTATACAGCAAAATAAACTAAGAAGTTGACCAAAATGCAACTAATATTTTATTTTTATTTGAAAACGAAAGTACGCACCGCGTTTTGGTCAGAAAACCCATTGAAAGACAAAGAGATAAAATTTACCTGGTATGTAATTGGTCAATTTCTTGAAATATACCTGGCATATGATTGGTAATTCCTTATTTCTTATTTTATTTTATTTTGCTGTTTAAATGCATAAATGTCATATAAGGCTTTATTTTATTCTATTTGTCTGTATAAATTCAGCTTAACTAGTCGGCAATTAAGGCGTACATTTAGGTTTACACCCTTTATATTAGGTACACCTTTATTAAGATTAAAGGGTTTTTAGAGGATTCTAGTTTTCTTAACAACATTCCTAAGGTTTTGACTCAAATTTAAGCATTTTATTAGTATTATAAAAAGAAATAAAAGCAAAGAAAGAATGGCGACTGGATGCATACATAAATATATTACCTACTACCTAGTTGTTGTTTATTTAATGTGTCACAATGAATAAGCATCAAAACTCATCAAAATATTTTAAAATAAAAAAACCTTGATTTTACCCAATAATATTATTAAACTTCATACTTTCCTTATTGCCCCCGTAAACGCATTTCTAATGTGAACTTTGTGGACGGACTTGTATCCTATCATGCGAGGGGTGCCGGCGTAGTTTACAAGTGATTTACGACCGCTTATAAAAAAAGGCGGCATTTTGAGGCGATCAAAGAAGTGATTCTACTTGTTGAAATCTATATACTTTGCTCATAGTTACCTCATGGCGACACTATCTATATAATGTGAAAGATTACCTTAATACACTTTATAAAAAACCCTCCAACATCTTGAGTTAAGCTTGATTCCTATTCTTTGTTAAACGTTTTCTCATGGTTTTTAGGACCGCCATTTTTGAAGTTTCACGTGTTAATTTTAGGGCTTTATGCCGGGTCCTAAACCAAGTCTTAAGTAAGATCTTAGGTTAAGGGGCCATCCCAAGACCATCCCGAACCATCTCAGGTGCTGTTCCCATTTCCCATCCTAAATTAGAGTTTTATGAGGAATTATTGCTTCTTCATGACGTTATTGATTGGAACTTAGTCAGCTGCTGTCCATGAATCAGCATAATAAGTTACTAGGTCAAGGAAGATAAAAAGAACGTGTAAGCAATGTCATGATTTCTGATTTGTTATTGTTATTTGATTTTGGGACTAGTTGGAATATAAATTAGCCATATTGGCTAATTTGAAATGAAAATAATGAACATTGACAAGAAATAGCATATTTTGATATTATAATATTAATAATTGAAGCTTATTTTGTGTTTTATATGTGTATTTCTAAACACCCTTTTTGTTTATGTGAGAACCAATTTGCCAGTTAAAGGTTCTTGCAACTGCTCTTTAAATAGACATATTAAACTGGATGGCACCCACACTTTAAAAAGTAAACATCTACAGTATAATTTATGCCAACCCATCACCAATTAATGTTCTCCAGTATTTGGTGAAAAGCTGCTCCTGACTCTATCTCTGACTCTATTTAGCAAATAGCAAAATTGGTAAAACATTTTGAATAAATTTAAAATAAAATTTGTACCGTTATTTTTTTTGGAAATATATGAGATCCACGAAGCTATTGTCATAGAATTCACAACATACAAAAATTCATGTTATATTTTTGTTACATTAGCAGAAAATTTTTAGGAGTATGCTTCTCATGTAGCTCTTGAATTTGCAGCTCCCCAATATACATGTTTCTTGAATGGGGCAAAGTACTTCATTTCAGAGAATTGAGCCATATTTTCTGACTTCCCTCGCATTTTGTAAAAATAATAACACTGTATGCACGATCTCTTATAAATTGAACATCATTTATAAAAAAGCATTTATATCTTTTTTGATTTTGAATAAACCGATCCGGCTAACATTCAATCTTTGAATTTCGCCATAAGCTTCTAACCTTAAAACTTGTTAGATATGATAGGGATCAGGTCTAGGTTTCTGTCGACGTCGCCAAATTATAACATAATCTTCTGCTGATTTCTGGATTACTATAAATCAAATCCATGATATTCTCTTTCACCGCAAACCATTTATACCTAAATAACCCTTTCCTAATATTCAATTAATTTCATGGTGGAAAATATACATATAAATATACAATGTATATATAAATATAATATGTAGTAAGTAATTCATAAACAGAAATTGAGATTTGAAATATACAGTTAAGTAAAATCTGTATTGTTGTGACGAATTCATAATGGGTTGTTTATTTTATTGGTTATTACCCCACTTATAGCAAAAATCAATTTAGAAAATAATATCTCACATGCTCAAAAATTGAAAAGAAAAGGAAAAAAAAACCTATTCACGTATTCAAAAGATATATGAACTTAAATCTTTAATGATACTTTTCGTTATACTTCATTTAATTTAAGTTCATTAATATCTCAGCTTGTTTCTTCTTTTGAGTATCCTACCTAACTTTATTAATTTTGAAAATGACAAAAATAGCGAGAAAACCTCCTTTTTTAATAAAAATACCTAATGTGAACCAACCTTTCAGTAGTTATATCTACAACCGTTATTGAGGTAAATAAAGTTAAATTAAATTAAAAATATGAACAAAATATTCTTATCTTTTAAATTTCATGTTAATACTTCCTTCAAAACTCCTTCCTAATTCGACAATACTTTAATAACTTTTTTATATAATATCACGGTTGATCAATAGCTTGACAAACTCTTTTAAAAGATAACAAAAAATTCGTTTTTTTCTTTAAAATTTCTTTAATTTTATAACTTACTTCTTTTAAAATTAAAGAAGTGTGATCTTAATGTAATTTAATGATAGAAAATATATGAATATCGTATATTTTAAATTTTTAATTAATTTTGACAATGCCCTGTTCTACCTCTCTTAAAAAAAAAAGAAAAAAGTATATAAAAGAGATGTTTAAAAGAAGAAACGAGCTCCTTAGCTCGAGCTTAGCTCGGGTTTATTAAAATAACAAAGTTGTTACTATTTTTTAGTATAAGCGGCAATGCTGTATTGCTAAAAAAATTTTTTAAACGTTAGATCACTAGCTAAAATTCATAATACCAAATTTTCATACTCCAATATATAATACTCCAATAATTCTTTCTAAACAAAATTATCCAATTTGAAAACAAATTTTAATTAATATATAAGGTTACAAAACTTCTCAATTCACATAACAAACTCTAATGCATCACTGCCTGTAAAAACACGGTATTATTTCTTTTAAGGGATAAAGTCAGAGGAAGATGCCAGCGATAAGTAAGAAAATTCTTTTTAAATTCCAAATGTTTTTTAAGGAAAAAATCTTTGTGTCGATACTTTTGCGGGGTGTCTTGATTATTTTTAACGTTATGCGGCTATCACGACAGCATGCTACTTTTTTGTGATGCTAAAGGTGTTCACAAAATTTTCATAGTCCAGTTAGTTTATAAGATACAGATAATTGTAGAAATTATTTTTAAACCCCTCTCATATCTCTGTTATCCTTTGGCTTATCGACAACCTTGTGTATTTATAGACTATACACTTTTTTTACCGTTTCAAACAAAAATATTTAACACGTAACACAAACACTAAAATAAATGACCATTTTCTAAAATTAAATGCTTAATTTAGTAGTATGCCATGAATAATAATTATAAACAATTGATAGTTGAATCGAAGGGTGATGTTGAAAATGATGACCATTTTCTTTAATGCAAAATTGCACATCTTAAAATAATAATATATAATGTAGTTCCTTAAATAGCATTAAAAATTTGAAGATTTTGAAAGGCTAAATGAAATGCCTCTCAAAGTCGTATCGTGTTTTATATACTTCATTTATATAAATTCCCATTAAAGAAGTGTAGAACTGAGAGATCTGGAGACCGTGTAGGGCATATTATAGGTCCCTTGGTACATATACATCTTTAAAAGTTATTATCAATCAATGCCCTTAAGAACCTAAGATTATTAGACTAATTAATTGAAGCACCATCTTACAGAAAAGCAGCATAAATATTGGGCTAATCGAATATTTTAGAGCAGTCCAGGAATAACTTCTATTTGTCTGCCCAAATCATGATAACTCCGAAGCATCCTTGTTGTGCCTTCTCAGACAATAAATACTGAGTTTCTGTACAAGGTGTTCCATTTTGGGCACTTTTGCGGAATATCTCCGTTATTTTTAGAAAAAGAGAGTTCCGGTTTTCGCGATTTTTTGCTACTTTTTCGTAAAACTAAAGATGCTGTTAACAAAATTTTCATACAGGGCATTTTTGAAATTTTTGCATGCGTGTTTGTCTCCGTTATCTTTAAAGTTTTTGTAAAAGTAAAAACTCATTCTTATAGATTTTTTTCATAGAATGCATCATGTAGATATATTTTTTTTTGATTAATAGTTTTTGAGTTATAACCCAAACTTATGCTTTTTTAAACGGAACACCCTGTGTATTTATAGTTCATAATATTGACCTTTTTTTTACCTTTTTAAAGATATATAACAGTATGGACTTATTTTCAAAAATACGCAAATAATAATTTTCTTTGTTAAGAGCGAATATCTTAGCGAGTTAATGAGAAAATCTTTCTGGGTCCGTTACAGTAGCCCTCCCCCAGTTGCTTAAGAGCATTAATTTTTTAGCACCCTATAGCTCTCACCTAGCACTACCTAGCACCCAACCTACAATGCTAGCACCACACCCCCCAGCGAATTATAAAATATTTTCACCGGGGGGGGGCTAATGTAATGCGACCCCCCCCCCCGTTTGTGTTATTTCCCCAAAATTTTAGCACTCGATATCCCTTACCTAGCACTACCTAGCACCCAACTTAGAACGTTAGCACCACCTCCCCTAGCGAATTTCAGAACATCTTTACCGGGGGGGCTAATGTAACGCGAGCCCCCCCGTTAGTGTTATTTCTCCAAAATTTTAGCACCCGATAGCCCTCAGCTAGCACTACCTAGCACCTAACTTAGAAAGCTAGCACCACCTTCCCTAGGGAATTACAGAATATTTTTACCGGGGAGAGCTAATGTAACGCGAGCCCTCCGTTTCTATATTTCTCCAAAACTTTAACACGGTTTAACCTACTACAAGCACCCAACTTACAAAGTTAGCACCTCATCCCCTACGGAATTTTAGCGAACAAATTTACTGCATGGAGGGTGGGGGGTAGACAATGTAGGTAATGTAATGCTTGGGAAAAAAAGAAGGGATGAATTTTCGTGCTAAAAATTGAAAAAAATAACACGTTAATGCGTAAAAATATTTTATTTTTCAGAGTGAAATATAAATATTCTTATTTCACATTCAACTAAAGACAAAGTTTTACTATTACAAAAATGTGTTAAAATAACAAGTTGGTTTCAGTAGTTATTTAATGCACATTATGTTTGACAATTGATTGAAGAGGATTTTTTGAATTGGCTAAAAATAAAAGAATTGAAATATTCTAACAAATAACAAATGTAGGTACAAAAAAAACTTAACATTCTTGGTAACTAAAATAAATGGCACAAATGGTGTAGTTATACAGGTTATTTGAGAAAATATCCTTATTTAACAAAAAAAAACAGAAATAAGAACCATATTTACATTTTTTGTATTGTATCAAATTTTAATGAAGAATGCATTAATTTGAATTTAATCTAGTTCACTGCAACTGAAGCTACGAAGTATAAATTAAAACTTGAATATTAATGACAGTGGTGGGCGATATATCAATTTTCTTTTTTTGTAGGTCATCATAAAGTTCAAAACGCTTGTTATGACGGACACAGTAAGCTCTAAGATGCCCTACGTTTGAACCAATATGTGATACTATTCCACGAAGTTAATAAGTTTTGTTAAAAATATATAATGTTTGATTAATACTATTTAATGAACATTCTGCTGTTTTATTCAAGACATCAAACGGTTCCAAAATTAGAAGGTGTGGATTTATGGATATTTTATTATACATGGTATCAGTTTTGCACTGTATACAAGTTTTTTCTTTAGGAATAGTATTGCTAATTTCCTGCTCTAAATCATTAAAGTTTAGACTACAAGATATATAAGATTTGTTCGTTATTGACATAAAGCTACAATTTTTGCAGTTTTTTACATATTCTGCCGAAAACAAACTTCCACTAAAAAAATGATCTAGGACCTCAGAGATTGTAGCCTCGCCATTTATTTTAGTCAGACCTTGAGCAAGCTCTGTCCTAGGCCATGTTAAAAAGCACTCCGCTCTTTTGTTATACGTACTTCTGCATGCACCTTTTTTGATCATGTGTAGGACAAATGTAACAAACTTATTACCTACGATGCTCTCTAAGTAAGTTTGAAAATTTCATTACAAATTATGAAGACAATCAAATACTAAGTTTTAGTTCGTTAAATAGAGCATAAAAAGCTTAGTAAATTTACGAAATTTTATTTAAAAAATATTAAATATTAAAAATAATAAAACAAACACACAAAATGGTTCTACGTGACAAAATCGACCGCGGTATCCTTTTGCCTACACAAGAGTTCTTAGATAATACATAACGATCATTCATAAAGAAAGAAAAATAAAATGAGTGTCTCGCCGCGGACCTTTCGATTGCTTAGCCTGAATTTCTTCTGGTCTCTTTAAATTACACCGATAAAATAATAATTGAGTTAATAATTCGAACCAATAGCTAATATTATTGGTTAGTTTATAAAATAACCAAGTAAGCACAAGCACCATAATATGTACATAAGTGTTTTTAACACTATATGTTTTTTGATTTGACCATTTCATTTTCGATTTTTTTTTGTACCCCAACAAATCAATATCTACTGGCCCAGTCTTACACAACAAATATTACGTAGGTATGTAAGTACAACTTCACTTTTTCAGTTAATGCGTGTAAATGTAAATAAAGTTTAATAAAGCAAGCCTAAAACAAATCAGAGGAGCACTGGGAACCCCAGCGTCTTGACTGACATTTAGGGAGACCGGTCACAGGGCTTCGGCGTGTTGCAGGTTGCGTGTATTCCGTATATCGTATTTCTCTATCCCTATAAAGTAAGTTGTTATACATATCGCTTTAACTGACTATTGGTTAGTTCAAATTGAGGATTGAGATATGATGAGAATGATAAGATTGAAAAAGATAAATATAATAAAATTAAGCAATAATTTATAAGAATTAATAAAAATTAGCAAATTGGCGGCTTAAATACCAACGTATATACTTAATAATCAACAAATTATACTGTTAATTATATTTTTGATTCTGGATTGATTTTTTCCTTGATTTTTTCAGAGGAAACTATTTTAATTAAATTTTCTTTAAAGTGAAAATTCTGAACAATAATATAGGTTTTGTTTGCAAGGTTATATTTTTAACAGATATTCCTTTTTGGTAGACCTGCCTATATCTGCGAATTAAAATGATAATATATGTTTTTTTTAATTTCTTAACGTCATTTTCTTAAGCATCAAATTATTATTAATTAGAATTTGGGCCATCCTGTACATAATTTGTAAAATAATAAATTAACCAAGGTCATCGAGTGAGAAAAATAATATTGTCAAAAAAGTATTTAGGTTATAAATCAAATAATGAAGGCAAAATTTAAAAAAACCTCTGTTGATTTAAATTCAACTGAGTATAAGCCACCGCGTCATCAGCGGCAACGAGCTCGTTGATTCCCCATCTCGCTTTTACACCACCCAAGCTTTTTCCATTTCAAGAAATATAAACTTTTCTGTCCTTTTTTATATGACGCGCGTGCATTCTTCTCAGTTGAATTTATCTTCTACAATAAATACACAAAATAAAACATACACGTTTCAATCATATCTCAAAATGAACAGCGTCGATCGATATAGCCAATTAACCCTACCCGAACCCCCTCCCCCCTCCCGCTAAAAATGTTCAAATATTCTGTAATTCACTAAGGAAGATGGTGCTAGCTTTCTAAGTTGGGTGCTAGGTAGTGCTAGGTGAGAGCTATAGGGTGCTAAAAAATTAATGAGTTTAAACAACTGGGGGGGGGGGGCTACTGTAACGGACCCAATCTTTCTGAGTATCTAACTATAGCCATAATAGCTCACTTATCTCTAAAAATATAATTCCGAAACTTTTTCTTACTTCGTAAATTTCATATGCGGCCATTGTTTGAAAAACGTGAAAAAAAATGAAAATAAACTGTTTCTGGAAAATAGACTAAAAGTCAGTTAAAAAACCGATAAGATACTACTAAATTATGCATTTCATTTTAGAAAATTGCCATTTATTTGCCTACTTAAGAAAAAAAGTGTATACTATTATATATTTTTAAAACGGTAAAAAAAAAATTGTACTCTATAAGTATACAGGGTACTTTACCTAAAAAAAACATAAGTTTGGTTTATAACTTAAAAACAGTAAAAATGTAGCAAGAATTATGTATACCCTTAGAACATTAAAATATTAGAATTAGTAAACAACAACAATCTTTCAGTGCAAGCAGATGTTGCAAACGATGCAGAGTTCAACATGTGCACGGGGGCAAGGAGGCGTGATTTGTTTACAAACATATTAATCGATTATGTGTTGTCAAGTTTACGCGCATTTTTAAAAGAGGAAATTTTCACCTTTATATCAACCGATATAATAATGTCAATTTAACTTATTGGTGTTAGATTTTGGATTAAAAATAAAAAGTAGAAATAGATTTTTAAGTGGAAAAATAACATCGTTATGTATATTCTTACTTCTAAAACCGCAGATAAATTTGGAATGGCAACACCGTAAGCACAAACTAATTATCTAACATCTAGTCAAACAGCTCTGTGCTTACATTTGGCATTTGTGAAGTTCTGTGTTTTGGAAAAGGAAAAAGGTTTCATTTGAGTATTTTTGTGAACTGTCACGAGAACATAAACTTGTGCCGTTTGTGTCGCACCATAAAAAAGACGATTCAAGGTGATGTTTTCACAAGTAAATACCGATACTGTCATAACATCATTATACTATCATAATAAATGTAGAATAATAAAAACTTATTAAGAAATCTAAAATAATTTAAAGCATAATCTATTATTAATAAATATTTAGCATGTAAATATTTTTTATCGACGTCACTGGTAAAGTTTCCTTGTTTCGGTGGAATAAACAATGCGATTAAGCAGCGTTGCGGTTATTGTTGCCTTTTTCTCTAATATAGGGACGTTATCTGCATTATTTTATCATATTTTATTAAATAAAATGCTTTATATTTTATTAAAGAGGAATAGTAGTATTGTTTTGTACTTGTCAAAATAAGTGACCCATTTTAATGATATTATGAAGTGTTTTTTTGCTATTTCTACACAAGCATTTGGCATCATTGCATCTGAGATGTTGCAAGCAAACAAACTGCTCATAGTTTTACGACAATGCTAATTCTAGCCTTTCAATGTCTTACCAATATATTCTACGAAAAAATCTATAAGAATGTTATTTGACATTTTTAAAAAATTTGAGGATAACGGAGATAAAAGGAGATTCTAAAATGCAATGAATATTCAAGTGCTATAAAAATTTTGTTAGCCGCATCTTTAGCTTTACGAAAAAGTAGCAAACTGTTGCCAAAAACCGCATCCTCTTAATGTTAAAAATAATGAAGATACGTCGCAAAATTCCCCAAAATGGGACACACTGTACGTGTTAAATGTTTCTCAAATGAATTTGCACTTATTCTTACCCTTTTACATTTATATTCAATTACTTAATATACTATACCTAATTTAAACTTAATAAGTTTTTTACTATTATATACTATATCACTCGGTTATCATTGTTTCTAAAATATTAATGATTTAATTAATTTTAATTCTCTACGCAATAGAATAAACCATTTTTTATCGAATCTAAAGAAAGGAAATAACGAAAAGCACTAAAGATAAGGTCGAAATGTCAACTAAAATTTTTTACTCTAAGTATAATTTAATAAAGTTAATTAAAAACAAACTTGCAGACGCAAACTATTCGTAAGTAAGAGTTCCAGTAAAATGTTTTAAATTAAGAAGCTCGAACGAAACAGCATTTTAAAGAAAAACCAATATTTTTTAAAGATTTACCACAACATTCTCTCTTCCATTTTTAAATATATGTAAGGAGGAAAAGCGTTGAAATTACAGTGGTGGAATTAATGTGTGAGTACTCATATATCCTGAAATTGGGTTTTAAATGTAGTTAATTTTCCAAACTCAGGTTTGAACGAAGATACACGAAAACAAATCAACAAATAAAAAAACTAATTGCTAACCAAAATGTTAAATATCTAATATGGTAAAATGTAGTAACTATAGTAAAAGTATCCACTTGGCCACTTTTATTACCTAATTTTTTTCACCAAATCTGCTGTTCTAGCTTTAAATATGTTAAGAACCTTCTTTCTAACTTTAGCTTAGCTGATCTGCCAAGCAAGGACTCCATAAATCTTTCGTATAGCGTAAGATATAGAGTAAAATCTATTTTATCATGGTAAAATCATAAAATTATAAAAATTAACTTGAATCCAAATTAGGATATCGGCATCATACCACCGATAAAATATATGTATAATACAACCATCAGCAATAAAAAATATATGTATGATTCAGAGTTATCCTATTAAAAATGGCTCAGATGGCTATGTATTAATTTGATTTAAGAAGAATTTACCCTCGTTCTTTTCAGTTAGTGGTCCCGCCAAAGGTCTCGAGAAAGACACTTTAATTTTGTAGGAATAAGGGTGGATGTTTAAAAGAATGTTTTAGGTGTCTGCTGTCTCCTTTGTATTTGTCCCCTTACTTCCTCATTAAGAATAATAAGAGTCGCCGAAAATAGAATCGGGTGACTTAGTTATGTAGGCATTTATCCCTGAAACAGTGACAAAAGCGCCAGGTCGCAGACATAGAGCACGAAATGTGTCAATAGGCGACTGCACTGAACAACGTGATAATATTCTTATTAAAATAAATATATTCTAGTATCGTGATCGAATTTCTAAGAAGGTTTGATTTGCTAGAAAAAATCTAAACGGATTTGAATCACAATAAACTTTTAAGCTTTATTTAATTAAAACTTTAAATTTACTTCTCGTTTTTTATTCCTGTGGTTTATTCAGAAATCCCCTTTAAAATCTCCTTTTTTATAGTATTAGAGTTAAACTACTGTTGCTTCACTAACTGTTTGCCTATCTAAATCTTATATTATAGTATCGGTTTAATTTATAGTAATAAATGTAAAATTTTGTTAATTGTGTTAATAATGTTAATTTATAGGGTATCCCAGCATGAAGAGACAGAAAATGAAACAGAGGTATTTTCGGTGTGAACAAAACTCAAACACGTCGATTTTATTTTTGATTCGATTCAATTAGCAAAGCACCCCATAAGTAGAAACCCCTTACGAGGGGGTGGGATCATGTGATACCTTAATTTAAGTCTTTTATTTCTGTGTATAACTGCTAAAATTGTGAAGTGATTTCTGTCATTTTCTTGGATATAAGAGCTTTTCAAATGTCTAAAAATAGCGAAAATTAAAAAGGTGAATTGAACTTTTTTTTGTATATTTTTTTTAAATTATTTGGTTGCTAAAACTACTCGTTCCTTTTTATAAAATGGATTCTATATACCTATATATTCTTATATAGAAGTGGGCGGAGTTTAATGGGAGCACTTAATAAATTGACCTATTTAAACTTTTTTTTATTTAAACGACATAAGGTTAGATATTTTTTATTTATCTACTTTTCACTGGCAGTTATTCCTTGCTTTTTTTAATTTATTATAAATCCGGATCAAATAATCTTCTTACAATTTTACCAAACTACCATTATTAAAAAAAGGCCAGAGTTACTTTAAAGTATTTAGTAATATTAGGAAAAAACATTAAAATTAGATAGACAGACACACGGCCCGTTTTTGGCGATTATAGAGACTATACTAATTTAGTAAATTTTAGAGTTTATTCCATTCCCGCGTAGGGGGCTGTAGAGCTAAAGGCTTATTTTAGCTTATTATATTTAATTTATTTTATATTTTTTCTGATATTTAAGCTTATTTTATAAATAGGCACCTCTTTGGAACATAAAACTAACGCGTTTAAGATTAAAATAGACAGAATTTAAAAAAGCTGTTATATCCAGAAATATGATAGCAGCCACTTCGAATTTGGCAGTTGTATTCAAAATTAAAAGACCTTTAAAATAAACGCAATGTTACATGACCCTTCTTCCCACTTAAGATTTTAGGCTGATCCACCCCCTCCTAGGGGGTCAAATTCAAATTTAATATATTACGTGCAAAATACATAATAGCATATACACAAGTCAAAATAAACATATAGGGCAACATTAGTTGCATATTAAAACTTGAGAAATCCAAAATCACACAGTACACCTTAAAAACACATTAAATAACTACACTTAAAACACCTTTTACTAAACAATATAAAACAATAATTATTTAATGCACTAATGAACTCTGTGGCATCATAAAAAAGCTCTCTCGAACGGAATTTTTCTTACTTCATGTTTAAATTTATTAAATGAGAGGGCCTTAAGGTCTTGAGGAAGATTATTAAGGAATTTAATTCCAAGATAATCTGGCCCACTTTAATACCTCCCCAGCCGACGATAGGTCTGGCATGAGGGTGCCTTACTCATTAAAAATTGTCCCTCTTGAAAATAAAATCAACGTGTCCAAGATTTTCGAAAAAAAATTTTTTCACACCGAAAATGCCTCTGCGTCGTTTTCACTGGAATCTATTTAAAAAATATTTCAGTTAAAAAACCTGCATAAATATTATTTTATCCACTTTTTTGTAGAAATTAAGTTTAATAAAGAATTGGATGAATCAAACCCATCAGGTGAAAATTTTGCCGAAATTGTTACAGGCATAATCTGAACCGAAATGATTTTTGGACATCAATGACAGATCACTTGACTGTTCATAAAAAAACGCAATTTGATCATATAGCTATAAGTTAATATTCTTATATTATTTTAATTTTTTTTTTAAATTCAAAAATATCATTAAAACTGACTTAAAACCACTCATTTCGCACTAGCACTATTTTGGTGCTTATGAGGAAAAAACTAGATATACAAAATTTATGCACCTACACATAATTTAAAAAAGTTAAAATTTGCAAATAAAATTATTAAATAAAATAATCAGATAGGACAACACATTTAAAATAATCAATTGATTAAAAGTTATGTACAGGGTAATGCGAAGGTCACCTTGACCGTTGTAGTTCGTTTGTTTAAAAAGATCAAATTTTTAAACAAACGAACTGGAAGAAAAAAACGATTCAGGTTTTTTCTTAGCAAAGAAGACCAATAACAATAAATATAACGATGATATAGGTAAAGCCCCCAATTTCAAAAAGTATGGTCTGCAGCTAGTTCTGGGTAAAAACCCAAAAATGCAATGCGCTTTTGTACTCTAAAAATAGAAACAACCTCACTCGAGGATCCCCAAAATTTAATGCCACACTTTAAAATAGGCTGAATATAGGATATACAATATAACTTGATTGTTTTACTTAATCGGTTATCCCATCAGTGCACAGTTACTAGTAAGTTTGGAAATAAGTATCTTACAATGCTGATTCCAGTTAAGTAAAGGGTCAAAATGCAATCAAGGAACTTAATGGTTACCACTGTTGGAATGGTCTTTTTTATCACCTTTGACCGAATCACTGTATGATTCGGTTCTTTTGCTAAAGTGTATAATACCATTGTTTTCTTGTGCACCAACACAAAAAAACACCCGAACAGATAAGAGACAAGTCAGCCACGGAACCAGCAGAACATATAAGAGATGTGTCTTCAGCTTCGTCTATCACCTGTAGGCTGGGCCTTTACTTACAAGATATCCTGTGTAGTCTAGGCCTCATTAGCAGGTCTTGGCTATGCAGTCAAATTTATTTTAAGAATAAAGATCTTCTTGGTGTTCCCTACATAATTTTTGAAAATTTTACTTAATATATTTAATGATTTATCTATTATAATCGAGATAAGAAGAGCTTTAAAGTTCCACAAAAACTTGCAGCCACCTAAAAATGAACAAGAGAACTATTTAAAATATCTATTGAATTGACGAAACAGTGGGCTGCCAAGGTAGTTGTGCATATAGGTCTCCTGATGGACCCGTCATGCCCCACCGGGGGTTACCAGAGCCCAACGGCCTTAGAGAAACCGATAAGGCTCTCTGGTCTGAAGGACTTAAAGTCGCTCGGTACACTGAAAATCTTACCCAAGTATTTGAACCTGGCGAGCGTGAGTGCTGGGCACTCCCCGACTACATGGTCAATGGTTTCATTCTCCTCACAGCACCATCGGTATTCCGGGTTGTCCGCAATACCGATAGTATGGAGATGGCTTCTTAAGGGCCAGTGACCGGTTAAAAGACCTGTCACTAGCCGAATTTCGCGTCTTTTTAGGCGTCGTAGATTTTTGGTGAGACAGGCAGAGGCCCCACTTATGTGCGCTTTGGCCTGTCTCATACCAGGGGACTCAGTCCATCTTCGGTGGGTCCACTTGTCCTGCAGACCCGTCATTGACGCGACCGCAACGCATTTGGCGATACCAACTATGGGTTCCGGCCCCATCGGCACATTCGCGGATCCCAGTCTGGCAAGAAAGTCCGCTTCCTCATTACCTGCATGGCCTGCGTGGCCAAGTATCCAGACGAGCTGGACCCTGCATCCAACCTGTACCAGTTTTTTCAGGACTTTTATGCACTCTAGTACAAGCTTGGAGCTTACCTTTGCAGCCGTGATAGCCTTAATGGCAGCTCTGCTGTCCGAGCATATTGATACGACTGTATTGCGGTGTCCGCAACTTAGGATTTTAATACAGCAAATACTTCGGCTTGGACAGCAGCAAGACAGTGGCGTGCTCCTCCAGCGAGTATGCCCTACTGGTATGTGGAATCCCACCAATAAGCCCTGATCCAGCTCTGTCATTCGTTCTGGAGCCATCTGTGTACCAGATGGTCCCCCTATTTAGCAATGCAGGTCTGTTGGAATGCTGCCACTCCTCTCTGCCTGCAATGTGCGTCACGAATCCCTCGCAGTCCACAGTCACTGCAGCCATGCAGTCACTGCCCATCAGAAGGAGAGGACATTCCTGTATGGCCCGTGACCAAATTTTTGCGTGGCCGGTCTCGCTAGTATGTAGTTTGCCGAGGACGTATAGCCTGTACGCAGTCGTCATTGCCTCGAATTGCACAACGAGGTCCAGAGGCGGAAGGCTCAGCAGAGTCTCAAGCGCTCTAGTTGGCGCCGTCCGCATGGAACCCGTTATGCTGAGACATGCAAGACGTTGGACTCTGTCCAGTTGAGCACGAATTTTCGCTTTCTCCGTACATGGCCATCAAACGATAGCCCCGTATGTGAGAGAGCTATAAGTTAATATTCTTATATTATTTTTATTTTTTTTTTTAATTCAAAAATATCATTAAAACTGACTTAAAATCACTCATTTTGCACTAGAACCATTTTGTTGCTTATGAGGAAAAAAACTAGATATACAAAATTTATGCACCTACAAATTAACTTAAAAAAGTTAAAATTTGCATGTAAAATTACTAAATAAAATAATCAGATAGGACAACACATTTAAAATAATCAATTGATTAAATTTATTTTTAGAATAAAGATCTTCTTGGTGTTCCCTACATAATTTTTGAAAATTTTACTCAATATATTTAATGATTTATCTATTAAAATGGCATAAAAACTAACTAAAACTATTTTTAATAATATTTTATCAATTGTACGCTGTAACTGATTATCGGAAAAGATAAATATAACAAAAACACGTATTTATTATAAGAAATATATTTATATCTGCTCAGCGCTATCGATCGTATCCTATCATCAGAGCTACGCATCTTAATGTTCAATGAGCGATATACGTTCTGCTTAGTGTATAGGTTTAAAAAACAAAGAGGGCCATTTGTGTAACAATGGTCTTTGGGTTTTTTTTGTATGTTCGTTTAACTAGAGTCATCCTTTAACGTAATCATAGCATGACGGCCTACGGTCGAAAGTTTATACGCGTTTTTATTCCAAGACAAAATGTATTGATAAAACTGTTTTAACCAATACATTTTTTCTATATTTGCTATACATCGAGCTGTCCTAAAATTACATAGCATAAAACTAACTGGTCCAGAATTGTTAATAATTATGCTTTAACCCTCTATTGCATTTTGTTCCGAAACGGGAACAATATCATTTTTCAATAATTTCTATTAAATAAAACTTACAAAATATTGTTTTTATGCATGGAGTGACTTCTCGGGAACATTATTTTTTAAAACTTTGTCATTCTCCCACTAGATGGTAGGCCAAGACAAAATATTCCATATTTTGGTTTCTACTGTTCTGACGAAACGTAACGTGTTTTTGTGCGAGTTTTAGTGGTAAATAATTATATTTTTAGGTAAGTAATAATTACTATTTTTTTAAAATATCATTTTGTAGTATATAAATTAGTATAAGGTACATTTATTTCAAATACTTCTTGAAAATAAAGTAATAAAAAACATATTTATATTTTTGTTCCCATCCGGGAACATTATGCGTAGAAATTACTTCGGTACTAGATATTTTTGTTTTTTTTTGACAAGTATATTTTTTAGCTTAATTATTGTTTTTTTTCAGAATGGATCCAGATGACTTTACGCCAATAAGTAACAAAAATTTTTATGGAAAAAAACTTCAACCCGTTTTTCACGTGAGGAATATTCCGAAAGCGAAGATTCGGAACTTTCTGAAGACGAAATTCGGGAGAGCCCTAAGCCAGAAAATGAAGATTTATACACTACTAGCAGCGATGAAGAACCAGATGACAACGTACCATTGTCCGTCTTACGACAACGTCTAAATTATATAGATATATCTCAAATAAAATGGACAGAGATACGCAGCCAAACAGATGAACTAAACACACAATTTCTTGGAAGTGAACAGTTGCCTGATTCAATTTTGCAACTAAATACTCCGTATAAATTGTTTTCTTTTTTTCTTTCCGAAGAATTTTTTGAAGAAACTGCTCGCCAAAGTTGCCTGTACAGTGTACAAAAAAATCCAAATGTACCTTTCACAACAGGAGTTGAGGAACTACAACGATTTGTTGGAATTATTTATTGGTCATCTCTCGTTCGACAACCCACAACAAGAAGACATTGGTCCCCAAACACTCGATTTCCGCAAATTGCAGATGTAATGACCGTAAACCGCTTCGAAAGGCTAAAAAAAATATCCACTTTGCAGATAATTTGACAAGTGATAAAAGTATTGATAAAATTATGCCAGTTCTGGATGAAATAGAAATTGCCTGTAAAAAATTGCCTCTGGAAGAAAATTTGTCGTGCGACGAACAAATAATACCGTTCAAAGGAAGGATTAGTCTAAAAACCTATAACCCGAAGAAACTTCATAAATGGGGCTACAAAATGTGGGTACTTTCTGGAGTTTCAGGAATTTCATATAACTTTGAGCTTTATGGAGATAAGGATGCAACGCAGATCATACAAGGAGAGCCAAATTTAGGAGCAGCAAGTAACGTTATTATTCGATTATGCAGAGATGTTCCTCCAAACATAAATCATAAAATTTATTAAGATAACTATTTTTGTTCACTACCTCTTAGCTTACTTAGCGAAGAGTCGCAAATGGTACCATAGAATATTTTATCATATACTTGACGTGGTTGCCGTAAATGCCTGGATATTAGATAAAAAAATTAAAAAACAACTTGGACAAGAAAGCAATATTATACCACTTTTGACTTTCAAAACTGAACTTGCTATGCAGTTGTGCAATATAGGCTTTCCAAATAGTAATAAAAGGGGACGACCAAGTAATGAAATTCTACCTATACCAAAAAGAAGATGCCAAGAAGCTGGACCATCCAGGATAATTCAATTAGATAGTGTTGGCCATTGGCCAAACTGGACAGTGGAAAGGGAGAGATGTAAATTTCCACAATGTAACGGCAAATCAAGAGTTAAATGTTTAAAATGTAAGGTTCATCTTTGTTGTAATTCAAAACAAAACTGTTTCGTTAAATTCCATACTTCCTAAAATATTATACTTACATAAGAATTAAAATTATTTTTACTTACCTTTATATAAAATTAATCCATAATGTTCCCTTTCGGGAACATTTCTTTTTTTGGCTAAAAATAAAAAAATAAAACAAAAAAAATGTTTTTAATACGTATACGTCGAAAAATAAGATATACAGCATAAAAATATATTTTTTCCAGAAAAAAAATTTTTTTTTGGAATATTCATGCAGTAGAGGGTTAACTGAGCATATAAGAATAGACATCACGTGGATTTGGATATCGAATTCTTAAATGAGCTATCCTTTATTATAAAATATTACTACTATATCGTCCTATTTTAAGATGCCATTTTACAAATGATCCCTGTAAAATCAGATATGAAAATCAAAACCAAATAAAAAAATTATGTGAGACGTTTCAAAATGACTCAATTTTTAAGCAGTTTATAAAAGTTAAGCTAGCTTCGGTAAATCGGAAAACCGAACTACAAGGAGTTATGATTTTATAAAACTTCTGCCATCGGTATGCTAGACGATACTCAATTTTAAAAGTTTACCTAGAGATAAGAAGAGCTTTAAAGTTCCACACAAACTTCCAGCCACCTGAAAAATGAACAAGAGAACTATTTAAAATATCTAATGACCCGTTTTTATTCGGTATTTTGAGTATAGTACGTATTTTTTTATTTAAATAAGATAAATGGATTTCAGAAGATCAGATGATCTGATGGCAGCTAGAGAGAATTTAGTAATGTTAGACACAAAAACAAATAAATTACCAAAATAAGTATAGCAAACGATGTTCGCGCATCTATAAATAAACAAATGGCTTCCTTAGTAGAAGCCTTAACACAAAAACTCGAGGCAAAGTTTTTTATGATGGTTAATGGAATAAAGGATTAATCGAAAATTCACGCTTAACTAGCGCACTGAATACTCGGGAACAGTATAGGTACTCTTTTCTCTCTCTCTTTTACATTTCGGACAACTATTGAATCTTGCAACTTTAAATCCGCATTTTACTCTATTTGATGAGTTTTAACTTAGTTTTGAAAAAAAGCCTTCAAAACTTTAAATCATAAGGTGCTACTTGTCATTTTAAAATATATTGGTATGTCTGATCTGACGTTGGATCTAATAAGGTCATATTTGACTAATAAACTTTTTAAATAACTTCTTAACTGACTTTTTAAATACGGCAAAACTAACGGTTGGTTTCTCACAAAGAAGCAACTTGGATCCCCTTTTATATTCAATCTATACATCTAACGTGTACATGTATCTTCAGTATTGGGGTTATCGGACAACACCTAAATAATTTTTAATTTTGATGTTTCCAAAATACACGAAGTCGACATAAATTTAAACAGTGGTCTTACTAGGCTGTCAGAAGTATCGAGTAATCTATTATTGAGACGTAACCCTATGAAATCCATTGCAGTTCTCTTTGCCACTGTTGCTAATTGGTCAAAAATATTAAACAATCTAAATTTAAAAATTGGCAACGAGGAAATATTATTTAAATTCATTTAGTTTAATAATAGATCATAAATTACGCTCTTAAGAACATGTCACCTCAGAACTCAGAACAGCTTATTCAACTTTAATAATGTTACATTCACACAGATATTATGTAAATCAAGAAACAAAAAGCATTATGTAAATCCTTAATTTTGTCTTCTTTTAATTTTTGTGACACAATATACAAACGATGCCTGGATAATCTAACTATACGATGCATTCAGGTTTTACAAAACTCTTATTTAAGATTTATATTTGGCATCCGTAGACGCAGCAGTATTTCACATTAATTAATTAATGTTAAGTGGCTTAATATGGGAAGGCGCATAATCTGTAATAAAATGTAATGATATGAGAATCTTAAAAAAATCGTTCCCCTACATATCTTTTTAAAAGAATAAAATTAAGAATATCAGAACATGCAGTAAACGTTAGATACAGATATCTTGTTGATATTCCCAGGGATAATACATGTTTTTTTAAATGTTCCTTTTCTTATAATGCTAATGATTTGGTTCCATCTGTAGGATCATTTCAGGGTATGATCTGGAAAATTGTTTGTATCGAATGCCTAATAAACAAATACAGTGCTTTTCATCTTTTTTCTGATTTTCCCTTTTTTTTCCTTTATGGCTTGTTATTTTATCTTTTATATTTATTACTTCTTATAGTATATTTTAATTTAGATTTATCTTTAAATTTTATTTGTTGTGGCCTCAACAGCCTTCAAACTTTGTTAGCATGCTGAGAAAGTGATGTTTTAATCCGTGAATTCTTTTTTAGCGCTGTATAGTTAATATGCAATAATAAATATTATTATTATTATTACTATAATTATATCCAGAATATTTTATCTAAAATAACCCACATATATTTAATGTAGTTTATTTTGGTAAAATAAAAACAAAATAAAATTGTGGTTACTTCCAGTTGAAACATTTTTTTAACGAAAATCAAACAAGGCTGTGAATTTTTTAAACGGTAAAACATAAGCAAAAACATCAAAATAGAAATAATTTACTAGCTGTTACATAGTTCATATGTTATACTTGTTAATATTTGATTAGTTTTAAATATTAATTCGTCATTTTAATATTAAATATAATTTGTTATATTAAAAAAAAATTATTTTGTATACACTTGCCGCATACCGTATGTAAGTGACTAACATATATGGAAAATAATTTAATTTTAACATATGTTTTTAAAATAAATTTTCTGACTTTCTATTTTCATTTCAATTCCTCACTCAATAACTACTGGTACAAAATTTTGTAAGTATCCCATTGGTCCACCATAATTTTTTAAAGTGTATTTTGCAAGTAAAAATCAAGATTATATATTTCTTCGTAGCGTATAATTCGCGCTTAAATAACGAAATTATTATAGTCGCGAATGTCCGTTTTTTAAAATTGCTCAAATAAATCCTTTATTTAGGTCATGACTTAAAAATGACTGACGAGTTGATACACTGAGATTTTCAGTTTATTTCAATAAGACCTTTAACTGTTTTTTATTATTTGTTGTTCATTTCAGAGGATTATGTTGAAAAAACGTTTATATTACCCATTTCTTTAAATCTTTTTATCGTTTTACGTACTACCTGCTGGGTAATGGATTCCTGATTTAGATAGAGTTTGTTAAAAGTATTTCAAGTTCCAGTTTTGAGATCGCCATATATAAATATCATCATTATTCAAATTGATCCCAGTTAATCTATTAATTAAATATTTTGTACACTGAGTATTATAAACTTTGTAGTTGATTACTTGCACTAATCTTAAAATAACAAATGTATTTTTATGTAGCAAACACCGCATGTCACATAACTCGAGTAAATACCACTGATTTGTGTCATATTTAAGTTAGAGATAACGTGAGATAAAGGTCAAAGAAGATATACTATTGTTCTATTTTTAAGTTGTGACCTTAGTTTGTTACACAGATTTATACAATATTCTAATAAGTACTTATATACTATAGTTTTGTTAATTCTTCTTACAAGTGTACAGAATAATTCCGGCATCTGAGTTGACTAATTTTGAACACCTAATTAACCTTGATTTATAACAGTTTATATTCGGGCTATTTGGAATGATTCCAATTCTAGCTTCAAAAGATAATGATACAAATGAAATAAAACATTTACACCCAATTAGCTTATTTATCAAAAGCTTTAGAAAATATATAGTAAGAAATTTTGTAAATCATAACAATCCATATAGCTAGCTCATTATTAATCTGGTTGTTGAAAGTCATTTGATTGTCTAAATTATAATCTGCTCCTTAAGCTTTTCTACTTTTAACTAGGGCTTTTTTAGTTTTAACGATATGGCCTCTTTGTAATACTTATTTATTATCGAGGTTACAATCTGATAAAACAGACAGATTTAAAACTCTTTGACTGACTTAGGGTTAACTTGCTGTTTTTAAGTACCCTTTTTTCTATTTTTCCTGCAAGTTTCGATTCTGTTCTGATTATTTCGTAATTTGTTGAGTGCAGTAGATTAGGGCTTTTTTTAGCCATATTTTTTTTTTTGCTAAAGTGTTATTAAAACTTTATTTTGAACATTTGTAATCACTTTTTTCATAATATATTTATTTCCATGATATTTCCAGTAGGTGATAACCTTATCACCCCAGTAAGACTATTAATAAAACTTGAAAAACTTATCCTTAGGTTGCAATTCATGTGAATTTTTTGGAAGGCCAAAAAAGGTAGGTTTATTGGGATCAGCTGCATCAACAATACCACGATCTAAATAAGTTGATGCTACATCAAAAATAAGCAGTATTTTAGCTGGTTTAAAATCAGCAAAGTGATTCACCCATTTAATAAAAGCAGTTGTAGTCATGCTTTTTTATTGGTCACTTTAATTATCATTTCTACGGGTAAATTATCTAATTTCTAACATTTATTTGTTTCTTTTATCTTTAACAAGATCATTGGTAGTTCCATTTGGTCAATAGCATTCATACATTCAAGAACTTAACTTTTCAGGTAAATAATTTATTAAGTTCATAGATATTTAATATTTTTGAGTTGTATATACAGATTCGTTAATACGGTAATAGAAACAGCACTAAAATCAAATTAGTAAAAAAATTATAAGTTGTTAAATATTAGTTTCTTGTTTTTATTACTAAGGAATTAAGCCTCCGGTTTACAAAAATTACTGACTCGTGCAAACATTAAGGGATAGGGGAATCATCAGATGTGTTTAAGTGGATGATTAGAAATAGGCTGTTTAGGAGTTTAAAAATATAGAAGCTTGTCAAAATTCCAAACAGGGAATCATAAAAATAATATTTTAGTTTAGTTGACTTTTATGGGTGTGTTTATTTAAATCCTTTCTATGGTTTTTTGCTCTATTCTAAGAAATATAAGTCATTTATTTTAATTAAATTTCCATATTTTAGGCGGTGCGGTGTATTATATTCAAGTTTATTATATGGACACATTATATTACTCATAAACTAATTTATATCTTATTGTCGAACCCTAGTAAAAATCTAAATAGGTCTGGAGACATATTAAAAATTCGCACGTTAAGTGGCATTTCCAATAGGAATAAACTCTCTTCTATTATTCTGTACGAGGTAACTTATTCGAAAATAGGACACCCTGTACTTACGTAAATTATGTAAGTCATACACCTTTCATTTCAGATTTATTGGTTGTCCTCAATATTGGAGTATAGAATTTACTAAACGTCGTTTAACTAAGTCCCACTCTTCTAGATTTTCTAGCTTTTTAAATTATCCAATTAGATTTTATGTCCTAGGAATATGTAGTCTGGTGAGTTTTCTGGAATGGTGTTTTCATTTATACTAAAATTTTTCCAGAATTTATTATTTTTTAACAACTCAAAAAGAAAATAATAATCTATAAAAAAATCTGACGTTGATAATAAGAATAGAAAGTGTATTCCTAACAGGAGTGTGTTCTTGAGTCCGCTACTGCTTCTCATACTCTTAGTCTTTTACTCTATTACTATATTACTCTTTTAATTTCTCTTACTCTTTAACTCTCTTACTCCTCCCTTAGTTCTTCTATTATGGCTTTAAGTTTAACTTCTGAGCTACGTATGATGACTATATCATCTATAAAACACAGACAGCGGGACGCCATTTTGAAAAATATAATTAAATAGAGTAGATAATCATGTGATATATCGTTTGAAAGCTCCCACTGAATGCTTTATGGTCCTAGAATATTAAGTCATTACTTCTAAAATCTTATTTTTCGCATTTTTATTTATATTTGTTTTCTTTATAACACCTGTTCAGGTGTAATTTGTTTGAAGTGTCTTGTTGTTTGCAGAGTCATCTCACATTATTATCAAAAAAGTTACTGTTCTACACAAAAACTTACACAAAACCTTACTTAAACAATATATAAGCAATACCTTTAAAAGCGAATAATACGAAAAGAGGAATTATTTTTGCTATTTCGTTTAGTGCAATTTTATTTGTACCTTGATTTATTTGAGAATGCCTGATCCGCGTCCCTTTGCAAAGAAATTAAAATTATTTTAATTTCTAATGGAAATCGTAATGTACATGAAAGAATTTTTATTGTTCGCTTTCCTGACCGTCCAGTATGTCGAAAGCTTATTCCAGTATTCGTGAGCTAATTCAGAAATTTACCGAGACGGGTAGTTTTGCCAGTAGGAAGGATCCAGGGCGTCCCAGCTATCCAGAAGAAAAGTAGTTGTATATTATAGCAGCTATGCTAAGAGATCCACGTATGGATGTAATGAGCGAGAGAATAGGACGCCAGCCTGCTTATGTAAAGAAAATTTGTTTCAGTGATGAATGTGCTTTTTTTGCATGATAATCTTCATAGACAAAATATCCGTTATTGGAGCGACGTAAATTCGCACATATTTCGTGAATGGGGCACCGCCTCACATTAGCAGAAATGTTAGAGAATATTTAACTAAAACTTACCCTAATCTGTGGATTGGTCGTCGAGGAACTACCGAGTGACTAGCCAGGTCGCCCGATCTTACACGTCTGGACTTTTTTTATGGGGCTACTTGATCCAAAAAGTCTACGTGACCAAGCCAGAATCTATCTCCAATCTACGTCAAAGAATAATTGATGCATGTCGCAATATTGATGTTGCCACTTTCTGAAATGTTTGTGAAGCGTTCAGTTACATTTCTGTATTTGCTAAAGTTTAATTATTTTAAATGGAAATAAAAATGCAAAAAATAGGATTTTGAAAAGCTGCCATTTTGCTATGGGTAGAAGTAATGACTTCATATTCTAGGACCAGAATGTATTCTGTGGGAACTTTCAAATGATGTAACGCATGACTCTCCTTTGTATTTAATTTTATTTTGGCGACGGGATGCCATTTTGAAGTTTTGCAAAATGAGCTAGGGATCAAAAATCAGTACTTAGGTTGCTAATGATTGTGCCAAATTTGAAATTTTTATATAAACGCATTCACGAGATAAGAGCAAGGGGGATAAGAGCAAGAGGAGACAATAAAGAGCCGCACTGTATATCCTTGTTTCATTTCTTTATTGACTGGTATTTCATTTATTGTTGTTCATCTATCTTGACTTAGATAAAAGTATTATCCCAGTTATATTTATTAGGATATGAATATCTAAAGTCCATACTTGCATTATTTAGGGCCAAATGTTATGGTACGTTATAATCTGTGCTGTTTTCCATCAGTGTTCTTATAGTCTGGTGGTTGTGCTGATTCCTTTTTGAAAAACTGCTTGTTTCAGTGGTTAGTAAGAGTCATATTTACTAGAAAGTCTCTTAAAATGTTCGTGAGCAACTTGTATCTGTGAGATACAAGTTGCTAGAGTAAATTAATTGGATGACAGTTACTTATGTTGTTGATATTTTTTATATATAACTAATGATTTTTGCGTTTTGACATTTTTTATGAATCTTTTCTCCTTTAAACATCTATTCAGTATTCGTACGCTCTCTAACAGATTGTCTCCTTCCATCTTTAACATTTCGTTAGTGATTCCGTCTTCGCCTAGATTTTTCCAACTTTTCTCCTTTAAAAACTCGGCAAAGAATCCTAATTATTCGGTGATGTAAGATTTTTCCTGAAAAATCTTCAAGTATTATTTCTTATACACATTTTTATGTTCTTTACTCTAATAATAATAATTAATATTACATTTTTTATTTTAATTTAATATACATTTTTATACATTTAATATTGCTGTTGTTTAATGTCTATGATGCCCAGATACATTTTCTAGTATGGTGTAGTTTTTTAAAGACGTTAACAGAACTCAAAGGATCCTAACTTACACTTCTCAAATTCTTTGCTTTGTTGCATTTGCGAATATTATACAGGATGTTTTTAAATTTTAGTTATTTGTTTTAACTGATTATGAAAAGGAGCTGATATACAAAAATTACCTATATAAAAGATGCATAATAAAAAAGATAGTAAAATAATAAAAATTTTAAAAAAATTCTTTTTAGTACGAATCTTTAGTTCGATCAGTTTTATCAGACTTTTAATATTGCGTTTTTTATTTGCTGATTATTTTGTGCATTAAGCTTGTATCACCAAAAATCTACTACGCCTAAAAAGACGCGAAATTCGGCTAGTGACAGGTCTTTTAACCGGTCACTGGCACTTAAGAAGCCATCTCCATACTATTGCGGACAACCCGGAATGCCGATGGTGCTGTGAGGAGGATGAAACCGTCGACCATGTAGTCGGGGAGTGCCCAGCACTCACGCGCGCCAGATTCAAATGCTTGGGTAACACTTTCAGTGTACCGAGTGACTTTAAGTCCTTCAGACCAGAGAGCCTTATCGGTTTCTCTAAGGCCGTTGGGCTCTGGTAACCCCCGGTAGGGCATGACGGGTCCATCAGGAGACCTATATGCACAACTGCCCTGGCAGCCAACTGTTTCGACAATTCATTCATTCATTCATGATCGGTCTCTACCATATTTTAGACGGAAAGTTCATGAACAAATTAATAATGCTTTTTAGAATAGAGGGATAGGGCCCAATGAATCCATTTCTTGGCCTTCTCTTGGCTATTTGAAAGACTTGGTGCATCGTGACGAGGCAGTAAATACTCCGGAAGAACTTCAAGAGTACATTGAAGATTTTTGTGATCTAATTCGGAAATACCAGGATTTTATTTTTGAACTTTGTAAAAAGTTATGGATTTGCCGAGCAAGATTATACAGGGTGATTGATGGTTGATGGTCCCTTAGGCGTTTACGGAGAAAGGAAAATAGATTTTTTGAAAATTTGACATCATGGGTTATCTAGTGATCTAAATATTTTTAACAATGCAGCATTGCCGCTAATACCAAAAAGTAGTAGCAACTTTGTTATTTTAAATAGAACAGATTACTGTTTATTTTTTTATTATCTAGTCCGCTATCGCTTTATGATTGTTTTTGTATAAGGTGTTTCTATACCTATGTTTAGTGGTTTTCGAGAAATTAATTATTTTTTTTTATTTTTTGACCAAAACATAGCTCCAAATAATTTTTTAATACTACGGCACTGGAAGCGCAGAAAATTAAAATCTTGAGCATAATTTATAAAAGTATTGTACATTAGTCGTTACTATAAAAATTTGTTTTATAATACAAGGGTTGGTCAAAATTAGTGATTTTGCCGCTAGATACAAAAATTGTGATATGTGTATTTTTTTTAATGAAACACACTGTTTATTATATTATATTCTAAAAGGAAATTGAATCCCTTTCTAACGAGGTATCATATTCCTATATCTAAGTAGTTCGGTTTCTGAATTAAAAACTATTTTCTGTAAAAATCGGAATATTTTGACATATTTGCTTTAGGTGGCCATGAAAGATCATGTATCACGCAACAATGCTATGCCATTGATGTTTGACAGTTACCTTTAGTTGATTAATAGTAAATACGCTTGGGTGTTTTTTTTAAATAGTGACCTAAAAATTCAATAAGATAAAAAGAAATACTTATTCAAATGAAGTTTTGATGAATCCATTTATTATTTTTGGGCAACGTGACAAAATTGTAGCAAGAACATCCAGAAAGTTCAACGAAATGTACCTCAATTTACACAAAATGGATAAAAGAAAAAAATTCGTGCGAATACAGCACAGTACAATACACAACACAATACAAATCACAACTTAAAAATAATAATGATAAGTTTATCTAAGCTTCTAACGTTTTATGAGAACAACATCGTGAATGTTTTAGCCTACTTTCACGTAGGCTATACCATATCCACAAGCTTCCATCCGGAGTGCAGTAGATGATTTAGGCGTAACTTATTATTCTGTGCAAAATTTTATGCAACACAATCTTATGCAACTTTTATATAGGTTAATTTGGGTATATTGACTTCTATTGACGAGTTATACAAAGTCTTAAAATTAATTAACTTGAAAAACACCCTGTATATGAATATTGTACACTTACAGTGTACATGGAATAAAGTCATGATTATCTATGAAGTTAGAATGAATATTCTTTTTTTTTGAGATTAACTTATTATTATAATTTTCAAACAACAATATAAAGAATAAGCGCAATGTATCACATAAAATTTGCAAACAAAAATATATACCACAGAGGAATACGACTTTGACAGAATCGATGCCGCCTAATTGTTTACTTCTGCTAACGCGGTCTATAAAACGTATGTTTTTCTCAACTATTTTTCATTCGCAAAATAAATAGAAAAACTATCTTTTTAAATAATAAAATAATTCAAGGTAAGAAAGATGTATAACAATAATCTAGATGTATAGAAACCATTTAATATTTTTTAATTTGCAGTCATCATTATCGACTTTATATGTCGACTTTCCAAACACATTCGTCCTAACTGTGACACCATTAGCAGCTCAGCAATATCTCCCCTCAGTAATTGTATCGGAAGCAAAAAATAGCCATCATTCAACCTAAATAAAAAAAAGATTTCCTCGTAATTTTATCCGAATCTTATTTTTTGGCTCTTTGTTAGAATAAAGATGTTCTTAGGAACACGTTGAGATACGCTGGGTTACTATCTCGTAAACCCTGTTCGAAACAAGGTCGAACGAAAAGAAGGTTTATCTTTAATTTAATATTTTTTGCTGAAAAAGTAATATAAAATAACAAAAAGCTTTTAAGATACTCTTTTCCTTTTTCGGGATTATTTTTTTATTTCCTTATGACATGATGTGCAAAACGGTTTGTCTTGTTGGACAATAATAGCTTTACATACTTATTTTAATTAAAGTGGAATTAAGTTTTTAAACAGAAATAATAATTAATAAAGCATTACTATCTTTAGTAAATAAATGTCAGTAAAGCCTATTTATTATAAGTATATTAGACACTAGATACAATAATAAACTTTTTTTTAATTTGACTGTATAAGCTTATTCATTTTACTAGAGCACACAGATTTAAAGCGTTTCTGAATGTTTGTGGAACTTCCAACGTATATTATTTTAATCATTAGTCTTTTATACATCTTATATTCCTGGGTTGGTTTTACGAATCGATTTCACAAATATGAAATTCTCATCAATTCTAACTGATGATGGGCCGAAAGCACTCAAATAAGCATTTTAAATAAATTCAATCAAATTTATGTATATTCTTTGACAAAATCATTTATCCTTTTTTAAAAAATAAAATTAAATTTTTTCTATAAAATAATTACACAAACTATTTGAAAAATTTGTAGAGTCTCCTACGCCCGTTAGAAAAAATCCTTAGGATTATAGTTAAAAAGGTCAAGCACTTTTTTTCACAAAACGTCAAAAATATTGAGTTTGAGTTTGGAAGTATTGATTACTCATCATAGTAAATGGTGTGAATAAAGTATAACAAATTATAAGTATATGCAGGTGAGAAAACAATGTTTCCATAAAAACTGTCTCACCAGAATTAATTTTTTAAGATAATTTTAAAATGAGATACCTATTTTTAAAAAATAGGCTTAAAATTTAATGTCAAAGGATATAGACAATACACCAATATCTATTTTAAGATTTATTATGAACACCGTATTTTTTATATCAAAAGTGTAAAGAAAATTGAAGTATTTAACCTTTAGATCATATCTTTAAGATGAGTTTACAATTTGTATCACATTTTATTAAAAATACAATTATTATATTGTTTGAAATCAAAATTCCTAGATTTAAAGTGTTCTTCAAAAATAGACCCTTAATGGTCAATTGAAAGTTCTACTATAGTTATCTTCCGTGTTTTTATTTTACAATAAAAACTTTTTTTTTATTATAAAATAAAATTAATTAAATTTCAACTGCTAGATATAGGTACAGGTATTTAAAATATCTTATAATTCTTTTAGTGATTGTGTATTTTTATTATTGCAGCGCCCTGAAGAAGGCCCAATATAGGCCGAAACGTTGGCATAAAGAAAATTTTTTACAGGCTTTGAGTTTTATTTGGCCTTAATGTTCAACTAAACTTAAAAATTAAATGTAATATATTTGCTAAAAAGGCAATAAGCTTTTAAGAAACTTGTTTTTTTGGTGCTGTTTGTTTTTTTTATGTGTTGTAAATAAGCTGCTTTTTAAACATTTATTACCATTACCATTAAATAAATAAATATAATAAATAAATAAATAAATAATTACCATTATTTTGAACAATAATTATGAAATACACTAAATGGCTGGTGTAGGAGAAATATAAAAATAGTGGACTGTATCTTTAATTAATTAATGCATAAAAAATTAACACGACGGCCAAGACAACCCCAAAATAATTTGTGGCTCACCTTGCTGTCGCTTCTGTTCAGGACTGCTCCTCCAGGTTCACCTCCAAATATTTGCTGGGTTTGACGGTGTGCCGGCACTTATAATTTTTGAAATTCACTCGCGTGTCTTTATATATCGAGAGCGACTTATTTGGTCAGTAGTTTATATACCAATGCTAATGCTGCCAGTTCCCATCAATCAGGATCGATGCAGTACTGGACTAGAGGTGCGTGCGACTCTTCTCGGTCAAAATTAAGGCTGTCTTACATATGACGCGATGAAAAGCCGCGAATAATGATTTAGCAAGAAAAAAAACTAAAGAAATTGTAGATTACAACTTTAGATATTAACAACGATCAGTACCACGACGAAGCAAAGCTCATGTTAAATATAATTATATGAATATTGACAATAAAAAAAGAATAAAAATAAATAAAGAAATGAGTCTTCCGATTTGACGGAACATACCTCCCACCTAAAATGTCCCACATTTTAATTAAAAAAAAAGAGCAAAAATAATAAAAAAAACATGAATTCTAACGCGAAATATAAATTTTCCGCAGGAAAGACTAATTGTTCGGTAATGAACATAACTTCGAGACAGGACGGCGCAGTATCCCCTTATGCGTCTTTACCGCTACAACACGCGTAATGCCATCCCTGCCTGGAAAACATTCTATTACACGACCCAACAACCACGAAAGGGGTGGAGCATTATCCTCCTTTAATAATGCCAACGAATCAATTTCAATGGCTTTACTTGTATCATACCACTTCGACCTCTGATTAAGGGTGTGTAAATATTCATTATGCCACCTCTTCCAAAAATCCTGGTGGATACGTTGAATAAGTTGCCAGCGCGAAAGACGACCCAATTTAATCTCTGTTAGGTCGGATTCAACGAAGGTATTTAAAGGTTCCAAATTCAAAAAATGACTTGGGGTCAGAGGGTTTAAGTCATTAGGGTCGCTACTTAATGAACAGAGAGGTCGAGAATTTAGGATTGCCTCTATTGAGGTCAAGACAGTATTAAACTCCTCATAGGTGAGGATGTGCGAACCAACTACGCGATGTAGGTGGCCCTTTACGGCCTTAATTCCAGCTTCCCAAATTCCACCAAAATTTGGGGCTGAAGGGGGGTTGAAATGCCACACTATGCCTTCGTGGATCGATGCATTACGCATCCTTTGCATCAACTCTTTTGACGCACCCACAAAATTCGTCCCACAATCGCTAAACATGTCTGTGACACGACCTCGGCGAGAAACAAAGCGCCTTAATGCGGCCAGAAAGGCATCGCTTGATAGCTCTGTAACCAGTTCCAGGTGAAGAGCCTTTGTGCACAAGCAGACAAAAAGGCAAATATAAGCCTTACAAGTTTTGCTGCCACGATGCTTGCCCATAGTGATTAAGTATGGCCCTCCAAAATCCACACCACTTTTGGTGAAACATTTTACTTGATTTACTCTGAAGGGCGGTAAATCACCCATAAGAGGAATTTGTGATGAAGGGTTACACCTAAAGCAACGCATGCAGGAAGACAAAACCTTTTTAATAATTCTTCTTGAAGAAGGAATCCAAAAGCGTTGACTGAGTAGGAATTGGGTAGTTTGTAAACCAGGGTGCATATATTCAATGTGAGTTTGTTCAATAATTAGAGAGGTAATTCGATGATCACGGGGTAATAGACAGGGGTGTTTATGATTATAAGAAAGAGAAGCGTGCTTCAATCGTCCGCCCACCCTGAGAACACCATCCTTGTCTAAAAAAGGAGAGAGCTTCCGAATATATTTCGGTAATATTGTTAGATTAGGATTGGATTTCGAAAGTTCTGCCATTTCTTGAGCAAATGAAACTTTCTGAACTTCTCGGATTAAAAGTAAGAGAGCTCTATCCAATTCTGCCAATGTTACATGACCTTTATTGTCAACGAGTTTTGGAGCCTTTACATATGCACAGAAACGTAAAACATATGCAACAATACGAATAATCTTTGATAAAGAGGAGAATCTGGATATCAAATTATCCCAGAAGCTAACTACTGGAGTCGAGGTTAATAAAACAATCCTTCTTTTTTCAAGGTCTATACTATCGTCAGACGTGTAAGAACCGTTAACCCATTTAGTGAGACAGGATGTTAGGAAACCGGGTCCGGCCCACCATTTTTCGAGGTGAAGTAACTCGGAGGGAAGAAGACCTCTGGTTGCACAGTCAGCGGGATTATTTTCCGACTTAACATGAGCCCAGCAATCCGCAGATAAATTTTCCTGAATATACGATACGCGGTTACTTACAAAAGTAGTCCATTTATGGGGAGAAGACTTTATCCAGCTTAAAGCTACGGTGGAGTCAGTCCATGCAAACAATGACGAAATATTTATAGAATCAGCAAGCGCTTCTTTAACTGATGACATTAAATCTGCCAATAAGACAGCCGAGCACAACTCTAGCCTTGGAATCGAGATTGTTTTAAGAGGAGCTACTCTACTCTTAGAACATAGCAAATACGTCTGAACGTTATCATCATAAGTAATTATGCGAAAATAGACCGCAGCTGCATACGCCTTTTCCGAGCTATCGCAGAAGCCGTGCATCTCACACAATTTCATCTGGGAAGGGATAATTTTTCGAGGTAATAAAAGGCTCGATAGGGTAGAAATACCTTCTTTAAATAAAGACCAGTAGTCTTTAATAGAGTTAGGAGCAGGTTGGTCCCATTCTAGTCCAGATGACCATAATTGTTGAATAATTATTTTCAAAGAGACAGTAACAGGGGAAAGAAATCCTAAAGGGTCAAAAATACGAGCCAAATCAGATAAAATGTTTCTTTTTGTACATGGTTTTACTATAGATTCTATTTTAAAGACAAAAGAATCACTAAGAGGATTCCATTGCAAGCCTAAAATCTTGACTATGGAATCAGTCTCTTTATCAAAGGAAAGGGGGTTCAACTGTGTCAAAGAGGTGTCTAAATGAGATGTTAATAAAGGCGTATTACTCGCCCATTTTCGCAATTCAAAGCCACCAAGAGAAAGCAACGAAATTAGTTCTTGCTGAAGGGCAAGAGCTGATTCGATAGAATCAGTACCGCTAACTACGTCATCCACGAATATTTCATTCTCTAAGATTTCAGATGCCCTAGGAAATTTAAACTTATAATCCCTAGCAAGTTGAGTGAGAGTTCTAATAACTTGGTATGGTGAAGAAGCTACACCGTAGGTTACGGTATTTAGTTGATAGTCTCTCACAGGATCAGACTTTGAAAACCTCCATAAAATTCTTTGAAAATTTCTACAGGGTTGATCTATGAGAATTTGTCGAAACATGTGCTTAATATCAGCAGTGAATGCAACAGCATGGATGCGAAACTTTAACAGCAAGTGAAATATATCCTGTTGAAGCTTGGGGCCGACTAACAAAGTGTCATTGAGAGAAATATTATTTGCAGCCTTCGCGGAGGCGTCGAAAACAACACGAAGTTTTGTGGTTGAACTTTCCGGACGAAGAATACAGTGATGGGGTATATAATAAGAGTTTTTTATATCTATATTTGAGGGTAGGATTTCCATATGTCCAGTGTCAATAAAATCCTGCATAAAAGCGCGATATTCATCATGGAGCTCGGGATTAGACTCCAGACGCCGCTCAAGAGAATAAAATCTGCGCAGAGCAATATCTCGAGTATTTTCAAAAACTGGCAGTTCCAATTTTTTGAAAGGAAGTTGAAGAACGTATCTTCCTGAGGAATTTCGAGTATGTGTCCTCTGGAAAAATTCCTCTGCAGCAACCTTATCAGGAGAATGAGGACTGTAATTAGGGATCTGTTCCAGTTGCCAAAATCTTTTAACGATATCCATAAGTGTGGAGCCCACAGTAGCGCAAAGGCTATTAGGAATTGAGCGAGAAATAGATTCCTGGTGAGGGACACGACCCATAATTATCCACCCTAATTTAGTATTTAGAGCGACAGGCTTATCTATGGACTGCGATATCTGGCCTTGCTTCACAAGAAAACCAAAAACATCACCTCCAACCAACACATCGGGTCAATAGGACCCGAAACATTAAAACTTTCGTCTGCCAGCTCGAGATGAGAAAACTGAGTGAAGCAATCTGTGGGTAAATCTGAAGAGGGAAGGTTTTCGCATATTTTTGGAATTATGGCAAAATCTAGAGAAAATTTGGGGTTTGTAAAACCTTTAGGCGTGAAGGTGCATGTGACTTCATGAGAGACATTTGAGACAGTATCACCTAAGCCCTTAACAAACAGAGAAAGAGGTCGTTTGACTAGGCCCAAACGTTTACATAATTTGTTTGTAATAAAATTCACTTGACTTGCGCTGTCCAACAAGATTCGCGCATTGATAAATTGACCCTGGGAATCCAGAACCCGAATCCGTGCCGTGGCCAATAAAACAGAGCTTTCAGTATTTTTGTATGATTTGATATTGGTCAAGGCAATAGGTTGAGATCTGTTTTCACAGTTTGTAGATTCCTGCTCAACGGCAGGTGGCTGAGAAGCTTCAAAGGAGTCATGGTGCAAAAGGGTATGATGAGGCTTGGAGCATTTTTCGCAGCGGCGACGAGATGAGCAATTAAACGAGTTATGTTTTAAACCTAAGCAATTGGTGCACCATTTATTAGTTTTTGCAATTTTATATCTTTCGTGGGAATTTTTACTTAAGAACTCTGAACATTTATAAATTGAGTGATTATTTTTGTGGCAAAAGTAACATGACGCAGCACTAACAACAAAAGTTCTCTTTGGCATTGCTGTTTGTTTTATATATTTAGAAGTACTAGGCTTTACATCTTTAAAAGAGCTTGAGACGGTATCTAATGCGATACACTGCTTCTTAAGAAAGTCTAATAAAATTTCAAAATGCTTGTGTTTATTTTGAATTTCGTCTAGAGATTTACCACACTCAAGTTCGAACCTCGTGGCTGTGCTTGAATCAAGGCGATCAAATAGCATGTAAAATAAAACGAAATCCCATTGTGAGACAGGGTGACCCATATTTTCAATTGCAGTTAAGTGTTCAGTAAATGTATCTAATAGAGTTTGAAGAGATTTTGCATCATGCTCATCAGAAAGCTTCACAGTCTTTTCAATCTCACGCCAGTGACTAACCGAAATTAATCGATTATTTTCATATCTACCCTTTAATGTATTATAAGCTATGTTATAATTATTATCAGTTAAAGGAGTACACCGAACAATGCTTAGGGGGGGTCCTTCTAAGGAATTTAAAAGATATGTAAATTTTTCTACATTGGAAAGACTTGAATTATTGTGAATAATAGAATCATAGAGGTCAATAAACGTCTTCCAATTTTTTATAGTGCCATTAAATTTTTTAAGTTCCAGCTTAGGTAATTTAACATGACTGGGGGTTGCCCTTTCTGCCCCTTGCTCAGTATTATCAAACAATTCAGCGCAAGTTTCTTGGATTGAATAAAAATTTTCATCAAAATGTTTTCGAATAGCCTGTTGATTCGCCAAATCATCATCATCACCCTGAGCGACTATATTTAAAATGGAGGCGTGATGATTATTGAATTTAGTAACAATCCCTTCAAGGTGTTTGACCCGAATTTTTAACTGTGTATGAAGGCGTACATTATTAATGGCATTTTCAGCAACTACTTTGATTTCTTCTAAGCGGCTAACAGCACTATCGCGTTGAGCAATAAGGCCTCTTAGCTTTTTATCAGCCATATTAACGAGAGCGAAAGAAGAAAAATTAAATTTGGATTAAAATATTTTAATCCGAGATAAAGCAATACTGAGCAAAAAACAAAGTTTTAGACAAAATGAGAAAGGGGGTTTATTATATTTCTTATTTTGATTAAACAGTAAAAATTGCTTAATAAGGTGAAATTAACCAAGCTACTTATACCTATTGATATAGAGCTATAAACTCAGAGATTCAAAAAAATGGATTTATTCTTGTATATTTATTTTATACGTTAAGCGTGAAGGGTATAGTTGATTAAATTAGTTATAGAATTGTTCACGCAAGAGCAGAGATATAGAGAGATCAAGAGATATTAAAAGCATTAAAGAGAAGGAGAAATGGATGAGACCATATAAATGAAATTGTTTTGATACACTAAATTGCAACAAATTTCTGAAAAGGTATAGCAAATAGAGAGAAACTGTCACAATATATAATCAAAACAATTGAGGGAGTTATGCGAGATATTATGAGTAATATTACAAATAATAACATATATAAAAGAAGAGAGGCAAATATCGCCTATGAGTATCACAAAGAGAGAAAGATAGAGAGAAGATTTGGTAAACCAGGGGGTTTAATATTTGGGGTAATAAGATTAATTACCAAATCTTTTACCAAAAGTCAATAAAAAATTTTAATGTTTTATCAGCAATATTATTGTAAAGTAATATTACTAGACAAGCCAACAACGAAAACCAAATTATAAGTCCGGGCGTAGAGAGGAAATAATATTAAGTAAAGCCACCGAAACCGAGTTGATTTACTATTCCACTCTGTAAAAATATGATAAGAGACGGACGAGGGACCAGCGGCGCTGCAACTGACGCGAGACGCAATTATCGACGCGCTGAGACGCTAAATGTAAGGAGAGAGATAGATAGACGGTACTGTCCGAATGACTCGAGAATGGAATTTCTATAATTAACCAAAATTTTAAACAATTTTAACATGAGGTTTACCAATATAGCAATACCGAATAATAATTTTGTATGCTCTTACACGTTTTGGATGTAATTTTTTGCTGAAATGTAGGTATGCAATCAAAATCCTAAATCCAAATCCGCGATCGAAGTGACCAAAAAATGTAGGAGAAATATAAAAATAGTGGACTGTATCTTTAATTAATTAATGCATAAAAAATTAAGACGACGGCCAAGACAACTCCAACATAATTTGTGGCTCACCTTGCTGTCGCTTCTGTTCAGGACTGCTCCTCCAGGTTCACCTCCAAATATTTGCTGGGTTTGACGGTGTGCCGGCACTTATAATTTTTGAAATTCACTCGCGTGTCTTTATATATCGAGAGCGACTTATTTGGTCAGTAGTTTATATACCAATGCTAATGCTGCCAGTTCCCATCAATCAGGATCGATGCAGTACTGGACTAGAGGTGCGTGCGACTCTTCTCGGTCAAAATTAAGGCTGTCTTACATATGACGCGATGAAAAGCCGCGAATAATGATTTAGCAAGAAAAAAAACTAAAGAAATTGTAGAATACAACTTTAGATATTAACAACGATCAGTACCACGACGAAGCAAAGCTCATGTTAATTATAATTATATGAATATTGACAATAAAAAAAGAATAAAAATAAATAAAGAAATGAGTCTTCCGATTTGACGGAACAGCTGGTGATGGCCACTTTCAACAGCTAATCTAAACTATTTTTATTTTTGTTTACGTTTTGTTCTTTTAATTTAATGGTAGAATAATGTACGTATCCGTACAGAAATATAGAATAATCTACATTTCTGTACGGACGCTAGTAGTTAAACGATTTTATGGCTCTGTAGCTCAAAAGTTAAAGAGTTTAAGACAACGTATTTTTTGAACTTTTCTTCTAAAAATCACCTAAAGATTAACACCCTTAAGGATCAGCATCTGATTTTGTAACACCCTGTATATAATACCATTTTAATTTTTTTTCTATCCTTTAGTACAAATTGTCGTATGACTTAGGAGTAAAAAAATTATTGAGTAAATCGGTCATAAAGAATCGCTGAAAAATATTTTCAACTTCTAAAAATAACCACCATCAGAGGACGTAACTGCGATCCTGAATTTTAAAATTGCATTTGGTTTAGTTTTCTTATAATAATTAAACATTTTTAAAGAGAACCAGTTTATCTAACATTTTTGTAAAAAAGAAATCAGTTATTTCAGAAATACAGATGGTGGTGGGCTTTCAATTCTTTTTGCAATAACCTGCTTTAACTTTTTAAAAGTTTGACTCATTTTAGAAAATTTGAAATATTGTTAAAGAGCATTCCTTGGACATAATAATAGACCAAAATATAGTTAATTTACTCGAATCCTTCTCTAGTTTTGACCCAAAATCCTAAAAAAATTAAGCGGAATGATATGATTTTTTCTTTATGCAAAAAGTATCCAAATACCATCCAAAGTTTTCAACCGTTTTTCAAAATCTCGTTCCTAACCTCAAATATTGGAAAAATTAGATTAATGGATCTTTGAAGACCAAGGAACGCGTGTTGAATTTCCTAAAACTAATAAAAATTTAGCTACAAAACGAATAAGATGTTGAAGAGGCAACTATTGTGAGTGAGTCTATAAATCTACGAAAAATATAAATCATAAAAAAATTTATATGATTAGAACATTCATCTTGCTCCGAAGAGACTAAAGCATCCTGAACTTATATCACTTTAATATTATAGGTATAATCGAGGATATATTATAGTAAACTGAATTCTTTTTATGATATATTCTGAAGAAGAAACGTTTTTTCATAAACCTTATGAAAAAAAAGAAAGTGATCTAATGGAGACCCAGGTGTTCAAAATGGCCTCCGTTATTTTGGATGCACATTTGTAGACGCTAAGAAGTTGAAAGAATTTCTACCAACAAGTAAAGAATTTTAACCAACACGAAAATCAGTGTACAACAAACAATGCCGGTTTGTCTGACCATGAGGTAATAGTGGGATTAGTAAAGCTTAATAGTGCAGCTAATGAGAATAAGTTTGGACGCGATAGACTTTATACTAGAGCTAATTTCCGCAAATTCACTTTGCTTTGCAATATGTCAAGTTGGAATAATGTATTGACTACTGTTAACCCACGGCATAGCTTTCATCAAATAGTATTAAACAGTTTTAACACTGCCTTTCCTGTTGTCAATATTAAAAAACGAAATAGAAAACCTTGGTATACTAAGGGTTTACGATTATCTGGGAAAAATATGCGCTCCCTTTTTTACATTAAGAAATACGCTATGAACAATACAACATTATTATAACAGATACCGCAAGATTTACAGAAACTCAATCAAAATGGCTAAGTGGACCTACTTTCAAAGGAGGATAAATAATTCCTCCAACAGAGCAAAAGAGTCTTGGATGATTTTAAATGAGCTAAGGGGCAAAAATAATGTCTTGGTTATTCCAAGTACCTTAGATTCCAATGTCCTCAATTCCTTTTACTGTGATATTGCTAGTAACCTTGCAGCCAATCTCTCACAAAAAATATATCCCAGGAACTATCTCAGCAATGTGGTAGTAGCCGAATCTTTCTTTTTTGCCCCTAAAAGTGTAGAAGAGCTTAAACAGTTAATGGTTAATATTAAGAATAAGAGTTCATCTGGTTGGGATGGGCTTTCTCTTAAAATATTTTCTGCTTTACCTCTTGTTGCTTTGCAAGTCTTGGCCGAGTCAATTAACTTTTCATTTATGTCTGGATTTTTCCCAGAGTGCTTAAAAAGAGCAATGAATGTTCCTCTTTACAAGGGTGGCGATCGCGACTGTCCTTATAACTTTAGACCTATAGCGTTATTGCCTACTTTAGCCAAGATAGTGGAATGGCTCGTTAAGGTGAGGATGGTTTCATTTTTAAATTGGTTTGGCCTATTGAGTCTTCAGCAGTTTGGCTTTCGTGAGTCTGTGAGCACAAATGAAGCTATCTTTAGCTTTCTAGAGCATTTGTATAACCGACTGAATGTTGGTGAAGTTGCAGCAGTGGTATTCTGTGACTTGTCCAAGGCATTTGACTGCGTGAGTGAGTCACAGAGTGCTGCTGATGAAACTGGAGCTCTATGGTTTCAGAGGAACTGCCCTTGAGTGGTTTCGTTCCTACTTATCAAATCGTGTCCAGGCTGTCAAATTTAATGGTGGTATCTGTAAGGAACTTAATATAAATGTGGGTGTTCCGCAAGGATCAGTACTTTACTTTTTCTCATTTATGTGAACGATCTGCCACAACTGCAGGTAACTGGCAAATTTACATTGTTTGCCGATGATACCACCATCCTCTGGCACGACTCTGATGTTTCTCAAATGGAGGCCAATATACGTGCAGATTTGTTAAAAATAAAAGACTGGTGTGATGCAATTTTTTTTGACATTTAATGTTTCCAAAACAAATATCCTTAATTTTAAATGTAATACAAATGATATATGTTTAATTAATGAAGTTTTAATAATGAAGTAATAATGAAATTTAAACATTTTTATATAATTTTGATGTTACAGTTGTATTTTATTTAAACTTGGATATAGTATACCTATTTGGGTTTTTAAAATCATTTTTTAAACTAACGATAAGAATTCTGAAATGAATATTATAGTGTGTTAATAAGGTCAGGATGCGTTTAATCCCATTAGGGCAACATGAATGCTCTGATGATATAATTTTTTCAATGATTTATCTTTTTAATGACTCAAAATTGCTTTTTCAAAATGTTTTTTTGTTGTTTTTTTTTTAGAATTTTGAATCATGGTGGTCATACGTCCCCTGGTGGTCATTTGGAACTTAAAAAGATTTTCTATTGATTCTTCATGACTATTTAACCCAATAATTTTTTTATCCCTAAATCATATGATAAACAGTTCCCGAGATATGGCTGAGAAACACTCTTATTGGATCGCCCAGTATAACCGCTAAAACAAAAAAAATACAATTTTATAAGTTATATACAATTTTAAAAATCTTTTATTGTTTTAATTTTTTCAGTTTAAATAAAAGAGAAAAACATAAATCTGCATAAATCAATCAATCCAAATATCTGCTATAACTTAGTTAGCGAAAATGTCTAGAAATAATGAATATTTTATTTACGCCAAACTTTGGTATGTCAAATGGCTACCCCATGGTGTGATACATTATTCTAAAGGGCATTTATTAGGCTATCAATGATTGTAAAAAAAAATAAAATTGATTGACCAAGAAGCAATTAAAGTGTAAATCAGTAGGGTAGAAAAACAAATTTAATTATTTTAACAAATTTATTTTATTAAATGTTCAAAATGCGCGCCGTTATTAGCAAGACAATAAAAAGGCCTATTTTCAATTTTTCATTTTGAAATGAAAGCACTGTATAATAAATTATTTTACAAGGCAAAATAAAATAATAAGAGTATCATAATTTCATGCAGCATTGCACTTGACTATGCCCTATTTTACAGTTTGACTTAATTTAAAGATATTTATATTATCTGTTAGTAGTTTAAGGCATAGAATAAAACATTAAACCACATATTTAAGATTGGACAAATTTGTAACTGATAAACAAATTTAAATTAAAATGCAAATCCATCATTATAGATTTTTGGGATAAAGAACATATATGTAATTAAAAATATTCATAAACAGCATTTGTTATCATGGAACAATTTAATATATTAATTAAATTTTTAATTGAAAAAACAACACTAAAAAATGTCTTGCTTTTACAGTGTCCTATTTTTCAAAGAAACTCAATGCATAATAGTGCACCACTTAAGAAGGTTTTATCATTTATTTCTTTTCAAACTACTTTATTTTTATTAGTTATTTTTCTTTAAGAAATCTATATCACAGATAAAATATAACCAAATGAGAAAGAGGCGATTTGACAATTCAAGTTGCTTTGACCTTGTTTTTTTGACTTTGCACTCCTTGAACCAATGCATTTACAGATTCAAATTGTCTTATGAAAAAGATTGCAAGCACCAATTTTAAAAATATTTATATATGTATGTAATAAATTAAAGAGTGATTGAAAATTATGGAACTTTAAACATAATGAAAAATATCAAATTTTATCCAAGTACAATAATTGTCCTACAGTTTTTAAATATGAAGAAAAATTTTATAATAAATAAAATATTAAAAAAAAGGAATTATAGCCATCATTTTTTAAGTTCAACTATTTAAACGGTTTTGTTTTTTTTAATTGTCGTGCTCTGCGTTCCTATTTTCAATGAATATGAACAATTCTTTTTGGAAACTAATGATGCTCAATTAGCTTCTAAATGTATTCTTTCTATTATTATGCGAAACAAAAATTTACTCAGTTTAAGCACGCTTTTGGATGCGTAGCTTACATTAAATTTAATTTAGGGGTATGAACCACATTGTCAGCAAAGGGGGAGGGGATGGGTCGCCGAAAAACCACGGTCAGTTACGTATGGGAGGGGGGGGGGTGTCTTGGCCTGAGCTACGTGGTTTTATTTTTTACTTTTTTTTTTTGGAGAATAAATATTGTTCCTTCGCAGCCAATACAGGTTTATGAAGTCATTTTATTCTAGTTCAAAAAGTCTGCGCAACAATCATAAATTTTCTAGTGAAAATGCAACAAAAAATATCACTATATAAACCGATAAGTGCTAGATTATAAATGGTTTAACATTCTTAATTTTTTATTTGTTTTTGCACTTTGTTAGTGTTTCTTAAACTGCCATTTGCATATTTTAAAGTATAAAATATCGTTAAACTAACTACCTAATTACATATACTTTGGAAAACTGTATGCGTGTAACCTACTTTATTTTTAAATTTTGTAATTAAAAATGTTAAATAAAATTTGTAATTCGCATATGCGAATGACAGCTTTGAGTTTTTGAGCAATATAAGTTGGTCGTGAGTTTGGCATAAATTGTTTAAAGGAGATGCTTATATTGTGAGCGCCATCTAGTTTTGTCGGAATTAAGTTCTTCAGACATTTTTAACTGGCAAAAGTTTGCTGTGAATAGAGGGTCAAATGAAATATAACACTCAGTTGAGCATAGAATAATGCTTCAATCAGTATTAATAAGTAGTAATTTTTTAATATTCACACATTACTGTTATAAAAATAAACAATCACCAATAAACAAACATAAGTCCGAAATTAAAAATATTTTAAAATATTAGGTCTTCATTACAATAATTTCGAATCAAATTATTAGAGTTAGAACTTCAAGTTAGATTTTTGTCTAACGTGACTCCTCTACGCCGGTTTATACATATTTGAAACAACTCAATTCCCTTATCTGTAGCTCGGAACAACTTAACGATTCTATTTTTATAAATGTCATAAAAAAACGAGACAAGATAATCCTTCGAAAAAAAAAGTTTAGAAAAAAAAAGCTTGTTATTAAAGAACTGGGTTTCACAGTTTTGTCAGGCGATTTTATCAACTCCAAATAAAATGTTTGTTTTTTGGTTATTAGTATTAGGCAAACATATTCGTTATATTTCACTTTTCATACAAATAAGTTTTGGTTTATTTTTAACTGTTAGTTTAGTTTTTACAAATCAAGTTAATAATTTTATGTAACTTTAAACATTTATTGCATCGATGGACCTCTATATTACCGTACTAAAGAAATATTTTTTAATTTTGAATTTATAAATTATTATTAATTTTCAAAATCAAATCAATTCTCAAAAAAGGCCAGGAAATAGCAAAATTAGAAATACCTTAAGATATATCGGAGTTATATTAATTTTGAGTAAGAATTATATGAGTGATTCCATAACATATTTAATTTTATGTACAGGGTGGTGCGATTTCGACTGTTTTAACAAAAAAAAATTGACTTAGATGTTCTGAGCTCGAATTTTGTAAAAAAAAATTTATCAAAATTCTACTATGTCAAACTGTTTGGCCGCTAGGAGGCGTTTCTTGAATTTGGTCCATTTCGGTAATTAGCCTCAACTTTTTTGCTATTAAAGATAATTGACTTCTGAAAACACTTTCTCAAAGTATTTTTTAATGATAAATATTTTTATGTTATATATTTTTATACAGGGTGTTTCATAAAGTTGATATTCCAAAAAAAAATTTTTTTCTTATGGAACACATATTATTTATTTATAAATTCTTGAAGCCCTTGAAATCCTCTTTTTAAAAATATATAATACCATATATCTCATTTTAGCTGTTTCCGTCTTTTAATTTTTATAGAAGTAGGATATGGAAAAATTTACTTCATTTAGATTATAAACTTAATATTTTTCGACATATTATACAAAAATAAAGCAATTAACAATAATTTCTAGGCATATTTACAGAGTCTAATAATAATTATAAACTAATATTACAAACTAGAACAATTTTTTTCAAAGTAGGTGTTCAAACTGAACACCTCTTTCTCGAATACATAATAAACACCTTTTTCTAACTAATTTACAAGCGTTTATAAGCTCAAGAGGTCTAATAGCACGAAAAGCTTGCCTAGTCGCTACTTGCAACTCTTTCCGTGTTTCGATAGTTCTTCCTTTAAAAACTAAATCCTTCAATCTCCCCCATAAAAAAAAATCTAACGACGTTAGGTCGCAAGACCTAGCAGGCCACAATATAGGTCCCCTAGTACCAATCCAATGATCTCGAAATTCCTGATTTAAAAAATCAGTCGTAATTCGTGCGTTGTGCGAAGGACAACCGTCTTGCTGATAATACGTGTTTCAAACTCTCGCTAATGATAAATTTTCCAAAAATGGTGCAACATATGTCTGTAAAATATTTACATAATCTTGGGCAGTCAAAATTTTATTAAAAAAATGAGGACCCAAAAATTTACCTCGAAAAATTCCAACCCAAATATTGAAGCCCAGCCGTCCCTGTCTGTTCGCGCGTACTACAACATGTGGGTTTTCTGTAGTCCAGTAATAGGAATTATACCTATTATATATTCCTGAAGTGTCTATTCGGCTTTCGTCTGTCCCAATAATGTTATTATATGGAAGTTCTCGTCCAATCTGCACTTATTGACATACCAATCACAAAATGCAATTCTTCTCTGAAAGTCGCCATCCTGAAGGTGATGAACTTTCCTAACCCTGTTAAATTTGTGCTTTTTAAGTGTTTTTAAAACTCTGGTTTTCTCAACACCTATTTCCTCTGCTACTGCTCGATGAGACTTGTTAGGATGATCTAAAACCTCACCTATTATATTAAGTTCCTAAATTTCAGCTTCAACATCAACAGCATAAGTTTTGGGCCTTGGCTTTTTAAAACTTCCGTGCTTCATAAGATTTAATTTTAACACTGGAAATATTCTTTTATCTGGTTGACGACGTTTAGGAAAGGCATTTAAATATAATGCACTGGCTGCCTCTGAATTTTCATTAGACAGAAAATAGCACTTTAACATGTCAACTTTTTCGTAATTTTCATATTTTTTTTAATTCTCTAAATATTTGAGCACTATATAGCTCTAAATACAGTAAATTCAAATATGTTACTGACAGAAGAAATAAACAATTTTCTATCTGGCTGTCACATATCACATTTGCTGTTTTTTACCAAAGCCTACTTCTATAAAAATTTAAAAACTTGGAAAATGGAAAAATGACAATGTAATATCGGAAATATCAGAAAGAGCTAAAATGAGATATATGGTGTTATATATTTTTGAAAAGAGGATTTCAAGAGCTCTAAGAATTTATAAAAAAATTATGTGTTCCAAAAGAAAAAAAAAATTTTTGGAATATCAACTTTATAAAACATCCTGTATAAAAAGGTATAACATAAAAATATTAATCATTAAAAAGTACTTTGAGAAAGTGTTTTCAGAAGTCCACTATCTTTAATAGCAAAAATGTTATGGCTAATTACCGAAATCGACCAAATTCAAGAAACCCTAACGGCCAAACAGTTTGACATAGTAAAATTTTGATAACTTAAATTTTTTTTTTACAAAATATGAGCTCATGACATATAAGTCAATTTTTTTCTATCTGTTCGGAAAATACAAGTTTTCTGTTAAAACAGTCGAAATCGCACAACCCTGTACTTGGCTTCAAATCCGCTTCATGTTATGTATATATCTGTTATATAATTTTTTTAAAAGGAGTTAGGATAGAAAGGATTTACTTTTTTATAAGATTTAAATTATGATTATATGTATTGTATTATTTATTTATGAAGTAATATTTTTCATCATACTTCTACACGGCTTTGACTCTTTTCTGATATTTTTTAAACGAAAAATTCCCATTTATAAAAAAGGATCATTCTACACATTTGATATATAATTACCTTTAAGTTACTATTTTCAAACATAAACTTTACGGAAAAGTTACTTTTTTAATATAGGATGATTTAACTTTTAAAACTTTGTTCCATTATATAATAAGAATATAATTAAATTTTGATATTTTGTGTAAGTAGAAGGTAAGTCTTAAATAAATGTAACAAGTTCTAATTTCGTTTATGTTTAAATTTATGTTTTTTTATCATTCGGTATTTTTTTATAATATAATGACGCAAGTAATTTGGTTTTTCAAAGATTAGGAGATTGTGTTTCAATGTGGAAACTATCTTTGTTTATTATAGTATACTTAACTAAAAAACTAATAGGAATTTTTTTAATAAAATCTTAAAAATAGAAAGCATCACTTTCTTTGGAATAATATTTAAATATTAGATCAGCATTTACCTTAGGACAAGCAGATTTTAAATTAAACAACTCTTTTCCAAAATGTCTTACAAATAAATCTTTTAGTAACAATTTAAAATAGTGGATACTGCAGACAAGTCTTGAAGCCAAACTTTGAAAGAAGTTCAGGAGAGTTAACCTGGTTATTTCATGATTTGAAAAATAAAACATATGCATTAAAACTAAGCGTTTAATTGACTATAATCCTGAAGTCACCAGAATTGGAAAAGGTTTTATGCATAATACAATCATAATAATTGTATTCATGCTTCAAAACTAATAATATTAATAATAATAATAATAATAATATGTCTTTATTAAAAAAAAGCAATATTAATCTTACAATATTACTTAAAGCTACTCTTTAACTCTTAACCTTCCTAACATTCACAGTTTGAATGGAGAAAACGAGAAAAAAAAACAAAAGAAAAGAAATAAGTATATATAAAGTATTTATCACACTAGACTATATTTTGGATTGATTTAAAAACAAAAGTTTACAATATTTCCTATATACATTTAACGAAGTATTAAATATTGGTTTATAAGTATTAAAGAACTTAACGGCATTATAAGTAAAAGATCGCTCGAACAGAGCCATGGAATGGTGCGGCATGGTCAAGATATTGTATCTAATATTTCGTGTGTGAACCTGGTTTCTTGGTATTAACTTTTCAAAAAGATATTCAGGTCTTTGACTAACATATAATCAATAAAGAAAAGCAGAAGTGAAGAATTTAAATAGATAAGGTAGCGTTAACCACCTCAACTGAAATATAGAGTCTGATACATAATTAAACTTTCCGAGGTTAAAAATAAATCTACAGGAAGTATTCTGCACGCGTTGCAGGCGATAACGATTTATTTAGTCTAAGCAAGGATAATAAACTATAAGGCAGTAATTTAAAATAGATAAAACAAGAGCCACTACGAGTTTATTCCTAGTTTTAAAATTTAAAATGTGTTTAGTGGCATAAAGCATACGCATGCGTAAATAACACCCTGTAGAAGAGTATTAACATATTCCTTAAACCTTAAAGAATTGTCTATTTTAAGTCCCAGAACCTTCACAGTATCAGAGAATAAAATAGTTTCGTTATCCAATTGAATGTGAATAGTTTCCATTATATTTTTATGTGATCCTCGTTTTGAAAACATAATCATTTTTGTTTTATTAGCATTAATAAAACAAAATTTTCTTTTAAAAATTAATTTATTACATTTAGATCAGCGTTAATAGTATCAGCCACGTTATCAAAATTAGCAGAGTCAAAATAATGTATGTATTGAGTGTCATCAGCATGATGATGTATTTCAGAATCTTCAACTAGACCGGGTAAATCTGAAGTATATAATATAAGAAATAATAATGGGCCTAGGATCGACCCTTGTGGGACACCAGAAATAATATTTTTCGAAACATAATATTCATTATTTCCCTCACTTTCTGGGTTCTACGCCATAAGTATGTTTTAAAAAAGGACAAAACAACCTCACTACAGCCATAATATTTCAGTTTCGCTACAAACAAATCATGATCGATGACATCAAATGCTTTCGAGAAATCAAGAGCTATAATAATGGCTGAAACCTTTTTGTCAAGAGCTCGCATGATATTATCAGTGACGTTTAGAAGTGAACTAGCTGTACTATGATGTTTTCTAAAACCAGATTGATGAGAAGGGAGGATATTATTTGACATTAAAAATGATGATAGCTGCATATAGACTATTCTTTCGAGAACTTTGGAGATTACGGGAAGCAAACTTATCGGACGCAAATCTTGAACACTTTCAGGACTGGAGGATTTGGGAATCGGACATACCACTGACTCATGCCAGGCCCTAGGAAAATATCCTACCTCCAAACAGCAATTTATAATATGAGTGACATGATCGAATATATCAGGGAGACATAAATGTAACATACGTCGAGTTATGTTATTCACACCAGAGGCATTGGACCTAATATTTTTTATAGTTTTATCGACAGTATTTTGGTCTACTAAAGAAAAATGAAAATTATCCTCAGTAAATTTATTACTGGAGTAGAAGTTAATTTTGTTTACACATTTATCAGATTTATTAAAGACGCTTAGAAAAAAATCATTTATTTGATTTGGATTAGATATATTAAATGGCAGCTCGTTATTATTCTTGGTTGTTTTATTATTTAAAGTTTCTAGACCTTTCCAAAGTTTTTTACCAGTTTTGTCACTCTCCAAACTTGCAAGATATGCAGCTTTTTCTCGTCTTATTGATGCCAACGCAAAATTACGATACTCCGTGTAATATCTCCAATTTTCTAAACACTTGTGATTTTTGTATTTAGTCAAAGCCTTATCACGTTCCTTTAAAATAAGTCTTAAGGTGTCTGTCAACTAGGCTTTTTACTAACTCTTATAGTTCTGTAGGGTGCATGAATATTAAATAAACAATTAATATTTTGTTCTAAATATTTAACTTTTTTATTTATGTCCTCAAGATAATAAATATTATCCCAGTAAATATGTGAAAAATCGATCCTAAAATATATCTCATTGAAATATTTAAAATTGCGGGTGGTTATAAATTTTTGTTTTTGTCTTTTAACTACTAATTTTAAAGTGAAAAAAGGTATTTGATTGTGATCACTTAAACCTGAAACAACGGTGCCACTTTTATGACAAATATCTTTAGTATTGATAAAAATGGTATCTAAGCATGTTGCAGTAGTATTTGTTATATGAGCTGGTTCATTTATTAATTTTATGTACCCAAAAAAGTTAAGCATAGAATATAATGAATTAGGTTTTAACATATCAATATTTAGATCTCCGAGAATTACTGAATAATCATAAGTCACTAAAAGATGTGGAACAACTTCTTCCAGGAAATTTATAATTTCAAACGCTTTCGATGTAGGGGGCATGTATATTATAAGTATTGCAATATTGTGTATACCAATTTTAACAATTAGGAGCATAAAATCCGGAAAACTTGGCAATAAAGATCTAATATTTAAATTGGCTATATTTAAATAAGAATTTAATTGTTTGTTAGCCATTTCTTATAAATTATAGATATTAAGTAAACTATATAAAAAAAACAATAAAAATAGCTATTTATCCCAGTAAAAAAAGTTATTCGTAATTAATTTGAGATCCAAGCTTTAAAAGATATTTCTGATAGGAAAGACAATTTTTATCAAAGCTATAGTGGTTAGTAGAGATAGACTTTACATTATGTTTGTTATGAGAACCTAATTTAACACAATTAATACACATTTTTTCTTCAGAAATACATTCTTTTAATTTATGATTTTTTCCGCATTTGGGACAAGTGTCTTTTTGTTCGCGACAGTCTTTTACGGTGTGACCATATGCACAACATCGAAAACATTTAATAACACGCAGATAGTCCTCCACAACTGACTTGCTCCATCCCACATAAACCGATCCTATTCCTAGAAGGCGCTTACGAAGTGCCAGGGAAACTTCAATCACAAGGTCAATTTTGTTATTGCGTTGCTTTAACTCGGTAATATATTTGATTTCAGATGCTAAATCTGAGATATCTGAGATTTAAAGACGTTATATTGCCTATTATTTGGTCCAGTGTATCTATCCCTTCTAAACGCACTCCCTTTATGATTAATCTTGGATTAAATTTTTTAGCTTGATCAATATTATATTTTTTGCCCATTTTTACAATTAAACTAGTTTTTAACGTTTGCAGCGATCTGTTGTCTTGACAGTGTTCTGCAACTCCGCCACGAATTTTCGTTGTATTGTTTATGCAAGCTTTAATCTGACCCGGATTAACGGAATGTGTAATGTCATTTAAAACATCATCCTGCTTGGTATTCTCGTTGTTACTTTTACCAATTAAGACAAAAGAATTTGCTTTAACGACATCGCTATATTTGTTGTTAGGTGGTTTATTAGAAGTGCTTCTATTATTAGGTAATAATTTAGTTTTAAAGCTATTATTTTCATTACTCTCAAGGGAATCTAAAATTGTTTTCTGCAAGTTAATGATATAATGAATTAATAATTCAGAGTTTTTTAATAATCTATTCGTTAACTCAAACTCCTGCTGCAAACAGGAAACCTTCATTTCCAAAATAGTATTTTGAGTATCGACTTCGTTGCCCTTAAAAGCCTTTGTAACATTTTCATTATATTTTTTGCACAGCCAATGTAGGTTTGGTGTATCAACAACAATTTTTAACCATGAATCCTTAATACCAGAACATTGCGCGTGAGACTTAGCCGAACAACCTCTGCATTTAATCTGCTTTTTATTAACAATAAAATTGTCGCTACACTCGCAGCATGTATCCACATATACATACGGAGCCATATTGAGCTCTCTTTAATGCAAGGAAATTGAGCACAATCTGGCAACGTTGCAAGGCGATCACCAAAAGTTTCGCTGCACAGTAAGCAGTGGAAATCGGAATCCGAGATAATTGTTATAACAAATATGCATGAACAACGGCAAAAAAAAAGTAAACATGCAAATAAGCACTTACTGTTTCACAAGTAAAAACATAATAATGGAACTTGCCTTCAATAGCCGGTAAAGATTGCACTATAAATATTAACAGAATATCCTTTTTACTTATTAAACTTTGCAAAAAACTCTGCTTTTAAACATTTTCAAGGAGTAAATAATATTTTGATGTTTTACGATCACCAGCGTTGCCGACTCTTCTTGATTATTCAAAAGTAAATAGACACAGCTATTTACGTCTTACACTGTATGCTTAGAGGTAATTCTTTAGTTATACACTAGTTAGAGATTGAAGACAGGCAATATCTTTGATCATCTATTATACACTTAATATTACATTATATCACAAACACTTTAATATTATTCACAAACAAGAGACATCCGCTAGAGATACTGGAGATTGATTAAAAAGATGAAAAAAAGATGCTAACTTAGGACGTCAAATTTAATGTTGCGTACTACTTTTACGGAAAACCTATCTCAAATAAAGACAATTTTTACAAGATTTGTTTGGAAGCCCGACGGCTTGTCAGCGAAAGTACCAGTATGACTGAAAAATTAATTATTAGACATATAATCGCCTCCAAAAATGTGTGTGCAATATTTTTAAGCCAGCAGTTTCTAGAACGGTAATGTAAACAAACATAGATTAGCAATTGGCTGTAGCCTTTTTAAAGCTTCTTGACATATAATATCCCGGCCAGAATGCAAAACAGTATATTCTAAAAATACGGTGGGCGAATTTGCAATGAAAAACTAGCAAGAGTGTCAAGAATAAACCAATATGGTTTCACTCTCAAAATCCCTTCTCCATCCAGCATTGGGCTGCAAGCAAGCGCAACATGTACCATGTACCTGTATAATTTGAGATTTGTTTATATTTAAATTATAAACAAATTATAAACAAATCTCAAATTATACAGGTACATGGTGCATGTTGCGCTTGCTTGCAGCCCAATGCTGGATGGAGAAGGGATTTTGAGAGTGAAACCATATTGGTTTATTGTTGACACTCTTGCTAGTTTTTCATTGCAAATTCGCCCACCGTATTTTTAGAATATACTGTTTTGCATTCTGACCGGGATATTATATGTCAAGAAGCTTTAAAAAGGCTACAGCCAATTGCTAATCTATGTTTGTTTACATTACCGTTCTAGAAACTGCTGGCTTAAAAATATTGCACACACATTTTTGGAGGCGATTAAATGTCTAATAATTAATTTTTCAGTCATACTGGTACTTTCGCTGACAAGCCGTCGGGCTTCCAAACAAATCTTGTAAAAATTGTCTTTATTTGAGATAGGTTTTCCGTAAAAGTAGTACGCAACATTAAATTTGGCGTCCTAAGTTAGCATCTTTTTTTCATCTTTTTAATCAATCTCCAGTATCTCTAGCGGATGTCTCTTGTTTGTGAATAATATTAAAGTGTTTGTGATATAATGTAATATTAAGTGTATAATAGATGATCAAAGATATTGCCTGTCTTTAATCTCTAACTAGTGTATAACTAAAGAATTACCTCTAAGCATACAGTGTAAGACGTAAATAGCTGTGTCTATTTACTTTTGAATAATCAAGAAGAGTCGGCAACGCTGGTGATCGTAAAACATCAAAATATTATTTACTCCTTGAAAATGTTTAAAAGCAGAGTTTTTTGCAAAGTTTAATAAGTAAAAAGGATATTCTGTTAATATTTATAGTGCAATCTTTACCGGCTATTGAAGGCAAGTTCCATTATTATGTTTTTACTTGTGAAACAGTAAGTGCTTATTTGCATGTTTACTTTTTTTTTGCCGTTGTTCATGCATATTTGTTATAACAATTATCTCGGATTCCGATTTCCACTGCTTACTGTGCAGCGAAACTTTTGGTGATCGCCTTGCAACGTTGCCAGATTGTGCTCAATTTCCTTGCATTAAAGAGAGCTCAATATGGCTCCGTATGTATATGTGGATACATGCTGCGAGTGTAGCGACAATTTTATTGTTAATAAAAAGCAGATTAAATGCAGAGGTTGTTCGGCTAAGTCTCACGCGCAATGCTCTGGTATTAAGGATTCATGGTTAAAAATTGTTGTTGATACACCAAACCTACATTGGCTGTGCAAAAAATATAATGAAAATGTTACAAAGGCTTTTAAGGGCAACGAAGTCGATACTCAAAATACTATTTTGGAAATGAAGGTTTCCTGTTTGCAGCAGGAGTTTGAGTTAACGAATAGATTATTAAAAAACTCTGAATTATTAATTCATTATATCATTAACTTGCAGAAAACAATTTTAGATTCCCTTGAGAGTAATGAAAATAATAGCTTGAAAACTAAATTATTACCTAATAATAGAAGCACTTCTAATAAACCACCTAACAACAAATATAGCGATGTCGTTAAAGCAAATTCTTTTGTCTTAATTGGTAAAAGTAACAACGAGAATACCAAGCAGGATGATGTTTTAAATGACATTACACATTCCGTTAATCCGGGTCAGATTAAAGCTTGCATAAACAATACAACGAAAATTCGTGGCGGAGTTGCAGAACACTGTCAAGACAACAGATCGCTGCAAACGTTAAAAACTAGTTTAATTGTAAAAATGGGCAAAAAATATAATATTGATCAAGCTAAAAAATTTAATCCAAGATTAATCATAAAGGGAGTGCGTTTAGAAGGGATAGATACACTGGACCAAATAATAGGCAATATAACGTCTTTAAATCTCAGATATCTCAGATTTAGCATCTGAAATCAAATATATTACCGAGTTAAAGCAACGCAATAACAAAATTGACCTTGTGATTGATGTTTCCCCGGCACTTCGTAAGCGCCTTCTAGGAATAGGATCGGTTTATGTGGGATGGAGCAAGTCAGTTGTGGAGGACTATCTGCGTGTTATTAAATGTTTTCGATGTTGTGCATATGGTCACACCGTAAAAGACTGTCGCGAACAAAAAGACACTTGTCCCAAATGCGGAAAAAATCATAAATTGAAAGAATGTATTTCTGAAGAAAAAATGTGTATTAATTGTGTTAAATTAGGTTCTCATAACAAACATAATGTAAAGTCTATCTCTACTAACCACTATAGCTTTGATAAAAATTGTCTTTCCTATCAGAAATATCTTTTAAAGCTTGGATCTCAAATTAATTACGAATAACTTTTTTTACTGGGATAAATAGCTATTTTTATTGTTTTTTTTATATAGTTTACTTTATATCTATAATTTATAAGAAATGGCTAACAAACAATTAAATTCTTATTTAAATATAGCCAATTTAAATATTAAATCTTTATTGCCAAGTTTTTCGGATTTTCTCAATTTTGTAAACAATAAATATGATATTTTGGGTATGAGTGAAATGTGGCTGAATGAAAATATATGAAGCAGTGCGGTTTCTATGCCAGGTTATAATTTTTTTAGAAAGGATAGATTAGACATAGTTGGGAGTGGTGTTGGCATCTATGTAAGGTCAATGTTTTAGTGCAAAATTGTAAATATTAATGTTAATAATGTAAACTTTGAATTTATGCTCCTAAATGTTAAAATTTGTATACACAATATTGCAATACTTATAATATACAAGCCCCCTAAATTGAAAGCGTTTGAAATTATAAATTTCCTGGAAGAAGTTGTTCCACATCTTTTAGTGACTTATGTTTATTCAGTAATTCTCGGAGATCTAAATATTGATATGTTAAAACCTAATTCATTATATTCTATGCTTAACTTTTTTGGGTACATAAAATTAATAAATGAACCAGCTCATATAACAAATACTACTGCAACATGCTTAGATACCATTTTTATCAATAGTAAAGATATTTGTCATAAAAGTGGCACCGTTGTTTCAGGTTTAAGTGATCACAATCAAATACCTTTTTTCACTTTAAAATTAGTAGTTAAAAGACAAAAACAAAAATTTATAACCACCCGCAATTTTAAATATTTCAATGAGATATATTTTAGGATCGATTTATCACATATTTACTGGGATAATATTTATTATCTTGACATAAATAAAAAAGTTAAATATTTAGAACAAAATATTAATTGTTTATTTAATATTCATGCACCCTACAGAACTATAAGAGTTAGTAAAAAGCCTGGTTGACAGACACCTTAAGACTTATTTTAAAGAATTCCAGCTTTGAATATTCAAAGCTGATACAAAAGCTCAAGTTGTTTTCGAGATATCCGACAGAAAAACGGGGAATCTGGGGTTTTTTAGAGAGCTTATCCATATCCATCGATCCACTTTATATCATAAAATTATATAAAATCATATTTCTTATACCCAAAAATCTCCAATTCCCAGTTTTTATGTCAATATCTCAAAAAAAAATTGAGCTATAGAGAAAAAAACAAAGGTGAAAATTAAATTTTAACATTCTGTTTCTTGATTATGAGGGACATTTTACTAAAGCATATTCTGAGCTTAAATATGCTTTAGTAAAATGTTATTGATGAATTGAATACATTGATATTTTTATAAATTTAACCTAGAATTGCTTTTTGGCGGATTCAATACGGACCACCTAGTATATATTATTCTTTTTTATATAATTTTATTTCTACTTAAAATTATGCAAATAAGTGATAAACCCGATAAAAAAAATTAAACTCAGCATATTAAAATCTTAAATTTTTTCTTTCGTATTAAAATATACGTTTATGCAAAATTTGTTTAGCATCTTGAAAAATAAAAACACAGCTAATTTTCGCCGCTAATCTGCTTGTAAAACCATATACTTAAACCAGCACCACATGATATTCTAAAGTTGAAAGCATATTAAAGTTCTCCATGTCATATTGGTTCACACCCAACATTCGGTTGGCAAACTTATACGCTATAAAGCATCATTCCGAGATTAGATCTAGAATCTCTGTCTTTAGCGTTCTTGATTTTAGCGCTCAAAATAATATTTTCCTTGCTATCTTTCTAAATGAAACATCTGTTATATACTTTTGATATATTTTTAAGTTAATTTCATTATTGAAGTACGTATAGTTTAATAAACCAAAAATATAAAATAACAGTAGTAATGATATTAATAATAATAAAAATAATAATAATAATAATAATAGCTTTTTGTTTTAAAGTTTGTTAAAAAGATCCATTTTGTCAATAGCATGCCAAGTCTTTGATCCTTTGGGCTTAGTAGGTCCCATCATAATTAAGGCCAAACTTATAATTCAAGAGTTGTGGAAGGTCAAGATTGGTTGGGAGGATAAACTCCCGGATGAAATACTAAAAATATGGTCAGACTTTTAAGAAGATTTGGGTTAGATTAACAACATAAGAATCCCAAGGCAGCCTATTTTTTTGGAGTATGTAATCTTGGTCCACGAATTTAGTGATGCTTTTGAAAGAGCTTATGGAGCTTGCTTGTACATTCGTTGTATTATGCCCTGCAAATTGATTATTACTAATCTGTTCTGCACAAAATCGAGAGTTGCACCCATAAAACAGATTACTTTGCCGCGTTTAGAACTGTGTGGTTCTCTTTTATGGGCAAATGTGTACAATAAAACAAAAGACTCACTGGAATTACAATTTAATAAGGTATACTTTTGAGACAGATTCCCTTTTTTGTTAAAAAGATCTTCTTTTAGAACAATCTGTAAAGTTTTAGCGTATATACAGGGTGTCCCAAAATTAGTGGACGAAACGCGAATCCTGTATTCTTTGGTGAAAAATAACCTCACTTTTTCCTATAAACATATATCGGCAAACGCCCGCCAAGGGAGGTTCGCCCCTTTTAAAGGGGGCACCTGAAGATGGTTTTTTCCACTTATTTTCGAAACGGGTAAATATAAAAATTTTAAATTTTGGTATTCTCCCAATTTTGATATGCTGAATTTAGTTGTCATTTCATAATTTTCATTACTTAGTCAGGTGCGTATCATTTAGGGGGTGAGCCTAAATAAATACCTAAAAAAAATTGTGTGCAAAGTTTTTGTTTTTCCTTTAAATTTTAAAAATTTGAAGCTTTTTACGTAAAAAAGTACCTCTTGGTCAATAACTCTACGAGTTACCATTTTCGAGAAAAACGCATTTAAAAATAACGCTGCATAGTATTATTTTCACTACCAATTTTTATGAAAACTTAGTAGCAGGCTTTGGAAAAAATTGACACACTGCATAATGACATTAACATTTGTTTTAATTGATTAGTTGTCATTTAGCATTCAAATTGTTAATATCTTTTTAACTATGGAAGACTTTTCGACCCGTGAAAAAGTAGATATTTATTTTATGTATGGGTTTTGCAACGGAAACGCACATACTGCTGCACGAGAGTATCGGCGGAGGTTTCCTGCAAGAAGGCTTCCACATTGGAAAGTTTTTGTTAGAATTCATAGAAATTTACTTGAATATGGATCCTTCGAACGTGCTCGAGGAAGACCAATTGCAAATGATGGTTATGGGGAAGTACTGAATTTAATTGAAGAAAACCCTCAAATATCATTGAGAACCTTAGAAGAGATTACCAATATCCCAAAGTCAAATGTAAGTAAAATTAAATATGGTAAATAAATAATTAAGTACCTAATTTGATATCCAAAAAATTAAATTTAAAGTACTTATAACTGAAAATTGAGATTGGTATAAATAGTGTTGTTATTAATTATTATCGTCGGATCGCATTAAATTCATTTCAAAATACTCGAATTACTATTATTATTATTATTTACTTTATTTACTTGGATAAGTCTTATCACAAACATCAAACACCCCAAAACAAATCCTTTTGACGACTAACTGGAATGTTTAGTGGCTGACTAGGGTTTAGGCTTATTTCCTATGCAATTTAAAATATTTAAAAATAATTTCAGATTGGAAGAATGACTAAGATGTTAGGATACCATCCTTTCCATTATAAAAGGGTTCAGGAGAAGAAGATTTTCCAGCTCGAGTAGACTTTTGTCATTGGATTTTAAATCACCCAAATCTTCGTCAAAAAATTTTGTGGTCAGATGAGGCAACTTTTTCTAGGAGTAAGGGCTTTAACAGCCGTAATACTCATTTTTGGAGCATCGAGAATCCGAGAGTAGTTCGACGAACTAACTTTCAGCACAGATTTTCCTTTAACGTATGGGCGGGTTTGATAGGAGATAAATTGATAGGCCCAATTATTTTGCCACACAGGTTAACTGGTCGTCATTATTTAAATTTTCTTCAAAACAATCTCAGAGATTTACTGGACGATGTTCCTATAGAAACTCGGCTGGAAATGATTTTTCAGCACGATGGGGCACCAGCTCACTACAGCCGACAGGTGAGAAACTGGCTGGACAATAATTTTACAGGCAGATGGATAGGCCGAGGTGGTCCAATAAACTGGCCTGCACGATCGCCCGACCTTAATCCTCTGGATTATTATCTTTGGGGTAATATGTGCAATATTATTTATGCCACCGAAATTGATACTCCAGAAGAGCTTCAGAGGCGAATTCTCGCAGCTGCAGGCCAAATAAGAGAAAACCGATTTGAAATTCTTAGATCGACCCAAAACATTCAAAAAAGATCCAGGTTATGCATTCAGGAAAACGGAAACTTGTTTGAACATTTGCCTCAAATAAATTACTATTTTTATCTGTTTGCAATTTTATTTGTCAATTTACTTTTAAAGCATGCTATTGAGTTTTAATAAAAATTGTTATTAATAATACTATGCAGCGTTATTTTTAAATGCGTTTTTCTCGAAAATGGTAATTCCTAGCATTATTGACCAAGAGGTACTTTTTTACGTAAAAAACTTTAAATTTTTAAAATTTAAAGAAAAAAAAACAAAAACTTTGCAAACAATTTTTTTAAGTATTTTTTTAGGCTCACCCCCTAAATGATACGCACCTGACTAAATAATGAAAACTACGAAATAACAACTAAATTCAGCATATCAAAATTGAGAGAATACCAAAATTTAAAATTTTTTATATTTACCCGTTTCGAAAATAAGTGGAAAAAACCATCTTCAGGTGACCCCTTTAAAAGGGGCGTAGCTCCCTTGGGGGGCGTTTGCCGATATATGTTTATAGGAAAAAGTGAGGTTATTTTTGAACAAAGAATACAGGGTTCGCGTTTCGTCCACTAATTTTGGGACACCCTGTATTAAGATTTATTTCTAATCTCAAATTAAAACAAAATCGGTGTTTAGGTCCTTTGACTGTGGAAGAAATAACTACAGTTTGAAATCTACAAAGGAAAGTTTTTTTCGAAAGAATATCAATATTTATTATCAAATAAACCATTACCAAAGACTAGCAAAATTTTATCTCTTAATCCTTATGAAAAACAATTTAATGTGCGTTAATGATAGATTAAGAAATGCCGATCAGCCGTACTAGAGAAAATATTGAATTATTCTACCAAATGATCATAATTTAACAAAGCTCATAATATTGATTCATGAACACGAATGCCTTTTATATTCTGGGGTACAAGTATTCCTTTGTAATATAAGGGAATCGTATTGGCCTTTGTCGGGTAAGAAAATCTGCAACGCTGTTATTAGAAAATGTTATACATGTTTAAAAGCTAATCCAAAGCCACTAAATTATCTTATGGGAGACTTAGCTACTGTACGTGTAAACGACTAGGATGTATTTTTAAACGTCGGTACCGACTTTGGTGGTCCTTTTATGCTTAAGGATAGAAAATCTCGTGGCGCTAAATTTACTAAAGCGTATATGTGTTACGTTACGCCACTGGTTCATCCATTCGACCGTTCCCAAATTTTAGCTGACGAAGAACTATAAGAAAAACGTTTTTATGCTTGTGTGTGAACTTTTAAAGAATCAGATTTGACTGTACCGCCTAAGTCGCAAGATCGACTCAATTTTGTATTCATATTTTTTTAAAACAGTTTTTATATTTTTAACATATTAAATTTTTAATTGAAAAAAAGAAAACATTCTTTTATTCATTTCAAAACTGGCGCAGTCGGTAAAATAATTCCGGAGAGATCATAATTTCAATTTACCGGGATATCAAAAGATTTTACAAAAACGCGTTCGAGATTGCACGTTGTTCGCTGTCTGTCGTCCCTAGCCGTTTACCAAGTGGAATTTGGAACTATCAAGAAAAGGTCCTCTCAGCTCTCCCCTAGCTTAACGAAGGAATTTGGGATTTCTGGAAGACAGAACCTTCAAGACGTTCCCTAGCCCGAAGTTCACTGGAATTTGGATGAAAAATTTCACAAAAAACACAGTCAAGGTGTAATGCCACCGCAATGCTGACTGAGTAGAAGCAGATCGACGAACCAACACAAACACCACAGGCTACAGTCATTCTCACGGAGTACAAGAGTTGCAGGGTGAGTCTTACTGCACGATTATTTAATTTTATCAAATTTATTTTATTTTTTGTTGTTTTTTTTTCTTGTAGGTTGTATCACTTGTACTCAATTTACCACCTTGCATAATGCCTGATACAACTGAAAATTCAAATTCAAATACTTCAACAACTTACACTATAACTTCCGATAAAGCAATAAAATTAATTAACCTTTTTGATGGTGCTCGCTCTAAATTGCATAATTTTATTGATTCTGTTGATTTTGTCTATTCAAAATTTAATCAAAACGAATTAGATGTTTTTCCTTTCATCGTAAAAAGCCGGCTAGAAGGCAAAGCTTTAGAATTTATTGGCTCAAGAGAATTTAATTCTTGGGATGACATAAAAATTGCACTTCTAGAACAATATGGTGAAATACTAGATATTCACTGTTTAAATTTTGAACTCTGCCACTTTAAACAGCAACTTAATGAAAAACCTATAAAGTTTGTGAACGCATTGAAAGTCAATTAATTAGAATTCATAAAGTTATTAAATATGACATTAAGCTTAACACTATTGAAAAAAATTGCTTGACCACATTTCACAATAAATCTGCCTTAGTGACAGCAGTCACAGGTTTAAAAGATCCCTTGTCGCAGTGCTTAAGATCGTTAAAACCTGAGTCATTAACAGAAGTAAAACAATTAATTATTAACTATGAAAATCAACAATTTTTTAAACAAACCAATATTCAGTTTTCGAAAATGAATATTCAAAATCAAAACAGTAATGCATCTTTTAAACCATCAGGTAGTTTTTCAGAAACAAATGCATTTCAACAAAAACCCCCAATAAAATTAACAATTCCCAAATGTAGAATATGCAATAAATTTGGACATAAAGCCGAAAGATGCTTTAAAAATTTGGAATCGCAAGTCCCCGTTAATAATTTTTATTCTGATTCTGCTATAAATATCGAGTGTGAAAAAGACGATGAAATCGAATTGGAAGTTGACGCCGATTTTTTATGCCAAAATCCTATATTACTAGAAAACTCACCTATAACGACCTTGGAATTTACCAAATAAATAATCAGTCATTATTATACATACACGTAAAAACAGTAAACCTAAAATTATTGGTAGATTCTGGTGCAGCAATTTCTATTTTAAAACCCCTAAATTTTCTTACAAATTATAAGCTTAATTCCGAAAATTTAGAAGTTTATGGAATAAATAATATCCCCATTAAAATTAAGCATAGCGTTAATTTTTCTATGTTTGCAAAAACTCAAAAATTTTATATAAATAATTTTAATTCACCATTTGATGGCATATTAGGATTAGATTTTTTGAAAAATAATAAGTGTACTCTTGATTTTGATTCTAAATCTATGTTAATAAATAATGTAAAATTTCCTTTATTTTCATTAGGAGATAAAAAAGAAAAGCCTATTAATCATATTTCTCACACAACAAAAATTGAGTATATTTCTGAAAAAATAATAGTTGATCACCTTAGTTTGGAATTACAACGTAAGATTAAAGATTTATGTTTAAGATATCACGAATCCAAATAAATGAAATCACCGTTAAAGATTATCCAGCTTTTCTTAATTCAAAACAAAATATTTTGATTTTTCAAACGAACAAATATTAGACCCGCAAAATAAAAATATCGTTTATATTTATGATGACTCCGAAAAAAACGAATTTTACTTTAATATCATTCGTGACGTATTTCCAGTCATAAAAGACTCCATTTCGACTGAGTTATCGAATTAACGAACGAAACAAAAACACGTAATTTAATCTTTGCTAAGATCAAGCCGCACTGTAATGAAAACAATTTTAAAATATTGTCGGTTCTCAAATTAAAAGAAAATAAAGTTTATTATGTGACATATTTCGAAAAATATAATTTTTATAAAATGATACAGTTTTTATACCCTCAAACTAAGTTTATTATCTGTAAAAATATTATTACTGTACCCTCAATTGAAGAGCGACAACAACTTATTTTTAATTATCATAATGATCCCAGTAATTACCACAAAGGAATAAAAGAAACTACGAATAAAATTCGTCAATTATATAAATGGAAAAATATGCATAATGACATTGCAGAATTTATAACTTTGTGTCCCACATGTCAAATTTCAAAAATTGACCGTGTAAATCGTACCCAGCCTTTAAATATAACTGATGAAGCCCCAAATAAACCTTTTCAATCGCTTTCAACAGATCTTTTCTTTTTTGACAATGAAATCTTACTAACAATTATAGACAAATTAACAAAGTTTGCACAAGTGTATTTAATTTCTAATAAAAAACCAAAAAGTGTTATTGAGTCTTTATGTGCATATTTTAGTATTTTTGGAATACCAAAAACCATTATCTCTGATAATGGTGGTGAATTTAATAATAAGCTAATAAAGGAATTTACCGAGACTCTTAAAATAAAATGGCATTATACGTCATCAGAATATCATAGCTCAAACGGTATTGTAGAGCGCTTTCACGCTACTTTAGCTGACACTTTGCGGTGTTACCTAATCGAACATAATACCTGTGATATTAAGGATGCCTTATTAATTGCAATTAATTCTTATAATTCAAGTCAACATAGTTCTACTGAATTAACGCCAAATTCTTTAGTTTTTCCTTATAAAGAAAATATTGATCTGGAACACCAACGACAAATGATCTTAAATACTTTTCAAAACGTGAAACATAAGCAAATGTCAATTAAAACTAAACAAAAGGCATATTTTGATGAAACGAAAGCAGCAAAAAAAAATGAAACGTTTGATGTTGGACAAAAAATTCTCTTAAAACGACCCAAAAACCCAAATACACCTAAAACTATTCTTTGTACAGGACCTTACGAAATTTTAAGTGTTAATAAAGAAAATAAAACGCTTGAAATATGTCTTGATTATAATGTAATTCGCAAGTTTCATTTTAATAATGTCAAACTTTACTATGAATAATAATTAATTTTTTTTAATAAACATGCAATAAATTAATAAAATATATCCCCAATATTGACATTATTGTTAAACATTTTTTATTTTTTGTTTCTGTTTGTCTGAATTAATTAATTTGATGTTACAACTTACAAGTTAAATTGAGTTTGATTTTTTATTTGTGAGTTTATTAAATAAAAAAAAATAATTAAAAATAAAATCTTGCAGTTTGGCTCGCAAAGAGAAATGCAAACTCTTCATTTAAAAATGACTTGGCCTTTACTTATGAAGTATTTTGTTTTATTGCATGGACTTGGCTGCTGATCTGTATGGAACCCATCCACATGATGACATAACGACATCAAGTATCGAGTATAAAAGAGATGCCATGCAGATTGCAGACTCTATGACCAATGGACCATCCCCATGGTCGTCTTCTTCAGAGGGGAGGTGTTACGTTACGCCACTGGTTCATCCATTCGACCGTTCCCAAATTTTAGCTGACGAAGAACTATAAGAAAAACGTTTTTATGCTTGTGTGTGAACTTTTAAAGAATCAGATTTGACTGTACCGCCTAAGTCGCAAGATCGACTCAATTTTGTATTCATATTTTTTTAAAACAGTTTTTATATTTTTAACATATTAAATTTTTAATTGAAAAAAAGGAAACATTCTTTTATTCATTTCAAAACTTATGTGTATGTCTGTTTATTTGTATGCCAATAAAGGCAGTTCACATTGAAGTAGTTTCGGAGTTGACTACTGAAGCCTTTCTGGCCGCCTTCAAAAGATTCGTTAGTCGAAGAGGTCGACCAATAAATGTATATTCGGATAATGGTACTAATTATACCGTTGCAAATAATGAACTCATACAATATAATCATATAGTTATATAATTTTTTAAACAAAAATTATAATGATATATCAAATGAATCGGGTGATAAAAGGATTCACTGTCATTTTATTTCGGCAAAGTCGCCAAGTTTCGGAGGTAACTCATTACCATTTGAAGAATTTGTTTAACTGTTTGACACAAATAGAGGGTGTTCTCAATTCGCGTCCGCTCTGTCCAATGACGTCAGAACCAGAAGACTTATCAGCTCTTACACCATCCCATTTTCTCATTGGTAGACAATTAACAGCATTGCCGGAGCTAAGTTTGACGAATATGCCTGAAAATAGACTCAAGAAGTGGCAGTTATTGCAGTTAATGGTGCAGCACTACTGGTCTCGATGGTACAAGGAATATCTGTCTGAGTTACAGACACGAGTAAAGTGGCGAGAAAAATATCCAGAATTATTAAAGGTTGGGTCGCTAGTTACTTAAGGAAGATAATATGCCCCGTCTAAAGTACCCATTGGGTCGTGTTGTAGAACTTTGTTCTGGTTTAGATGGTGAGACAAGAGAAGTAAAAGTGATGGTGCGTGATAAAATTCTTTCGAGAGCTATAAACTGAATCTGCAGAGACAATATGATATGACAATATGAACTAAAGTTAAATTTTTGGACTTACGTTACATTTAGAATTATGAACCTGTTTATTTATAGGGTGATAAAATAATATAGTTATATGTTATGGATATTATCCTTTATGTTACGTTTGGAAAGTTAACAAAAACAAGTTTGTACGTTATTTAATTTATTTTCCGATATTTATTAATTACTTTAACTCAAAGATGTTATTGTTTTAGTTGCTCTACTTGAAGGTATCTAGTATAGAGTTATAAGATTATTTTTTAAAAATGTTGAAAGTACTTGGTACTTTTAAGACGGGCGGTATATGTTAAGGCAATACTATACTATACGGAAGCAAAAATTATTATACTACACTAGACGTGACAACGTTGCTTTTATGTATCCGAAACGATAGCGGAGAGCAACGTCAGTGCTGATCTGAAGGCTGAGCAAGATGTTCGGCTTTGAGCGTTGTGTTCGCTTCGTAGTTTTAACAGTGTTTTAACAATAAAGTCAGTGCTCAATTAATACAGTCTAGAATTATTTACACCAGCCCCCAATAAATACCATATTTACTAACGACGTATTTGTTTTTATAGCATTTATTCGTAATAACTATAGCTTCAAAAGTTTTGCACCCCCTAAATTTTAAAAAGTTTTTTTTATAGGCAAAAATAGATTAGCAACTTATTAATTAATTAGTTTTAATTAAGAAAACAACTAAAATGCTTGTAAAACATAGTTTATTACTCTTTAGATCTTGTTCTTAACTATAGAGTTATTTTTTAAAATAAATTAAAATTAACAAATGATAGTTTGTTTTAATAAAAGCACTGAAAAACTTTTCAATACCATGTATTTCCACATCTAGCATTTATGCAAGCTTGGAGCCGCCTGCCCATACTGTTTATGAGATTGTAGATATATTGTTTGAGAAATATTGTGCGTTTCTTCCCGATTCACATGAATAAGCTCGTGTAGAGTCCTAGATGGGTTTCTGCGCGATGCCACCTCCTTGGAAAGCATGTCTCCATTGTTCTATGGGATTCATGTCAGGCGATAGTGAGCGCGAGTCCAAATGACTCATTGATGTCTTCCATTTCCAGATACTCATTTATAGCTTTGGCACGGTGAAGCCAGGCGTTCACACCTATAAAAACCAACAGCTACTCGCCATAATCTGACGTAAGGGTCTAAAAATCTTCCTCATGTAATATTCCTCATCGAATTCTGAGCGATATCAGACATGATGCGAGCCAAGAACATAGCACTTCCTTCTGCACAGTGTGGTACGGAGTAGGCATAAGAGCTGGGTAAATAGGCTGGGCAGCTCTTGTTGGTTTACTCCATACTCGTATTCGATGACTAGCCTGCTGCAAACAAATTATTGTTTTGTCAGAAAAAAACACCGAGTTCCAAATGCTTGCAGGTGTTTCAAGGCAAGTCATGTGCTCTTAAGTCCAGTTCAGAAAACTATTAGAATCTTTGATGTGTCGCAGATGCCGCACTAAATAGTCCATGCGTCTATGTCGTATTTATTGTCGCATGATATACATGTTTAAATGGTAAAATTTTATATAATTTATCTATGAAATCATTTTAAATATACGTAAAACCCCATGTTGTACACTATTTTTTATTTTTCTTTCGAAAATGTCAATTTTTAAAAAGAAAATAATATCATAAAAAAATTATATGAAAAAATTGACCGCGGACTAAAATCCAAGCATTTTACAAATCATTTTTACACTTGCAGCACTCCCAGACTGTTACCTCTTTTTAGCTAGTCTATTAAACAAGGATAAAACACCTGCGATCTGGCGATTCCTACTTTAAGTTGTGCAAGTGATTGTATATCTCTCTCTATCCCACTGATTTTGAGGATTACGGGGCCGTACGCAGATAAATTTTTGGGCCGTTTTTGTATTATTTTCGTCGTGTTTTTAAAGAGATCTTTAAGGATGGGTCTATCTCCTTTAATAGTTGGGAGGGGAGTCATGTGAGGTTATTATTTGATGTGATTTGTCGGTTTTGCTTTTTTACACGTTTATTAAAGTGGAGAATTTAGAATTTGGCCTGTATTCGTCTAAATTTTTTGCAGTTTTTAATGTAAGGAAGTGTGTTTTTTTATTTGTGTTTGTGGATTTGTTTTAATATTATACCTAAAGACCTTAAAATGTTTTGACCCTAGAAAAATAGGCAGGAAAATTTGGCAAATGAACATGACAGTGTTTGTGCTGGCTTATGGAGACCGTGGGTGCACAAAAAAGACAATAATATTTGTGGTGAAAACAATAAGAGTGATCTGGACAGTGATTTAGACTCATATAGTTCTGATGGTTCATTTTCTAGCGTTGAGGAAGCAGAGGAAGAAGCCAGGGAAGTAAAAGCTATAGGGGAAAATTAAGGGGTTTTAAAACGTAATTGTTTAAGTACAGACGCCAAACAAATTTGTTTAAATGTCTATAACAATCTAAGGAATGATCCTCAGATCATAAATGATTGTAGTGCCTTACAAAAAAACAGCGTTTTTAACAGGAGTTTCATATAGTGCAATATGCTATTTTGTAAAAAAAGGGATTAAAGACAGAAAAAAAAGAAAAGATGTAGGACAATCAAAGGGACTTGACATGGAGATTGCCAAATTGGTAAGGGAAGTTGCGTATTCTAAATACAAAAACAACGAGGTTCCAACTATAGAGATGGTTAAGGACACCTTATCGGTAAGGGATAAACACTTCGCAGTCTCAACCTTGGTATGGTATCTCCGACCTAATAAAACTTAAATTTAAATTTAAGATGGTTAACAAACGAGCTGATGTAATGGAAAGTACTCGAATTGTCAGGCGGCGTATAGAATATTTGGAAAATATTAAAAAAAATCGGGAGGAAGAAAGATCCATATATTATTTAGATGAAACCTGGTATGATACACATGACATGGCAAAAAAGGGCTGGACTGATAGTTCTAACAAATGTGTCCTAAAAGATGTTCCACCAAACAGAGGATCTCGGATGATTATTATTCATTGAGGTTCAAAAGAAAGTTGGGTGAAAGATGGACTAAAATTGTGTGGCAAAAAAATAGAAGAGTGCAATGTGGACAATCATAGAAAAATGCATGCAGATATATTTGAAACCTGGTTTGAGAAAACATTAATTCCAAATTTAAAGGAAAACAGTGTCATTGTTATGGATAATACATCATATCATTCAAGGCTTTCTGAAAAAAATCCCAAACACATCTTCACATAAATTTGAAACTGAGACATTTTTATTAAAACATGATCTCTATTTTCATGAATCTTATACAAAGAAACAATTATTGGAAGTTGTAAATACCAAATCATGGGAAAAGCAGTATGTAGTAGATAACATAGCTAAAAAGTATAGTTATACTGTCCTCAGACTTCCTCCATATTATTGTGTATTTAATCCTATCGAGTTGATTTGGGGACAACTAAAAAGGATAATTCGCAGGCAAAATAAGTATCCAAAAATTTAATAAAAAAGTTATAAATTTGATTAAGGAGGAAGTTATGAATTTAGGAGAGGAAGAGTGGAGAAAGTCTGAGGAAAAAATTATAAAATATGAAGAGAAATCTCGTTATTTGCATCAGATTATTTTGAATGGAGGGGACCGTTTCATTATAAATTGGGATAATAATGAATCTCACGCAGAAATTTAAGATCTATGGCTAAATTAGTTATTGTTGAATATGGTAAGAAAACCCTTTTTTTATTAATTAAACAAGTTAATTTTTTTTTAACAACTTACTGCCTCTGTTTGTCATTCAGCGATACAATAAAGACTGCTTCTTCCTGCATTCTCTGGGAAAAAAGTCCATTTTTTGCCATAGTAAGAAAACCCTTTTTTTAATAATTAAACCAGTTTACTTTTTTTTTACAGTTTACTGCTTCTGTTTGATCTTCAGCGATACAATAAAGACTGCTTCTTCCTGCATTCTCTGGGAAAAAGTCCCTTTTTTGCCATAGTAAGAAAACCCTTTTTTTATTATTTAAACAAGTTTAAATTTTTTTTTAAACTTTTTTTGTCCATGTTTTGTCTTATAGAGACACTATAAAACCAGTTTAATAATTTTTTTACAGTTACTGCAACACTTGTTCTGTCCCAGAGAGGCAAGACTACTTCTTTCATAATTCACTGGAAGAAAAAAGCCTATTTTACATCTGAGTTGTAATTATTTTAAAAAAAATTGTAAATTTATTATTAATTAAATTTAAAAATTATTTCTGCTACTCGTGTACACTTTTTAAATCTGTTTTAGTATCCAAATGCTTCAGTGCGACTGTGCGAGATAAAGTTGGAATCCATAGCGGCAACAAAGAAACTGGTTCCTTCCTTAATGGAAGAAACTGCTAAAAAAAAAAGGAAAAACAGAGTTTAGGCAATTGTATTAACTCTTTGGGCCAGATTCAAATGAGTAATTTTAAGATTTTGTATAAGAATTTTAGTTTTTAGTATAAGAGTTTATTTTTGTTAATTTTCATCTAATCTCTCCTATTATGCACAATAACTAAATACAAAGCAAACAAATCAATAAATATTACATTCAGGATGCAAAGTGTGTTTTTTTTAAAGTAAAACTTGTGTCTTTTAAACGCATAAAATATATACAGCTAGATGATTTTGAATGTAAAAGTTTATTTAAAAAAATATACATCCACTCTTCTGACTACTTAATTACTTTTTATCAAAAGAAGTTGGTACTAAATATAGAGATGGGGGTTTTCATGAGTATATTATTATAATAATATATCATAATATGTATTAACTAAAAAAAAACAATAATAAAGGACATTAAATATGGCAGCCAAAATCCCCATTAATAATCACCACCATGTAAAAATAAATCTCAATACCCAAAAAAAGGAAATATATAAAATTTAAAGACAAACCAAAACAATTTACCCTTTTGTGTCAAAGAGGAAATATTTAATGCCTTAATCCACAGAATTAATAAACTTACCACCTTTAATTCTTATCACCTATTCTATCATAACTTGTTTTAAACAGTCCACTGATGGGCACTAAAAACTAAACTTATTAAATTCAAATTTTTGGTTAAACTGATTTTACGTACTTGAACCTTACCTTTAAATTAAATATTACCTTGCTATCAATTATCCTGAATTTCTAACTTAATAAAACTAAACCCAAAAAACCCGAATAATAAAGATTTAAATACAAATAAATTTTAAGGCCCGACCTGTGCAACTTTTCGCGCTTGAGTGGTTGTGACTGAGGTCAGGCGTCTAACAAAATAGTACGTGGGCGCATGTTGTCAAATTTTACAAATCAAATGCATAAATTCTAAAAAAAATGCTTAAAACATTTATTTATTTAATGAAATGATTAAATATCGCTTAGAATATTACTTTATGACTCTTTCCACATAAAATTTTGCGATTTAAACATACATGTCATGCGACAATACAAGCAACACCGGTACACGGACTATTCGCGGCACATCAAAGATTCTAATAGATCTTTGAACTGAACTATACCTACTGTAGTCGACGTACTTTATGCTCAGGTTGTAGTCGGGGTACTCTAATTGTCGGTGACACCTCAAACCTGTTGCCAGTATTCGCCTCCGAAATGTAGAGACCGACACTTGAACTCCCAAATCTCTCTGAAGTGCTGGAGTGGTATTAACATAGTTGGGTTTCTTCGGATGGTTAAGTAAATATAACAGTTCTGTAGTTGATTAGTTACACGCCAGCATGCAAAGCCCACCTAGAACTATACGAGAGCTTGTTCATGCTGCTCGGGAAGAATGGCACAATATTCGTTAACCGGACATCTCCAATATCATAGGAGCAGTTGTCTCCAAGCTTGCAAAAAGCCTTTATAAAAAAAACCTTCGATATTCACTTGTGTGATAATAAAACTTTTAGAAAAAAGCGATAATGTAAATACTAAAAATTTACTAATTCATTTAATGCATAAAAAAGCATATTCGGAAGTTTACAAAATCCTCCTGAAAAATGTATTCATTTCATTTATAATAATAATAATAATAATAATATAATTCCCGTAAGGGGCCGGGATAGAATAGCCTCCTGGTACGTTCTGCCTGTCGTAAAAGGCGACTAAAAGAACAACCTGGACCACCAGGGTTAAATGGTGGTACACCCATGGAAATGGAGACACGAAGCGGAAGATGCCTCAGAGAAAGGTCGCTGCCTGGGGATCGCCAGGGCATTTCTGGAGCCGGCGCTGGACATGACAGTATGCGAACCGTCGGTGGCAGGTAGTTAAGGAGGCGGCAACCTGTCATTCAAAAAACTACACCTCCTCCTCTTCAACAACAAAACGACCAGGAGGGCCCAACACCATCACGAGCCCCCCTCGCTGAAGGTGCTGCGCAGGAAATTCAGCCAGCGCTCACCCAGGCGGGATTACAAAGACAGCGCATGAAATGGACATCTGCGATGAATGAAACCGTCATGCGCAGCTTTTATAAAGTGACCAACCTGGGACGAGAAATGATCGGCTACAGACAACCTTTACATGCCGAATTTAGGAAAATCTATCCACATCTCCAACACCAAAATTCTTCCACCTTATCTTTTAAATATTAATAACATGCAATCTCTTCACCTTTTAGTTTATAGCGCAGCAACTGCCGCTGCTAAAACCATGAAAATTAAGATAAGGATCCACAATGACTCTGCAAGAACCGAGCTCCCGATACCGCCATGGGAGACCAGACTTCAATAAAAAATTCAGTGGTTTCGAAAAGATATCGGCCAACTAACAGAATATCTGAGGGGTACACGAACAAACAGACTAAAACAGAAAGCTGATGAAATTTTGCAGAAAAACAACATCCACACTCGGCATGAAACAGAAAATAATACAGCTCAACAATGCCTGGATACTTTAAAACAGAAACTTTCTTTATTTTTAGGGCGCCTACGAAGATACAAGACCAGTAATAACCGAAAACGTGACAATCTTCGTTTTGAAAAGGCCGAAAAACAATTTTATAGAGAGCTAAATTTAAAATCAGATCACCCAGATAAGCAATACCCCACGAAAGAACAAATTCAAGATTTTTGGGCCAAACAACTTGCAACTCAAACAACATGCAATATCAACGCAAGCTGGGTTACTAAAGAGAAACAAAACAGTAATAAATATAGCCAGATGGAACATCGACCATTCACTATCGAGGAAGTCAACCAGATTATCCAAAAACTGCATAATTGGAAATCACCTGGCCCAGATGGAGTTCATAACTTTTGGCTAAAGAAACTATGGAGTATGCATCCTAAACTCTCAGAATTAATTAACCACGTTGTTCTTAACCCACAGGAAATGCCAGCGTTCCTAGCGCAAGGAGTAACCTATCTACTGCCTAAAGATCAGAACAACACACAAGATCCGTCTAAGTACCGACCGGTAACGTGCCTACCTACTTTGTATAAAATTATCACTTCATGTTTAACACAGCGCATTTATCAACACTGTGAGGAAAACAACATCATAGCCGCACAATAAAAAGAATACGCTAAAGGGTCTATGGGCTGTAAAGAACAATTTATTATCGACTCTGTCATCAACAACGAGGCATATTTTATAACAAGAGAAATATTTTTACTGCCTACGTCGACTATAAGAAAGCCTTCGACTCAGTACCACACGAATGGCTTATAAACATACTAAAAGTGTGTAAAGTTGATGGTAATACTTTGTCTTTTCTAGAGAGCGCTATGACAAGTTGGAGAACAACGATCCAGCTCAAAGTACAGGGTAAAAGCGCAGTAAGTACAAACAACATTCCAATTCGAACAGGAATCTTCCAAGGGAACTCACTGAGCCCATTATGGTTCTGCCTTGCTATGAATCCTCTTTCGAACCGTTTTAACTCTACCAACTATGGGTTTAGCATCCGAGATAATAACTCCGAGATTGCAAAGTTAAATCACTTACTGTATATGGATGATTTAAAAATAATGGCTGCAACTAGGAACCAACTAAACCAAATGCTGCATATAGTAGAAGAGTTCTCGAACGACATCAACATGCAATTTGGACTAGATAAATGCCGTACTCTCAATATAATCCGAGTTAAAATTCAGCCAGGAGAATATCAGATGCAGAATTTCCAGACCATCGAGGCCATGGGCGAACACAAAATTTACGAATACTTGGGGATGAAACAATCACAAACGATTGAACAACAAACAATGAAATGCGAACTGACTAACGAGTTTGTGAAAAGGGTAAGACAAGTTTTGAGAACCAATCTCAACAGCAAAAATATGTTTAAGGCACTTAACTCCTACGCATGTTCAGCTCTTAGTTATTCTTTTGGGGTAATTAATTGGAGTAGGACAGACGTAGAAAGGCTACAAAGAAAAGTGAGGACCCTACTTACTAAAACGCACAATCACCACCCACGAAGTGCCACTGAAAGAACAATGCTTCCCCGCCACCTTGGAGGAAGAGGATTAATAGATCTGGGTAAACAACTTGAAAAACAAATCACTAACTTAAGATCCTATTTTTACAGACAAGGAGAAAATTCCACGCTGCATCGCGCAATAAATCAAATAGACGATTCCACTCCTCTACAACTTAAGAGCGAGGAAGCGCGCAGCTACCATCATACGGACGAGAAAAAATTCCGCATCTGGATGGAGAAGCCCCTTCATGGCCGGCATCCTAATGAGATCAGCCAAAATCATGTCGACACTGCTTCGTCGAACTATTGGTTGGTATCAGGCAAGATGTTTCCAGAAACCGAGGGCTTTCTACTACGCCATCCAAGATCAGGTTATACCAACAAGAAATTATCTCAAGCACATCGTCAGAGATCCGTCCATACAAAACGACAAATGCCGGTATGGATGCCGAACATCAGAGACAATCCAGCACATAATAGGAGGATGTCAGGCCTTTGCAGCGACAAAATACAAAGAACGGCACGACTCAGTTGGGAAAATTTTACATCAAGAGTTGGCATTGAAGTTGGAACTTATTACAACAGAGAAGGTTCCGTATTATAAATATACTCCAGAACCCGTAGTGGAAAATGACCGATATCAGTTATATTGAGACCGCATTGTACTTACCGATCAACATGTAAGGTATAATAGACCAGATCTTATCTTAATAGATAAAATTTCCAGGAAAACAACTCTAATTGACGTAGCCATACCGAACAACAATAATCTGCAAGAGAAACACACTGAAAAAATCGCCAAATACAGAGATCTAGAAATTCAAATCGGAAGGCATATGAATTCATTAAAGTTTTTTTTATAACGATTTTTGAATGATGCGGGTTTTAAACTGTTTAAAACAGAGGGTATATTATTGTCTAGCATGTAAATATTATACGAGAATGATCTGGTAAATAGACTTGTTTTGTGCAAGGATGGAGATAGCCAACCCTTAAATCTTAGATTTGAGGGTTATGAACGTCGGATCTAAATTTAATATTTTGGTCAAGATATTGAAAATTAAAGCAATGTCAAGCCAATTTGAAGGTTTTAATTTGTGATTAACTAGGACGATTTTTCTTATACCATATACAAACCTCAAACAGGGCCTCTGAACTCGCTGCACTCTATCTTTATCCTGCTTGGTCAAACAGGGACCATAAACCGCATCACAATAATTAAAGTGGCTCAATACAAGTGCGTCTGTTAAAGTTAATTTTAATGTCTGATCTAATGCATGCCTATGCGGATACAGTAATTTTAGATTGGCATATGCCTTTTGTACACATGAAGAAACATGGTCGGTGAATTTTAATTCAGTATCTAATATAACTCACAGGTTCCTTGCTTTTCGAACACAGCATAATTATGATTTATTTCATTTTAGTTTAACTTGGTTTTCTATATTATCGGTTTTATGCTTCCCAAAAATTAGTAGCTTAGTTTTTGTGGAATTAAGTCTTAAATATTGTTGTTCTGAGATTTTGACTAAGCGTTTTAAGTCTTCGTTAATGTGTACTATTATTAATTATTAATTAATTATTATTATTAATTATAAAGTTTATTTAACGAAAATATTGACAAATCGTGCCATGTAAAAAGAGTTTCTAATAAATTAATTAAAGACGTGGACTTTTACCACCCCTGCCCTATTTTTCCTAAAACTTAATTAAAAAAATGATTTATAAGGATGAAAATATTTTGTATATTAAAATATAAAGAAAACAAAAAGAAAGATAAACTAGCTCTTACAGGAAAGTAAAAATATTAATGAGTGCTTCTAAAAAAAAAATTAAGTTAATATCTACAACTGTTCTTTGTCTGTCTCAAGTCATTTGTATCCAATTTTTGGCGGTTCCGACGTTGTTTTTCTAGACGTGCCTCCATTTATTTATTATTGAATTTATATATATTGCTTCTAGAACGCACTATATAAATTGTTCCTATAAAAATGTTAACTTACATTAACTTTTTTGCTATCTTGCCGTTCTGCTGAAGACCGCTGTAGGTGGCGACTCAACGCGAACATTTCGGCCAGCCGAGAGCGCGTCTTATTTGCGGGTGGGCCTGGCTCAGCAACAGGGACCGCCGGTGCAACCTGTTGCGGACTTCGCCTTCGGGAATTAGGGAATACCAAATGTTCAATATCGGGAGTGTACCTAAAATTATAAAAATATCTTTAGGCAAAATATGTTTGTTTATTTACAAGAGAACAAAATTTTAAAATAAAAAAATTTAAAAATAAAAAAAATATTGTTCACAAGTAACACACGATAGTTAAATAAACGCTTATGTTTGGTTTGCACCAGGTCTACATTTTTTATTGAACTTTAACGATAAACCAAGTTTTGGTTATTTTCAGTTTCGTGTTTGTGACCCAATATCTTCAATATTGCGGAGAGTTTCTGTTTCTGTTTTATTTCTGACCCCACCCAACAACCCTCCGCAATATTTTAACGATAAATATTGGATACAATGTCCGCGTGATATACGTTAAGCAATTTAGTATTGTATTTATGTTATTCACGTTTAATAAGAAAGTTTATTACATGTTAATAATATACAATTATTATTTCATAAAAGAAATGTTTAAGCATGGTATATTGTTTACTATTTAAAGACGTTTACAAAATGGACGCAAACAAATATATTTACAATCAACAAAACGTTGAATACTTAGTTATAGAAAACCAGTATAAAACCTTTATTTTCATCGTAAAATAATTGTTAATATGGAATTTATAATAAGGGTATCTATTTAAGACTAAATTGTTGTATATTATACCGGGGGTCCAGGAACTCTACCAACAAACTATACAGGTGATTATCCAAGTACATTATTTTCTTTTTTTTGTTTAGTATTTCGCAAACTTGTATTCTTGAATTTTTTTGATTTGTATCTTATTTAGTATATTTATTGTGTTTCATACAGGTTAATGCATTTCCTAATTTTCTCTAGATTCCTCTATGTATGATATTCCATTATTACACTATAAGAAACATACGTGTATGAAAATATATCGTATGATACACATTGGCAAAGGTGTAATATCAGGGACATTTTATTAAATATTTGAGGTGTAGTAATCGAGTTTAGAAACTAGATGTGTAAATCTTTATAAAAATTTTTTAAATGCTGAAATTTTCTCCCTATTGTAAACAGAATAGTACATGCAGTGTGGTGACTTTAACTGGAATAAATTAAGTTAAAACTAATCAAAATTTATCTCGCAAAATTCCTGAGACCCGTCAATTTTTGTTTATTTTTTTTTCACATTTCAAGATAGTTTTTTGTATTTTTTCACCTACAGGGGGGGGACCAAATTAACCCCAACTTTTTTTTTCAAATGGAAAGCCACTTTTTTTAAACTCTCATTGAAAAAAACCCTATTTCTTGATTAAATTGCCCTATTTACTTTTGGGATTATCTAAAAGAGAAATACGAAAAAAAAAAACATTAAATTATTAAAAGTTGCGTTTATTGTATAAGATTCTCAAAATGAGCACCATTTACTTGTTGGCAAAGCCCAAGACGATAATAAAATTCATTTCTGACATTTTCTAACACTTCTGGAGATATTTGTCGGATTTCTTGCCTAATACGTTCTTTGAGTTCGTCTAGGTTTCCTGGTTTGCTCATATAAATTTGACTCTTCAAATGTCCCCATAGAAAAAAATTAAGTGGGGTGAGATCGGGAGAACGTGCCGGCCACTCGATTGCACCCCTTCTACCAATCCATCTGTTTGGAAAATTGTCATCTAAATACTGGCGTACATTACGAGCATTATCTTTCATCATACAAATCTGGATTAAACTTACTCGGATATAAGGCACGTAAGACTGGAACTAGTTCATGTTCAAGAAATTCTAGATATTTTTCCCCAGTTAAAGTATCATGGATCAAGAATATGGGCCCTATAACTTGCCTGCCAATTATGCCAGCCCAAATATTAGTTTTCTGGGGATATTGTGTATTAGTTTCACTTACCCAGTGTGGGTTCTCGTCAAACCAGTAGCGACAGTTCTGCTTATTAACATGGCCATTTAGGGTGAATGTAGCCTCATCTGAAAAAAGGATCCACTCCGAAGATATGCGATTTTCGTCAATGGCGTTCATCATTAATTCACAGAACTGAACTCTGCGATCTGGATCGTCTTCCAATAACTCTTGAACGGATTGCATTTTATAATTAATTGGGTGTTTTCATCGATTTTAGAAGACCTTTGTCTTGAAATATCTCTCACGTGCCCAACTTCTCGAAATCTGCTTTCGATTTTACTAACTGTACCTTGGTTAATAGGTGGCAAATCTGGATATTTCTGCCTGAATAAGTGGACAACCTCTAGCTGAGTATGACTTCTGTCCCCATAATCAATCATCATTAAGATTTCAATCTTGTGGGATTCGGATAAATAAGGCATTTTTTCAATATAAGTTAACTTATTTAACAACTGGTTGAAATTCACTTTAACAGTGACACTACAACAATGTCAGGAAATGTCTCGATACCAATAAAATAAACAAACACGCCAAAAATTTACCAACACAAAATATTTCGAGACTTTTAATAATTTAATGGTTTTTATTTTTTTTCGTATTTCTCCTTTAGATAATCACAAAAGTAAATAGGGCAGTTTAATCGGGAAAAAGGGCTCTTTTTAATGAGAGTTTAAAAAAAGTGGCTTTCCATTTGAAAAAAAAAAGTTTGGGTTAATTTGGACTCCCCCTGTAGGTGAAAAAATACAAAAACTATCTTAAAATGTGAAAAAAAATAAACAAAAATCGACGGGTCTCAGGAATTTTGCGAGATAAAATTTGATTAGTTTTAACTTAATTTATTCCAGTTAAAGTCACCACACTGCATATGTACGGATGTTCTACAGTTTAATAAATATACCTTGATCATATTAATATACGGTTGATAAATATACCAAAACTAAAAATGTACTAAAAAATATATACAGTGTATTTGTAAATTAGCGTATATTCAATGAATATACTATATCTACCTGTAACGGTATAGAACGGAGAAATATTAATTCCTCATATACGCATTAATCAGCTGTGTATTCCACAAATACTTAGCTATGCAAGAAATGGATATGCAGTGATTGAAATAATAAATAACTTGGATAAAATTGCAACTTTGATTTTAAATAGATCTATGAATGTCGAGCCTTTTATTTCAGAGTCTTTTGATTTTTATTCCTTTGAAACAATAAAAAACAATTAAAAAAATTATAAATTTCAAAATTCACCTAGCAACAATGACATAGAAAATCTAATACGTTTAAAACATTTAAATTCCAAAGAATTGTTATCCTATTCCCAATGTTACAGATATTCTTGATAAGCTTGAAGACGTTCGCAATACTTCTCCACCCTTGATTTAGTAAGTGGCTTTCATCAAATTAAATTGCTCCAAACTCTATTCAAAAAACTTTTCTATGGAAAATGGCCATTATGAATTTCTTAGAATGCCTTTTAGTTTAAAAAATGCCCCTAGTACCTTCCAACGTGTAATGGATGAAATTTTAAAAGACCTTCAAAATAAAATATGTATGGTATACATGGATGACATAATAATCTTCAGTACAAGTCTCCAAGAACATATTCAAAATTTGAAATTAGTATTTTCAAAATTAAGGGAAGCAAAATTAAAAATACAAATTGAGAAATGTGAATTTCTTAAAAAATAAGTTAAGTTTTTAGTTCATCTTGTGATACCACAAGGAATTAAACCTAATCCGAAAAAGATTTCATCTATACAGAAGTCTCCTATTCCCGAACCCAGAAAGCAATTAAACAATTCCTAGGCTTACGTGGCTATTATCGCAAGTTTATTAAAAACTTTGCCAAAATTACAAAACCTGTTACTCAATGTTTAAAGAAAAATGAAAGATTAATCCATAATAAAGAATTTATTGATTGCTTTAAATTATGTGACAAAATTTTAACCTCAGTAAAACAATTTTAACCTCAGAACCCGTATTAGCTTACCCAGATTTCACAAGACTTACTATTTGAACTTAGTATAGATGCTTCTAATTTTGCAATAGGTGCCATATTATCTCAAAATGGACACCCCATTAGTTCTGCAGGAATAAATTACTCTAAAATTGAGAAAGAGTTATTAGCAATAGTTTTTGGCTGTAAATATTTTCGACCATACTTATTCGGTCACAAATTCACGGTGTTATGTAATCACAAACCATTAGTATGGGTTTATTCTCTTAAAGAACCTAATAGCCACTTATGGCGTTAGATGGCCACCAGTTAGATGGCAATTAAAACTACAAGAATTTGATTATTTCATCAAAAATCAAAAAGCTAAACAGAATCAAGCCGCTGAGGCTCTATCCAGAAATGCAATCATTAAAAAACAGAAAAATCAAATAAACGCGTTAGAAGCTTTCTCTGTTATAAATGAACCCAGCGATATAGATGAAATGATAAGAAATCTTAATAATTCCATTCATAGTGTAACTAAATTTACTTCTTTTGAAATTGATAAAGGTCATCTAAATAATAACGACCCTTTTGATCTTAATGATCACATTATTGTATCCGGTTATATTAAAAAACACAAAGAAACTTATCAAAAGATTTATGATAATATAGCACAAAATAATCAAGCTATAAATAAAGAAATTATAGACAAAATTAACTTGATTCGTGATGAAGCTCCAGATTTTGAACCTTCTAAACCGCTTATATTAGAACAAAAGTACGTAATAAAGCTTTACTGAAATTTAAGAAAACTGTTGTAAAAGATCAAACATCAGTAAAATTAAAAACTAATTTTGGAACATATCATAAAAACCTTGATATTAAATTAATTACCATTAAAAATCATATTATTCCTATCTCTCTAGGATCATCTAAAATAATATATACTAAAAATCATTTCCTGCATTATATAGATACAACGTTAATAAAACAGCAACTTAATAATATTCAAATACATTTTAATAAATTAAAAAATCAAATTAATCAAGGTAAATCTTCAAGCCCTGTAAGTTTTATAGGTCTTGCTTACAGTTTAATATTAGGAACAGAATATTTAATAAGTATTACACAAGATAAACTATTGATAGAGTTAAAAGAGGACTATTTAATGTAGTAGGCAAAGCAAGTAAATGGCTATTTGGTACACTTGAAGCAGATGATGAAAAATATTATAATGATATAATAACAAAATTACAAAAGGATCGAGATAATTTAATAAAAACAGTAAATTCACAAGTTTAATTATAAAAAATACTTATTGATGATTACAATTCAACAATACTTAGTCTTGTGAATAACCGGGAAAAAATAGGAAAAGGGATAAATAACACATATCTTTATATTTCGTCTGAAGGCGTAATTTCTCAAAAATTATTAGATTGCGAAAATTTAATTAAGATAATCTTGAAAATGCAATTACATTCGCAAACGTTAATGCTGTCCATAATTCTATAATATCTGTTAATGAAATTAAAGAAAATGATCAAAAATCTCAGATTCATTTATGACTCTAATGTATTACCAAATTTTAAGAATATTCTGTCATACTATCAGTTTCTTGGAACACAAAGGAAGGAAGTTTTTGGAAGTTTTTCTGATCATAAAATAATTTTTGCCATACATGTCCCTATATTAAAACTTAAACAGTCCATCTTTCATAATTTACTTCCTATTAGACAAAATAATTTCATAGTTATCCCAAAATATCCTTATTTGGCACGAAGATAACATTCAGTTCGAAAACAACATATGTCCTGAAATTGAAAAGACTTTCTATTGCCTCGAGAACTTCCATCCCCAAGACAGTTGTACTAAAGAGCTGTTAAATAAACGACTACTGACAAGCTGCATACCAATACAAACTCATTTAGTTCAATCAATCATTGAACAAATTGCTAATAAACAATTTTTGATTTTACCGAATCCCTACAAACTGTGAAATCAAATTAAATGACAAGACATACTCTAATAATGTCCAATTAATTAGAGAAAAACCTTTGATATAGTCAAAAATTCAATAATATGAATTTCAAAAACCAAAATCATACAAGATGCATAAATTATGATAGATAGATAGATAGATAGATATAAGTCATGTTAACCTTCAAGACTTATATGAATTAAGCAACCTTGCAAACTAATTACATCCAATCGAAGAAACCTCACCTGAAGCATCGACCATAGCAATAATCAACAACATTTTAATTATTGCTATTATTATTGTATTGAAATTAGTGGTTATCCAGAAGAAAAAAATGCTTCCAAGATGCCAGAAGCCAAAACCTGGAACTATTACAATACCTCTTCATGAGCCAAGATACAAAGAGCCAGAAATAGAGCAAACAAATTCTATTATATTAGTTATTGAATTTACGAAGCGCAAAGTAACCGAACTGCTTTGTATGCCTAGGACCAGGTATCCAGACGAGCTGGACCTTGCAGCCAACCTGCACCAGTTTTTTCAAGACTTTTATGCACTCTAGTACAAGCTTGGAGCTTACCTTTGCGGCCGTGATAGCCTTAATGGCAGCTCTGCTGTCCGAGCATATTGATACGACTGTATTGCGGTGTCCGCAGAAAAGGATTTTCTGTCCGCATTTTAATACAGCGAATACTTCGGCCTGGAAAACAGTGGCGTGCTCCCCCAGCGAGTATGCCCTACTGGTATGTGGGATCCCACCACAAAGCCCTGATCCAGCTCTGTTATTCATTCTGGAGCCATCTGTGTACCAGATGGTCCCCCTATTTAGCAATGAAGGTCTGTTGGAATGCTGCCACTCCTCTCTACCTGCAATGTGCGTCACGAATCCCTTGCAGTCCAAAGTCACTGGAGCCATGCAGTCACTGCCCATCAGAAGGAGAGGACATTCCTGTATAGCCCGTGACCAAATTTTTGCGTGACCGGTCTCGCCAGCACGTAGTTCGCCGAAAACGTATAGCCTGTATGCAGTCCTCATTGCCTCGAATTGCACAACGAGGTCAAGAGGCGGAAGACTCAGCAGAGCCTCGAGCGCTCTAGTTGGCGCCGTCCGCATGGAACCCGTTATGCTGAGACATGCAAGACGTTGGACTCTGTCCAGTTGAGCACGAATTTTCGCTTTCTCCGTACATGGCCACCAAACGATAGCCCCGTATGTGAGGAGAGGTCTCACAATGCGCGAGTAGATCCAGTGGAGGATCTTTGGAGACAGACCCCAGGTACTGCCGAAAGCCCGCCTGCAGGCCTTTAGCGCGCAGGTGGCCTTCTTCATTCTGGCGTCTGCATGATCGTACCAGGAGAGTTTGGGATCTGACTTGATTCCCAGAAATCGAACTGTCCTGGAGTAATGCAGCTGCACGCCACCTAGAGATATAACAGGGGGCGTGCCAAAGTTACGTCTCCTCGTGAATAGTAGGAGCTCTGCTTTTTTGGGGTTAATCCTGAGACGCCCCGAGAGGCACCATATGTCCACCATACGCAGGGCTCACATCATAGGGCCCCGCATTGAGACGGCGTGTTTCCCCGGGCAAAGGATTACCAGATCATCAGCGTAGCCCTGAGTGTATAGGCCAGCATTGTTTAAAAGATTTATCAGGCTGTCGACCACAAGGCACCACAAGGTAGGGGACAATATTTCTCCCTGCGGGCATCCCCAACTTTCCTGTTATATATCTTTTAGTATCTATTTTATAAGTAAGGTTTATATATTATTCACAAGAATAGTTAGAGCCTGTTTATATTTTCATATTATCATATTTTTTGTATCATAATAAATAAAATACCAAATTCTTTTATGGATATTTATTATTCAAAAATATAGCAACAAAAAATAGTTTTTATTCTAAAGAAAATATAACCCAACTAAATTAAAATCAATTCAATATTTCGTGTAGTACCCCTTCTTCTTTATAACATCTGCACATCGTCTTGGCATGGACTCAATTAATTTCATAATATAGTCATTGTTCACTTCTTTTCAAGCCTTTTCCACTATTTTAAAGAGAATATTTGTATTAGAGCATGTTAGGTGCCTGATTTTGGTGTCAATGTAATGCCATAAATTCTCTACAGGGTTTAGGTCTGGCGATTGAGATGGCCAGACCATTACATTTATTTTTTTATCGGATAGCCACCTCGTAACAAATTGAGAAGCATGTTTTGGATCGTTGTCACGCTGAAATATGGCTGTTATTGGCATGACTTCATCCATATATGGCACTAAATGTGTTTGCAGAATGTCTTTACATGAAACGATCCATTTTGCCCACTATTCTTACTATGGGTCCCATGCCACGACCCGAGCACATCCCCATACAAGAATATTTCCCCCTCTATATTTAACTGTGGGGCAGGTAAGTTGGCATCAAGTAATCTTCTCCTTACGGTACTGGAACTGAGGTTTACTCCTCCCCCCTCTTTTAATTAATAAGCCAAAATTTGGGAAGAACACAAAAAAGGATTTCCTTTGGAAATTCGTAGCAGCTGCCTATCCATCCTCAAATTTGTTTTTCTGGGTATACCAGAAATGGGCGTCGGTGCAGCTATTCCAGTAAGGCGAATTTTTTTGCAAACTCTGGATATGATTGACCTGTGAAGCCGTAAGCTTCTTGCGATGTCACTCTGCCTAACACCATTTTCGTAATGCTCCACAATAATTTTTCTTACATCACCAGAGACGGTTTTTGAGCGACCCAATTCAGATTAATTCGAAGATTCATAAATAACAACTTTACAGCAGGTAAATCTATATTTAACTGATAAAATAAATGCGAAACAAGAATGTTGCTATATTTATGCACATTGTCTAAATAAACAAACATGAAGTTCCTTACTCTGCATTGGCATTCTTATGATTTCTCGGTATATTTATAAATAATACAGAGGCGTGTACTTAAAAGTAAAGAAATAATATGGAATAAATAAAGGAGCAAATAATATTTTTGAAAACATCGCTTGTTGCTATATTTGTGCACAATACTCTATGTATATATATCTAATTAGCTCAGGGATTTAAGTAAATTGTTTTTAAATTTTTGTGAATTACCTACAATTAATATGTTATTAAATTACAGTTTAATTTTTCTATTTTATAAGCTTCTGACCAGTTACTGTAGCTACTTAACTAATGTATAATGTAAGACATATCGATTTATAAATTAGGGTTGGTGTTTTCACAAAATTTGGTGCACATATCTTCAAAGTTGGAATTAAAATAAGACTTATTTTTCCTATAAACATGTATCCTAAAATGCTTCCCCTCAGGGCTACAGTCCGCGCAAATTAATTATTGAAAATCGGTTATTTGGAACCTTGGCGACACTTATTCGTTAAATCTCCTGAAAATTCCTACGTTTTTTTGGTACTGTTTTTGTTCTCCATCCCAAAAATGGTGTAAATCCGTTTTTAGGGGAGAATTCAAGAAAACTTACGCTTTTGGTGGCCCTTATCTTATGTTTCCAATAAGAAAATTAAAAATTTGACAAAATCATCTAATTAACAATGAAAACATCTTAGATTTTCGTTTTCAGCATTTTTTCGAGACACACTTAAACCACCAAAAAAAAAAAAAAAGCAATTTGTTTAAAGTTTTTACGTATAATAACTATAGTCAGTAAATAGTAACAATAATACGCTCTTAAAATATTTGCACCAAATTTTGGTCAACAAATTTTGGTCAACATATTATTTGTTACTTCTAAAATATATTATTTTGTGATTTTCTACGGAATTTCCACCTTTCGTTAATTTACAAAAAGATACCACAACTAGTCTACCGCTATTTAAGCTGAGAAATAACAAACCTCCATTAAAAATATTTTAAATGACTGTTTGAGAAAAGCAGAAATATATTTTATATATTACGCGCCTGACAAAATAAAACTTTGATTTTCTTTTAGGCAGAGCGAAAGCAATTGATTCTTACGATGGAATAGAAATGTTACGAGAAAATAACGGAGGAAAAATTACTTTCGCTGCGTTGATAACAAAATAACGATTTCATAACTTCTGTCATTTTTATAGTGCTAAATTGAGAATTGTATTGAGATAAACTCGAATAAAAGAAAAACCATACAAGTGAATTAAAACAAAGACAAATAATTAATTTATAAAACCAGCACCACTTTACTTTATTTCACGAATCAATATTATTATACATTTCCGTTTTCAGGCATATCTCTGGAACTACTCACAATTTTAAAACGTTTTAAACGGCATTTAATTTAATCATCTTTGTATCTCTTTTATTTTCCAAGATCTCCATGATAGAGACCCTTATCTTGGATACACTGTATACTTTATAAGACTTACGCTAAATAATTAAAATATCGACCACCGCGATTTTCTGTATAGTCGGCAATCACTCAGAAAATACTACTATTAGAAAAACATTAATTACATAAATAAGCTATTTTTATTTTACGAAGCTAACGCTGACCAAACAGTTCTAGGCTGTACCCTGTGCGTTCAGATACACTATAATTAATTATGGTGTTACAGTTACGACTACGAAACCAATCAACGAGCCAGTTCGCCTTGCTCCAAAAAGCTACTGCGAGTTTTTTTTGGAGTTTCGCATGTGATTAATTTCACGTAAAAAATCTCACACGAGCTTATTTGTTTTTTTTTTGTTTACTTTGCACAGTGAAACTAGGTTCTTATTTGCTACTCTTATACAATTAACGCGCTTATATTCACCGAATACCTATCTTTTTTTTTCTGTAAATCCTTTTTTTTAATCCTGAAGCTGACAGTCTTGAAAATTATTATTAGTTTATTAATCAGTTTTGTTTTTAAATATCTTGATCATAGTTTTCATGTGTTCAATTTTTAAAATATTCAGAGGATGAAATAAAAGATTTGATAATTAGATTAGTGGTTGGTAGAGTAGTGATATGTGCTTAGGGCCAAGGGAGTGTTTTGTTTACAAACATATTTACCGATTCTTTGTTGTAAAATTTAAGAAAAATTTAACATTTATATTTCTAGAACGGCTTGTAAAAAATTTGGAATGGCAACACCACAAACATAAACTCTTGGGTGATGCACAAAAGAGAAAACCATCATCATGAATATAGAATAGGTGATGTTAGGGATAAACCTAAATAAAAACTTGAATGTGAGGTATGTGTAATAAAAATATTCATATTTTTCTCGTATCTATAGATTACGTATTTTAAATAAAGACATTGGGTAAATTAGTTTCTGTGAAGAAGTAGGAAAACCTGTATATATATAATGTAATGTGATATAAAATAAATAATGTAAAACTGATTTTTGTTTAATACTATGAAATTATGTAAAATGTAAAAAATTGTCCTATTTTAATAAATATCTTAATAATTCATGTTTTAAAAAACGAAAATTTGTAACATTTTGCATATTTGTATAATATAAATAATAATCAGTTTTACATCATTTTTACATCATACATCATACACCCTTACATCATAATAAATATCTTAATAACTCATGATTTAAATTATTATAATTATAAATTATATATTTTACATAAAAATGCTTTTCTTAGATCACAACTTTGAATATTTATTTCTTTATGCAGTATTTTACCTTATTTATTTTGAAAATGCCTTATATTTTATAAAAGGGGAACTATTTTATTATAAGTGAACTCAAAATAACTGAACTTTTTTATGATATTATAAAGGGGCTTTTGTCATTACCACATATCTAATCGTTTTGCATCATTGCCTTAGAGATGTTGCAAGCTAACATACTGCCTGCTTCATTTTATTTCCTGAAATATGTAATTGGTACTTCTTTTCCAGTCCACACTGATATCTTTTTTTCCTTAAATTATACGATTTATACTGAATTATTATTATGACTTTTTTTCTAGATGAACATTTTGTAAACTCAAGCTGACCATTCCGGTCTGATATGATTTTATTGGACTGGCTATAGTTGAAGTCAGTTTATTCTTTGATTTATTTTCAGCATTATTATAATTATAAATCTTTTTGTTCTTAATGTAGTATTTTCAATAATGGCATAAGTAAGGAGAATGGCACATCTGGATTAGCAAAATATTTTAATTATTATAATAGCATTTGGGATATTTTTCTATAGAAAATTTTTATGTACCTAGTTTTATATGCAAATTAAGATGCTCCAAGAAAAACATGTTGCTTTTTTTAAACTAAGTAAATATGCAATGCAATGGAACTTTATTTATTATGCAAACAAAAAATATATATATTTTAACATTTTAAATACATTTGCTATTTTGCCCAAGCAAAATTTTAACCTAACAACAAAATTTTTCTAGATTTGAGATATTTTTCTATAGAAAAAAAATTATATACTCAATTTTATATACAAATTAAAAAGCTTCAAAAAAAACGTGTTATTGTATTTTTTTAGTTCTGTCAAAACTATCAAAAGACGATTCGGGAATCGTTTAGTAGAAGGCAGTTATAAGTTTTAGACCTTTCAAAGCAAAATAAAACTAACTATTTAATTTGGTGATTGAAGCATGAAAATTGGACAAATATCTTAATTTGGGAGGAAACCAGAATTGGCCTACGAACCGATGACCGAAAATTTCGTATTTTAAGAAGTAGAGAGAGGTAAGCTAGGCTCCGTGATATGAAACCTGTCCCGAAATACAAAGGAGGTACTGTAAGATTCGGGGCTGGATTTATGATGCAAAAAAAAATTCATTTAATTCCTAGTCGACAAACCATGATCAAAAGTATGTTGATTTAGTTTTGCATCCTGTTCTGGTGAGCTGGTTTAGATGATAATCCGCGTTTTTGCGTTTTTTAAAAGGTCAATTAATTGGCGATTCTTCAAATTTAAATAAGACTGCTCGGGGGATGGAAATAAAATAATTCTCCGTCTGTATATCTTACCTATCGATATCTAAAAATCTATTCGTAACTTTCAATAATTCGAAATATATGTATAATAATAAATATGTATGTATGTAAGCTGCGCGCTTGGCGCCTAGCTGCTAGGTCGGTCGCGAACGTTCGAGAATGTTCGTTTTACGAAGCTACTCGCTAGGTGACTCGCTCTAAAGTCGCCAAGCAAGTCGCTTGCCTATGCGTTCGCGACCTTATACAGATCGTGTTATCGTGAGCTACGTATTACCCAAAATAATAGCAACACCGCTTGGTTGCGGCTTGCAGGCGGCGGAATTTTTCGTTTTTATTTTTTGAACCGGGAGTCAGCAGACCTCACTTTGCTGTGTTACTGCACGTTGCATTAATAATTTTTGAGCGTTATTTTCGTGTTTTTTTCACTATGGCTGTTTATACCCCTTCCGAAAGAGTTCAACTAATTAAATGGTTTTATGATGGCAATTCGGCAGTACAATATAGAGATTTGTTTTCAGTGACATTTGAGAATAGACCGATTCCTTGTGAAGAAACGGTTTTGAATGGGGTTGCAAATTTTGAGACATCATTTTGTATTTAAGATTGTAGAAAATGCCACACAAAACGTCAGAAACCACCTGTTGAAGTGATCCAGGATATAGAACGGCGGGAAGAAAAGGTTTGCAGTACCCTAGAACTTGATTCAATACGGTCCACTGGAAGTGTTGGAGAGGAACTGGGAATGAGCAATAAAACTATTGCTCGTATCTGGAAAAAATATGGGTACAAATGTTTATGTACAAAAAAATTCAAAAACTCAGGAAATATTTCCTAAAGACCAGTGGCGAAGAATGGAATTTTGTGAAACCATGATGGAAAAGGCAAATAAAAAACTAATCTTTTTTAAAAAATATTTTGTTTTCTGATGAATCTTCTTTTCCATTACATGGCAAACACAATCCTTCCATTGTTCGTTATTGGTCTCAGGAAAACGAGCACAGAAGTTTTCAGTTTCGTACCCAGTATCCTCAGAAATTGAATGTTTGGGTAGGTATTTTCGGCGACAATGTTATAGGGCCATTTTTATTGATGGCACTTTAAACGCCCAAAAGTAATTTGAGTTGCTGCAAAACCAAGTTCTTCCTGCCATTCAAATCCTACCTGATGTAGACCTGGGATCGGTTTATTTTCAGCAAGATGGCTGTCCTGCTCATAACGCGGCTAGGGTAAAAGAATTTTTAACAAATACTTTTCCTAACTTATTACCTTATTAGTGGGTCTGGCGATATTAAATGGCCTCCTAGATCTCCAGATTTGTCTCCAAATTACTTTTATTTGTGGGCTTACCTTAAGCAGACCATTTACAAGCATAAATTTAGTAGGCCAACAAATTTAGAGGAGTTGCGAAATAAAATTGTCGAAGGTGCCAATTCCATTTTACCTGAAACTCTTTTTGAGGTGCGAAATAGCTTTTAAGACAGGTTAAGTTTTTGTTTAGCGAAGGAAGGCGGTTTATTTGAGCCTTTTATTTAAAAAATGATATGTTGTTAAGTTTGTTTATTAGAGTTTTATTTCTGATTTTTTATTATATTTTTGTCAGAGTTGATATTTTTTATTAGAATAACGCTTTAGTTTTCATTATGCAAAACACAGCATATTAAACATTTTAAGATTACAATTCTATGCGGGTTTTACACATTGTCATGTCTGTAAAACCAGCATTAGAATAAATATTTTAAAAAATGCCTGGATTTTCGCGTAATATTTTGGGACATTTTGCCGCCGAAACGACGTAGCTCCCATGAAGGTCTGATGTTTACTAATCCCGTCCTCGGGCCGGCCAGGGGGTGCTCTGTCGCAGGCACTCTACACGCGCGACGTTGCAAAATTTCGCCTCCATGCGGTTTCCTATAAGTAACGAACGAAAACACGATCTGTATACAAAAATAATGCTTATAGCATGATTCAGTCTTTTTTATGGAATAGTTAATAATGTTAACTTTTAACCTCTTTCTTTAACACTTTAACATCTCATATCATCTTCTCTCAGACATCTCTAAAAAAATTATTTAGGGATATCTGAGAGTGTTATAAACGTAAGAGTAGACAAATTTAATCAGAAAGCATCGAACTGCTAAGCTATCGGGAGTTACACGTTTTATTGTGAGTCAACCATAAAAGATAGACATATGCTGTCGTGGGATATTTTTATATAATTTTAAGGAGAACATTTTCGTCACACATGGTTTCTGTGTAGCTTTAACTATTAAGGTTGCACATGCAGCGGAAGCTTAAAAAATGGAGAAACTTCTCCCGTTTTCCCAACATTTCCCTTCAATGCTCCGCTCCTATTGATTGTAGCGTGATGAAAAGTATACTATAACCAGGCCAGGAGTGTTAAAAATAATTGTACCAGTTTCGTTAAAATCCGTCGAGTAGTTTTTGTTTCTATAACGGTTATATAGACAGATAGTCAGACAGACAAAAATTTTACTGATTGCATTTTCGGCATCAGTATCGATCCCTAATTACCCCCCAGATAGTTATTTTGGAAATATATTTCATATACAGAATTGATACCTCTCTACAGATTTATTATAAGTATAGATAATGCACTTCCACATACCACCCGAGTTGCAAAATGTTTTTTAGAAGGTAAAAGTGCCACTGTTTAGGAATCGCATTCTTGCTTACCCGATATTAATCCTATAAAACCCTTATGCAATAGGATCAAAAGATAGATTAGAGATCGTCAAAATAACCCCGGTAACACAGAGCGACTTCCACAGGTAGTTTTAGAGGAACGGACAAGTGTTCTTCAAGAAGAAATTAACAATATAGATAGTATGCCTCATCGATTTCGTGCTTGCATCGATTCTAGATGTGGCAATACTGATTATTAAAATTATTTAAATAGCATTATCTCTTATTAAGTTGATATTTTCAGAAAAATAATTTTTATAGCTTTTAGTTATTTTTGTAACCGACTTGGTTTGCAAAAATTGCTGTTTACTCCTTAGTGACTTTCTTCAAATTAAATTCTATTTCTTGAAAGTACTGGATGATGGATAAGTTTGGTTGTGTGTATGCTTTAACAGTTTAAATACAATTGTTATTTTACCCAAGCAAAATTTTACTCTTTCCATAAATTGAAGATTATTTCAAATTATTTCAGTTCATCAGTTTTATGGCAAATAAGAAAAAATCCTAATGAAATTACAAAAATTGGTTTACTTGGCTAGTGATACTATAATTGAGCTTTTTATGATTTTTATAAGTCTAGTATTCAGATCAAAAGGATCAAACGTTCCTCTTACTTGTTCCTGTTTTAACAATTCCTATTGACTTATTACATACCACCATAGGTGGTATGTAATTGGGCACCAAAAAAAAGTTTGCTAATTGTGTGTGATCCTATTATTCGATGTGTGAATATACCAATATTCATTTTCTTATCAACAGAGAAGTTTACGTCATTTTTAAAACTGTGAATTAAGCAAAGATTGTAATGCTTACCCTGGATCCATTCGAACGAAGTCCTGCACACTGAGCTGCTTAGATACCGGCGCAGTCTTCGACGACTGCCGCGAAAGCCCGACCTTTCGTTTTACATTGAAAGGTAGGCGCTGACCCGACGTGCCTTCGGCCAGTTGCATAAGCCGATCACGGATTTGCTGAATCTCGTCACGTGACATCACGTGATTTCTTCTTCCGGTCGCGATATGCTGCGTTTACGAATAATGAAGGTAACTTTGAAAGGTCTGCGCAGAGAGATCATTGGTGGTGGCTGTGCGCCTAGCGCTGGACGAATGGAGCCACCTAAAATAAAAAAGTAAGTTTTTTTATCATTATTAAATAGTGATATTTCAAGATATTTATCTTTATAAGACATAAAAAAATTAAAAAGGATATTAATAAATACAGATTAAGTTAGTATTTTTGATGTTATGCTATTGCAATTTATTTTAGTTTTATAAGGTTCCTTATAAAATTAGAAAATATTGTTGATCTAATAACAGGATGGTCTAAGTTTCCAGTAGTGACGCTATTCTGTATAGTGATGAATCATTTTGTATAGTAAGTAAGCATTCTTGCCTTATGTTCTCATGATGACATAATTCTTATAGGCAAAAGTCCTATGCTACCGCAACCTATAAGCTTTTACTGTAGCACCTCAAATTACAAGACACTGGCCTCTACCTATATTTGCTTCGTTCTGGCTTGTAGTCTCCCAAGCTAACAAACGGTCTGTCAAGCTCTCAAACCTAAGCCCACATATTGCTTTACAGACTTTACATTAACACAAGTGCAAAGGTTATTTATTGTCTGTGATTTTTAAGGCTGTCAGTTGTTTGGTTAGTAAGCAGACTGGGGTTTGGCAGACTTTGACCTATAAGTAGACCGACCATTATACTTACTACCTTTTGGTTGTGGAAAGATCTGTTGTAAGCTTGGGTGTGTAGGTTTTTATGAAGCTTTTAGCCTGCCATTGTAGTGGCGTTTGAAATATCTAGCTGTGGAATTATCTTATGACCCAGTTTTTAATTTTGAGCCTCAAAGAGTCAGTCAAATTTCCAGTACTTTTACACGTAAGATGTTATAAGGCCAATTAAAATCTAAAAATTTTTATTTTTATAATTTTTTTGGTATTTTTAGAATAAATTCCTTAAAATTATTAAACAATTTACAAACAAAACTAAAAACGCAATGATTAACATTAAAAAGATTAAGTACTTTTTAATAATACAAAAATTAAGTTGTATGCTTTGTGTTTTAATTGACAGTAACATTTTTGGCCAAACTTATTAATGAGAACAACAACTAATAACTGCTACATTGCCAGATTATAAATCTATTTTGTTTTCGTAGCTACTGTTTTTTAGATATTATTTTAGAACATTGAGGATCTATTTTAATTTAAATTTTATTTCTGTGTCGAATTTTTATACTAGTCAAACCAGTTTTTTATATTAATTTAAGTCCCTGGTCTCATATTACTGTATGGTATATTATGTTAGATAATATACTCTGAAAATACAGCATTTACTTGTACAGGTATATTGCTAGCTTTTTATTTTTTATTGTTAGAATGGAAAGCATGCTTTTGTAATAAATACTAATTTTGTATAACTGAATCTCAAAGTTAGTACTATTAAATGCAGCAACGTTATTATATATAATTTTGTATGAACATTTAATAGCAGGTAATTTCGTGTGAAAACCAGAACTCTATAAGACTTTAAACTTTGGGAAATGCATCTTTTGCACTTACTTTAAACTTATTTCATCAAATAGTATTGGACGATGGAAATGGGAACTTGGAAATTTCAATATTCATAAACTATCAATAAAATTCTTAGAAGATAATACTTGTTTCATAGTGCGTTAGTTTATTTTTCCAGATAAAAAATATTATGTACTCCCAGTAGAAAGACTTCCAAAAATTAAAATTGTCTCAAAAAATGACTTTTAAATAAAAACATTTACAAATTAACTTATTTTTAGCGATTAGTATAATTTTCACCAATTAGAAATAAAAACTGATTGGCAAGAATATCATCAATTTTAAATAAATACACAAGTCTACATCTACAGTTATGCCACTACTATATAACGTATAACATACTTTTTTACAAAGCTAATAAATATAAATAATTCATAAAAAGAATTTTATTAATTAAAATATAAAGCATTATATGCACCACAGGCTTTGCTAGATTATAATGCCAATCAGGCTGAAACATATACGTCAGGTTATTTCCACCTTAAGGGCATCATAGTCTCCGTAACGTCCTTGATATATAAATAGCTATCTATAGTAATGTATAAAATGACCGCCACCATGAAAATATACTCTTTTAATAAATATATAAAAATGAGAATTAATTGTCAGTTATAGATTCTGCCTATTCTATTTCTTTAACACTGTTCAGACTAATCTTAGATTATACGTTTCAAAATTAATTACAATAAACTTATTTTGTGAAAATTGCGAGTGCAAATGTAAACGACAAAAGTGAGAAATGGATTCTGGAAAGAAGAAGCTGCTGTGTTAAATCCTTGAAAGACTAGAATTAGTTTGCCGTGCTGTGGGCAGTTTCTTTGATGATTACTGATGCAATGATACCAAATGCTCACAGAAATGGTAAAAAAACGATACTACCATTTCTATTTGACCGGCATGGAGGCACATTGATAATGTCCACTAATAAGTAAGTTTCAGTAGTGACAAAGTTTGATAACTTATTATCTGAAAAATTGTTTGAATTTTCCATTGTTTATAATAATTCACATGATCTCTACATTGTTTGTCTATATAGAACACCCGACTCTGATATACAAAGTTTTAGCCAGAAACTACTAGGCTTGCTAGAATCCATGCCCTTAAAAAGCAAACTAATTTTATGTGGCGACCTTAATATTGACTATTCCAGTGTATGTGCTGCCCAAGAATCACTCCAGTCTATATTCGAGTCAATGGGCTTGATAATCCACATAGATTCACCCACCAGAATAACTAAAAATAGCTCCACCCCCATCGATTACGTAGTATCATCCTTTCCAGAACTCGCTTCTCTTTAGATTCAATTAACAATAGCACTTTCATATTTTTATCATATATTGCAAATATATCTTTTCCTCTAAGGGAAATTAAAACTAAAAAACAAAAGCCCTGGTCCTCCAAAGGTCTTCGTGTATCGGCAAAAAACATGCGCTCTGTTTCCTACCTAAAAAAGTTCTCAGAATCTATTGCTTTTCATAATTACGTCAAGCAGTATAGGAAAACTTATCTTAAAACAATTAAGCTGCAAAAGAAATCTATTACAGTGGGAGGCTGGCAAAATCTGGCAATGTAGCTAAAGAAACATGGTCTATTATGTATTGTAACGAACTAAGAAATAAGTCTACCTCAACTAGCACTATCTCTACATCACCCGAGGACCTAAACAATTACTTTGTAAACGTGTCAAAAAATCTAATGGCCACCATAACACCTTCTGATGATCCTCTGTCATATCTCTCTAATGAAAATTTGCACAATTTCTTTTTTACGCCAGTATCATTTACAGAACTTCAAAGTACAATTAACGAAATAAAAAACAAATCATCAGCTGGTACAGATGGGCTTACTCTTAAAATGTTTTCAAATATGCCTGATTGCACTCTAATCCATTTAGTAGACCTAATCAACATGTCATTTCAAAATGGGGTCTTTCCAAACTGCCTTAAAACTGCAATAATCATTCCATTACATAAAGGAGGAGATAAAGATCAACCCTCAAACTATCGTCCAATTGCACTTCTTCCAACCCTCTCAAAGATCATAGAACGCCTGGCTAAAAAAAGGTTTTTATCATTTTTGTTTAAATATAATATCTTAACCCCTTATCAGTTTGGATTTCTGAGCAAAAAATGCACCAACGATGCTATGTTCTCCCTCTTTGACAGCCTTTATTCAAATATCAACAAAAATTACTTAACAGCAACAATTTTCTGTGACTTTTCAAAGGCTTTCGGTTGCGTAAACCACATTATTTTATTTAACAAATTACAGCACTATGGATTCAGAGGTATATCCCTTCAATGGTTTAAGTCATATTTGTGCAGCAGAAGTCAACTTGTAAAGGTCGATACGTCAAGATCTTCTTGGAAAACCAATTGAATGTGGGGTACCTGAAGGTTCCGTTTTGGGTTCTATGCTCTTTCTGCTGTTTATAAATGACCTGGCCAGCCTTAACATAAGCGGAAAAATCTGTCTTTTTGCTGATATTACTAGCTTCACTTGGAGTGCAATGGCACTACATACAACAATTTCCAACTACTTGGTTTTCATTAAATCGTGGTGCGATTCCAATCTTTTATGCCTAAATCTCTTAAAAACTAAAGTCTTATCATATAAAACGACCATTCCTCCATTTATTCTAAACAATACCAGTTTGGAAGTTGTTGAATCTGTCAAGTTCTTGGGTCTTGTTGTCTTGTTGTGGACGGCTTTTTGAAATGGGATTTGCACATAGATACGTTATCTAGAAAACTAAGCTCGGCATGTTTTGCCATAAGATCAATATCAAAAGAATTAGGCTTTTTCACGGCCAAAACAGTTTATTATGCTCTTTTTGAGTTACATCTTCGTTACGCCCTTCCATTCTGGGGTACATGCTGCAAGACCTAATTTGAGCGTATATTTAAACTTTAAAAGAGAGCCCTTCGCTACTTATTAGGACTTGATAGTAGAGCTCACTGCCAAGTAAATTTTATAAAATATAAGATCCTTACTCTTCCCTCGTCATTTATATTTGAATCTATCTGCCTTATCCGCAAACATGTGTCGCAGATTCCAGAAAGACCATCCCACGGCTATTCACTAAGGAACGTTGATCATAATCTTCATCTGCCAATTCCACGGTCGGAATTAGTAAAGAACTCTATACTTTATGCAGCAATAAAAATGCACAACCATCTGCCTTCCGTAATAAAATCGATGACTACTTTTAATTGTTTTCGCAATGCCCTAAAATCTTTACTACTGCAAAAAGCCCTATATACAGTAGAAGACTTTTTTAATATTTCCTTTTAAAGCACACACACTGGCGTTATTAGCTACCTATTATTTGCAAAATGTTTGCCTGCTTTTTATTGTATGTTTTATTTTATTGTATGTTTTTTATTTGAGACTAAGGTTTTTGACAATTTTATACATAATATAACTGTGTGTATAATTGTATATAAAAATTATTTTATTTATGTAATTCGACCAAATTGTACAATTTGATAATTTGTACAGTATTTTTGTTTTGTTATGTACCTATTTACTTTGTGTGTATTTTGTCAGAGTATTTTTTTTTATGTTTATTTGTTTATATTTGTATTTTTTTTTCCTTTAGCTTTGTCGATAAAATGTAAATTCTCTGACAATAAAGCATTTTGATTGATTGATATTTAATAACATATAGCATAATACATTTTTTTAAATAAATAATTTTAAGATACTCTATTAAGAAGTCAATATTCAAAGCTAAATGAATGTAGATTACATACATATGTTAAAGAAAAGAGCAGCAACATCGCAACTACGCACGATCGAATAGTTGATACTATTGACATTAAAAATCTTTACCAGTGACGGTAGTAGATTATGCTTTAAATATATCAAAATATAAACAATATTATCATTTAAGAACTCTTAATACGTTTTTTTAGCTAGGTACTTCATTAAAGTAAAGGTACATATCTAAGCATTTTTATGGAAATTAAATATTTTATAATGATTATGGATTCCGTAAGAATTCATGTTTTAAGATGAAATATTTTAACATTTGAATACATCATTTTTCTGCCAGGACAACACAAAAACATAAAATCAGTCCTGTTAACAAAACCATGGACAAATCCCCTTTTTTTCATGGTGCGGTACAAACACTATAAGTTTTTATCGTTACAGTTCAAAAAAAAAAACACTTCAATGAGACCTTTCTCCTTTTTCAACTGAAAACAAAAAAAAAACACAGAATATCAAAAAAAAGCCGAGGGTACACACAAATCCGTTAGATAAGATGACATTTTGTGCGTCACGGAGTATTTGCTTGCGGTGTTGTAATTCGAAATTTTTTGAAGCGAAATTTGAAGTTTGAAGAAGCGATTTTAGGAATATAAATTTTACTAATTTGTTTTTATTTAATGGTGTTCTATATGCTTTTCGAATCTGCTATATCTACTTTTACTATTTATTTTTAAAAGAAAATCCAACACAAATAGTTAAACTAAATAGTTAATAATGTGTGTAAACTTGACAAGTGAGAATGTTGAACGGGACCATGTTTGTAAACGAAACACCCTCTTACCCCTGAGCACATGTTAAACTTAAACAAAGTTGTGGTTTATTGATTCTAGTCTCTAAATGGTCTAAGGTTAAATCTGTGGACAGCAAAAGACATAGATTTCCTGATTTAATTAATAGTCCAATACATGGGTTCAAATTTTCAAGTCTCGAAAGTATAAAAATCTCAGTAATTAACAATTCTATGTGTATGATATTATTTTTAATTTAAAAAGGGACCTTAGAACAAAAGACATGTCTTCAGTTAACCTTTCAAGTTACTTAGAAAGTAATCTTCGTTAACATAACACGATTATTTATATTTTCAAATACAAATTATTAATAAAATATTAATGCTTTACGTTAAAAAATTCTTCTGTTGATTCGTTGCATGCAATAAGTACATTCATAAGTATATTATGTTACGAAAATGCCTAAGTTTTACGAAATCTAAATCAAATCGAATTCTTTCAAAATGTACTATTATTATTTTTCACTCATGCAGCAATTAACTTTGGCGCCCTCTACATTTGATAAAATTCGATGTTCTTATACTTTTCATTCTCTTTTTTTCCTCTTTAACTTATTTATTCACCTTAAACACTTTAAAGTATCAAAATGTAAATATTAAATAAATTTTCTGTATATTCAGAAAATGGATGTTATTCCAAAGAATCATGCTGCACATTATTTCATTCATACAATTTCAAGAAAACCAGTTGTCCAAAAATATTCAATTAATTTTTCTGTCAGACTTAAGTTAAGAAGTAAGCCAGAAAATTAATTCGAAAAACTTTTTGAGTTTCCCAAAAAAAGGAGGGGAGTAAATTCTCAACTTTTTGAATTTAAGCTTTTTTTATGAACCATTATCGACGAAATGGACCGCTTCTGAAAAAATGCCCGAACCCGTCGATTTTAATATTGGGTTTAGGGTTTTTCTACGTGAAAATTAAATCGAAATCTTGTGCCTGATTGGTTTCGGAGATATGTCGCATACTCAAAAGGAGGTAGGTCAGTTGTTTAATGCAGCTCATCCTGATCGGTCGTCTATTAGCCAAAGCATGGTAAGCAGAGTTGAAACAAAGTTTCGGGAATTCGGGCATGTACTGGATATTCAAAAAGCTGGTGGGGGTTCAATAACTGAAGAATATGAGCTTAACGTTCTGTACAACAATAATTTTGTAAAATGGATAATATTTTCTGACGAAGAAACGTTTACTCTAAACAGCCATGTGAACTGACATAAATGTCGACTGGGCGGCCGTAAACCCTCATTGGTTCACAGAATGTCATACACAACACCCTCAAAAAGTCAATGTGTGGTGCGCTATAGTGGAAGGAAGTGTTTTAGGACCTTACTTTTTTGGTGACACTCTCACTGGTGAGAGGTATTTGAATTTTCTTCAAAATGATTTTATCCCCGCTCTAATAACTTTGTATCCGGATTTGGAAGAACCCGACATGCACCAACGTGATCTTTTTTTCCATCAAGATGGAGCCCCGCCACACTATTCTTTACTCGTTCGTAATTATCTATATGAAGTTTTTCAAAGTTGGATAGATAGACGAGGGTTCATTGAATGGCCACCCAGATCACCAGATTTAACTCCTCGATTACTGTTTATGGGGATACTTAAAAAGTAAAGTATATGTCACTAAACCAGCGAGTTTAGAAGATTTAAAAGAATAAATACACCAGGAAATTTGAAATATTACTCCAGATCTGGTGGACAACTTTCAAAAAGAATTTTTAAATCGCCTTGGTTATTATCAGGTTGTTAACGGTGCTCGATTGAAACATTTAATATAGACAGGCATTTCTTTAATTTTACATTTCATCATAATGTTTCGTTCAAAATTGCTTATCTAACAACGTCTAACTCTTTCGTATTCTGCATTAACCTTCCGCAGCTCGCGCTAAGTATTTTGGAAAGGACGCTCGCATGCGGACTCAGAGTCCGCAGCCTTCAAATGTGCATATTTCTAAAAATAATTGGAAATAAAAGTTAATTTTTATTTATTTTAAGATTTTATTCATCGAATACATTGATTTTGGCATTTTAACAAAACTTATTGCTACAAAAAAATTAAAATAAACATTTAACAAGACATAAAAACTTTCTAGAAATTAAAAATAAAAATATGTTTCATTTTGAGCGGCATTCATGACAAATAACAAGTGAATGCTCTAAACAAACACATTTGTGGCATTTAACACAAAAAAAACGAGAAGGTCAATTTTTTTTCTATCGCAGTATGAGCAACGTCCACGTTGTCCTGCTGGTAGGGGCTCAGGTGTAGGCGTTTCCAGTCCGAAAAGTTCTTTTATTCTCAACTGCGTAGCCTTAGGAATAGTTTGCGTCATTCGACGGCGAATATAGCCCTCCACTAATTGAAATGACAAAGATCGCAAAAAATTTCTTCGTCGTATACTTTCATTATTATTCATTGAATGAACAACAAAAGAGTTTATTCCCGATACATTGAGTAACGAATAGAACACACCCATGGGCCATCTTCTTGTATTACGTGCATAGTTATAAGACGCACATAGCTTGTCCACACAGTCAAGAGCTCCTTTAGATGAGTTGTAGTCCAATATCATATCTGGTTTTCCAGTAGAAGCATCTATAGAAGTACAGTTATGACGAAAGGCGAACAAAAATGCACAGTTATGACGAATGGACGATAAAAGTGGACGACCCAAAGGATTCGAAAATTCAGGTGGCAATTCCCTTTTGTTTTTTCTAACTGTACCTAATAAAGTTAGCTTGAAATCGGACTGAACGGAATTGAGTACCTCCATACTGGTAAACCAGTTGTCAACTGTAATATTACGACAGGTTCCTTTTATTGATTGGCACAATCTCTGCACCACTGCAGGGGGAGAATTACTCGCTTGGAATGGACCCTCAGGCCGCTTTCCTACGTAAACCTCCATGTTGCAGGTGTAGAAAGTCTTGGCGTCTACCATAGCAAATATTTTTAGCCCATATTTAATTGGGTTTGCTAGGTATATACTGCCTAAAGTTGCAACGCCCCCGAAATACTTCTGGCTTCGCGTCTATTGTTAGCCATTGAAAAGGTGTATAGGCTGAATCAAAGTTACCAACAACTGTATCAAACACTGTCCGGATGGCGGCTAGCTTGTCAGTCTGTTTTCGTTTCTGTTCTGTTTTCGTCTCTAGTTGCCAAATCATCAAAATGTAAATGATCTAGCAGAAATTGAAATCGACATTGGGACATCGTTAGTCGAAAAAGCTCGACGCCAGTACCATTCTGTGTCCATATTTCCTCAATATTAAGTCGATTAGATTTCAATACGCCAGATAAATAAAGCAATCCAATCAGTGCTTGTATTTCTAATATGTCCGTGTCTTTTACATCTCTTTCACGTTGGTAATTGCCTCTACTCATGGCAATATGTCTGTTTGTATTTTCGACTATCGAATTCAGTACTTCGTCTGTAAAAAAAAGCTTCCAAATGTCAATTTCTCTTTTTAGGTCTTTCGTAGGTCTTTTTAGCCCTGAAAGATGCTTTATCAAGTTCTCCGCCCTGGTTTTCACATTTCTTTTCGTCATATGTTTAGCCCACTCAGTTTCATCTTTGCCAATAAACACAGGGTATTTTCCCCTAGCGACTTCATCAGTGGCTTCCGTCTCCGAAGTTTCTTGTTCGGTATCACTATCCAAATCTTGCCTTTCTAAATTTAAGAAAATGTTGGTTTCCATTTAAAAAACATATTAATGATGTCATATCCTTTTTTTTGAATCACCCCATAATTTCCACGTAGGAAAACCCTAAACCTAATATTAAAATCAAGCATTTTTTCAACAATCCATTTAATTTTTGTCTGCTACTTTATGGATGCAGTGTATACTTACTGTACGGTTCTAAAACACTCTGTAAAAATTCTACTTTGCAAATTTTGTTCTTCGTATAACAACGCTTTATCGTATTATACCTTAAATTAATTATAAATATTAAATTATGTTTATTTATTGTAGAATTTGGACGAATTTTTATATTTTATTTAATGTTTGAACAAGATTAACTCTCAATTTTAATTGTATAAATTGTCAATTATTTGCTGTAAACGCTTTTTATAATAAAATAATACATTTTGTGAATATTTTTGGTTTAATTTTTGAAACCCGGACCTAGTAGAAAATGTATGGGTTTTTCAGAAATTATGGTATGCAAATAAAAAAAGTGTAGACAAGAAATTCGAATTTGGCACCATAATAAAATGTTACATTTCTCATGATCTCTCTCTCATTAGAGGTTTCTTATCTAAGAAGTCTTAATTTATGTTAGTAAGCATTTAACTTTATTGGGAGTAACTCTTCTTATTATTTGCAATAAAATTTTGCAAAATATTACGTGAAATTTCAGACATTTCTAAAATATTTTTTTGATGCAAGCTTATTATGCATTGTTATTATGCTATGCGTACTAAATATTAAAGCGTTGTTCTAATAAAAATAAAGTATAAACTCTAATAAATGCAAAAAAATTTAAACACTCCAAAACTAACATTAAAACTCTTATTTCAAAGAGATTTCCTTCTTTGGCTAAACAAAAAGTTAACATATCAAAAGAGCCATTTTGTACGTGCAAAAGGGTTTCTTGTGAAATTGAGTTGACGCATTTAACAATTTTCTCTCTCAACTCTAAATTTTATTGCTAAATTCGTGTTTGTAAATGGTTACTTAAGATAACCCCAGAACTAAACGTCTAATGCGGTTTTGCAAAAAGCCTTTTACCCTAACTGCTAAAAGAATTTTTACTATAACCGCATTATGAACACGACAGCCGTCTTGTTGAAAATAAACCGATTCCAGGTCTAAATCAGGGAGTATTTAAAAGGCAGAAAGAACTTTTTGAAAGGCTTTGCAACTCAAGGTATTTTTCATCGTTTGAAGTATCATCAATAAAAAATTAACGTATAATATAGTCACCTAAAACACTACATTCAAGTTTTAAGGATACTGAATAGGAAATTGTTCTTCTGTGCTCATTTTCCGGAGATCAATATTAAACAACGGAAGGATTATGTTTTACATATATTGGGAAAGAAGAATCATCAGAAAATAGAATATATCGTAAAAATATATCATTTTCATTTACTATTTTCATCATGGTGTCACAAAATTCTATTCTTCGTCACTAGTCTTTGGAAAATATCTCCTTAGGTTTGGAATTTTTGAAATATTTGTGCTCTTTTTTGTCCAAATACTAGGAACAATTTGATGGTCCACACCTAGCTCCTCTCCAACATTTCTACTTGCTAGTGTTGAATCCACTTCTAGGATGCTACAAACTATTTCTTCCAGTCGTTCTTGCTTCTAAATCGCTTGAATAGAAGATTCTTGTAGTATTTATCTACTTTGCATTATGTTCTGAATATGATTTCGCATAGCTTTTATTTGTTTCTAAAAATGTACTCATGCTTCGAGTTGAGCATAAAGTTATCATAAGCGCTTTTATTTTGTAATTACAGATTTTTTTTGTTTCTATGGATGGTACGCATACGTGGCAGTTAAATAGTATTATTTTACCATTTTCTTTCTATATATTTGTTCGTCTTATTTTTTTTGAGTAGTGTAAGCCATTTAAATCATATTTATTAACAAGCCAAGCAGCCAATTGTTTAAACAGCAAAAAACTTTCAACGTATTCGCAAAATTAGGTTGGTATTGTTTACCCAAAATTGTTTCAATTTGTTGCATGTTTCCCTCTCAATGGCTCCGTATCTCCCAAATCAAGTTACGCAAATATGTTCCGATAAAATGGAAATACACGTTCGAAGTTTAAATTTACTTTTCAATTTTTTTTTATCTCGACACATCAATATTGTCGATATCAGTTTATTGTTGATTTAATGATTAACTGCTTTGGTGGCTTGTTATTGATTTAGAAATAAACATCGCATAATAATAGTATAGGTAAAGTTTGTACACTTACTTTTGAAATGACTGTGGTGAGCAGATTAAAAGTTTTTCGCTACAACTAAATCAAAATTGTGGAGCAAGGTACTGTGAAAGATATTAAACTCGGAGACAAAAAAAAAGCCAATAATTACATTAATATAAAGATTTAAAGTGCTTAATAATTTTTATATAATAATTCAAGTGCACTTTATTTAATACACATTACCATAGCTGTAATCTTTAAAACAAGTGTTATAAACATGATGCCTAAGAGTGTTAAGCTAAGAACACATTATTAACACGTGTCGTGTTAACACGCATTAACACGTGTTATAGAAATATCTATTACGTTATTTTAAACAGACCAGTACATATTATTGTGATGTATCGCCAGAGCCCGACAACACGCTTAAACACGCCATAACGCGTGTTTTCGATATCTAAAATGGTCAGATTTTCATCAGAGTGTTATATAGTTATCACTACTCACCAGGCCCCGGCCGCCGCGACTTTATTTAATTGTGGATTTAAATATGGATGAAGAATTTATTGAAGAAGTACGGAAGTACGAATTTTTGTACAACGTTCAAAATAAGGATTACCGAGATTAAAGAAAACAACAAGAGGCTTGGGAGGACATTGGTGGGAAAACAAAAACTGTAAGTATTCATTCATATATATTTTTTACTTTATTAATATATTATGCTCCAATTTCTAATAAATTTGTATAACTTTTTTATTTAAATAGGTGTATTAACGAAGAGAGGGGAAAGTGGAGTTTTTTTTTAAAGTGGGCTCTTTTAAGGCCCGCATTTTTAATATAAGTCATTTACTTTTAAGTTTAAAAAACCTATAGAATTAAAATAATTTATAATATTATTGGGTAGTTAACTAGCCAAATCAAGAACTTTTTTTTATTTATTATTAACGTCTGCCCCTACGAATAATGTCTCTCTGCCATGGACACATTGTATTCCCTGTATTAGAAATAAAAAAGTTCTGGTATAGTTCTCGAACGCCAAAAGCGTCCAATGTATATTTTCTTCGGATAAAATCAATGGGCCTTAATGAGTGGATGGAATTTATATCAACAGGTTGCACAGATTCAGTAGATGAAATTCGCAAGTAATTATGAAGGCAGCATGCTGCCATTATAATTTTATTAGCAACTTCTGGGCTAGTTTCGATTGGTTTTTTAAAAATTCTCCATCGCGCTGTTAGGATGCTAAAAGCATTTTCCATAATACGGCGTGCTCTCGAAAGCCGGTAATTAAAGATTTTTTCTGCTTCACCAGCTAAGTTGTTTCTACTGAAAGGTCGCATCAAATAGCGTTTCAGAGGAAATGCTTTATCCCCAACCATAACATACGGGCCAAGAGGTCCTGTGGGCGTTAGTGGTTTATCTGTGGAAACATCAATTTTATTGCTTGCGAACCATTGGCCTAATAGCGATCTTTCAAAAGTGCCGCCAGCACTGTTTCTACCATAATTACCGACATCTATTCATGTAAACTTGTAGTTCGCATCGACTAAAGCAAGAAGAACAATGGAGTGAGTGCCTTTGTAATTAAAATAAGCACTCCCTGCATTATTTGGACATTGTATTTGAACATGTTTACCGTCTAAGGCACCGATACAATGTGGGCACTGCCACTTTTCTTGAAACTGTCTGGCTATTTGTTTCCAATGCTTTTGGTCAGGTTGGGGCATGTAGATAGGTTGCAGTATTCTCCATATGGCCTCACAACATTCCTTGACAATTTCTCCCACTGTACTGAATCAATTGCGAAACTCAAACCCCAATGATTCGTAAGAGTTTCCTGTTGCCAAATAGCTAAAAAAAACAATTATAACAGCATAAAATAGTAAATATACATATAGTTTATAATATAGATGTTTTTTTCAGGGCAAGAATGTAGAGACGGTTGGACAAAGCTGAGAAATGCTTACACCAACGCCTTGAAAAAAAAAAGGATGACTAGTGGCCAAACAGCAAAAAAATTCTGAAGTGGAAATATGAAGATCGGATGTCATTTTTGGCACCCCATCTGGAACCCAGAGCATCACAAAGCAACTTTCAGTCTCAGAATGAATACACGGTGGAAAGTCAAAGTAAGGAAAATGACAGACAGAGGACTGATATTGTTAAAACGCAAGATAAAGAAGATGGCGATGAAGTTCAGGCTACGAATATATCTTTAAATTTACTTCCTGAAGTATCAACAAAACCAAACGATCTTCATCAACCAAATGTTCGTTCTTTTTCTAGGACATTATCAGGCAAATAGAAAATGGAGAAGTCAATGAGTGACTTAGTGGATATAATGAAATCTAATAACCGTATGAGGTCTCAAATCCCACCTCCAGATCAACCTGCAGTAAAAACTACTGATCCTAGTGATGATATCAATTTGTTTTTCCTAAGTTTAGCTAGAACTGTAAGAAAACTACCCTACAATGAACAAATTTGTCTCAAAATGGGCGTGAGTAACTTGCTGTTTGAAGCTGAACTGAGAAACATACCACCAGTCATACAATGCCAAGTTATAACAGTAACAATGCCGCATCCTTCACCAGCACTGTCCTCTGCAACTTTCTACTCGAATGACTCTGACATTTTTGTACAGTCGCCATCTGCACAACATTATTTTCCCCACAGTGATGAGCAAACTCAATCCACAACTCATTTTTCAGAAAATACTTAAGGAAGTACCATTTCTAACTCACTAGATACTTTTATACATCTATAAAAAGTTAATCTACTATTGCAATAATATAATGTCTAGTTTTATAATAATATTATACATAGGATTTTATTCTTGATTTATTCGTTGTGTTAAAAAATACAGTATTTTATTTTGTTTTGACCTAATTTAAAGTTAATCAAAGTCTTTCCTCTGGAGATATTGCTTCTCTAAAATTTGTGTTTTGCTTTCTCAATTTGGTTTCTAGTAAATTGTAAAGCACTTCAAATTCCTTCTTGGTCATCCTAATACATTTTACACCTGTCATTGTCATCGCTGATTTCAGGCCACAGAATATGATATTCACCAAATTGATGCCTACGTTCATTTATTGGATGAATCCAGTACCCTCTGGGTTCATATTGTAGCACAAGCAATGCCGCAGTAACGGCTACCATTTCTTCCTCTTCATCCAACCAATCCATCGCTTCCATGTAGGTGCTCCATTACGATTACAAAAATTATAAAAGTTGACACTATACTACAGGGAATGACCTTCACCAGTTTAAAAACATCAAAATCCCAGCATAACACACGTTCTACAACACATAGATGTGTCCGGCAAATCTGATGTTTCGCATTCTGACGTGTCGTATTGACGCGTGTTAACACGACACGTGTTAATAATGTGTTCTTAGCTTTAACATTATTAATCGATAACTCATAAGCTAAGTGACTAGATGACTGTAATATTTGTAAGATTTTCTTTAATTTTGTTTATCTAAAAAGGTGAATGATACCTCTTGTGCCACATATGCTAGTTTAATATTGAGGTTAATGGTACATTTTCTTTGTCGTCAACTTATTAAAACATCAAATTTCTTTTTAATTTTTTAAATTAGTAAACTAAAACGTCTCTGGTACGGTTACTAGATAGAATACGGTTAAAAGATGATGAAAAGTAAAAAGTATATAATATGCACATTTTTGGTAAAAAACATTATTATTGCTGTTTATTAAAAATTATTATTATTTGCTACTGTTCAAAATGATGATTACATTCTGTTTGTAAACTTCTTAAAACATTCGGCCTAATTAATAGAATTTTGTTGTTGATTCTTAAATATCTCCTAAATATCTCTTAAATATTTCTGGGTCTTGTAGAATAGACTTTACCTTTAAGGTAACCTTAAGGTTAAAAACCAAATGGAGTAAGGTCAGGTGACCTTCCTGGATATTCGGTTGTCCCTATCCGTCCAATCCATCTATTGCGGAAAAAATTATTAAAAAATTGACGCACATTGGCATCATAATCGGGAGGTGCACAAATTGAAATTTGATTTTTTTGAAAATTTGATTTTATTGTCAAAATGAATTTTTTTACTAGGAAATAGTCGTGTTAATCTGGTACCAAATTTACTATATTTTAGATAGATATCTGTCACCAGTTAAATTTTTATCAAAAAATATTGGGCCAATGATTCAATCTTCAATGATTCCAGCCCAAACATTAGCTTTTGCTTAATGTTGTGTATGCTACTCGACCACTCACTTTAAATTTGTTTCGGCATAGTAACGACAATTTTGAATATTCAGTTTTGTATCCGCGCTTACCGATGGTTGTTTTTTTTGTCTAGAGATACTTTTTATATGTTCGTGAGTGCTGAATTGTATCGCACAATTTTAAATTGTACATAAGGATTACAGACGGCAGCACAGAATTATTGGAGGCTGGATGTCCGTAAGTTAGGATTTAATGTAAGTCACAGTCTGTATATTAAAAAGATTAAAAGAAAACCATATAGGCGCCACTTAGTTTTACTAAAACGAAGAAAACTTCTAACCTGATTATTTTAATTAATTTATAGAGAGTTTGGACTATGCTAGGGCAATAGTTTCCAACATCAACTTATTTTATTCCCATAAACTCTATCTTCACTTTATACACTTTAAAGATTAAAAATTAAATCTCTGTTGAGGTAAAATGTAATCAATAATTATTCTTTATAAAATAGAAATATGAAATGTTAAGTTAAAAATCAAGTTAAGTATATCTTAACTTAAATTATAACTTATGGTTTTAAGTGATTTACTCCAATTATAGTTAAATAAAGAAAAAAACGAATTATCTTCTACAGGAAAAGTTCATGAACCTTATTTGGTGGGTTTAGTATTATCAAAAATTTAAAATATATCCAAACAAATTTTCAATGTAGCTTAATAAATCGTATGGATAATCATATTCGATAGTGTGTTTCTGTTGAGCGAGGTGAGAAAAACGGGAATACACAACCCAAGGTTCTTACCCATTATGCTCAATCCACAATGACAACAAACTTTACTAAAAATTAACAATGATTAAAAAAACAATTAATGGAATGCTGGGCAGTATGACTAAGCTGTGTTTACTATGAAGTGGTGCTCATAATCTCCACAGTTGGTGATTGGAAAACCGGACTGTTTTCGTATCACTTGATACATCACTGAGTTTTAAACCATTACACCCTCAAGGCAGTGGTTAGGTTTAGAAGCAATATTAGAAAAAAGAAAACCCTGAAACAAGTTTCCAATTACACCCAAAAAAAAACAAACGTGATACCATGCATGGAAAATCTGAAAGGAATGAGCAATAAAAATGTATTTTAGTTATATACCGGGTGCTATAATAAAAAAAGAGAAACACTTAATAACTAATTTAATCTTTATGATAAACAAATGAAATTTGGTATATCAATGGAATTATTATAAGAGCATCTTTTGACATATTCAGTTGTTTTTCGGCACTTCCAGTTTAACCGGAAGTAACACTAACTTTCTTATTTAAAATGGAACACTTGGTATATTATTACGTACTTCGATAGAAAATAATATTCTGAGAATAATGATACTGCATTTGCTACTTTTTGTTTTATACTCATACAAAAAAAATCATTTTGCTTAATTTTAAAATAAGGTGCTATGAATGTGTTGAAAGTTTTAATGTGTATTCAAGTAATCATGGAAAAATAGTTTTCATTATATTTTATGACTTAGATTTTTAACACGCCTATTTAAAGTGTCACAACCATTAATTTTGGCATTTAGAACAACCACTTTTGAAATGCTTTGTCCCGATAATTTGATATGATTATTTTTTAAATCGGTTGATAAATAAACCCATAAGAAGAAAAAACTAGATCGGATAAATAAACGCATTTAATTAATAAAAATAGCATAGAAGGCTTTAATTTCTTGAATAGGAGACTACGTTTTGATGCTTTCTTCAATTAACATAATATATAACATCGTGTCAAGCCCAATTATCATTTGTTATTTAGATAAAATTGCCGCGGTTTTTTGAAAGAATTTTAGTGTTTACTAATACTTGAAATATTTCCCAAGGAAGAAAAAGTTGACATGCGGTATGGTATATTCTTGCGGATACGTACTTTCATTAGATAGAAAGGTAGTCATTTCGAACAATCTATGTAGAAAGTTTTATATTATTAAGACTAAATATAATAATATGATGTTTGAAAAAATGTGTTATCTCAGTTGAAAAAAAAATAAGCAGACGTGTCATATTTCATTTTTTTGATTTAGTTCTTTTCTTATCATGAGCTTATTTATTATTAACTATTCTATAATTGTATAAAATTATTAGAAAAAATCTGTATTCAAAAGTGGTGTTCCCAACAACGTGCTATTGAAAAAATAAAGTAAAGGCCAAAAATAAAAGTTTGAAAATGTTAAATAGACGTGTAAAAGATTCAAGTAATAAAATACCAAAAATATTATTTTTCCGTAATTACTTAATAAATAAAACTTTGAACGCATTTATGATCCTATTTTGAAATTTAAGAAATAATTTTTTCTATGAGTATGAAACAAAAAGTAGCAAATGCGGTATCGTTATTCTCAGAATATTATTTTCTATCAAAATACGTAATAATATACTTGATGTCCCGTTTAAAATAAAAAACTTAGTGTCACTTCCTGGTAAACTGGAAGTGATGGAAAACAATAGAATATGTTAAAAGATGCTCTAATAACTATTCTATCGATTTACTAAATTTCATTTAGTTATTTTAAAAAGTCGAAATCTGTATTATGATTTATTTCAGTAATTAATGGAGCATGAGCCTTTTTTATTTCAATAAAAAATTAATTATATCCTAACTGCTAATACCTCAATTTTACTCAAATAACTTTGAATCAGCGAAGGCAAATCAGGATGAGTTTCTCGAAATAGCGCCACAACTTCATTGTGAGTTCGCATCCGGTTTCCAAACCCAAAGTCATTACGATTAGAACAAAAATAAAGTGGGTGACATGTCATATTCATTTAAAAAATCTAGCTGTTCGTCTAGTTTGTAAAACCAGATAATGTGTTTAATGCTGGGGCACGCGGCTCTGCACAACAGAGACCAAAAGTTCTTTAGGGTAGTTGCATTCTCACCTTGTTTATTCCTTACACATGCGTGGGTACTAATACGTTTCATAAACGTAGGTTACTCTAATTAATATTCATAGAATATGTAATATGATAACAGTGATTTACAAACGCTTATTAATTACAACAAAATAATCATAACATAAATTTCGAAATGATTTTACGGAACCAAATTTGAAATTTATAGTAATCAAAAGATTTTAATTCATAAAGTTTTATTGATTAAAGTACATTAAACGAATATGAATTAAATGAATAATAGTTTGAAAATTTAATAACTTAAATTTTGTTATGATTTTTATTTGAGGTAATTAATGATTAATTGTCCGACCTTCTACTACTGTAACAAAAACTCTTTGTAATTAAAAATTACTTTCTACTTTTTAGTTCGATTGGCAACAAAAGCGTGTTTTTTTAGTTTTTTTTTTAAATTCTAGACTATTTATTTTATATTATAGCCATTATTTATTATATAATTTTATTGAAAGTAAAGCAGTCGTATATTTTATTTTATTTTCTAGTATTATTTTATTGACCAGTGGACAAAAAAATTAAAAAACCAACTAGAATGACTAGCTGTTTTTGGATATAATTTCTATAATCGAAAACATCCGAACATCGAAGTTTTTAAGTAGTTATTACTTAAAAAACCTTAAAACTGTAAACATTGTAACTTCTTCTATAAGGTACTGCTTCAGGTTCTTTAAGTTTTAGTAGTTGCAAGAAATATAACCTATATATTATTATATAACGTGGATTTGATTATCTTATAGACGTGTCTTGTTTTCATTTTATAAAAAATAACTCGCCTTTAACGACCAAGTATAACATAAAGCACAATCCCTTTCTCCCGTACCTGCTAGCATTCTTATGGGTCATTCTTTATGCGGAAGAGTAGAAAATAGCTTGTACAAGCTAAGAAGCTTAAATAGCCAGAAAATTAAATTTTAAAGTATGTTTTCCGGTTTGGTGTGTTTTAAGAGATTTATGAAACATCTTCTATTGAAATCCAGAATTAATCATTATATTTTTTTAAGTAGTTTAGAAAACAGATCCAAAAAATCTTATCAATAAAGTATATGAAATAAAGACAGGCTAAAGTAACATTTGTTGAAAAAATACATTTGTTTTTAGAGTAAGGGAAAGTGTTAAAAGCGAAAGCTCAAGACAAAGAATCTGAAATTGGCTATAAAAAATTTAAAATGGTACTACTGGTTTTCTTAAACTAATAACATCATCCCATGCTACATAATAATTACTGTTTTATTCCTTCTAGACCACTTTATTTAATCTAATCTTATACTTTTAAATTTCAATATGGGAGAGATTCCATTTTAATAAATAACTTATATGATTCTAAAACTCCAGACTGAAGTAAAGAAATATATTTTAAATTTCACACCTATTAATAAAAATTCTATTGAAGAAAAGCTCTTTGAAAAATTAATTTATGAATACATTTTTACTTTGTCTACAAATATATAATAAGTTTTATCAGGAAAGATCTATTGATACCAATCTTTTAACATTTACTAAATATCTTCATCAAAATGAATGACCCGATACAGGCTGATACACTAATTTCAGCAAAGAATTTGACACAATAACTCATAAAATATTGCTAGCTTGACTGGCTGAAGTCGGTGTGGTTGGCCATCTCCTGAAATGGAAATATTTTACTTTTACAGATGATTTCAAAATTTACAATAAAGTTCACAGTACTGTATTAATTTAAATTGTATTAAAAACACGACAAGCTATGTTATAGCTTTTAGAAACAAAAATCTATCTAACCTGAATTATAAAATACACAATGTTCATCCTTTAAGACATTTTTTAATGTTTGGCATGTATATGTCGCAGCGTTCTACTGTAATCGGTCATTACATGAAAAGTCTGGCCTTTTCATGAAACGCTGCCAAATGCTGAAACAGATAACTATTACGCCGAAAGACTATAAATTTTAGACGTTACGTGTAACGTTAGCGTGCTTCGGCCGCTTGATGAAAACGAGCAAAATTACGTTAGGTGTCCAACTGTATTGGACGTTTCATGTAACGCTTCGAATCTACTTTGCACTTGCTGAATCAACATCAACGAAATAACACACATACTAACCTCAAAATAAATTTTATTACAAAAATAAATCAATAGAGGCTAGCTACAGTTCGAGAGCAAAAATATAAAAGAAAGTAAAACACGCATATATTAATCAAAGTAAACAAATGATAAGTTACTTATTAAAACACGGCAAGCTATTATGGCACCGACTGTTACAAAGTACGCTATTTTTTTTACAGATACACTTATTTTTAGTACACTGTTGCTTGCTGGGTTTACACCACGAACTTAAAAATATACCTGGACTGCCAATTCAATGAAAGGTAAATGACCACTACTAGAGGGCCGCCATTTTGCGTGATTGTGTCCTTTCAATGTTGGTCATTCTGACAAATTTTAATTGTGCCAACTGTAGAGAAACAAAACAATTAAAGTTTTTGAGAGGTTATGTTTACAAAAATACAAAACAGAAAGTTACATATAGGTAAGAATTTAAGATAGTTGCGTTGGATCTATGATTTTTCTGGTTCTTCTTTAAGAATTTCATTAAAATTTATGAAAGAAAGTAATCCTCACGTAAAATGAGACAAAGTTTCAATCAACTTGGATAGCGTAGCAATAGATGCGTACACTTTAAAATATTTGTTTTATCATTCTGATAATCTCGAATCTTATAAATCCTAATACCATGAAAATCATGATATTCATTTAAATTTTTGCTTGTATTTACTTAATAAATTCAGTTAAAAACACTTATTTTCTTTCTATTTTTACTATTACAAGTTTTACTTTCCTTCCATGTACAGTGTTTCCACATTAATAGGTAAAACCATATATAAGAATAAAAATATAGATGATTTTATGAGGGTTTGTAATTATAAAGGGTTTATATAGAAAAAATATATTATTCTGTCAATAACTATATTATTCTATTATAAACAACACAGACGGACAATTCACAATAATTCGGTTTTGAGAAACTGAATCAAATATTTAAATCATTATTCATGTATTAAATAAGGAGAAAGATACATCGACTGTTCCAGACGATATACCCAAGCCTCGTTTATAAATCGTCAAAAACTAGGCAATCCGCTATACTCACACGTTAAATGTCAACTTCATCACCGTTATTTAATATATTTTTTGTTGGCAACACTAAAAATGTTCAGAGTGACCAACATCAAAAGGACACAACCACTATAAAAATGGCGGCCACCATGCAGTGGTCATTTTTGGGTATCGTGGCCATATGCATTAGCAGTCCAGGTATATTTTTAAGTTCGTGGTTTACACGAACATTTGAGAAAGCCTGACCACCTGATCCTAATGACACAGCCTCTCTTAAGGTCAGTGATTTTTCCAAGGGGATTTCCTCTTTATTAAGAAATGCTGAATCCGCCACATTGAGACTTTCAGCACCAAACCCATCCCTTTATAATACCGTCTTTACCTGCAACCTGATTTACATCATTTTTCTGATCTATTATTAAACAAATCATATTCCTGGAATCTCCTGGAACTCTGTCGACTTTAGGAATATTTAACAACACACAATCACTTACATTGAAAGTCGGCAATTTTTTTGCCGAATTGCTCAACATATTTTTGACTGCTTCTTCAGTTTTATTTCTAGCTTCGTCGCGTTCCTCAGAGATGTTTTTGCTAGCGGAACATAAATTGCACAGTACTGAAGATCCTTGTTGACAAACTTCAGTAATATTAACAACACGTAAACAATTTTCGCAAATTACTTCTTCAGGTCTTTTTTCCTCCGAGCAAGACACAATGTCGGTATCTTCATCAGCGAGACTTTCATGTGCATCCGATATTTCGACAACTGAATCTTTTTTGTTATTTATAATTTTCATAAGCTCTTCTTCGGAAGTTAATGTTTTTGCAAGCGCTGAGGAGATGTTACTAGAAAATAGACCAACTTTAGGTTCCCAGCCTAAAAGTGCCTTATACGGAGACCGTCCTATTGTTCTGTGAAATGAGATATTCTTTTGCCATTGCACAAACTGAAGCCCTACCGACCATCTTTTGCTATTCGTGTCAGACATCCAAGCTGGAAGCAACTTCCTCGGCACGTTTGGTTTCCATTGGTCGTAAGAACACGAATTTTGTAGCATGATATTGATAATTCATTATCCAATTGAATTGCTTGTCGGGAAGCGATTGAAAATCTATCAGGTCGACCTGCCCTCTTTCATTAAAATCTTTGCTTACAATGGGACGTACTACAATTTTTTGTCTGCCATGTTTCTTTTCATTACAGCTTTTGCAACATTGAACAAAACACTCTATGGCCGAACGTGGGATACTCAATTTATTTTTGAGAGCTACGTCCATTTTAACGCGACCACCGTGCCCTGTTTTGTTGATATGATAATCACATAATTTCTCAAGTAAATCTTCGTACGCCACTACAAACTCGATTTCATCCTCGCTTTTATGTTTCTTTATTAAATGTGATTGGTCAGAAATGGTCATAACATCATATGTCTGCAGCAAAAAGTATTCGCGCCTTTCTTTTCTTCCTCTAAAACAGAAACCTATTTTAGAAAAAATAAAGAAACAAATTTCAAATAATTAAAATTTTCTTGTGCCTCGCTATTATAGAACCCCCTGTGTAGCTAAGAATAATTTCCTGCGAAAGTACAATGCTTCCCATAAAACTTTTCTAGTAAACATTTTTTCTTAAAAGCTAACTTTGCCACACAAATGGGCCATCCTGTCTACCTAACATTATACAGGTTGCCCCAATAATCCGTGGACATAGAACTGCCACGTATTTTTGGAGTTAAAATAAGTCGATTGGAAATAATTTACCTCTATACAAAAGTGCTTCGTTTGTCCGTTAGAAGGCATCAAAGTTTAACAATAAAAATACAGTTTGATATTTTTTTATATAAAACAAAATCTAATTGCATAGAAAGTAGCCCCTTATTACTGCTATCAACTGTACTGTAAGTTTCATCAAAATCGGAGAAATTGATTTTGACTAATCAACAAAAAACGATTTTTTTATAAAAATTTTAACACCCTGTATCTCGAAAACTAAGCTCTAAAACACAAATGAAGCACTTTTGTATAGAGGTAAATTGTCTTCAATCGACTTATTTTAATTTCAAAAATACGTATTAGTTCGATGTCTACGGAATATTAGGACACCCTGTATATCTAAATATTGTTATCCAAACTACACAAGTGTATAAAATTTCAATGATAGGTTAGCAGGTAGTACCTACTAACAGTGGCGTTATGTTTTTGTAATAGCATGAATTAATTCACAGTGTACACTGTACAAATCACGAGTCCACGAAGAACCTGGGAAATCCCGGATATAAACCTAACCTTAACAATCTATAAGAATGAGATAAGTACTTACGGTTTCTGCTTAGCTGCTACAATTTCCTGTATAACTGTTTCAATTTTGTGCTTTGTAAGGCTTTCGTAGAGGTTTCTGGGAATAAAACTCTTCTAATTTCTTGTAGAATTGCGTTTGTTGTGTCACAATAACACTCTCGGCCGTCGTCATTTTGAGGTTAGTATGTGTGTTATTTCGTTGATATTTATTCAGCAAGCTCAAAGTAGATTCGAAGCGGTACATGAAACGTCCAATACAGTCGGACACCTAACGTAATTTTGCTCGTTTTTATCAAGCGGCCAAAGCACGCTGACGTTACACGTAACGTCTAAAATTTATAGTCTTTCGGCGTAACAGTTATTTGTTTCAGTGTATGGCAGCGTTTCATAAAAAGTCTGGCCTTTTCATGAAAGGCCTTTTCTGAAAAGGCCAGACTTTTCATGTAATGACCGATTACAGTAGAAGGCTGCGACATATATAAACCTTGCTGCAAACCATAAGCGAGGTGTTTGAGTTCACCATCACTCGCATGTCAAATCGATTTACTAATGTTTTATATAATATATATACACTGAATATGATATATAATAATTCACTGAACGTTTTTTATTGTATAGTATTTTGTAACAGCTTAAAAATGTATTTCTTAAAATTTTGCTTTATTTGCTGTGTAATAATGACTAACTTAACCGTTCTGTGTATAATATTTTTATTTGTTAAATTGTGACGTACGTTTGGATAAATTTGTTTATTTAAAATTATTTTTGCCACCATATTTTATATGTTGACCCCTTTAGGAAGAGAGCTTTTGTTATTTTTGTTTTTTAATATTTATTTTGAGTCGTAAGACTGATGATGGCTATTTGTTAGCCGAAAGCGCTTTGCTATTAAAAAAATATATACACGTTTTAAAAATCGCTTCTTGAATTTTATTATTGTCACTATTTAACTACGCGTACACAGTCACTCTTGTAAGCTATATGGAGTCTAGTTGTGGAACTGATATTGATCACTTAGAAAGCATAGAACATATATTTTAATTTTTTCTTAGTTTTTAGCATCTTAGCGTGGCTTGTAAATTTTAATAATCTTATGATGTCTGATAGGTAGCTATATAACAGATATAAATTTTTTGCATAAAATTATTAAGTTTATTAAGTCTATCTGTTTTATCCCATTTAAAGTTTAATTATTAGGCTTACCTAATATTTAGTGAATTACCTTTTCCACTAAAAAAACAAATTGTTTCCAAAATTCTTCTTTATAGAAAATAATAAAAATTAATCTAGTAATAAACTAAAATTATACAACCTTGGATTTATTTGGCTCATCTTTTACTATCTCATGTATTTCTTATAATGAATTTAATCTTTAGTTTTTTAGTAAATTTATATAATATTGATTATTCTATTATTTATAAGAAGTATTCAAATATTATGCAAAATATGATGTGAATATTAATATATAAAATATATTATATAATATATTAATATATATAAATAAATGGACTAAAGAGGGTTAGCCAGTTTTTAGTTCTTTAAAAAATGAGTTAAAAGTAATTCCTATCGATCGATATATTTCATAATATTCGATCGATGATATCTCAGATACAACAAATGACCGGCCGGTACGTATTCTGCACACCATCCCTAAAAATATTGAGAATCTTCTTACCAAATTCACTACCTTCTCATTAGGTTATAAAAGGGACAGCTTGGCCAAACTAAACTTAGTTTCGTTGACTGGCAGGAGCCTCGAAAAGGAAAATGGAGGTGTATTTTACCTATACCTACTTCTTTAAGGTATTTAATACAGCGAACTATAAGACCTTACTTAACAAATGTCTTTTTTATTTTCGCATATCGGGTTCACTGTTATACTGCTGAAGGAATTGCTTCATTGGTAGAAGTCAAACTGTTTGGATCAACAAATTTACATCTTAAAGCCTCCTCATGAGTAATAAGATAAGACCCACAACTGACTTTTTATTTGTCACTTTTTTTAAAGTCCTTTAAAGTGCTACTTAGATTTTAGTGCACATATTGTATTAATGGATCCGTGAAAATTTGTTCATAAAACGTAAAATAAGAAACAATAATGTTATAATTTCTTATAACTGTCGACTTATTCAAAAAAAATGTATGTCTATTTCATTTTTGACGGTATGGAAAGGGGCTTTTAGTTTGACCCACTATATACGGATTATTGTAATGTCTTTCTGTTTCAACTGTTTCAAATATATACATTATTCTGATAACTGGCCTTAACGAAATGCATTGACATTCACTACACATACAATATACTTGATCCTTTTCAGATATGCTAAGTGATATCAAGTGATCTAACATTTTTACTTCTGCAATCGAATTTTTACTTTAGTTTTTTAATTTAAAAGTTGTTTTTTTAATTATTCTATTTGAAAATTAAAGAACGCAAAAAATCAGTAAATAATAAACCAATCAAGAATTATGCTTTATGATTTAGATGTTAAATTCGTCAAAACATTGAGGTGCATTTAGATGTGCATTCATCAACTAATTGGAAGAAATGCCCAGGGCCTGTTTTGAGGTAAATGAGTCTTTCTTACGTCAACAAAGAACAGAAAAATTAGATATGATTTTCTTACTTCTTCAGTCTATCTTTCCTTTTAAATATTCATCTTTATTATCTCGTTAGATTTGTGATTATAATAATGATATATTTTACTTTATAGATTTTCTAAAGATAGATAATGGGATAACAATATTTAATAAAGAAAGCTACAAGGAAAATCATATACGGTTGGTTTATTCAATCACTTACAACAATAACGATAGTCAGAATAAATTTGTGAGAGTTCTGGCGTTTAAAGTTATTTACCAGAGAAAGGATAAGTACTTGGATGCAGTTTAGATTTAGGCTCTTTGGAAGCAAGAAGAGTTTAAATTATTATGTGCTTTTTGCATCAGATTATCAATGCTGGCATTGACTATTCACAGCTGTTAGCTTTGGTTAGTTTGAGAACCATCTCTGGAAATAAACAAAGCAACAGTTTTTTTTTGTGTCTTTTTCGATAGGACTAATTATGGGTTAAACGAGCCTATTTCTCGATTAGTTTGTAAAGCTAATTTTTTAAGCAAACGATGCAATTTCTTCGATTCTAAAATTAAGGAACTAAACTGAGCGATGAGCTATGAGCTAGTATTAATAGTATCAATTTTTCTGGACCTTCTAATCTTTTTCTGAGAGCTACTTCTGATCCTTTATAGATAGGATCAGTTATTTGAATTTATTGCATATCGATCAACAAAATTAATTACATATATTTACATATTTCTTTTATCATCATCTTTTTATGTATCAAATATTTTTTAATTTAAAAATGTTCTACCTTATTATGTAATATAATAGTAATTAAGTAGTATTACATATAGTAATTAAAATATTCCATACTACAAGTTACTATACTTCAATCATCTTATATTTCTTAAAACGTACAAAACTCAATACGTAAAGACGTGATATTTTACAAACACCGAAAAAATGTCTTCAGCTTGAGCAGTTAAAGAAAATTAATAATTTTTCCACCCTGACATTCAAAATTTTCCTTTAGCACATTTATCACGAATAATGCTAATCGACAACTTTATGTATATTTTTGAGCAGAAAATTTTAATACAAAATATTTGTTTGAATTATTGATTTTTCAACACCTTAGGAGCACGGAATAAATGAACCAGAATTCCATTTTCTTACTAAGATATATAAAAATAATATAAATAATTTAAATTATATATTTAATATTTCATTGTAAAGAAAAAATAGAAATTTTGAAGAAACTTTTATAAATATTTTAAAATAGTGTTATAATATTTTTGAACTAAATTAAGGCATTACTGGCAGGACTAATCTTAGATGTATTTTGTATAAAAATTAATTCACTGAAGCCATTTATCTTCAAATTTAAGGATGAAATATATTTAAGTAAAGAAATAGGCTTACAGAAAAAATAATAATCATGGTAATAAAATTTAACACATTCAATGATAAAAAAACGTTTAGCTTCTTATTATAAAGAAATGTTTAATCAAAAAATGTAAAAAGTATCACTATGACTGCTCATCGTGGCTACCATTTTATTATATAAGACGAATTCTTTTTTCTCGGGCGTATCTTCTTCGGATCATGACGTTACAGCCATTACTAAATCGTGGCTCCAGCCAGATATCCAAGATTGGGAATTGTTTCAGAATTCTTACACCATATACCGATGTAACTCGCATGACATTAATTATTGATGTGGTGGGTTGTAAGTTTAATGTTCAATACTTTACAATTTACGTTATTGTAATCTATATACCGCCTGCAGCCAGTAATACAGAAGTTTTATCCTTTTTAGAGTCCTTATCTTCACTTGATGCCATTCAAGCACATAATTATTCGGGGTGATTTTAATAACTCCACGTATGGAACTGATTATTGACCTGGGAGAAAACACCAGAGCCTTTTGAATTTCTGTAACGTCTTAAATCTCAACCAATATAATGTTAAACCCAACTCCCTTAATCGCTGTTTTACTCATAGATCTCTGTCTGCTCATAGATCTTGTGTTTACTAATTTTGACATAGGCCTTTTAAAACATAATGTGCCATTCGTTAATGAAGACTTATACCACCCACCCTGCCTTATTGGTTAATACCGGTAGGATTCGTCATGCCTCTAATCTTCTTGTCCCTAAAGATAACAGACCCGAATTTAATTTTAGGAAAGCAGACTTTGCAATTCGATATTGGATTCTTCTAACGTCTTAGATGCTTGCTGCACCCTTTATGATACACTTCAAGGCATTTTTGTTTCAACTACACCCCTTAAGCAACAAAGACGTTTTCCTCCTTGGTTTACCAAGGAGATAATAAATAATATTATTAAGAAGGAAAAAGCCTTTAGCGACTTTAAGTCCCATCGCACTCATTTTTGTTACTCCAGATACACCTCCTTGCGGCGGGGTATAAAGTACCAGGTAGATTTAGCTTATAGAGATCATGTTAGGCAAGCAGAGGAAAATATACATTCTGATCCATCAATCATTTGCCCATTTGTTCATGGTAAAAAGGGTACGTCACGGATTCCTGTATCTATGAAGGACTTATTTGGTTCATATGAGGGCCTAGAGAAAATTGTGTCAGCCTTTGCTCGTTTCTTTAAGAACGTGTACAGGGACACTAAGCCATTACATCAACAGAACACTCATGTAATATGTGATTCTGACTATGTCCGCATTAGGCCCCACTATCACCACAGAGGACATTATTAGTATTGGTAGATCCCTGAAAAATAAAATTACCGCAGGTCCCGACGGACCCCAGCACAAAACATAACCTTCAGTTCCTTAACCTGAAGGTTATGTTTTGTGGACCCTAGCTTCGTCGTTAAGGATTGTGTGCAAATACCATCATTACCATATATTCAATCTAATAATTCATAGTGGCGCATTTCCTGAAATGTCGAAGACCGCAAGAGTATGCCTATAGTAAATTAATGACACCAGTGTGTTTGTTGTATGTTTAAAAAAATAATAATAGAATAAATAAAGTGGCACACACCTGGGAATCGTAGGCATAGTAAAGTTTAGAATAAGAGAATTAATTTTTCATGCTTTCATGCAACATAGAGAGAAAATAACAACGGTCCAAGAATAGATTCTTGTCAGATTCCAGTTTTAATTAAAACATAGTCAAATTTTAAAATATAAAAGGATGGTCTTATATTACCACGCATAAGAATTATTTGAAAGACCATAATAGTGAATTTTACCAATATAGTGTGAATAATAGTATCAAAAACTGAAGTCAAGAAGACGCAATCCAGTTATTTTCTTTTGGTTCTCATTGAGATCCAACAAGTGTAGTACTATATTGATTACTAAATCCGCCCTGACATTTATGAAATATATTATTTATATTACAAAATAAAACTATCTGACTATAATGGATATCATGGAGGAACCATGATCTTGGCTAGGCAAACAATTGAAACGTTTTTTTGTAATATTGATAAGTATGATAATCTTCTGTTAGAGAATGTTTTTGAATTCTCTCTTTTTTTTTGTAAGCGTTTTAATTTATATATTCTTTCTGTTTATAGGCCACCTACAGGAGATATTGCTATGTTTCTGGACAAATTTGATTCTCTTTTATCCCATTTGTCCCTACACTTTAAGGTTATAATAACTTAAGGCTGGTGATTTTAATATCAACTACACTGATGAAACCTTGCCACGTACTTCTCTTTTAAGTATTTTAAATTCTTACGACTTGAAAATGCACGTTCTTTCTCTCACACGAATAACTTCTTCATCTGCAACTACAATTGACTATTTCTGTACAAATTTTGATGATGTTTTATGCACAGTACTCCCATCTGGTATTTCCGACCATGAAGCTATTCTTGCTAAAATGCCATATAGTACTGTATCATCTCCATCTCATTATATGGGAAGAATTTTCAGCAGGAGATATTTCAATGCTTTTTCTTCTGCTACAGCTTCGATAAATTGGAATGCACTTGAAACGGCTTCTGACCCACTTACTTTATTTTTTCAAGTTCTGTGTGATAAGATCAATCAGTGCTTTTCTAAAATGAGGCTTAAAACTAAGAAACGAAAACCATAGGTTTTTTGAAACCTCCGTTTTTTGACTAAATTGTGCAAATATACCACAAATGAAAATATCCTTGTATATCATCAGAAATACCGTAGTCTGTACAGAGAGACAATTAAAGCAGCAAAATCTAATTATTATAGGGATCGCTTAAATATGTCATCAAATAGGCAAAGAGAGTGTTGGTCGATTATTAATGATTTTAGACATTGCCATAGAAAAGTATCTGAACCGGAGTTAAGGCCTGATATTTTAAATGACTATTATTGTGATATACCTAATATCTTACTCAAGGGCATTCGTAGTAACATTGATCCCTTACACTATCTTTAACAAGTGTCGGTTGAGCATTCATTATTCTTTCATCCTGTCGATCTTACCGAAGTAAAAAATTAAATCAAACGCCTAAAAAACCATAAATCATCTGGAGCTGATGGGATATCTTCGAGGTTGTTACTCTTTTTGCCTGATTCAGCCTTAAATGCTTTAGTTTCTGCCATAAACAATTCTTTACATATTGGCATTTTTCCTTCATGTTTAAAGGAGGCAGTGAATATCCCTCTTCATAAGGGTGGAGATTTGGATCAGCCTTGTAATTTCCGGCCCATTTCTATTTTGTCTACCCTCTCTAAGATAGTTGAAAAACTTGCAAAAAGCAGAATTTTGTCCTTTTTACATCATAATGGCATTTTGTCTGCAAATCAGTTTGGATTTCAAGCCGGTAAAGGGACTCATGATGCTGTTTTTAGCTTTTTGGAGAGCGTCTATGCGTCCTTGAATTCTGGCGGCAGTGTTTTGTGATCTATCCAAAGCATTTGACTGTGTGGATCATGAAATACTGTTATCTAAGCTTGATAAATATGGTTTTAGGGGCGTAGCGTTGCGATGGCTTGAGTCCTATCTATCAAATCGTACTCAGAAGGTTACAGTGTCTGGGCGTTTGTCTGCTTTTAGATCCCTAAAATGCGGCGTTCCCCGGGGTTCAGTGTTGGGACCACTGTTATTTTTACTGTATGTGGATGACTTAAGTTCATTGAAACTGCAGAGCAAGGTGGTTCAGTTTGCTGATGATACCACCATATTATGGAGCCATAAAAATTCTGATTATATTAAGACTTGTATCCTTGAAGACCTTCAGATTTTATCAGGGTGGTGTGCTTCCAACAGGCTCGTGTTTAATGTAAGTAAGACGTCTATTATGGGGTTTAAGTGCGATGTTCAGGGTCTGATGTTTGACGAAAATTCCCTCTTGCAGAATAAAGAGTGCTGCAAGTTCCTAAGAATTACCATTGATGGTCGCCTTCGGTTTGAAGGTCATATTTTACATTTAACTGGGAAATTATCTTCTGGATGTTTTGCAGTAAGAATGGCAAAACAAGAGCTGGGAGGGGTGGTTGCACGTTCAGTGTACTTTTCAGTTATTGAATCTCATATTCGGCATGGCTTGCCTTTTTGAGGTTTAACCAATAAGGGCTTCTTAACATTGTCTTTGTTATTCAAAAAAAAGCAGTTAGATACCTGTGTTCTGCTAAGTTAAGAGATTCTTGCAAACCCCTCTTCATTTCTGAAAAAATCCTAACTGTTTTTTCATTCTTTATCTTAGAAACAGCTGCTCTTATTCACAAAATTCCCAAACTACCCTCTGACACTGGCCATTTGATTCGTCGTGTAAATGATGTTCCCCTACCTATTCCTACGTCCCTTACCAAAAACTCATTAATTTACATAAGTAAAAAAATTTATAATCATGTTCCTCATCCATATATCGGATATTAAGAAATTTAAAAGAGAATTAAAGTCGCTTTTATTGGCTAAGGCATATTATAACCTGGATGACTTTTTTAATGATAGGTTTTAACCTTGGACATGTTGGAAAGTTTTTTTTTCCTTTTTTTTCTCTAGTTTTGTCAACAAGTTTACCTTTATTTAGTAATTGATTGTTTTATTCAGTTATCTTTAATTCAAGTATGTTCAAAAAGTTTTGTCTTCTTGTGTTTAAATTTGTTCATTATTTTGTCAAATTTTGAAATTGTATTTTTATTTTGTTTTTTAGCTTGTAGGATGCTTGTACACAAGATTATTCTTACGTAATATAGCACATTTTCTTTCTTTCTTTCTTTAAATATATTGTTTCAAAATTTAAAAAATGCCAGGTAAAAAAATTCTAAATTTCAGGAAAGTTATTCTGAAATATACCGAAATTAACGACATTCAACAGAGGTTTTAGGCAAATTGGCCAATAAAAAATTAAATCCTTTATTAATAATTTATTTTCACTTTCAGAGCCAATACTAATAAGGTTTATTAATTTTATTAGATTAGATTCATTAAATAATGTCAAATTTAATTTACCAGATGAACTCTTAGAAAAAATATTATTATTGTAAATTAAACTTGGCTCCCTTGATGCAGTCAAGTTGCTAGAGTTTCCAAAATATTTATTCAGTAATTTAGAATAAACAAAATTAGGTATGAAGTAATTTAGAATATGTATTTTGTACAAGATTTAACTTTTTTGGCAGTAGACCAAAAAATTTTACCGACCTTTATGCTCGTATTATGGCATGCTTTATAAAGTTTCTTAGAACTCGATAATATTTAAGCAGGTAAATATATTTTTATTTGCCTCATTTCATAATTTAATTAAAAATTTTATGTTATATGTCTAAGGTAAAAACGGAAAATTTTTAATTTTTTTTAAGCTGAGCAGGTGCAAATTTGTCAATTAAGTACTTAATTTTTAAATAATTATCTAGCGAAAAAGTCCTATAAATATTTTATATTATTGTATTAAGTTACATATATCTTGATGCAGATAAGAATATATATATTTTCTTAAGATCGTGATGTTTATTTAATTTTACAGTGAAAAATGCACCGTGTTCTCTAATGTCTTTTGTAAAAGACGATCAAAAGAAAGATTATAATGATCAGATTCTAAATACATATTTAGAATTAGGTGATGTTTTTTTTCTGGCAGCAAAAGCATCAACTTTCATAATTATTATTAAAAATTCATAAACCATACATTACTTAATTATATTAACATTCTTTTAAGTAGAATAATGAATTGGGGTATTTTCAAATCTTAAAAAAAAAACTAAAAACTGAAATTATACTTATTAAAAAAAATTCTACACTCTCCTTAAATATTCTGCAATTTTTTTTTTAATTTAGTGGCAGGAGAAATTTTTAAAGATTATCGACTCATCAATTATCGTTTTTCTGGCAACTTCATTGATTATTCTTTTTACTTTTAATATATATGTCTCTTTTTTATTAAAACAACTTGTATATCTAATAAAAGACTTTGTAAGCATGTATTTGTGTAAATTTTATCATTAAAGTTTATATACGAGCAACCCTCTTTACTAACATACATCTTATTATAAATTTAAGTAATTCGTTAAATAAAAATATTTATACTTATAAATAAAATCATGCCTTTAATAAAACAACAAATTTTAAAGGCATGATTTTATTTATAAGTATAAATATTTTTATTATATATTATTTATATAAATATTTGATACTTACCTCCAAGTTTATCAAACCTTAGATCTTAGAACTTCTTAATTATTTATTTTGAAGATTATAATTTAAATGTGACCGTACTTATAGCGGCATACGAAATAAACTTAACTTATTCATCTCGGATTTTAAGCATATAATTTCTATAAAAGGGATCCTTTGAGCTTAAAGCTTAAGAACTGTAAAGTATGAAATTCCGTTTAGAGACTCATAATTAATATGTATTAAACACATAAGTTTCTATGTATTTAGCTTAATGCTTTTTAGGTTTTCGGAGCCGCCCAATGTATATGTAGTTTGCCTAAGTAAATAAATATGAAAATTGCATGAATAAAAAGGGTGAAAAGCTGTTTTAGGAATCTGTATGTTAGTTTTGCAAATTAACGTGCATTACCATGAAGTTTACAACTACAGATAATATAAATCAATTTTAGTTTGGTAGTTATCATTTAAAATACAGTTATAGAAATATAATAGATGAATATAATAAAATATTAAATGAATAAAAAACACTGAAGATTACAAAGCATTCGAGTTTTAAAAAAGAATAGCTATTATATGTGTACCACTATTCAAACTTGTTTTACTTTATAAGATGTTCGTTTCAGTAGATGTACCGAAAAATCATTATTAACTCTATAATTTTTGTCCTGAAGAGTAGAACTGGTTATCATAGACAAACTAAATTACCACACATTACAACTTGAAAATTACCAAACTAGTAGCGATAGGGATACAGTTCTTGACAATTTTCACTTGACAGGTCCTTAACATAATTTGGGTTTACGTAGATAAGTAGCTAGTTTAATGATAAGCGTATGGCTTATCATTAAATTAAGTTTATGGCTACTTATAAACGCAAAACAATTTAAAAAATTTGAAAAAAAAATATAATCAATAAAAATTTCTGCTGATAAAGTTGTGTAAATCAAAGATTAGTATATTGTCCCCGTAAAAATCTACATAAAATAATACTTAGTATTAATAATAGGAAAATCACATGAACCTGCAAAAACAGAGTAATAATAAAAGTAAACGGGCTACCTGAGAGAGAAACCGACGACCCAGTTGAAAAAGTCATAGATATTGTGAATAATAAACTAGAAGTTGGATTAATATTTAATGGTTTGTCAGATTGTTTTCGCCTTGGAAAAAAGAATTGAGTAAATCTAGCAAAAGCAATGGTTTTTGGTATTTATCTCTAGCATAAGAAGAGAAACGACTGCTTAAAGAAACGTCAATTTCTTAAGGGTACAAATATCTTCTTGACTGAGGATCTTACGTTGGAAGAAAGAGCTCAGCGCAGGATTTTGACGCTAAAATTGAAGGAGTCAAGGGCTCAAGATCAGCCTATTTAAAGGGCCTGTTTAATTTCCTAATTGTAGGTGGTGCTTCTTATACTTACGAGGACTTTATTGAAGCCAAAGGGTCAACACAAGAACCTGTCGAAAACTCACCGGCTTCCTCTGCTGGCGAACAGTGCCATAAATATCTTATTCTATCCATCCCAATTAAAGAAGCAGGGAAAAACAAAGACAAAAATAAATTAAGAATTCTACCGGAGTCGAATAGGAAACAAAAGCTGCCACAGATCTATAATCCCACTACTCCAACGGAAAAAAGTAAAAAACGGCAGGTTTTGTATCGCACTCGAGCCACATCAGTTTCAACATCAAAAAAGATAGCATAACATAAATGTAAGGTATTCTTCTCTCATTGTATATTAATAGCTATTGTATTGGAATCTAGTTTTACTGTTTTATTTTTTAGTATTATTTTTTTAATGGCCTTGTGTGTAGCACATTTAGCCACAAGGTCCGGAACAACGGTATTCATGTTGTAGGATGACTCTTATCTCACAGCCACCTAAACACCTGTATCTCAAAGAAATTTAAAAAACTCATTGGTTCACTTAATTATTTAAAAACTTATATCTAACTCTTTATAACTGTTTTATTGAATGTGCATATTTTAAAGTATGTGAGCGAGTGTTTAATTATATAATTACTGAATGCTTTATTTTTGAACTGTTACTTGTTGTATGTCGTATGTCATTATTTTATTTTTATTGTTATTTTATGGTTTCACCATGAAAATTGCAGATTTAAATATTAGATTTATTTTTACAGGTTTTAATGAATTTTCTACTTTGGTCTTACAACATAATTTTAATGAAGTTGTGGCAACAGAAACTTGGTTACATTCAGTGATCCCGTTGGATATTTTTGATATACCTGGTTTTAGCATTCATTTAGAGATTATCATTCATAAGGATCGTTTGCGCGGAAGAGGGGGTGGTCTGCTCGTGTACGTAAGAAGTTCATTTTCGATATCAGAAATAGATTTCGATTTTCCGATCAGTGAAAGCGTAGAATATTTATTTTTTAAGTTTAAATTATGTAATAGAGCTTATTATATTTCCACCTATTATAGACCACCAGACTCCTCAATGCCTGACTTTCTTAACGATATAGATAATATATTTTGTTATATCTGTAGTGCCATTATTTACATCACATGCAGTGGAGATTATAATAATGATTTTGTTAAAGTACTCAACCCAGTTTTAACATGTTTGGATATACAGTGACCGCCTAAAGTTCCGCATAAATTCGATAAAAATTAGAGACATGATTTTTTGAGAAAACGCTCGGACCCGTCGATTTTTATTTTAAGTTGCGCATTATTTCACATAAATGTTTGTATACAGGGTGAAACAAAAAAAAGATATGACGTCATCGGTCATTTTTTTAAATGGAATGCTATATTTTTTATAGCATTTATGAAATATGTAGGCAAAATTCCAAGCAAGTTTCGTATAACACACCTTATCTCGAAACTCAACTGTTTCAGAAATATTTATATTTAACCAACAAGAAAGCAAGTAAGTACGTCTATTTACAAATTAAGATAAAATGGAGTATAAAATGTAATAAAATGTAAAAACTCAAGTGTTATATGTTATTATTTGTTACTCTGTATCAAGTGTTCAAACTGATTTTAAACCCATTTACTTCTTGGCAGAAAGCAAGACGGTTTACAAACTCATGTAAAACACTATTAATTATTTCGGGTGATATACGTCTAATTTCATATCTAATGCTATTTTTCAAATCTTCTACGTCGTTTGGCTTCTCAATATAAAGTTTACCTTTTAGGTACCCCCCATAGAAAATAGTCGCAGGGATTTAGGTCTGGGGACCTGGCCGGCCACTCTATTGGCCCTCTTCGTCCTATCCATCTTTCTGGGAATACTGTATCCAAGTAATTACGGACATCTCGAAAGAAATGTGGCGGTGCGCCGTCTTGTTGAAACCACAAATTATCTGTCGGGACAGCAGCGTCTTGTTCGTCTGGGTATAGGGCAGCCAAAGCAGGGATAGGATCTTCTTGAAGAAAATTCAAATAGCGTTGTCCTGTTAAGTTTTCTTCGAAAAAGTATGGTCATATTACGTTATTTTCTACGATACCAGCCCAAACATTAATAGATTTACGGTACTGTGTATGAGCATCAGTTGCTCAGTGTGGATTTGACACGGACCAGTACCCACAATTTTGCCGACTTACGACACCGTTTAAACAAAAAGTTGCTTTATCCGAAATCAAAACTCGTAACACAAACTGACGGTTATTATTGTAAATGTCTTTTTGTCATCATTTGCTCGCAATATTAGTTTCTTTGATCAGGATCGTCTTCATTTAATTCGTGTATTAGTCTAATTTTATAAGGGTGGTCTTCATTTGCCTTTAAAATGCGTCTTACTAACGTTCCGGCTATATTATTATCAACTGAAATTTGTGAAGTTGCATTGTTGATTTACTTCGACGGAGAACAGAACGTTTAATTTTGTTTCTTCAGAAATTTTTGGACGAACTGATCTTGGCAAATCCCTACCATGACCTGAAGTTATGAATTTGTGCTCTATTCTACTAACTGTTGACTGAGAAATAGGATGGTTTGGGTATTTGGCATTAAAGAGTTTACTTACTTCTTTTTGCGTGGGCACTCGATCCTCGTACCCTAGCATCATCAAAATTTCAATTCGTGGGGTTTCCGTTAAATTAGCCATAAATTATTCTGATAAAAACTATTAATTTTCGAACTGACAGTGACATTCGAAAATTGAGAATCTTTACAAGGGCAATCATGGAAATAGAAATAATCGGTAGTGTTTATAATATTATTTTTATCCTCGATACCTTAATTTGTAAATAGACGTACTTATTTGTTTTCTTGTTATTTAAATATAAATATTTCTAAAACAGTTGAGTTTTGAGATAAGGTGTGTTTTACGAAACTTGCTTAGAATTGCGCCTATATTTCATAAATGCAATAAAAAATATAGCATTCCACTTAAAAAAATGACCGATGACGTCAGATCTTTTTTTTTGTTCCACCCTGTATACAAAAACTTATGTGAAATAATGCGCAACTTAAAAATCTACGGGTCCGAGCGTTTTCTCAAAAAATCATGTCTCTAATTTTTATCGAATTTATGCGGAACTTAAGGCGGTCACTGTATAATATTTGGTACTTAATGAACCTATACGAATTGCGGGCAACTCATCTGCTTCAATTGATCGAATTTTTATTTCCAAGCTCTTAAAACTGAACTCTGTGGGAGCTTTGAATGCTGATACTATTTCCTCCGCCTTAAATAATTTCCTACCGTTGCTTTCTAATTTTAACGCCTTACAGTTCCATACAGAAGATATAGATTAATAAATATTCTTAATTCTTTTATTATCCAATTATTCGATAAACATGCACCAGTAAGAATTAAAAAGGTTACAAAGCCAAAAGCAGATTGGTTGCCAGGGAACGTGAAAATGCTAATGCATGATAGAGATAAAGCTTTACAAAAGTATAAACTATTCAAAAATAATGATGAATGGAAAAATTATAAACAGCTACGCAATTTGACTGTTGCGCTTATTAGGAGGAAAAAACAGCAATACTTAAGTATTATTTCAGCTCAAAACAATCCTCGCAAAACTTGGGATGCCTTAAATAATCTGAAAGTTATTGCAACAAAACGCGCACTAATCTACCCCTACATCTTTTAGATCCCAACCTTATTAATAATAATTTTTCATATTTGAACAGTCTTCCTAAATTTAGAAGTAATTTTTTTCAAACATCGTTTGCTTTTACCTCATTTTCTCTTTTAAACCAGTTGCCACTAGAGTTTAAAAGTTTTAATGTTTTAAAGTTTAATTATAAGCTTAAAACAGTGCTTCTTTTAAATCCTTAGAACATTGAAAGGCTAGAATTAGTAAACAACAACTTTGTTTGAGTCCAACATGTGCACAGGGGCAAGAGGGGTGTTTTATTTACAAACATATGTGCCGATTCTCTGTTGTCAAGTCGACACAAATTTCCAACGGAGGAAATTTTTAGCTATATTTTAACAAACATTATAACGTTAATTTAACTTATTTCTGTTATATTTTATAGGAAAATTTAAAATAAAAAGTATAAATACTACAATTAACCTATTTTAAGAATAAATATAATATCCTTAAGCAAAAAAAAAACAAAATTATTAACATTCTTATCCCTAAAACTGCTTCTAAAAAATTTGAAGCGACAACACCGGAGCTTAAGCGCCTAAACCATACGCGTTGTGTCATCTGTCAAACGGCTTTTTGTTTATATTCGGGATTCGTGTATTTTCTTTAATTTTTGGTTTAAAAAGGAAAAAAGGCCACGTTTTAGTGTTTTTTTAAATTGCTAGGATGGCAAAAACTTGTGTCGTTTGTGCCGCATCATGATAAAAACGTGATTCAAGCCGATCTTTTCACAAGTAAGTACCGATACTTTCATAACATCACATCATGGGGTAACCATTATCATAAACGTAGAATAGGGGATCTTATAGATATAAACCTAATAAAAATTTGAATGTGAAAGTGTGCGTAAAATACCAACATATTTATATTTTTAAATCTAAATATTTTTTTGAACATATTCATCTATTAATAGGCTATAAAAGATATAAAACTAGAATTTTGTCCCTGGTTTTATTACAGGATTTTATGTTTTTTTTGTTGTTTTGGCAGAAAAAATGCATAATACCTATGTACCTATCTATATATAGTTTGATATCTATGTATAAAGTTAATTTTGTCTTTCTTTAAAATTTATTCCATAATTTTTTTTTGTTTTACCTTATTGCAACTTACAATAATATATATAGTAATTGGCACCACATATTAATTTATTACTGTAATTTTTTTCTGCTTTTTGATTAAATATCAAATACTTATTATAGATTGCCCAATGATTATGCCCAAAGGGAACAATGGGTTTCATTAATGGAAATCAACACATTTAAAAAGAACATATTTTTTGTTCAGATCACATCCTTAGAAGTGATTTCTTATATAAGGGAGATAATATTATCAGTAGCCAGACTTTATTAAAAAAATCAGCTCTACCTCAAAAGTAATTTTTTTAAATATATTTTTCTAGTATATTTATAGGTATGAGTATATTTTTACCTTAGAATTATTGATAAAGGTTTGCATGCTTTTATTTACTACATTATGTAAGCTAAAAAAACAACCTTTTAAAACTTGTGCTTGGGCTATGTTGTAAAACATACAGCTTCTTCACAAAAAGTATTAGTGTTACTCATATAAGATTTATTTATACCTAATACTTATTAAATTAGGTATGTGTGTAAAACTATTTTTTTACTAGGATTTCTGATGCACTGGTTAAAAACACAGCAGCCAATAATTCAGTTAATTTACCAAGTGATTTACCCTTCAAAGCTACAGGGGTAGCTTTCCTGAAGAGTGCAAAAACTTCTTTAGCTTTCAAAATGGTATATAGTACAAACAGTGAAGCTAATATAGACACGTATGGATAATTAAAATAGATTAATATTCTTGATACACCAAATTTTGTATAATTACAGATCATTCATCATCAACAATAACTGCATCTGAGAATTATAGTTCTACAGTAACCGTGGAGTCTAGGTCAACAATTACTATTTCTCATCCAAGCCGTTTTTGTTTAACTGCTACACATTCCCTGACTCTGCCAAGGAAAAGGTATAAATACACTCAAAATAGACTACTAGTTTTATGCCTTGTATCATCCTATTCTATATATCTTATTTAAAAGTGATATGGTATTTTATTGTATTATATTTGTTTAATTAAATGCAATTAATCAAATGTATGACATTACAAAGATTCTCTATAATACATTTTTTTAATTTTTTCTTTTTAATTTTGGTAATACTATATTTTTATGTATATTATTCTAGGGTAAAATCAAAATGATATCCTGAGGACCTAAGCACTGATGATTCCACCGTTTCAAGAGCTTAATCACTTGTCACCAGATTATGGAAAAAAAATAAAGAAGAAAAAATTAAAATTCGAAGATTGCAACAAGCAAATTTGCGCCAAAGAAATTGAATTAGATGTCTCAAGTCATTATTAAAATACTTACATGAAATAATAACATGATTTTATGGAAAAGCCCAACATACTACATATTTTATTTGACTTGTAAAAGCACTTGTTTGTATATTACTACTAATAAACTCTCTAATCTAATCTATTGTACATAGTCTTTATTCTTAGCTTTGTTTTTTAGTATAAATTAATATGATATAATATTTGGTATTAGGTATTATATAGGTCACTATTAAATGTCTCAAAACCATTATACAGGCTAAATACTCATAATAAAAATCTTATAACCTACAAAAAACCTGCAACTCCTTCACAATTTGAACATCCTTGTAGTTTTAACTTTTTCCGCTGAAGCAATACTGTCCCTGAAAAAGTCAGCAGCTTGAAAAAGTCAGCAGCATAGAAGTATATATTATGTGATGTAAGTAAGTGATGTAAAACTGAGTTTTGTCCAATATAACAATAACAATAAAATTTTGCAAAATGTTAAAAATTTGTGTCTTAAAACATGATTTATTAAGAAATCTATAATATTATATTAATAAAATATTTAATTTTCATAAAAATGCTTTGACAAAAATGCTGCCTTTCATTAGGACCTTCCTCTAATGAAGTCCATTAAAAAAAACACATAAATAGCTCATAAATGGTAATATTACTTATACTCAAACTCTTTATTTATTAATTAATAAAAATTTATCAGGTAAATATCTGTTGACGACGTCACTGGTAGAGAGTGCTTGTATCTGTGACATAAACAATGCAATCGAGCGGCGTTGCGATGCCATTACCGTTTTCTCGTTTCTTCGTACTTTATTTTCATTTACTTAACTCATATTGACTTCGATATAGAGTATCTTATCAAATTTATTTTTAAAAAATGCTTGATATTTTTTTTATTAAAGGGGAGCAGTAGTATTGTTTTGTGCCTTCGGAAACAACTGAAAATTTTTATGATATTATAAAGTGATTTTTGCCTTTCCCCTATAAGCACTTGGCATCATTGCATCAGAGATGTTGCAAGCAAACAAACCTGCCCATAGTTCCACGGCATGCTACTTCTAGCCTTTCAATGTTCTAAGTTTAAATCAGTCACAAACTAATGAACATTGGCTGTTCTAATCGCTTATCTATTACGTGTACTTATGTCTCCTGCAGTTTTAAATTATAATTTATGTATTTTTTGATAAATATGGTTAATAATTTGTAATTTAATGTATGTCATGTTTCTGTTATCACCGCACTGTAACTCTTAATATATTTTATTATATTGAATCTTAAGGCTAACTTTGGTGTTGGAATTTTGAAAGTATGCTTGTCTCATAAATTATTATAATTGTTAAGGCTCTCATGGGACCTATAGTACTTATAATAGTGTTTTGTTAAAGGAAACCAATTTTCTCATGTAATGTTATGGTTAAGTAGAATAGCAAAATTTGCTAAACTTCGCCATATTGATATTTTTTATGTGTTACTTAATAAAGGCCACATTTATTTATTTATTTATTTAATATATTAAAAATATAAAGTCAATAAAAATAATACATGATTAAAAATTAATAATGGAATTAAAAGTTTAAATAATTTATATTTTAGTAAAGAATAGGGTCGACAGTACTGTAAAAATTATTGAAATTTTATAAAATCTTTTTGTTTTTAACAATTATTAAGTTTTTGGATGACGGATATGTAAGTGATATAGCTGATGATGATGTGATGGATGAGTAAGCGATGAAGGTCAACAAGAGTAGAGCAGAGATAAGGCTAAAAGAAAATTCTACTACAGAGGATGATAAGATTATAGTTCCACATCTATTCAATTTAGTAGAATTAATTATTAATAACTTATTTACTACTTTATTTAACAACACTAATAGAAGAAGAGATAAGTAGAATAACCTGAATCTTCAAATCGGGAGATAAACAAATATAGGAAATTACAGACCAATCTTTATAGTAAACATGTAATAAATGATTGAAACAGTTTTATAACTATTTCTAAACATCTTTTGATAAAAAAATAGCAGTACACTTGCCAAGCGCTAAATTTGATTTATTTGTTAATTAGATTTTAGCAGCAATAAAATTGGTATAGCAGTATTTATAGCTCAAAATAAACCTTCGACTATATCGATTAAGACTAATGATTAAAAGATGGATATTAAAGGGAAGGTATTTCCCAAATATATATTACATATAAGAAATAGCAATTTATCTAAAGCTATGTCTAAACTATAGGACCATTTGATGATCAACTTAATTTTAATATACGTACTTTAGAGACTACACTTATACGTACTTTACCGTACATGTGGCGTGCTTTAGAGATGAGATACTATAAGGCCCATCTACAGCAAGTTTACTAGGTCTAATTGAAATCTAGGAGACAACAAGCTGATTGCAACAATTTGAGCCGATGGTGCTCGATTAGTAAATAGGGCTAACCTCTTTACCCCAACGACAACTTAATAAATCAGTATAAATTGTATTATTGACGAAATTCGAGATCCAGATACTAACCACGGTCTAAGGATGGCTCACCGTAAAAGAATTTTTGAATCTTTGGCTAATTAGCTGAAGTTTTTCAAGCGATCAGAAGACAGATAAGACAAATCAGACCTTCAGAGAATGACCTTGACAACCGCTTAAAGAAGCTTGAGTAATTTTTGGCTAGAAACGAAGAGACCATTCCGCTATTGTTGCTGTTGAGTCTTGTTCATCGAGTCTTAACAGACTCGACGAACCAGAAAAACGATTAGAGGCGCAAGCTGGCTGGGTACTACCAAGCTCGACGTATAAAAATAAATCGGCTGCCACGTCCTGGACAGAGCTTGATAATACTGGGAAAAATATGTTGTCGTGAATATGATATGGTGGTGGACACAGGATCAAGTTATTCCATCAATCGCAGCAGCAGGATCCAAAATTTCACCACTACCAAAGTTAAGCATTGTATCAGCGAATGGAAAAAGGATCTTTATAATTGGATTATACAAAGCTAAAGTCACGATTAGCTTAACAACATTCCAGCAGCCAGTATTAGTGACAGAAATTATAGATGACGTTATATTAGAAATAACTGTTATGAATACTCAGCTGTTTGAAATCGATGTATATAGCCGCATATTGATGACGAAAATCTAAGAGGTTCTTATGCACCATCTACATAAAGATAATGAAGTGCTTGAGTCGTTAAGTTATCTAGGATATTACTATACCAGCCACTTCAGATGGTGCTTAATACCACAAGTGGAGGATAAGATGGAAAAACTGTTTTGATTGAGCTCATGGAAAACTGTAAAGTATATGGTCAAGCCATTCTTCTAGCAAAAATGTTATCCACCCAGAAGCAATCTACTGTTTTACTAGACTGCCCTTTGGACTCTATAATACTTTAGCCTTTGAAAGACTTATTGAAACTGTATTACATAGAATGACTTGAAGATGCTTAGTTTATCTTGATGACGACAACAAAAATTGGAAACGATCAACTGACAAACACATGGAAGATGGTATTTAAGATGTTAATTAGTTGATCATACTGTAAAGAAGCGTTCCAAGAGCCAAAAACAGCACTGTACACATCTTTAATTTAAACGTATTTGATTTTTGAACAAACTTTTATTTTGTATCCAGATGTAAGCAATGTTGGAATTACAGCATGATATTATGGCGAGCTTATTTTAGTAAAAAGCTATCTATCAAAGCCAGACAAAAACAATTTTGTAACCAGACAAGAGCTATTTTCAGCAGCAAAGACTATTGAAGACTTTACTCAGCAGACTTTGACTAGCACCTCTGAAAATCAATATGCTCTTGTTGATATGAATTACTTTAGTAAGTGGCTCAAGGCTTATCCAATTTCAAATCAAGAAGCAATCACAGTAGTTGAAGTGCAGTTTTAGAACTGGATAGGCCAATTTAGTGTTCCCAGAGACATGCATTCAGGCCAAGGAACTTTGAGTAACAAGGATTCCAATAAGTATGCCAGTTACTAAAAATTCATAAGAATTGCATAACCCTCTACACCCTTAGTCTGATGGAATGAATAAAAGATTTAATTGGACTTTTGAAACGTATTTTAGAACTGTGGTAAACTCATTCCTATTAGCATAACGTTTTTCTATGCACGAGTTTACTAAAAAAAGCCCGGCACGAGTTATCTGCGGTAATGAACTTTATTTGCCTTTGGACATTATTACTGGGATATCCGACAAAGCTGCAACCCTTAAGGAGTACGTTGACCATCCACAAGAGTGTTTGCAAATGAGCCATGAACGGACACAGGATAAACTTTACGAATCTAACAGAATAAAATCACATTATTAAATAAATGCGAATGTTATCGGTTTTAATTTTAAGTATCGAGTCTTGCTATACAGTGCATCTCTAAACTGTCTCGCCCCCTCTTATCTTTTGAATGTATTTATTAAAAATTTGAAGTTTGGCACACATCATTACCAACTCAAATGCTACTTTTTGGTCCCTAGTTAATTTTGCAAAATTATAATAAAATTAAATAGAAAGCGGGGATATGCGATATGCGATTTTTTTTGTGTTTTTTTTTAGTTTTTTTTTTGTTTTTTGATATTGACAAAAAATACAAACAACACACCTACAAACAAATTACACCTAAACAGGTGTAGCACAGGTGTAGTAATGAAACTAAAAATAAATTAAATGCAAAAAATATGATTTTGAAAGGCTGCCATTTTGCTATGGGTAATGACTTAATATTCTAGGATGTTTTAGGTAGTATGCCAAATTTCAAATTTTTATATAAACGCATTCAAAAGATAAGAGAAGGGGGACCATTAAGAGCCGCACTGTATAATCCACGGAGGACGAAGGGCAAGCTATCCAAGCAGAAGGATTGAGAAGGCGCATTTCATGTGGATGGTCACCTAAATCAACGATATAGTATACCGGATCCAGCGACGCGACTTCCGACGACGAAGAAGAAGACGAAGTTGTAAACATTGTCCGGCTAGCGCCTTATCATGATTCAGTTGCCTCCTGAAGATATTAATTGATCGAGACGAATAAACATGATAAACATGAGAGGAGCAGTAGTATGAAACTGTAAATAAGTTCGTTATTCTAAATACGTTTTTGTACTATTTTGCTCTTCTTTTATGTTTATTTAGGGTTCTACGTTTATTTTATTATTTTTACCTATAGTGTTTAGGTTTTAGTAATTCGTCTTGTTTGAAAGCCCCATCTGGGTCCTAAATTAGGTTATTTAGATAATTGTATTGTAAATCCTGATAGTTTAAATTGCCTAGAATTTGTATTCTTGTTTGCTTTGTCTGTCAATATTCTATCAAAATTATTGGTTTCCAACGGCTAAAACAATGTAGAAACTTCTAAGCATTTGCAAAATGTTCCATGGGCCTTTAAAAGAGACCTCGTTTTGTGACATTTTAATCAGTTTTGTTATTTACGTTAGAAACAATTAAACAACAGTCAATGCAAATAAGGTGGAAGTTTTGACGTTGGCAATAAAAGATAACCTTGACATAAAAGTGTATTCCTGGAATAAATGTGTTCCAGAAGGACAGTGTTCTTAATAAAAATTTCAATATTATTACTGACTTAATTATTCCTTTCAATAAGAAAAATCAATCTGCAATAATAATAATTTAATAATAAATATGGATGATATTAAATATAACTTTTATACGCAAAAAAATATATAAACATATTAATAATTCTTAATGATTAATATATTCAATTAAAAAATATAATTTAAATATAAAAATGAAGATTACAAATACTTTTTTTATATTAAAAATTATAGATGACGTTAGATTAGGATTAACTGTTATGAATACTCAGCTGTTTGAAATCGATGTATATACCTGCATATTGATGACGAAAACCTAAGAGGTTCTTATGCACCATCTACATAAAGATAATGGAAGTGCTTGAGTCGTTAAGTTATCTAGGATATTACTATACCAGCCACTTCAGATGGTGCTTAATACCTTAATACCACAAGTGGAGGATAAGATGGAGAAACTGTTTTGATTGAGCTCATGGAAAACTGTAAAGTATATGATCAAGCCATTCTTCTAGCAAAAATGTTATCCACAATCTACTGTTTTACTAGATATGGTATTAAGTTCACAAGTTATAAGTCATTGACTATAAATTGCCCTTTAGACACTATAATACTTTAGCCTTTGAAAGACTTATTGAAGCTGTATTACATAGAATGACTTGAAGATGATGCTTAGTTTATCTTGATGACGACGACGAAAATTGGACACGATCAACTGGCAAACACATGGAGGATGGTATTTAAGATGGTACTTAGTTGATAAGACTGTGAAGAAGCGTTCCAAGTGCCAAAAACAGCACTGTACACATCTCTAATTTAAACGTATTTGATTTTTGGACAAACTTTTATTTTGTATCCAGATGTAAGCAATGTTGGAATTACAGCATGTTATATTATCGAAAAACAAAAAAAATAGATTAACTTTAAATAAACTCGTCTATTCAAATCCATTAAAATTATTAGTTTTACAGCTTTAATTAGAATGATATAAAAAAAAACATATCTACTCCTCTACTATAAAAAACATTATATTAAAACATAATAAAATCTGAAGTTTTATGTATTGAAATTTGAGTATGTCACCAATTTTACCTCGCTTAATCATTCATTCCCATAACCAAAAGCCTCATAAGCCTTTAGGCAGAACGAACCTGCAAGTTCCGACAGCACCGCTGCTTAATTAATCAACCCCGGCTCACCATCCCTTTCAGCGACCAACAGCCTTTGGTGAATAGCAATCTACAAATTTCGGAAATAACGATGTTTAGTAAATCAACCGCGATTAATCATCTTCCAACCACCAACGGCTTTGAGAGATAGGGATAGGGACCATAATCCATAAATATACATTTATTTAGAGAAAAAAATTAGCGAATATACCTAAAGGGATATGTAACCGAAAGAAAAATTGACAAACTAAATTTTCAAGTAGAAGTACACTTTTTTTATTCAAAAAAAGTGATACTATTTGATAATTGATAGATCCGGCGTTGTATACACCTTTTTACCTGAACGTCCTGGAGATTTTTAATCTCGTTACAATATAACAAAAATCTCGGAACCAACATAAACATATACAGATAAGTAACATAAAACATATAGATGGATCTTATATTCATAAATCTATATTATACCAACTGTCAAAAGTCTGAATTTTAGTATGATAAGGATTTTTACAAGGGGAATTATCTATTTATTGAATTATTGTAAAGAATCTTATTTATAAAAAAGTTATTGATTTTAGTTAAAAATTGATATTATAAAAAATATTGGTGGATGTAATTGGACATGTTAATTATAAGTTACACCAAAATTTTTAAACAATAGAGCTTTTCTGTTTAGACCAAAGAAAATAGATTATCGTTGAGGCCAGCTACAAATAAGAAATCTGCTTACCTATGAAACTTATTACTTACTCGTTAGAAAATCTAATATAGTGTAACTTAGCTAAAAGCATTTTGTGGCAAATAGTATTACAGGCTTTGCTAAGAAAATTATCAGAATATTTTATTGATTTTTCTTTATATCTTTATTTTAATTCTGATTGGCAGTTGAATATTATTTTATTTTCTTCTACAATTTTTTTTTGATTGTAATATACTATATTTACTTTTTTTTCAATTGTTTTAGAGGTGGGTCATCTGTTTAAAAAAAAGATAATGATAAATTACCCCATTTGCTTCAGTGAAATATGTCAATAGAAAGAAATAACAAATTTTATCAAACTAATACAAACGATAAAACATTCTACAATCTACTAAGAACTACCAGAAACAAACTGAAATCTATAATAGGAATCGGAGCGAACATTGATTGCAGAATTTTTGGCAAAGAATATTAAACAATCTATTGAAATCCATATAAAAACACAACGTATATTGATGCAGGATAGAGAGGTGATAACATTCACGTATTAAATTATATTGCGTGGGGAAAATAAGTTTTTTCAGGCTTAGGGGTATTTGGGACAAGGGCTTAACCTCAAAGGCGAAAAACAGCTTTAATGCACTAATGTTCTAATGCACCATAATGTTTATGTTAATTTTGTAGTTTCGACTGCTTAATTTCGAGGCTCTCCTTATATATTATGCACTAATATAAGATTTACAAATTCCCGTATTATACCTTGCATAATAAATTTGCGTAAAAAGCTTTGATGTTTGGCTGATTTATGTGACGTCACATTGTAACTTTTAGTATTTTTTTTTAAATGTTGAGTTATTTTAATTAAATTTTATTTAGTCGATAGTGAATGTGTATTTAATAGAAGTATCTCCTTATTTAGCTTTTTAAAGATATTAAGTGTATATTTATTTATTTATTATGTCGTCTATCTTATATCCTGATCATATTATCAAGATTTACAATCTAGATAAATTTCAGTAAAGCAATAGTTATCTAGTTAGATGCTTTTGGTGGGAAGATACTATAGTTTGGATAAGCTTTGATGATATTCCTGATGTTATTTTTTAACGAGGTAGTTTCTGCTAAAAGCTATATATTATAAACATTCTGCAACAGAATGTTATACCTTTTTCCTTTTGTTATTTATTGGAAAAAATTATGAAATTCCTTAAAACTATAAATTCTATATTAACTCCCTAAACACTTACAGAATAATTCAATTATATTTCTGAGGAGAATGTCCAGAATCTGTATTTAAATATGCAGAGACATAAATACTTAGTCTGCTAGAAAAGTAAGAGTTATCCAGAATGAATATAAAAGTTTGCATAGAATCGATAAGTTATTGTCATATTATCTAAAGAAATAAAAAAATAATCATTTTGTTATTTAAAATAAAAAAAAATGGCAGCATAAAAAAGTAATAAAATTATTTTTTTTTTATTAAAACCTATATAAATTTAAGTAAAAGAAAATGCGATAATTATTTTTAGTGATTTATTTCAAGTTAAAAAAAATATACATATATTCTGATTAAATGGAAAAGTTATGATTTCTCAATATTGCGATTTGTAATAATAAAACAGGGTTTATTCAGAGTAAAAAAACCGAAGTGGTTTTTAAACAAGAAATTGTAATCAAAGATAATGAGCGGTTAATGACAACGAATATCTTCCCAAAAGCAATAACTGTTCCCGCAAGAAAATGTTTTCAAAATTTAATGCCATTTTAGGGAGCTAATGAGGTCCATGGTAATAAGGACGCCTTCCATCGATTTAACGAAATACGCCAGAGGTGTAAGTGGCATATCAATGAGAAATATAAGAGAGATATGTATATATTTGTTTAAATAATTGTAAAGTTAAAAATAGGTCTATTTTTATTACTTTTAAAATAATTAACAGGGGCTTACTACTTTTTTCAAATATTTATTTAAATTTCCAAAAATAGATACCTAAAAATGCAAGCATATCAAGAATTTCTTGACCCTGATAATAAATGGTTCTTTAAAAATGTAAGAATTGAAACTTAAGGATACGGTTTATTTTTCTAGAAAATGTGTAAAGTAGCATTGTCTTTGATAGTAAACGAAAGTCATATATATGTCCAAGACAACTTAACATGAGTAGAAATATGATTCTGTTTCTGCTATAAAGAACCTCTATCCAAGACCGTATTTTTTGATGTTTGAATTATTGTACCGTTATTTATGGCATGTTCTGGTATTTATTTCTTGACTTGTTTATAAGCAAAAATTATAATATTTATAGAACTCATTCATTTGATTTTTTCATCTTCCTGACCCTGTTTATCAGGGTCCTTATAGATTGAAACTTCTTGGACTTGGTTCGTTAATCCTTCAAGATGGCTACAAACTACATTTTTGTAGCTTTTTTTTATAATTTATTGTTTCTCGGCATAAGTGTGTAACTCAGTCAAAATTAATTCGGATTTAGTATTATTAAACAAATATTTTACTAAATACATTTTGCTTCTTTTTTTTCTGTCTTAATAAATGAACTCTTTCTTTTGGGTAGATTTCGATCCGTTGTAGATGGAACACTGGTAAGGTAAGAAATACCCATCAAGCTTTTTTAATTTAATTTATTGATGCAAACACTTACACGTTAATTAAAGTCAAGTCAATTAAAAATTATATAGTGTTAAAAATCTAACAAAAAAAAACTTACCGTCTAATTTATAAGAGGATATTCAAATTAGTATTGAAGTGATCTGCAAATGAATAAAATACATTCAAAATTGTTTACTCTAAATTTTAATTTATTAAGAGGAAAGTCCTTAACGGAGGTTGGCAAGGCAATAAAATACTTAACCCCATAGTAGCATCTCCTACTGCCTGTACTGGGATTCTAAAATTACGATTTGACAGGATTACCCGATACGACTGATTCCAAATAAAATTTTCAGTCGTGTCTTGCCAATTGCCTAGTTTTTTACGATTTCTCGACGACACGCTTGAGTATATCGTATGCATCAGACGATATAGCTTCCTAATTATTTAATACGTGCATAATTAATGTGTCAGCATCCTTTTTTAAACGTATTTGTTTCATTGATTGTTTATCAATAGTCATACCGGGTTTTCATTTGTTTATCAAGAAGCTTTCTTAAATATAACAACTAATAGATCTAATTCGACCCTGTAAAATTTGGGTATTTTAAAATTAAACTTACGTGAGTATTGACAATGCAATTCATTTAGCGAGCTCCACCATGTATACAGGAAGAAATTGAGAGTACCATGAAACAAAAATGTTTACGATTTACTGTACTTACCCATCTAATAAAAATTAAGTTTACTCACCGGGGAACCTCGGTCCCATTGATTCAGTCATGCCAACAACCATCAATATCATTACTTTATGTTTGCTAATAATTTACTTATTATTTAATACTTACTATTTAATAATATATATATATATATATATATATATATATATATATATATATATATATATATATATATATCTTCTTTCTTCGACGACTAGCTAGTGTCCCCTAAAATAGTTAAGACCCCAGACGCTCCACTGCCACTAAGCAGTAAGCATCTCAACACTCGGAAACTAAGATAACATATACCGAGATCTTAGAATCCAAATGTGTTAATCGAGAGGACAAGTGAGGGCCCTATATAACTCACAAGACCAACTCGAAGGAACTGCTCGGTCAAAGAGCATCCCTGTCGATTGCTACACAATCGACCACAACCTGGTAACACCTCGCTAAATAGCGACAAACTCTGGTATACCTTAAAACTCTAGCCATGGACTTATACAACAACAATAAAAAATATTACTCATATTTCGACATGATTTGCCTGTGCACAAAACAATCACAACCATTCTAATATCCACCTAGTGGACAAACACCACCACACCTGGTAAACTATGACCACTCTATATATATGGCTCTTTATAAGCCGAAGTGCCAGCACTCACTGCCTCTTTTACTTTTTTGGGTCTCTCTCAATCTCTGCTTATATTATTATTTATATTTAAAGTATAGATTTTCAAGGACGTAAGACAATTCTAGAGCAGTTGAAATACTTTTAAATGAATACAGGGTGTTTATAAAATATACGTTTATTAAATATATTGAATTACCTTAGGATATTTTACAAAGCCTATTTTCCACAACCTCCTGTCAATAATCATATATGCTTTATTGTCAAAAAATTACAAAATTTTGTAATAAACTGTTCTTGATGTTTGAAAACTTAATTCCCTGGAAACTGATCTTAAGGCAAAACATGCTGAACTTAATTTTTTATATAAGGCATTTATTAAGTCCCATTTTAGGGAGTAGTCAACATTAAGTCCCAAGAGCTTCACAGATTCTACGATTGGTACGATATTATTATATGCGAAACACCAATACGGTACCCAAGCACTCCAATTACTTGAACCTTTAGATATTTGCAATCGCAAATAAGCACCCAAATTTTTATGAGAGTTTTCTAGGGCACCTAGCGTTTCATGGTGGTGAGCTGTTGAATTTAATTGCTTTATATTAACCAACTTACAAGATTCCTTAAAGACATTTGATAAAAACTCTGTTCCTTTGTCTGTCACAACACTTTGGAGAATTTATACTTATTTTCAATATCTGTTGATAACGGGCCTACCAAATCAAGAAACACTTTCTGGAAGGCTGCAGAGGCCGTCGTAGTTATTGTCAAGAGTGTTTTATTAGGTTTTGAGTGTTTACATATTTGACATTCATTGCACCTTTTTACAAAACTTTCAACATCCCTCTGCATTCCTGGCTAAAAATAGCATTTCTTAATATTTTTATACATGCGTTTGACTCCTGCATGTCCTCCCGTGGGAAGGGTATGGTAGTCGTTTAATATAATCTGTATTAATTCAGGATTTGTAATTTTTTGAATGTCTTTTAAGACATAAATTTTTAAAGACGTTTTACATAGAATATTTTTAACTTTCTTTAAATCACTTAGCATTTTATAATTTTCTTTATTTTTTAATAAAATTAAATTTTCACTATTATTTTGTGTACACATTTTATCCAGATTAAGCAATGACTCACCTAAGTCAGACATTGTTCCATAATTCTGGTTAATAAAAATTGTTTGCAAACTTTCATCACAAAATATATTTTCATATTTATTAACGTTATTTTTATTTTCTACATTTCTACCTAGGTAATTACTTTTTAATGTCGTTAATTTTGTTTTCGGTACCGATTTTAACTCAATTGAATGTTTTGATGGTTTTAATATTTCTGCTACAACAGGGTGATCAAGCCTGTTGCCTGAAGAAACATTATGATTTAAATTCTAAGCTTCCGCTTTTTTCGCTTGTGCTCTCGTCATTACATATATTTTTTCATGTATTTTATTACTCATTTCTTTAAGGTCGTCGGATTTTAATATTATGCGAGAAAGCGCGTCAGCCGTAACATTATCCGGTCCTCTAACGTATTCCCCTGTAAAATCATATTCCTATAATAAAAGTCTAAATTTTGTTAACCTACTAGATGGGTTAACCATACTAAACAAATAAATTAACAGTTTATGGTCTGATAAAATTTTAATTTTTCTTGCGAATAAATAAGGCCTAAAATGTTTAACGGCCCAGACAATTGCCAACAACTCTTTCTCTATCGTGGCGTAATTTTTCTCTGATTTATTTAAAACTCTAGAAGCATAGGCTATTGGTTTATCATTTGCATTTGACAAAACACATCCCAAAGCCATGCCACTGGCATCGGTTCTTAAAATGAATTCATTATCTAGAGAAAAATCTGGATACTGTAGTAGAGGTGGTTGTACGAGCATGCTTTTTAACTTTTCAAAAGACTCATTACATTCTCTAGTCCATTTAAAATCTACGCCTTTTTTTGTTAATTGATTTAATGGCTGTGCGATGTAAGCAAAATTCTTAATAAGCTTTCTATAGTAATTTGCAAAAGCCACAAAACTTTTGAAAAAAAAGTATTGCCTACAGAAACTGAAGAAAACTAGAAAATCGTAACTTTTAAAATTTATATGGGTGCCGTGACGTAGCGGTGAAGAGAATCGACTGAACCACTTATTTGTCCAAATCCTGCATTGCGCGTGCAAAGAGTACCGCACGCAGATAAACCTTGATAAAGAGACAACACCACATTCACTTAATATAAAAGCAACATTTAAACAGGAACAACGTATTTATGAAGTTTTTTAAAATCAAAAAAAAATGCCGGAAATCTTAAAACTTACAGAGAAACACAACAAGAGGAGGTTTCAAACAGGACCTTCTGCACTTAACGCACGGCTAAATAAAATTAATGTGTCTAATAGAGCCTGACCTGTCATTAAAACTAAAAATTTGAAAATCTATTGGGAAAAGCATTTTTTAAGCTTAAATGTATAGCAAAATCAATCCAACTCAGCAGTATTACCACAAAAAAATAAGTGAGACTAAAGCATCTCCAAATGGACCAGGAGAGTTTACCTCCAAATATTACCTTTATCTGTCAGAAAAAAAACATTAAAATTCCAACAGACCATTGCAGAATTAACGATTAGCTAAACTGAATCGGTGTCTTGGAAGCTAACTACTTTTGATAACTTTTTATTGTAAATAGATGAACCGTAAATGAATAAATAAATTACTTAGATAAACTCAGATAATGACTAGAAAACGATGAGTCGGCTAACATTTTTTTTATAAACATTCACCATGGATTGAGGTGTATGAGTTATTGTATTATCGGATTGAATAATTTGACTTCTTAAATGTTCCAAATATGCGCAAAAGCCTATTTCTTCTTTTTTTTAATAATTGCGCATATTAAATAATTTATTTTTTATTTAAATATAAGGATATTAGGTCAAAAAATAAAAACAAGTGCAAAAGATATTGAATCAAAAATAAATTCCACCATTTTCTTTAAAGTTAAACCAAAATATTTTCGTTATTGGGTATCAGGAAAGGTGCTGTTATGTAAACAAAAAACGAAGAATAAATTCAGCTATATTTTTCTATTCCAGAAAATATGTTGTCATTTATCCACATACCGCGGCTTACTGTACTTTGCGAAAAAACTAACCTACACTGAGGTAGGTCAAGACATTGTTGGAAATTGGATTTTGAAAGTCTGACTGAAGATTAGTCTGGGTTATTCTCAGATTTGTTGCGAAAATTCGAAGCTTTAAGTATAAATAAAGGAATATTATTGCCTTTACAAGTTTTATTTTATTCGAATCTTGACCATTGAACTAAAAAATGTACAAATCTAACACCGTACATTCACCAGATCTTAAACGCTTTTTGATTTTACTTATAGTAGGAGGGAATGTTGAGATGGAATACTTGGTATATTTCTTAAGATGTATTAAATGTCTTAAATTTATAACTACATAGGTGAAGGCTGAATAGAACTTACACCTTGTGCTATTGGCTTTTATTTACCCGAACGGTTAACTCCACATGTAAATTTTATAGGTAGATTTTACGTTTTAATCAAATAAATGTTATTTGATGTTTCTTAAAATTCAAAATACATAATGGATATTAACTATTTTACGTAATATCCCTAATATAGTCATTCAGGAACCAATAACTATTTTTTATTTATAATTTTTAAATATAATTCGACATACTCTGGAAAAGTGGGAATTTAAGAGAAAATAATTCTTTAAATTTTAAGTATTGCTACATTATTAAAATTTTATATTTTACGTAATTTTTAGCAAATTATTTTATTTTAATTAACGTTGTGGTTATTTAATATGATTTTTATTATATAAGTTTCCTTCCTTTTTGTTGAAAATTATAATTCTATCAGCATTATAGTATGGTATAGAATAATTAATAAATCTAGTTAAAAATATATATTATATATATATATAAATAATTATTATTATAATAATTATTATATATATCTAGCAAACTAAAAATAAAAACTCGCTGAAAATAATTTCTATTAAACAGCGGAAGAAACAAAATAATTAAATGGCTAACTTATTTTGACTTACCCTTTCAACTCCACCCAACCTAACTTTGTAGCCTTAAAGCACAAGTAGGGATAAAATACGAGTATCTTAAATAAAACATTACCTAATTAATTTATTAATTTAAGGAATGTTTAATAACATATTTTTAAAACAGTCATTTCTATCTTAGCATTACTCTTAAACATTTCATACTGGTAATGATTTTCTTGAACTTTCTGGTTAGCCATGAAAAAAAATTGTGTAGATGATAGAAGTATAAAAAGTTCTGTTTTAGATATTGAGTTTAAGTAAGGAATTTTCATATTTCTATTTTTTTCGAAGGCAAAAGCGAGCCCGTAGAAGTAAAACATTAATGGCATTAAAATTATTATATTTTATTTTTATTTCGATACTAATTATACGAGAAATAGCATTTATCTGAAATCATGGTCTAATAAAAAAACTAACGTTTTTTGTATGTTTTTCAGTTCTATAGTAGTATTTATTAGAAAACGAGTCAAAAACCGCAATTACTAACTATTGCGAAAAAACAATCTTAACTTCCAAAGCACAAAAATACAGATTAAAAAATATACACAAAAAAATAAAATCATTAAAATAAAAAACCCTAATGCAGCAATTTTAAAAACCTACCTAAAAAAATGTAAGAACCTATTAAAATAATCTAATAAAATTAAGTTACATTTTCATTTCTACATTTGTATATATTTACATAAAAGTTAAAAATAATGAAAAATACGTTTTACGCAGATTCTTTTTTAAATTCAATTTTCATTCCCACTAAATAAAAATTAGCAGCAGAAGCCCATTGCAGATTATAGTATTAATATGCAGTGTGTCTTTTCTGTGTTAACCACTGTTTTGCAGTATATAATATTCATAGTAACTGTCTTAATATTTGAGTTTTATTTATTTAAAATTTTAAGTGTGTAACAACAGCCTAAGAACCACAAAAACACAATTTGATAAATTTTTACTTCAAGGAGTGATTACTCTAATTTCCAGATATAAGTTGAAGAAAAAAATAAATATTGGATAGACGAGTCCAGACGTGGTTAAGTAGGTTTAAATTCTAATGAGTCATTTACAATAATAATACAAACACTATTTAGGTAAATTTAAATGAATAAACCATAAATTTAAGACGTGTACCAAATACGCGAAATAGCCATTTTAAGCTAGCACATAAATAACCAAATGTCAAAATTCATTTCAGAATTTGCGTTTGCATTCAGCAAGCAAGCACTTCGACGTGAAATTGAGCGAAAGCTTGAGCACAATTTCAATGTAAATGGTTCCACTGTTACCCATATACCAACCTTTAATATATCAATTCGACTTTAAAGTGGAATTAAATGTAAAACTTTAAAAGAGCTTACGAGCTTTAAGAAAAGCAATAATTTATACCTTTCTTTATACTTTTTAGTTGTAGTTGTAGTTGCATTTTAAGGTTAAAATCAATATTTTCCCTTAGATAATTATAATTTTAAGAGAATAGCTTTAAATTACAAGAGATAAATGCAGAGGGATTGTAAAATCGCGTATAGATTATTTTATAGAACATAAGTGTATAACTTCAAAATTGTCACACTATGTTTTGTACAATAAAAATATCAATCAGAATACGTAATATAATAAGAGTTAGTTTAGTTTTTATAAAAAAATACTATGGATAATTTTCTGAATAGCGTTAAAATATAAAAACACGTTTAAACAGTTATATAGTATATGACAAAAAGCATCAACACCCAAAGAAAAGTGCGTGGTTTCAAAATTCCTTTCTCCGATTGTCAAGGTGCTTATATAGATCAAACGGGGCGTTATTTAAATACTAAATACTAAGGAAAACAGTTCACAAAAGAAGCGTTACGCCCGAAATAGGAGTACCCTAAAAAAGCTCTGGCAGAACATGCAGACCCAAAACCGACCCCAATTTAACATTCAACATTTTATGGTTCAAGAAATTTTAAATAATTACAAAAAATATTAATTTTAGAAATAATAGACATTACGAAATAGAAAAATAACGGTAACAAAAAACGCTGGCACTGACAACTCAAACACTCATATTTTAATTTAATAAATTTAATAATCTAGTGCTTCAAATTTATTTTATTTTTAACTTTTTATAATGTGAAAAAAGTATTTAAAAATTTAGTTTTTTGTCTTTTTCTAATATTTTAATCAATTAATAATACCTACCAAAAATAAACACTACATTGGGACAGCGTTTCTACTTGTATATGTATATGAGATATTTGTTTAAAGTAAAGTTGAAGAAGTGGATTATAAACCAATCTAGAGAGTATATTGAATATATCATAGACTATAAAAATAAATACATGTATACATGTTTTCACAAAATTACAAGCGGTAGTATAAATAAACTCTAATTTATTATAATTTATTTCTGATTTAGACCCAAAACCGTATTTTGACAGATATCCACTACCAACTCGGCTGTTATACTTCCAAGGCTTCATCAATTGTTTATTATATAATGATATCAGCTTAAAGATTGTTATTTAACTGTATTTTATCATTACTTTTTAGAGTAAAAACTCGAATAGCACATGTATCTTTTATCGTTATTAGTGTAATAAGTTTGATAGTACCAAATTAAGATTTTTTTTAGCTTTTTTATTTAAAAAACTACTTTGTTTAAATTATGGCTCTGTGTATTCATAAACCACTGACAAGGTGTTTGTGTATTTTGTTGAATAAACTTATTATAATTATTAATATAGGTATTTGAACTGCTTTTAACTGCTACGTTTTTGAAACAAAAAAGTTAAATCATAATTTTTTATATTTTTTCTTGTTGACTTATTATCTTCATTTTAATGTAGCATCCTTAAGAAGTCCTTATATTTAAGAAGAATATTTAAAATTTAAGAAGCTTGAAGTTTTATTTGACCCTAGATACAACTGAAACCTACAAATCCAAAATTATTTATTATTCCCTTTATTAAATTTTTGAGTCGTAAAGCTCCATATTTGCAATACAAAATATACTGCTATATTCTTTATTGGTTAAAAAATAAGTTTTTGAAGTTTCTATTTTTCCATGTGGACTTTGTCGGAGTAAATTAAGCCTTGGAAGGTCAAAATTTACTAGGGTGATTGAGTAATTTAATGAATGAATCATATTTTGTATTAAAGATATCAAAAATAATTACTAATAAATCACTTTATTATCAAGACATTATTATGCGAACTTATAAGCTAATTTTCTATTGTGCAATTACTAATATAAATTGAAGTAATGATTTTATTTGTAATTTACTGTATTTTAACATGTATCAACTATTATATCAAATATTTTCCTAAAAATTAAAAAAGATTAATGAAGTTTAACATCCTTAGTAAATAAAAAGAAATACTTAGTATAAACACTACAAAACAGGCAGTCTTTTTTTTTTGTTTTGACGTTACTCTAATCACATTTTTTTACGATTTTAAATTAAAAAAAGAGGAGACAGTATGTATTTCAATTCCGAATAATGATAGCAAAGGAAAAGATGTACATATCTATTTTGTTTTATAAAATCAATGACCCGTAATAAGAATTATGTCCTTTTCAATTTAAAATCTGGGTATACTATTTACAAAGGAAATATGTAGCTAAAATACAATATAGACTGAAGATGCAAATATTTTTTTGCAAAAGTTTTGCCAATTTAAAAAAGATTAGACTTTTATTTTGTGATCCCTAAACCCAGTAATATTACAAACCATAAAACCTTATTCGGATCGTTAAAATATTAACTTTCTCCTTTAAAAACTATTTATTATTTAACTCTGCTGCAATTTATTTTTAAGCTAATATAGCCATTAATAAGACTTTATTAAGTCCCAATATACTTTCTTGGTACTTTCGAGGCACATTTTGCGAAAATGGTTAAACTTGCCACGCATCTGCATATTTTTCTTATGAATGCTGGATAATCACTTCCCTATCTCTTATAATCATTTATCTACCTTTCTTTAAGTCTTTTATATACCATTCCACCAGGAGGTCAAAATAAGGTTTAGTTTTTAGGTTCCTAGCTATATTGTCCCTAATGCAATATATTATGTCTGTTATTAGGGTTTCTTCAAGCTTTAACAATTAACAGTTCTTATTGCAACTGAATTTCTTTTCAAGCTATAAGGCGGTAGGATATTTATGTTCATTAGGACCTAAGCAATCAGGCAGACCTTATTTTATATGAGAAGAAATTCGTACTATTGCATGCATATGTTGGGCGCAAATCCCGAAAACGGCCAATGGCCGTTTTTTTTTGCTCAATCTTAGGATTGGCTTAATTAAAACGACCAAAGCCCGAATTTTATTCCAATTTCGGGCTTTGATCTTGTCTCCAACCAGCCAAACCTAGGATTATGCAATTACGAAACGACTAAAGCTTAATAAATTCCGACAACACTGTGGCAAAAGATTTTGCACAGCGTCAGCGTCGCAGACCGTCGCACTGAGTGTCAGTCTGAGCCAATGCGTGAATCGCGTTAACACGTGTCTTAGTAGTGCGTTATGTCTTATATTTACGATGTCCGTTGTAAGTGAAGGAGAATTTAAATTGAAATTAAATGCCTATATCCAGGAAAGTAAACTAAATACATTCATGTTGACAACAGAAAAGTACAATGAATTATTATCCGATACAAAAGTTTCTTTAACTAAAAGAAGGCAGGGAGAGTTGCTTACATCATTAGATTATCGCAGAATTAAGAGATACGATATTTGAACCATCGGGGATGTAGCAAAACTTATAAAAAGCGAACTTCTAGTGAAGAAGACATAAAATATTTTTGCCATATAGATGAACTGTATGAAATTATTCATAAAGCCCACATTGATACGGGGCATAAAAGAACTCGGTGCATGGATAAAGAGCTTAAAAAAAAATACTGTAATTTTACCGGTGATATAATTGATATTTATTTGCGCTTATGTGAACAATGTCAGTTGAAGAAAAAACAGAAAGGAAAAGGGCTTGTGGTTAGACCAATTTTAAGCAATAACATGAACTCAAGAGGGCAAGTAGACCTTATATATATGCAAACAGAACCAGACGAAGACTACAAATTTATTTTAAATTATCAGGACCATCTGACAAAATGTGTGTTTCTATAACCTTTGAAATCTAAAAGAGCTGCAGAGGTAGCTTACAATCTTTTAGAGATTTTTTGTATAATAGGTGCTCCTCACATCCTCCAAAGTGACAATGGAAGAGAGTTTACAGCAGCTGTCATTAAGGAACTTGCTGATATGTTCGAAGCTAAAATAATTCACGGTAAACCGAGGCACTCTCAAAGCCAGGGAAGTGTAGAAAGGGCAATGTTTGCCCTTGTTCTGGACAAACCAGGATGTTCTTCCATCCAAGATACCAAAATGTCCAAACCAGGACATTTTGGTATCTTGGATGGCAGATAACAAGAGTACTAATTGGGCTAACGGATTGCGATTTGTTCAACTAAAAAAAAAACAGATCTTTTCATAGAGATATAAACAGAAGTCCGCATGAAGCTATGTTTGGGGTACCTATACGTAATGGCCTATTTGATTCAAAAGTAATATTTAATTTCTTTTCGTACAAAAAATAAACAAAACTTCATATAAGTAAATTACTGTTTATACAAGGTGTTTGAAGGGTGAGCCGCCAAACTTAAGGAAGAGGTAGAGCATCTGAAAAAAATGGAAAAACTCCTTATAAGGATTTGCCTGAAAATGCTTTATTATGGATATACAGGATGTTAAAGTTTAGCAAAAAGCTAAATTCCTGTAAATATATGCGTGGAATTGCTTCGTTCTCGAAATAAGTACAGGGTATGAAAGTTAGCTTTTCGTTAAACTTTAACACCCTGTATCTTCATAATAATACATTTAGAGGCAAATGCTTATAGGGAGTTTTTTCATTTTTTTTAAATGCTCTAAGTCCTCTTTAAGTGTGGCTACTCACCCTCCAAATCATGTATTATGTAGGCAGATTATTGACCAACATGTTTTTTTCAGTGTACGTGTACACCTGATATGTCATGTATGCTTTGCACTCGGCATGAAAAAATTACCGAAGCACGTAAAGTAACCTCCGTTGCTCAGAAAAGGCAGAGATCCAACAAAAAATTTGCTCCTGTTAGTATTGGGCAAAATGTTTTGGTTAGAATACTAGATGTAGACAGAGGACGAGCTGCACCAAGAAGGTGATGGCTGTTGTTATGGAATGGTAAGAAGACAGTAACCTCTATACGCTGGGAACATCATCAGGAGTACTTGGAAAATTATACGCAAGAAACGAGTTCCAAGTAGCTGATCATAGGTTCATAGACTTTTTTTTTTTTTTTTTATGGTAAACACAAGCACACGGGGAAAGTCCTATGTCACTCTTGGAGTGGTGCTTGCGCAAAGATATTTGTGGGCATTTATCTTGAATCGCTGCAGGTTGTATGCATCAGGAAATATGTGAGGTGGAAGCCCGTTCCACAAAGAAGATGTTCTCCAGATGAATGAGTCCCGATATCCAGACTCTTTGTCAGTTCTGGTTTGTCGATAAGACGAATAGCTCTCTTCTGTATAGAATCTAGCAGCTTTAAACTATGCTTGGGTGCAGAGCTCCAGACATGCGAGTAATACTCGAGGGAAGAGCGTATCTGAGCCTTATAAAGAGTCAGCAGCTGTTCTGGTGTATACAGTTTTTTCGTTTTGAAAAGCACTCCGAGTTTTTTGGAAGCTGCCCTGGCGATCTCGGCAACGTGGTCATGCCAGGACACACTGTTGGTGACTTCGACTTCTAGAAGATGTAAAGATGATTTCATTGGCAATGTTTTCCCTGCCATAACCAGCTCCGGTCCACCAAGGTTAGTCTTCATCGTAAATACTGCTGCCTGCGTTTTTTTAGCGTTAAAATTGACCAAATTGTTACGGCCCCACTCCAAGGTTGCTCTAATATCGTTGTTGGTTGAAGCTACTTGTTGCTACCTAAGATTCTAAGAAGTTGCGGCTGTCGTTGGTTTGGCGGACTTAAATGTGGAAATAAGTGTGCTATCGTCCGCAAAGCTGTAGATTGGATTGACAGTGGTTCCTAGCAAATCGTTGATATATATCAAGAAAGGGGTGGGGGATAGAATGCATCCTTGAGGGACTCCAGCGTTAATGTTAAATTTGTCGGAGAGGTGTCGATCGACGGCTACTCGGATTGTTCGTTGTTCAAAAAAACTTTTGATCCAATTCAATAATGAGTTTTGTATGCCGATTGAGGAGAGCTTGGTTAGTAGTCCCTTATGCCACACTCTCTCAAATGCCTTGGAAATGTCAAGAGCGACTGAGCAGGACTCGCCGTGCTTCTCCATGGCCTCCGTTCATAAGTGTGTGACGTAAGCCAGAAGATCGCCGGTGGATCTAAGCTTTCGGAAGCCGTATTGATGATCGCTGATTAGTCCAGATGATTCCAGATATCTTAACAGTTGTTGGTTGACTGCTTTCTCCATAATCTTCTATATTACTGGAACTAGTGCAATCGGGCGGTAATTGGAGGGCATCGTCTTCTTACCCTTTTTTGGGTACAGCTTGCACTTGAGCAGTTTTCCAGCTTGTAGGAAAATGAGCCCTGCTTATACGATGCCGTGAACAGTCTACATAAGGGAGGAGTCAATTCGTCTGCACAACGTTTTAGTACTAGGGCTGGAATTCCATCGGGTCCAGAAGCTTTGTTGGTGTCTACGCTTTTAAGAATTTTATTTATAATTGGGGAAACGAATGGTGAATGTTCCAGAAAAAAAATTAACGCTAAGAACTGTTGCTGCTGAAGATTCTCAATCAAAGGCAGGTTTTGTAAGATGTGGTTGTAAAAATAATTGCGCAAACAGAAGATGCAATTGTCTTAAAAAAGGAGTGAAATGCAACTCAAAATGCCACTCATCATTAAATTGCAGAAATAAATAATTAAAAAGAAATAATAATAAAACAATACATGTATTTGTTTTTTTTAGTTCATATACATAATCATGTTTCTTTGATATAGAAGTTTATACAGTTTATGTTTACTAATTATTTCTTTTTTTTTTAAGTAGCCATGTGTTATGTAGGTATCATGTTTATACGTACGAAAAAATAAATTGTGCCTTGCACGATAACCTCTATATAAATATTTTTATGACAAAAAATTTTTTCGGACTTGTCATAGCCTTTGTAAAATTTTTCTTTTTTAATAAAATCTAAATTAAAACAAATATGCATAACGTTTTGCACTTAAAAAAGAGGGATTGGTTTTTAAAACGTTACATACATTTATATTGATTTGCTAAAACAAGATGTACAAGTACGTCAAGCTTTGTTTATATCCTAATTATCCAATCTTAGGTTTGGCTGTTTAGAGAAAGCCAAAGCCCGACATTAAAATGAAATTCGGGCTTTGGCCGTTTTAGATAATCCGATCCTAAGATTGAACAAAAAAAAACGGCCATTGGCCGTTTTCGGGCTTTGCGCCCGAAGAAATATATCTCAAGAATTTTATTTCTTACTTTATTAATCTTTTTATTTACTTTATTTAATTTTATTAATTGATGGCTGGTATGACGTTTTTTAAATCTTATTATATGGTGTGTTTTTTACCTGTCTTTTGTTGAGGCATGCTAATAAGTTTATTATTAGATTGTAAAAAGTTTTGTTGATAAAATTGTTGTTGTTGTATGTTTGAGGCAGTAAAGCATATTTTGACTTTTCTTTTTAAAGCGGTCTTCCAAATTCTTCAGAAACTGCTCAGCATTTGTTCTCTTATATGCGTAATACCATGTATATTTTATGGATCGTGAGCATAACGTTTTCTCAAGATCCATAGAATCACATAAAATTTAGCTGTGCGCCATAAATATTTTTTTAGCTTAGCATATTCAATATAATTTATATTTCATTTTAGACTTTACAATTTCTCTTTCAATTATTTTATTTAATTTAGTTATTTATTTATTGAATAGGCCACAAATAAAAGAGAAAATAATAGTTTGTAACAAAAGACTTGAATAAAATTATCTAAATAATGAAATGATAGATAGGATACGAATTCGGTTTTTTAAAAACGATAAACTAATTTAATTGTATAAAATTAAAAAAGTTTATTAAAACATTTTTTTTGCAGCAGAATATAAAAATTATTTCTAGTGTAATGTAAACTACAGTGATACGTATCTCTATTGCTTTCTGTCACGTCATATTTCGACGTTATAATTATGTCATATTTCGACTGTCAACTTAAATATTGCACTTTTATTGAAATTACCGACAAACCAAAGAAATAAAATCATTTGTCTCACAAAACAAAGTAAATTTTTTATAATTGTGAAAATCAAGAATCAGATCCACTTAAATTATGCAACATTATATTTTTTAATTTTAAAAATGTTATTGATACCAAATAAATCTCCTACAATAAGTAAGTCTATAAACGCTTGAAATTCGATCAAATCATCGACCTTATTAAATATGATTTTTTAAATGTTTTTATTTAGATAAGTCAATGTAAATAATTTAAAAAAAAGATGGTTTATACCGTGAAAACGCTCTATAGACAAGTTTTAACACTGTTTTAATATTATATTAAATAAATATAATCCGACCCCTTCTGCCAAACCTAATGTCCATAAAAGATTTACTGATTTTTGGTTTGAAATATAATGAAAGCTGCCGTAAAACATTTAAAAAATATATTATTTTAACAATGCCCGGAATTTATATATTTTAATTATTGTTGTACATATATAAAAATCAAGAACGTTTCTCCAAAGTGGGTAAGTGACTTTAATAAATATAGTGTTAGACGTAAGGATGCCCTTTATCTGCCAAAATTTAACTTTGTTTATTTTAAAATGACCCCCTTTTATGAAGGAATTAGCTTATTTAATCAACTGATTGCTACGTAAAAATTAATAGATAACTTCAATATATTTAAAAATAAACTAAACTGGCTTATTATAAGTTCTATGGTCTATGATATCAACGAATTTAGCAACATGCTGAAAATCACTCCTGCCTAGTCAGTGTCTGTACTTTGTTTGTTAGTACTTTTGTAGATATCATAGTTTGTAAGTTTTATATGTGTGTAATTATGCTTTTTTATAACAGTTTTTCTCTTTTAAATAAGATCAGTAAATTATTAAATCATTAATGAAGGGTTAGTAGAATGGATTACATTGTGTTTCTACATTACTATGCAAACCGGTGAAATTTTTATATATTAGCTTTAGTTATAATATTGAAATATTTTTCCATTTAATTAGTTAATGTATCTGTATATGTAACTCTCCTACACCGACACAAAGATCTAAAGAAGTAAATATTTCATCGCATTAAGATTTTCTGTACATATTAGATTTTTTTTTAACTTGCTTCAGAGATAATTCTTTCAAAAAAAATTTTGCATGTAACAAAGGTGCAAACCAGTTATTTATAATTATAAAATAAATTATATTTGTATACAGGGTGTCCCAAAAGAGAACGTCCAAATGAAAGAAGTTGATATTTGCAATTAAAACAACCATATATATTATTATCCGATTGTTGATGTTATTACCGTTTCTCTGATTTTTATTAAAATCACTTTACGTATCATGTTCAAAATTTTTAGCAAGAATATCGTATTATTATTTGCTTGTTATTTAGCGTGAGTCTGGTCCTGTGCACCGTCGTAAATATGATTTGGATGCGTAATAGTTTCTTTCAGTAGTAAGAAAAATTAATTTCTTAATATGTTTAATTTTTTCATACAAATTATTTTCGTTTTAAGGGAAGCTGGCAGAAACAAGTTTACTACAAAAAGTTAATAACCATCAGGAAAAGTTACTTATTTAATGAGGATTCTCATATATGGTAAAAAAACTTTCAGATAAGTGATACAAGTCTTTTTTGTTTGACATTTTTTCAAAAGGCACTTAATTCTAAATAATGTAAAAAAGTTAATTCAAAATAATGCTTGTCTTATTTGTCTTCGAAGTTCTACTTCATTCTGGCTTTTAGTAATGAAAATAACCTCTTTTAAATATCTCTCCAGAAAAAGTCTATGGGGTTCAGGTCAAGTGAGCGTGACGGCTATTGAACGTTTCCTCCCCTTCCAATCCATCAATTATTAAAAGTAGTATAGAAATATTGCTTTACGATTGGGGCAGAATAAGGAGGAGCTCCATCGTATTGCAGCCACATGTCTTAACGTGTTGCGAGAGATACGTCTTTAAGTGAATTATTCCATTTATGTTCCTAGTAGCTCAAATGGTCCAACTAATTTGCCTTCAATGATCCCCTCCTATAGATTGACTGAAAACTCACGCTGAAAACCGATTATTGCTCACTAGGATAGGTTAGGATTTTCCAATAATATAATTTGTGAATATGAAATATCCCCATTCTTTTAAATCTGATTTACTGTTTAAATCTGAGTTACTCCACAAAATTTTAAAAAAAGTAAAGGCCTCGTCTATTATGATCCAGCATTTCCCGACAAAACCAAATCCTTTTTTCATAGTGGCTAAAAGTGCTTTAAACATGTTGCACATGATAAGGATATAACAGATTCCTCTGTCAAGTTCGATAAATTGTTGATTTAAAAAGTCTCGAACGTCTTGATATGTGATAAACATTTGTTATTGGATTCTATGTTGCAATATCCACTAAAAACTCCAAAATCCACCGAAATAACTTAAAGTGTAAGAAATCTGACAGAAGATACATAACCAAGACGAAATTGTTGATAAAACACGAAGCGACTAAGTATTTACACGACACAGCAATGGTATGTTGTATTTAAAAAATAATTTGAAAAAGAATGTTTATTTTTCTTATCTCAAAATATTTGATCATATGAGAATCTGTATTAAATAAGGTAACTTTTTTTGATGGCTGTTCATTTTCATAGTACTTTATAGCAGCATTAATTTAAACGTAAAAATGTGTATATAAAAATTAAACGCGTCGAACAATAATTTTCAATTTCTAAGTAGTGACAACAGTAACTATGCATCCAATTAATAAATAATAAATAAATAAATATGTCTTTATTTGGTATCAAATGCACATTACATTACATTTACCCAAAAAGGCCAAGATTAGCTAAAGCTACTTTTATCTCTTAACCCTAATAATAATAATTATAAATGTTTTGACAAACAAGCAGTAATAGTAATATAAAAATTAACCAAAGAACAAATTGAGAGAAAAAAATTAATTAAATACATTTGTAAGTCCGCAGAAAACAAAAAACTAATTGTGCAATTATTCCTCCAAGAACAAAGTTTAATAATCATTTTTAAAGCGAGATATTGGAATTGAAAAATTAGGTCTAAATCGATTATAAATTGTTACGGCAATGTAAGTATAACTACGTGAGAAAAGAGCTGTGCTATGGTGTGGCAATGTCAGAGTATTATGTCTTATATCTCTATCATGAATCGCATTTCTTAAAATTAATTTATTTAACAGATATTTTGGCTTTTGGTTTCTATGGAGCTGATACATAAATGTAAGAAAATGAAACTTAAAAAGAAGTGACATTTTTAGCCACTGCAATCGATAGATATACAGGGTGTCCCGTAAATAGTGGTCCAAATGAAAACTCCTAATTGATTGGACTATTTCCAATCAGAATAATCCAACATAGCTCTAACGAAAGTGTTACGGTTTTCGAGATATTTTGATTTTTGCGAAATTTTAAGAAATACCTACCTGTAATCAGTTTTTTTATAGTGTGTCACTAAATGAAAAAAAAAATCACAATTCTTCGGTTGGATATTATTTACCGATAGATGCGCTTTATGATGCGTATTAAAATTTTTCAGTTATACAAATATTTTTCACAGGAAAAATTTTTGAAATTGCAATATCGGATTTTTTTTTCTTTTCAAAAAGTTTGAAGTCCTATGACGCAATAAAATAATAATAGAATCTTGGTGCCCATTAGCGTAAAAACTTATTTATTCCATGCCGTATTAAAGACAAAAACTTTTTGATATTTTTGTTAACCTCAAAAAAAAAATGGTTGTTTTAATGCCGAAAGAACTATTTTGTGAAAAAAAAATCGTTTTTTTTTCGATGTAAATTAATTCGGTTTATTTGTGTTTTACAATTTTACAAAAGGTGTTCAAAATGGCCACCACCTGCTGCTATACACGCCTGCCTACACCTTCTTATAAAGGATCGCTTAATCCGTTGAGCGTGGCCAGCTCTATTTATCTCTTGAGCAGCAGTTTGGATGCGTTCGCGCAGATTTTCAATGTTTTGTATGGGTCTCCTGTATACTATTTCTTTGAGGCATCCCCAGTAAAAAAAATCAAGAGGATTTAGGTCAGGTGACCGTGGGGGCCACAGTATAGGTCCTAGACGTCCGATCCATCGGTTAGGGTAGGATTTATTTAAAAAATTTCTAACTTGCACACCGTAGTGCGCAGGACATCCGTCGTGTTGCAGCCACATATTTCTGCGAATGTCTAAAGGAACAGTTTCCAAAAGGATGGGGAGAATATTTTGCAAAAAATGGAGATAATATTCAGCATTGAGATTTTGCGGCAACTCAAACGGTCCTATAATTTCACCATTAATAAACAATCCCTGTCCACAAATTGATTTTAAATTGGTATTTCGATTTATCTTCTCTATTCATATGTGGATTTTCCAATTGCCAGCTATGTAAATTATGGAGATTCAAAAATCCATCTTTGCGGCAGGTTGATTCGTCGCCCCACAAGATATTTTTAAACCAATTTCCATCTCACATCCTTCTCAACATCGTACGACAAAAATCTACATAGTTCATAGTCTCTTGGTTCGAGAGTCTGAACGAGAGTCTGCACATGATACTGATGGAACCCATAAGTTCGTTTTAAAATTTTTTGAACTCTACTTTTGGATATGCCTGTACGTTGTTCTATGGCACGTACCGAGGTACTGGGATCCGCATCTCTCTCCTCCAAAACTTCCTCTTCTCCTTCTAAATGCGGCCTACATTCACGAGCGCCACCTACGCCTTTTCCAGAAAATCTTCCTTCGAGCAATGCAGCATGCACCCTAATAAAAACTCGGTGGTCTGGATGACGAGTGTTAGGGTACCTTTCTCTGTATAATTTAGAGGCTGCCCTGGCGTTTCCTTCACACAAGCCGTAAATGAAGTGCATATTTGCATACTCAAGTGATGTGTATTGCGCCATACTAACAACTAGAGGTATTAAAAAACTTTAAGCTTAAGTTAGTGCCAAGTTGTCATCGGTGACAATTTTAATATCGGTGTCATAGGTCATGAAGAAATATAAGTAGGTTATTAGATGGGCAACTGCCTATGTACGGGCTTGGCTGTTGTACTCGTGGCGCCCTTCAGCGTCCGGAAAATCCACATATTAATAGAAAAGATAAATCGCAATACCAATTTAAAATCAATTTGTGGACAGGGATTATTAATGGTAAAATTATAGGACCGTTTGAGTTGCCGCAAAATCTCAATGCTGAATATTATCTCCATTTTTTGCAAAATATTCTCCCCATCCTTTTGTAAAATTGCAAAACACAAATAAACCGAATTAATTTACATCGAAAAAAAAAACGATTTTTTTTTCACAAAATAGTTCTTTCGGCATTAAAACAACCATTTTTTTTGAGGTTAACAAAAAATTCAAAAAGGTTTTGTCTTTAATACGGCATGGAATAAATAAGTTTTTACGCTAATGGGCACCAAGATTCTATTATTATTTTATTGCTTATTGCTTATACTATTATTTATTTTCACAAAATAGTTCTTTCGGCATTAAAACAACCATTTTTTTTGAGGTTAACAAAAAATTCAAAAAGGTTTTGTCTTTAATACGGCATGGAATAAATAAGTTTTTACGCTAATGGGCACCAAGATTCTATTATTATTTTATTGCGTCATAGGACTTCAAACTTTTTGAAAAGAAAAAAAAATCCGATATTGCAATTTCAAAAATTTTTCCTGTGAAAAATATTTGCATAACTGAAAAATTTTAATACGCATCATAAAGCGCATCTATCGGTAAATAATATCCAACCGAAGAAATTGTGATTTTTTTTTCATTTAGTGACACACCATAAAAAAACTGATTACAGGTAGACATTTCTTAAAATTTCGCAAAAATCAAAATATCTCGAAAACCGTAACACTTTCGTTAGAGCTATGTTGGATTATTCTGATTGGAAATAGTCCAATCTATTAGGAGTTTTCATTTAGACCATTATTTACGGGACACCCTGTATATGGACACATGATCAAATTTTCTTAAATTACACACAAATCAACAACACGTATTTTGTACACGTTGCAGTTTCTGCTGAGTTATTTTATCAAGACAAGGATTGTAAACGATAAAACAGTAATTTAAAATGGATAACATTAACGATACTGAGAGTTTTTTTCTTGTCTTAAAATTTAAAATATGTTTGTTAGCATAGAGCAAATGCATACGCAAATACCACCTCTGCAAGACAGCACTAATATGTCCTTGGAATCTTAAAGAAGAATCAATAGTTAAACCTCTCAGCAAAAGCCAAGGGGTTATTATCATATTGAATGTATATCATGTTTCAACGTTAGCACAACGATTTTTATTGGGAAAAAGTAAAACTTTAGTCTTATTGGCATTAATATTAAGATTGTGTTCTTTCGAGTAGCGCAATATTAAATTTAGATCTCTATTTATACTTTCATAAGTCTGTTCTATATCATCTGGATCGAAATAATGAATTAACTGAGTATCGTCAACGTTCTGGTATACCTCAGAGCTCTTTACGACTAAAGGAAGATCCGAAGTATATAGCAAGAATAAAAGAGGGCCCAGAATCGATCCTTGAGGAACTTCCGAAATTATGTGATTTGAATCGGAGTAATTGTTATTGACACGTATTCGTTTAGTACAATTCCAGAGATAGGCCTTAAAAAAAGAAAGGACAACTTCATTGCAACCATAAAACTTTAATTTGGCGACTAACAAGTCATGATCGATTACATCGAAAGCCTTTGAATAATTTAAGACAACTAATCATATTAACACTTATGAAAAGGTACACTCTTCAGCAAGCAATATTTGAAGCAAACATCAGGCAAAAACGTGAGAATAATCTTTTTAAAAAAATTTTATAGAATGCATGGCGCTATTTTTATAAAAAACATAAAAACGCTATTAACTTTTCAACCACCAACAAACAACTTCTGGGACACATTATACTATAGTAGAAAACAAAACTGAATATTTGCTGCATATTCCTAATATTATCTAATAAATTTACGTCTAATATTTTTCTTGAAAATAGCTCTAATGACAATTGAGATAGAAAAACGGATCGCCATGAAATATTTAAGAAAGACCAAATATTATATAATTGGAATAAAGAAGAAAACTTGTCAATCAGAATTCTGTCGAAGAAATTTTACCAAATAATACAAAAATATTTAAATAAAGTATTTTATCAAAGTGCCTTCTCATCGAACAAAATTGAATTTGGCTTGTGAAGTGTTATTGAGTTGGCGGCTTGCCGAACATCAAAAAGTATCAAATGGGTAAGGAAGGAATAAAATCGTAGTACACATTATTTTTTACGGCAGGAAACAAAAAAGGGAACAAACAAAAAATTTCACATTTTTACGGTACAAGTACAATATGTAGCTATATTGAGTGATTTTAAAAGATCGCTTATTTGTTTAACTTTTTTATATATTTTTTAAATTTAAAAATTATATTGTTCAATTACTTTTTAATTAAGATCTATAATAGATTTTATCTTCATTAAAATTGTAACTATGGTATCAAGTTCCGATAACGTAAATCGTTTACCGTAAGAAGGTTTTGTATTCCGAACGATCTTTACAAGCATACCGAAGAGTACTTGTGTTCGCCGCAGATTGGATCAAATACGACGTGATGAATGATATCAAATCATGAGGTATTTATTATATATCGTAACTGGCCATAACGCTATAAAATTAAGCTTTTGGTAGGACTTAATAGATTCCTTTTTTGAAAAAATTATTAAACCATTTTGTGTAATATTTTCTTTACTCACAAATAAACTTTTATAGATTTTTTTAACGTTTAAATTTTGTCGTTTTTAGGTTTTTTGGTTTATTTTTTTTTGTTTGTCTCGTAATTGACTAAGGGTGGTTTTAACCGATATCTGTTATCTAAAAATGTTTATTTTTAATTTAGTTTCTTTTGAATCGAGGCTTGGTGTTTTTCGTTTTAGTTACATTAAGGTCTCAAAAAAAAGTTCTTCTCTTCAGTTGTTTATAAAGTGTAGTGGAAACTTTATAAAGTAAAATTTGAAAATAAACAATATTTAATAAAAGCGAAGTTAGTCAAGGCAATTAGGCAGAGAATTGCATAGATAAAATGTTCAATGTGAATTGCTGAAAGAATATCACATAAATATTTTCGTTTATAAGAAGGTATCCAAATAATTTAAAATTTTTTTCAGTAAGCTGTTTTTTTAATATTTTTATTTTTATAATAGATCTGACGTGCAAGAAAAGCAACACTAAACTGTAAGTCTCTTCACCAACAAAGCCAAATGTGTAAAACATAATTGGATAAATTAATGTGATTTTATTGGATACTTTATATATTAATAGAACTTTAAATTCCACATAAAAATAAATCTAAGCATATTTTATATACAATGTCCTATATTTTTACGTCGAACTATTTTTAAGGTACTTTAAATTCTATGTAAAAAACTTCGTTTGCAGGTGATCAAAAAATTTTAATTTGATTAACTTTTTATTTAATGGCGGTTTTTATTATTAAGTTGGGCTGAATTTCTAAAAGAAGAGTACCAAATTTACTAGTTGTTGCATCATACTTAACAAGCAATAATACAACATGAACATTCCTCAGTAATTCAGAACATATTTTGTTCGTAAAAAATAATTGGTCCTTGTTGACAATTTCTGACTTACAATCGCAACTAAAAGTTGGCTCCATAATTTTTTTGAGTTAAATTATGATGTGGCTTGCAAGAGTGACAGTGTACACGTAGATCTAATAAAATACGAGAAGAGATTTGTATAACGTGTATGTATTCTCGATCAACTAATAGCAAAGCTCTTTCGGATATAACTTAAGAATTTTAGTAAAATTATCGAACTTAAGGGTCACAATTTGACAGAAAATCCTCTCCCTAAAGGGTTGAAAACATAAAATATCACAAAACACATTATTTAAACAAACATACGTCAAAATTTAAAATTACAAAAATTATATAATTTAAAAGTTTAAACATAGAAAACAATAACCACCAGTTAAAAGACTACATATGTATACAGATACAGAAAGTATTCTTTCAGATGAAAAATATATATGAAAAATATATCCACTTTATTATACCAATATTACAAATTATACTTATTATTTATATTCAAATTATACAAATATCTTCTTGCATTTTATTATGATGTGAGTTCTGGGGAGACAACTTGATTAAAGTAACACGATAAGTAAACCAATAGATGCTTTCATTTTTTGCTTCTTTTCCAAGTTTCTTTATTTTAAGCAAAACTTTTATTCCATTATTGCAATCATTTAAACATTTTCCCATATCCGAAGCTGAATATAGTAATTCAGCTGCACGAAGAATTGTAAAAAGTTTAGATTTATGATATTTGCTATTTTTAAGTTTTTACATTCGATTAAATTTATATGTTATTTTTTCAAACCAGAAATTTCTTTTAAATATTTGTCAGAACAGCAACAGTTTAATTAAAAAAATGCTTTCGTTTATTATTACGCAATCAAAATAGGCACATAAGTTTAATTAACTGTATCTAAGTATCGTTATTCCTATTATTACTATTATCAGTAGACTGTCTTTATGAAAAAACCGAAATATATAATTTTATATAGACCAAATATAATACCACGAAGTATTTTACGCAAAACCCGCTAATTATGAGTTTTACTATAACATTTTTAGTTAGAAATATATAACCATCATATTTCGTATTACCTTGTAACATTGATGGCTACATGATATTAAAATAACGACGAGCTTCGAAATTAACCCATTTTTCTAAAAACACTTAAAAAACTTAATTATCCTGTGACTAGAAACGTTTGCACTCCATTTTACTCGCATCCATTTTTAAGAGTAAAAAACTCTCAACTTTCTAGCTACGTTACTACAATCTTAGAGAAACACGTGAAAGTCGCGAAATTAGTATACCGCGAAACGCCACTCTGTCTGCCGGCGCCGAGAGACTGTCGATCTGAGTCTCGAGACGGAACCTAAATGGCATGCGCGGTATCCCAAACGGAACAATTGCGTCCATCTGGCAAAGGACCAGAGAGAGTCTAAAGTATAAATTCAATCAAAACCATATAATTTCTGAATAGCAAAAGCAAGCGCGAAAAATGGAGATAGTTTGTAACATTAGCCTAGCCGAAAAAATTATATTTATATCGGTGTATTTTGTATTGATTTACTAACAAACGAGTCATGTGACGAATAATTTATTATTAATCGACAGAGGTGAATTGCTAATATATCCCAGGATCAGGATTTTAAGCAGACTATATTTTTATTAAGTTACCATTGTTTTAGTTTCAATTATGGCCCCAAACAAATTAGCCTTACCAGATTAGCTTTGGATCTTTCTTGTTTATCCAATATGCAGGTCCTTACTTAATTTAATAGTATTGCTGCGATATTTTATAATACATAATACATATGCATATACAATACATATACATATAATCTGAATGATAGGTTCCTTTTTTCATTGTGCACTTTCAGTATTATCTACACATTGCTTAGATATTACCTTTGTGTTTGTATGCTTTTGCTATCTGATATCAGGATTATTTTATATAAAAATGAATTTTTTTTGCACGTTCTAAGGCTACGAGGATTTTAATGTGAAATCCGATACTAGCCTAACTACTTAGAAAAGGTTTGGATTTCTTGCTCTACATGTACTCTGTCCGTCTTGTGAACTATAGCAGTTCAGTCTCGCGCTGTCCTCCGAATAATGTGTAGTTCGGTTGGTGGTTCTGTCCTTGAAACTTAGCAGCAAAGGATTTCAAACTGATGTTAATATAGTATTTATAGTAAACTCCAAACCACTGCATGTGATAATAGTATAAAAACAAAGTGTTTTACGAAATGAAAAGTCTTCTATTAGATGTGAAAGACCTTTTCACCTTTTGATTAAAAGGTGAGTGAACAAGAGAGAAATCTCCCAACCTCTCTCCAACACTTAACATTCTCTCAAAAACCAATATCAGACTTGTTGAGTCAGATGACGATTATCCCAGGGTCGAGGCTGAGAGTCTTTTTTTCCGCGTCGTAAAAATGAAGCGGTTCGTGAGAAAGCTAACTACACTTTCAGCAACATGGAGCTCCGCCGCATTATTTTCGGCCAGTGCAAGAGTGATTGAGTAACAGACTCTCTAACCAATGGATTGGTAGAAGGAAGAATAGCCTGCTAGGTCACCAGACTTAACGCCGTTAGATTTTTTTATGGTGGCATATAAAAACGGTTGTTTATAAAACTCTGATAAACACACAAAGCCTGATAATATTGACGACTTAAAAAGAAGAATTACAGAGGCATGAAGGGCTCTTCCAGAAATGGTAATTTAAAATGTTCGGGAAGAATTTGAGAATAGACGTTATTTTTGTTTGGAGAACACTTTGAATACCTCATAAACTAAATGTGTGAATAAAATAAATTTTAAGGGTGCTTTTGTAAAAATGTACCATTATTAAAACAACTTTTTCAGTTATAATTGTAACGACTATGCAATAGTTTATTAAAAATAATATTAACCTAAAAAGACATAGTTGGTAAATAATCTTAGCTTTAATGTAATTAAAATACTTACAGGAATAATGTCTAATAATAAGTAATTTACAACGTTTAAATAACTCTATCTTGGCAACGCAGCACTCAAATTTAAAAAATAAAGTGCCAAAATGTAAAGAAGTTGTTTTAAATAGGGTATCACTCAACGCCTATTGTCATTTAAGATTTTCGAGAGGGAGGTGCTGGGGGGTAGGGGGTCGAAAGAAGTGATTTCTACATAAAAATTTATCAAAATCTAACCCTTTTTGAGATAATAGGGGTGGGAAGTTTTCAAATTGACACAATGTATAGTGTCTGATAGGATCTTTTAACTAAAGGTAAAATAGAGACTACTAATATTATATTTTAAAATGCGAGTTCAATATTGGGCGTTTTTTTTATGATAGTATTTCTTCCACTTTCAGAAATTCCTTTGTTGTAGGAAAACTTTATTTGTTTTACTGATTCGCGTTCTGTGAACAAAGAAACCAGTTTATTAATATTAAAATTGGTAAAAATTCTATTCGCAAAAAAATTAGGATAATTGTTTTGCTTCAGTAAATTCTTAATTAGTGTTTTATCGTCTTTATGAAATTCCGAACTACTAATATGAGTCTGTAAAGTAAACCTTTGACTATTGCAGACTTGTGGATTGTGATATGAGAAGAGAAAAGAAGAGAACAGATAGTTATCTCTCAGAAGCAGTAGGTTTATTATACCACTTGGAAGAAATTATACCAGTGTTGTTATGAATGAAAATAATAGCTAAAAACTATATTTTGTTATAATGGTCTAACTAATAAAGAAAGTTGGAAAGAAAAGGTGGTGAAAATTTTCTTGGAGACATGCTAAATCGTATCATCCACGTATAACTTTATAAATTTCAATCCAAATGGCAGAGATTTTGACACTTTGGTTATGAGTTCATCCATCACAATGTTGTTCCCATTACTGTGCCATCAAGTTTAAGGTAAAACTTACCATTAAATTGGCAATAACTAGTTTCAAAGAAAGTTGAAATTATTTCACAGACCAATTAACGTGGCATGATAGATTAGATAAAGATATAACGCCATCTAGATTTAATAATATTTAATTACCAATTTCTTTAGTATACAGTGTGTCCAAGATAAGGATGTCTATCATGGAGATCTGGGCAGCTATAGGAGATACGAGGTTGATTAAATTAGAGAAAAGTTGCGCATTTTAGAGCCTAACAATACGCCGTTTAGAAAGTTTTAAAATTTTGAGTAGATTCGGAGACATTCGAGAAAAACCGAAATTTGCCGATTTCGTTTTTATTTTTTTATGGCGTTATTTAAAGAGATATGAAAAAACAAAATACACTTTCTCATAGCCACTTTTTTAAGCTCTAAAAAATAACATTGCGAGATTTTTCGTACGACGTTTCGTTTCGAAGAAACCATCATCATCTTAATTTTTATATGGCGCGTAAAAAATATATACCCTGTATAAAATAGCATATTTTTTTACGATTACAACGATGTATGATACAATAATATGTTTTTACAATATTTAAATTGTAAAAAATGATTTTTTATTAAATTTCGATAGTTATATAGTGGTTTTATTAGTTTCGATAGTTTGATGGCTGTGAAATAATGACGTTGAGAAAATGTCAAAATTAAATAGAAATTAAATGTCAAAGTAGTGTTTATTATAACCGTTATTTTTTAATCTTTTTATCTTCCGTGAAGTAAATAGTTTTAATTATTTGATAAATTTAGTTGACATTGTGTTTTTGAACTCTGTTTTTGCGTCTTGTTGCTAGTTTTTTTTATTACAAAATGGAAGACGCCTTTTTACCTGAGGAAAAGTTTGATATGTTGAAATGTTATATCTTATGCTACAACAACGCCGTTGAAGCTGGTTGTATGTATTTGAATAACTATCCAGACAGAAAACAATCTAGTACAAACATTTTCGGACGATTGGTTTTCAATCTTAAGCAGTATGGTGCGTTTAAGAAGCCAGTATTGTCAAGAAATAAGCAATGAAGAAAAAGAAAATAATGTGGTATTAGCTGTATTTGAAAATCCGTAAATAACTTTCAGAAAAATTGAAAATACCACTGGAATACCAAAATCTACTGCCCATTTCATTTTTAAAAAACATCATTACCACCCGTTTAAATTCAGAATCTGTCAAGGCCTCAGATCTGGTGACGAAGAAAGGAGCAGAACATTTTGTGAATGGTACACCAGGAAGTATCAGGAGGATGAAACATTTCCCCATAGGATTATCTGGTCTGACGAAAGCATGGTTACAAATAATGGAATTTTTAACCGGAAGAACACCCATTATTGGTCAAGAGATAATTCCTGAATACACCGAATGGCTAGACATCAGCACCGTTTCGGTTTTAATATGTGGGTTGGCATTTTTGAAACAGATTTATTAGGTCCTTTTTTTACAACAATTCCCTTACCTCGGAGCGGTATCGCAACCTATTGGAACGCGATTTGGAAGAATCCTTGGACAACTTACCGCTTGCCAAGGTTAGAAATTGTTGGTTTCAGCAGGATGGTGAAATCGTGCGAAAGTATCTATCGAACAGATTTTCGGAAAAATGGATAGGAACACATTAAACAATTCCGTGGCCTCCTCGTTCCCCAGACATAACTCCGCTCGACTTATTTCTCTGGGGCTATTGCAAAAATTATGTTTACAGTCGTGTTTTTGAATCTGAGGATCAGCTGAGGAGAATAGTTCTTAAAGCATTTGAGAGCATTACACCTGATATGTTAAGAAGTGTTTTAAACTCGACTGTTAAAAGATGTTATCTGTGTTTGGAGAATAATGGTAATTTGTTTGAACATTTATTACTATGATAATATGATTTAAATTAGTATTTTTGGGTTTCTAGTAGGTAGTTTTTTGATTTAATAATGTGTTTAATTGTTTAAAATAATCACGTGAGCTAGCTACGTGACAGTATATGAGTAAAGTTTTAAGTTGTCAATAACGTGATTTTTATTTAGTATTTCAAAATATGAGTAATAGCAGCCTACAAAACCATACTCAGCGTCATCATTTCACCGCCTACTACATCAAAACCATCAGAATTTAATAAAAATCTAATTTTTTACATTTAAATATTGTAGAAACATATTGTGTCATACATCATTATAATCGTAATAAAATATGCTATTTTATACAGGGTGTACTTTTTTTACGCGGCATATAAAAAAATTAAGTTGATGATGATTTCTTCGAAACGAAAAATCTTGCAATGTTATTTTTAAGAGCTTAAAAAGTGGCCATAAGAAAGGGTCTTTTGTTTTTCCATATCTCTTTAAATAACTTTAGAAAAAAATAAAAACGAAATTGGCAAATTTCGGTTTTTTTTCTAATATCTCCGGAACTACTCAAAATTTTTCAACTTTCTAAACGGCGTATTATTAGGCTCTAAAATGCGCAACTTTTCTCTAATTTAATCAACCTCGTATCTCCTATAGCTGCCGAGATCCCCATGATAGACATCCTTATCTTGGACACACTGTATTAGTAAACAAATATACGTCCAAATAAACCTACTTCAACCTGATAAATAATGTAAATAGCAGGTGGCAATATAGTTGCTACAAGTAAAAAGCAGGAATATTGACAGGGGTCCAGGCGCCGACTATGCATGCATGTGATCTGTAGCATTTTTCCTTTCACAGTTTCCTAACAAAGATTTGAGAGATGTTAAGAAATTGTTTTGGTAAAGATCGTATAACTATATTCATCGATATTTTTTAATATGCGTTTGCTACTTTATGACTGAATTTTGTTCCATCTTTTTTAAGTATTCCTTGATTTTTCTATGAATTATGAAACTTACGAGAATAACAACCAGAAGGCCCTCAATAGATTATGTAAATATGGTTTTTAATACCATTTTGGAAAACACCATAATATAATATATCAGTAGTCTTATCATCTAGGCAAACCCTGTATATTTTAGTCCATTTATTTGATTTAAATATACTTGCACATTTTTGATCATTCTGTCTCTGTTAGTTTCATTTTAAGTTGGAGTCTATAATGAGAAAGTATTTTTGCGTAATAGAGATGATAATTAAGACACGTATTTACGAGCATCATTAAAAGAGCATTTAAGAACTTTTCGAAGGCTTATGGATTTGTTTAAATCCCTTTCTAGAATCTAGTCTTATATTTCTTCATTATTTTCAATTTTCTCTGGTATTCATCTTTAGCATTTTTTTTGTCTATATAACATAAAAGCCATTACAACTAATTAAAAATAGACTCAAACCGCCTGAAAGTACTCGAAAGAACACGAAACAGTTTTACTACTAACCAAAATTCTTTATTTTTGGTTATTGTGTTTCAGTTTTCATGAAAACATGAAGTAAATGTTAACAGTTTTCTGATATAATTATTGAGTTCCTATAATTTTTAACTATTGTACAGTTTCTTAGAATTTATCAATAATTGTGTTATCATGCTTGTTGGCTGTAACTATTGTTTTATCTTTACAAATGTTATTTTTATTTAATGAAAAGGCTACTTACTTTCATTTCACCAAAACTTTAAGAGTCTTAAGAATAATAATGTGTCTGAGGCATAAAAAACCAAGAGAACCTACAAAAAAGCCAAACCTTCGGAAACCGATCAGCTCTTAAAAAGTTTGAACAACGGAGACGCTAAAGGGCTACTTAAAAAATCTTGGAGGCAAAAAATTTGAATAAATAAACCCTAATTGGTACACGAAGCCGAGTTCTATTTTTCGAAATCGACTTTATTATAACAATGCCGTTATGAGTCATTATATTTTCTCAAAAATTAATCTTATTAACATAAATGGGTAGTTTGTAAAAATAAATAATAAAATGCACTTTTAAATATCATAGTTCACTTTGAGTTTATACAGGGTATCCGTTTTAAATAATACCATTATAGCTATCTTGAAAAGAGTAAGAGATAGGTTAACTTTGCTAAAAAAAAATTGCCCATTTTTGTGGTCAATAAAGTTGCATTTACTCATATGCCAAATTTTATTTCGGATATACAGGCAAAAAATCTAAATAATGGTTAAAATGTAATTTAATAACAACTAGAAAACAAAAACCATTAGCAAAGTAAAATAGATTCTTTTAGCAGAAATATTACTAAAACATGTAAATATTTATTTCTTTAAATTAAAACATACGATTTGAAATTCGAAAAAGAAATGGTTCGTACTAGGAAAAAAATAGGATGGCTCTTTTTTGTATAAGACGTTACAAATTCTCCAGGTTTTCAAGGACGAATTTGGCTTGGATAAATTATTTCTAAAAACCTTATTATGTTTAATACTTAACGCAATGACCGAAGCCACGTGTAAATTTAATTAGGCCAAGTTTAAATAAGAAAAACAAAAATATATCGTAAAGAAATAGTCCATACTTGCAGTGGAGTCGTAGGTTAACTCTCCCTCCACTTATTTATTAAACATTTAGTTGTTTAAAATTACCTACATGTTTCGGACACAGTGGTGTTCATCATAAAAATGATGGGGGTAAAAGGTTTAAAATTGGTATTAGATATACGCCCTAGGGTTTGATTCCATATCAAAAAAACCCTATATTTATTATTATTGTTTTTTTTATTTTATTTTTTTTATAATTATGTTTATTTACATTCTGTTGTTGACAACTACATTATAAGTAAAAGTAAATTTTCCCATTTACAAACTTATTCATTTTTAAAAGATTATTCAAAATAGTGTTTGTGTTCTCCTACCTAAATATAATTTAGTTATTAAACGCTTTTAAGGTCTTTTAGGCTTTTTCTTTTTTTTTTCTATGTATAATAATTTATTTATATCTGTTTTAGTATATTTTCTGTATAGTATGAGTATGTATATATATATAGTTTGTGAAAATTAACTGAAAATAAATTTAAAATTTGAATATCGGTTCAGCATGGTTTTAATATATTTTTTTGTAACATTTTTCTTGTTCCAAAATATCAAACTGGGCGTGGAACATGGTTCTCTTTAGATAATATAAGGTTTTAAAGTTAAAGAATAAGAATTATCATAAATATAGTAAATAAGGTAACATCGTCGAGAATTTGAATTTTTATCGAAATAAAACAAAAAAATATTGCTATGTCTTACGATTTTCATGTTTTAAATGTGGAAAGCAATATCAGGAATAGCCTTAACACATTTTGGTCACTTATTAAGAGGAAATTAATAGTCAAGGAATACCCTAAAACATGTTATATAATAATTCTGCATCGATTAAGAATCTCTTTTAATTCATAACTTTACCAGCTTCACTTAAAGCATTAGTGTTACGATGAATATTATATATGTTTTTCTGAAGAAGGGGCGATTAATACGTTAAAAAAAAATAATCCAAGCTCAACATCACAAAACTGGTCCCGATCTGGTACCTGCTTTTGTTATTAGAAATACATTAATAGATAAAAGGGAAAATTTCTAACGTATGTGTTGTTTTTAAAGAGGGCAAGAGATTGGATATATGTAATTATAGACCAGTATCTGTTATTTGCAATATCTGTACACATCATTAGCAATCTAAATACTACTTTTTGGTCCCTAGCTCATTTTGCAAAACTTCAATGTCATGCGATACATACATACTTTATGATCCTAGAATATTTAGTCATTTCTTCTACTTATACCAAAATGGCAGCCTTTCAAAATCTTATTTTTCGCATTTTTATTTCCATTTAAAATAATTAAACTTTAGGTACCACAGACATATTTCACTACAAAAGATATTGAAAATGTGCACCATTAGCTTCAAGACAGTAAAATAATCTATCGGAGAACTTTGACGTAGATCAAAGATAGATTCTGGCTGAGTTACGTAGACTTTTTGTTTCAAGTAGCCCCATATATAGGGCGACCTGTCTGGCCACTCGGTAGGCCCTCGACGATCACCAAATAGTATTAGTCAAATACTCCCTAAAATTTCTGCTAAAGTGAGGCGGTGCCCCATCTTGTTGAAAACTGTTTCCAACTCAAATTCATGAGGATTTTTTTCAATAATGTCAGGGGTCAATGGTTCTACTGCTTTTCCAACAATTTAAGTAAAGATCCCCTGTCAAATTTCAATTTAAACTCTACAAACAACAACACACCTACAAACAAATTACACCTGAACAGGTGTAGTAAAGCAAATAAATAAAAATGCAAAAAATAAAATTTTGAAAGGCTGCCATTTTGCTATGAAGAAAAATAATGACTTCATATTCTAGGACCGTAAAGCATTCAGTGGGAGCTTTCAGACTATGTGTCGCATCACAACTCTTTCTATTTAATTTTATTTTGCAAAATAAGCTAGGGACCAAAAAGTAGTAGGTTGCTAGTGATGTGTGGCAAATTATAAATTTTTATATAAAAGCATTTAAAAGATAAGATGGAGGGGAACAATTAACAACCGCACTGTATGTATTGCTTTCTCGAATTCGTTAGATGATTTTTTAAGTCAATCTTTGTGGTCATAGTCAATATGTTGACTTGAAGTCAGAAATGACATCGAGTCAATATATGAATGGCGAAATCATGTCCTTACAATGTAGTTTCTGGTGTTCTTCAATGATCAGTACTCTTATATGTTCTTCAATGATCAGAGATCAAGAAACTATTAAAACATTATATTTCTTTTATGTGCATTCAACGCTGGAATACGGGCTCTGGATTACCAGCCTATAATACCTAGAATACTTGAACTACTCAAGATTGGATTAATATTTTTAATATTTCAAAATCTGTCACATGTTGCTTCTTGAGTACTAAAAAAGATTTGCTTTCCCGCTCTATTTGTGTAATTTTTATGTTAGATTAAGAGAAATTCTTTTTTCTAATTTTCCGATTCGTTTAAGAAAATTGTATTACTTAGTATTTAGTATATTATATCAAGTGCATATTAAATCTGGTTCGCCTGCGTTTTAGATAGATACTGTTACCTGTAACATCTTTTTTTCAAAATAAATTTGATCCGAAAACCGACATTTGCCTTTTTTTCCTCTTTACTATCGTGATCAACTAAATATTTTCCACCGCAAGACTGAAAATAGTTGATATCGGCGACGATGGTGGCCCTTAACAGCTTCCTTATTTGATTTGACCCTAGACCGATTGCACACAAATGGCACAAGTTTTTAATATCGTAACAGTTCACAAAAACACTAAAATAACTCAACCTTTTCTCTTTTTCAACCAAAACTAAAGAAAAAACAGAACTTCACAAATGATGAATGTAAGTACAAAGCCGTTTATCAAGATGACATTTCGCAAGATATTATCAGCTTTTGCTTGCGGTGTTGTCCATTCAAATTTTTTATAAGCGGTAATGCGGAATAAAAATGGTAATATTTTTGTTTGCTTTGAAGATGTTATTTTTGCGCTTAGAATAACATATATCTATTTCTACTTTTAATTTTTAATCCAAAATATAACATCAATAAGTTAAATTAACATTAATATATGTGTTGATATATAGCTGAAAATTTCCTCTTTTGAAAATGCGTGTAAACTTGATAACAGAGAATCGATGAATATGCTTAGAAACTAAACACCCTTACCCCTGTACACAGATTGAACGCAAACAAAGTAGTTTACTAATTCTAGCCTTTCAATTTTTTAATGTGGTATTGCTATCAATGCACCTGTCCAAAACGATGTCGCTTCGTTCCGGTATTAAAACCATCCACACACGTGTTGACGAAAATTCTTTTGGTATAGTGTTGCAGCGAGAAAACTTGGGCAGTATTTACTAAGGCTTGCGGAAAACAGATCAGCGATCGCCCCTTGGCATCGACCTTCCTAACCTTCTGCGTTGCGTGCTCCATTGACCGATTCCTCAAAATCATCCTCTACTGCAATCATTTACTGTAAGCTGGCCAGCTTTGAATTCAAGAACCAGTGTTAGTGCATCTACAAGTTTAAGTGGATGTGCTAATAGGAAGGCCTGCCTTATTTTACCATTGCAGACTTCACACAAGAATGCTTGAGCTGCCAACTGTTCGATCATCACTTCTTGCATATCTGAATATGCCAATCAAACCAAACTTGCAATATCGGCTTCAAATTTGGTACCGAGTTTTCTACTGCGTGTGGTATGCATATTCCAAGCATGAGTAATCATAAGGCACCTCTAAATGCCTCACTAGGTGCTCATACACTTTCTGATCTTCTGAGTTGTAGAGTGGAAGCAGCACCTCCTTACAAGGTCAATGTAAAGGCAGTTGCCTTCTTCCTGAATATTCAGTCATTTGCTTTTGCCGTCGCTTTAATTCTCCCTTAGCTTTTTCCCGACCTCAGTTTAAATTTGTGAATGTGGCACAAATTTAAACTTTTGTGAATGTGAGTTTTCTTCCAGTTTCTCAGTCTCTTTCCTCCAGCTTTTTTTTCAGGTCAGCAAAATTCACTAATTATTTTTCACCAATATCCAGCTGACTGACGTCCAATTCACACCTCACAACTGACGTCAATGAAGCGTTTTTCCTGTTCTTTAGAAAAGAATTAAAACAATCGAAAATAGTTAACTGATTTACTTATACATATACTCACGACTACTAAAGATATTTATTTTTACTGGATTTATTTACAACTATTTAAATTTAAATTTCCGAACTTTACCTCAGTAAATTGAGTGTATAGTGGCGAGTATATAATGATATACTTGGCAGAACGCTGCTCTAGCAGATTCGAACTCAGAACTTATTATAATATACATGGGCTTTTTTAATACGACTATGCACAGCATAAATCGACAGAAATATTTAAGAATTTCACAAATTGACTAACAATTTTAGGTGTGTTATGATGTGCCAGCATCTTGTTGGGCGTAATTATAAATATAGGAATATGCGTTTATTATACAGGGTGTCCCGAAAGTAATGGGACATAGAACAACAGTAGATAATGTGATTAAGGTCAACTCGCCTTATCCTAAAGGGCCTTTTACACGATCAGTTCAGTTATCATTTTAGTTTCAGTTTCCGTGTTCATTTCATTTCAGTCCGCAAAGAGCTACATTTTTATACGATCCGTTTTAATCGTCTCAGATGTCTATTCAGTCCACTGATGTATTTTTGTTTGCATTGTATCGAAAACCAGAGAAGCAAATCATAGAAAAAATAATGTTATAGTATTTTTTACACAGTGTTCATAGTAATAATATCAGGTGACATGAGACTGTCTTTTTGCAATAGCTTTAGCTTTGGCACTGAAGAAGCCGCAGAAGAAAAGAAGCCAATGGAGTAAAGCTTTGTATCTAAAAAGAAACTCATTATCTCATATAAATTTAATGAAAGAACTTCGCTTAGAACCATGTGATTGGTTAAACTTTTTACGGATGAATGAAGATGCGTATCTGCTACTATTACGCCTTGTAACGCCTATTATAGAAAAATAGGACACCAATATGAGGGAGGCTATAACTCCTCATGAAAGGCTAAGTGCGACACTGAGATTTTTGGCAAGTGGAAGCACTTACCAGAATCTTAGGTTTCATACTGTAATATCAACACCAAGTCTAAGTAAAATAATACCTGAGACATGCCAGGCAATTACTGAGGTACTCAAGGATTATATAAAGGTAAGTAATGCACATAAGTTGAACCGTTTATAACGTGTTTAATAATAAAAGTAAAAACATTTTTCATTAGATCATATTTGTCCTAAAAATAAGTTCATTATGGGGAGTCGCGAAACTGGGAAAGAAAGTCTGAAGCAGACGTAAAGCGTCTTTCACTATCCGGGGTTGACATATTTGGGGTCCCTTTACTTTGTATTATGTTCTGAGGATTTGGGAAATAGGTGGGTGGACGCTGGGGAGTCGTAAAATGTCCTTGTGTCTGTAGTCGCGTCACAAAATAATCTTGTGATGGCTGTGGAGTTAATGAAAAGTGGCTCTGTGGTGGTTGAATAGCTGGAGCATGGCTTGAGGTTTCTTGTGTTGTTATTGATGAAAATCTATTTAATGTTTGCATATGCCCATCAAATATAGCCATGTTTTTAAGCCTTTTTACGTAAGGTACCATTTTAAGGGGCATATTATTTAATTCATCAGCTACATGCTTACCAAAGCTGTCATGCTTTCCGAGTACTATGCCATCACTCTTTTTTAACCGGTCAGCCACCAACTGTAGCACCTTTTTGTTCGAAGATACAACTTCATCTTGTTTTGTGTTACTGGATGGTCGCTTGAATCCTGATGAGCTTCCTGATGGTGATGGGGATGATCTCGTGGATTGAGACTGAGATGATGATTGGCTCCGTGCATAACATTCATCTTCTACTGGTTCTTTTTCATTGATCGACTGCGAGTCGTCCTGAAACGAGAACAAATCATGCATTAGATATTTTCATTTATTTTATTTTAATACAAACTTTCATAATATTTATTTTATAACTACTACTTGACTATTTTTTGTTGTAGCTTCCAAGGAATGAATTTGAATGGAGAAAAGTTGCGAAAGGTTTTCATGAAAGATGGCAGTTCCCAAATTGTGTAGGAGCTGTCGACGGAAAGCATGTACGCCTAATTCCGCCAACAGGAACTTTCACGGAAGATCACTATATTGGAACTACAAGAAATTTCATAGCATTGTCCTCATGGCTGTTGTGGATTCAAATTACGAATTTATAATGTATGATGTGGGAGCCTATGGAAGCATTTCAAATGGTGGCGTAATTTCCACCACACAAGTTTTACAAAAGATTAAGTAACAACCGTCTGTATTTACCTCCCGATGAAAATCGAAAAGGTAGCACCTCCGCGCTTCCGTATGTATTTGTGGCAGACGAGGCCTTTGCATTAAGGCGAAACTTTTTGAAGCCATTCAATAAGAAACAGTTGAATTATGAGCGGATGATCTTCAACTACAGATTATCAAGAGCAAGAAGAATCGTCGAAAATGCTTTTGGCATATTGTCAAATAGATTTCGAATTTTCCATTCTGCCATAAATTTGAGAGACACTAAAAATGTAAATTCCTTGGTCCTGACGTGTTGTTATCTCCACAATTACTACAATCATATCCGATTTAAATGACACGAATTCAGAGATATGTGAAGTGCAAGGGCTAGTAGATCTCCAAAATTACATCAATAGCGGCTAACGATCATGTTAGTAATGATGCTAAATACTGAACTCGAAATAGGTTCGTAGAATACTTTGTAAATGAAGGACGAGTTGAATGGCAAGAATATTCAGTGCAGAAAATATATTTTGGATAATTTTTTGATTAACTTAAACAATTTAAGAGCAAAATAGCTTTATAAAAAATAAAAAAGAAAAATATATGACGTCTTGATTGCTTCGTTTTGCATAGTTTTTTCTTTATGAATTATTTATGGATTATTTAAAAGCACTTACCGCTCCTTCATTGTCACTGTCGTCATCCATGGTGCTCACATTAGTTTGGGTGAGCTGTTGGTCGCTAAGGAATGAAAGAAGATCATAATACCATAGTGAGGGTGAGTATGTTTCTTCAGTTCCTGCTCCACTCCTCTCACTGCCCTTGACTCTTTTAACTTCCTTGTTAAAAGTTGAGCGCAGGCTATTACCATCGCCTTTGTTGCTGCTTCGTTATATTCTTTAAGTTTTTACAATAGGAGACTGTAAGTAGTCTCCCTGATATTTACATTATGATAGTTAGGATCTTTCTTCCTCCATAAACATGAAGACGCTTTATAAATTTCAATAAATTCCACAATAAAATCGTGATCTTTTTGTCGCGGCATAGCGTCAATTTTATACGTGAACTGACAACGTGATTACAAGCATGAAGCGTTGTTGTTTACACATAGGAATTCTAAGAACTGAAATGAAACAAAATAGGTCTACCGCTCCCGTCATTTGTCAGTCTCCGTTTCAGTTTTCCTATCAGTTATTACTTTTTACATATAGGAAAAACGGACAGTTCCACTGAAACTGAAACTGAAATGAGAACTGAACTGATCGTGTAAAAGGCCCTTTACTTTAATAATAACTGCAATACAGGGTGTCAAAGTATTGTTAGATTTATAGTTTTTTTTCTCATAGGTACTGAACCAAATGACATACTGACATGAAATTTAGAACATAAGAGTCTTTTAAAAAGAAAAAGAAAATTTCGTATACAGTGTTCGTGTTTTCGGTAGAGGGCGCTCGTTGCATTAATATTTACATTTCTAAAACCCCTAATTTTTTTGCAGCTTCGTATATTGGTTTTAAAAGTAAATAATTTGCTTTTTTAATATTACATTGTTAAATTACTTATCAAAGTCGCTAGGAGCAACCATTTTCGAAATAATTGCACTTTTTTAAGTTTTTATAATATGTAAATGACTTAAATTTACTAGATTTACTTTTTTGATAAGTTAAGATAGTTAGAAATCTTGAGTTTAGTTGTGGGATGGGATCGAAGGAATAAAAACAAACGTCACTTTATGTTCTGGCCAACGTTTCGCAATAATTTTATTGCTTCATCAGGGCCATCTTTTTTTTTCTTTTTTGGTGGTATAAACATAACCCCAAAAAGTTAAATTTTGTTTATATATAATAATCCTTTTTTATTGTTTTTTTTTGTTACCTTAGGGCCCTGATGAAGCAATAAAATTATTGCGAAACGTTGGCCAGAACATAAAGTGACGTTTGTTTTTATTCCTTCGATCCCATCCCACAACTAAACTCATGATTTCAAACCTATAGGATCGCAACTAGAATTTATTTAAGATAGTTACTAAAAAAAAAAAATATTACGACTTTTTTGTTAATTCTTATATCATAGCCAAAGTAAATTATATTTATTTATTTTTATTATATTTTAATGCATTTTTAAATACATTTAACATACGACTGCCGTATTTTAAAAAGATCCTCATTATTTTTTAACATATTTATAGAATTTACAATTTTTATATTTAGTTCATTTCGATTATTTATAGGACTATCATAAACAATTGATTTCAAAATATATCCCCAAATACAGAAGTCCATGGAGCTTAAGTCTGGACTACGCGCAGGCCAAAGCAAAGGTCCTCCACGGCCAATTCAACGTTCGGGATGTTATTCGTCAAGGTAATTGCGTACCTCGAGAAAAACAGGCATTTTTGGCCGAAATGATCCAGTTTCTCCTAGTCGGCTATATATTTTTTGGAACAATTTATGGTTTTGTTGTTGTCTATCTGGAAATATTTCCTGACACCTACGTCTTGCATGCCTTCCATTAAAATTTACTTGCGGGTAAACACAAAGCATATCACGCATCTCCAAATTGGTAAACAAATTATGCCTAGACATTAGTTGAAATAATTAAACTTTAGAGAAAAATTTTTTTACTCGTTTTAAAAGTTTTATATGACATTCAAAAAGTTTGACATAAGTAATACGAACACCTGTCGCCAACTGCCAAATATGCGATTTAAATAAAGTAGTAAATATTATTTTAATATTTTTTTTGAAAAATGGTGATTATGTTGAAAATTGTTGCTCCTAGCGACTTTAATAAGGAATACATTTGTTATGTAAAATTAAAAAAGGAATTTATTTTGATACGTTTTAAACCAATATACGAGGCTGAAAAAAAGTTAGGGTTTCTAAGAAAGTAAAAACTAACGCGATGAGCGTCTTCTACTGAAAAAACGAAAACTGTGTATGAAATTTTATTTTTGTTTTTAAAAGACTCGTAAGTTTTAAATTTCAGGTCAATATGTCAATTGGTTCAGGACCCATGAGAAAAAAAAACGATAAATCAAATAATACTTTGACACTCTGTATTTCAGTTATTATTAAAGTTATGATAAGGCAACTTGACCTCAATCATATAATTTTGACGTAAGGAATCTACTGTTGTTCTGTGTCCCATTACTTTCGGGACACCCTGTATAAAAAAAAATGTATTGACCTATAAACTTATTTAGAGAAGAACAGAAGCCGCAAGAACCACGAGCTCCTATTTTAACTAAAAATATATTAAAATCTTCGATTCAAACACACGTTTACATTGGAAGACCAAAAAAAATTGGTTTAAAAGCGATGCCAGTGGGTGTAAATTATATTTTAGCTTGGATAAAAAGATTTGGTTAATCTATTGTTTGGCATATTTAGCCACTCGTTCCATAGGAATGCTAGGGAGGAATAGACGTCGTGGTATGTATATACCTGCGTGGTATACCTACGTGGGAGTACAGAGAGGGTACTTAATTCTCTATATTATACAGGGTGTCCCCTTTCAAATAGTCAAAAATGCTAAAGTATATACAGGAGCCATAAAGAAGTAGTTTGAGATAGGTCGGAAGAGCGCCGTTTCCAAAATACAGGGTATTGGAATTTTTCAAAGAAATCGATTTTTTTCCTCTGCATTAAAAACCATTATAGCGATTTGAACAAAATTTGTAGGTTTTTAATGATAGGTGGTGAGGAAAAAAACAATAAAAAAGCTTTTTGAGGAATGCCAGGGGATTTGACCTAGCCAGAAACGGAGTTGCAGCACATGTATTTTAATTTTTTTATAAAAAAGGACCTACTACCTACTTGCTAGAGTTGTGTTGGCTGAGGACTTTCTGAAAAACGATCCAGGTGTCTTTGATCGCGTATATCTTGGGTCAAAAGATGCAGAAAATGTATGGAAATGCATGGAGGACACTTTGAGCATTTGATTTAATATGTTTAAATTATTATTTATTGTTCATTGTTTAGATTGTTCTATTTAAGTTCAAGCTGTTTATTTTTTTAATTTAAATTGTTTATTGTCTAGTAATTTAATTTTTTATTGTAATGATATTAAAATTTTCCTTGTGACAAAAAAGTTTTGAAGGATACTTGTATGGATTTTATTTTTTTGCACGAAAATGGTGAGTCGGGGCGCAAAAATGCAAGGAATTTGTTTTATTAGAGGCGTATCTTTTTTTATAAAAAAATTAAGCTGCAACTCCGTCCCTGGCTAGGTCAAATCCCCTGGAATTCCCCAAAAAGTTTTTTTATTGTTTTCTTCCTCACTACCTATCATTGAAAACCTAAAAATTTCGTTCAAATCGCCATAAGGGTTTTTAATACAGCTCCTGTATATACTCTAGCATTTTTGACCATTTGAAAGGGGACACCCTAGATACATGAATATATAAATAATATATTCTTCATAATTTATATTGACATCTTAAACCAAATTTGTAGACTTTCATATGCATATGCTGATGATGTAGGACTTAATTCTCCGCTTTTCAAAAATAACTTGCCTTAATGTCTTCAAAAGTTAAAATCATGTTTAATTAAAGCGTATAATTTGTCTCTTAAGTACAAACTTAAATAATGAAAATTTTATATTAAAATCTGGAACAACACATCTTGGGCGTAATTGTGAGACTTAAAAATTACTTTTCAAGCACAAGTTTACAAAATTATAAAAACTTAAAACTGTTCTTTTCGAATAGAAAAAGTTTAAACTTTAAAATAAGAAAGTTATTATGTGAATATTTAGTTTTCTGCCATTTTTTATATTGTGATTTTATATAGGGCCTTCAAATTACAAAAAATTCAAAATACAAAATTCATGCTTAAAAACACTTTTACTTTAGAAATTGAAAACTTGAAATTAAAAACAGTTTAAAAAGTTTTTTAATAGATTCAGAGTTGTTTTATTGTAAATATTATCGCAATAATTGTTGTAGCTGCTGCCTCGATTCAATAGTTTAGAGGTTTAATCCGTATAATGATCTCTATATTATTCTTTCCTTTTTGTCCTTGCCTTATTTTTACCCGATTATTGAGTTTCTCTTTTTCTTATGTGCAATACGTTTTTTTTTCTTTTTTAACCTATATAATATGAATTACCTAATAGTTATTTATTATAAGCACATCTGAAACTAATGAGTTCAAGTGTAAGAGTGGTCTTAGCTAAACTTCGCTCGTTATGTTTGTGTATTCATCTTTTGAGAGACATGCTAAAAAATACAAAAATAAAATATTAGTTTTTAGTATTATAACCTTCAGTATCTTTCTATTAATCTGATTTAATACATAGTCAATACATTTGAAATAATTAAGATGAAAATATTCTTAGTTCTAAATTTAGCTCCCTGACGGGAATGTGGAAGTTATAGGACTTGGCCTTAGGATGGTGAATTTGACGCCTATTAATTCGGGCCGATAAAGGGGGAACAATCTTATTTTGGTCTTTTTACACTTCGTCGCTTATGGATTATATATTTTTAGAGTATAGGTAATGTGGTAATGTAAATAATATATTATGTAGTTATACATATCAAAAGAATACTTGGGACTCTACGCAGTGAAAAATTATTCCGAGGTTTTTAGAATAAAAATAGTAAACAATTATTACAATTTAAACTTAAATTAGAACCTATTGTTTGTAGATAAAATAATTACGATGTTGACTTAAAATGACACACCAATAAAATATTACAATACTTTCATCAAGGATCAAAAGGCTTTTGTGCAATGAAAAATGTTAAATTTTTACCCCGTTAAATAAAAATGAACTAGCATGACTTTTATCTGTGAACCAGGCGTGACAATCATGATTAATATTGTACAATATCAAAAAGGATACTATTTAAGGAAAGTGTTCGAAATTTCCTTAAATAAATCCGTTCAAAATTTGATACGTTTCTTGTGAAAAATAGCATACTAAACACGTGTCTTTTCAAAAGGTGTGAGGATGAATAATTTAAAAATTATTATCTTTTGTATCTTAGCAAATAATCTTCTATTTCTACTACGATGATTAGCAATTAACAATAAAAATGTCAAAAATCATACATTTATTTTAAAAATTTTCTAGTTGCCGATATCAAGAATGGTTTAAAATAAGTAGGAATTACCGCAAGTGTTAAGGAAAAGAAAATAATAAGAAATTCATGATATTTGATGATGACTTTCCCTGAAAAATACCTCAACTCTACTGTAAGTGTTGTTACAAGAAAATTTTTCTCTATTTTATTTGAGAGAAACAAAGTGCCTTTCTATGTTCCCGAAATGTGGCCATTTTATTCGTTAAATTAAAAACTAAAATCAGCCTTTTTATCGAGGTAGCAGAAAAAGTTATATATTTTAAAGATTGTCGTTATTTAAATTGCAGTTACTAAATTCACTTTCTAACCAGAATGTTATAGGTTTCAAATTTTATGTTTCTATATTTTTTTAAATGTGTGTATAAATACACTTTTGAAATATTACACGATAGTTTAAAAAAAAAATTAAAAACCGATTCAGTTTTGTCATTTTTTTTTACAAAAAACATTAGATAAGCTATTTTGAATTTATTTTATTACGATTAGTTGATGAATTTATTAGTAGATAGTCTCTAGGTTTCCTTAGTTAAATAAAATAAGTCTTCTAAAATCCATTATAACTATTCAGGTAAAACCAAAATAAAGTAATTGGCGTAATCCGTTAATTGGTTGTGGTCCACTGATGAGAATAAAATACCATGTTTTTTGCTGTTTATTTCCAACCCACCGTTTAAATTTATTTTAAGGATAAATTGAAAAATATATTGCTTTGCACGGCAAAAAAATACTATTAAATATTAAGCAAAATTATTAAATATTCGAGTCGGTAGAGTTCGCTTTTATGTCATAACATGATTTCATTCTGGTATTTCCTAAGTGAAGTTTATCCCGTACCTCTTCACGGACCATTTGCAAACGCTGTTGTAGATGATCGACGTACTGCTCAAGGGTTTCAGCTTTGTCAAGAGTTTCTCTCTGTGATAATGCCCAAGGATTCGAACGAAGTTCATCACTGAAGACAACTTTTGCAGGGCTTTTTCCAGCAGGCTTCTGGATAGAAGTACTATATACCAATAAGAATAGATGTATACAGGGTGTCTTATAAATAATGGTAAATAATTTAACAGCAGATTCCTTTAAATAAAAATGAATTTAAGCTAAATTTTTCTAGACCGAAAGTCAAACATAACCAAGATACAGGGTAATAAATTTAATATTTTTTAACGGTTTTTCGACAATACTTAGACATACAGGGTGTTGTAAATTCAACCCCTTAACATGACGATTTCGGAATCTATAAGAGATACAAAGATGGTTAAATTGAGGCAATGTTGAGAATTTTTGAGCTTAGCAATGTGCCGTTTAAGAAAATTAAAAATTCCGAATGATTCCGAAGATTTTCCAAAAAATACGAAATTTTGAAAAATCGATTTTATTTCTTTCTAAGTTTATTCCTTATTCGATTTTAAAATAACTTTAACTTTTGCATGGGTGCCATATTAAATTTGTACATTTATAAAATTTATGAAAAATTACCTTTTTAACGATGTAACATAAATAAAATGTATTTTTTGTAAATATCTGTTTTTTTGGAAAGACAAAATTTGCCGCAGTAGGCTGTGATAAACATATAAATATCGTATGTTTTAAATATTTGTATGTTTTGTTAGTATTATAGTACAAAGTGGTAGGTGTTTTAATAATAGCTTAAGCAATTATGGTCTTTAAGAATAAAGAAAAGCGAGATGTTATTAAAATTTATTATAAATACGATTGAAATGCCATTAGAAATGTCAAAAATGTATTTGTTATTGTATCCGGAGTGACAGCAACCACACCATACTTCATTTAAAACTTATGAAAAACAATATTGGTGTGTTTGGTTTTTTGATATCTCTAAAAGTAAATATGGAGATAGAATGGATGAAGAAACTAAAGAAAACTTACTTAATGAGATAAATGTTGAGAGTCGAATTTGAAACACTCTGTATAGACAAATCTTTGTAAAACAGTTGAGGCGGAAGAGGATGATAAAGTAAATAGATTAAACGCCGGAAGCAAATCTTAGACAAATTAAAAACCTTTCAAAATATTGTTTTTAATTTTAGTGATGAATCTTAATTATCTGAATTAAAGGTTTGCTTGTCAAATGTAGAGCCTCTTTGTAGGAAATTTGAGAATAATGGTTTAGATATTAGTAGGTTAGATGAGTCTCGATATGATAGTGCAAAATATGATGTTTTTCAAGATAAATATTTTATGTGTATTGCTAATGAGCATATAAACGACTAAAAGTAAAACAATCAATCAAAACAATATGAAATCAAATTTCAATAGTTTTCAATAAATACCACCAGCTAGTTTAAATCAAGGTCCACAGGTATTTAGTGCAAATGCTAAATTACGAAATATAGGTATTGCCTAAATTTCATGATGGTTTTGATAAATTTCCTCAATTTTTGAGACTCCTTAAACTCTTATTGACAAAAACCCATGTTTAGATTATGTGCAAAAATTCTGTTATTTATTAGACACTCTTACAGGGAAAGCAAAAAGGGTTCTAGATAGTTTAGAGGCAACTAACGAGTGTTAATTATACAATTGCTTTAGACTTGTTGAAAAAGCGTTTTTTTTTAAATAAATCTGTTATAATACATTCGCATTTGACGGCATTATTTGACACTCCGGTAAGTCTCATAATAACACACAAGAATTGGTTGATAAAATAGAAAAACATCTTAGGGATTTAAGAACTTTAGAAGAGCCAATAGGGTATTGGGCTCGACTAGTAATATTTTTTATGTCAAGAGAATTACATTTGGTGACCAAAAAGGAGTGGGAAGAAAAGTCAATTTCAGACTTTGGTAGTGCTCCGAAACTTAGTAAACGAAGTAACTCTACAGATTTCTTAAGTAGTAAGGCCAGGTTTTTAGATATTATAGACTACAATAATAGACCTTCCAAAAGTACTTATGGTGGTTTATAAAAGGCATCTGCCTTTTGCAGGCAGGCAGTTGCCACTGCATGTGCAGGTGCATTTGAAAACAAAATTTATAACCTCAAATGTGAATTTTACAAGGGGTCTCAATATGGGTATTATTGTAAGCCATTCTTAGAATTTCCAGTTGCTCAAGGCATCGAGCAAGTTAAAAAGTTAATGTTATGTTTGAACTGTATTTGTCCCAGCTACTAAATAGATAACTGTACACTATCTGGTTGTAAGAAATGTCCAAGCATAATACTCTTTCACACATTGAAAGAAAATCACATTCTGATATGAAAGTTTGTTGTTCAGCGACGGAAGGCTCGGGGCAGCACGATAATGTCGATGAGGAAGTTTTAGTCGCCACTTCTTACGATAGAATAGGTAAACTAAATTAGATATTGCTATCTACAGCAATTGTTGAAATTAAAAATTCTAAAAATTAATTAATTCAGTGCTCACTCTTAGATTCCGTATCCCCATTTAATTTCGTTATCCAGGAATTAGCTAGTAGGTTGAATTTGAAGTTACATAAAAAATGCCCCTATTTCCGGTATAAATCAAACAATAAATCAAATTAGTAATGCAACCCATCTAACTTTAAAGTCGCTACACAATAATTTCAATGCGAAAATTCCTTGTTTAATTTTAGACAATATAACTTCAAATATTCAATTATATTCATTTTAAATATCAGAAATTCCAGATAATTTAATTCTGGCCAATCCAGAATTTAACAAAGCAGCAAAAATAGATCTGCGGTTAGGTGCACCAATCTTTTTTGTTTGTTGGTCAAATTAGACTAGGGAAAGGTAAACTGCTGCTGACATGACCCACAAAACCCAATAGAACATTTTAGTCTTAATTTAGGTACGTACGGTACTGCATCAGCCTACATACGGTACTGCATGTCTATAATAATGTCAACAAACATCTACAACAAAAGGTCATTTAGGATATTCGTTCTATGTTGATAATTTGATTTTGGTAACACCTTCTATAAATGATGCAGGTGTGTCTTTGGCTGGCATTTTACTTTAATATAGGTTTCCGAATGTGCTGTTCTAACAAGGACAACAAAAATGTTGGAACATAAGACACAGAGTTATCTCCTGGATTTCTTATCAGTATATATATATATACATACATTTCTATCTAGATCTTAACAGATGACAATACAAAGAAAACTTTAGAGTGTTTTTTTTTTCAAGATAGCCTAGAGTATGTTATTTACATGAGAGATGTCGGCGCTGGTACGGTAACCAAAAGGTTTATTTTTATAGTAGTTTTCAAATATTTGATCCCCTTGGATTAGGTAGTCCGTCACAATTAGGGCCAAGTTAATCTTACAAAAGCTATGGAAGCTTAAATTAGAGTGGGAGGAAGCCATACCCAGAGATTTATTAACTTCCTGGAATAGATTGTATAGTAATTTAGATTTGTTAAACTCTATTAGAATTACGCCGCAACGTCTTATAGACAACGCTGTACATGTAGAATGTCACGGGTTTTGCGATGCTCCTGAGACGTTTTATGGAGCATGCTTATACATGAAATTCGTAGATAACTCAGGAAATATGCTAGTATCATAACATTTGCACAAAATCTAAAATTGCGCCTTATAAAGGTTATCACAATACCTAAATTAGAACTTTGTGGAGCTTTGCTTCTTGCACAACGTATTAGATATTCGGTCCAATAATATTTATTATTGGACAGATTCCACTATAGTTTTGCCCTGGCTTGCTCAGGAACCCCGTACAGTTTTTGTGGCGAATTACGTCGCCGAAATTCAAGGCTTGTCAAAAAATGCTGTGGAACCACGTTAGTTCGCCTAAAACCCCCACGGACATAATTTCTTGCAGCGTAAGTCCCTCTGAATTTCACGGCTTAGATTTATGGTGGAAGGGACCATTATGGTTACAATACTCACCTGAGCATGACTTTCATCATAAGCATTAATCTTCTTCTTCAGCAACAATTGTTGTCCTCTAAATGTTTTTACAATAACACCCAACATTAACCCTGATAGTGACTATCACATTTATAATAATTTATTTTGTCAGGCACAGCCTACTCAAAAACATTTAAAATTTGAAGTAGGAAAATAAAATGAGCGCATTAAAGATTTTAAATGTTATTATCTCGAAAGTTAATTGTAGCGAAATTTTTAAAGTATATCTTTTCTAAGCAAAACTGTTTGCACAATGTATAGTTTAAATAAAAAGTTAAATTACGCCAAGCCTAAAAAAAGTTACGGAATTAAAAGAAATAAATCAAGTTGTTGCTGGTGGTAAAAAAAGGTTAATTTTTAGATTTGCTATATAAAAACAAAACTATATTCCAAATTTTGTCAAAAACAAAAAATAAATGCAAATTTTTAGCCAAAATTGAAAAATAATACATAAATTAGCACACTGCATATTGGTTGTTTTCGACTGTCGGACAAAAATAAATTCTTATTCTGATTCTTTAAGAATTCGTTTTCGAGGAAGGACTGTCCGATATATCTTTTATTTTTTTATCTCCGCTCTCCCAGACTTTTTAATAACATATCAAGACCAGAGCCCAGTAAGCTTTTAGCTCTGGAGATCTTTTCATTCTGGCTTTGAAATTTCGCGAGAGTTCAGATCTTAAATAAGGCCAAGTACTGGATATACTGGCAATACGATGATAAGTAACTCTGGCTGTTGTTTAAATTTTAAGATAATATTGACATGTTGTCAAACAGGGTCATCTAAATAAGCCAGCGGCATTTTACTTGCTCTCTATTTTCATATTTTTGTCAAAAGACCGCTTCAATTTCAACATTGCTTGCTTCTGTATCTGTATGTCGTGAGAGTTAGGGAGATTTAATAATGATCTCACCACATATATCAGACGATTAAGCCGACACCCCCACCTTTTTAAGGACGTCGCAGTCACAGCCACGCTGCACAAAACCGTTTCAAAAAAAGGCACGAATCCGATAAGAATACTGAAGAGGGCGAATGGCACCAACGCAGATACTTTCAATGAGACATTCGAACTTCTTCTTGAAACTCACTTTTCTGACTGGAGGTTTGCAGCTTCAGGTACTGACACTAAAGTGTTATGGCTAGATGTAAGTTATACATATATATACTAGATAGGATAGTAGTAAAATAGATGACGTTTGAGAGAGTGAAATGGGATGTAAATTCTTTCAAAACTTACAAGTCAGCCGGGTGAGATAAATTTTTTTCCGGTACTTTTACTAAGAGGAAATGCTATTCTCTATCGGAATATTGCACAAAATAATTCGAAACATCGAAAAGGCTTTGGAATCCATAAATATAGCCCTGTATGCATTTATAAAGATTTAGAGTGTCTTTAATAACGTGGACTTCCTCCCGCAATGGTAACACACACTCTCTAATAGCGGAGCTGGTCCGGCCGTAGTAAGATGGGTCAGCTGCATGCTGAACCAAATATCGAATATAGCCTTACTTTATAACGAAGTTACGTAAAATTGTATTGTTATATAGCCGATGCTTGAATCCATAATAAATAAAAGAAACCCGTGAACGTAATTCACCGCGACCCTTAGAATAAAACTAGTACGTTATTACCAAATTCCTGCCACGCGCACACCTCACAGAAAGCTTTAAATACAGTCGAATGGTACTGCCACGGTCAGTCAGTTCACCGACCACTAAACATTCAGCAGCAGTCCGTCCACCGAAACCGACCAGCCAGCAATAGTCCGACCGCCGCCGCCAATACCTGGAATATTCCTTACTTGTTAAAAACCATTTAATCCATATCCGTGCGCAATTACGGATTTACGGAACGAATTTACCGACCGTTTCCGATAAATGGTAGATTGGACTCGACAATCCGTATTACCGTCTGATTATATTTTGAAGAATGTTGTAATGAAGATGAAGACTTTTGTATTGAAGCTGAATACCAATAGAGAAGCCATATTATTAATCCAACAGTCTGAATTTTATTTCGATGCACACTGACCCCTGGAATTACTTTCTCCACGGTATCAAAACTACCTGTGTGCACATGGGCCCTCAACCACATAAATCCTGAGGGTGGCGCCCGAGAGGCCGTTCCTAAAATAAGACCGATTGGCTAATGAATCCAAGAAAAACCGGCATTATCATCATAAGGTGGAAACTTTTGGGGAGCGTCAGTTACAACTTAGATCCATGGACCACACCCATCAACTTCCATCCATTTTAGTGTCACTACGGGCGGGGTTCCCTTCTATGGTCTGTATTAATGGATGACCTGATCAGGCTCCTTATAGCACAAGACCTTTGAATACGTGGATAATAAATCTTGGTAATCATTAGGGGGAACCATGTAGGGAGGATTGCAAAACGGATGCAAGATATGCTGAATACGACATGTGAACGGTACACGTTGGATGGACTATCTAAAAAATCTGGCAAAAACGGTCATTGTACCATTTCTAGGAAAAGGGTTATGAATGTCCCCAGTCTTTGAGCAGCATCGGGATCATTTCCAGGGAATGGGTGAAATATCTGGGTTTCTTGCTAGGTAGAAAACTCATCTAAAAAACGCACGAGAAACCCTTGAACGGCAAGATAACTACTTGGTAGATTCTGAGGTCCAGGGTCCAAAATAACCTATTGGATATATACTCTGATGATGAGCTACCATACTGTATGGAACTCTGGTATGGGAGAGGAAAACTGAACAGAAGACAGCCATATCGAAACTGTGCAGGGTTCAGAGACTCTTAAAATCAACCCTAACGCTGTTGTATATGGGCTCACTCTTTTGAACCTAACTCTGCTGTATATGGCTATACAAGAGTAGGCACCCACGAGGGCAATCTACATTTAGAAGAAAGAAAACTTAAGCCGGGCAACCTTACTAGTCAACTTTTATAAAAGCTAAAAAACACTAAATCTACAGCATCACAAATACATTTAATAAAATTACGAAGGTTACATGTTTCGCTCGACTAGAGCATCATTAGACCTAAACAATAATTAAAATTATGTAACCCGAAAAAAGAAGAATTCAACAAAAACTTACCATAACATACACAAAATACCTGACATATAAGTAAACAAAGCTTACAATAAAGTGGCACTATCCATGTATAAAGAACTCAACTAAACAATCAAATCACTTTATACATTTTAGAAATCTAACATCTCATCTCATCATTTAAGAGTCTAGGCTATTAAAAACTAGGTGGCCATCAAAATCAAACCTTTCATTAACACAGGACAGATCTGGGCTTTTAAAAGCTTTACTAACCTCCATTGTCTCCAACAAGTCTAGTTTTTTACTTTTGTTGCATTGATGCAGTATTTTTATATTTTGGCTGTCAGGAAAATTATGTTTGGAGTCGAGGAGGTGATTAGCAAAAGCTGATCTGGTCACTGTGGTTTCGGTATTTTTAAATTTATTATATTGTGCCTTGTGTTCACTAATCCTAGTAGAAATCTTCCTATCAGACTGGCCGACGTACACTGCAGGGCACTCTTTACACCTAATCTGATAAACTCCTGGAGAATAAACTCCTTAGAATATTTTAATTCCACAAAACAAAAACTATATCCCATGAACCCTAAAACACCTCTATTATATGGGTTGCCAAAAGTCCATAAAACTAGCATGCCAATTAGACGTGTGGTTTTCTTTGTTGACTCCCCTTGTTACCAGTTATCATCTTGGCTTAACAACGTTCTTAGAAATGTCTCAAACTTCAAAGCCAGTTCTGTAACAAATTCAGTAAATTTTGCCAAAAGCATTCAGAATGTTCACGTTCCAGATACAGCCCAGCTTATATCGCTAGACGTGAAAAACTTATTTCCAAGCATTCCACCCGCTGATTGTCTGGTCTTAGTCAAAGATCTTCTCAGGGGGAAACTTGATTCACTCTTGGTGGAAAATCTACTTTTGCTGCTTTCTACTGTGTTAGATCAAATTTTTTTCCAATTTAACAACCGTTTTTTCAAACAAAAAGAAGGACTACAATGGGCTCTTGTTTATCGCCATTTCTTAGTGAAATATTTCTTAGCAACTTAGAAACAAAAATAATGAGCAGTAATTTTAAAAATAACATCATCTTTTATAAACGGTATGTGGATGATATATGTTTTATTTGGAATGGAAGTGAGGTAAAGCTTACAAATTTCCACAATTATGTCAACTCTCTTCACTCTAAAATTGAGTTCACAATCGGACGGGAACAGAACAACACCTTACCATTCTTAGATTTATTACTTAAGAGGGAAAGAAATAAGATATCCTTTGAAATATTTCGTAAACAAGCAACAATAGATAATATTATACAATATAATTCAACATCACCGTCCTCACATAAATTTGCTGCTTTCCATTCTTTATTTTACAGACTTTTTAACATCCCACTTTCTCGTGAAGCTTTTAAAAAAGAATTCCTTACCATTAAACAACTAGCAGTCAGTAACTTTTTTCCTCTTAAACCTATATATAAAATGTATTTTCAGTATGTGAACAAGTATAAATTATCATTTAATTTTATCAGACAACAAACAAGCTATATCAAAACTTTTAGGTCGTTTACTTATTTTGGACCAATTTCGTCACAACTATCCCGCTTTTTTTCTCCCTTTGGCCTAACCCCAGCTTTTAAAACCAATAATACATTAAAAAGACATCTAATTAAAACTAAAGATAAACTACCCCCGCTATCTTCTCTAGGAGTTTATGAGATTAGGTATAAAGAGTGCCCTGGAGTGTACGTCGGCCAGTCTGGTAGGAAGATTTCTACTAGGATTAGTGAACACAAGGCCCAATATAATAAATTTAAAAATACCGAAATCATAGTGACCAGATCAGCTTTTGCTAATCACCTCCTCGACTCCAAACATAATTTTCCTGACAGCCAAAATATAAAAATACTGCATCAATGCAACAAAAGTAAAAAACTAGACTTGTTGGAGACAATGGAGATTAGTAAAGCTTTTAAAAGCCCAGGTCACAGATGTAAATAGCTGCGTGCCCAGATCTGTCCTGTGTTAATGAAAGGTTTGATTTTGATGGCCACCTAGTTTCTAATAACCTTAAGTAGATCTTGACTCTTAAATGATGGTTAGATTTCTAAAATGTATATAGTGATTTGATTGTTTAGTTGAGTTCTTTGTACATAGATAGTGCCACTTTATTGTAAGCTTTGTTTACTTATATGGCAGGTGTTTTTTATATGTTATGGTAAGTTTTTGTTGAATTCTCCTTTTTTTGGGTTACATAATTTTAATTATTGTTTAGGTCTGATGATGCTCTAGTCGAGCGAAACATGTAACCTTCGTAATTTTATTAAATGTATTTGTGATGCTGTAGATTTCGTGTTTTTTACCTTTTATAAAAGAGTATGACCAGCATCTTTGGGATAATGGATGAATTTTTCGATATACTAGTCAATCCTAAAGGGAATCTGGGAGATACTTTGGAAAGTATGGTACACAAACCCGATGTGGTTATGGGATACATCGCCAGTGTGATCACTTATAGATAAAAAAAAATGGTCGAAGGGGTTGGGGCAAGAATAGTAGGATCTAGTGCACACAAATCCTTTACAAATTATGCTATATGTTAAAAACAAATGAAAATCGCATATGAACATATGTCACATTGCACGAAGAAATTTACTTAAGCGTCCACAGAAAAGTTTTACAGGACGAGCATATAGGAAGGCACCGACTGTACAAGCAGACGAGAAATATAGAAGTAGTTGTAAGTGGAAGAGGGAAAAAAGATCGCTCCACGAGTATGTTGAAGAACAGTAAAAAACAGAAAATCAGGTTAAAACATTAAAAATTCTGAGAAAAAATTTAAAATGAGAAATTAATTTTTGAACGCTTAGGTAGATTTTTCCATGCGGCGTCACATATTGTATTATATATTATTATTTACATATTGTATTGTATTATATATAATTGAGTGGAAAATAAATTGTATGGTACTCCTTTAATTCTCATCCATTCCAACAACACAATTATGGCTAACATTATCAAATACCTTTCGGTAAAGGGAGTTATTGATGGTACTTGAAATGCCCAAGAATACCTTGAAATGCTACAAAACCAAATTCTTCTAATTTAGACCTAGGATCTATGGAAAAATAGATCATTTTTAACAAGACGGTTTATAATGCGGTTATAGTAAAAGAATTTTTAACAAATAATTTTCCTAACTGTCTTATTAGTGGAACTGGTAATATCAGTGCATTCCTAAATCTCTAGGTTTGTCTCCGATGACATTGATGACCTGATTTTTGGGGCTATCTTAAGAAGATGATTCATGACACGACTTTAGTATGCCAACAAATTTAGAGGTGCTGCAAGAGAAAATTGTTAAATATGCCAATTCCATCTCACCAGATTTTTTTGGAAGTACGAAATATCATTTATAATAGGTTTATTATAAGTTTATTTTTCAAAGTCTTAATTTTAATTTTGTATAGTGCCTAATTTTTTTCTACTTTTATCAAAGTTAATAGTAATTTTTATTAAAATAACGCTTTAATATTTATTATGCAATATACAGGATCATAAACATTTTGAGATTACGCTTCTATGTAAGTTTTACACTGATTTATGTAACGCCTGCAACAGAAAAATATTTTATAAATATCTGAACCTTCGCGTAATATTTTGCAAAGCTTTATCGTAAGTAATACAGTTATCAAAATTACTACTAATTATACCCTATTAAAATTAGACACTTAATAATGTCGTACTGAAAAGCAACGACGTAGCAGAGCGCACTAAATGCATGTGTGCGCGTTGCCATTTTTCGCCTTTAAGCACCTCTATACGTAATGATTGATTCCCCAACCTGTACATTAAATGTAGATAAACCAAGTAAAATAAACGTTGATCGTGTGCCTTCATGTCATGTATTCTTAATTGATAAGCCATTGTAGGTAGTGAAATTGGAAAATTAGCAGTTTTGTTAAATTTTTACAAGAAAAAATATTATGTAGAAATTTAATTTTTTCTGACTAAAAAAAAATAAATCAAAGACAACTAAAATTATCAACCAACTTAAGTTGACACACAATGTTTCTTGCCAGGCCTTGAGGTTTCGGCAGCAACTCCCTGGGATTGGAAATCTTTTAATGTTTCAATATATTCAAACAACAATTTTGCATCATCATTTTTACAATAAAGTACTAACCCAATTACTAAACCATCCATACTTAAAACCAAAGTTTTCTCAGTTCAGTTGCTTAAATAGGCTACGCAGGTCCTTTGGTATAATTTGTTTAAGTTTTTGCCTGGAGAACATTAAATAAATGATCGAAACGTCGAAGAATAAATTACTACGTCGATTCATTGCTGTGTGAAAATACTTATGAATCTCTTATAATTTAATATAGGAGCTATATTTAATTTAAGATAAAATTGAAAATTGAAATGGGAACTTCTGAGAGGCAAGATAAGAAAATGTCTAGTGCAGTATATCATATCGTCTAATGGACTCAAACAGGTAAACTTCCATTTTTCAAATGTAATTTAAGGAACGGTGCCTGAAATATCTAGGTATATGTAATGTAAAATTTAGTTCTCTAGAACTTCTCTTAAAATTCAAATTTGATCTTTAATATAGGTTATTCTCTTTAAAAAGGCAATAGTAATAGTACTAATAATAGTAGTAGCAATACTAATAATAATAATAGCAATAGTTCCTTACATTCTCATTAATTATTCCCCCTTTTCGGTAAAGGTAATTTTTTTAACAGATACTACAGCTGTATGTATCAGAAGTCCCCCACTTAAATTTTTCTTATGAGGCTTCTTAAAAGAACTAGTATATGGAGGTGATATCACAAAATACCCCCCCCCCCTAGAAATTTCACTTAAATGCGCATTCCCGTGAAATAATAAAGACTTATGCGGTCAGTCGCTAGGGAGCGCTGTAGTCATCGTAAAGTCGTAAGTTCGCCACTCAGTCCGCCATATTGATTATTTTCTTTGTTTACGTGTTTTGTTATTGTACGTTTTTACTCGTTTTAACCAAGATTATTAAGGAGTGGTGTTTTTTTAAAGAATTTAACTGCTTATTGAAAGTTACGTTTTGAGTGTTTGTTTACCGTTTTTTTGTGAGTTAAGGAATAGCCATGTATTTTGCTGGTGAAAAAAGACCTAAAAAATATTGTGTACCGGGTTGCTCCAATAAAAATGGCAGTCGCTTTCGTTTTCCCAATAAAAACCATAAATATTGGATTGATGAGTGGCTGAAAAAAGTTAACAATCCGAAGCTTATGACAATGCCTTTTGTTACTTTATACCAAAATTGTGTTGTGTGTGAGAGACATTTTCTGCCTGAACAAAGGCAATATGGCTCAAGGCGGGGGCTTAAGCCAGATGCAGTGCCAGTTCTATTTCTTACTAATGAATCAGGTAAAAAAAAATAATGATTGTTTATTAATAGTAGTTTTGTTAATAAACTAAGTATGTAACTAACTATAAGTATTTCTTAGTAAGGTATATAATAAGTAAATCTTGTTTTGATAATAAACTTTTAAAACAACAATGTTTTTGTGTTTTTTTTTATACCTACTACTGTTTCTATATGATAATTTTTACTTTAGAGTTACTAATATGTATGATTTGCAATTTTTTTGTTTTAATCTTTGTCGTAACAGAAAAATTGCAAATAAATTTACATATTTGATAACTTTACAGTAAAAATTATCAGAAAAGCAAAAATAATACCACTTTTAAATTTCCGCGCCCGCCATAAAGCAACGTAGTGGTGCGGTCAGTCAAAAGGTGGCGCTGTAATCAGTCCAATTCTTGAACGTTTGAGAGTTTCTTCTAGGGGGGGATATTTTGTGGGTGATATACCGGTCTGGCTGGCTGGGCACCGGTCACAGTCAATTCAATACCGTATTAAATCAATGGAAGTATGTCGCGTCAAGGGGAAGTTGTAACTTCTTCTCCACAAACCTGATACCTAGTAGCCGTCAAACTGTCAATGGACACGGGAAAGGATCTGGTAGTCTGTTCTGCCTACTTTCCAATCGTTTATTTACTGTGAAGACTTGGGTCTCCCGCTTCTCATGGGCTGCGATTCGAATTCACATCACGGCCTTTGGGGATGCGGAGATGAGAACCCAAGGGGCCGCTCCCTGGTTGACTTCCTGTGCTCAAATGGCCTAGAACTACTCAACCGAGGCAGTGTCCCAACTTTCTACTGCAATAAGGGTCACTCAATTATTGACCTTACTATCTGTTCACCTAGTACTGTGAACCTTCTCAGCTCATGGAGAGTGTCCCTTGAGGTCACAATGTCGGACCACAGGCACATTCTTTTTGAATTAAAGAAACAGGCTCGATATGATACCCCAGCCTACAGAAACCCAAGGTGCACTGACTGGGACCACTTTCGAGAGGAACTAGTCGGTGGTCTTACGGACATGCCGGCAAGGTACACACTTCGGGCCGACACAGAGATCGGGACTGTCAACCTGACTCGTGCGATAGTCGCGGCATTCGAGGGCAGCTGTCCCCTCAGACGGAGACCCACCAATGCCAAGAACCGTGTTCCTGGTGGAACAGGAACACGGAAAAGTACCGTGACAATACGCATCGGCTCCTTCGCAGGGCTGAGCGCACTAAGCTTGCCAGTGACTGGGATGCGTTTCACGCAGCTCAAAGGCAATACAAAAAGACACTCAGGGACTCCAAAAGACAGTGCTGGAGGCGGTTCTGCGATGATGTTGAAAACACACCATCCGCAGCACGACTGTGCAAAGTACTGTCCAAGGAACCTGGAACTAAATTGGGGTCGCTGTCACTTGCAGATGGCGGCTTTACTACCAATGAGCGGGAGTCACTGAAGGTCATGCTGCGCACTCACTTCCCAGACTCCAACTCAACTCGCGATCCTCCTAGCTGTTCTCGGGCTCCGATTCGCTTAGAGTTCGAGACTGCTAGAAGAATAATTACCTACGAGAGGGTGAAATGGGTAATCAAGACATTCCCCCCCTTCAAATCTCCGGGCATGGATGGATTATATCCATCAGGGCTACGTCCCAAAGTCATGGCGTCAAGTGAAAGTCGTCTTCATTCCGAAACCCGGAAAAAGCGATTTTACAGATCCCAAATCGTACCGACCTGTCAGCCTTACCAGCTTTATGCTGAAGGCGATGGAGAGGCTGATTGATCGATACCTTAAGGAAAGCATCCTGGTCAACAAACCACTGCATGTGCACCAATAAGCCTATCAGGCAGGCAAATCCACGGATCTGGCCCTACACCACCTCGTTAGGAAGGTGGAGGGTGCTCTGGGTAGTGGCAAGGCCTGTCTGGGTGCGTTTTTAGACATTGAAGGGGCATTCGACAACACCCCTTTTGCATTAATCTGCCAAGCACTCGAGAGCCGCGGCTCAGAACCCTGTTTGGTTAGCTGGATAGAGGCCATGCTCTCGAAACGTCATGTATCTGCCCAGCTCAACAACGAGATTGTCGAAACGTTGGCGGCTAGGGGCTGCCCGCAGGAAATACTCCTCATTGTCCCCTACCTTGTGGTGCCTTGTGGTCGACAGCCTGATAAATCTTTTAAACAATGCTGGTCTATACACACAGGCCTACGCTGATGATCTGGTAATCCTTTGCCCAGGGAAAGACGCCGTCTCAATGCGGGGCCCTATGATGAGAGCCCTGCGTATGGTGGACACATGGTGCCTCTCGGGAGGTCTCAGGATTAACCCCAAAAAAGCAGAGCTCCTACTATTCACGAGGAGACGTAACTTTGGCACGCCCCCTGTTATATCTCTAGGTGGCGTGCAGCTGCATTACTCCAGGACAGTTCGATTTCTGGGAATCAAGTTGGATCCCAAACTCTCCTGGCACGATCATGCAGACACCAGAATGAAGAAGGCCACCTGCGCGCTATGGGCCTGCAGGCGGGCTTTCGGCAATACCTGGGGTCTGTCTCCTAAGATCCTCCACTGGATCTACTCGCGCATTGTGAGACCTCTTCTCACATACGGGGCTATCGTTTGGTGGCCATGTACTGAGAAAGCGAAAATTCGTGCACAACTGGACAGAGTCCAACGTCTTGCATGTCTCAGCATAACGGGTTCCATGCGGACGGCGCCAACTAGAGCGCTTGAGACTCTGCTGAGCCTTCCGCCTCTGGACCTCGTTGTGCAATTCGAGGCAATGAGGACTGCGTACAGGCTATACGTCCTCGGCGAACTACGTGCTGGCGAGACCGGTCACGCAAAAATTTGGTCACGGGCCATACAGGAATGTCCTCTCCTTCTGATGGGCAGTGACTGCATGGCTCCAGTGACTGTGGACTGCGAGGGATTCGTGACGCATATTGCAGGCAGAGAGGAGTGGCAACATTCCAACAGACCTGCATTGCTAAATAGGGGGACCATCTGGTACACAGATGGCTCCAGAATGAATAAAAGAGCTGGAACAGGGCTTATTGGTGGGATCCCATATACCAGTAGGGCATACTTGCTGGGGGAGCACGCCACTGTCTTCCAGGCCGAAGTATTCGCTGTATTAAAATGCGGACAGAAAATTCTAAGCTGCGGACACCGCAATACAGTCGTATCAATATGCTCGGACAGCAGAGCTACCATTAAGGCTATCACGGCCGCAAAGGTAAGCTCCAAGCTTGTACTAGAGTGCATAAAAGTCCTGAAAAAAACTGGTACAGGTTGGATGCAGGGTCCAGCTCGTCTGGATACCTGGCCATGCAGGTAATGAACAAGCGGACTCTCTTGCCAGACTGGGATCCGCGAATGTGCCGATGGGGCCGGAACCCATAGTTGGTATCGCCAAATGCGTTGCGGTCGCATCAATGAAGGGTCTGCTGGACAAGTGGACCCACCGAAGATGGACTGAGTCCTCTGGTATGAGACAGGCCAAAGCGCACATAGGTGGGCCCTCTGCCTGTCTCTCCCCAAAAATCTACTACGCCTAAAAAGACGCGAAATTCGGCTAGTGACAGGCCTTTTAACCGGTCACTGGCACTTAAGAAGCCATCTCCATACGATCGGTATTGCGGACAACCCGGAATGCCGATGGTGCTGTGAGGAGGATGAAACCGTTGACCATGTAGTCGGGGAGTGCCCAGCACTCACGCGCGCCAGGTTCAAATACTTGGGTAACACTTTCAGTGTACCGAACGACTTTAAGTCCTTCAGACCAGAGAGCCTTATAGGTTTCTCTAAGGCCGTTAGGCTCTGGTAACCCCCGGTGGGGCATGACGGGTCCATCAGGAGACCTATATGCACAACTGCCTTGGCAGCCCACTGTTTCGTCAATTCAATTCCACAAACCTGATGGCAGAGCGGACGTTCATTTTATCATTTTTGGCGCTGGTGCTTTGCTTTGGTTTAGTATATGATATGGTCAGTAGTATATGATATGGTAGTATATGATATGAGCATACGATATGGTAGCCTATGTCAAATACTCAATTTATTTTTCTAAAACAAAATAAAACTGGTATTTTGGTACATAAAATATTCTCCATGAACTATTTTATTTATTTTAGAATTTATTTATGAAAAAATAAAATAAATAAAAATGTCGGCAAAAATCTTTTATTTTAAAAGGTACTCAAAAAGGTCGCCTGATTAAGGCAAACAATATCCTAGTCTATTTAATATAAATCTCTGTTCTAGAGTTTTCCAACATTTCGACTGGGATATTGTTTTTGGCATAAAATATTTTTGCACGAAGCTCTTCCAAAGTATTAGCACGTTAATGTTTATGGCGATAGATGGTCTCTTTAGATTATCATAAAGGAAAAAATCATTAAGGAATAAATCTGGAGATCTAGGAAGCTATCAAATAAACCCTTACATGCTAATGACTTTGTCTGGAAAAATTTCTTACAAAAAGTCGCAAACCGCTTTTGCCTTATGGGCTGGCAACCATCCTGTTGATCAGATGACCAAATTCTATTGAGATTAATATTCAGCCTGCGAAATGTAGGAATAATTTCGTCCCTTAGAAGGTTAAGGTATTTTTCCGGAATTTAGATTGCCATAAATAAAAAAGGGCCTATATTTGGTTTCCTGAAATACCAGTCCATAAATTACCTTTCTGAGGGTACTGCGATACTTAAGTGTTTTTGTTTTCCGAGTAACCGACGGCAACAGATGGATTGTGACGACCATGAATAGGAAAAGACAAATTGTCAGTGAATAAAATATTTTTAGCGTATTACTACTTGTTCTTCTTGATAACTTAAAACTAACTGATATTTATTTTTCTTAATTTATAAAGGGCGCAATTCTCAATAAATTTTTTACAATCTAAGCATCGCCTTCTTCTGGACTGTATAACCGAAAGTTTAACCCAAGTCCGAAACCGGGTAATAATTAGTAAATACCAAACGCCGAACAGCTGATCCGTGATGTCACGTTTACCCCTATTTTGGTTAAAACCAGAATCGCAAAAACGCATTGGTAAATCCCAATTAAGAACCATTCCACGCTGAAAATCGGCTTTGTTTTTGTCGCATTAATCAGAGTCGTTCGTGCCCGATGATTGTCGGGCATAATTATGCAACTCCATGTAAATCCTATGACCGGTCGTTGCGAAGCCAATACTGTATATTAGAATATAGGAGAAGCTGTTATAAAAAAATCATTATTCTGCCAATTTAATAAACGAATGTGGTATTAAATAATTCAATGGTATTGCTTAACTACATATTTTATGTATGTGCGTGGTGTGCATTTCCAGCATCTATTTTAATAAGTAATTTATGAATGTCGTTTCTTAGATTTTTTCTTAATTCAATATTCATAATTACTGACATTACACTATTTTATAATTTATGTTCTAGTTATGTACTAAATACAAAATGAGGTGGTAATCAAAGATAAGAAGCGAAAAGCTGTGCATAAACACCTTGTATCTTTTTAATAAGCAGCATCCTATGCTGAAATTTTTTTAAGCATTGGTTATAATTACCTCTATTCTTTCAACTTAATCAATGACCCATTAGTTGTAAGACTCTGTATATTCCACTGAATCTTTTAGCCAGAATGCATTTAATAAAAATGTGTGTTATTTTTAAAGAGTTCAAAGGAATTTAAAACCCATTTTAAGGAAGTCCATCCAGAGGGCATGGTGGATATTTTAGCATCTATTTAAATAATAAGTTATTTGGAAATGTAGTTTCTCAGAAAAATATAAATTCAATATTCATAATTGCTCTCACTCTCTCATAATATATATTTCATCAAATATCATATGCTCATTACTCATTACGATAAATAAGATACAAGAAATCATATCTCAGATTGCTGATTCTGGCTCATATGAAATATTAACATATAACTTGCCAAAGAAAATTAAACCCTTGATGCTTCGATCCGTAATGTTCAACTTCATTTAAAACTTGGTAATAGAAAAGCCGGTATTTACAGTTTAGGATAGAGGGTTTTAAGTTGTTTTGGATTTGATTATTGCAGCATTGTAAGCATAAAATCGTGTACGCGATGCAATATACCGTTCAGATTTATTTAGTAATCCAACTCATCGGCTGACTATATTTGTGCGCTTTAAAAATCCACTTAATGGAGTAGTTGCATACGATCTGCTTTAAACAAGACCCCGGGAGGGTAGTTCCGTTGCTTTAGATAATAGCAATAAAAATGTCGTGCTTTTTCTGTATTTTTTATTTTGACAACATCGTATTGCCATAGTCGTAAAAACTAAAGTATTTTTCTGGAAATTAATTAAAAGTCGTTAAAATAGAAAAAAACCTATGCAAAATTGATGGCAGACATATTGTTGTTGTTTACTGTTTGATTTTAATTTAATATTTTTAATGAGTAACTAATAGAGTAAAATAATGCATTAAATGATTTTGACTCTTGTAAGCAAATTTGGTGAAATACCTACAGTTACATTTAAGGGGAACTAAGAAAGATGGTTTTGCCTGTTTTCTACATCATTAAATATAATACAACGAAAATTTAATAAGTAAACAATCAAAGGAATTTGCTTGGTACTATGAAAACTGTCAGCATGAAGCTATGATCTTTTCGTGTCCGTCCTGAAAGAAGACTTTCACACCTTTATTCACTGTCTGATGCTTATGATTAAAATAGTAAACAGTTAAGGAGGGGTAAAATTTTAGAATGTGAGAATATAACAGAAGTTCTCACCATTCGGATGGTGAGGTAAAATCTAAATAAATAGCTAGAACAAGGTCCTCTTCAAAGTAGCTAATATACTCGCAAGAAGAATGTGAAGAACAACATATATGACAAATATATCATATTATAAACAAGTTATTAGAGATACTAGTTAGAGATATCAGTCTAAAAAAATTAGTTGATCTTGAGAAATCTATTACAAAACAAACAACTGAAGCAAGACAAATAAAAATTACTAGAGTATTTCCACATAAAAGTAATTATATATAGCTTATTTATTATAATAAGTATTTCAATAATTTGCTTCAGTATATTTTTTAACTTTGAGAGTAAAAATTATATGTAGATTCTTGCCAGTGGCTTATAAATCGCCTAGAGGGGCGAAAGATAGTTTGGTGCCATATTGAATTCGCTTTAAAAATTACAGTAAAACTTAAAATGTGAATTTAATTAACATTATTTAGTCAACCAAACTTAGGTTTTCTAATGTTAATGTAAATTTAATGTTTACTAACTGTATTTGAGTTCAAACTGACAAGAATACTTTTTTATTCGGCAGGAGTTTTAAAGTCTTATAAATGCTCCATTTACAACATCACCTTTAAGTTATAATTTTAGTATGTCTTTTATTCTAAAAAAATTCATATAACATTCCAACATATAAGTCTGGGAATAGAGTAGGGAAATATATTATGCATGTAATCCGCTATATTCCCAAACTTTTTGTTAGCCTTATGAATAAACATCTTTATATAGCAGAGAGCTGCAATAATATTATTTACAGGACTCTGTTACGAACCTTGTTATTTATCAAGATTCCTTGCTGAACGCTTTTGAGAATTATATTGATAGAGTGGACATCAGTTTACTAAAAGCGCTTGACAGATCATTAAATTCTGATTAACATGTTTAGGATTATAGAAAGCTCAGTTCTTAGATAAATAAGCTATCTTATTTCGAACACAATGTCTTTGTGTCAACAACTTTATTTCTAATAAGATAAAAGTATTTTTAGAGAAACTTCAAGACTTGTATTATAACCTATTATTCTTTTTCACTTTCTGAAAATGATATTGCTCATTTAATAAAAAATCTAGATTTCTCATGATTGTAGATATTCTTAAGATTTATGAACTCATAAGTTTATGAGGAGATTGTCAGTCCGTTCGGAGCTATACGGTCTTTTTAAGAAGCACTAATTTTAACTTTAAAACACCTTAAAATAAATGTTATAAAATAAGTAAGCATTAATTTTGCTAGAATTTAAATACCCATACTTTCTATCCAATTTCTCGGTAATCCTTTTAAGCTCAAATTTAAAAACTTGAGGCTTAAAAGGATTGAAAAATAGAATAAAAGGTTGCAGTTACATCTATTCTTCTAAAAACAAAAGTTTACGCATGTCCGAGGATTTAAACCAAAAATTAAATTATATGATATAATACTTATAGAGAATATGAATATAAGAATATAAGAATATGCCTTTATAAAACAACTTAAATTCATCTGCAAATATTTTACTCACAAAAAAACTTGTGAGATAATGTATGTAGATAATGTACAATATTATTAGTTCTTTGACAAGTCTAGTACTGCAGAGGTGTTTTTAAATTGTTTAAATATGCCTAGACGTCATTTAGCAGCAGATAACGAGATGTTAAGGGCTGTGGGATGCTTGAGGCTGGAATGCGTCAAATTGATGTAGCCAATCCTATAGGCACCACTCAGAGCGTTATCTCTCGTCTCTGGCGCCGTTATTGGGAGACTCGAATCATACGCAAAACGCATTTGTGTGGACCAAGGGTGACTACTCCTCATATGGATCGATATGTTCAGTTACAAGCTCGAAGAAATCACACATTAACAGCACCACAAATAATAAGTCATCTGCGCTTAGCTCATAATGCGACTGTTTCAAGATATACCATCTGCAGAAGGTTGAGAGAAGGTAAAGCCGAAGATCTTGGTGGTGCCAACCCTCAAATCGAGGGAATTGCGCCAGAGGGAGTCGACTAGCTTGGGCTCACGAACATATCACTTGGGAAAAAAGCAAAATGTTTTATTCACTGTTGAATCTCACTTTGGCTTGTATCCAGATTCTCGAAGAGTACGTGGCAGAAGAAATCGAATCCATAATACACAGGAGGTTCACAGTTACAGAGAAGGCGCAATTATGGTATGGGCAGGAATTTCTTTTGAGAGTCGAATAGAGCTCGTTCTTCTCGATAATTTCTTATCAGCATACCGCTACATTAGAAATATTCTAGAACCTATTGTTTTTTATTTTATTTCCTATTTTATTTTAATGCATGATAATTCCACTCCACACACAGCTAGAATTACACAAAATTTTTTGGAGCAGCAGAACATTTGTATTTTAGACTGACTAGCTCAATCACCTAATCTCTATCCTATATAGCAAGCCTGGGATATGTTTCAGCGAACAGTTCTTCAGTTTCAAAACCGAGATTTGCTGTTTCAAGCTCTTCAACAGTGTTGGATAGCAATTCCCCAATAAGATCAGGATGACTTTATCCTTAACATGAAAATACGTTCTAGAGCCACAATCAATGCACGAGAAGGTCACATTCCCAGGAAAATCAGTATTTTGATATCACATCATAATTAATTTAATACTGGGGTCTCCACTTATCTCCACTTATAATGGTTACAAAAATATTTCATTTTAAAATTTAAAACCACTTTGTGATAAAATTAATTCAGTCTCCCTAGATTTTAAGCATATGTATGTGCGTGTGCATATACGCATTTAAGAAATGGTAACAATTTTGATGAATATTTCTTTATTGTTTTTTTTATTTACACAATTATTATTATCGTCTAAATATGCATTATAAATATTGTTTTATTAGGTTTCTCATAGAACCAAAAATGAAGGGTAAGCCTTGCGAACTTTTAGTATGTGAAGTATTATCTCATAATATGTAATTTTAAAAATATACAAATTCAATTTTATTTTCTTTTCCTTAAATTCATTCTCAACTACTAAAAAAGCCAAGAAGATTTTTTGCTACTTTATATTCGCTGCTCTCCGGAATTGTGTTACCCTCCCAATGTTTATTTATAAAACCGTTCGTTCCCAGCCTTATCTATAAAATATAGAAGCGCAAAATGTCGGAGGTAATGTAGAGACCGACGTCACTTATTATTTCGCTGGCGGAGAATAAAAATACACCTTTAATTATGTAGAGCGTAAGGCCTTTGCTGCTCTCTTATCGACGAGCTGTCAAACTATGCCTTTATGATTGTATATTGAAGATTGCCTTTTATATAATAAAGTGTTCCGAGGAAAGGTTTGACTTTATAGTAAATTGAACTAGCAAAGTAAACCCAGGACAAGGATAATAGATGAATCGTTGGGTATGTATCAAAAAAAATAACCAAAAACATATTGATATTCCCTAAATAATATATTATTACTTATTCCTTATATAAGTTACTAAAATGTAAAAATTCAATTCTAGTAAGAAGGGCTAAGTTCTACTAAAATGGGAAGGGTGTTAAAGAATAGATGTTGGAAAAAATTCCTGTGTGGATTAAAACCCGGATACACGACAACTTCATATATCTACTTAGTTCTGGCTTTGATTTGCGTCCTCTGTCGGCTCTTAAACCTAAGGCTGCTTAATTACAGAGCAACTGGTTCCTGATTGATTACATACTTTCATCATTTGCCAGTTTATTGTGCGCCCCTGCAAGATGATTGAAGTTATATTTCGTACACGCACGAACCAGTCACGAATCAGTACCGTACTTATAAGTGGTGCTTGGTTTAGTTGGAGGCTGGCTTTAGTTTCTCTTGATTTTTCACGTAAAAAAGATGAATGTACAATGTGTGAATATAAAATGAATTTAGAAAGTTTGTACAATTAAAGGTTTATTGAAGGATATCAACAATATTTCAGCAATAAAAATCATTTACATGGAGGACACTGAATGTAATAGATGATTTCATGACTCTATACTCTAATGAAGTAGAAGGTAGTTTTCAGACATCATTTACTAAGTATTTTTAAGAATTTGTAACATTTATGCTTATTAGTTATTCCTTATACTCGACAATTTTTTTTATTTAGATATTATGTCAAAAATTAAAAAAATAGATAAATTTTTTAAACGAATAAATACATTCCTGGCAGATTTCCTTACAGTCTTTGTTCGTCTAGTTGCATAATGTTCTGAGTTGCACCTTACATGCTTAGAAATTTCTTTCCTTTTAATTTTGCTTTTATCACAAAACGACTATAAGCCTATAAATTTGTAGCTTGAGACTCTGGCTATGCCGCTATGCTATCCGCTTCTTCGTTTCTCTGGTATCTAGGCTAGTTAGGTTACTTAACGGAGCTTAATTGGATTAAGAAACAATTTTAACTTTCTACGAACTGGATTTGATATTTCAATTTGAGCAACATAGTGGTTGAATATTATCCTTCTTAAATACAAAATCTTTACCAACTCTCTTCACCTACTTGCTGTGTCTATGGAAACTTACCTGTTAGGAATCTGTGACTCAATATTAAAAAACGATCCTGAGCTTCTATGGTGATACGATTTCTGCGTTCTAACCTGCCAGGTCTCCTTGAGAATAGGTTTCTCCATGCAGAGTGAGTCTCCAGGAAAAGCATCGATGGATTGCGAAAAGAACTATAACTATACCGGAAGTAGTCAACTTTAGGATAATATTATTATTAATAATTAGAAATGATATAAGTCGAGAAGTCATGTTAGACGATTTATTAAATTTTATTTATATTCTTCTTTTTTGACCACCCTGTACTAATATTTATTGAAATTTCATATAAAGTCTAATAAAATTAAATCTTCTCTATAAGAATCCCTAACAAAACATAATGATAAAGGTTTTATTAAAGGAAAGTGATATATAATTATTGTATATCCTGCAAATGTCATTTTTTAACGTAAAAACGTTATGTACGTTGAAAATGTATGAAAAAAAATTATAAGCATTATTAAATATACATCAAAAGTACTTAGATTCTGTTATGGAATTAGAAAATTTAATAGTGTATAGGATGTTCCATTTAAAATAAGGAAGTTGCCATTTACTGTGCTTTTTATAATATTTTACTCGCGTTGTTCCAATAGACTTTAGTTTACTGTTAAATTATTAGATTTTCCCAATTATAGTTTTCCCACAGAAAATCGATGCGGTTCCGGAAACTCACCCTGTAGAACACTTCAGCATATACGTCTGACCTATCTTTCTATAGCTCCATCTTTTACGCTAGGGCCAAATTATAATAAACAATTTATTAGTATAGGTGCAAAAACTACTACAGTTCGATTAGAACTTCTACTAAGTTCATATTTCGTATTTTTCATATTTGCACTATACCTACAGAGGTTGAAAGAAAACTTTTAAAAAAGAAGCTACTGGTCTTTCCTCTATTATCTTTTGCACTTATCAATAAGAAAAACACATGCGCATCTGAAATATCTCGTGGTTTCTTTATACAGGTCTGGAGAACAGCAATCCTCTATTTGAACAGGATAATGATCACCAGGAACAAGAATACCCTGGTAACAAATTGTACTTACAGGTGACAGATTCGTCGACGACTTCTTTTAAAGAAGAAAGTTGATTGATTTTCTTTGACAGTCGATAGACTTTAAGGTTATTTTATTTTTAAGATTATTTCCGAAAATTTTTTATTCTTAAAGACTACCGGCATTTTGAAAAAGTTGACGATTTTTAATTTAGATTAAGTTAGGATAAGTGGATATTGATGTTGTTGTTAAATCTCTTCTGGGCAACTTGAATCGTGCAATTGCTTGTCATTTTTATTTGGAAGGCCCTACCTTCCAGGTTGAAAGACTGGTCCATTTTGCATTGTCAGGGCTCGAACTTGATCTTGTGATAGAATCAGGATTTCGTCAGCGGTAGCTCGGTCATGGGTTCCTCAATGTGAGCTTTGATAATTTGGCAACTATTAGACTCAATACGTGCAGAATTTGAAGAGAGCAATGATCGTATGAACGTCATTCTTCTTTGTAGTAGAAGGTGTTTTCAATAAGGTATTCAGTTTTCTTTAGTAAAGATTTTGATATTACTCTGAGATTTTAAAAGGATCTTTTTAAATGCAGGTATATTTTTATTTCTAGCTTTGCTTTTAATAAATGCACTTTTTTGTCCTGTAATATCAGGAGGCTCTGACCTATCTTTATTACGCTTATCAATTATTTTTTCTTCAATCATCGCATTCCGTTCTTGAATTTTATTAAATAATAGTTTTGCATTTTCCTTATGAGATTGTCTATAATTAGATATGTCATTTAAGCCAAATGGATCCATATTGTTTATGTGACCCTTTATTTTTTTGAAAGGTGTAAATTTTGTAATACAATGAACCGAATTGTTGTAACCTAATACGGAACATTTAATTAGTTGGTCAGCTGTAGGATTATGGTGCTAATCGTTCAAGCATCTAAAATGCCCAAATATAGTAGAGTGAAACCTTTCTACATGGGAATCATGAGTTGCTGTTTTTTGAAGTTGTAAAATGTAATTACATTTTATAAAGTTTGCAAAAATCTTCAACTTCTTTGTTTTTGAATTCGGTTCCTGAATCTATGGCTATTGTTTGGGGTAGACCATAATGGCTTATAAATTGTAAAAGATTTCATACAATAGAGATTTTATTTATTGATTTTAGGGTATAAGCTTGATCATAGCGAGAAAAGTAGTCGATAATGGTTAAATAACTCTCATTTAAAATTTTAAAGGTGTCCATATGAATATCGTCAAAGGGCTTTGAACTTGTAGGGGTCAAGTTATTTTATAATATTAAGCTGCGGTCGTATTTATTTTTTAAACAAGTTTCACAATTATTGACATAGTTTTTAATATCAGCGAGCATTTTTTGCCAATAAAGTCTGTATGAAAGGGCAGTTTCCATTTCGTTTATCCTTTGTGGCATGTTTTAGTTGTATGATAAATTTAAAATTAGATCTACTAAAACTTTAGAACATAAAACAATTTTAAAGGAGGAATTTTTGAATAGATTTTGTAATGTTTCAACGAAATGTTTACTTAATCGTTCATTTCGAAAATAAATAAATAGCATATGTATGTTTAGGGTTATTGTACTCTTTTAAAGAATTAAAATGAGGCGTGGGATCTTTTTCTGAAACTGTTACGTACATACGTTTATTTTCAAATATTTTTTCGGTTTTACATTAAATCTTGTACGGTCCCGGTTGGAATATAAATTTAGTTCTTAAAGGTATTTAACGATCTTTCAGATATGGGTAAATTTAACAGTAGGTTTTTTACTGAAATATGGGCAGTTTCAATGTCATCGGATTGTTCTTGCTTTTAGGTACTATAGGAGTAATATAAATAAGTATAGCGGGAAAATGGTAACGTCTAATTTCGTAAATAATAAAAAAAATTTTTTACGTATTTTATTGAAAGAAGTATACAAAGAACAGATTTACTACTAACAGATACAATGAACAAGCAAGAATACTAAAACTAGGAAAATTACAAGTATTTTTAGGTTGTCTGCTGATTTGATGGTTTTTGTGTAAACAGTTTAAATGGCGAATGGTGCGTAGACAATATCCATGCAACGTAGCTACATAACTGATTATTTTCGTGCTTAGAAACACTTTCTGCATGAAAATATTTTTTCCGTAACTTTACAAATTTACAATTTAAATATTCGTTTCAAAGTTTAAAGCAAAAATGTTATTAAAATAAAATATTTCACTTTCTTTAAAATCTTTTCTATGTAATAACATCGCTATAAAAGCTACATAAATTAAAATTCAATACATTCCTAGAGCGACCATAGCAAAATTCTCTAAAGCTATTCTGATATTGGGAAAATTTTGCGCCAGGCTTTTCAGTTTTACAAACATTTAGTAACAAAAAGCTTAAATTACCGCTACGCTCTGATCCAATATTGGGTTACCGGACACGGTGGATATGCTATACCGATGGTTTAATATGGTTAACTTTTATATATTTAATATTATATAGAAGTTAACTTATGTATAACTGTATAACACGCATATCATTTTTAAGGGTAAACATTTTCTCGGACGATGTATTATACATCGGCTCTATACACATTTTGTTTTGTTTGATTTGTTTTCAGCACTCGGAAGCATCTCGTATCACGAAGTGCACTTGCCCGCATATAAACGTTTTATCTTTAACATAAAATTTCTACAACCTGGAGAACATTTATTTTCAATAAAGGACTGAATATTTAGCAGATAATAATGCAGATATGAAAATCCGGTTTATCACAACAGACTGTCACGGGTTCGGTTGCCTTTACACTGCACTCGGGTGCACTGGAATGAAAATGAAATGGATTCTGTCTGGAAATTCGCTTTTACTTTTTCGTTTGTTTTGTTTTCAGTCGTTTTAAAATAGATAACAAAAGTCTGATAAAAATGTAGTTTCTATTTTGCCATTGAGTTGAAATTGTTACAAAAAGATTTAATTGAAAAAGTTACTAAATGTTTAATCTTTTTTGGTTTAATAATAGTCTTGGTTTTATAATAATTCGGTCTTGCTCCAAATTTATAAAGGATGATATGAGGGCCACATAAAATATGATGAATTAGTCGAGGGCGGTTCTTCAAAATAACAAAATGGATTAATTTCTTGCTATAAACTAAAACCATACGCAACACGTAAAAAGAAAGAAAAGTGTCGTCAGATATAGTTATAGGGAATTATAATGGAATGATCAAAATCAAAAATTAACAGTTTTCACCTAAATATTAGCAAGGTAAAAGAAATATAGATACGAGTACTCGATGAAATTTCATCTAAGCCATATCATCCCAATCATCGGTTTACCGTATATTTAGCTTATACATGAGAAGGGGGGAGAACACTGCTTCTTTTTTTTTTAAGTCTTGACAGGTTGGTTAAGATGCCGAAAATGCGAATCTATTACTGCAACTAATATGACGTTTCCATTTATAAAACTGCCAAGGCCGGGCAACAAAGTAACTCGGTCACATGTTAACAATATCTAAACATTAGATTACTACTAAAATAATTACAAAAAACGCATAACACGCCAATAATTTCTATCTCTTTTTAATTTCATAATCTAATTGTTTGAGTAAGACAGTTAACAACCGGCCTTTGTGCGTGTAAAGTCACGTCACGTGAGCTCACGTGCTATCATGTTAAGTTAACCGTCGCGTGATATTACGCTAGGAGACACACTTGGGTACGCTCACGTTGGACACGTTGTAGTTCATGTTTATACTTAGTGTAGTGATGAAGCGAAATAGAGATTATTCTTCGTAAAGTTCATCAGACTGGGAAGAAGATATAGAAAACGCAGCTGCTTTTATAGTAGCTAATGATGGTATAGAGCGAAGTGATTGGATTCACCAAATAAATCAGCGTAGCGAAGAAGTAGAAGAAATTAATCAATTAGTCCACGAATTATTTAATGAACATCCAGACCGATTTCACATGTATTTTAGAATGACCAAAGAAGAATTTAATTATTTGCATGGACTTATTAAAAATGACATTCAGAAGCAAAATACTCAGCTTAGAAGAGCGATAAGTACCGAAGAAAAATTGGCGGTGTGTTTAAGGTAAGCACTTACCAATAATTGAAATAAATATTTTATTTTGCAAAAAGTATCGCTACACACGTTAAATAACAATAGAAAAGTTTAATGATATTTAGCTAAGTCGACCAGAGACACATAGTTCATATCTAGTAACGTCGGTCTCCATTCCTCGCGAGTTGTCTCTGCTGTAGGGTAGTTGCTTGTTTGTGAAACATTTGTAAATTGCCCATGTCCAGCTTTATCATAGTCCTGCGGCGGGAGAGCCGATTGCATGTTAAGCAGGCCGCACACCTACGATCAAATGTTGCGCCACAAATGCTTTTCTACAAATGTATCGGACAGTATTTAACTCGCGCGTGTTACTTAATTTCGATCCACACACCTAAGATGCATTTGCTACCAAACGGCATTTGAAGCCACACCGCATTTATGTTTACTCCCCGGATAATTAGCCTGTCCGATATTTGTTGCGGCGTGTCGTGTCACGTTTTGAAATAAAAATGAAGGACCATATTACACAAACCATTTTATTTATTCAAGAAGTAGAGAAATATTATATGACCACACTTTGCAGGTAACATTCTATAGTAAGCTTGAAATTTCTCATCATCATTTAATAATAGCTTTAATACTTCAAAATTTCCCTTTTTGGAACAACCATTATTATTAGGTATAAACCCAGTACTGACGTTTTTTTTCGGTTTTGACTTAATAATTACCACACCATAAAATCATCGTCATCAGAAGACGACGACATGGCTACAAATGCGGAACAGAACTAAGCCCTGATTTGCGTGCTTGTACCGCATTTGTGGCAAATGTACAAAATGTTGACCGATATTATGTCGAAAGACAAATGTGGCGCCACCTTTGTAACTTAGGTGTGCGGCCGGCTTTAGAGGATTCTGATGGTGGTCTAGAATATTCATGAGGTGACGGCAAGGGTTGCACAGAATATGACGATGATGACGTAGACTGTCTAGAATTGTCGTGAGGTGAAAACAATGGTTGCAAAGCATATGACGAAGATGGTGCAGGTATTGGAGCACTTTGTGTTTGTGCGCTTCTCAATTCAGTTTGAAGGATTGCAGTGCTCACTGTTATTTTAATTGCAGCTTGTTCGGCTTTTGGTAATTGTTTCGTCATTCTCGTCAAACTTAGGAAAAATATGTCAGTTTCGTTCATATCTTCAAAACATGTATGTTTATTTTGCGCTGTTAATTTCTCTTCGAATTTTCTTTTTCTGAGAGCAGCATTTTGTTCCATTATTGTCGCCATTTTCTCGACTGCAGTTTTTTTTTTGTAAACACGTTTTGTTTCTCTTCATGTGCTCTAACGTTTTAGTATTTTCGGCGAGCAATATATCGTCTTGCGAAGGTGTTTGTTGTTGTATAACTGTATAATATGTTCTTGGTGCCCTTCATTAGCTATATCTTCAGCGTCTGTACTGCGTTCTTGTATTTGCTGTTCGTCTGCGTCAACGTCATCGTAGTTAATTTATCTTTCGTCGGGAACGCGAATTTTATGTTCATTTTGAAACTTCTGCAAATTGCCGCGCGTCCTAAAAACACTTACATAGAATTGTAAATAAGACTCAAAAGTTATTTACCTTCGACCTTCTAAATACGGCAGCGCAAAAATGTCATCTGCTGTTCAAATTTCCATGGCGTAATTTTTTTGGTAGCCTAGCCACTTTGTGTAGACAGGCGTCTATTTCTTGCATTACAGAAACATCGTCTAAGTTTGTCCCATTTTGTCTTGGCGTTGTCCGCTTGAAGTAAAGCCAACGAAATACATATTACACTTTGTTTCAGATTTCTGACAACTGGAAATTCGTTTAGGATTATGGGATTTAATTACAGAATGGGATTCAGTACAGTTCGTGAAATAGTAATCGAAGTGTGTGATGCCATATGGAAAATTTTGGGGCCTATTGTACTGCTAAAACCAACGGAAGAGTAATGGAAGAAGTCGTCAGCTAGATTTAACCAACTGTAGAATTTTCCGAATTGCGTTGCTGCCATAGACGGCAAATACGTTAATATTCAGTGCTCTATTAATGCAGGATTCACATACTACAACTACAAGGGAAGTCATTCGATAGTTCTGTTGGCACTGGTTGATGCAGACTACAAGTTTATTGCCATTGACGTTGGCTCCTACGGCAGGAATAGCGATGGCGGCATATTAGAAAAGTCCGATATTGGAAAAATGCTTGAGAACAGAACACTGAACATGCCAGAACACTCTCCACTTGAACCAAATGGACCACCTCAGCCTCATGTCATCGTGGCTGATGAAGCATGCCCACTGAAAACATACTTGCTTCATCCATACAGCAAATATCACTTACAAGGAAATGTTGTGTTCCGATGCATACGAACCTGATAATGTCACTTTAAATATGCCAGATGCTGCCTTTCAGTATCTTGACGGAATGAGACGGAATTGCACTAATGACGCTTTTAGAGTTCGAGAAGCTTATACAGAATTTTTCAATTCACCTTCGGGTAGCGTACCTTGGCAGATAGATATATGGTTAGCAGAGGCAGAGTAGACCGTGATAACAATTAAATATCTACAGCATGGCACTTTCTAATAGAATAAATTGGTAAAAAATTAAGGACTAATACGTGATCAAAATTCATTAATTTCATTAGAAAGTTCCACTCTGTATATACTGTGTATGTGGTCTGCTAATGCGTTTATACATATTAATAATAAAAGAACAAAATCACTGAATTTACCTGTTATTTGTAAGTGTCTACCAATTTCTTCCCAAGCTTCTTGCCGAATCGTCTGGTCCCTATACTCGGCTGATGAGTGATTGGATAGCACTCCATGATTTCTTACAAGTTCAATTAACTTCTCGTCCATTTTTCATATACTTATATGATTTTTTTACACCAAAACCTGTGTCAAAACACTAATTGTAATGTCACGTTCCACTACAAAATGCAAATTGGCGGGATAACAGAGGCGTGCTATCATGTGAGAGCAAACGAACGCGCCGTGAACACGTGAGGTGACAACAGTGTGATTCTGATACATAAAATTCTACGCGTAAATGGACTTGCACATACTATGCAAGTCACGTGATAACACGTGAGCTCACGTGACGTGATGATAGTCTGTTTCCGCCTTAAGAAACACACGTTTTTTTGTTATCTTGAGTTGTAATAAGATTATTTTTAAGTATCAGTAATCATATATTTAAAATAAATAAGTTTCAAAGGCACATTCATGGTGATAATTATTGATAATATCCTACACGTATGTAGAAGCTGATAAATTGAGCTATCGGGGGAACAAACAAAATCCATGAAAACCACCATTTGTAAGACTGGAAAATAAGTCATTAACTTCAATAATTAAGAAAGTTGTTTAACAATAATTTTAAAACAGCCCAATAATATGATCTAACTTAATCTAAAAAGAGAGCTTTCCGCTATATTTTTTAAATCTACCGAGATTAAATATGAGCCCAAGAGGCTTTCTACTCGCATGTCAAATCAGAAAAAAACGAGAAATTCTTAGTTGCGATATATCTCACGTAATTTATTAACATTTACTCTCCATTTTTATAAAAAAATACGAACTATACGAATCTTAAGAAACCGTATCATGGCCGGACCGATGTTTTATAACTTAAGTAATTTTATGAGCCACGAATACGGCACTGAGTCAAAAGCTTTTTGTAGATCCAAGCCATCGATATATTTCTTCTTTTAATTTTGGCTTGTATAATTATGATAATGCTAATAAAAGCAATACTTTACAGCCTCGAGCTTTCTTTTCATTCATTCTATTGGCAGGCCAAGATTTGATTATCTGAGATTTTGGTATCCAAGATATATATCAAATATCTTATAGATAGCAGGCAAGCATGTAATTGGCCTATAATTTTTGAGCTTTATGTGATTTTTGGTTTTAGCGAGCATATATGTAGCTCCTATATGTACCTAGTGTAAAAAACTTTGAAATTGTGGTCAGGTATTTTATAGCTGTCTGGACCATGCCTGTTTACCCAAGCTTTTCATGGAAGGTTTTTCCTCCGGCGTTGAAGGTTTTGTGGTTCCAGTTCGCAGCCACGGGCTACTTATTTACTTCACATACTCTGCACTGTGCACATTACGCTTATCAGAGGAGCGTATTAGCGTCATGTTATTATTATATTATATAATTTATATTAAAGATACTCTCAGTTTTGTAATTGTAGCCTTTCTTGGTCTTTTGAAAGCTTTTTATAACTTAAGGGCGGGTGTTTTAGAATCCTTAAATACGGAAAAGCAATTTGCTGTAGCTAAGAATTTTAATATAAATTTTTTAGACAGTATAGGTACAACTGGACCGCTAAACACAATGCGTCACAACTTATACCAGACAATCTTTGACCCAACTTGGGAAAACAGCTGTCTTGATAATATTTTCTGGGATGCAGATCCTGGCTCTCTGGGATCATCATAAGAGACCAGCCATCTTTAGAAGGGATCTTGTTTTCTCATCACATTATCATTTCATATTTTTGCAGATTTTTTTCAGTTTTGTTGTTTATCTTGGAAACAATTAAACGATAGTCAACGCGAGTCCGGTAAAAGTTGTAATTTGACGTTGCCAATAAATAAGGTGTGTTCCTGGCGTAAGTGTGACTCAGAGAGAAGTCTCCCTGGGTTCCATTATATTATTACTATTATTATTATTATTAATATTATTATTATTTTTATTATTACTGTTAAAACCTCCAATACTACATATCGATTCATCTACTCTATTAGATGGGTGAGCTCAAATACCTACAAATGATATTACTTATCTAAAATTTCCATGATAATAATTAATTTAAAAAAAAGCACACTTTGATTAAAAAAATATTTGTAACCCTTACATATCACTTTTGTTCAATTCAAAAGGAAAAATAAGCATCATAATCAATCCTATTTGTCTACTATATTAAAGTAGAAATGCTTCGATAAATTCCTATTGCCTTTAATGATATTTCTTTTGTACCTTAAAAGCCTATTGCGAAAATTTAGACCGATTCCTTTTGTGGCTATTGAAAATTGGTTAATTGTATAGTATAGATTGCCGTTCGGGTAGCTTTGAGCTTCCTACATTACAATGCCAGAAAAAACGATTGATTTATTTTCTTTAATGGATTTTTTGGGGCTATTGTATTCAAACTAGAGAAAAACTTAAATTTCTTTAAATTAACTAGTCCCTATTATAGCGACTTCATGCCAAAGGTCATCGCAGTCTCCTCTGGATTGCGAAGAATCAGTTAACCCAAATATCTAAAATCAAAAGGAATAAGCTCTTTGGGAACTCCTTCAAAAATATGTATATAAAGGATGATATATAAAGGATTCCTAACAGGATTTTCCTTGTTCCTGTTAGGAATCCTTTGTATAGTTTTTTTTTTAATACAGCTACATGTATCTTAACAATAAACTTAACAAGGCTAAACAATAAAGCTAAGCCCCTCCCATTTGACGTTGACAGCAAGTAGAATATATCCGGCAAACTATTGGATGATATGTAAAATAGACAGCAGTAGTGATTTGTACTAATTTCATAGATGGCTTTATATTTTCGATTAGATTTCTCGAGATTATTCCTGTGATTGATACAATGATTAAATCAGTCTACTTTTATTTAATGTTAAAATATTTTAGTATAACTTGATAAAGTAAAGCTGCCAAAATCTGAAGCCGCCAAGATAAAAATATGAAGCAAACATTGGAACTTTTAAGGAAAAGTAATCTTAAACCAAACCTAATTTTATTATTGCAATCCCTAAAAAGTTGTTGTTCGTGAAAGCAATATCAAAGAGAGTTCAAATTTAAATTATAATACTAACTGACTAGAACTAACGCAGTATCAGATCAATATTACCCTTCAAAATGCTTGACCTAAATAAAGAAACACATAATATAAAATTACACAAGATTAAAATTCACAGTTATAGAACTCATCGACACTTTAGAACGCTCTACTTATCAAAAAAACACATAACATTTAAATGCTCTTACAGACTTTTCTTTAATTAAATTAGGCAGTTTGTTAAATAGATTTACTGTAATAAACTCTGGTCTGTTTTGGCATTTTTCTAAGCGGCAGTATTTTGGGACATAATTGGCATTCCACCGGAACCAGACAGAGGACCGATACATGGTGAGGCAGATGTTTGTCCATTGGCCTTTACAACCTGCCAGCGATCCAGCAAGTACCTGGAAATGAGCCCAATGGCACTATCATTAAAATTATAATATTTGAGATTTTGTAGTAATAGTTTATGAGACATACAATCAAAAACCTTACTAAGGTCGCAGAATAAGCCAGATAGAAAGAGTCTGTCCTCACAACCATTAGTGATGTTATGCAGTAGTTCAAGTACAGCATGTATAGTATTTTTGCCCCGTCTAAAACCGAATTGGCACTCAGAAAATAATTTGTTAGATTCAAAAAAGGCAAATTACGACGTGATTTGCCATTACTTTCTCAAAGAACTTCGAAATAATGAGAAGCAAGGAGATGAGCCCTATAGTTGTTAACAGCATTTTTATTTCCTTTTTTAAAAACTTGAGTTAGTAAATCTTTTTTTAAGCAGGATGGAAAAATGTGTTCGGATGTATTAAGATTAATTAGTCAATGGCATTACAATATTGTTTTTAATTGATAAAATAATTTGTACACTTAACCCATAAATATCACAACTTTTTTTGATTTTTATATTATCTGTAATTTCCGTAACAATATTAAAACTTACTTCTTCAAAGCTAAAGTTATTACAGACAATATTTAATCTGGCTGGGTGTATGAGAGGATCAAAGTCACTCCTCGGAAGATCTTTAAGAAGCGTTTCTGCAAAACCTGCAAAACAAAATAGTTAAATTCCTCAGAAATCAAAGAACACTTCAATTCATTAGGCCTCTGATTCCGTTTAGCATTCACAATATTCCACATTGACTTAGTTGGATTTTTTGAAGTTTTTATAGCTCGATCATTTCAAACTTGTTTTGCTTCTTTTATTGCATTTTTACAATTTTTTTTAAATCCTTATAGAAAACCAGCCTACTCTATTTAGTTGGTCTGGCCTTTTCGAGAATATTTTTTCTGGAAATGAGTCATGGAAAGAATCCTTCAGAATAGAAATAAATGTATTACATTTATTTCTAGCACTCATTGCCCCTTCTTGGTAAAATCTTATGAAGCGTTTTCAATTCGCAGGAAAAACTCATTCATACCTCTCTGAGTGCTAGGTCTGTGCATACCCTCAAAACACTCCACTGTAGGCTTGTCAGCAAGTTTGCTGCCAACTACTTGTCCCTGATGATTTGAAATATCCTAGTTAACTATTGTTGTCAAGGCAGGAAACCCACGAGTCGGTTCGGAAATCAGCCTTCGAAACCCATAACTTGAAAGTAAGTCAATGACTGTTCGGGAATCAGAGTCTCCTACCTCATTGCCTATTCCGAACGACACATTGAAGTCCCCCACCAGAACAACACGCTCCCGATGTCCAAACGGACAGATTGCATCCTCCACAGCTGCCTCTAAGAAAACAGCCAAGTTTCCTCTGGGAGCTCTGTACAAGCATATTTCTTGCTTGTACTACAATTAAATCAGGCTTATTAGTACACTGTGTCCCATTTTGGATGAGACTGCAGGGTATCTCTGTCATTTTTTAAGATAGATCTTTGCGGTTTTCGCGACCCTGTATCACTTTTTTGTAAAACTTTTAAAGCCACAAACAGAAATATTCTAACTACTTTTGTTCCTGAAATACAGGGTGAAAACGAAAATGTTCACTTTTGGAGATGTTATTATTCCTCAGGCCCTGTATAAGATAGAATAAAAATGAAAACTACTTATAATAGATATTTTTACATAAAAGTCAGTGGCGTATTAAATTTTTTTTTCCAATGCACTGTTTTTAAGATTGGGCACAAACTTGGTATTTTTTAAATGGAACACCCTGTATATTTTAACGTCAAATTTTTGCATTTTTTTTTCTGAATACATTGATGTATCACAACCTATTCTTTAGTAAATTTTAGCTTCAAAAATCAGAAAAATCCATATTTATTTTTGTTTTTAATAGTAGGCCATGAATTCTTACACACATGCATTTAATTATTACTTTTTTAAAACGCCATGTGATTTAAACCTGTTTATTTAACTATATTTTAAACATTAACTTAAAATATTAATATAAACATAAAAATGTTAAAAACAAAAAAAAATATATCGGACCAGGTTTAACATTAAAAACTAATTAGTAATTACAAGAATCAAATTAGAAAATTAATTACAAAAACCAAAAAAAAAACAACAAATATAAATTTAATAAAACTGTTCAAACTGCTGTCCATTTTGTCTTATACAAAAACCACATACAGTCTGTATTCGTCTTAAGGCATTTAAAATTATAAACGGTTGCCTTTGTAAGTTTATGAATGCTTCTTCAGTTGTCGCTCGGAGTTCATTTATATTATTATGCCGATTTGCATAAATTTTATTTTTTAAGTACGACCATACAAAAAAGTCCAAAACACTTAAGTCCGGTGACCTCGGGGGCCATCTGATTGGCCCGTGTGTGCCAATCCAACGTCTATCAAAATGGGCACTTAAATATTCTCTAACTACCCTTGAATTATGAGCGGGCGCTCCATCTTGCTGGAAATATATTTGATGTCGCTGGGCTAAAGGTATGTCCTCCAGCAACTCTGGCAAATTATTTTGCAATATATTTAGATATCGTTGGGCAGTTAAGCTACCCTCAAAAATTGTATATACAATTTTAGTGCCCAATACAAAACAGGAAACACTAAAACCAAATCGGCCTTGTTGCTGTCGTTCAAAAGTAATATTGTTGGTTTTCTTGATACCAATGTCTGGTATTTTGCCTATTAAATATGCCACTACTGCTTATATGGGATTCGTCAGACCATATTACCTTTTTTACAAAATCCGGATCTTCATTAGTTTTGGTTAAAAACCAATTAGAAAATTCCAGTCGTTTAAACGGATCGTCAGGATGCAATTCTTGAATAATATTTATCTTATACGGTTTAAATTGATGCTTTTTTAAAATTTTTTGCACTTTTGTTTTGGAAACTCCTATCTCTTCCTCTATCTTTCTACAGGAAATTTGGGGTCTTGCTTCCACACACGCTAAAACATTAATTTCGCCAGCTTCATTTCTATCAACATGGGGTTGCCTAGGTTTTGAATAGCAGCCATAATTTAAAAGATTAGATTTTAACCGGAATACCGTAGCTCGAGATGGCTGACGTCTTTCTGGAAACCTAATAAGATCTTTTTTATTTTTTGAATTTTGTAACAAAATAAAATAAGCTAGAGCTTTACCTATTTAAATATAATTGCTGCGCCGCTTCGACATTTTCGTTAGAAAGGTTTAAACATTTTATAATATCATACTTTTCAAAATTTTGGAATTCCATATTTTCACCGTCAGCCATCATTATTGATATGTATTGAGTCTGTTTGTGACTTAGTTTCCATGAATGCAATAAACAAAACATTTTTTTATGCATGTGTCAAAGAATTCATGGCCTACTATTAAAAAAATAAACATAAATATGGATTTTTCTAATTCTTTGAGCTAAAATTTATCAAAGATTAGGTTGTGATACATCAATGTATTCAGAAAAAAAATGCAAAAATTTGACGTTAAAATATACAGGGTGTTCCATTTAAAAAATACCAAGTTTGTGCCCAATCTTAAAAACAGTGCATTGGGAAAAAAAATTAAATACGCCACTGACTTTTATGTAAAAATATCTATTATAAGCAGTTTTCATTTTTATTCTATCTTATACAGGGCCTGAGAAATAATAACATCTCCAAAAGTGAACATTTCCGTTTTCACCCTGTATTTCAGGAACAAAAGTAGTTAGAATATGTCTGTTTGTGTCTTTAAAAGTTTTACAAAAAAGTGATACAGGGTCGCGAAAACCGCAAAGCTCTATCTTAAAAAATGACAGAGATACCCTGCAGTCTCATCCAAAATGGGACACAGTGTACTTTTTCGTTGATCTGTAAGTACTATTCGTTCCTCGTCGAATTCGTTCTCGTCATTTTCAAGTACTGACACCGACGCATAGTTGTAATATGGTACTTTATATGTTTCCAAAAATTAAGTTTTTCTAATACCTCTTCGTGGAATAGTCTAGCGACTAGAATCGTTTCGCTGTTTACATAGGCGAAAATGTCTAACAACCTTCTGTTATATGTTGATAAATTTAGATGTTGACAGAGTAAACTTCCAGAAAGTACAGCCTCAAATTTTCACATTTTAAAATTTTTATAGCGAAAATACTCCATGAAGAGCTAACGTAATGGTTTTATAAAATTTAGATCTCCTGATTTGAGATATTCTCGGACACAAGAAACTTAAAAACAAAATAGATGTAATAAATGTAGACTAATACTAATTATTCAGTTAATGACTGACTAGGCACGCACCTCTAAGACATTGTAAAGAAATAATTCCAAATACATTTGGACATGAAGCGGCGAGAGTGCACATTATTATAATTAATTTTAGACTATTCGGTTAGCAGTCCTAGTTTCTTCTCGAATTTCTTTGTTATGTTGTTGGTTTTTTTGTTTTACTCCCGAGAAATCAACTTATTTAATATTATTATATATCTGAGATTCAACATAACCTCCAACAATATGTTACTTTAATCCATTTAGGTAAATATATATAAACTCACTACTAAGAGCGGATTCCGTGTACTATTCAATTCCACATGTCGTATACTCCATTTTCTTATTTTGTATTTCGCGCACCGTTTGCTTCTAGCTCGCTACAAAGACGACACCTCTAGTCAGTTGTACAGTGCTTTCATTTCATAACGAACCACCCTTAATCACTTCTTAAAAAAAAACACGTCAATTTAGATATACAGGAGGACGTTTAATTTTATATTTGACAAAGTTCTACTAATCACCTCCAGCTAACCTCACACATTAGTTTTTGCTTGATGTTGTGTATGCTTCGGATTTACATAAGAAAAAAAGAAGCTATGCAATAGATATTAGAAACTATGCAAAGACCACATGATAAAATTTTGGCTTAACATTTTACATGGCATCATCATATTCAAAGTATTGCTGGATTGCTGCATTATTAGTAAAAGTGGTTCCGATTGAAAGTATTACCCAGTCTAAAAGTATTTGACCATTATCAATCAAATTTATCATAGTTTGGCAAAATTCAAATCTACGATTAGGATTGCCTCTAGCAGCTCTTGAACTGGTTTCATTGTAAAGGGTCTTTTTCCTGCTGACTTAGGCATTTTCAAAACTGTTTTGCGACTTACATCATAATCCTGAAATATTTATCTAGACCCAGTGATAGGTGATTCTTCATAACTCAGTAAAATATCCAATTTTATATCCTTGCTTACCGATAATTATTTTTGGCTAGGGATACTTCTTTATTACTATATTACTTTCACACTACGTTGACTCAGTGGGGGCAAATCAGGATGAATTTCTAGAAATAGCGCCGCAACTTCATTTTAAATATGCATTTAACGTCGGGATATTTTGTTTTAAATTTTTATACCGCTAAACAGTTTTCTTCAATTTAAAGTCAATAGTTAATTTATTATAAAAAGTACACTATCAATTTCCTTTTTAAAAGAACTTTTCAACAAGGAGCCACAAGTGACAATAATCCCATTTAAAAAAATTAAGTAGGGCTGGAAAAAATATTAGTAGCGTTTCTTTGGCGATTGAATTTCTATCCAATATTTTTTGATAACAATTAAACTGTTCACGAATATTTTAAATTTGTATAAACGTACTAGAATTAATATGACTATTTCCTACTGAAAATAAAAATGTTGACGAAAGAATCTACTTTCGGCAAGATGGTGCACCTCTCCTCATTATGCTGCTAATGTACGAAAATTTTTTGATAATTTCTTCCGCAAGAAATGGATTAGTAGTTACCTTTGTAGTTACCTTGAAGTCGAATCAGTAAGTCTATGCTAAAAGACTCAAAAATCATTAAACAACTAAAACATAGGATTAGAAACGAAATTTGATTAATTACTCCGAATGTTTTAAGACGCTTACAAACAGAATTCTATCATCGATTAGGCCGACAATTTTAAATAGTTGCTTAAGTAATAAACAGTTCTTTTTTTACAAAGAAATTATATATTATTAATTTTCATCATCTTTTAAAATTTAAATTGTAACAGTATTTTTGCGTTTTTCTAATTTTTTTCTTTATATATACAGATTTGGAATCGATCATAATGCATAAAGGCGAAATATGGCAAGGCGCATGCATACATTTTGTACAAAAATATCTTGCATAAATAACAGTATCGACAATTTGGAGCAACTGTTAAAAATGAAGAATGCCAGTGAAATAAATGACAGAATAATAAAAAAAATAAAAATCTGTACGGTTAGATATAGATTTTAAGATGGTTTTAGGTTCTATCCAAATATACCCCAATAAGTAATCCAATTTTAAAAGCAAATTTTATCCAAGGGATTACACCGAGAGCCGACAATACAATTCTATAAGCACCATCAAAACTTAAAACATATGTGAAGAAAGGAAAATCAACATGTTATTATTCCCTGGAAAATAATAACTAATTTTATTTTAGTATATTATATATGTAATTTTATATGTATACAAGGTGTTTATTTTAATGTAATCACGCACATAACTCTTTAAAAACGAATGATATGAAAAACTTACCTCTACAAAAGTTTGAATGTACGATGAGGGAAATCTTCATGTCGAATACACATTCAGAAAAATCCTTACGCTTGTAATAGTAATAATATAATACATATGTTTTAATACTGTTTAATATACAAATATATACATGTATATTGAACATTGTTGGTAGCCTTGACAAGGTATAAGGCTTAAAAAACTACTAAATATATATTTTATTTAATATATACGAGGGCGGTTCCCTTACGAATTGGATTCCTTAGCTGTTGAAGTTGGAACAAGAATTCTCGCCGAAGTTTGTCGCCGCTTGGTGACGCGAGAACAGGTAGAGTGGGAGGGTTTTTAAACGCAAATCTTTACTACAGGCAAGACATGGGTACACTACTTCACTCCCGAAAGCAAGCTGTCTTCTAAAGTGCGTAGGAAGAAGGAGGAGGAGTGATAGTCAAAGCAAAGATAAGCAGGTCTGCGGTTAAGGTTAGGAAATCCGTATTCTGGGATCGGCGCGGCGAGCTCTACGTCTACTTCCTGGGTACCCAATGTTCCATCAATGCTGCATACTACTCTAATCTTCTGAAAAAAAAATAAAACCCGCTTCTCGCTCAAAAAGGACGAGCATTCCAGCGTGAAATGCGATTCTTTTCCATGATAACGCGCACCTTCATACCGCGTGTGTGACGCTCGATATAATATCGAATCAGGGTGGGAGATACTGAAATAACTTCTCTACAGTCCGGATTTATCACCCTGCAATTACCATATGTTTGGACCACTGAAAGAAGCCCTCGGAGGTCATAGACTTAATACCAACGACGAGGTCGAGGAGTAAACCGGCTCGCTCACTACGTTAAAGATAAGCTCCAGACTAATGCTTTTATTCGATGTTTTCCCTTCACGCAAAATAAAGACAGTGTGAACTCCAGCTTTAAAGTCGGTGTCCAAAACAAGGATTTTTTTAGCCAGCTAAAAGAGACGAACGTATGGCCGGCTGGTGCTCTAGTGGATAAACGGAGGATGGGTCCATTACCACCGTTAAATTCTCCATCCGCAGCTAATAAAACCTTAAGTCCCAAACCTGTCTCAAATCAGCTGAATATGCTTCAAATTGGTTCAGATAAAGATGCGATACCTGCATCTAACTCATTTGGGCAAGAAAATGTCAGCTTCAAACTTGTGGAAAAGGCCAAGGATGATGATGGACTGCATAATATGGACCCGATGACTCCTCCAGTAGTGTGACTATCCCAAAAATCTGATGCGGAAAATGGACGGTACCTGTTGGCTAGACTGAGAGACCCCACCATCTTAAAAACTCTTAGGCTCTACTTGGCATACCTCTATGACTAGCCTTCCAACGTCTGTCTCGAAGGCCACACCAAGACCATACCCAGTGTCAAGCTAATGCTAGCTTCAGAGGGCCTACCTACTAACATAGACTCCCTCCGACGCTTGTTATCCGTTTCCACGACGTCTATGGAATTGGTGCAGCCGTGCAAGTGGAAGAAGACCTCTCCGCTTTTGGATCCTTCTTTTCTTCAGAAAAAAATTAAAGGCTTTAAAAAATACGAGAAAGTTAATCTAATTATTTTTTCAGTGGTTCCTCATCTAGGAACAAAAATGTTTAAATAACGTGACGCGATCACAGGATCAAGCACCCTCTGATAAATCGGATGATAGCAAGCTTAGCGTATTTCTTCTTAACATTCAGTCCTTAAGACACAAAACTAATGAATTATTTCTTTTATTAGAAGAGCTAAATTTTCCAGAAATAGTTGCTATAACCGAATACTGGCTACACATTGATGAACCTGTTTTTGTTCAAAATTACACTACAATAGCAAGATTTAATAGAACTAATTTATCTCATGGGGGCACTATGATTATGTCTATAAACAACGATTTTTCACCGGTAACTAAGTTTGATATTTTTTATCAGAAAAAGTATTTGAATTTTCCATAGTTTACCATAAAACATACGACCTCTATATTATTTGTGTATATAGAACACCTGACGTTGACTTTTGAACAAACTTTCCTTCAAAAACTACTAATCTTGCTAGAATCCTTGCCCTTAAAAGGTAAATTAATTTTGTGTGGCGACCTTAATATTGATTTTTCCAGTGTGTGTGCTGCTCAAGAATCTCGTCACTCTATTTTCATCTCAATGGGTATAGTAATGCAGATTAACTTTCCTACCAGAATAACTAGAAATAGTTCTAGTACCATCGACTATGTCGTGTCATCTTTTGCTCCTGACTTCGTAGATTGTACGGTTTTTAATTCCAGATTTTCTGATCATGAAGCTGCATTAATTAAATTTTCCATAAATTCTAAAGGCAAAAACACGTTACGTAAATTACGCCGTGTTTTTGGCAAAAATATTTTTTTACAATTCAAGAACTTATGCCAAACGGCTGATTGGGATTTTCTTTCTGACGATATAGATAGTGAATTTTCTAGTTTTATAAAGTCTTTATCAAGTATTGCAGATAAGTCGTTTCCTCTTAGACCTATCAAAATTAAACATCATAAGCCATGGACCACTAAAGGCTTACGTGTTTCTGCAAAAAACATGCGCTCATTATCACACCTGAAAGAATTTACAGACAGCGTATTTTTTCATAACTATGTCAAGCTTTATAGAAAAATGTACCATAAGACTATAAAAGCTGCAAAAGATATTTATTATACTAAAAGGATGATCGAATCAAGTAATGTTGCCAAAGAAACATGGTCTATTGTAAATGAATTAAGAAATAAGACTTCTTCATCTAGCACTATCCCTACTTCACCTGAGGCCCTTAATCACTACTTTGTTAATGTAGCTAAAAATCTAATGGCTACCATAACACCTTCTCACGATCCTCGTTCGTATCTCCCAAATGAAAATGTACACAGCTTCTTTTTTACCCCCATTGTATCCCCCACCAACAGAGCTTCAAACTACAATAAATGAAATAAAAAACAAATTATCATCTGGTACAGATGGGCTCACTCTCAAATGTTTTCCAATCTGCCAAATTGCACCATAATCCATCTAACAAACTTAATTAACAAGTCATTCCAAAATGGAGTCTTTCCTACCTGCCTTAAGACTGCAATAATTATTCCTTTGCATAAGGGAAGAGATAAACAACAAGCTTCAAACTATCGCCCAATCGCACTCCTTCCCACTTTATCAAAGATCATTAAACGATTGGTTAAAAAAAGGCTCTTATCGTTTCTGTTTAAATATAAAATTCTTATTCCTCACCAATTTGGATTCTTGAGTAACAAGTGCACAAATGATGCTATGTTTTCTCTCTTTAATAGTGTTTACACCAGTATAAATAATAATCATTCAACAGCAACAATTTTCTGTGATTTCTCCAAGGCTTTTGATTGTGTAAGCCATAACATCTCAGTTGAAAAATTGAATCACTATGGGTTCAGAGGAACGCCCCTTGAGTGGTTTAAATCGTATCTCAGTTACAGAAATCAGCTTGTAAAGGTTGATACGACGAAGTCTTCTTGCAAACCAATAGAATGTGGGGTACCTCAAGGTTCAGTCCTGGGCCCTTTTTTGTTTCTGATCTTTATAAATGACATGGCCAATCTTACCATCAGTGGCAAAATCTGTCTTTTTGCTGACGATACTAGCTTTACATGGAGCAATCCGGATGCTAGGGCACTACATGCTACTATTTCTAATGACTTAATTACCATTAAATCGTGGTGCGATTCTAATCTTCTGTGCCTAAATGTCTCAAAAACTAAAGTCTTATCATATAAAACTACTATTCAACCCTTTGTACTTAACAACACCAGTTTGGACGTCGTTGAATCTGTGAAGTTCTTGGGACTTAATGTTGACTACTCCCTGAAATAGGACTAGCATATTGATGCCTTATATAAAAAATTAAGTTCATCATGTTTTAATTCATCATGTTTTAATCCTTAAGATCAGTTTCCAGGGAATTACGTTTTTAAACATCAAGAACAGTTAATTATGCCCTTTTTGAGTCACATCTACGTTACGCCCTTTCATTCTGGGGCACATGCAGTGTGACTCAATTTGAGCGCATCTTTAAACTCCAAAAGAGAGCAGTTCGGTATCTGCTTGGACTTAATAGCAGAGCTCACTGTCAAGAAATCTTTAAAAAATATAAGATACTTACTCTTCCCTCTTTATTCATATTGGAATCTATTTGCTTAGTACGCAAACATTAGTCAGAAATGCCAAGTAGGCCGTCTCACAATTATTCACTTCGCAACGCAGTGCATGATCTTTATCTGCAAACCCCTCGGTCCGAGTTAGTAAGAAGCTGTATTCTATACAGAGCCAAAAAGATGCATAATCATTTGCCTTTGGAAATTAAATCAATTACTTCTTTTCCTCGTTTTTATAATGCTTTGAAGGCGTACATTCTGGAATTTTTTTCTAGGATAACTTTTTGGGTATCACACATAATACACACATCACAATAGAGAATATATTAGTTTTTTTTTTTTTTTAGTAAATAAATTGCACTTTCATTCTGTATTTAATTAATTTACTGTTATTGACTATTGTGTTTATTTTTATTGACATTTTATACATCATGATGTTGTATATTGATCAGGTACACTGTTTTTGTACAGTTTTGCATGTATTTATTTTGTTTGTATATTTATTTTTATTTTTTTATTTTGTGTGTTTTATTTTTATATGTTTTTTTTGTATCAGCTTTGTCTACAAAATTTTGTAATTTTTTGACAATAAAGCATGTGATTGATTGATTGATTGAGTTCGTGTGCACGGCTGTCCGAGTTGCCCAAGGGATTCTTTAATCCCGACACCAAAAGCTTCCGGAAACGAGGACAAAATGTGTAACAAGTGAGGGGCAGTACGTAGAAAAACTGTAAATTTTTTAGATAGCAAATAAACGTGTCAGATCATTTGTCTCGACCATATTTGGGTTTCCCTCCTATAATATCCGTTCTTTTTTAATTCTTTTTTTGGTTCAAACACAGCTGAGGTTGAGGTCATTTTTCAGGATTATGCCTTAGCAATTTCAAGCTCACCACGCAAATAACTCTGTAAAAGCGAGTTAGATCTAAAGTCATTTAAAAATTATTGCAATTTTTTTAAATATAGAAACCCCTTATTTCTTATGACGAATTTAGAAAGTTTTATATTATTCAACTCTTTATATTGTCGCAAAACAGGCTGAATGAAACAAACTATACTTAACTCAAGGTCGTTAAAAAATGGTTTATTTGGATTTAATAAGAAATTGGGCCAACAACGAATTTATATTATCCTCCGTTTTAGAATTCTACCTTAAATAAGAAAATCGATTCTGAGGGTTTTTAATGAAGGACTTTTAGACATAGTTTTTGTTTTGCAAAAAAAAGTAATGCGATTTGTAGATAGCATAAATTAAAGGAATTCTTAAAAGAAAGTTTTATTTTTTTTAAAAGAAAGTTTAATAAGCCTTGTCCGCCTTTAGAATTCTATTTCTCACTATAATAATCCTAAGAATCTCAATTTGTTCGAGCTGATTTAAAATAGGTAAGAGAAAGTCGCGTTTGTAGAGACTAGAAAAAAAAATTGCGATCGTAACATTGTTATCTATTTTCTACTTACATTGTATAGTGCACTCAGCGGTAAAAGTGGTTTCCCGCCGTCTCGTGCCTTCGTAAAATATTTAATTGGCTTTTCGGTCAGCTTTTACACGTTTTCATTATAGCGAACTGGCATTTTATCGTTTTTCTTCAGATTACATTCAAAGAAAATATGTGTAACATTAGCCATCAAAACAATAATACTAAAACAGCCATGTGTAGTGTATTATACAATTTTGATCTAGAATTAAATAAAGAGTAGGAATTTGGTAAAATATAAAGGGCGTTCTATTTAAAAAAACTTACTTGACAATGAAAACTTTGTTTTTCAGACACTCTGTACATTTATCAATACTGATAAATGTACAGAGTGTCTGAATCTTTATCCTAACTTTTTTTTCATATCATATATAGGGGTGAACAAATAATCGTGTGTAAACAGAGTTGGGACACCCTGTATACATGAAAGAAAGAAGCACAAGAATCAAATCTCAAACTAAAATATTCTTTTAATATGTATAAAAATACGTAATTATCCTTAGAACATTGAAAGGCTAGAACTAGCATTACCGTGGAACTATAGGCAGTTTGTTTGCTTGCAACATCTCTAATGCAATGATGCCAAATGCTTATGTAGAAATGGCAAAAAAACACACTTTATATTAAATTTTACAGTTATACTTATTTTCACAGGTGCAAAACAATACTATTCCTCTTTAGTAAAATATGAAGCATGTTTTTTTATATGATAAGATGCTGTATAAAGAAGTCAACTTTCAAAGTTCAACGTAGATGACGTATATTAAAGAAAAATGCAACAACATCGCGACGCCGCTTGATCGCATTGTTGATTCATGACACAGGTAATATTTACCAGTGACGTCGTCAAAAAATATTTACACGATAAATTTTTATTATTAATAGATTATGCTTTAAATTATAAACAATATTACCGTTTATGAACTTATTTCTTAAGTTTTTATTATTCTACGTTTATCACGACGGTTGTCCCTTGATATGTTATGACAATATCGGTATTTACTTGTGAAAGAACGGCTTAAATCGCCTTTTTTCCATGGTGCGGCACGAGTTTTTTTCTACCGTAACAGTTCACAAAAACACTGAAATGCGTCCTTTTTCAATCATAAACTGAAGAAAAAAACACTCAACTTCGCAAATGCCTAATGTAAAACACAAAGCCGTTTGTCAAAATGACATTTTGTAAGATGACATCAGCTTTTTACTGCGGTGTTGCCATTTCAAATTTTTTAAAAGGGTGTTAGGAATAAAAATGTTAATTTTTTTTGGCCTTGTGGTTGTTATTTTGGCGCTTAGAATATCTATTTCTATTTTTCATTTTTAATCCAAAATCTAATATCAATAAGTTAAATTTACATTATTATAATAATATGTGTTGATATATAGCTGAAAATGTCCTCTTTTGAAAATGCGTGTAAACTTGACAATAGAGAATCGATGAATATGTTGGTAAATAAAACACCCCGCTTGCCCCTGTGCACGTGCTGAAAAAAGTTGTTTACTAATTCTAGCATTTCAATGTTTTAAGGACATATCATATCTAAATCAACACGACACTAGGATGGAAAAAATTGTTGCAGGATTAATTACGCTTTAGACGGGATCTGGAGAATCCCAACTTTTATTCATTTGGTTAAAATATTTAAAAATGACTTTATTCTAAATTTTTCTTTCAAAACTGAGACACCCACCATAATTACAATTGCCTTCGACTCTTAATGGAATTCGCCAATATTTTTCATTAAACCACTATCAATATTATCACCATTTTAATTCTTTGTTATTGTTTACAATATGCTGTGCATGGAGAAGATTTCACGGCAATTGAATTGGTCAACCGGTTTACTAAAGCGGACGCCAGTGGCGCCGCGTGTCGAATTATTACGATTTGGCCCGTAATTGTACTTTCCACTAGGCACTCTATGGTTTGCCTATTAGTGACCTATGTATGGGTTTTGGTTGGGCCCATAGCGGCTAAACCCATAAAGTAACGAGTGAAGTTCCTCAATCTCCGGTCTTGCGCCCAGACGTCTTTTGGACTACTACTTAAGCAGTTCCGCGACGCATCTGGGGGTCTTTCCAGCTCCTGCGTCCGTCAAGAGTGAACCGTGCTGCCCGCTGTGACGGAGAGAGGTTTGAAATAAATCTATTATCATCTCTCTCCGCCAGCACCTTTTTTGTTAAAATAACATCTAAAACTAAAATGCATTAGTGTTTCTTCAGTTTCAACGAAGTATTTTTGAAGCAGGATGGGTTTTAGTAGTTTGATGCCTCTCGAAACTTCGTAAGTAGTTTTTCACCGTTGGTGACATTTTATTTGGTGTTCCGTGTTTCCATTGAGAAATCTCTCTTAGGGCTCCTTAAATATGACAGTGTAAACCGCCAGCCGTGACCCAGCAGTGATGAGGATTTCGCCCTGAAGCCTGAAAAATAATTTCGCCCTTAGCCCCGTCAACACACATCATGCCGTAAGCCCTATGTGGTGAAAAATTGCCCATCGCGGGCTCTCGCCCCCGAAAGAAGAACACCATGGAACTTGACCCGTAAGCACATTCTTTAATCTTAACCATATTCTTCTTTTGATTTTTTTTGTATGATTTAACATGAATTTTTTATCACTTTCTCATTTTAATATTTAAAACTTAAATAACTATATTTATGGTATAATTATCTACAGTAAAACAATTCAATGTTACGCCTTATTATGTAATGCTTCCGAAGTGATCACTGACGAATTCAGGTATCTACCTTTGGGTTAGAAACTTGTATATATATATATTTTTTTTTTATTTATTTTTGTTTACCTTTTTAAGACCATCTTGTATATTTACTTATATTTACTTACCATGTAGCTTTAACTCCTTGTTTCTGATAAATTAAGCTATTGAGTATGAAGACTTTAATAAACACCCTATTTAAATTAAATTACGGTGTTTTACTACTGAGTGAGTGAGTGTGACTGAGGCAACTGACTATACAGAGAACCCACGAAGCCGGCCTGATAGGTTCTTTTTTTTTTGTTCCATCTTTTAAATTTAACAGGGTTTCTGGAACCTATCAGATCTAGGGAGTTGTTCTTGTTGTTTAGAACTCTTAAACCAAGACTGTCGAACAAACTCAACTCCCTAGAAATAGCCCCTGTAAACCGGATAGTCTTGCCGGGATAATATTTATAATATAACAAGATGGCGCCCAAATTTTAAAAAGTTTTCTGGTCAAAAGTTGTCATTGGTCATCCTCACTTATCTTGGGGTAAGACACTTTTAATAAAACAAAAATTTAAATTTATTTCAGCAATTTTAATATATATATATATAGATATAATTTTTTTGTACATTGGGTATTGCTGCATCTTCTCTAGGGTTGTTTTAAAATTTTCATAGCTAGGTATATGATGATAATTGGGGGTGAAGTTTCATGGAATTGTGATAAATTCTTTTGGGTGTGATGATTTTTTAAAGGTTAAGATAACTAAGTTTCTGATACTTTTTTTTATTTTCTAATGTATTGTAAATTTTGAATTTGGCGGTGGCTAATGTTCATGGCAAGTTATGTAACAGTATTTTATTTTAAATATCGACATTTCAGTGCATAACATACAGGTGGTGTAATGCAACATTTCATTTTTTTTTGTTAAATATTCACATATTTTATAATTCATTTTTCTAAATTTATGACTGACATATTTTTTTTTCTCCATTCTTTATCTCCGGCTGATAGCATGAATTGTCTTAACTTTCAGGGGGGTGATTTAGTAGATAGTGATGGTGATATTGTGATTATTGTGACTTGGGTATATGAGCATGGACAGTATAGAGATAAAATATGTAGGGACTATAACATTGAATAGCATTCCTTACTATATATAGCTTTCCTGTTATTGACAATAATTAGTTTTTTTTTTGGTATCTTACAAGAAATAATTCTGAGAATTTTTCTATAAACCTTGATAATTTAATTTTAGGCAGGAATATGACTTATTAGTGGTTTTCATATACAAGTACATACTTATTAATAAGGGTTGTTTTAAATAATTTTTTTAAATAGGATTTTGTTTTACTGATAGGAAGGTCAGGGTCAACTTTTATTGTTTAATCAATTTAATAAATCTTCATTGAATTTTGTTGGTATACAGGGTGGACTTTAATCCCTGAATTTTTTTTTAAATTAATTTAATTTTATTATAGAATTATACAGGGTGGTGTACACAAGTAGTATAAAAGATACTTGAAGTAAATTTTTTTTTCTTATTTTGGTACTACAGGGTGAAACAATTAGTGGTTCCAAGTAACTTGTCTTATATTATAGGGAGTTTTTTTTTTCTCTTTTCCTTTTGCTTTCCATATACTTTTTTTTTTAATTTTATATACTAGATGCTTAAAAAAAAAAAAAAAAAAAAAAAATCCGCTCTACAAAGTGGGCGTTTGGCGGAAGTTGGATGACTCAGTGGCGCGAAACATTGGAGTTGTCCAACTCAGTCAATGGGTAGACTAACTTTGTACAGTTAGCTGGTGGTGGTAAAATTCCACTTAGTGCTCTTTTACCAGTATGGGGGGTCTTCCATTAGAACATACCCATACTAAGGCTCAACAAAAATATTTTTTAAAAAAATTTATGGAAATTAAGGAAGGAAGGGGAGATTGGATATTCATTTTTTTTATATAGTACTTTTCTTTTGAAAGTTTTTTTTTTTTTTATTTAATTTCCTTTTGGTAGATTTAATATATTATAGGGTGTTTGAAAGTTTGAAGATTACTTATCTACTTACATTTCATTTTCTAATTAGGATTATAACTTGTTAAGATTTTCTTTTAATGTAACGTTTCAGCTAGACAGGGCTAATTAAATAAATTACTTATAGTAAATCTTTAAGGCGAATTGAATTTTTTTGGGCAAAATTCTTTTGCTGGGCTAGGGGAAAATCGGCACTGCTGGGTCATGCTTACTGTAATACTGTGAAAATATAAATTGTTTTCGAATTGTTTTTCTGAATTTGGAGATTTTTTTAAGAGTGATTTAGGTATAAAGATATTTAGAGCTTATAGAAATAAAATTTAGATAGGTATTTTATATTAGATATTGTTATTATAGATATATTATTAGGTATAATTATTCTAGGTTGGGGGGGAATCTTACTGAGGTGTTTTACTAACAGTGATTAGTGTTGCAACTCAGTAAAGCGTTTATACTGTCATTGGGATTTTAACGTAGGTTAGGGGCAGTACAAACCCGGGACTTCAGATTTTTTTTTTTTTTAATTTTTTTTTGGAACGGGGTGGGTTGCACTGTGTGCACCGTACCTGGTTAGCGGCTTTGCTCAAGTTACATCACAATACACAATACATACAGGGGACTTAAAATAAAAAAAGTTAATTAAAAAAGAAAAAGGGGAAAGAAAAGAAAAAAATTTATTATTTTTTTTTTTATTATTTTTTTTTGTTTGGGTTATTGGCGGAGATATTTTTGGGGAAAATGGATATAAATAAATTGGAGCTGGACGAGCTTGAGTATGAGCTATCATCTCGAGGTGCTATCACGGCTGGTACTCTTATTGAAAAGCGTCAACGTTTAAGGTTATATTTGAAATTAGAGAAACTTAATAGCTTGCCGATGTTTGAGGTAATAGAATTGGACCCTGATAACGAAGTTGTTATTTGTGCAGGAAAGTGTAATTTGTTGGAAAGTGCTATCTCAGGTCTTAGTGAATTAAATATTAATAAAGAGTATAGTAGGTTGCGGTCTAAGGCCTTACATATCCAGGGTCGTTTCAAGAAGTTATTAGAATTTCATCCTGATTTTTCTGAAGAAGTAATGAGTTTATCTACTCAGCTAAATTCTATTATTGATAGGTTAGAAATGGCTAAGAGAACCTTGACAATGAGTGTAGAGGAAATTTTGCAGGTGCCGGTTACTATTGAGGCTTCCCCTGGAGAGGACTCCCTTCTGGATCATCCTCTTCCTGTTTCTCAAGCTCAGACAGAAGTCTCACAGCATCTTTCACCCAATGTGATTCCTTCGACGGTATCTGTAAATCCAGGTCCCTCTTGTTCGTTTCGGCCTGCTTCAATTCCGTTTACTCGAACAGCACCAACTTTTTGTGACCACACTTCGACACATTTAGTTCAGTCACTTCACACCATTCCTTCTACGAACGTTATTTCACAGGATCCAGTTAACCCAATAACGTGTTCTTATTATTCCCCATCGAGGAACTATTCCTTTCCTCCACAATCTAATTCCAACTTGAAGCGGAATGTACCCGTGTTTACTTCTGCTAATGCTAATGATGTCACGATTCCGTTAGGATCCGATGATCTGGCTAAGAGCTTTTCAACAATTTCAAAATGGCAGTTACATTTTGATGGTTCTGGTAGTGTTACCAATTTTATTGAGCGTGTAGAGGAGTTGGGTTTTGCTTGTGGAATATCTTGGAATCAGCTGCTGCATTGTGCAGTAATTTTATTTTCGGACACAGCCTTGTCTTGGTATAGATCTATACGCAGTGATATCAGGTCATGGGAAGAATTGAAATGTAAACTTAGGTCTGCCTATTTATCGTCAGAATATGAGGAGGATATTTGGTGTGATATAAGGAATAGGACACAAGGTCCAGTGGAGAAGTCGGTAATCTTTATTGCACAAATGCGAAACTTGTTTCGAAAGTTACGTGAACCTCCATCCGAGGAAATGCAACTTCGCATTATACGCCGAAATTTGCTCCCCTCATTGCAAAATCAACTTGCACTTCACAATTTCACCAACATCACAGAGCTGGAACTTGCAGCACAAGAGATTGAGAACATCCAATTGCGAACTCAACGCATGCAACCTCCTCCAGTAAACCCTAATAATGTCGCCGAGCCTGAGTTGATGTATCAGCGACCAAGAAACCCTCGTGTACATACAATGAATTCTTCACCGCACCTTCAGAATTCTCGTGGTCCGGTGGTTTGTTGGAATTGTCGTAGTACTGGCCATTTGAGTAGTACTTGTCCACAACCCTTTCGTTGACACTGTTTCCGTTGCGGTCGGGAAAATGTGACTACCCGTTCATGTCCAAATTGTAGTAGGTCGGGAAACCCAAGGGCGAACTGTTAGTTAGTCGAGAGATCAGTTCGATTCCTAAGGTCTCGACTAGTAACCCCAGCTACCCTATTCTAGATTACGCCTTCGCACAGTGCAAGGGTGATGATCGTCCTCATCTCGAAGTCTCGATATTTGGTATGAAATTTATTGGCTTATTGGATTCTGGAGCAAATGTTACTGCTATTGGTTTAAGCATATGGAATATATTACAACGTTCAGACATACAATTGTTATCATCACCTTTTTCTCAGTGCAATTTTGGAAATCATAGTTCTAGTAAAGTGATTGGCGCAATTAACTTACCTATTGTTTTGTATGATAAGGTAGCGGTTTGCAGTGTTTTGGTAGTGGAGAAATTGAGTTGTCCATTGATATTGGGTACCGATTTTTGGAAAACTGTTGGTGTCGTTCCTGATTTGCAAAATGGTTGTTGGTATTTTGGTGTGCCGTCTCAGAACATCTGTATCACTGAAGCCATTATTCCTCAGGAAACTTTAACCCCCGAACAGCGATCCGCCTTGGATAAATTGACTTCAAAATACTTTTCTTTAATGGGTGGTAAGCTTGGTCGAACAGATTTAGTGAAGCATCAGATTAATACTGGTAATGCCCAACCCATTCGTTTGCGCCCTTATAGATACTCACCCGCCACTCTAAAGATTATCGATGAGGAGGTTGATAACATGCTGCAACTCGATATTATCGAGCCATCACAATCTGCCTGGTCTTTCCCTGCCTTAGTAGTACCGAAAGGTAATGGTAAATGGAGATTTTGCGTGGACTATCGAAAACTAAATTCTGTTACGGCTAAGGATGCTTATCCGATCCCTTTTATTGATAGTATTTTGGACAAATTAAGAAATGCAAAGTATCTTACTTCGTTAGATGTTAACTCTGCATATTGGCAAATCGAGGTTGATGAACATTCACGTGATAAAACTAGTTTTTCTGTCCCTGGTCGGGGACTTTATCGATTTAAGAGAATGCCATTTGGGTTGACGAATGCCCCTGCAACTTGGCAGCGATTGGTAGATACCTTATTGGGAGCTGATTTGGAGCCACATGTCTTTGTTTATTTAGATGACGTAATCTGTATTTCTGAGACTTTTCAGCAACATTTAGAGGTTTTGGAAGAGATTTTCCAGAGATTTCATAGAGCCGGTATAACACTCTCTCAGGATAAGTGTAAATTCTGTCGATCCGAACTTAAGTATTTAGGATATGTTGTCGATAAAGATGGACTTCATGTCGACCCGGATAAGGTGACAGCCGTATTGAACATTCCGACTCCAAAGAACACCACAGAAGTCCGACGTGTCATCGGTATGGCGTCCTGGTACAGGCGTTTTATTCCTCAGTTCTCAACCGTTATTTTTCCCCTTACCGCTCTTCTTTGTAAACACAAAAAGTGGAACTGGACCCCAGAATGTCAAAATTCGTTTCAGAACATCAAAAATTCGTTAGTTTCCGCTCCTGTACTTACTTGTCCTGATTTCTCGAAACCCTTTTTGGTTCAGACTGATGCCTCAGCGTATGGGATCGGTGCTGTATTATCTCAAGAGTTTGATGATGGTGAACATGTTATCTGTTACATATCTCGATCTCTGTCTAAAGCAGAGAGGAATTTTTCCACCACAGAGAGAGAACTGTTGGCCATTATTTATGCTTGCGAGAAATTACGACCCTACTTAGAGGGATACTCCTTTAAAGTGATAACAGATCATCATAGTCTGAAATGGATTCATAGTCTGAAGGAACCAACAGGACGGCTTGCCAGATGGGTTTTGCGGTTGCAACAATTCGATTTTGAGGTTATTCATAGAAAGGGCCAAGATCATGTTGTGCCGGATGTTCTCAGTAGAGCTGTGCCAGAGATTGCTAAATTGAGTGTATACCAGGAACCAGAAGTTGCAGATAAGTGGTATCGAAGAGTTTTCAATCAGGTCGTAGAGAATCCTATTAATTATCCCCAATGGCGAATTGAAGGAAAGTTACTTTACAAGTATGTGAAATGTTCTTACCCGTCTCTTCGAGATGATGAAGATTTCTGGAAGGAAGTAGTACCCAAGGATCGAAGACGTATGATTTTGGAAGAAAATCATGATCATCCTTTGGCTGGTCATGGTGGTGTCATGAAGACATACGAACGATTGAAGCGTCGTTATTATTGGCCAAAAATGAGAGCTGATGTCCTCCGATATGTTAGGCATTGCGCCAAATGTATTTCGCAAAAGCCCCTCCGGGAGCGACACGGATTAATGGGACAACAAACTCAAGTTTTGAAGCCATGGAACACGATTAGCGTCGATCTTTTTGGGCCCTTGCCTCGTTCTACTCAGGGATACAAATACGTATTGGTCGTCTTGGATACCTTCACTAAATTTCCTTTGTTCTTCCCTCTTTGCTCAGCTAAGGCCCCTATGATTTGTCGTCTTATAGAGGAACAAGTTTTTCTCATTTTTGGTGTTCCCCAATTTCTTATTTGCGATAATGGTGCTCAATTTCGAGGTGAACTTTTTTCCAAACTGTGTGAGCAGTATAAGGTCAATATCCGATATACTCCGGCTTATCATCCCCAGGCCAACCCCGTGGAGCGTGTGAATCAAGTCCTTAAAACCATGTTAAGTTGTTATATTGAGGATAATCATAAGAATTGGGATCGACTTCTACCTAAGGTTGGTTCTGCCATAAGATCTTCGGTGCATGAAGCCACCGGGCTCACTCCCTATTTTATGAATTTTTCCAGAGAATATATGCCCTCGTGCGACCAACACAATAATAGGGATGTTCCCAGTATCACGGTTGGCGACTTTATGGCACGTTCACGTGAATTAAGTAAAGTATATAGGGACGTTGAGGAAAGACTGAAAGCGGCGCATCAAAGATCAAAGAATCGTTATAATCTTCGACGAAGACCAATTAGTTTTGAGATCGGTGAGCGAGTTTATCGCAAAAATTACGATCTTTCTGATGCTAGTAAAAACTTTACCGCCAAACTCGCACCAAAATTTTTGGGCCCCTTTACAATAAAGAAGAAGTTATCTCCGGTAGTCTATGAACTGATTGACGAAAAGCGCAAGTTTAAGGGTGCTTGGCATGTTAAAGATTTGAAAAAGATCCCAAAAGAAGAGCTACTCGTTGATTCCGATTCCGATTAGACTTTATCGATTTTGCTTACTGGTCGGGACGTATGTTTTTTTTTTGTGTTTTACTTATTAGTTCTTTTGATTTTTCAATTCTAATATAATTTCTTTTTCTCCAGTTTCTTTCCTCAAAGCTGTGCGGACTGGGTATTTTGATGTTTTTGCGGTTATTGGATAGTAGCTACCTTGTTTGTTTTTCTCTTTCTAGTGAAGTTTCTTGTGGTGAAGGCCTACCACTTGAAGCATTTTAGATTTCCGATTAGGAATTCTATCAGAAATTACTAGAAATTTTGTGTTATTTGGTAATTCGTTGGTTATTATAGTATTATTATTTCATGAGTCAATCAATTTGAAGTTTTAATTTTTCTGACTTATTTTAATGCTTGAATAGCATTTTCAAATAATTAGATTGTTCGTACATTCTTTACTTCCCTTCCCAGTTGGATGCTTACTTCTCTTCGCATGAGAATTACTTTTCTGGTAATTCTCTTGGGGGAAGAGGGGGAGTTGTTGCAGGATTAATTACGCTTTAGACGGGATCTGGAGAATCCCAACTTTTATTCATTTGGTTAAAATATTTAAAAATGACTTTATTCTAAATTTTTCTTTCAAAACTGAGACACCCACCATAATTACAATTGCCTTCGACTCTTAATGGAATTCGCCAATATTTTTCATTAAACCACTATCAATATTATCACCATTTTAATTCTTTGTTATTGTTTACAATATGCTGTGCATGGAGAAGATTTCACGGCAATTGAATTGGTCAACCGGTTTACTAAAGCGGACGCCAGTGGCGCCGCGTGTCGAATTATTACGATTTGGCCCGTAATTGTACTTTCCACTAGGCACTCTATGGTTTGCCTATTAGTGACCTATGTATGGGTTTTGGTTGGGCCCATAGCGGCTAAACCCATAAAGTAACGAGTGAAGTTCCTCAATCTCCGGTCTTGCGCCCAGACGTCTTTTGGACTACTACTTAAGCAGTTCCGCGACGCATCTGGGGGTCTTTCCAGCTCCTGCGTCCGTCAAGAGTGAACCGTGCTGCCCGCTGTGACGGAGAGAGGTTTGAAATAAATCTATTATCATCTCTCTCCGCCAGCACCTTTTTTGTTAAAATAACATCTAAAACTAAAATGCATTAGTGTTTCTTCAGTTTCAACGAAGTATTTTTGAAGCAGGATGGGTTTTAGTAGTTTGATGCCTCTCGAAACTTCGTAAGTAGTTTTTCACCGTTGGTGACATTTTATTTGGTGTTCCGTGTTTCCATTGAGAAATCTCTCTTAGGGCTCCTTAAATATGACAGTGTAAACCGCCAGCCGTGACCCAGCAGTGATGAGGATTTCGCCCTGAAGCCTGAAAAATAATTTCGCCCTTAGCCCCGTCAACACACATCATGCCGTAAGCCCTATGTGGTGAAAAATTGCCCATCGCGGGCTCTCGCCCCCGAAAGAAGAACACCATGGAACTTGACCCGTAAGCACATTCTTTAATCTTAACCATATTCTTCTTTTGATTTTTTTTGTATGATTTAACATGAATTTTTTATCACTTTCTCATTTTAATATTTAAAACTTAAATAACTATATTTATGGTATAATTATCTACAGTAAAACAATTCAATGTTACGCCTTATTATGTAATGCTTCCGAAGTGATCACTGACGAATTCAGGTATCTACCTTTGGGTTAGAAACTTGTATATATATATATTTTTTTTTATTTTTTTTTGTTTACCTTTTTAAGACCATCTTGTATATTTACTTATATTTACTTACCATGTAGCTTTAACTCCTTGTTTCTGATAAATTAAGCTATTGAGTATGAAGACTTTAATAAACACCCTATTTAAATTAAATTACGGTGTTTTACTACTGAGTGAGTGAGTGTGACTGAGGCAACTGACTATACAGAGAACCCACGAAGCCGGCCTGAAAGGTTCTTTTTTTTTTGTTCCATCTTTTAAATTTAACAGGGTTTCTGGAACCTATCAGATCTAGGGAGTTGTTCTTGTTGTTTAGAACTCTTAAACCAAGACTGTCGAACAAACTCAACTCCCTAGAAATAGCCCCTGTAAACCGGATAGTCTTGCCGGGATAATATTTATAATATAACAAAATTACCATCAAGCTCCGATCGGATTTATCACTATATTCAAGAGGACCAATTCAATCGAAACTGGTGGTCTTGTACTTCTGATCACTGCGTCTATTAATAAAAAATATCTATGTTGCCATCATTTTTTTTCCTTTGCGAGTTTTTAAAATAATTTGCAAATGCAGAACTCTAGCAGAGACGCGAATCTTCGATAGAATAATACCGATTCAGTAAGAAATGAAATCATGAATTAATATAATAGGACATTTTAAACCTACCCATTCTGTATATTTTCGTTTTCTGGCGTCTCCGCCATTGACCTCGCCAGCCAGTTATTGATTCTAGTTCTATTATATTCTATATAGTTCTCTCTCGTTTTCTCTCTGTTTTAATATTGCCTCAGTTAAATATGTCACTCATTATTAGTGCTTACTTTTTAGTGGCTCTTTTCCTGGCTTAAATAAATCATTTGACCGCCATAAAAAAGTGATGCCGTTTAAAGGGTTTATTATATTATTATGTTATATCGACATTTCAAAAAACAACTAGATTTCGTTTTTTTTTGTAGATTTTGTACCAACGTCTAAATCAGTCAAAGAAGTTTTAAGTTGAAAAAAAAACAACAAAAAATAATAAATATAAAAAAAACGCAAAGGATATTTGAAATTTTGGGAGTTATAAAATTAAAAGTAAAAGGTAAAATTAAAGGTAATAGGTAAAAAATTAAACTTAATAAAATTATGATTTTTCTCAGAATTAATATATTAATCCCTACTTCGTAGAGATTAATATATTAGTTTTAAGTAATAGTTGATATAGAAAGTAGAAAATTGTATATAAATAATAGTATATAATAATAGTTGTAATGGTATTTACTGGCGCTTACTAATTTTTTCTATCCCCTCTCGATCTTCTGGGTTATTTATAAAGTTTGTAATTGGTTATCCAACCATTATCTCGGGCGCCACCCTCAAGTTTAATGTGGATGAGAGACCACGGCCTATCGGGTAGTCTTTAGACAGTGGATAAAGTAATCCAGGTCTTCTGTGTGAGTTAAACTATAGGTAGGCAACATTGTACCAAAATCACATTTATTCATCCCAAAACCTAACATGTCATCTCTTTGCTAGCACTCCTCAATAAGCGGTAAGTCACCCACAGGACCGTTATTAAGCGGTCTAATATGGAAAATAAATGCGGTCGCTCGTAACCTTGGTCAACTCTGTTTAAAATGTCGGTAGACGCGGTCTTAATTATGTAGGTATAAGATGGAAATGTTGTCAGGTTGGGAATAATGGGAAAATATCCAATGCAGGGTGATACCTGGTCCGACACGTAGCACTTTTTAAGGAATACACAGTGTTACCCCGTAACGGTCCGCCACGCAACCCCGTGGACACTAGGAATAATGGGATAATGTCCAATGCAGGGTGCTACCTCGTAACGGTCCGACACGTAGCCCCCTAGCACTTTTTAAAGGAATACACAGTGTTACCCCGTAACGGTCCGGCACGCAACCCCGTGTATCCTGTAGACACTAGGAATAGGAAAAAGGGATTTGCCTACCTTCTTACCTATTATACTTACATGCTGACAACAGCGGCGGAGCGATGTACGGTACTATGGGGCTTCGGTCGGTCGGACTATTCTCCGGCCGGTGCTGCACGTTCTTTTTTGCATTTTGTATAAATGTGTTTGCCTTTGCACTTATGGCAACGCGGCCCCGCATTGCAACTGCTCGCGGCGTGTCCAAATTCCTGACAGCGATAGCACTGTCCCACCTGTCTTATGTTGTTGATTTTGTATGTTCTAAGGTGCTCCACTCGGACCCTTATGTTCAGGAGGTTGTCGACTTTATAGATATCTTCCTGCTCTTTACTGATTAGGAACCGGATGAGATCCGTTTGCCTTTTTCGGCCTGGGCCGGTGTTAATCCAGCCCATTTCTTCGGGCTCGAATCCCATCCGGTTTAGTGCCTCCTCTATCTCAGATCGAAATTTCTATCAAATCCTCTCAGGATCAGATTTAGTTTCCTGTCCTCCTCTAGGAAGAAGGAGTGGAATTCCATCTCCCTCTCCCTGAGGAGAGCAGTCAGGTTTCTGTGATCCTTAGCTGTTTTTGGGAAGAGTGCCAAACCTAGCCTCTCCTTTTGTACCTTCAACGGACATGCGCGGTACTTAGTAAACGCGGTAACAGTAGTGGTGGTACGGACACGAACAATACTGAAGTATTAACGCGGTGATAAATTAATAATTAACGCGGTCGCGCGTTTATTAACAAAATAGAAACTTTCCTAACTTTACTGGGCAAATCTTAGTTGTCAATATGAATCTTGAAAATTATTAATTTAAGTTGGAAAAAGAACCGAGTAATTCTATAGATAAATAAGAGAATTACAGAAAATTTTGTAACTTTGTTACATAGTAATAAAGTTTAAATTTAGATTCTGAATGTTACACTTATGCATTTTTTTTCTTCATTTAACTTCCAAAATTTAAATTGTGCGATTTATTTTTGACACCGCATACGAAAAGTAGATTAAATTTTTAAGAGCGTAAAAACCGTAAAAATAAATTTTATGGTTTGTCATAATAAAACCTTATTTGGATAGTTATTACAAAAAAACGTTGAAATAAATTTTTAATAATGCTTTAATTGGCGCAGTTGGATGAAGTCGATACACACGTACACTCTAATACTTGATTAATAGACTGATGTTTATGGACATGTACGATATTCCAAACGAATCTGTTTAGTTCGATATACACCTTAAATTTACAATCAATTATATTGCAAGAAGTATGCGGCTGCACTTTTTATTTTTATTGCTCAACGCATGAAAAGAAATGAAATTTATGTAAAATAGTGATTGCAAGTTACTTAAAGAATATTTGAGTATAAACCATGGATTTCTAGTTTTTGCTTAATTTATTTTTTTGCAACACTATCTTACAGGCACAAAATTTAAGTGCTAAACAATAACAAACAATTTCTGTTGATAACTACATACTATAACAACCTATTTATATTTTTTTCTCATAAAAATGGCCAAGATTGCACAAATAGGTCGACATTCCTTAATGTAGCTTTATGATTATAACATATGAGGTAATTTCACATACAAGGTAATATTATCTTAGCTTTATCTAGAAATCGGAATGGCCCTATAAGAATAAATGTAATTTTTTTTTCCTTTTTTTCTACTTAGAATAAGTGGTTTTTGGTTCATCTATCAAATTCTTCAACAAATCGAATAGGAGCGAAAAATAATTGTGTTTCACGAACAGCAATATATTAACAAAAAATTTAATTACATTTCAAATGACTTACTATAGCATTCTTTAATAAATTTAAGATAAGAATACCACATTTATATACTATATTACTTTTGAAATAGCAATAGCGGCCTTGCAACCCGTTTTTATAAAATTGGACAAAGCTTTGTAGAAAGGAGCTTGTTCTGCTCCATGATCGATACCTGCAATAAATGAATATGTTAAATTAATAGAACTCAAATAAGAACAAATACATAGGTAACAAAATTTATATTTTACTTATTATATTTGTTATTTTAGATGACTATTAATTGGTGCTTTAATTTAGCAGATTTCTTACATTTTTCATAAAACACAAAAAAAAAATCGATAAAAGAAGTCAGAGATGTAAAGGAACATGAAATTGTTATTTTGTTTGGTTGGTTTAGAATAAGGGGCAAGGAAAAAATTGAGTGAAGCGAATTTTTGATGCTCTTTTTTTGGGATAAAAAATAGCGTATGTTTATCACGTCAATTGTGATAATGTGCCTTGTGGGTATTTTGGAACATAACATATACGACAACTCGTCTGAAATTTTAAGTGGAAAGAATAGCGTTTTCGTTAGATCTTAAGACTGAAAGGGTGGATTATAATGTGTTACTCAGTAAAAGCTTTCAGCTTCCAACAGTTATTCCCGAAATTAAAATAATAATTCGCATCATATATTCAACTCCGGTAGTAAAATCGATGCGCTAATTATAGAAAATAGTGTACAATACTCAAGATAAAATTATAACATATTTTTTAAAAATCATGGCCAGTGAGGGTTCAGGGCTGTTCTCTGTACTTAAATTGAATTTAATCAAAAGTTAGCTCTTTTTTTCATTCTCCCCAATACTTTAACATAATAAAACCTGAAACAAAGTTTCCCAAGGGGCTGAAACCAACACCCACTCAAAGACAAGGCCTTAGTGCTTGACGCGTGACGTCATCGATGTGGGCCACCGATTTTTAAAAACCAAGGGATTTCCTATGCTAATATATCAATATTTGGCTTATTTTAAAAAATGCTAGGAATAGAATAGAGTTCAGGAAACATTCAAAGGTATGTTTTAGTTCTGGTTGAATGTCAGGTTAAATATTATTGTGTAATATTAAATGCAGACTCCCAACTCCCCTACATCTGCGCCAAAATTCAACATATGTATTTAGGTATTTATAATAATTTTTTTATACCATCAAGTAGTAAAAAATGTTATTATATACACATAAATACATATATTGAACTATTCCACACCTTGTCATAATTAAGAAAATTTAAAGAAAACTGTCATAATCAGGAATGTCATATTAATTAGAATCATTTAAAGTAAATCAATTGGATAAAGAACTAAATTAATTACCTAGGACCTACATAGTCTTTAGATTCAAATATATATTTTATATGTTTTTTTGTAAGTAGACTCTTTAAAGTTAAAATAAACTTGATAAAGAACTATTATATTTTAATTAGTAGTGTTAGTGGCTGATATATTATATATATAGCCTACTTCGTTAGGGTATCCAGTTTTCTTTTTTTACTTATTTTTTTTAATTGATCATTATTCTTAGTGCAATCATTTTTTAAAAGTGTATTGGATATACTTTTAAAATTATCTTTAAAACATCTATTGCATTATGACTAGTGCATCCATCAAAATGTAATACACGTTTTTGTGCAATAGAATATTTTAAAATTAACTGACACATGAACTGTCTTTTGTTATAGGTTTGTAAAAATATGTCCTCAAATTCATTTATTAATCTGTTAAAAATTATGTAAGTCAAAGATACAATATTTACAACTTGGTCTTGGAAATATAACAGTCCGCCACGATTTAATTTATTAATTAGGTCAAAATTGTCTTCAACGATAAATTGCTCATTATATACCAGTTTTCCTTTACAGCTGTCACATTTTAGCTTTTTGACTGTAACATAGCAACAATAACCATAAATATGTAATTAATGGCAATATGTCCTTGATGCTCTGAAAATGATCATCATTTACTGAAATTTGGGACAACAAGGTTTGAATTTGGGAAAAGTCTTCTGGAGAGGAATAATTATCATCTAGGTCATAATCGGGAAGCTCATAGAACTTATTAATTTTAATAGGGCCAAAACTGCAAGACTGAAGTGTTAATATAGATTGAATTCTAAGTCTCTTTTCTGTCTCATACAACTGTCATACAGAGATGTAATAATGACAGCAGTCCATAAACAGTATTGCTGAAAGCAGTTCTTGTTTGTCAAGTAAGAGTTTTAGAAAAATTACTAGGTTGTAATTATCAAGCCAGCTTAATAATTTTTCTAAGAATTCAGTCTTGGGATCTATGTCAATATCAGTGAGTGTTTTTTAACAATTGGTTCTTCAAATATGTCTCGTTTATGTTTGCCTTTGAATGGGGTTTTGACATTCACAATTTTCCACCATGTTGTTATTATGTGGACAAAATCAGCAGTATCTTCAGAAAATGGTATACGGCTACCAAAATGCCTCAATGCTTCTACTACAAAAGAATTAAAAATTTTTAAAGAGAGTTTAACATTCTGTCTTTCTAAAGATGAGGGAAACAATTCTTTTTGGTTTAAAGAATAGCCAAACTTTAAAAGCTTATCATACTCCAGTTCATGTAATTTTGTAATTGCAGAAAAAGAAGCAAATTTTTTCTTCGAAGTGTCAAAATCAGGAAAATAAAATTTTTGGTCTGGTTTAGAGTTAAGCCAATTATTAAATACACATTTAAGTAAGTGAACTGTGTTAAATAGGTAAAATAATGGCCTCTAATTATCTATGGGATGAGGATAAACAATGCTAAGTTGGTCTGCAGTAAAAAATGACTAATGGCTTTCCTGTTAATGGCATTATTATCACCCTATTAAAAAACCTGTACCCAATCTGCTCTAAATTTTCAATAATTTGCTTCATAAAATTATGAAGTATGTCTGATGTAATTTTGGAGATGAGAGCTATATGAACTACTTCCTTAAAGCTGGAACACTCACTTGTAATCATAAAAGTAAATGCCGAGGAAGCTAGAGACTTATTATTGACTGATGTTCCAGTGATCTTACCACCTTTATAGTCCATGTAAGGGTCAATATGAATTTCATCAAAAAGTAGTGTCACAAATCTCTCATTATCCTTTAGTAAACTAAACACATTTCGGGCATAAGTTAAAAACATTTTTTTTTCATCTATGTGGGGATCGGTCATGTGTTTGTTACAAATACCCATTATAGTTTAAGGAAGTGGTAAAATTAGGGATCCATACCTAATTTCTTAAATACTTGTACGCATGAGGACTAATAGTATAGATTATAGAAGTCAAAACTATTGTACTACTTGAATATCAATCTGTACCTTTCCTTTGCAGTTGTAAATCGAACACACGTTTCATTTTATTTATGTCATTTGATGGTTTGACATGATCAAGAATAGTATTGCCAAGGGTATTGGTAGCAGTCTCAGTAGCAGTATTTAGATTTAAGTCACAGTCGGGGTTGTCATTATTGGTAACATTTTCCTCCAAAGGCAGGGTAATAATAGTAAGGTCTATTGCTTCAAGTATTGCATATAAATCATCTAAACTATGGGAAGTATATGGAGTTTTAAATTTTGATATTAAAACACAAACTGGCTCGCTATGTAAAAAAGTTTCAAAAGTCAGCCATGGTTTTAGTAATTCTATTCTAAAAATTTTACCTGTGTTGGAATCTTGAACTTAATATGTATAATAAAACGTATAATAAAGTACTCTTTATTATACTACCTTCAAGAAAATGAGCTTCACATACTTTGGTGTTGTTTGTGGGCTCAAAGTCATCTCTGTGTATGGCTTTTACCCATTTTCCCCTTAGATTTAGGTATATCATTAGGAAAACCGAAGACATGCACTTTAGGTCCGTTTTTATAGTTTCTGTTACAACCCGGAACACAACACTTTTGAGGCATATTTACACTCTGGTATTAACTACAAGGTGAACTAGGAGAAAAACATTAAATTAAACACGAACTAAAGTATTAAAGTTTGATATAAACAAATAAAACCGCGACCGAGAACCGGATTTTCCGAGGATTTTTCTACTCCGAAATTACGATTTTGCGATTTAAAAGTACGCGAAGAGTTTACATAAATATAACATACAGGTTTCGCGGAAATAAACAGTTCCGATTTTAGAAAAAAACACAAAAATGAGCTAATATTTACTGCGGATCCCGTCAGAAATACCGGCAACCACAGAACATAAATATAAACAACCTAACCTCTCGTTTCATCAGGTGGCACAACTAGTAGATGCGCTCCTATTGGCAAGTAACAAGGTATTAGATAAATGATAAAATTTGAAAAAATGGAAATTTAAATTATAAAAAGAGAAAGGAGAACAAGACCACGCACTGTTGAGTTAGTGTGTAGCTCAGATTGTAAGTTACTGTCGAAAAAAAAACAGATTTTATGGTCTTCACTCCAATCCGCGAAGTTCATGATAATATCCTGAACTAGGATATGTTGTTATACCTTGATTCAGCGTAATTCTGAATTTTTGGAGATTATTGTTTAACCTTCATTTGTCTTGGGATGCTACCAACTAGCATGAACAGTTTTGCGATCGGTTGTTTCGTAGTAATTTTGAGATTTCACAGCTGTCAATTATTTCACCCTAAAATGTTCTTATTAGGCTACAGTTTCTTAGAATAAGCATAGATCATCTCCGATGGTTTGTCTGCTGGGGTCACTCTCGTAATATTGAAAAACAACGTGAAAAACGAATTATTTATTCCACGTACCGTAAGTGAATTATGTATTCCATTTAACAAGACGTATTGTGGATTTTTTAAAACCACAAATATCCCTATCCCAATATTTGGAATGCGCTTGTGAATACTTCTGAAAAAATCTGGAAACCGGGGAAATACGGAGACTTATATTTACTACTATACTAGCTAAAGGCCCGCGGCGTTACTCGCGTGGAATTTGAAAATAAAAGAAAAGTTCTACTGAAGGACTTCTTTGTAACAACATTTTTCGTTTTGTCTTCTTGTAACATGTAAAAATATCAATTTTCAGCGCTATAAGTTTAAAATGAAAGAATTGTCGTTGAAGAAATTTTCACCCCATTTCACCCCTTCAGGGTCGCGGAATTTTCGAGAATCTGTTGTTTTCATTAAAATGAAATTTAATTAAAGTGTTTTGCAGTTTTTTTTTTGAAAAGCAATGAATTTAAGGATAAAAAAAGATGTTAAAATCCTTGGTGGTTTTAACTCGTTTCAATCCCTTCCCGATGAAATTTCAGAAAATCCCTTCTTAGTGGATGCCTATATAACCATAGGAATGTTGTTCCCAAATTTCATATTTCTAGGTTTTACCGTTTGGGCTGTACGTTGATTATCAGTTACGACAAGTCTTTTCATGTATGAAAGAAGATTATATTAGTTTTGCCTGACTAGCTCAAGTGATTAGGTGCTGTAACTACCTTTCTTAATCTTGTAATTATCTCATAATATTATACATGTCAAAGCAAACCTTTAGCTGTTTAAAAAAAACTTTAAAACCCATACTATTTAACTAAACTTTCTACTCTTGACAGATTTATTAAATGTTATGTCTAGTTTTTGTGATACAAATAGTATAGCTACCTGTATCATGATGTTCTTGTTCCTCATCTCTAAATTTAGTTATGATCTCCATTAGTTCTTTGTTATGCTCTGGATCTTCGAGAAGTGTCCGAAGTTGATCGTTGTAGTGGTCAACTATAACAGTTTCTACCGCAACTGTGCAAGCCATAGCCGCTTTCTCACCTAATAATGCTGTCCCTACAAATAATAAAATACCTTTTTATGTAGCTACGACCAAAAAAAATATAAAAAAATTGTTGTGTAATATATGTTCTTAGGTTGGGTTTCGATATACTTCGAATTATTCATAATCTCCAGTTTCGTGGTAAACAGCATAAACTGGATGACTATTTAAAAATAAATAATTCTCGATATTAAAAAGAGAGAAAAACTTTGAATTCTTGGGAATTGGAGTTATCACATTTTTGGAATAAAATATGTAATCGCAATTTGACTATTGCCCATAGAGAGATTGGGTATTGAAGTACACCAATTTAGGAAAAATATTCTAAATGTCTTTAAAGCCCAAAAACATTTAAGAATGTATGTTCTTTTTACAGCAATTTATTCATGAACCCCTAACTTTCCTAACTTTCCATTCCCAATGTACCATGCTTACCTGCTCCCAGCATAAAACCAGCTACATTCCAAATTGGAGTCATCGCAGTAGGACGTACTCGATATTTCTTAATAAGCTCTTCAAATTTTGCCCTATGGCCCTTCTCTTGATCCCACATATGCTGAATCAATCGACCCTTAGAAGAGCTGCCTAAAACAGCCATCTGCCCTGCATAGATCCTATCTGCTCTAAAGAAATAAAACTAAGATGCAATTTTTATCACCATTTACTGATTTATAACATTCAGGGAGTAAAAAATAGATTATTGATTGTTTCGTCTACAGCCAAGCGAATTGTGAGACCATAAAAACAAAAATAGAGTGAGAGTTGATATAGAAGGAAATTATAGAGTTACAAAAATAGGAAACTTATTAAAATTCAGCATTTTCTTCAAAAAAAAAACTAAGAAAGGGTGGCTTATAATATATTTTAGTCAGTCGAATGAAAATCCGCTTTCAACAAATATTAAAAATCAAATATTCGACTTCTAGTAGTAAGATCGATATGATGCTTATAAAAAATAGCGTACAATGCTCGTTGAAATTAATTAACCAAGCATTAGCCCAGCCATAAATGTTTCTTGTACATAAGCCCTAAATATCTTTCCGATTTGATTTCTCTATACTATCAGGATAATTATTATAAACTAAAAATTAAAGCTTAAATTATGTTAAAGAAAGAGGAAAAGGAGAAAGTTTATGGAAAAATATTTATGGGATCCAGGATGTCTAATGGATCTATTAAGGATTCCGCTCGTAGTAATCGAAAGAACAGGATATTTATTAATCCTGCGACCATTTGTAAGCAGTTTTACTCGTGAGAGAGACACTTTAAGCAATTTTGTTTCAATTATGTCCAGTAATGAAAGTGAACAAGGATTACAAATAGGGGAAGTCTTTATCTGCAAGAAAAATGCATTTAGGTCGCTTAGGTAAATGTATTATGCATTTCGGCTGTGTAAACAGCCATCATCAGATACAAAACATTACAGAAAACATATACGTTCACCAAATGAAATAAAAATTACCCGTTATCGGGAATAAAAACAATATTTTTTTTTTTTTTTTTTAATTTATTGACCTTGTGCTGAGCACATTTAGTCACGAAAAACCTCTATATAATTTTTTAGTACTTAAACTAAATCGGACATCACAAACGACCATGCCAAGTCTGGGACTCGAACCCAGGGCCACACGACTGCTAGGCACTATAGGTATATACCCACCGCGCTGCAACAATCAACATTTATTGTTGTTTTTATTCCCGATAACGGGTAATTTTTGTTTTATTTGGTGAACGTATATGTTTTTTGTAATGTTCTGTATCTGATGATGGCTGTTTACACAGCCGAAATGCATAACACATTTACCTAAGTGACCTTCATGAATTTTTCTTGGAAAGACTTCCCTATTTGTAATCTTTATATACATATTCTCCTACAAAATATGGACTTCTATTCAACTAAAGTAAACAAGTATTTATGCGTACAACATTAATTTATTAGTTGTAACATGTCAATAATACAGTGTGATATTTCTAAAACTTAACATTTTTAAAGATTTCGTTTTTACTCACAAAATGGTGAACACTTTAAATTTACAGTATCATTCCCTTAATAATGATTTACAATACAGTTTCCTACTGTTATTTGCAACAATGCCTGAGAAATATGCATGTCTCTTTATTATCTCACTTTAAGGTTGTTATTGTATTTAGTTACTTGTTTTTAATTTTTAGGTCTGATGATGTTCTTAATATGAGCGAAACACGTGTAACCTACTGTTAGAATTAATAAATACTTTTGAGAAAATAGACAATTTCTTTCAATCTGCGAATAGAGTGAAATTGCCATAAATGCTAATGTTAGTCAAATCATTGATTTAGATTAGCAAAAGTGAGGGACCAAGGCCTGAACCCCAAGGAAGTGCTGATACAACTCTGAAAGCTGAAGACCTTGAGGCACCAGATACTACAAACTGGGTATGATCCTGCAAATAGGGTGCAAACCAATTCAAGGCTTATTCATAAAATCCATAGCATTCAGGTTTTGACAGCAATATCCTGCGATCAACATAGTCAAAGACCTTTGATGGAGTATAGAACACTGCTGCCACTGCTAAGTGCATCTATTGCATTGAGAGTCCCTATTGCTGAAAGCCATACACCAAGGTGACAAAGAATCACCAGTAGAAACTAATGACATTCTGAGAATAGCCTATTTTTGGTAGTGTCATGGCGCATGTGTTACCTGCCTAGTTGGGGAGGATATCCCTATTCACAGGAGGTCTTTGATCTGCAGAAATTATCAGGATTTTTATATTTTTACTCTGTCATAATTGTATACCTTCGAAAATCTTATTTTTATAAAAAACAGCATATACCTAATATTTAACCTTTCTACAAATACATAATCATAATATAACATTAGTATATTATAGATAACATAAGTAAAGTCTGCCCAACCAATCTGTAGCTAAGCGGTATCGGTGCGGGGAACGTGGTTGTAGACTAGACCCGCCTCATTTCATTCATGTAATGGCCAGTGACGTGCGAAATTTTATAAACCGATTACGCAGATTTGAATGTATTAAATATTAAAAAATATGGTTTGGTTTTAATTTTAAAATAGGTATTTGTAGGTAAGATATTAATTTGGAAATTAAGGTCTTCTAAAATATTTTATTTGTAAATATGTAATAAAAAAATGACAGACAAGATTAGGGAAGTTTGAGATAAAAGTAAAGTAAAGAAAACACAAAATTTGTAATACACCTACTTAGTTTATTCACTTAAAATAAGAGTGCCGTACTCGATGCCTGGATATCGCGAGGGAAAGAGCACGGCAGATAATCCGAATTATGCTGTTTAAACATTGAATTTACTACTTAATATGTATAATTTAAATTATAATTTAAATAAGTATAATCAATTTGTACCTGTTGAAGAATATATTGCTAACCACTCCAGTAACAGTCACTCTGCCAGCATTTTTTAAACATTAGGTCATTGTCTATCCAAGTTTCATCTAAATAGACAATATTGCGACCTTCGGCTCGGTGTTTTTTTATTTCTCTTAGGTATTTATACCTTAAAGATGTTATTTTTGGAAAAATTTTTTCTTCTGGCAATTTTTGCAACAGCTTTCTGCTAGTAGGCACAACTTTAAACCCATATAAATTCGATTTATTAGGTGTTTAACTATTTGAAAATGAAAGTTGTCGTCTTGTTCCACCTTCGTCATTCGCGGTCTTTTTTTGCCGGGACTAGAAAGCATTTTGTTGGGGTCCGTCCGCATTCTTTCTTCATCTTCTTTGTGAATTTTTTTCACCATTGAAATGCTTACGCCAGTATATTGAGATACTCTTTCAAGTTTGCGCTTTACTGGTAGATTAACGAAGTTATTAGTAGCTCCTTCATTGCAAACCCTAAGAATTTGTACAAGAAGTATATAATCCTGATATTCGATTTTTTTTAGTCGTCGTTCCAATTCATATTACTTATATTTATAGACATTTTATATTCAAAATAACCAACATTAACTTTAAATCTTTTTTGTTTGTAAAGCAATCGAGCTTGGTTTTATTTCATTGAATATGATTTTTATTTATTACAACATTAGGTACATAATTTTTGAAATTTAGTGTCGCATAAATTATGATTTTATTTTAATGTTTTTTTTTTCATAACTGTGCTTAGGCTTTATAATTCTTTTATTATCATTTTACTTACCTATAAACATTCGCAATCACTTCCCTTGCCTGGCTATGAATAAAGTTATTCATTTTAACGTAAATAACACAAAAACTGTTAAAAATTATGAACAAAGAAACAAATAACACAAAACAACAACAAAACAGCAACAACAATAATAGCAAATAAACTAAACTATGCTACACTACTCAAAAGTCATAGGTCAGAAATTAAGTAGGTACCTAAAAATACAGCAATAAAAACAGTTTAATAGCTCAAAAGTATTAACATACGCCGCCGCCACTGAATCCGCAAGAAATCGATATTATTCCGAAAATTACACAAAACCTGGTAGGATGCGATCCAATAAGATAGAGAAAGACAGAGTGCTGCATAAAAATAATAAATTAATGGCCGCGATGCCATCAACCAATCACCTGTCCCCAAACAGCGAGATGCTTCCGCGAAAGCACGACGTTGCCGGCTTTGTAAGTTTTATTAGGAATTTCGGATAAATGTTAGTCAATATTGGATTTTATAATATGCAAAACATTAGCAAATAGAACTAAAAAATATGGTTTAAACTGCATTACATTATTTATTATCTTTTTTATGATTAAATAGTTTAATTTTACCATTATATTTACTTTTTATTCAATACTATTTCATTTTTGCAGTAAGACGTGACAACGCTTCAAAATTTCGGCCGCATTCTTTTCGTAGACACAGATCCGATGGTCAAACTGTATGTTAGTGTTATATTATGATCAGTACTACCACCAATTGTTCCAATGCATTTCCACTGGAGAAAATGGTTAAGTAGACCATAATTAAGTTGTTTAACAGACTACCCAATGATATAAATGACCTCTAACGCCTATCATTTTCTTTTTGTATAGTTATAGGGGATGCAATTAAAAATCTAAAAAACTACAGAAGTAGATTTACAGTGCGGCTCTTAATTGTCTCCCTCCTCCTCTTACCTTTTGAATGCCTTTATATCAAAATTTGAAATTTAGCACACATCATTAGCAAACACCTAAATATTACTTTTTGGTCCCTAGCTCGTCATCTCTTCATTCTATAATTTCAAAAGTTTGTGGGTTAATATTAAAAGATCCATTTAAAATTAGAGTATATGTATTTTGAAAATGTATTGTATTATGATTATGTATTGTATTTTGAAAATAAGAATTTATTTGCCTTCAAATTTGATTTTATAACGAAAAATTTACAACCTTAGCAATAGAATATCTTACAAAGAGTGTGACTGAAGGTTAGGAATAAGACATTGATTCATATCCTGCTATTTATGATCTCACTAAAGCATTTGTATATCTTCTAAGATCCATTGCGAAATTTAAATCATATTAAAAAAAGCAACATTTCATCTTTTGTTTTTCATGGAATTGTTTTTTTATTACGATTTTCAATTCTCCGAGCTAAAACAGCTTTATTTTTAAGTTTCTTATTTTCTCTTTGATATATTTGTTGTGAATCTATTAATGTTCTAGGGTCATTTTAATGTATGTAGAGTGACAATTTAGAAACTTGAAATAACCATATATTATTAAAAACGAAAATCTAAACAAAAAATCCCTGAAAACAGTTTCTATAAAATGAATAAGGAACAAAAACAAGCAGGGTGAGATACATCCCTAAAATCTTAAATAGAAAGACTTGTCGAGTGATACATCATCTTAAAACTTCCGAAAAATGCTCTAATGGTACTACATTTCAGGAAATTATTCTCTGTTTATCACGGAAATGTATACATAAAAACAAACACGCGTTTTAAAAACCACAAATTTTAGGTGACCCCGCAAGAAGAGAGGTGGTAGGTCCAGCGATCTAGGCAATACGTCCTATAATAAGACCGGAGCGCTTAACGCGTGACGTCATCATATGTAGGCCTAGGCATTTAGCAGTGTATATAAATCATGAGAAGCTTTAACGTAAAATAAGCATAGTATATGAATTTCCTGAATGATATTTAAGGGTTTCTGGTTGAAACATGACTTCCAGAATGTTAACTAAACCCTTAGTCGCACACCATTCGATTTTCTTTTTGGCAAAACAAAATTTCAAAGCAAAAACCCCTTATTGTACTTGAATTTTTCTTACCATGAGTACTAACTACTTTTTTCTTAAATATGCTTCTAATATTATTTTGGTGAAAGGTTCTTGGTACTTATCCAATAAATGTTTTCCCTTAAGGGAAGTTCTTACATTTACAATTTGCCACCGTGTCTATATTACGCCAATAAAATCTGCTGTATCTTGTGAAAAAGACATACAAAGCTCTTCAGAGCCTCAATTACAAAAGGATTAAAAATGTTAAGTGCTAATTTAACATTTCGTCAAAGCTTTTAAGCTAAGTGAATAGCCATGTTTTAATAAGTTGTCTTGTTCCAATTCATGCAGTCTTTTTATGATGGAAAAAGCAGTGCATTTTTCTTGACCTGTCTCAAAATCAGGATAAGAAAATGTTTGATCAGGTTTTAAATTAAGCCAGTTATTAAAAATACATTTTAATAAATTAATTATGTCAAAAAGATAAAATAGGGTTCTTGCTGGATCAATAGAATGTGGGTGACTTTATTAGTAAAATTATAGAGTGAAATAATACTCATTGCCTACTCATTGCCTTATTATTTACTGCATTATTATCACAAACTGTACAAAATACCAATTTCCTCTAAACTTTCTATTATTGTTTTAATAAACTGATATAACATTTTCGAATTTATTTTGCACACAGGACATATTATATGAATAACTTTGAATTTTGAATGTGGGCTAGTTATCATAAATGCCACCACAGAGGATGCAATAGTATTGTTATTTACTGCAGTTCCTAGAGTATTGTCAGCTTTATAATCCAAACAGGGGTCAATATGAATTTCATCAAAATATACCTATAACATTTTTGTCTTTATTTGTTAGGATATACTGGAAAATATTCCAAGCATAGGTTAAAAAAAATTTTGTTTCATCGTTATGAGGATCTGTTAAAAATGCATTGCAAATGTTTCTTACTGTTTTGGGATGAGGCAGTATAAGAGGGACATGGTTAGGCATATATTGATAACAATGGGGACTGATAGTAAATAAAATTGAACGTAAGATGATAGTGCTGGATGAATATCTATACCTCTCCCTTGTTAAACATAATAAAGTTAGCAGTTCTGTAACAAATTTTAAGTTTTATTCTAATTTATTAGAGCCTTTTATACTTGAAAGAACATCTAAAACAAAATTTATTCTGTTTTTAGTTTTGTCGGAATCAGTCTGGTTACCACCTTAGTAATTTGGCTCAGTTAATGGTTCATATATGTCATTGCTACTAGTTGCTAGGTAACTTAAAGGTTCAGTGTTAAAACTTAAGGAAGTTTACATCATCTTATTAATAATTGTTCCTAACTTATCCAAACTGCTAGTTTTAAATAGTGACTTTAAATTTGGTATTGAAACAGAAATAGACTGGCCATATAAATACGATTCTAATTTCAAATCATTATAAATAATAATTGCCCCAGTTGTTACAGGACCAGGAGTATATTCTAATTTAAATAATGTTCAATTATCAGAATTTGATACTGAAAACCACCCACCCTTAACATTAAATCTTTTAAAAACCCTTCAAAATTGGAAGTATGTCTCCTCTTTATGAATATTAAACTCATGTCTCCTTTGCTCTAACGCTTGCAAAAGATTCTCCTTACTTTTCCGCAGAAATAAATTTTTCGAAAAATAATCGGGGCAATTTGGAAAAATACTGGAATAGAATTTTCTTTTATTTTTCTTTCCTCGGGGTTTTTTTAAATTGACTAAATTAATTTTACCTGTTTTTGGATCCTGCTCAGAAATATATTGCAAATTATATTACCTTTAGGAAAATGTAATTCACACACTTTAGAGTATTTATCAGGCACTAAATCGTTTCGCGGAATTGCTCATAACCATTTGTTTTACAAATCACTCTCCTTTGGAAAACTAAACACATGAACTTTAGGTCCGTTTTTAGAGTAATTTCCCCAACATCGCGGTGCATTTGTGTGTGCACGGCACAACACTTATACGGCATATTTAGATTAGTTTATTATAGATTTAAAAGCGGGAAGATAAACAACATACATAATATAAGTATATAATAACTAAAAAGCATAAACAACCTGTAGCCGACTGTCACGCCTCGGTCGGCTACCATGTGATCCAATTTGTTAGGCCTACATATGATGACGTCACAAAAAAAATTATTGTACCTTTCTAAATGGGGTATTGACTATACCCTTCTCTAAATACTTATGGGTTCTCGTCATTCCAGTAACGACAGTTTTACTTATTAATATGCCCACTTAAATAAAAGGTACCCTTATCACTGAAGTAACTATGTTTTTGAACTAGTCGAGGTTCTGCCGTAACTCTACCGTCATTATTTCACAAAGCAGTTTAAACGGATAGAACTTATAAGTTAAGTATTTACATACTTTGACTACCATACTTACATATATAACTTTTGTAAATAATGATTCACAAGATAATCCAGTTCCAACAGTTGCTTGACAAGTTGATACTGTTGAATTCATTGCAAACTGATCCAGCGTTGTTTCGTCGACTAATCTCGGTTAATTTATCTTTTTACTCATGACGGAACCGGTTTTTTCAAATGTGGCTACTAGTACGAATATTCTCCAGGCTTTATATTTTGACCTGGATGCCTCTTGTTAAAACCTTGAGCTGTCCTTAAGAAACATTTATCCTGGGAACCATAATTGAAAATAATGTCTACACGTTCAGCTATCCTGCTAAAGAAAAGAAGTACTGCTTTTCTTTTAAATTGATCTGATAGTCAACTGTTCTTAAAATAATAATACTAGTACAAGTTACACTTTTAAAGTAAATTCTGTGAAAATAAAATGCAAATATTATAAACAACGCTTTTTGTCGTTAAAAAAAAACATATAGCAAATAAAAACCAATATAAAGCACATACTGCTTGACATGTTTAAAATTCTTAAGAGACATGTCAGTATTTTGGTAGCGATCATTTTGAATATTTCATTAAATAATAAAAAATTTCAAAAATGTGTTTCCATTTTGGAAAGCATTTTTCAAGAGCATCAAGATGATGTATCACTTAACCTCCCTTTCTATTTAAGATTTTAGGGGTGTATCTCACCTGTCCCAGGGGTTGCAGATAAGGGTGAGATAATATGCTTGTTTTTGTTCCCCACAAGAATGCTATAGAGTGAGTGTCTCTAAATATAATATTTCAAAAAGCGCCTTTGGATGTATTCCCTTGAATTGCATTCATAAGATAGATACCAAACAAGAGACCATCCATATTTGACAAAGAGAAGTTATTATCACAGAAGGCAAATTGCTAAAAAGCAATTCACTTTCTAATTCTGCAATTCCCAGAAATAAATCCCAATAGTCTTGTGGAAGCAGCCACTTTATAATCAATATAAGGGAAATATTAACTGTAGTTGTTGCATAAACTTTGTTTCGTAATGCAAAATTATTACTCTTTCAATATGACTCTAAGAAATAATAATTTCAGATATATTATGATGGGCCTGCATCTTGTTAGGCTTTTTGTAAAAATTAACTGGTAAACAAATGTTTTAGAATCCAACTACTAATTATATCTGTTGTATAATTTGTAGTTGATAGAAATAAGAAAAGATAAGACATCAGATTTTAAAGAATTTTGCCACCATTCTGAATTTTTATCTAAAAAATCAACTGCAATTTACAGAAATCAAAGGAAGGCACTAGGTTTCTTACATTTTCATCAACCTCAGGTGTATGTCTGAATTTTTATTGACATTTTTGTATGTATGTTTAGTATTAAATCTATATTTAAATAAATAAATTAAAAAATAGATTTCTTGTCAGATTGTCTCTACAGAAATGTCTTGAAATAGAAAGAAGTGAAAGATTTAAAAAGTCAATTACATATTCATAGAGCTTAAAGAAAATTTCATTGAGGTAATTAAATATCTGAGAGTTTATCTTAATGATCAATTAAATTTTTTACTTTAGATATAAATATTATAATACTTTTTCTAAAGTTTTTACTTTTTCTAGAGTTCTTACTTACTTGACACCCTGGCATATACACCCTGCGAAAGGGTGTATATGCCATTTGTGGTTTTCTGATTACTTAAATAGTGGTTTAGACCTAGGAAGGGTTCAGAATAACTCCATACAGGTTTTGTTTGGTTATATTATTATATTAGGTTAGGTATATAGATTCCCGAGGAAAATGTTTATGATAATGCTCTGAAAGTTTCAAATATGGAAATATTGAAGCAGAGACAAGTATATGGTGATTTGGGATTTGTTTTCAAATTTCTTAATGTCCTGTTTTTTTGTTGGCAAAAATTAATTTTGATATTCTCTCCTCCTAAATCTTGCAGCAAAAAAGATTTTTTTAAATTATGCTATTCACTCTGGCTCACAGCTGAGGGGACATCCTCCCAACTAGGGACCTAATGTTAATAAATAATATTCAAATTAAAATTCAAATTCAAAACGTTTATTTGCCAATATCAAAAATTACAAAACAGTTGTACTTATGATGTAAGTGAAGTTAGCAAATAGGAATGCATCTCGATTATAAAAACCGTTTCTCAAAAGTACCTCTGCAAGAGGCACCTTTAAGTGATACATCCTCAAGAAAAAGCAACAAAAAGGAAACAAAATAACAAGAAAAGTAAAAAACCCTACTAATATTTCTTCGATACTTTTTTACAGTGAGAGCTTGAAAAAAATTAAAAAAAAAATACAATTTATTTATATTTATGTACACAGGGCAGGGGTAGGCAGCGACTGAATCAGGGAAGCGCAGGAGAGGAAACACATCCAATATATATGAATATAAATAATATGATACAGGCATATCTTGTTAAATGCGAAACGAAAATGTAAGTGAAGACTCGACCCAGTACAGCTACATGAATATGACACAACCTGAATGAAAAGAGACTGGAAAAAGGACCTATTGACATTATTTCAATACATATTTAATTATTAGGCATCATACTGTGAGTGCATAAGCATATTTCTTATGTATTTTCTTAGATATGGTGGGTTTCCCGACTTTAAAATTCTGTATATGAAAGAGTACATGTAATATTTGCGTCTATTTGACATTGAAAGAATAAAATGATTGTTAAGATATGGGGTAATATGACTTCTGTAGCAAATATTAAAGGAAAAACGCATACATGAATTCTGCACTTTTTGAATAGAAGATGAGACTGCCGAAGTAATTGCATCATTGTAGATTACATCACCATAATCAAACAATGATAATATTAAAGAGTTGCACAAAAAATACTTGGTTTCACCCGGTAAGTGACGCTTTAGATTATTTAAATATTTTAAGCGCATAAGCAGTGGCAATTTTTTTGTTTATGTGGGCTGAAAAAGACAAAGTATTATCAAAAATAATACCCAAATTCTTTGCTTCATTAACCACCGGTACTACTGTATTGTCTATTTTAACCACAAAGTCTTGAGAAATATGTTCTATGTTATTTCTATTGGATCTTGGAAATAAGAGACACGATTTTGAAGGGTTTAGTTTCAAATTATGAGCCTTAGAATATATATGTAAATTATTTAAGTCGGAATTAAATTGCGTTTGTGAGTGTCGTAAGGAGTTTAATGAGAACGATGTATAAATCTGAGAATCATCTGCATATTGTTATAGTTTTGAATAAGATATAAAATTTTTCATCAGCAATACTATAATGAGAATAATAAGGGTCCTAATAGAGATCCCTGAGGTACCCCAGTGGTAACAAGAATAAATTGAGATTTTGAGTATAAGGGATGAGAATCAATCTCCACGCATTGAAACCTGCTGGTCAGGTAGGATCTCAGCAAGGCAATAGAAGTATTAGACAAACCAAAGAAATTTAATTTAGCTAGCAGCATATCATGATTTAGAGTGTCAAATGCCTTACTAAAGGCTGTTACTTGTTTCTGTTCTTCATAGTGCCTGATATCATTCATAAGATTTACCAGACAAGTAGATGTACTAAAATGTTTCCTAAACCCGGATTGACACTCACATATAATTTTATAGGAATTTGAAAATGCAGTAATTTGATTATGCATGTGTCTCTCTAGAACCTTAGACAAAATTGGTAAAATACTAATAGGGCGTAGATCTTTAGCTTCTTTAGGGTTTGAAACTTTTGCAAATGGTTTAATGATAGCCTTTTTCCACAAGTCTGGAAATTGATTTTCTAAGATGCAGGAATTAGTAATATTGAGTAGTGGTTTGCTACAAAATGGAAAACAAGCAACAACATCTCTTATTGCTATTCCATCATGACCTACTGAATTAGTACCAAGTGATGCTATAATATCTTTTAAAGTGGTCTCATCCATAAGATTAAAATTTAGTGAATTGGGGAAATTGAGAGCTTTGTTATTTTGATAAAAGGAAATTTTTTCTTTGCAAGTAGTGTCATTCAATTTATTAGAAGTAGCAAAGAAGTCATTGAGTACATTTGCTTCAGATAATGCGGCAGGTATATTGTAATAATTTTTTCTTTGTATAATATTTAACTTCTTTACTGTATCCCAAAAGGGCTTTCCAGAAGTTTTAGATAAGTTGCGAAAATAAGCATTTTTCTCGTGTATCATAGCGTGTTTAGTAAAATCTTTTAAATTACAATAGTACTGGAGACAGTTACCACTTTTAGTTTTCAGATATTTTTTATGTGCTTTGTCTCTTAGTTTTATAAGTAGTTTAATGTTATCGGTTATCCATGGAGTAAAAGGCTTACTTTTATTATTTTTCTTTAATTTTATAGGTGCAAATTTGTCAATTAAATATTTGATATTTGAATTAAAAATGTTTAACTTTTCATCTATATTAGGAGAATAATAAATTTCGTCCCATGGTAAGAGGCTAGCAGCATAATCAAAGGCATCTCAATTATTAGAAATATTATTATAGTCTTGACATCTAAAATATTTGGCTTTAATTTTTTCTGTACTAAAATTTAAAATAGCATAAATAAGACAATGATCAGAAATCACAGTTGAAATTGGTATTGAGTCGCAGCTTTTAACGGAGAGCACTTTTAGATGTGATAATAACCAGTAGGTTATTATCACATCTAATAGACTACAAGAATTATTCCGCAAGCAAAATCGGGTAGGTTCTGTAATTATCTGATTTAAATCAAATCTATTTATAAGACAACTTATCCTAGTCAAATAGGTTTGAGGGTTTAAGAAAGTCCACATTAAAATCACCGGTATAAACAACTTTATCATAAAATGGCACCAAATAAAACAAATTTTCAAAAAAATCCAAAAACAAATCAACATCACTGGAAGGCGGGCGATATAGGGATACAACAAGAACACTTTGCTTTTTTAGTTAAGTTTTATACCCATAAATTTACAGGTGTGTGAGACAATATCTAAGTCTATATGTTTGTATTGCAACTGTGACTTGATATACATTCCCACGCTAATAAGGATATTCAAATTGTGGGCAGATCAGAGGACATTAGATTTAGGAGGCAATTATACATATCTTTTAGGGCAAATAAATTTTCATGTTCCTTAAATACATTCAAGAAGTTATGGCATATTTTCTTTCCTTAGGGCATGATCAAATATTGTACAATAAGGTCCCAAATCTTCTCTGTGCAAAAAATTCAACAATATATCTAACTATTATGGTGTAAACGACAGTACACTAGTTCATATTTTGGACTGCTTAAATGATATAATGGGTGAAATTCCAAATAATTTTATTAAATTGATGTTTCCACAGATGAAATTGCTTAGTGACTGTCAATGAAATTATTAATATATCTTTAATAGAAGCTTAAAAGACTATTTTAAAGATTTTTTGTTTTGAAGAATGTTCTTGCAAAACCAATCAAGGCACAGTGCGACCTCAATAAATGTTTAAATTTTAAAGCTCATATAAAATATACTAGCAGATGACATTGTCATATATAATCCAAAATTGCAATTTCTATTTTATATAGTATAAAAAGTATAATTGAGTCAGTACATATTATAATATTGCAGATTTATTATTGTAGTCCAACTCAAAACCAATCTTACACATATTAATTTTCTCAATAAGCCAAAATAAGACTAATTTTACAATAAAAACAAGATATATGCTAATTTGGTATTGACAGAATAAACCATTTGAATTTGAGTTCAGTTGTGCTATGTTATATGCAGAGCACTCAGCAGTTACCTGTGAAGAGTAAATCAATAGATACAAACCCTAGTTCTCCAGCATGGTCCACCCTAATTATTTCCTCTAATACTGCTTTGCTAGTATAGTGCCTTTTTAGCTGAATGTTTATTAATCGGGTTGTCAGTTGATTAGAGATCATATCTATATGTCTAACAAGATGTAACAAATATTTCAAACTTTAGTATTAAAATTCGTAATGATTTGTTTAGAGTTAAGATTCACTTAATATCAACTAATCCTCATTTAATTTAATGAAAAATATTCAAATTTCAAAGATCATAAGCAGTTGCCAAACAAAAATCAGCTGATAAGGCGATGCCGATTGCCATTTGCACAGCCGAGTTTACTCAAGCCGCGAAATGATAACATCGGCAACATGGCTTTAAGATCCGTTTTTATAGAAATTGTTGGTTGATCCATATGAGTGGCCGACCAATATTTACTGCTAAAAGTATATTTACAAAATTGTATGGAGGAAAATTGGAAATATACTCTGTATATGACAGCAGCTATATTTTTGTGTTTTGTGAGGGCAACAGTCTTACCCCTTACGTCTTGGATGCGGATGGAAGGGCTGCTGGGCTATAATAAAAAAATTTAAGAGTTTTCTGAGATTTGTAATGGCTGTATTTGTATCAGGCATATATTTCCATTTTGTCACAAAATAGAAAGTTTATATTTGTACACTTTTTTAAAAGACCAGTCAGCTACGACCAATCCCTAGTTCTAATTCTAGTTAACTGCGAAAGCAAAAAATCCTGTTACGTTAATAATACAGGTTTTTCCAGCTGTATTATCATCTGCGGGGGTTACGCAACCTTTCGGGCGCGTCTCTGGATGGCGCCCCGTTTAACGATTATAATTGAAGCCAACAGTCTAAAACCCGTTTGAGCTGTTTGAAGGTTATCGTCGCAGACCAACAATACACCGTAGACCGCTCATGGCGCAACGACCCAGCGCCGTAGCTACAATGGTTCCACGGGTTCGGTGGAACCAGGCCCGCCACTCTCAAGGGCCCGTAGCCAGCTAATAAACATAATAATAAATAAACAAAGGATGTAAATTTAAACTAAAACTCAATAATATATTGTGAACTTATATTATCTAACAAACCACATAAAAATCGAAGACTCAGCTAAAATTCTTACATCGATGTGCCTATCCGCAGCCGAAGCAAATCTTTTCTAGCCTTTAGCCTTTAGCCTTTACTATTCTTCTCTGTTTACTGTGCGACGATCTAATGGTCCCGATGCAGACCATACATACATAATTATAATAATTATTATTATCCGATAACAGTGTACCGGGCCCGGAAAAACCCATCAGAGTTGTTATGTAATGTGAGACAGATTATTTTATTTTTTGGTTTTGGTGTATCGGTAGGGCAGGGCAGGGCGGCAATTTGTATTTTATTCCTACTTTTATTAACAGTCTATAAAATGAGTTCCAATTTTAAACATTTATCTGGTGCAAGTAAAAGGAAAAAGAAAGCCGAGCTTGAAGAGAAAACTCGAAAACATCCAAAAATTTACAAATTTTTAAATTCAAGCAGTTCCTCTTTAACTAATTTTGTTCCTGGTGAGATTGCTACACCCTCTACGTCTACGATTGTGAGTCAATCTCCTAGTGGTAAGTATTTTACAAATTCTCAATATCTCACTTCTTAGGTCTCGAAACATAATTATTTATATTAGGCCGGCCAAATATTACAAGTGTTCTTAGAAACTCTCTATCTTTCATTGACCTAATGCCGTCTGGCTAGAACAGTTTACAAACAAAATTATTGAAGTATCATACTATCAAAAGTCTCTCATCAGCACAACGATTCATTCCTTAGAGTAAGCCATAATTTTTAAAGTATCAAACGGGCCTCTCAAAACAACTATTATAGGGTTTCTATAATAAATTAATCTGACGACTTAGCCTTTCCTGACATTAAGTATGTTATTTTACTTTTTTTTACGTATTTTTTACATATGTACATACATACATATTAATTTAATATTAAAAATAAGAAGGAATTTTGGTAAAAGAAATTAAAATCAATAGTTATGCGTATTATGAATGTTATGTGGTATAACAATCATAACATAATCGTTTATTTTAATTTTTTTTTAGGTGAAAATATTCCTGAACCTGAAATTGAACTTAAGGCAAATACCGAAATTTCCGACCTAACTGAATGCTCAACTAATAAAGATGAACTCGAATCAGAGATACTTATCACTGATGAACCAGATATTAATGTAAGTAGGTGCATAGTCTGACAAATGGATCTGTAACACTAACAATTATGTAAAACTAACGTCCCGTAGGTTTTACATAAAATATTTCTGTTTTTATTAAAATCGCATTTTATGATCAGATTATAAAAAACCTATATTAAAATTAGATCACGAATAAATTATAATTATTTTTTTTTGGTAATTTGTATTCAATTTTTTTATTCGTTCGCTGTTCCATATCCATTTGTTCCGTTCCACATCTCTTTATTCTAGAATAGTTTTAGCGTTAGAGCTAAAACTTGGAATAAAAAATAATATTTATAGGTAAATTTTCCTACGGACAAAGCTAATTTTGGCGAAGCTTTATCAATCCAAGAGAAAAGATTTATTATTGATAACGAGCCTTGTCGTGCCACGAGGACCATTTCCCAAAGATGCAAACAATAGAAGTTTTTCCTCATTTTATTATTCAGAAATATCTAAATCTGGCATTAAAACAGAAAGATGGTGGCTATGTTATTCACTGAAACTAAATAAATGTTACTGTCAACCATGTTGGTTATTCTGTAAATTACAAAAACCCTTGATTTGATTGATTTATGGTTTTAGTGACTGGAATCACTTAAACCGTATCATAGAGAGACACGAAGTCAATGATGAGCATAATAATTGTTGTGTCATTTTTGATAAATGGAAAAATAATAAAACAATAGACAAAGCCCAAGAAGATTTGTTTCGTCAGGAGATTAATAAATGGAGGCAAATACTAGAGCAAATTATTGATGTAACTCTTACTTTAGCGACAACAAATATGCCATTTCGAGGTACAAATGAAAACTTAAATTCAAGCAATCCAGGAGTGTTTTTGTCCATTATAAAGTTACTTTCTAACTATGATCAAGTTTTAAAAAATTTATTAGAGAATCATTCGAAAATGTCAACTACTTATTTAAGTCCGCAAATACAAAATGAAATAATAAATATATTAGGAAAAGCTGTTAAAAATGAAATAAAAAAATCTATAGAGTCGGCTCCTTTTTTTTTTCAATAATTATAGATACTACCCAGGATATATCTAAAATTGATCAGCTTAGTCTTATTTTTCGATATGTTTCTGTTGAATATGATAAAAATAAGAAGTTAGTAGATATTGTTATTAAAGAGTCATTTATGGGATTTATTCCAATTAAAAATCAGACATCGGAAAATCTTACCAATGAAATTATAAATGCAATTAATGAAATTAGCAACTTAAAGAAATTGCGTGGTCAAGGTTACGATGGTGCCGCAAATATGAGCGGTATGTATAATGGGGTTCAATCTAGAATTTTAAAAGTGACGAAAAATGCTCCTTTTGTACACTGTGCTGCGCATAATCTTAATGTTGTATTCTTTCTGTTGGTCTTCACGAAATGATGCTATAAAAGCCTTAAGATTTAGGTATCTTGATGCTCTTAAGGCCTTGTCAAAAATTATTTTAACATCAAATAATAAAACTGAAATTGACGACTCTAAAGGATATAAAATTACATTGCAAAACTTTGAAACAGTATTTCTAATTATTTTGCAATCTAGAATTTTAAATAGCATAGACGCAGCATCAAAACTTTTACAAAATGAGCAGCAAGATATAGAAAAATCGAGTAAACTCCTAAAAACGTTACAAATGACATATCTAATCTTCGAAATGAGTTTCTAAATGTAAAAGAAGAAGCTCCAGCCACGGCGAGTAAATGGGGTATAAGTCCAGAGTTTGGCCAAAAACGAATTTCTAAACGTAGACGTTTTTTTGATGAATCTGCAAATGACTTTGTTTTTCAAACTGCGGAAGATAACTTTAGAGTTGAAGTTTTTTATAAAACGCTAGACATTATTATTAGTCAGTTACAATGTAGAACAGTTAGTTTACAACAAATATCTACTAACTTCAATATTTTGGATACAGAAGTTCTATTAAATTCTAGTGACACAGTAATATACCAAATGGCTGAAAATATTCGCGAAATATATCAAGATGATATATCAGATATACTTTCTAATCAATTATTAGCATTTCGAACATGTTTTTCTGAAGAACTTAAAAATATTAGGTCAGTTAAAGATTTGCTTAAATTTATCATTGTTGACAATTATTCGTCTAGTAGTAGCTTTACTGAAATAATAACATTATGCTTCCTATATCTGACAATTCCTGTAACGGTTGCATCGGCAGAACGATCGTTCTCAAAATTAAAATTAATCAAAACATATTTAAGGAATTCGATGAATCAAAATCGATTATCTTCTTTGGCAATGCTGTCCATTGAAAATAAAGTTACTCGCTCTATAGATTTAAAGGAAATTATTAAATCATTTGCGACTGCTAAATCTCGAAAAGTAACTTTTTAATGGGTGTATTTCTTCTATATTAACTTTGTATTTGTATCCTTTTGTAAATGTTTTTTATAAATATGTACATATGTTTTTAATATTTTTATATTTTTCCGTAACTACTGTTATTAGTATTTTTGTCTTAATATTAATTTCATAAAAGTTTAGTTAACATGTAATAGCCTTTTAATTTTTTCTTTCCTTAAGCCGTCGATTTAGGGAGAGATGAAGGTTAGTATCTCTTTAGAGGCCCGCGGATATAGTCACGAACCTAGGCCCGTTATGTTGTTGCTACGGCGCTGCAACGACCCGAGCAGTCCTGCAAGGAAAACCGTGAGGTAGAAAGCCTATGATAAGGCTTTATACCTCCTACCTATAAGGCTGATGAGATGTGGCACAAAGTAATAAAAATGGCCATAATAGCCAGAAGCACAAATCTTGGACGAGCAGGCCAACTCTCTAAAGGACTGACTCCAGAGCAGAATACTTATCCCGCTTCTATTAACTCCTAATAACGGAGGTCAACAAACTCCTAAAACCACGCAAAGTGGTGGATCCCGTCAGGGAACCGAAAGTACCTTAGGCTAGATGTACAAACTAATATCAAGCCTGTGGAAAGTACCCCTAAAAACCTTTCTCATGAACAAGGATTGTGAGTCAGTGAGGAAAGCGAAGTATTCGCTTTACCTCAACTTTAGTAGCACAAATCTGAGGCTCTTGGATAAGCCCCAAGAGAAAGAAACTTCGGTGGAGACGAGGGTACACACGCCGGAAACTTTGGCCCAATGGTAAAAACAGACATGCTCTCATGTAGGCCTATTTATTAAGGTTATTACAAATTAACTCACATCACTCCAAGGCAGTCACGGCCTTAAGTAAGTACATGGCCGACAATGATATTCAGATAGCCCCAATCCAGGAACCGTATATTTACAGGGGCCAGATAAGAACACTAGGGCACCTTAAAGGAAGACTTATGGCAGACCAATAAGATAGACCCAATCCAAGAAGCTGCATGTTCATAAGAAAAGATGTATAGACCACGTCGCTGTGTATGTTTTGTGAGAGGGACACGGCGGCAGTTCAATTGCAAATTCAGACAGCGGAGAATGGCTACGATACAACAATGGTATCATCATATTTCCCGTACCACCGACAAGAGCAATCATCTCCCACGACAGTTCGGAGGCTGGTAGACTAGCAAATATTAAAAAAATCTATTAATTGAATGCGATGCCAACTCACATTACACTATTTGGTGTAGTACTGAAAAAAGAATCGAGGTGAATTACTATTAGATTACTTAATATACTTAATGTGAGGGACGAGCCAACATTCGTCAACGTACTCGGCAGCGAAATATTGTGACAAAGTGAACATAAGATCACAGGAACATAAGATTCGAACAACAATCTTCGGACACAGTTCCGAGGATTCACAGGAAAACGAACTGAAGTCTATAAAGATACACCAGGATGCAACCTGGACAACTGTCCAGCGGAGGCTAACAACAACCTGGAGATCGATGTGCTGACAGAGTCAATTATAGAAGCTATCGTAGATGAATTTGAGAAAGCATGTCCCCTAAGCAAACCATGTCAGGCAGGGAACACCTCCTTGTCTAACCAAGAGCTGAGTATTCTGGGAACAACTGCTGCAACATATCCGACAGCAGAGAGCAAGGAAGTTTTAGTGAGTAAATGGGAACGGAGTCCCACACTACCGAGGGTTCAAGAACTACGGGTTTTGCATGTTATCTTACTTTCATTTTTTTGTCGGAGAGTAATTGAACTGACTTACTCTTTATTTTTCTTAAATACAATTTTTTGAAGAATTTACACCCTTTTAGCACTTTTAGCAACATAGGAAAGCAAGAGAGTTTTCTACTTAGATTAAATTTTCCGTTTCGTTTCGTTTCCGTTTGCGGCAATTTTTTTAGTACTGTAGGTTTCCTACAGGCTTCTTTAGTTGTTGACAAAAAGATTCCAAGTTTCATGGTTTTCTAAAGACAAAAATAGACGTTAATAATAAAAATATAATAATAATATTTAGTAAAACTAACGTACGTATAAGATATTTTAAATGTAGCTATAAAGGCACAAATTTGCTAAGAGTGTAGTTCCACTGTCATGTAATTTTTATAAATACATTTACTTTTCCATAATTTCATTATACTAGACTTAATTAAATGAATTTAAAATCCACAATTTCGAAATTATTTTTTTAGAAGTAAATTCAACTTGCTTTAGTTTAGTTTTAAACTTGTTTGACTTTGGACTTCTGTTTACGTCCGACAAATTAGTATGTTTTAAATATAAATTAATAGACTTAAATCTATACCTAGATCTACGTATCATCTTTGCTTTTAGAAGTAAATATCAATAATAGTTTAACATCATATTCTACAACTATACAGGGTGGTCTTCCGGGAACTGCATTGATGGATTTTAGGAAAACTATTAATATGAAAATATTGAAAATTTAACAATGTTTTGGTAGTTTTGGTACGTCCGGTAATAGCGAAAGTTGTCCATTGCTCGTTCAACTTTGTCGAATTAAATAGAATGCTATTTATTACAACCCTTTAATAATTCCAACAGGGCTTTAGAACAATGTCAAGTGAACTATTATTATACATAGATCTATTGTACAAAAAACTTTTAAACAAATATTTTTACAACCCTTTTAATTTACTAGATGCTAAAAATTTTAACATAAAAAGGAAATATATTAAAAATTTGTATGAGCCTAAATGGATATAATTTTTTAAATAAATGAATACGCCTTTCTGACAATAAGTCTTGCTCGGATGTCATTATAAAAAAAGATCTTTATTCTTTCGTACAAACATTGCAGCTTAAAAAATATATAAACCAATGACAGTTATAATTTTTTGGTAATAAATATATGTTTACAGTTTTTTCTATTTATTTCACTTTATACATTGTCCATAGATACTATTAAAATCTTGTCCATGCAAGAATATAGTTAAGTCGAAGTTTTAATTATGCATTAGATTAGATTAGAGTAAAATAAGGCTGAATTACCCTGCGACCTATAAGATCTATTGTGTGCATCTTTTGTCTGCATTCACTAGTCTGTTCTAGTTTCCTACGGTGTTCTCGAAGGTGACAATGCCCCGTTAGAAAACCTGTAAGAATACGTAGTTTAGTTTTAGTTAAACTTACTAGAGCTTTAGATCTTTTTAGGCTAATGGTTTCATGGAACATTTTGGGTTGCCTCAACCCCGGAAGATCATCTCAGAGGTGGTCTCTGAGTTGTTTCTCCATTTTTGAAAGCTCATATAGGTAAATACTCTTAGTGCCTATGCCGCAGAAAGATTCCGATCTCAGAAACTGAGAGCCGGAACCCTTTTTTGCCAAAATGTTGGCTTTCTTGTAACCTTGCACGCCTGTGTGATCAAGTACCTAAAATATTGTGACTTTATTTTTCTTTTCTAGTTCAATGAGTTTCCCTAAACAGTCTCTTACCATTTTAGAACATGTGAAATGTCAGCTCAGTGCTGCTATGGCCGCTTGACTATCGGTGAAGATTGCGATGTCCTGTTTGAGATAGTGTCTGTCCAGGATGAATTGAGCCCATCTTTTTATAATGTGTATTTCCGCTTGAAAGACGCTAGTGTATTTACCCAGCGACGTAGTGTAAGGGCCGAATACTCCAGCTTCTGTTCCTTCGATTTTAGAACCATATGTGTACCAGTTGATGGTGTTCGATTTAAGTAAATGGGTGGCTATTCCATTTTTCCAGACACTTTTGCTATTAATTTTTGAATAGAAATTTCTCACAAACTGATACTTCCTTGTTATATCATGCTTGGGAAGATCAGAGGAATAGATCTTGTTTCAGATGTCCAGGCTCTCTGATCAGTACTCTGGCTTTTCGTTCTATCCCTGGTTAGTCTAAACATGTCCCTTTAGCAGCGCCCTCTATCTCCAGATGAAGAGGTTCTAGGTCAACTATAAGCTCCGGTGCTGCTATTGGGCATGTTTTCAAAGCTCCTGTAATGCATACGCATGCGAGTCTTTGCACTTTATCAAGTTTACGCCTTTCAGTGCTTAACTTCATTGAGTCTTGCCACACCACTGCCCCGTAGTTAATTATGGGTTTTACCATCATGGTGTACATTCAGCGCAGTATTTTTGGAGAACATTCCCAGTTTTTTCCCGCTACATTTCTACAGATCATAAAGGCTTTATTTATTGTGATTTCTAGATGTTTATTCCAGTTAAGTTTGCTATCCAGTGTCACTCCCAGATATTTTCATTTGATGCATATACTAGTTGTCCGCACAGGTAGATATCCCTGGTGGGTTGCATTTTCCTTTTACGAGTGAATGGTACAATGGTAGTTTTTGCCGAATTCATGCTCAGCCCTACTGATGTACACCATTCTTCAGTAATCCTTAGGCTTCTTTGTATGAGGTCTCACAATATGCCCTCGTACTTGCCTTTGACGATAATGTCATCAGCATATCCTATGCAGGTCATTTCATGGTTTGTCAATATTTGAAGAATTTCATCGACTACTAGACTCCATAGTAGGGATGAGGTTACCCCCCATTGGGACGCCACCTTGTATCCCGACGCTAAGCTCGTTCTTCCTACTCTGCCTAGGTGAGGCAGAATTTTCCGCTTTGTAGGAGAGCAGGGAAAATTCCGTCCACTTTCGGTGATTTGTACAGTTGAAAGGTGTTTATTGCGCACTCTTTTATTGTGACCGTTTCTATAGGTTTGCACCCTGGAAAGTGTATTTGAAGTAGATGGATGGCCTGCTCCTCTTCTGCCTTCGTGTAGGTACCTGGCTTTTTGAGAGACATACCTAATAATGTATGTGCCTCCCTTAGCCATTGTTTTGTGCAATCTAGCAGCAGTTGGAGTGTCAGCAATTTCCTCACAAAATGTTTTAAAGTGCTGTCTTTTGGTTTTCCTTATTTCTTTGTTATATAGAGTAAGCACTTCGGTATATACCTGCCAGTTGCCGTCTCTTTTCGCTGTATTGAAAAGTTGACGCACTTTCGATTTTAGTTCTGTCAGGTGTGTGTTCCACCATAGTGCGTCTGTGGCCTTTTACTAGTCACTGGGATTATGCATAGTGGGCATAATAATTAATGCCGCCTCTGAAATATGTTCCGAAATTAGATATAACAATATCGCGATACGCTACCTTCTGAAAATCTACATGAAACTTCTAGTCTATCTAGTCTTACATATTATCATCTACATCTCCTGCATAAACTCCAAAATATGAAATATTGATTAATAGATATATAGATATATATATAGGTTATAGTTTTCATATTGTATCTACTAAGTTGTTCAATATTTTCTGTTTCCAAAAACAATATTTTATATGTGGTTCATGCATGATGATGCTCCACCGCATTTCCCTTCGGAATTATTTGCATCAACAATATCCAAAATATACATCTGTTGGAAAAGGAAATGACGCTCCTGTAAGCTGGCCACCTCGCTCACCACACTTGACTCCATTAGATTATTTTTTTGGGGCGATGTTTATAAACGATGGTATACTCTAGAGCAAAAGATCAAATACAGAAGAAGAATTATGCGCAAGGATTCAAAATGCAGCCAATATACTGAAGAACGATGAGGAGTTGATGTAAAGAGTACTTTTTAACTTTTTACGCCGCGCCGTGTTAATATGTGTATTCATGTTGACGGAGATCATTTGGAACAAGTGTTAAAAACTTATAATAATTAAAATTACTTTAAATGAATTATTGTTTCTCACTAAATTAAAAGAAATATTCTTGCAAACTACGTTAAAACTAACAACACAAAAAATTTTATTCCAATTTTTTATTATTCCGGTGCGGCATCAAAGACTAAAGCATGAAATATCTTGGTAACGGTTAATTTTTTCGGGTTCTAACAAAAGTGCCTTTTTTACTCAAAATCGTTAGGGAAATTGTTTCCTTTACAAAAAAAATAAAACCACACTTGCAAAAAAGTTATGGCCATTTTACAGTGCAGTATGGAGCGCTCTCTATCGGCCACAGTAAAAAGATGCCTATTTTCGGGTTTCTCATACCAAAAATCCCTAGGTTCAAAGTAATATGTCGCAAAATGTAAAAAAAATTAAGTAAAATCGATTTTTATTTTTTTAAATTTAACACACTAAGAAACGAAGCAACTTTGCACCAAGGTAAGTTGCTTTAAATCGGCTTATTTTGAACTCAGAAATATATCCTACGATTTTGTACAGACCTCTTAGAGACACCCTGCATATGCATCCACTAAACTAAATTTGTTAAAAAAATAATAAATAAAGTACAGTAAAAGAAAATATTGTAAAAAATAACATAATAAAATGTAATATAGTTTTTCATATTAACCAAATATCCTTAACATTGGTAAAATAACAGTACCCCATGTTATTGTAATAGAATATGAAGGAAAGATAAAAGTTCAATGATCAAGATTGTAAATAAGTATTCAGAATATATTGGTTTGTTTTTGAATAAAATCCCTAAAACCGAGCTCTGATTCCACGCAGCACACTATTATATTGCCACCCTTTAAAAAAATAGAATTCTGAGCTTTAAAATATATGACGATCCTGCCACGAATGCAACATATTCGTTATGGCTTATTGGAAAATATAATCAAAAAAAAAATTTGATATTACACTGACGTTTTCAAATTCCTTATGTAAGAAATCTTTCAGAATAAGTGGCTGATACACCTATTGAATTTTTTACTGTAGCTTTTAAATGTCAAAATACTACCTAAAGAACTAGTTAGAGGAGTTCCCTAAATAAAATTTTCTGTCTGTGAAGGATTTGAAGGATTTTATATTGGACCAGGAGATAAAAACAGGAATTATAGAACGTAAAAAACCTTAGAACATTGAAAGGCCTTTCAATGTTCTAAGTAAAAAACAGATTAAAAATAAAAGGGCTCTTGCCGACAACATGCCGATATATAAAGGCGTACCAATTAAATTTTCAAGATTTAAAAATGTTGGATAAGCAAGCAGTTTATAAAGAAGAATAATTTCAAAAATGATCAACATTAGAAAACATAATAAAATCATTAATACAAAACAGGAACTAGAACATTTAAGTAAGTCGTATTTCAACCTCATTTAAATCATAAAACCAAATGGCTAAAATGTAATTCTGAGATATCCCCTGTAGTCTAAAAAAAATCCGTATTTTACTTATTAATTGTGTTATCAGAATTAATAAGTAATATATGTTGCGTTATCTAAGGAATTTCGTACCGCTCGACAACAAAGATTGAAAACAGTAAAATGTTACTGTAATTAAATCACTTATTAGCACGACTTATGTTTAAGAACCAGAAAGACCATTGCTTCGAATATAATTTTTCTTAACGATTTCCTAGATTTTTGTATGTTTGTAATTGTAATGCTTCTCGACAACAGGTTTTTACTATTTATGCAAGAAAAAAGTTTTTTTAAGCGTGTAAACTCCTCTATGTTTTTGTTTATTATAAATTGGTTTAAACTTTCATGCGAATCTTTATTCAATATTTTTCAAAAGTGTTAATTATAACTGTTGATGTTTTACCAATGTTTTAAAAATCTTGTTATTTTTTTAAAATATAAAAGATATTTTATTTAAAACTAAAATAAATTTTATTTTGATTATTTTAAATATTAAAAAAAAACAAACTAATCAATGATTTTATAATTTTAATCAGCAATATTTATATCCATCATACGGCCTTGAGGATGAGTTTTATTTGATCCTACATTCAATTGACTTAAGAGAATAAACAGTTTTGGGTCGCAAAAAACAACAAATTTATAATGAGTTTCTTTTTGGTTTATTGGGTATAACGTCACTTATAGCAAAAATCAATTTAGAAAATACTTTCTCACACGCTCAAAAATTTAAAGAAGAAAAGAATAGACCTATTTACGTTATTATTTATTTAAAAGAAATATGAACTTAAATCTTTAATGATACCTTTCGTTATACTTAATTTAATTAAGTTTAATAATTTTTAAATACAAGAATGTACTTGAGGTATAATAGATTTTTTTATATACCTAGGAGCTAAGGTTCATTCTATTAATCTCTGAGCTCGTTTCTTCTTTTCAATATCCTACGTAACTTTGTTATGAATATTAAAATTGAAAACGATAAAAACAACGAGAAGACTTACTTTTTTAATAATAATAGCTTTGTTCGCGGTGACAGTTCTGAACGCGTCCCGGATTAGTGAAGAACTCCTCATCCTTTAATGATATGCGCATCCGTGACTCATAACCGATTCGGAATCTATTTTAACCACGAACGATACACGGACTGTCAACATCTAAATTTGTTTGATTAGTATAAGTTATGTTTTTCGATTGTTTTGTTTAAACTAAATAAATTTGAATAGAGGTATTTTTAATTTTTACTGGAGGTATTTAAGCAACAAACTACCCATAAAACTAATAAAAAACAGTAGAACAAGCAATTATTATTTATAACAGCTACTATTATTGGTTTTAAATAAAAAAAAAAATAAGAAAAGCACCAGTTATCAGAAAATAAACACAAAAAGAGTAAATAGTAACATACCTCAAATATATCATTCAAAATCTACTGCGCAAGTCTAGGACTCAAAATTCTAATGAGAGTCCAAGGATCGATTGAACTAGTTACAGATTGATTCTGAACAAGTAACAAAACATCTGCGAACGGCAGGATTTCGAACTAGAAGTTCACGAGACCGCGAACGCTCTTTTTAACAATGCGCATGCGAAGTAATTCTGAAGTTGTCCAGGACTGTCACCGCGAAAAGTTAATTTGAACCAAAAACAACCTAATTTGAACCTAAAGTTTCGGTAGTTATATCTACTGGATCAAGGTAAATAAAGATAAATTAAATTAAAAATATGAACAAAATATGGTTCTACTTTTTTGAATATGAGATAGCAAGCTAATCTTCTTTGGACTATTTTAAGCAAAAAAAATTGGAAAATGAATAATATTTTCTGTAAAAAATAATAAAAAAAGAAAAAAAAATCATGACAATGTGTACCGAACACCGATGTACGATATAAACTCGTTTTCGAAAATTCGCGCTTCATGGCTTAATCGTATGAGACTGAATTATGAGCCCGCCAGCCTGTGTTCAGATTTTCAACAATGCGAGTTTAACTTTTTATTTTTTTGCAATTGAGAATTTTGTAGTTTTGGAAAAAAATTATTAAATTGTAATGAAATTTATACACAAAAAATGACCAAAAAGAGGAAAATGTTAACATAACATTAAAAAAAATTGTTTTTACCTTTATTGTAACTAATGCCCTTAATTTCATCTAAAAAACATGCCGAAAACACCCATAATGTATTATTTATTGTTTTGGTACTTTTTAGATTTCGGTCTGAATTAGAAATATTACGAAATATAAAATATTTTATTTAAAAAAAAATAGTTCTAAAGAAAATTTATTTTTTGTTTCAATAACAAAAATAAAATTGTTTTCCATCTTCCTTCATTATTTTTTTATTGACGTTTGACATAACGCCGCGAGATGACAGCGTTGCTATACATGTTCTTTTATTAAAGAACTTCTTATTTTGTTATGAATTCTACAGGGTGTTTCAGAACTATGGGATCAGACTTCTAGGGGTTAATCAGTGCAACAGCAGAAAACATTTGAGTATAGGAACCCACGTCGGGAAAAGTACGGCACTACACCCCTAAAACGCGTTAAAAAGTAGAAATTAGGACAATGAATTGCTTAAATAGGATTTAATGCATATAATTTTTGCCTACATAATATCACAATAATTCTTCAAAATGTCAATGTCAATGTTTAAAAATTAAAATAAAAAAATTTAAATAGCTGATGCTTTTAAACAATCGGCGCTTGTACATTGTCAGTCGCCTTAGTCGTGCTATCTTATTTCTGAAGTTTGCAAGAATTTAACAAAAATTAATTGCTGCTACTGGAAAATTTTCCAAATCAACAATTGGTGGATATGCATTTGGCATAAACTGCAATGCACGAGCAGCAGCGGGGCTGTATTAAGAACGTTATCCCGAACGATAGCATCCGGGATACAAAAGTTTCTTTCTCAAAGTCACTTGATTTAACGTCGCTAGATTTTTTACTGTCGAGACATGTAAAGTCTTTGGTTTATGAAATTCCAGTAGCAACAGAACAAGACTTTTGGATAAACTATAGCAGCATTTGAAATCATTTAAAACATAATAATTTTTCAAATTTTTTACAATTATTATATCATGTACAAAAGGCAAAAATTAAATGCTTAAGATTTTATTTAGGCAACATTTCGTCTTTCTAAATGTTAACGCGTCTTAGGGTTGCAGTACCATAATGACACTTTTCCGGACATAGGTCCCTATACTCAAATGTTTTCTATTGTTGCACTAAATAACCCCTAGAAGTTTGATCCCATTGTTCTGAAACATCCTGTATATGATTGATTATCATATTATTGAATGATATTCATATGAATTTTTTTAGTGTTTTGGGCTCGGTTGAATTGAATTGGAATATGAATACAATCTCAAAATGTTAGAAAATACGGAGGCTACGAACCTCTGCATAAGGGTATGAATTTTTCAGCGCTGCTATCATTTTGGCAGATAGATTTAGATGTATTTTGTGATTTTTTCAATATAGGATATGCTTTTTAGATGTGCTTATTTCTTATTACTTACGTTGAGCGTTAGCGTAATAATTATGTTTATTATAGAGAATATACACAATTTGGTAACTGCGAGTTCGTATGTCAAAAGTTTGACAATGTAGTTATCAATAGCAACGAGCCTTCGTTTCGATCCTCAAATAGACTAGAGTAGACCTTTTTTAGCATATTTTAAAGGAATTAAATATTATTTTTTCGTGTCCTATGTGAATAATTCGCAATTTTTTTTCTCTTAATCTACTCTTTTTAAAGTACTCTTTTTGCTCAAATCTCGAAAAAAACTCGACAATGCTTATTTTACAAATACTTTTTTATTTTATATTAATCAACCGTTAACTTATACAGGGTGTTTCGGGAGGAAAGGGAAATATTTTGGGAACATGTTCAGAAGGTCAAAATAAGATAAATTAACCCATATGTTTTAATTCGATTCTCAACCGTTTCTGAAATAATGGGCTCTGAAGTTTTTTTTGTAAGATTTTTTATTTTAAAAGCAACACAAATACTACTAAAAAAACAAAATTCCACTAATTTAAAATGTTTTCGAAAATACCCTCACCAACTTCAAGGCAAGCCGCAGCACGTGTGTTAAGCACTCGTGTTGCACGTTTAATTGCTTGGGGATTGTTTTTAATAATATTTGAAGCATTCAGAACTTTATTGTGGAATCCTTCTACGGTTTCTACTGGTATTTAGTACATTAGAGCTTTCATCCACGCATCCACCCCCAGAGGCAAAAATCCAGTGATTTTAATCTCTGTAATTTAACTCTGATGATCGGTGGCCAAACTTGAGGTCCTCCTCTGCCAATCCAACGATCAGAAAAACGATTGTCTAAGAAATTACGCACTCGACGACTAAAAAAGGGGGGCTCTATCGTGTTGAGAATATATTCGGTGTCGAACAATTAGCAGAACATCATCCAACATGTGTATTAACTGGTCTTCCAAAAAGTGTAAATATCCTTCTCCAGTAAGACGCTCATCTAATACAAAAGGACCAAACAACTGGTCGCTCAGCATTCCACACCACACGTTGACACTGAATCGATGGTGAAAGTTTCGTTCAAACGTGGCATGACGATTTTCATCTGACCATCGATGTTCATTGTGTCGGTTATTAATTTCATTGCGGGTAAAATGAGCTTTATCGCTAAATAATATATATTTATGTAAGCCTCGATTTTGTTGGATCCATTCGCAAAACTGAACCCTTAAGCCATAATTAACCTCTTGAAGATGTTACCGGTTGAATATGAAAAGGCTAAAAAACCGTTTTTCGAAAGTGTCTTCCACATGTGATACTAATCGTTCTTTTGTAATCCGCCTCATACTAACCTCTTCAGCCATATCCAGAACATTTTCTCCATTTTCCACATTTAGTCCCGCTTCTCGTTCAGAATTAATACGTACGCGTTTCCTGAGCATTTGCAAAAACAGTCTGAAAAACTTTTCGATTAGAAATTCTTTGATTTGGAAAACGACCTCGGTATTCATCAACAGCACGTAATGCGCTACCATTAAAGAAACCATACACGAATATCGTGTCAGCATACTCCCTATGGGTGAATGCGTGAGGTATTACGTTATGGAAACTTTGCTCTTTACAAATTGAAACGCTCAGAATCAATCAAACTAACAGTCAATTAAAATAGGTATTAACAAACAATTATGAAATACCTGCAACGTGAGTTAGATATGCAGACAACGTATATATTCTAAAAATTTACAAAAAAAACTTTAGAACCGATTATTTCAGAAACGGTTAAGAATCGGATTAAAACATAAAACATGGGTTAATTTATATTATTTTGACCTTCTGAATATGTTCCCAAAATATTTCTCTTTTCTCTCCGAAACACCCTGTATAAGTTCACGGTTGATTAATAGCTTAACAAACTGTTTTGACAGATAAAAAAAATTTAAAGGTTACTTCTTTCAAAATTAAAGGGGTGTGATCTTAATGTTCTTTAATGATGGAAAATACATAATATATTAAAATATTCATATTTTGAATGTCATATATTTTAAATTATTAATTAATTTTGAGAATGCCCTGTTCTAACCCTCTTTTTAGCAAAGGAATCCATGTATTAACATCAGCCGAAAAAGTACCTAAGCATTTACCTTGATCATTTAACATTATAAATGCACTTTGCTTTAATTTACGTAATTTTGAAATTAGTTCCTTTGCTAAAATTGAGGAAGCATTCCAGTTTATTCTATGGTTGTTGTCAAATTCATGTGTAATTTGAGATTTTTAAATATTATTGTTTTTTATGTAAGATTTATGTTCCTTAATTCTTTTTGGTAATGGTCTACAGGTTTCACCTATGTAAAATTTACCACTTAGATTATTAGGTATATATTATTTTATTATTATTAGATTATTATTATTTAGATTTTACTTAACAAATTTATAATTTGGTGGAAAAAAACTGACGTTTTCCATTCAAAATTTATTGTATGTCATTCTTGTATTAAAACCAGATCATAACTTATATGTTGTTTTATTTCATTGTAAAATTTTTAGGAATACTTGAGAATATCATCTTAAATTCAGTTAATGTAATTTAAAATTGAGTGTATGTATACAAGGAACAACGTCGAATGCTGTATGGAGCTCTGAGATACTCCACTCGTTACTCATTATTTTTGATTTCAAAAATTCTGTATCCAAAGCCATTTTTCTAATTATAGTTAGCCTACGATAAATAATAACTGTTAGTAGGTTAACACTAAACAACAAATATCTTAAGAGTGCAATAAGCCTAACATCTGATAAATGGCTTGTATAGGGTGGCCACTTATTAGGAGCCTATACCTTTTCTCAAAAAAAAATTCTTACAGAAGTGTTTCCGTTTCAGGCGAATTTTTAAATTGTTTTAATTTCATCAATACGGGGTGTTCAAAAAGTATTGCACCGAATATTTGTAGGTTCCTTGGAAGAAATAAATACGATGAGAAATGGGCGAAACGGCGCCAAAGAGACATCTAAAAGTAATTTTTATGACTTTAAAACACATTAATAAAAAAATTTTGGTTATGAATAGAGTTTATTACATACTGTTTGTCTATAAAAAGTTATAAATCTTTGACACATTGAACTTAAGAAATGTTTGTTTAGTTAAAAGATCTGGTATCATAAGTTGAGTTAATAATTTGAGTTTTGTTAAGTAAGTGAAGAAGTACCGTTCCAGTCGAGAATGCGGTCTTTTCCTTATCTTCTGGGTGCATCTTTACCTACCAGTATCCACTCTTTAGACTTTTTAGAGTCGTCAATTCTTGGTAGGGGATAACTGTCTTTCTTGGTAATGTCATTCAGTCGCCGATAGTCTACACAAAATCTGCTCGATCCATCCTTTATCATCACTAGCACAACTGGAAATGTCCAAGGACTTTGGGAACGCTCTATCACTCCTTGTGTCCCCATTTCTTGAAGCATTGAGGAAACTTCACCTTGTTTAGCTATCGGAATCCTTCGAGCTGCTTGTTTTATCGGGGCATTGTCTCCAGTGTTAATTCGATGATGCATCAAACCAGTAGGTGCTTCCCAGGTCATTATCGTGCAAGGAAAACACATTTTGATTTTCTTCAAAAAGACATCGCAACTTACTACACTGGTCCATGGTTAAATTGGCAGAAGATTTCAAATAGGTTTTGTAAACATACAGGAAAAGGTCTGTTTGAATAACGACTTCTATCAGCATTTTTCATGACTGCTACTACTTCAGAGCATACGCCAATGTTCTCTCCTTGTTTCAGGTGTTGATCATATCCTTTTAAACTTACCTGTTTTAATGTTCTATGACATGCGAAAGCCCATATGACAATACGCCATCTCAGGTTAAATTCAACCAAGAAACAGTAAAAAATAATAAGCAATTTCTTATTAAGGATATTTATATATGTTGATAAAATTTGTAGAATATTTGTTTAATTACGAAGGCTATATATAATATCACCACTTAAGATTTTAATCTAAAAAAACCCCAGATAGTTGATAATAACTTTTGCTATAACTGTACAATTATATTGAGTATTATTTAAAGGGTAAAACAGTGAAATTATGGATTTTTAAATTAGTTTGACATGCTTAATCTGACGATGAAACGCTAAAGTCATAAATACAGTTTTAATGGGTTTTAAACGTAGCCAACTGTTTTTAAGCCAACTATGCACTGCACTGATAATAATAATATACATAATCTCCAACGTTGATATACTTCATCCCAGGAATCCCCAGAATGCTGATTAAACTGTTGTCATCAATATTATGATATTACACTGACTCCCTGAAAAATATTTCCAATATTATTGATGCATAGGAATTAGGAAGCGAATGGGTCGCAGCCCAGTACCTTAAGGCACAGCTGTAATAATATACAGGGTGTTTTTTTAATATTGCGACCAAATTCAGGGACGTGTACCTTGGACAAAATCAAGCAAAAAAGTTCCTATGATCATATATCCTAAACGTGTTTGATTTTATTTTTTTATTTCAATATTTCATTTTTGTATACATTTGACTACTGACTCTGAACTAGTTGTGCCATATGGCACTTAATGATTTGCTTATCACCCTTTAGGTATTCTGAAAACCAATTGTATGGTACATTTCTGACTCCTCTCCGGTGCAACTTACCCAATACAATACCGTGGTCAAGAGTGTCAAATCCCTTCCGCAGATCAAAAGACACTGTAACCTTTTACCGTGATCTATTTGAATTTTAAGTTATGTTATTATAAAACGCTAAAGTGGTATCACTTGACTCAGGAAAGCCACATTGACTCCTAAAAATGAATTGTATGTGTTTTAAAATATAAAGCAAGCCTATTATTACCTATTTACTGAAATAGTATAAAAAATATAGGAAGCACCGATACTTGCTGGTAATTGTTGGAATGATCTTTATCACCACTTTTAAAAATAGGTCGGGCGTAGCTGTCCTAATTTTTTTAGATAATTCCCAACTTGATAAAAAATTTTATATTCGCCATTGGCGTTCATGCGGGCTATGCACTGAATATTTTGTTAAAAGAAAGAGGTACGCCACTTGTTTTTCTTCTCATAAAAAATATATTTTATTATTTCTTTATTTATTATTTCTTTTAGAGCATATCTGGTCTCTCGGTAATTTTTCGCCCAATACACGGTTTTCGCATAAAAAAATTAAAAACCATTATTGTGGATAGCCATAACGCATAAGTCTAATTATCAAATTAACAAATTTACATATACATGTATCAAATTTAATGAAATACGTAATTAAAAATACAGAATTACGCAAAAACAAATTGACCATACGCTTCTCTATTAAAATTATGTGCATTGCTATTATAATTATTTACACAAATTGTAAATAGAATAAAATATAGGTATATAAGTTTCAAATAATCCAGTTGCAACAAACTCAATGATAAATATTCTTAAAGAATTGTAGTACTAAATCTGCCACCACAGCATTGTAATTTTTATTTAACAATATTCCGTAGTTTGATGTCTCAATATTAGGATTAAACATTTTTTATCTACTTATAGTTCTATGTTAATAAACTAAAGGCTTAATAAAACCTAAAAAGATAACTAAATACGTAATATTTAATCTGCGATATATTTATTATTGTTCTTTACCTCATGTAAGACTAGTTTTCTTTATATTAACAGATTTCAAAAGTCTTATTTATCCCACACAAACATGTAGCGGCGGTAATAATTAATAGTCCTTATAAAACTGGTAACTGAACCAATTACCTTCCATCCATAACTATAGTTTATGTTTTTCTGGATTTAAGAATTCCGATATGAATTGTGTTCGTAATTAAAACAATGTATCATCACTGAACATTATATTATTTTATGGTAGTTTATCATTATAACATAGTATAAACTGTGATTATATATTCTTTATGCTGTCAATGTTCTTATTTTATTAAAAAAAAGCACAAATATTCAGATGTGATTACATTTATTAGTCCATATTACACATACTGTTATTTAAAAACTATATCTCTTATTTTCACATATGCGATTATTACTTTTTTGAGTGTCTGTGAATAGCTATTATTTAATAGATATAATTTATATATATAAGATATAATTAAAATAATAATTATTAAACTTGAATTATTATTTTTCCTAAGAATATTGTACTACCTATTAAAAATACCTGAGTACTTAAAAACATAGCATGAAAGCCACAGATGTTTTTTGGCTATTGTATTATATTTCTTATTACAATGATTATATCAATGCAGTTATATTTGTACTTAGGCCAATGAACATAAGGGATTACACTTATTATATTTATTGCAAAAACGGCTTTTTATCAAGAACCACTTTATGATATAAATAAAACAACAAAGCTTTTCATACTATAATTTTGTCACTAAGTCATTTTAACACTGATAAATCCAGAAATAAAATTATGATAATTTAATTCTTAAAAGTATTATTAAGAACCCAAATATTCCTTAGTTTTTAAACGACTATATTTATATGAATCATGAAAAGTATAGTCAAATGATAATTTTAAATTTGTTTTCATTTATTATTTTTAAAGAGTTGAATTCAATTCTAGCCTTAAAACACTGAAAGGCTTTTCAATGTTCTAAGATTCTGGCAGACCAAAATATAAACATAGCCAATTTCACTTATTTAAAAACCTCTAGACTATAAAAGTATTATTAATGCGAAAAACTAATTCTACTAGAAATAAATATTTTTTTATAAAAAGAAAAAATAAGTATCTTTATTTATCAATATTTCACTTTCTTATTCACCTAATAAAATCTATAATTTGTATAGAAGTAACTTGAACAAATCTGTGGTAAACATAATAAAAGAACACTGTGATCTTTTAAAGATTTAACATAATTGAAAAATTGTAAAAACAATAATGTTTAATTTGTTGGAATCTGAAGCTATTTCTGCACAAGAACTATTCAAAATTAGAAAATTGGTTCTACTTGTACCTCATTCTAGTAATATATCGAGGGCTTCATAACATAGAGGCGTATCTGCCGTTTTTGGTAAAACGCGTTTTTTAGGGCATACGATAGATCTTGATGTAATGCACGTTTTAACAAAAAGGCCTATATACACGGATAATTATTTCCGAGAAAAATGCTATAATATTTCGGCGTAACGACAAACTGACAGCTATATGCAGTTTAACAAAAAAGCGTATGTTCATTCGCCTGTATGTTATAATAGGAATAAACAAAACTATTTGGCGTATGAACATACGCCTTAATAATATTAGCGTGGGTAACAGCGTGGTTAAATTTTAACAGAAGGGCGTAATAACTTAAAATAATTGGTATAATAAATTGGTATATTAAAATAATAGTCTTTTACATTTAGACATCCCTTTATACCCTTTAATACATCAGTCATCTAATGACTAAGACTGACTTAGATAAACATAAACCGAGACATAAATAATGAATATTTATACACCGGCACTTAAAATTATTCATGTTTTATTCAACGTGTAGTGTTCGTTTCCGAAAGTTAACAAGAGTGTTTTTGTTGCTAAAATGTCTTCGAGAACTAAAAAAATTATTGCTATGGCTACAGATGTTGGTAAGTATTTTAAGTGTTCTGTGGTTAATTTATATTTAATCCCTGTGTAAGCAGATAATGGTTCTTTTAAATCACATCCACCGTCACAAAAATATTTAATGGCCACATCACAAATTCTCGTATGTTTGCCTTTATAAAAACATATTATGATAATTTCTTTTTAAATTGATTTTTGAAAATGCTTTTTTCTTAAAACTAGTCGTTTTATTTTTCAAAGTCGAACTTCTTCAAAAAATTTTGAAAATTGTTTTCCTCAATTGGCATAACACGGAATTTTTTTAAATAGTATAATTATTTTTTTTTGCATTTCTTAGGAGTTATTATTACTCGAGTTTAAAAGAAATGGTACTTTTTTATACTACCGACATAATAATGAAAAAAAATTAAGACTTTAGATTATGGAAAAAACAACCGGACTAATAAACAATACTCGTATTTTTAACCATTTTAATAAGCTTATATCGGTTTAAGGACCAGTCGAATCCGATTCAGCAAGTAATGCCTTTGATTCCGATGATTCTCTCAGAGATCCCGATTATGTTGACAGTGGCGAAGAAGACAATTTTGGCGTGGCGACTTTTGAAAACGATTTGCCTGAACTGGATAACCAAAGCGTACAAGAAGTAAATTCAATTCAACAAGATGAATTCCTAGATGGCGGAATGGAAAGTAAGTTCACGTTTTTCTTTATTTTTTTTAATTATTATTATTTTTTTATAAATTTAATAAAATATTTAAAAAAAAATTAATTTTTTTTTATTATAATAGTTATTAGGTTTTGTCACTTTAAAAGGCATTTTTTTAACGAAATAAAAATTTGAATTAGCTTGCCTTAAAGCACGAGCATTATTAAGTATTACTTAAGGGCACTAAATGTTAAATTGGTCTTAATAGTTTTGTACCTCTTTTATTTCTGTTTGTTGATGATAATGTACTTTTGGTTTTAGGACCAATTAAACGACAAAAACAAAAACAAACTACATCATGGAAACAAAAAGTCCGAAAACTCAAAAGAAACAGTGGCATGGAATATGTTTATTCTAAAGGAAATTTAGTTCCTGCAAGAACGTTAAAAAATGTATGCAATAATTGCAAATTGAGATGTAACGAAAAAATTAACTACGCGGGAAGACAAATTATTTTTAATAATTTTTGGGGACTTAAAAAATCTCTCAAGACAAAGAGATTTTATAAGGAGGGCGCCCACTGAATCGGATCGGCTCGGTCGGTTCGGTCCGTTCAGTCGGTAACTAGCGCTCGTACAATCGGCAGAACGAAGACACGACGACGTTTAAAAGTGGTTCGACTATTCGAGCTTATAGAAGTATGGTGATTAAACTCCCGTTTAAGCGTTTAAAAAAAAATGAGCAGTTCCTGAGATTCTGAAGAGGATCTTATGATTGCAGTAGCCTGTGCTGAAGTAGAAGCGGTAGAAAAGCTTAGGAGATTTTGGGTACATATTTTTTGAAAAGAAGAGATTTCGGAGAATATGATCATCTCTTTTGCTGGAGGACGAAGGAATGTTTTTCAAATATTTTAGAATGAAAATATGTTCAGGGTGATTTTGTATAGTGTCATGCCTCCGCCCTCTCAATTTTTTGATATCCCACTATTTAGAAAATAATTTAAAGAAGATGGTTCTATCATTACGAGAACTGGTTTTTGCGCCATCTCAAAATTATTTTAGCTGAATTGTGCCTCAACGTTGGTATACTGTCAAATTTTAAAAGTTTCTGAACTCTACTTTACAAGATATAGATAGCCGGCATTCGTTGTGGGACACCCTGTATAGAATCAAATAAAACAAATTATTACATAACATTCCAACGTGCATTTGAATGCGTGAACTATATAATAAGCTATCTTTTTTGTGTATTTTTGTAAAAACATAAATTATATTCAAAGCAAGAGTTGTACACCACTTAACACCAAAACGAAAACTTTCACACTCGCACATTTCGCCGACCAAGTTGGCATCCTCAGATAATTAAAACTGAGTTTTAAAATCTCCTGATGATGCCAACTTAATAAACAGTAAATAACGAAAACACCGATTTAAGATATAATAAATGACACTTACCAGAACAACCAGTTTTTTGGATACCTCCTCCCAAGCGTTTTCTTTCCTTAAATTATCATGATAATATGTGTTTTGTTTATCATACAATATTCTAAAACTGCGAACAGCTTCGATTAAACTGTTCGACATATTTGACATATTTATCAAATCAACGGTTTTTAAAATTGTTTGAAACAGTTTCTCACTCTATGCGAAAAAATGCTAAAATAGTCGAAGGCTTTCGGTGCAATCGGCAAAAGTTGCCCTCCTCACAATATGAGATCGTCGGCGGAGAAAACCGAACCGACCGAAGGTACCGAACCGATTCAGTGCGCTCGGCCCCATTTAAATACCATGTGAAGCAAATCCGGCCGATTGTACCGACCGTGCCGAGACGGTCGATGCCGATTCAGTGGGCGCCGTGCTTATGTTCAAGGGTGAAGAGAAAAGCAACTACAACGGGCAGAGTTCAATTATCTCGAAGAAAGTACACAAATACTTACAGCTTTTTATACCTTAATGTGGAAATTTCAGTTTGCAAGCAATTTTTCTTATCTACATTGGGTATTTCTGTAAAAATGATGCGAACTTCATTGCAAAAATCTCTCGCAATGATGTAAACCTTCCATCTCCAGATAACAGGAGAAAACATGCTCCGGGTATCAAACTTCCTGATGATGCTATTCAAATAATGGATAACTACATTAATTCCTTTCCAGTTGTGCCAGCTCATTGGTGTAGAAAAGACAGTACCAAAAAATATTTGGAAAGTATTTTAAATAAAGAAAGAATGTATACACTTTATCTGGAATATTGCAAGGGACTTGAGGTTAAACCAGTATCTCAGTCAAAATATAAGGAAAGATTGATAGAAGAGATGATTGCCTTTTATATTCCAAGAAAAGATCAGTGTTGGTGCTACGAATTTTTCCTTCAAACTGCAGATGCCAGACTTCCACGTGAACCTGAATACCAGCTGCACATAAAGAGAAAAGACACCATAAATGTCATAAAAAAACAAGATGCTGAGAAATCAAGAAGTGACCCAACCTATTTTACTTGTAATTTTGACTTGGAAGCAGTTTTGTATAGCCCACTTTTTTTGCTAAGCCGCTATTTTATAAACGAAAATTAGCTGCATATAATTTTACTATTTATGCGACAAAAGAGAAGACAGGTTATTCTTATATTTGGGATGAGACCAATGGAAAATGTGGTTCAAATTAAATTTCTATATGTCTCTCTATGTTTATTGAAAAGTATGTACCGTTGACTGCAAAGCACCTAATAATGTTTTCCGATAACTGCCCTGGACAGAATAGAAATTCTACAGTAGCTGCTATGTTTCATCAGGCTCTTTTTAAACATTCTTCTCTAGAGAGCATTGAAATAAAATTTTTAGAAGGCGGATACTCACATGGAGTGCGACTCACAATTGAGTCTGCATCGCGTTATTCCAAAATCTATATTCCAAGCGACTGGTTTAACGTTATTCATTTAGCAAAAAGAAAAGGTCAGCCATACAACGTTCATGTGTTAGAATATACCGACTTCAAAAATTTCAAGATTTATCGCGAAAATGTTATGCCTAACTGCACAGTTGCTGAACAGGGAGAAACTTTAAACTGGAAGAATGTTAGAGCAATAAAATTTACAAAAGAGTGTCCAAAGTTGCTTCTCTTCAACAATGAACACAGTTATACCTCGAGTATACCATCAGTATTATAAAGATTTACCCCATGACGGAAATCAAGATACTTCGGATGATGAGGAACCCCGGCAACTCTTAAAAACAGGATACGATAAAAGAAGCGCAGTGGCCGCAACAATTAGTTTATTCAAGTTTGTTTTTGTTAAATGTTAAGTTAAAGTTTAATTTTAATTTTTTCTATGAACTTTTGTAGTAAGAATGGAACTGATTTGTCATTTTGGAAAAATAAAATATTTTTTTTTAACTTGGTTTAATTGAATAAAGACGTATCGACAAATTTTACAGGCAAAATATTAACTAAAATAACACTACGCCCAGTGTTACAGCGTAACAGAGGGGCGTATCGACTATAAGTCTGTGTTGGTAGTCCTAAATGGTAAGACTTATGCAAGCTTATAACAGCAATTTTATAATACATTTACATGTAAAATTTCACAAAGTTTCCTAAACCACAGAATTTTTAAAACGTTTTTTTAGTTTCCTGCACATTATTAATTTCGTTAATACGCCCCTGTTATGAAGCCCTCGATATTGAATCCTTAAAAAAAAATTGAAGTAAAAAAAAAATTATTAAAAGCATGATCTGGATGTCTACATATCATAACATTTAACAAAATAAGTAGTAACAATATTTTTTTTCAGACCGAATTTAACAGATATTCAAAATTAATACTTACATCTAGGTTGTAATTTTTTTTTTAGTTTAATAAATCTTTAAATACATAAATTGTTTTAAAACTTGAATTACACCTAGTTGATATAAACTTCATTTCTATTATTTATTTACCAAAAAAGCTTGATCTGTTTATCCCTTATTTCTAAAACTTTACCAAACTCTACTTTAAAGAGAAATAAATAAATAGGTGCATTTATTTTTGCACAGTCTAAAAAGAAGAAAGTAGTTTCTGAAAATTAGAAACATTTTAAAAGAACACACATTCAAAACTCAAGTGCAAAAAGTCATCATAAATATAGTAAATATACAACATTCTTATTTTTTAGTAATCCTCCATAATGGTCTCTCCAATGTTGCATAGAACAAATCAACTTTTCCCCATTATTTATTTGCTATTATTTTCTGATTTCTATTCTTCTTTTTAAGATATTACTTTTAACACTGAAAAAGATCTGAAAACTATTAAGGTACATATAGACGATGTCTGATGTAAATATAGAAGTCACACATGTAAAAAGGGCTATTAATAAAAAATAATAGTAATTTTTCTCTCTTGAGCATTGGGAAGAAATTAAAGAAATGTATAGAAAAAAAATATTCAAGAAATGGCTAAGTCTATAAAACTGAAACATAAAATTTTAATTTTAATTCATTTTAATTAATCATATTTACGAAATAGTTTTAATAATAAACTCAAATGAAAATATAGAGAAGTTATATGAAACTCAATGAGATAGGTACTTAAAAATTTAGAGTTAACACAGCAATAAATATTTTTTTTATATATAAATATATATTGTTTTAGTGGTTGTTAATCATTAAAATAGCTTTAAAATTAAATATCTTTTTTATTGATAACTGTTAGATACTCTCCTATCATGTAATAGAATGGGAGGGATAGCTGATTGCTAGGTATCCCTGTTTTTTTTTTAATTTTTATACTTTTAACTTACACTTTTTAATTCTTAAAAATTCACATCTTTTTTATTTGTAGGCGTTGGTATTAGATACCAAATGGTGAAAGAAGTCCAACAAGACACCTTTCAATTAGAGTTTGGACTGTATTTTCACTTGCTTTTCATGAAAAATGCATTGAAAATTTTACAGGATTCTACAGAAAAATATATTTGTCTTATGATGATTTTTTTGTGAAGAAAATTACATTGTTGACTATTTATTTTTTGCCTCAGGTGAAAAAATAACTGTTCAACTCTTTATTTTGAACATAAAAAAGTCAAATTTTCAATGCATAAGTTATATAAACTAAATTAATCTTTTATCTGAAACAATGAAGTAAAAAACTATTGTAAAGTAGTTAATCTTATAATAAAGTAATTTTATTTTTGATGAAAAACTACAGAAAAGGCAATAACTACGATATTGACAACATTATTAGTAACTGAAACTTGTACGTTTAAACTTTTTTTAACTGTAATTGAAACTTTATTGGCATATGGTCAACTATCCTACATCAATATAATAAAAATAAAAATATTAAATAGCATGTTCTTAAAAAATATATACAGGGTTTTATTGTCAGACAGATATTTCAGAGGGGTGAAAGAGATCATTAAAATAAGAACAAAATGCAATTAAGAAAAAGTCCATTGTCAAGTTGCCATCCTGTACATCATTTTCGTCTAAAGGATGGAAAACTCAATTTTCCCAACTTTTTTTTTGTATTTTACATATTCTCTTTTATGTTCTATAATAAGTATTTCAAATTTGGTACACCAATTATTTTCCAGGACTCAGACAGTACTCTACAATAAAGTATTAAAATAGTTGGTTGCAGAATGCAGGGTGTTAAATTGTATTGATTCAACAAGACTTGATTAAAGCATTTTAGCAAAAAGCAAATATTTTCAACAGTTTTTATGATTTTATTTTTAATTGATTAGCTAATGTATTTTGTTTTAAATTATTTTTATTTTTAATGTATTTATGTGACAACTCTGTTGGTTGATCTTAAATAAAACATATAACATGTATTATAAGGAAAAACTGCTTTCTACTCTACTTTATTTCATCCTAACACAATTTCCATTAATGGCTATTTTCACAAATAAATTGAAAACAGTGACATATACATGAATAGTGTAGGAGGTCTGAAAACTAAACAAAAGATGCTCCACAAAAAAATTCTGAAAGATCACACTATAAAAACTAAAAAAACATAAACAAAATGTAGAAACAATACTACAAAAAAAATATGCAGAATTGAAAATTAACAGAGCCTTTAGTGATTCTAAGAAACCCTAGAAGTTGATAAATGAACCATGTAGGAAACAGAAAAATGAATATACCTACAATCTAAGAAATTATTAAAAATTGAGAAAAAATAAAAAATTAAGACCAAATAACACAGGAACTGAATAAGCTTTTGCATCTCGGAAAAAACTGAGTTTAAACATTAAATTGACAATAATTAAAAAAACAATTTGCATCATTTAAAGAGGAGGTTTTACCGATAAGATGAAAATTATAAATACAATTGCATATTTAAAACAAAATAGTTTACCAGGTTAATTAAATGGTTTGTTGGAAACAGGAGTTTTACCAGAGGCCTTAAGGTGGCAAAAATTATCCCAATGTAAAAATCTGGAAAAAGTTATAATCTGAACAACTATAGATCCTACTATCTTACTATTAAGTAGATTCTGCAAAACATTGTAAAATATATTTATAAATCCATCTTGGACTAGGTATATAATATATAATCATTTTACTGATACATGCATAGGTATTTTAGTTTAATTTCACCATAAAAGCTGAATATGATCACATTGATCACTCTGTATTTACTGCTGATACAAATAATTGTTTAAAACCTAAATTATGTGATAAACTTACTTTATGGTTCTGATATTCTCAAGCAAGGACATAAAAAATCTTGAAAGAAAAATAAACTGAGATTTGCTTAAAGAAAACCTAAAAATATGATTGTACATGTAAAAGCAATAACTTTGTATAAATTAGGTATTATTTTGTATCAAATTTATATTTTTTTATTTGAGTTTAAAATTATGTTATCTACATGTTTTAAGAATTTTTTTACCCTTGGTTTGAAAGAAGTAGATCTGATGTCAGTTTTTATTTCATTTTGGATAAACATGATTAAAAATATTAAAAAAAAAATTTTAGGCAATTCAGAAAAATGTGACAAACAACAACTTGTATACAACAACCAATAATCTAGTTCTTTTATTGTAGATATTCTAAAAAATAATTTGATTTATTAAATTTGAAGCAATATCACACAACAGAGAAATCTCAAAAGAGTAAGAAAAAAAAAGAAAATCTGCCACCCTGTCCTTAAGAAAAACAAAACACCTTAGACCACAAGTACTATCATCCTCTGAAATACCTGCATGACGTTAATTAAAACCCTGTTATATTTTTATTAAATATACATTACTCATATAAAGAAGAACATTGAAGATTTTCTGCATGGGCATATATTATTATTCAATATATATGTGTATCATGTCTCTGCGTCATGTAGGGCAGTTGCAATTAAATTTAATTGAAAGACATCCAACCCAAAATAATGTAAATTGGAGAATTACCCAATAAAAATTCTGTAGCAACACTGCAATTAACAAAAAATATAAAAATTTTGCCTATATAATTTTGAAAATTGTTGACAAAAAATTTATATTCTAATCAAAAACATAATATTCCAGTTATCTGGGCATAAAAATATGAACTTAATGACTCTTCTTAAATAAATTGGGTATTGTTGTTGGGATGGCTATATCATTCATGATAACCAAAAAAGACTGCAACATCCATACAATTAACTCAAATAAACCTATACAACTAATTATAAAATTAACGAATACAAATATGTTTTATAAAAATATTACTGATATTTGCACTTACAAGACTAGCAATTTTCCTAGAAATTTATGGCAAAGATTTAGGATATTAAGCAATTTGATTTATCACCTGAATTGCCATTGGATTTTTCAATTTCAGTAAGAAGCAAATGAAATACATCAGAAACAGATAAGTTCTCTTTCGCTGAAGTTTCCAAGAAAATTGCACCCCATTCTTCTGCTAGTTTTTTTCCATCACTTGAAGACACCTGCCTTTCTAAATGAAGGTCTGTTTTGTTTCCTACTAGAACAACAGGCACTTGCACTTTTCCAGTAATATCTAGTAGTTTGTCATAAATTGCTTTAACCACTTCCAGAGACTTGATACTAGTGATGCTGTATACTAAGACATAACCATGGACATCTATACTGTATTGACTAGGAAACAATGAGTACTCATCCATACCAGCAGTATCCATAAGTCTAATCTCATAGTCTTGAGAATTTACTCTAACAGTTTTGGAGAAAGTATTCTCTATAGTAGGATCATAGGAATCAACAAACTGCCCTTCAATAAACTGTATACTTAGTGATGATTTTCCCACAGACCTGTAGCCCATAATAGCTATTTTTCTCTGTTTTGGAGAAGGCATGTTTATTATTTAAGTTTTTGAGGCTCAATTTTATTGCCTTCTACCAGTATAGGCAAACTTAATGAAGGGAATTACAATGTATTCACTATTACTTCTAATGCTTTACAGAGGCCACCCTTTATTTATTACATAAGTGACCTTATTCTCACCACTTAAAATTCGAACAGTGATGATTACTAAGTAATTTGAAAAAATCGCAGATTAACGTTTAACACTTTTCTTTAATACCCCTATTCTAGTTGCGAAATTCTAATTTTCACTAGTTTCAATTTTCTACGCAGATTTGATATATTTGACTCGCTAGTGTCATCAAATCAAAACATTGTACATGACAGATCATGTGTCAGGTGTCACATTTATCAGTCAACTGACGGGTGATGACTGTTAAGGAATGTTTACATGGAGCGCAAATCGCTCTATGCAAATCCGTTTGGAATCACAGTATACTCAATATAATAATTTCAACACAAGCGTTTTAAAAGCTGATTCAATATCTATAATAAAAATTTTTAGCTTATATTGACGGTTCAAAATAAAAGGTAGATACATTGCTAAAATTGCATTTCGTGCCTCGTCATGCCGTTATGGAATTGATTTTGAATTATTATTGGAAAATTATAACATTCGAAAAATTATTAATTCTATATCAAGTTTCACTTTTTTTGTTGGCATATAGAGGGCACACATATGTTCACAAAAATAAACCATGTAAGAAAAAAAAACATATACCTAAAAACTCAATACTAATAACGTCCCATAAGCAGATGATAACGTGTGTGCCAATTTTGAAGGCAAGAAATAGAGAAAGCCTTATCATGCATAAGTCTGTTTTGATTTTTTTTTGATTGGCATGATTATAATTGTGATATCCTATCGGCTGATCAGACTAATCCTAAAATTAGGATTAATAATGATTCGAACTTTCCCCAGTGAACGATAAAAAACTTTAAAGTAGTATAATACTTAGTCAATCTTAGTCAATTAACCCTGTGCAGCTGTCACGTCAAATGGGGGCAAGCATAAAATTAGAAGTATTTTTAAAATAAAATTTGAAAATTTTTTGTGATATTTAGCTGATTTACTTCTATTTACATTGTTTTAAAGCAGCGGTGGTCGGGCAGCAGTCTCACTCTCGTTATTATTTTTTATTTTTAAGTTGTAGTATGATCATTTTTAAGTTTGTAGGATTTTATTGATGTTTTAGTTTAATGCTAATATTTAATTGGATTTGTCTGCAGCATAATATTATTTCTTGATAATGATTTTTTAGCGACTAATTAAGGTTGGTGATATAGGTAAAGGATTGAATTGATGAAACAGTGGGCTGCCAAGGCTGTTGTGCATATAGGTCTCCCGATGGACCCGTCATGCCCCACCGGGGGTTACCAGAGCCCAACGGCCTTAGAGAAACCGATAAGGCTCTCTGGTCTGAAGGACTTAAAGTCGCTCGGTACACTGAAAGTGTTACCCAAGTATTTGAACCTGGCGCGCGTGAGCGCTGGGCACTCCCCGACTACATGGTCAACGGTTTTATCCTCCTCACAGCACCATCGACATTCCGGGTTGTCCGCAATACCGATAGTATGGAGATGGCTTCTTAAGTGCCAGTGACCAGTTAAAAGACCTGTCACTAACTGAATTTCGCGTCTTTTTAGGCGTAGTAGATTTTTGGTGAGACAGGCAGAGGGCCCACCTATGTGCGCTTTAGCCTATCTCATACCAGGACACTCAGTCCATCTTCGGGGGGTCCACTTGCCCAGCAGACCCTTCATTGACGCGACCGCAACGCATTTGGCGATACCAACTATGGGTTCCGGCCCCATCGGCACATTCGCGGATCCCAGTCTGGCAAGAGAGTCCGCTTCCTCATTACCTGCATGGCCAGGTATCCAGGCGAGCTGGACCCTGCATCCAACCTGTACCAGTTTTTTTCAGGACTTTTATGCACTCTAGTACAAGCTTGGAGCTTACCTTTGCGGCCGTGATAGCCTTAATGGCAGCTCTGCTGTCCGAGCATATTGATACGACTGTATTGCGGTGTCCGCAGTTTAGGATTTTCTGTCCGCATTTTAATACAGCGAATACTTCGGCCTGGAAGACAGTGACGTGCTCACCCAGCGAGTATGCATTACTGGTATGTGGGATCCCACCAATAAGCCCTGATCCAGCTCTGTTATTCATTCTGGAGCCATCTGCGTACCAGATGGTCCCCCTATTTAGCAATGCAGGTCTGTTGGAATGCTGCCACTCCTCTCTGCCTGCAATGTGCGTCACGAATCCCTCGCAGTCCACAGTCACTGGAGCCATGCAGTCACTGCTCATCAGAAGGAGAGGACATTCCTGTATGGCCCGTGACCAAATTTTTTCGTGACCGGTCTCGCCAGCACGTAGTTCGCCGAGGACGTATAGCCTGTACGCAGTCCTCATTGCCTCGAATTGCACAACGACGTCCAGAGGCGGAAGGCTCAGCAGAGTCTCAAGCGCTCTAGTTGGCGCCGTCCGCATGGAACCCGTTATGCTGAGACATGCAAGACGTTGGACTCTGTCCAGTTGAGCACGAATTTTCGCTTTCTCCGTACATGGCCACCAAACGATAGCTCCGTATGTGCGAAGAGGTCTCACAATGCGCGAGTAGATCCAGTGGAGGATCTTAGGAGACAGACCCCAGGTATTGCCGAAAGCCCGCCTGCAGGCCCATAGGGCGCAGGTGGCCTTCTTCATTCTGATGTCTGCATGATCGTGCCAGGAGAGTTTGGGATCCAACTTGATTCCCAGAAATCGAACTGTCCTGGAGTAATGCAGCTGCACGCCACCTAGAGATATAACAGGGAGCGTGCCAAAGTTACGTCTCCTCGTGAATAGTAGGAGCTCTGCTTTTTTGGGGTTAATCCTGAGACCTCCGAAAGGCACCATATGTCCACCATACGCAGGGCTCTCATCATAGGGCCCCGCATTGAGACGGCGTATTTCCCTGGGCAAAGGTTACCAGATCATCAGCGTAGGCCTGTTATAGGCCAGCATTGTTTAAAAGATTTATCAGGCTGTCGACCACAAGGCACCACAAGGTAGGGGACAATACTCCTCCCTGCGGGCAGAGTTTGTTCATATAGAAACACATGTTCATTGCTAAAGAATTATTATAAACCTTTTTATTTGTCTTAGGCAAGAAACTCAGATGTTTCAGAAAATGTATTAAATAGGCGTATTTAATTATGAACTTTTATTTCGGCTTCATTGGCGATCTTTCTGTGAAAGAGAATCTCCCAAACACTTTAGGAAGTTATCAAAGGGTTATTTGAGCCGTTCAGCGGAAAAGTGGTCTAACTCCCTTAAAGTAGAAATTTAGAAAATTAATATTTTGCATCTGGATGAATTAAAAAATCACAGTAACATATTTTTTACTTTTTTGTACATATTTATAATAACCCTGTACTAAAATTTCATATGGTAAACATTTTTACTGATTGCGCCCTAACCGATAAAAGTGTTCAAAAAATATAGAGCTTAAGGAGCAAAACATTACTACTACTTATCTTACATACTAAACTTACAGTAAGGAGAGTAAGAACAAGTTATTAAACAAATTAATCTTCATCAGAATCGGATAATGGAGCACTGTCAACAGCATCTTCTTTTGTCAGTAAGTCCAGGAAGAACTGACGCTGAATCGGGGGAATCCACTGAAGAAGTTCTATCATATCTTTTTTCTTAGCTACAGTAACTGATCTACACACTACGTACCATAACACTAAAAAAACCTGACTAAACAAGAAAAAGCGAGTTTAATAGGACCTGGCGCGACATCGGAACAGCGTGGTGCCTTGATTTATACCACTATTCCAGCGAACGAATCCATTATGTTGAGAGGAATAACGTTAGGAAGCTCTTATCTTAGCTAAGTTAAAATTTTGACTTATACCAATTTTCCACTGAATATATTAGACCAGTAGAAACATAATTGATGGTATAACTCAAAAATTAAAAAATACTGACATATACCACTTTTCCTCTGAGCGGCTCATTTGGCGTATGATAAAAAGTGTGGATTTAAATACAAAGAAATGTATAATGGTTAGATACACAATTTTCTTGAGTTGTTCTATGAATTGTCTTTGAACACCCTTAAGGTAAATTTAAGAGAGAAACGAGTCATTATACTTTAAGGCGGCAGTACAGAACAATTTGCTAAATATGCGTTTTTTTTTATATGCTATATAACTATATCTTAGTGCTGGGCGATTACTGAGGAGATATGAGTGCGGCATTATTTCAAAAATATATTATTCAAAAAAATATCAGAATTTACCAAATGTTCCTCCAAACTCAGTCGTTGTTACGGATAATGCACCTGAAAATTTAAAATTAAACAGTAATTTTACATAATCTGACATCATAAGGTTTATGATTTATAGGAACATTTCTGCCTCTCTTTATCTTTTTAAAAAAGGAAATACTAACTATAAATAAAAGATACCACTTAAAAAACAACTATATTAATGTCAAGATTATAAAAAGTAATGGCCATATTATTTTAAGATTGTCTATGTATGATTGTGGATTTAACCCGATTAGACTAGTTTGGAATACTACCTTAAAAAACAGATTCGAAGATGCCACATGAAAATATACATACGACATTAATATTATTATTAAAAACATACGACAAGGTATTTCAGAATTAAAACTGGAAACGAATACGCAGGTTTACCACTGATAATACCTTAGATAATAATTGGGTCGGACGGTGAGGATTTCTACTTCTGAAGAGAGACTAAAGACAATGTATTGCTGATATTTCCGGTATGTACGGGAAAATAAGGTTCAAGAGCCTAAGCCGTTTCACTTGACTTGACGGTAGACAGTCCCAACATTTTCCTAAAAATATAAATAAATCCCTTTTGCCTGTTTGTCCCTTTCTGCCTTTTACAAGTCTGTGGAGATAATTATAATTTAATAATCGTAAACATGCTGTTGTTTTGATTTAGAGGTAAGTTGGTTTTAGGTGTGTGAAATAACTGTAGATTGTAGGGATGTTTGTTCATTTGTATGCCTTGTTTTTCTGCAATGTTATAGTGTATTTCAGTAAAGTATTAACAGAGACAACCAGTTGCATTAAGATTGAGTTGTCTTGTAAATTGATTCCATTCATAAATAATTAAAATCTCATACAACTGTGTTTCCCTTACCACCATATAATTGTAGACTAAATCCTTGTGAACAGACAAGTAGAAGCATTTTTACTAGAAGGTAAAATAGAACTCATAAGATAAAATATATTAAACTACCCTTTAATCAAACCATTAAATAAGTGGCACCAGAGAACTGCAGAAAAGCAAAAGCTGTCATTGAGCAGGAGAAGGTGATGTGGAATCTTGATTTAATTTTTTAATAATAATTCAAGAAGTGATGTAATAATTATATTATATTAAATATTGTTGTAATAATTATATTAAATATTGTCAAATTTATATTCCTTTTACAAATGTAGTAAACAACATAATTTATTTTTGTCACTTACCAAAGAACCTGCTCGAACCTAACAACATAAATAGCAGGTGACAACATAGATGTAACAGGAAAAAAGCAGTTTTGTCCAAAATAAAATATCTGGTGCCAACTATACCTCTAAAGAAATTAACTAATTTATAGAAATATGGAAGTGGCATAAGTGATTGTTGAGTAGTCCTATAGTCCTTTTGCAAACCTAATAAAATTTTGTTGGTCTATACATTTTTGAAATTTATAGACCATTTGATTACTTTTGGTTGTATAAAACTACTTATCTTGACTTAATGGTCAATAAAAAATTTATTTGGAATCACAATAAAATGCCAAAAAGTTCATTGATTTAAATTTATTTGAAAATATAAGAATAAGTACAAATAAAACAAACTTGTAATTGTTAGAACAGAATCCAAAGATAAGCACTGCACTATTTTAAATTTACTCTGAATTTGAATTATGCTACGCTGATGGCTCTGGAGAAATTCTCATTTGAGTGTTTTTGGGAATTACTGTAAAAGATTGTGCCTCACTATGGAAACTCCTTCACATATGATGGATAATTCTAGAAAATTATGTTGTACAACACTTAAGTTAGTATTAATTTCAATGGAAAATTCACTGATTTTTCTGCTGAAATTGTAATAATAAAAGCATTTTAATATTGCCTTTTCAGCTATTTACAAAAGAATATGTTTTTAAAAATATGTTCACAAAAAACATGTAAATCATAGTCATAAGCATTTCCAACTTTAAAGATGTACCAAGCAATATTGGTGACAGAGACTGTATCAACTTACTATTAGATAATTATTATTGAGAAATAAAATTAAATACTACTTCAAATTTAAAGAACAATGTGAACAATTTTCAAAACTCCTATCTTCATTAATAATACAGGGTGTTTCAGAACTATGGGATCAAACTTCTGGGGGTTGTTCAGTGCAACAGAAGAATCCATTTGAGTATAGGAACCCATGTCCGAAAATGCGTCACTACGCCACTACGGCCCTAAGACGCGTGAAATTTTATAAAAAACATTAATTACCTAAATAGGATGTGCTGCATTTATTTTTACCTTTCGTAAATGGTACCATAACAACAATTGTTTAAAATCAACGCTTATCAATGTCAATTCTCAATGTCATGTTTAAAAATTTTATAGCTTACAATTTTTAAACATTTATTGCTAATGGAAAACTTTACCAATCAAGAATTCGCGGATATGCATTTGGCATACGGAGCAACAAACTGCAATGCACGAGCAGCATCGCGGTTGTATCATGAACGTTATCCCAAACGACAGCATTCTGGATACAAAAAGTTTATTGCGGTTCATCGGCGGCTCGCTGAGACAGGCATGTTTAAGACCAAGATGCATAATACTGGTGTTGCTCGAACCGTAAGAACGGTCGAATTTGAAGAAGAGGTGCTTCAGTGAGTTGCCGATGAACCATCAAATAGCACACGTGACGTCGCTAAGAATATGAATACGAGTAACGCTTCTGTCTGGCGGGTACTACACGAGCAACAACTCCATCCTTACCACTTCCAGAAAGTTCAAGGTATGACTGCAGCCGATTATCATCCTAGAGTTCAATTTTGTCGATGGCTTCTGGATCATTGCACAACCAAATTTTTTACAATATGTTTTGTGGACCGATGAAGCCTCTTTCACAAGAGACAGTATTTTTAATAGTAGGAATAGACATGTTTGGGACAAAGAAAATCCTTATGCAATTTTTCCAAGAAAACATCAGAATCGTTAATCTGTCAAGGTATGGGCAGGCATTGTTGATGATTATTTAATTGGGCCATACCTTCTACCGGAACGGTGAACAGGACCTATTTATCTGCGTTTCTTGGAGGAAGTTCTCCTAGAACTCCTTGAAAATGTTCCACTAAACGTTAGACAGCAAATGTGGTTTCAGCATGATGGAGCGCCGGCTCACTTTGCTCTACAAGTAGGCGAGTATTTGGCTCAGCGGTTTGGGCACCGTTGGATTGCCAGAGGTGGAGCAGTTTCTTGGCCTCCTAGGTCACCTGATTTAACGTCGCTTGATTTTTTCTTGTGAGGACATGTAAAGTCTTTAGTCTACGAAAACTCCAGTAGAATCAGAGCTAGACTTAATTGGACGAATAACAGCAGCATTTGAAATCATTCAAAATGAGGATCAAATTTTTAGTGTAGACAGTGTCTATTATAGCTAATAACAGGTAGTAGCTACATTTTTTACATGTTAAGACATAATATTACATATGCTAATTTATTATACCTGATTTTGAAAAACACATTGAACATATTGTTGAAATTTTTTGTCTAAATTAGAAATGTTTTTCATTTTATTTACATTTACTTTCTAAAAAAATGTAAATTGCTTATGCCAAAGAAGTGACTGTATTTACCTGCTGTATCACCTATATTGTGCAGATGTATGTATTGTTGTTGTTGTTGGCCTGTCAATATTTGTGTAATACAATATATTTTTATTTAATAAAACTAGTCACACTGGAGATTTCAGCTATGGGACTATCCACATACTTATATTTGCCTCAGACACATTCATTTAATGCATTAGCACCTCAAATAAATATAATAAATACAAATAGGAATAATGAAATTATTCTGATATGTTTATTCAAACAATAAAATTAAAAATTTGAGAAGATATAAGATTCAGCCCTCAGAACTAATATATGATTTATAAAATAGTTAATATATCAAATTTTAGAGATCTTGAACCAGAAACTTTTTTTATTATTCGTCATAATTCTAGTCTACTATTTTTACATTTCTAGCCCCGCAAGTATTTATATTCCTCTGTACACTTATTCTGTTTTATCTTATTTATTCTATTTTATTTACTTTACTTTCATCTTTAAACTTTACTCTTTAAACTGTATTTTAAACTTTATCTGTGCAAGCTATCTCATGTATGTCCTATTTATAAATCTGGGAATAAGAGTGACATAACTAACTATCGTCCCATTAGTATCCTCTCTGCAATTCCTAAGCTGTTCGAGCACTGTGTAGAGCTGGTTCTATCTGGCACATTTCAGGAAATAATTGGAGCTCAGCAGCATGGATTCACCAGAGGTCGTTCTGTGGATACAAACTTGTTTGTTTTTAGCAACTATATCTTCAAATCTTTTGCCGACGGTAATGAAACACATGCGATATACACGGACTTTAGTAAGGCCTTCGATAGGGTCAACCATATTATTCTTATCTCTCATATTTCAGATCTCGGCATCAGCGGATCTCTTTTACTTTGGATCAAGTCTTATCTGATGGATAGAGAGCAGAGTGTTAAAATTGGTGGTTTTTTGTCCAACCCATTTTTGACAACTTCAGGGGTCCCTCAGGGCTCCCATTTGAGACCATTGTTATTCAGTCTCTTTATCAATCACCTCGGCACCCTACTGGAGTCTGAGTTTTTGCTCTTCGCTGATGATTTGAAAATTTTTCGGCGGATTTCCTCCTCTCAGGATCAGTTGGTGCTTCAGAGAGATATAAACAGAGTGTTTTCCTGGTGTAAGTCGAATGAAATGTCATTGAATGTTAAGAAATGTGGGTTTATGAGGTTTACTCGTTTAAGGCTCTCCCCTCCTTGTCAATATGTTATTGATGGTATCCCCTTGAAGGAGCTTGACTCAGTCAAGGATTTGGGTGTCTTTCTGGACCCGAGTCTTACTTTCTCCCACCACTTCGAAAATACTGTAAATAGAGCTAATAAACTGCTTGGTTTTATCAAAAGATCTTGCAAAGACTTTACTAATGTGTCAGCATTGAAGACACTATATATTTGCCTGGTGAGATCCTTCTCGAATTCTCCAATATTGTTTGGTCACCTCATTTTCTGATTCACATTGAGAGTCTTGAAAATATCCAGCACAAGTTTATCAGGTTTGCCAGATATACTCTTATGAAGTCAGGCCTGGATCTTACCTGTTCAGAGACCATGTCCTACCTGAGCATAAACTCCTTATCAAGTAGAAGGCAGTTCTTTGATGTTTGCGTTGCGTTTAAGGTTTTGAATGGTATTGTTAGAAGTCCGGAATGTCTGTGCCTTTTCTCTTTGCATGTATCTTCTTACACAACACGAGGTCAGGCGCTTCTCCACATTCCCTTTTGCAGAACATCCTATCTACTAAACAGTCCTATAAATAGAATAGCTTCTACAGTGAATAGATTTGCAAAAGATCTTGATTTTTTCGGTACATCTTTAAATAAATTTAAGTCGTCAGCTAGGGCAACTATCTTGGGATAGTGCCCTACTCCCACTCTTTGGATTATGTTTAGCACAGTATTGTTTATTAGTATTATAGTTTTTACTTAAGACTACTGTTAATTATTAATAAGTACTTGAAATGTTATATACGTTGATGAATAAATAAATAAATAAATAAAAAGCTGTGTGTACTTATTAGTAAAAATGTCCCTTTTTTCTTTTTTGTATGTAATTTATACAAATCTGTTGGTTTTTAGATACTTGTCCTTAACGGCAGAAAACCTCAAATTAAGCTGAAGCTTTTTGATTCATAAAAAATGAATTCTGCTATTAATGTTGGTGTTGAGGATATGACAGCAACTATTGTAAAGATTCTACTCTTCCTCGGAGCACTTTTTCAAATGGTCTGCCTAGGAGCGTGCATATTTGTTAAGGAAACTCCCAATGATAGTAATTGGGCACCAAGGGTAATAAATTTAGAATTTTTTTTTAACTTAATTGTTGGTAATAAATGTAGAGCACGTTATTTGTATTGAAAATAATTTACAATTATAAGTTTAATTTTTATTAATTCTCTTCATAATTTATTTCATCTGTATGGGCTATTTAACCCTTAATATTTTATTAAGGTAGTAATATATTTGCATAAAATATTTTCTGATGTGAATCAAGAATACTAATACTACCAATCCAAGAGTTTCACTCCCATTTTGAGTTTATGTTTCTATGCACATTTTACACAGAGTGTTTTTGTATTGCAAGTATTTGCATTCTAAAATTCACCACCTCCAAGCAACATTTATTGCAAGTTGAATTAAAAATCGTAGCTGCAGATTTGTCTTAAATGTTTTGAACATTTACAGGCTTTTACTTTGATTGAATCAAGTATTTAATTAAAAGAACATCAGCAGTTGAAGGTACTGCTCTGCATGTTATACTCTTTAATTTACAAATCAATTACTCGCGGAAAAAGAAGTCCACTGGGTGCAATCTGATGATTGGGGAAATCAAGTTATTGCACCTGCTTTGCCTAATTAATTATGCACTGTACTAAAATAAAATAACGTGTAGCACTAGCGTACATAAACAATAGATGCTCACATATTAAAATGTTCAGTCATTGGGTAGGCAGAGATTAAGTCAAAATCAAAAAGTTGCTTTATTTGTTACTAACAAAATAATGTGTACAGAGTCTCATCTTTTAATTCTTAATTTCTAAGTTAATCAATATACAAAGCACATTCATTATTCTTTTACTTTTAAGTTGCATATAAAATAATAGAGGGTAAACTTAATTTAAACCAATGTAGGACGTATAAGATTTAATCAAATTCAAAATGTGCTTTATTATCATAAATACATGGTATTTGTTGATAAAGCCACTTATAATATTCCCCTAATTACAGACCCATAGCATTGCTTTCAACCCTGTCCAAAATTATTGAAAAATTAGTAAAAAGCAGCATGGCATCATATCTGCAAAAAAATAAATTCAACAATGCTGTGGCATGATCTTAGTGCTGCATATCTAAAATAATAAATTAATAAATAAGGACATTGCTGTGATAAAAAAATGGTGTGACTGTAAAAAACTTTGAATATTGCCAAAACCAGTATTATAAATTTTAAATGCAGTTTAAGTAAAGTATCCTTGGGTACAAGTGCTTTAAATAATTTGAGTGAAAATAAAATTTTTGGGAATAGGCATAGACAATAAATTAAAATTTGAAAGCCATATTAAGCTACTAAGCATAAAACTAGAATCAAATTGTTATGCTCTTAAGGTGGTGTCCCAGGAGGTTGAGTTTAGTGTTGCCAAAAATACTTATTTTGCATTAGTTGAATCAAATCTATGGTATGGATTATGTTTCTGGGGTGCATGTTTGACCAACTTTTCAAGTGTTTTTGTGTTGCAAAAAATGGCTCAGATACATTTGCAAAATTGGAGCAAGGGATTCATGCGAAGAACTTTTCATTTCACACAAAATCTGCCTTCTTTAATCATTTTCGAATTCGTTTGTCTTATTCATAAAAAATATAGAAACCACAGCAATGTAACAGAAAGACATGAATATAGCAGTAGAAGGGCCAATGATGTAACTATCAATACCTAACAGTACATCAATAAAAACAATCTTATTTTCGATGGTAAAAAGCTGTATAATAATCTTCCTGCAGATATCAAAGAGATTCATAATAAAAAGCTCTTTCCAAAAAGTGTAAAAGGATTGCATGTTGCAAAAGTACTATGAAATAGGAGACTTTTTAGCAGAAAGATTTTAAATGTATGTCCCTTTTTAACATCTTTTAATGTTAAAGTTTTAATATTTTATCGATGTATATGTAAAGTTAAGTTTGAATTTTAATATTGTAATTTGTTCATTTGTATTATATGTTAAATCTAGTTTTATTTTATTCTTACTATATATATAATATATGTATATATATTATGGTTTGTTAACTTTTTTGTTTTTTTTTCATCTTGTCAACAGTATTTCTTATGATAATGAAGCTTCTATTGATTGATATATAATATAAAACATGCACATAAATCAACATTTACTAACACAAAATTAAAAAAAAAATAGAATACTGGGTTCAACATACTAGCATAAACAATAATAACACAATTTAATGTAAAATTCAAGACGAAATGTGCAATATTAGAAACTAATTATTTCTTATTGGCCTATTCCCAATTATCTTCAAAAAAGTCTATTAGGCTGTAAAAATACTTGCTTTTAAGAAGTTCCGTTAAGGACTTTTATAGGCTTTGATGCAATTTGGAAGATGGTTAAAAATTGTATGCTCAAGTATATATAAGGGAATTCCATGTTAGTTCACTTTTCGGGATGGGCATTGGAATATTGTCTGGTATTGTAATGTTTTGAGAAGCAATTATTTACAAGATACGATTTATATTTTTATATATTATGCAAGCAGACTTAACACTAAACAAGCAACACAAGGTAAGTATGTTTAAATAGGGTCTATATTAGTGCTGTGTACATTTATGACAGATATATCTAATGGCTCTTTTTCACAAAAACAAACACCTAGTTAAAAAGCCCTTGACTACAGCGAAGCGCAAAGAAAAGTAGACCGATTTTGCAGGTTCCAATCCCACTTCATTTGAAATCACTCTAAGAACATAACATCCTCAAGCCAGTTTCTGCCTCAATGCTGATATATATGGTCACAAAACTTCAGTTTATCACTAACAATTCCAAGAAATCTGTTGAAATTATTCATTTCCAATACTTCGTTGTGAATCATTAACTGGTCTGAATATACAAACTTAACAATTTAGTCTTATCTATATTTAAAGACAACAGATTAGCATCACACCACTGTTTAACCATTAATAAATCTTCAGAAATTGTTCTTGTTAATGTGCTTTTATTATTGTCTGCCCATAAGATGGTGGTGTCATCTGCAAAAGTAGTGAAGATTCCTCTTCTAGAGAAACCCAAGGTCACTTATATATAATAGAAATAAAATGGGACCGAGAACTGAACCCTGAGGAACTCCATGGCTCAATACACAAAGTTCAGACAAAGTACCCTTTGATCGAACAGACTGCTTTCTGTTTGACAAAAAAGATTTCAATTTGATTCGAAGAGCAACTCCCCTAAACCCATGTTTAGAAAGCTTACCGAGCAGCCTACCATGGTTGACACAGTCAAAGGCTTTAGAGAAGTCACAGAATACCGCTGCAGCAAACTGACCATCATTCAAGCTCAAGTATAATTTCTCCAGGAATTTGAAACATTGTATCACTTGTGCTACTGCACTCTCGAAAACCAAATTGACATTCACTTATTATGTTATTTTTAGTTAGAAAAGCTACCATTCTTACTTTGACCAGTTTCTCACCTTAGACAGCCAGGGCAAAATTTATGGGCTCATTTGGTTTGCCACCTTTAAAGAGAGGTGTCACAAGGGAAACCTTAAGATTACTTGGAAATGATGCACTATCAGCAAAAGCATTTATAGCATGAATGAGCCCAGAACTTTATATTGTTTAACTTTGCAAAACTCTGATGGACAGTTTATCAATCTCAGATGTTTTTTTATTTCGTTCAACAGTTTTTTGATTTCATATGTATGTGTCAAATAAAACGATTATTGTATAGAGATATTCTGAGTAAATGATAGGGGATTTGAGGATTTATTTGATTTTTGAGTCTCTTTCGCTACTGAGCAGTAGAACTGATTAAGATTATCTGCATTGATTGGAAATTGACCTGACATTGAGTTTATTATTTATAAAAAGGAGTGTGGGGATGGGGAAGCCGATCCTGGCGTGGCCCCGACCCACTAAAACCCTTTCCTCTTTCTTTCCCGGTTCCCATTTGGGACTGCGTTCAGCATTACTTCAAATGGGGGGAGGTCCTGTTTCTATTCTAGAGTCCTCTCGTCTTTGCTCTTTATTTCCATTATTTCATGTATCATCTGAGTAATCATTGACCATTTTTCAGGGGTTTTGAGCATTTCTGCAACTAGACTTTCAGGGGCTAGACTAGATTCTATATCGCGGTAACAACTATTTCTTTGATCGGTCCATCTTGGGCAGTAGAAAATGGTATGCTCTGGTGTATCGTTTTCCCCGCAGTAGAAGCATTCGTCGTCGTCCGTCTTTCCAATAGAACGTGTGAAGTCTCTAAAGCTGCCATGTCCGGTCATTAATAATATTAGTTATTTATTAATTTTTATTATCCCTTAGTTCATTAATAATACTCCAGTTTTCCTTTGCTTTATGGACTCTATTTTCATAATAAAGTTGCTTGGATTTCGTCTTGTTTTCCTATAAATCTTTCTGTATGTATTAAAATAAGTATGAAACTAGGGATTAGTGGTATATTTTCTGAAAGTGTGTAGAAATCTTAAATTAGTTGATGAGGTTTTAAGACCATGGGATTACACATGGTTGTGTAATTTGTGGTTTGGATGTTTCTGCAAGGAATAATATGATTTTGTTAATAATAGTTTCTTTAATGTTTTTCGAAATTTCCTTGCACAGTGTTATTTTCTTCTAGGCATTATTATTAAGGCACACAGTCTCCAAAATTAAAATGCGATACAATGTTAGAACAAAGTGATTAAGGAACAGTGGTCTACACGACTGTCGAATTTTTGCACAACACATCGCACTCAGTACCCGTTTTTTGTAATGAGAATACTGAGTGAAACAAGGAATTTACTTTTTACTTTTAAGGGTTCAGCAATGTAGAGACCCAGGAACTTTGCAGTACATGAATGGAACAATGTTTTATTGTTCAAAGATATGTCACCTAAGTCGCACTTAAAGTTCAGAATATTAGTTTGGAAATATTGAGCACGAGACTGTTGGAATTACACCGTTCCTCCAGACACTGCATATCGCGAACAATTGCACACTTCAACCTTTGAGGATCCCTGTCATACCAACGTATTGGTATCATCTGCAACAACCGTGAAGTCTCCACTAATGTTCAATCAAGGCAAATCATTAAGGTAGAAGGGGATCCAAGTCTGACACCAAAAGAAATAGGAAATTCGAGAATGTAATGCATACGAGGAACATGAATTATTAAACAAAACCCTCTACTTACGATCTGATAGGTAAGAGAAAAACCACTTCAGGCCGAGTCCTCAGAAGCCATAAATTTCCAGCTTACTTAACATGGTTGGATGGTGCACGTAATCGAAAGCTGTCGACATATCACAGAATGCCGAAGCTACAATGTCAACTGTATTGAGCCTGAGATACAGCTCACCAAGAACCCCAAACATAGCATTACCTGTGTTTCTAGAATTTAGAAATCCAAACAGATGCGGATCAAGCAGTTTATGAGTGTAGAGAAGTGAAACGACCCTCACCTTAACCAGCTTCTCCACATTCTTTCCTAGCACAGAAAGCAATGCTATAGAACGAAAATTGCAAGATTCATTCAGATAACCTTTCTTGAGAATTGGAACAATATTAGCTCTCTTAATACAAGCAGAAAATAGGCCATTTGTAAAAGACTTATTCATTACATGAGCTAAACAAACTAGGGCCGGTGTAGGTAAAGTTTTAATGACACTTAATGGCAACTTGTCCCATTCTGTTCTTTATCTCTTTGAATATGGATTTAATTTCCCCAGCATCAGTGGATAAAAAAAAAATACGTTTCTGGTACATTAATATGAGTTAGAAAATGCTCAGGTGGCACGGTATGTGGGAGGTTGTTTGAGAGGTTAGATGCCATGGAGCAGAAGCACAGATTTACAGAGTATTCTGTATGCATTTAGATGATCAGCCTTTTAAGATACTAGGTATAGCAATGTGGTCGCGCTTACCCCGCAGAGAATTGACGTGATTGATGTTTTTAGTTTATTAGAAGCATTTTTAATTTTCCCCGATAAATAAAGAGATTTGGCTCCTTTCAGAGTGGATCTGTAAATATTCCTGTAGTTATTGAAGTAATTCATAAAGTAAATATTATGTTATGAAAATTTTCTTATGGAATGTAAAGATCTCGTATTTTTGGCTGCAACTTTTATTCCCCTTGTATACCAAGGTTTCTTTTTCTTCTTTTTTATAACAACTAAAGGAAAAGCGTTAGGAAATCATAAAACTTTTGTGCACCAACTGCCATTAGCGTCAACATGAAAAGAATGAATATCAGCAAGATGTTATTTTGAATAATTTTCCTTTTTAACGTTTAGTACAAGACACAGAACAGAAAATTTACACCAAATAAAAAACAGAAAAAGATGTAAAATGTTTGTCAAACGTCAACAAATACAAACTATGCAAATAAAAATTTAATTTTACAATTTAAATACGCTTTTAGTTTAATAATTGAATAATAGTTCGTTTTCACTTACTATCGATTTTCTTGAAAACGTTTATTTGTTTAAAAAAAATGCGAGAGGCAACTATCTGAGGTTTCTTCCTAGGGAACTCAATCGTAGTGTATAAAATGAAAAAAAATTAGCAAAAGTTAAAAAAATTAAATTTCAGAAAATGTTTTCCTTAGCTGTAGATTATTTATTTATTCACCCCCTTGAACCTGAGTTGCCACATTTTTGAAGTAAGAAGTACCTAGAACTTTCACAAAAAAATAAAATCTACAAGTTTAACTACGTTTGAGGCACAATTGTAGCCCTTTAAAAAAATATGATTTTTTGATGCAACTTGCATTGGCTGTTTCTTGAGGGGAATGAATTTTAACTAACCTTATATAAAATGTTAACAGTAAAGTCATATAATACTGAGCTTAAAATACACATACATTAAAATATTTAACTTTGCAGGAGAGCGAGGATGATAGTTCCACTCAAAGTACTCCTCAGAATACCCCTAGAAGGCCATATCACCGAAGTGGCAGAAAAGTCGAGAAAAAGAAGAGACGTTGATGCCCTTATTTCAAATAAGTTGGTTTTCTTTTGATAAATCTATGGGTACATTTATGTTGGAGCTAAGAAGTCGTTTTTATTTTTGTTTTGGCAGCTTCTTTATGTGAATAGCAATTAGACATTTTCGCGATTATAAAACTAATTTAATAATTCCAAGAGTAACATTTTCTCGTAATGTCTTAAGTTAAATAACGTTATAAGTTTATTTTCCCTTGATGCTTCATTTCCCTAGAATGCATGCTATTTCGGGTTAGCCTTGGATGCCAAATTATATTCAGATTAAGCGTTTTCAATGTTTTTCCTCCCTATTCATATATTAGTAATTTACCATTTTACCATATCATTTTTTTTAAATAATGTATATTATGAAAATTCTGCTTTTATTTCCTTGAGACGAAAACGTTACAAATTAGTTGACGGGTTCGAAAGTTTTTTTCAGACCCTCTAAGGCCGAAAATTAAAACACTTAACAATGTAGCTTTTCATATTTTGCTAGGTGTAATACACTAACTTTACTAGATAGAGTACTAATAGTACAGATTAATTAATTTTAGTATATTTGAACGCGTGAATGCTGTGCAGTCTATATATTTTTATCATCAATGTCAAAGATATATTCAGTAATTATTTTTTTTAGGGTATTGTCAAGGTACTTTTATTAGGTGTTGTTAACCGCTAGTATCAGATATAATTTGTATTGAACAAAAGAGACATTTCTTTTCATTATTTTTATTAATGGCGTTTTTAATACAGTAAATATTATATTCAGTTGAACAATATAAGTCTAGTCCTATAAAATATATATTGTAATGATTCAGTAAATATACAATATACATGGTGTAACATTTGAATATAAATAATAAGAATATATAATCAAAATAGTTACACGTTTTATTTATTGATAAATATACACCTGAACCCTATATGTTAAAAATTATTTCAATTTACGTTTATTATAAACATGAATAGACAATTTAAATGATTGACAGCCACAATATAGAATGGTGTATTATCAATAAACTTCTCGAGTCAAAAAAAGAGCTCATATTTAATTAATACCTACTGTTAAATATTATATTGAATGATTATTGATTTTTTAATGATACTTTTTTTAGGGTAAATAGTACGCTCAAATTGCTAAAAACTGCATGAAAGTGCTCTTTCCTTAACTCATTTACCATATACTATAATAGTATAAAATGGAACAAATGAGGTAAACATAAAAGATCACCCGTAGACAGGGAATCACAGCCCCACTAGTTGGATTAGAGGTCTAGACTAACCTCTAGTCTAGTCCAGTCTTCTATTTTACCCTGCGCTGTCTGATGGTATTCTTACTGTTGTTGAGACCATTGCTGCTTTTTTGGAGGACGAGACGAATTTCCTGAAATACATATAATATTAAATATAGTTTTATAAAATGTCTAATTATTTGGGAGCTTTTAATATGACTTTTATGATGATTAATGAATGAAAATGTAAATGTTATCTAATTTTAAAGGAAGAATGATCAAAAATATTACTATTTTTTGTTTCGATAATTATTTCAATTTTTGACTAATTCCTATTTTATCACTAATACCCATTTTAAACAACTTAGTAACCAACATATAAAGTCCTAAAAAAAGGTGTATTTTTTTAAAACTGGCAGATCTAGAAGAAAATAATGTTTAAATATTAGCCTCTTGTCGCAACACTTCAGATAGATCGTTCAAACTTCGGCTCAACCGGATGCTAACATATAACAACCAGGCAAAACTGAAGATACCTATTATAGTAATTTTAACTTTGGATGCTCTTCTTACAATAAAGTTAATTATTATAGTCTTTAGTTATAATAAAGTTCATACAAACAGGAATTAATAAACCTATCCTCCCCTGCCTTTTTCCCCCAATATGATTGATTTGTTGTACTACCCGAATGATTCCAACAAAAATATGTAATTTAGCCAGAAACAAAATCATTATGATTCAACGCCTTACCTTTAAAAGCTCTAATGAAACGCAAAAATTATTTGATTATTGCCATTATTGTTAAAAATTGTGGTCTAAAAGGAGTTTTTCTTTTTGTAATTAATTTTAAAATTATGTCGTAAATTAGTCAAGATTATCCCATTAATATTCAGGGAAAACATTATGGAGTGAAATATGTTTCCTAAAGGCGTGAGCTATATATGTATGTTAGCTTTAGTATAAGGGTTCCCGCTCTCGATGATGACGTCAACCTTAAATCGCTTTCTCGGCAATCCATTGAAGCCAAGATTATGCTTAGGTCGCATTTAATTTTTGATTTCGTTAGATTTTGCGAAGTCAGTAGTCGTCGCGCTCTTGACTTGATAAATCGTGTAATAAAAGGAATTTGAGTAAATTTGTTTTATTTAAAATAAAAGAATTAACTTAAAATCTAATATCAGAAGTGGGATACTCTCCATAACCTCGACGTGTTTGGAGAAAGACCTACCAAAATCTGTGATTTTTGTGATAGTGCGAGTACTTTGAGTTAAAAAAAATAACTGACGGAAGTTCTCGTAATTCGGCTTCTACCAGGTGAATTGCCAACTAACCAAGAAAGTTCAATAAGGAGAAAATGATGCAGATGAAATTTTGTCAACCCTGGCCAACGCCCAAGCAACGCAAACATCGCAGGCGCAGGTCGGAGTAGCGCCATCTACGTGGTAAGTTCTGGGTCCGATATACTAAATGCTGCATATTCTCTGCCTATAATTAGCCCATATTCTCGGTTGAGCACATTTGATCCCGATGACGGACCATTTACAATGACAGAATGAATGGATGACGTCACAAGAACTCAACAAAACCTTGGACTATCAGATACCGTAGTTGTTTTGAAAGCAGCAGATGCTTTGCGTAAACGAGCTGCGCGATTTTATAAACATTCGAAATCGGTTGTCCGTGATTGGGCATTATTTCGGCGCGATTTTGACATTGTTTTTCCGGAACAGGGAACATCTAATACGCGAGTGCGTGCATGCCTATCAATAGTCAGCTCAAGCCTTGATTCTCTGGTTGAATATGGAAATGCCAAACTAGCATCTATTAGACGATTTTTTATTCTGATTTTCCCTGGAATGTAATTTTAAGTATCATCGAATACGACATACGAAATATTAATGTAAAATCCGGCATCTGTAGTCTCCCATATGTCAAGCAGATTTACTAAAATCGTTGGCTGCCTGTGATGCTCGTCGTAATAATGAAGTACACTTACGAGTATGTAATTAGCAAGCATGAGAAGTTATACTTTCGTGATGATCATCACACAACTTTTAAAGGAAAGTGCCGAAAATGTCATCGTTATGGTCACAAGGAAATAGACTGTAAAGACATGATTAAAAAAACATTTCAGCTCAATGAGTCTGTGCAACAAGTATATAAGACCCAATCACAAAACTTTTACCTTAATAAAAAAATTTACACACTCTCAAAAACTGGGACATACTGAAGATGTTTGGTACAGTAAACATGAAATGTTAAAAAAAGTTATGCTAACTCGAAAGACCCGTTTTACCCGATCTTTTTTTCTAGCAACATTAACAAATAAAGATATCCGAAACATCATATTTAGTGGATACAGGTGCTGATGTGTCTCTATTACATGCAAGTGTTGCTAATAACTTAAATTTAAAGATTCAACCGGATTTTGAATGTTTGACAGGAATAGGAAGCTGTGTTACAAAAACTATTACTAGGTCTAGTGCCTTAATGTTCACACCGACTATGACTTTAGAAGTAGACTTTTTGGTTCTTCCAGATGGATCCATTCCGGGTGGCCACATTGACCTTATAGGTCTTGATGTGCTGAAACGACCAGGTATCAACATAGAAATAATACCAGTTAACGTAGAGGTGGTATTTGACACATTGACCATCACACGTGTGGCTTATAATGAACAAGATTTAGATCTGTCAGAAGTGGAAGAGCTACTATAAAATTAATTTTTAAAAGTGCTCAGTGAAAGAATTCTAGTTAAACACAAATTATAAACAAACAATTACAAGACGGAATTATTCGACCAAGTGAATCTGCTTACGCTAGCCCAATTGTGCTAGTCAAGAAAAGGAACGGAGACACTAGACTGTGTGTCGATTTTCGGGCTGTAAGCAAATTGGTATTACGTAATAATTATCCTATTCCCGTATTCAAGATCAGATTAACGGTCTTGCAGACGCTGTTTATTTTTGTACACTTGACATAAAATCAGGTTGAAATTGAAGAAGGCCGGATTTGTGTTAAACTTAGCAAATACCTTTTTTATTTAAATATCTCTGAAATATTTGGATGTCATCATTGAAGGTGGCAAGGTTAAACCAAGTGCCAGAAAAGTTGTTACCTTAGCACACACTATGGCTCCCCAAGATGTAAAAGGCATACGGCAACTCTTCGGACTAGCTAGACATTTTCGCCACTTTGTTAAGAACTTTTCGGCTTTAACTGCACTAATATCAAGGTTGTTACGGAAAGGAGAAGTACTTGCGTGGACAGATAAATGCGAGGCAATTCGTATGGATTTAATAAAGCGGTTAACCGGATACCCGACTTTAAAAATATTTAATTCTTGTTTGCAAACTGAGCTTCATACAAATGCAAGTGCATTCGGATTAAGGGCAGTGTTAATGCAAAGAGGCTCAGATCACCTTATGCATCCAGTGGCTTATTACAGCAGGCGCACTACCGAGTGTAAGTCTCGTAATTACTCATATGATTTCTCGAAACCCTGACAATTGTCAACATCAGCAACACAATATTTTCGTGCCTATTTGTATGGTATTAAATTCGAGATTTTACACAGATTGTAATTCCGAATTCCGTACGTGCCACAGCTCTAAAAAAAGAGTTACTCCCTCGAATTGCAAGGTGGTGGATTAAGCTACAGAATTGTGACTTCAAAATTGAATATAGGCAAGGCTATAAAATGGCACATATTGGCTATCATAGCAGAAATTTTCCAGAAAAGAGAATTTTGGTATCGCGTATTTAAAAAGTAGTGATAAACGTCAGAAGACTTATGCAAAATATGCCTGTATACGTAACTGTATAAATACGTAAATATGACTGTGCTCTAGGAAAGTCACATACCAAAAAGAAGTGACATATCTTAGCAGAAAACTAAACTGGCGCATTGATCATGCTAGACCACTTGTCAAGTCGAAGAAGTGTACACAAATATTGGTGATTATTGATGCTTTTACAAAATATGTTTGATTTTGTCCAATTAAACAGAAAACCACTAACTGTACATTAAATGCTTTATCTGCAGTTTTTACCGAAATTGGGGCTTCTTAGCGCATTATAGCTGACCGTGCAACCGCCTTTCAGTCAAAAACATTTAAAGATTTTCTACATGATCATTCAGTAGAATTACATTTAATTGCCACTGGTGTACCACGCGGTAATGGACAAGTGGAACGTGTAATGCGTACCCTATTTAATGGTATGAGAACTACGCTGAATGATCAGAATGAAAAGAATTGACAATTTTACCCGATTTAGAAGATGATATGAACGTCACTATTAATAAATCAAGTGGTTATGCAGGAGTATTATTAATGTTTGCTGAAAATCGCCGTTTCCAAGCAACTACGCAGCTGTTGACCAATATTCCATATCAAAATGAGGTCACCGACGAGGAGACGGTGCGAACGAATGTAAGCAACTTAGGAAGCAAAAAGTTCATTCAAGTTGGGGATAAAGTGGTAATTGAAAATAGTAAAGTCGCTTGTGGTGGAAAATTAAAACAAAAATTTAAAGGTGCCGATGAGGTCACTCATTGTTTGCCGAATGACAGATATCCACTTCGACATGAAGGTGGTAGAGGCAAAATAACAGTGGCAGCACATAAGCAGCTACGTATGTGGCCTGGCTTGTAAAAACAAATAAATAGTACCTATAAAAGGTGTTTGTATAATTGAATGTAGGTCCCTAAATTGGATTAGGGCAAATTTATTAAAGCGCAAAAAAAAGGAAATTATTATGATCTTAAGTTTCTTAAATTTTATTTTAGGCACGACATCTATATTAAATATAGTTCCCTAAATGTGATGGATTTAGGCAAGTTTCTTAAATAACTAAATTTAGGCATCAGCATTAAAAAAAATTGTAATACATTAAAACAAACATTTTTGAGATCCCTAGACAATAGTTTAGGCAAGCACATTAAGAGATGAGTGTGCTTATTTTGAGATCTTCTAACCATTTAGACAGCAGTTTTCTCAGTGTAAGTTAATAAATTAGTAAAAAGTGAAAATGTCGTGTTAGCTTTAGTATAAGGGCTCTCGATGATGATGTCAACCGCCAAGATTATGTTTAGGTTGCATTTAGTTTAATTTTTGATTTGTTTAGATTTTACGAAGTCAGTAGTCGTAGCGCTCTTCACTTGATAAATCGTGTAATAAAAGCAATTTGAGGCAATTCGTTGTTATAATTATTGAATTTCATGCCTAAGCAAAACACTCTTCACAAGTGGACCGTCTAATTCTAAGAACCAATAAATAAGAGTCTGTTTGTAGATATCATATTAGTGATATCCCCTTGAGCCTTTTGAATAGGCATGGTAGGTAGTTTTTTTGGCAGTCGAGAAAAGACCGTGAAAGTAACTTAAAGCTGAGATTCTGTTTTGTACCAATTTAAATAAATATAATTTTAATCAACCTACCGGGTGTTTTTCTTACATTGTTGTGTTTTATTTAAAATAAAAGAATTAACTTAAATCTAACTGTATTTGTAAATGTATTTTAAAGAAGCTTTACAAATTTGAATTAAGCGACTCTTTTAGTCTAATGCAGTATTTTCTTTTAACTAGAATTTTGTTTTATGGCTTGCTGACCTGAAGGAGCTTTTTTATATCAACCTAAGTTCGTTATCAGAAATGAATAAAATGTAATTTTAATGAATTTAATAAGACATTAAAATTATTAAAAATAGTTATTTATGTAACAAGGGTGAAATAATTCTTTTTTTTATGAATAGGACATTCGTCGATTCCCGGCAATTCCTATGAATAAAATAAATGGGGTTTTACACACAGAAAGAAATTTTTTTTTTGTACCACCAAAGAAAATACAAGAAAATATCAAGTGCGTAAAGTAATTTAGTATTTTTTTCATGTTTTCTTTGGTAGTAGAAAAAATTTTGCATGCAATACATTATAAGGTTGCATGTAAAATCTCCTTTTTTATTTACGGGAGTTTACAAAATTCCCATTCATAAAAAGGGATCATTTTACACACTTATTTCATAACCAACTATTTAGATACCGCTTTTTCGATTTTTATTTAGGTAATTAATTCTAAGCACCTCCAGGAAAAGCTTTATATGAAATCTTTTAGGATGTATATTTTAATATTATTCTTTGTTTTTCTTCTAATAACCCAGGAAATAGAATATTGATGGAACTATACCATCGCATTTTACTACACTGCTGTCAAATGCAAATTATTCTTCATAAAATAAAATATATATAGTAGAAAACTCTTTAAAACGACATTTACCTCGTTTGTCTAAGATACACGTCTTCTAATAACGCGTTCGATCTGCGTCACACTGTTTAGTAAAAATTGCGTTTTGATTTTATTCGTTCATTTAAAATTTGTTCGTTCCCTTTTATGGTATTATTAATTTAGTATTTGTAGTTTGTGGAAGGCTATTATTATAATACAGAAGTGCAAACTCCAGAGTGTTGTTTTTGTTGAACATACGACCTACTAGTCCTTCGCTGAGTGAGGTAAAAGGCGGAGAATTCAAATAAGTCCCAGGTGCTTGTTACAAGGACAATTAAGACCCATAAAATAAGAACCAGGTTAATTTTTGTGATTTGAATACGCACAGGCAATACAGAGAAAATTGGCGGTGTATCACATTTTTTTGATAAATATCCGTTTTATCTATCATTCAATATATTTAAAAGGTTTTATATCAGGGCTGCTAGGTCGCCAAATAGGTTTTATTTTTGAAATATATACATTACATACATATGTAAACTAAAAATTACATTTTCTTCATAACAAATTAAAATAATTATTATGCAAAATATTAGTACCACTACTAAAACAGAAAATGGTTTGTGGCTGTATAGCCTGTATATGTATAGGCTGTAAAGCCAATCATTTTTTATAACATGTTTCTAATACTAAGGTAATCTCTGTAGATATAAATACAAATATGAAAAAACCCTGCACATAAATTACCAGTTTTACCTAAAGCCACCAGCTTGACACCTCTTCTCACCTAAATAATCCAAATAAAAAAATCATATTCACTTACATCTCTTTATTAATTTAACATTTTTCCTTGTCATCCAAACGAAGTACACTCGCTTACATTACTTATATTACTACTCTAAGGTACTACTACAAATATCTAAAATTACAACATAATACAAAAACATACACTGAATTGCTATCCAGAACTTACTAAAAAATCACCATTTAAATTATTACCAATAAACGCGAATGCAAGTAAGAAAGAAACATGGAGTACATAGCAATTTATGTATTCATACTGAAATTGAACATGACTATACTAAATTTCCAGCATTCGAAAATAAAATTTCTTTCACTTTCTATTAATATCAAAAAATAAAAAGATTTTTTTGCAGACAGTCTTAAATCACACGAAAAATCATCGTTAACTTTTGTACAAAGTTCTTCCATAATGTGGAATGACTTTAAGGGGTAGTTTCATCTAGTTTTACTTTTTTTGTTGATATTTGAGAAAAACCTGAAACAGAAAAAGTTCGTTAATAAATATGGCCAAGCGTCAACAGTAATGAACATTTTTATAAATTAGTCTAGCATTGGCGAGACTATTGAGAAAAGGAAATACAAAACTAGTCTAAAATTTTTTTTTAAAAGCTGACATATGCCGAAAAAAGGGTGTGGTATGGTCAAGCATGAAAGAGTTTAGATTGGATCCATAATAAACACATTTTTTACAATTTTTTGCACTCATGTGTTAATTTAAATTTAAGGAAACAGGTGATCCACCCATAACTAGTAAAAAAAAACAGCAATTTGATGAAAACAAATGGTATTTACTTCCAGAACATTATTTATTATTAATAACTAGGCGAAATAAACTAAATAATTTCCATAAAATGTGTTTTATATATACAGCACCAGTAAAATATAGTTAAATAACAAATCACAAATTCATTAAAGTCTAAATGTAGTATTAATTAAATTAACTATCACAAAAGTGCAAAGAACAGTAAAATCTTCTCATAAAAATTGATCTAGTTAAACATATCTGTAAAGTACAAAAAAAATCTTTATGCTTGCAAGATAACTTTACTTCTATATCTTTGCTTTTGAAATACAGGGTGACGTAAAAGTACACAAAAAACTATTTTTAATGTATGATTTCAAATATTTGCGAGTTAGAGATTGGCATTTTAATTGTAAGTAAATTAAAGTTATATTTCCCTTACAGAGTAATTATAAAATCAGATATTATAGAATCTGAGTAATCAAAAAACCTATAAATGTAATTGAGTAAACTTTAACAAATCTCGATCATTTCGCGAAAGAATGCATAATAGTTTCAAAATATAGTAGTAGTTGGAAAAATCGTATTATCTCTTAATTATCAAATCATCTGGTCTTACATTCCATTTTATTCTAAATGGCTCACTTACAAGATCGCAAGACATCTGAAATCTCGTCATTCATTACTCGTTATTCGAAATTAGATTGATAGCGTAAAAAAGACAATTATATATATATATTCTCGTCATTTTTGAATTTTATTTTGTTTGACTTACAACTTGCGGTTTAAGTCGTACACAAAAATGAATAAAACGAGAAATTAAGATAATTAAAATTAAATACAATTTACTTTCTCGGAACAAAGCTATACAATCAACGGGAACAGAGTTAAAGGGCATCAAAATGATTTTTTTTTGACGTGCTCTAAATTTGTCGTCGTGTATTGTATGGCTTTATTCTCATAAGACGAATTGTAGAGCATACATTATGTTCTATGAGTTTATATAAACCTTATGACTTAATCCAGTAGATCAAGTCAAAATAAAAAAGGCAAGATTGGGACAACACTTAGTTGTCAACTTTCCTTATAGATCACTAAAGTATGACGAAAAGACAAAGGCTGCATAGATCTTTTAGAACGTGAGATTTCACATTAATAATTAAGTACATTCACCAGATTTAAAAAAAATAAAATACTGTTTAGATGGATTTTTTGTACTCATAGTATGTAAAAAATTAAAAACAATTGGACAGTTTAAATTTACAGGTATAGTGTAATGTATAGAAAATACTCATTACCCATTGTCAACAGTTACTTAAGACCAAAAAATTAAAAAAGTAGGTTGGACTTAAAAGCAGAAGGCCGCTTTTGTCAAAACTGATAGTTATTTGATAATATATACATAAATTTGATCCAAATAGAAAATCTGATATTTGATTTGAATAATTGGATATTTTTGAAATTGATATTTTAAAAAACAACGTAAACTATCTCATTTAACATTGCTAGTGTGCCAAATCTTGTTCTGAAGATGAGCCTTTTAATCCCGCGGAAGTTTTTTTTAAAGGCTAACAAACATCTATTAATTCTCATGTTTAAGTGTTTTCACCAGATTTCAATATCATTTCAGTTTTTTGTCGTACACTTTAACGCACCCTGTATGAAAATTGTATTGACCGAAGCAGTAATACTCACTTATATTTATTTCACAACTCATCTTCAGTAAGGTTGATGCCTTTGGCTAGCTCCTCTGCCAGTACCTCTCGCTTTGCCTTGGAAACCAGTACCGGTATTGTTACCTGAAAAGAGAAAGCAGTATAAAAATTTTAATATTAAATTCGATTTACTCACTATAGTAATTTGTCACTTTGCACTAAACCCGTCACACACATCACAGGTCCACGCAATCCTGTTATCGTCCAAGTCCGTTATTTTTTAAATTATATTTTTTAAGACTATCCTCAAGCTGATTGCTGGAACTAAATCAATAAATTTGCACCTGCGTGCCTAAATATTCATTGATAACGCCTTATATTTTTTTACTTACAACTTTGGACAATAACTATGACTATAATAGTTTTTAAATGGAATTTTAATTGTTGCAGCCAAACATCTAAACTATTTTGCATAAATCTAATATCTATTTATTCTATTAATGATTTGGGTGTAAATTCAGGTCTTAAAAAAGATATTAAATGATTTAGGAGGTAAATGTGTGTACTTCATTTTATACTAGTGAGAGTTAAACTTATCTCAATTTAATTTGATGGAGGTTTATAAATATTATTTAAATTGAAAGCATTAATACTATACACATCCTATTATGAAGTATTAACTAAATTGCAAATATTATAAAATTATATATAGTTTCACAGTCACATAAAAAGTTTTACTAATGTTACTCAATTTAAGGAGCACTACAAATAAAGAGAAAGCTAGGAGGCATAGCAAAAAAAAATACAAAATAATAAGTTTTAATTTTTTTAAAAATGAAATTGAGTCAGTTTTAAAGTGGGTAGGTATGAAATAGTAGATCTTTACTAAAATCGCAAACCATAATTGAATACAATATGGCAACAATACTACCGATAACTCTGAGCTAACTGGTAAAGGTATTTACGGCTATTTTGACATAAAAAAATCTAAAAAATTTATTCCACTTTGGTTACCAACTTGCTTTTTAAATGAAACACTCTGTATATTGTTTTTTAAGTAAAGAGACTTCATATTTAAATAACTTTTAAATAACCACTAGTGCTTTTCAATTTTTTGATATGTCAAACTATAGCCACATCTTAACCATCAAAACTTCGCCTTATTTTAATATTATCCAGAGTTATTGCTTGCTTGGTAATATTGTTGACTCCCGGTATAGTATGCCCTGGGTTTCTTAAAAAAACTATATTAAATGAGTATTAAGGTATTCCATAACAATTTTTGCTTGCTGAAAAAAACTATTAGTGACTTTGCATAGACAAACTTATTTTTTCAATAAGGAACTCGTTTAAAATTAAATTTTTAGTCTTTTTGCTGTATTATTGTACCACATTACTATACTTTTTTAGATAGTATGGTATGGCATACATACTTTCAAACAAGCTGTTCCAACAAATTTAAATAAATTTCAGGGGGTTGTTATTTTCAAAACAAATACCTAGCCAGTTAATTATTAATCATTAACTGCATACATTTCAAACTTTAGCTATTGCTAAGAACTACATAAAGTTATTTTCAGCAGAATTTCATATTTGTCACACATTAAAATATACTTTTAAAACAAATAAATAGTGCGATCATAATCAGAGACAATGGGAATAAGAACTATTGAATAAGCAGTGGATTCACTTATAGTTTATGTGGAAAGTTTTTTTTGATACCAATAAATGTGGATTAAAAATTGAGAGCTAAAAAAAAGCATGCAATAATAGTTGATAATAAAAGTAGCGGCTACAGAAACTAAGAAGTTCAAAAAAAGTTAAAAACAAAAATGATTGTAACTAAAATATCAATTTCACAATAACAAAAGTTAAGTTACATAGTCATATACCTTTTCCGCGAGCATTCCTTCCACCACTATTATTACTATAGCCTCCTTCATACCCATATCCCTGATCTGCATTTTTGTAAATAAAAAAATCATAAATCTTTAAATTACATAAGAGGTCTGTTGTCATTAAAAAGCCAGTTTATTCAATAAAGTTTTAAATTACAAATATTTTTGTAGCTGTATACAAATGGAACTCATGCATTCAGTTTAAGAATAAAATTTTAAATATTCTTAGTATATATGGTACACAAGTAAATAGTTAACATTTAAATAAGACTGCACTCTAGGCATCAGCATTATTCTCTGCTGTATTAGTGTAATTAGGATTTTGCTTTCTATTATTGTATTTACCATAATTTCCACTGTAGCCCCCTGAGTAGTCGTAGTTGCCGTAGCTGCCATATCCGCCACCATAATAATCATATCCTCCACTGTACCCATCATAGCCATATCCTTGGTTGTAACCGTAACCATAACCTTGATTCCAACCACCTCCAAAGCCTCCACGACCTGAAACAAAACATTTGTATGAGAAAGGACAAAAAAGAGCAATGATATAATATTTATTAGTACCGTTACTAGCAAGGTTACTTCAAACAGCTAGGTTACTCAAAAATACGTATTTGTGAATAACTGAATATACCGGGTGGTGCGTCGCCGAGCGGAACATAGGAAAACCCATGTAAATTTGAAGGGGGTCAATTATTGGCTTCCCTGTACATTTTATAGATGTAGGATAACTTTTTAAAGAGACCAATCTGGCAAACCCTTGTGCAAAGTTTCAAAAAATTTAAATAAGCAAATCTTGAATTATTCAATTAAATGTAATTGCAAAATTAGCAAATTTTCGGTTCAGGTAAAACCAAACGGACACCAGTAAAATGAATATTGTCACTGACGTGAGAAAAAGTGTTAATAAATCAGTGACAGTCGATGTTGTTGAAAACAAGAGATTCAATCGACGAAAAAATAGCCATAATTAAGTGGCATTATGCGGGAAACAGTATTAAAGCAGTCTCTAAAATGTTTTCAGTTTATTTCCCCACCAAGCCCATTCCGTCCATTTCAACTATTAAACGTATTGTCAATAAGTTCGAGTCCAAAGGTACCATAATAAATAATTGTAAATGTTCAACTCAGGATATCGAAAATAGAGCCGAAGAAAGAGAGAACAGAGATCTTAATATTCTGTGGAGAAAAACAAGATGGTTAGTATGAGGGTTCTTGGGCAAGAATTAAATAAACATCATACAACGGTATTGCGCACTTTAAAAAAACACAAATATTGGTATAAATTCGAAAAACATCAAGAGCTGCAGGAAGGAAAAAGCGAAGAATGATAGGAATTTTTTAAGAAATATTTGTTTTACCGATGAATGTACATTTCTCTCAACAATGAACCAAATGTTCAGAATTGCCGGTATTGGAGCCAAGAAAATGAACATCGCTTTGTTCATACTCGGACACAATATCCCCAAAAAACAAATGTATTTGTGGGAATTATCGGATACCATATCATTGGACCCTTTTTTATGGACTATAACCTAACAGCTGAAATCTATTTGGACTTATTTCAAAATCAAATTGGAGCCGCCTTGGAAGAAGTTGTTCAGGAAGATCAAATGATATGGTACCAAATGGATGGTTGCCCAGCTCATAATGCCCATATGGTTAGAGGGTGTTGGGAAAATGCTTTTAATGGCAATATTGGTTCACGGTACCAGATACTTTGGCCAGCCAGGTCACCTGATCTTTCACCGAATGACTTCTTTTTGTGGGGTCATTTAAAAAGTGTCATTTATAAAAGTGTAAAATTTGAGAATCTAAACCAGTTACAAAACGCTATTTCGTTAGAATGTAATAAAATTTCCCAATATCAACTTAGTAACGTTAGAAATGAATTTTATGATCGGTTAGGATATTGTTTAGCTGTTAATGGGGGGTTGTTTGAACATTTGATTAATTGATGTTTTTATGTAATTCTTTATTATTTTTAAAAAAGTTATTGTATTTTATTTTATTTTTCCACACTTAGTAAAATATTAACAGTGCTGTTCTCTCTTTTTTCGGATCTATTTTCAATCTTCTGAGTTAAACATTTACAGTTATTTATTGCAATGTCTCTGGACTCGAATTTACTAACAATAGGTTTAATGGTTGAAATGGACCAGATAGGCTTGATGGGAAAATAAATTGAAAATATTTCAGATACTGCTATTGGTTTAATTAAATTCTAAGTATGATAAAATTATTTTTTTAATAATCGATAATAATAATTATTGGTTTAACTTCATTGTTATATTAAATAAAAGTTTAGATAAAAAAGTAATGTTAACGTGTCTTTGAATGTATGGTTGTGAGATTGATAAAACGAAAAAAAAAACATTTCCTGTATTCGGCTGTACGTCAGATTTGACAAAGCCTTATAACAAATTGTTTGCTGGTGGCTGGTTTTACCTGAACCGAAAATTTGGTAATTTTGCAACTACATTTAATTGAATAATTCAAGATTCCCTTATTAAAATTTTTTGAAACATTGCACAAGGGTTTGCCAGATTGGGCTCTTTAAAAAGTTATCCTACATTTTTTCTGTAAAATGTACAGGGAAGCCAATAATTGACCCGCTTAAAATTTACATGGGATTGCCTACGTTCCGCTCGGCGACGCACCACCCGGTATGTAGTTCGTCCGCCAAATATAATTATAATAATTCTTCATTGGAAATTCTTTATGCTAAGAAGGAACCTTGCTGTCCTGAAGCCACTATGCTTTACTGTACCAGTAGCATTGTGTGGTATAAATTAAATAAACGAACTTATCAGATTTCTTTTGCCAAAAATAACATAAATGTCACATGCCCATAAAGTGACCCCAATATAAGATTTCACATGGCAAAAACAATTCCCACTTAAAAAAATTAAGTAGCAAGATATTTTTTTACAGTGCCTCAGGACACTAAAACTTAGTTTGCAAACAAAATTTTCCTTTTTGATTCCTCATAACGACTTAGCATTTCAAAACTCACATTGATTGACATGTAGTAGAAGCTCTGGTATATTTTTTTTTGCTGAGGAAAACTGCATCATGCTTAAAATCTCAACACATTTTATAAAATAGAAAAGTGGTAGAAAATGTCTTTTTTTCCACAAATAAAATGGCAATTCTAATGTCAGGAAAGATGCATTTTAACAAGTGTTCTTGCCACCATCAGACTAGAAAAAGCTCACTCTCTCTAGCAATCCTGGCACCCAATTCACAAGCAACCATCCTCCCAGCATAGCAACCACAAGCCACCCTCTTTGCTATCTCAGTGATGTGCATCGAGAACTTTAATTTTGTGTCAATCCAAATACCCAAGGACTTGCGAACCTCAGAAGTTCAGAATTGAAAGTGGAGACCGGCAACTGACATTAAAGGCTAGTATATTTGAAAGAAACACTGATTGCTAGCAAGTTAGCCTTATACCAATCTCTAAGTATATTCAGACCCCAGCCGATAGTTACATGCAGATCCTCCTTTGATGTATTGTTCCACAAGACAATGGTGTCATCAGCAAACAGAAGCTACTATGTTGTGGCTATTATAATTTCAAAGTACCTTATTCTAAATTTATTTTCTTAAATTACTTTTTTTAGGTTAAAGGTTTCAAATGTATGATTCACACTAATAAAGGCAATATTCCTTGCAGACAGATTATTTTTATTTATTTCATTATTCTGGCACTCATATTAACAAAGGACTTTCATTCCATAACAATGAAGTTTAATTTACGATGAACAAACTCAGTCAGAAGTTTGATAAATTTGAATCCTTCCAACAGGCAGGCATGCTTTTATTTTATAGCGGCTTCCTGATATTCAGACAAAAAGCTTATTTAAATTCCCATTTGACATATCAAAGTGAGGTTACCTGGAGGTGAAAGCACTATATGTGGGCTCCAGATATTTTCAATATTATTTTCTTCTAAGAAACAATCTGTTTGAAACAGCAATAAAGGCGAAAGAAGACATGCATTTTCCTGGTTCTGCTAATACAGCTCGTAGTAGGATAAGAAATTCGGAAATTAAAAGTTGCTGTGCAACAAATAAAATATTTTTAACTAAAGTAAACAGAAAAGATTGGAATTTGTCCATCAATATGCACACCAAAACAACATATGGGACAAGGTAATTTTCAAATGAAAAAACCTTTCAATCCTGCAATAATGGCAAAGTTCGCGTTTACAGGCCTTCTAATACCAGATGTGATGAAAGATATACACATAAGACTAATCAAAGTGGACGTTTTAGCATAAACGTTTGGGCCTGGATTAGTTGGTCCTCTACCAGGCGTTTGTCAAATAGTGCAGGGATGGCTTGATGCCTCAGGATATTGCAATATCCTGAACAATGTTATGATGCCATTGGTTGGTGTAGTCTATGGGCAATATTTTATCTTCCAACATGATAATGCTCCTATACATACAGCCCATATAGTTCAAAACTATCTAGACGAAAGACGAATTCAAGTTTTACCTACCGTGGCCCTAGAAAAGCCCTGATATCAACCCAATTGAAAACGTTTGGGGTAAAATGGCAAAATATATGTATAAAGATAACTTTAGGCCTAGAAATCAGAATGAATTACGCCTCAAGATAGATGACGCATGGGACTAAATAACCAAAGAATATACCAAAAACTTAATTTTAAGTATGCAACATGTAAGTATAACGTTTAGAAGCTGTAATTGATAATGACGGTGCGCTTACTAAGTATTAATAATTTTTTATTCCATATTATCAAAAAAGATATTAAGTAGTTTTGGTTTATTTATAAAATGTGTCCCAAATAAAAATAAATATTGAAAAATAAAAATGTTTTGTATCAATATTATTATTTAAATAGACTCCAAAAATTCATAATGGTGGCATATATCCGGTAAGAGGGTTTGATCATCGGCAACTATTGGAACGCTTCAATATACATCTATTACAACTCAGAAGAATGATCTTCTCTGTAAAATTCCTGCATATGTTACTGAATGGATTCATTGATAGTCCTGTACTTCTTTCCGGTGTACGTTTCATGGTGCCTAGGCTTAATGCTAGACATCCCCTAACATTCTTTCTGCCAAGGCCTCATACTAACATCCTGTTGAAATCGCCACTATATACAATATGCGCTATATTTAATCGGATCTGTCACATGTGCGATATAAATTTCTCTCCGGTTCATGTGATTGTTGATATCTTGGTGGATCATTACTCTTGGGATTAAGACCCATGTGTTTAAGTTATAGTTAGTAGGTATATTGCAGTTAATTTAATTTAATTTAATTTTGTTGAATATGTGATTATCTTGTTAAACTTTTATAATTGGGTTTTTATATCATATTAATAGTTATTTGTTCTAATTCTTTGGATAACTTTTGAGAATGTGACTTTACTTTACTCTTTTTCTTTTCTTTTCATTCTTTTAGGTTTGTTTGTGTGTGTTTTTTTTTAACTATATTTTTCATTGTTTTGCAACTGTTTCCTGTTATTGGGCAAGTTGCCTGTTGGAAATAAAGGCTTATTATTATTATTATGGTTTGGGGTTGCTTTGGCGGGTTTGGTATGGGCCCATTGGGGAAAATCAAATGGTTTTATAGATTGCTTTGTATACAAAAACATATTGGATAGTTATATGCTACCATGGACAGAAGACAATATGTGCTTAAGATGGGTTTTTCAACATGACAATGACCCAAAACACACATCAAAATTAATTAAAAATTGGTTAAATAGTAATAAACTTGATGTTATGCCTTTTCCAGTCCAAAGTCCAGATCTCAGCCCCATTGTGAATTTGTGGGATGAATTCATAAAAAAACCATCAAATGTAAATGAATTCCATCAGGAAATTCAAAATATCTGGAAAGCAATTTCTCAGGACTATATTGATAGACTATTAAAATCAATGAAAAAAAGGTGTGAAGCAGTTATTAGAAATAAAGGATATGGTACCAGATACTAAATAAAATGTAATTTTTTTTTTTTAGTTTTTACACATACATACAAAATTGTGATATAAATAAAGTTGTTTTACTATTACATAAAAGGTAAGCAGACTTATTTTCAAAAAAGAGATAAAAAAAGAAAAAAAAACAGATTTTTTTTAAAAGTTGCTCTATATATGAGTGATAGTGTATATCTTTATAATTACAATGTAAATGGATTCTGTTTGTAAGTAAATAAATTTGGTCACTAGACTTCTTCCATATTTTGCTTCAGTCCATTGAGACTGTTTTTAGTATTATTGAAAATCTTTCCAAAAAAAATAAATGAATTAAAAATTTTAAAAACAAATTACCTCCACGTCCTCTAGGTCCACCTCTGCCTCCTCTACCACCTCGACCCATTCCCATCATCATCATCTGATCAGGTTTAGGTGTAGCTCTTTTAACATCAACCTGCGGAAAAATAAAATTGAATTAAAATATAACAATAATTCTCTTAATTGCAAAATAACTAACCTCTTTGTCTTTGATCATCTGCTTTGGTTTCTTTAGAAGATCTTGTACGACTTGTTCACAATCAAATGTAATAAAGCAGAAAACCTTCCTCTGGTTCTTCTGTTTGTCAAAAGGCATCTCAACTTCAATAATCTGAAGAAAAAAATATTGCTTTTATTTCTATTTAAAGACCATACTTATGAAAATATGAAGTATAAAGGCCTCAGAAGTGGTAAGGTGTCTTCTCTGAACAATCAGAAGCAGAACTGGCAAAATGTTTTCATCATAATATAACATAACAGAACTTGATTTCAATTTTTTTTATAAACTTACATTTACTACTTTAAAAACTATGTGAATTAAGTATCAATTGTATGAAACAATGATAAATGTGAAAAAATTTTCAATAACTTATACAATGTATATTTAATTTATAGAGAAATGTCATCTTGCTAGTAATATAAATATACATTAATGTCAAACTTAATTTGTTTTTTTTATATTACTAAAATTAAATAAATTAAGTAGACATGAAGCATGTGAAATAGCAGTAAAAAAGTTTTAAAACAATTTACTATATCAATATATTTGTTTTTTATTTACCTGTTTTCAATGTTGAATAATAATTATTCTTTTAATTTGTATCTTACAATTTTAATAAATAAATTAAATTTAATTTATTGATGCAAAAAAGTATTTATATAACATTGCACTTTTTCTTTAAATTATTAAATTGTGTTGATAAGGCAAACAATATGTACATTTAGAGCACGCTTTTCACACCCTAATCATAAGTATGAATTGAAAAAAAAACTTATATTTTTTAATAAAAACTTGAAAAAGATTGACTCTTTATACTTACATTTCCAAACTGTCCAAAATACTCTTTAATGTCATCATCTGTTAATTCAGGTACCAGCCCTCCTACAAATATCTTTCCATGCCTAGCCTTCGCCTTTTTAGGATCAACTTTCTTTCCGCCAATAGTGTGTTCTCCAGCAGAGGTTACTTTTTCAAGGGATTCAATTTCTTTGAAGACAATAAAGGCGAAACCCCGTGACCTACCAGTCATGGAGTCTGTTTTAACGTTTATGCTCTCAATTTCGCCATATTTGCCAAAATATTCCCGTAGTTCCTCTGGAAAGATGAAGGACCACATATAATTTTTGATATAAATTAATGAATTAAGTAAATAATATTTGGAAGACTCAGAAGTGGTAAAATGTTTCTTCTCTGTTCCATCAGAAGCAGAACTGGCAGAATGTTTCATCATTTTTTTAATGGTCAAATAATTTTGAAAATCAACTTTATTATACTTACTGTCAGTTGTTTCCCAACTAAGGCCTCCAACAAACAATTTTCTGAAATATAAAAATAAACGAATCAGTATAATTAATATTGTGAAATAGTTCCTAAACTTTAAGTGATTTATTAAATTAAATTTACTTTTTAATGTAAAAAATTGAATACAATAACTCTGAAGATTTAAGTGTAAAATAATCTCAATAAAATTATGAAAGTTATTTTCCGAATTTCTCAAAGCTATTATGCAACAAATAATTTTAAATGACTGAAGGATGGGTGTAAAGTTATGGCTTCCAAGGAATCTATGTTTTGCAAATTGTGGTGCACTGTAAGGACTACAAAAGTTCCAAATCTCCTCAGCTAAATAAGAACAAGAAAAAACACAGGAAAACAATTTAAAAACCAATTTTATTGAAGCAAATCAATTGACATAGGGAAATATTACTCAAGAATCAAATTCATCATAAAATTGAAAGTGTAACTCTGAACAGGATAATGCACAATTGAATTTCTGAAAATAAAAAATATTAAACATTAGTGGCAAATGTTTATTTAAAACAAATATCTGAAATTGACTATACTTACATAAACTTACAGCTAATAAACTTCAAAATACAAATAATTGACTATACTTACGGTTTAAGTTTTTTTCTACCGCTTTTTGGGTATACCTTATGAGTTAGTTTATTTAGTATGTTTTTTCTTTAAATATGAAAAAATATTTTTTCATAAACATGCTATGAATTATATATATCAGCAAATTAAAAGAAATGCTGTAAGTTGTGATGAGAATATGTAGTTATTATTAAAAGATTGATTAAATGCATTTAAGATTTAATTCAACTTTTAGATTAAAAGTTACTTAGCAAGAAGTATTTTTTTGTCAGTTAATTTTGATAAATATTCTTCCTTTCATAGTGCTTAATTGTAATATGGACTAAATGTTTTGGAATTTAAGCATTTTTTACTGGGCCATTAAAAATGCCCTTTATGTAATCTGTGGAGTGAGAAATTCATATTATGATTTAGATGCGACTTTAAAAAAGTATCTGCTATATTTTCTTCATGGATATAATGGAATAGATGTGGAAGTGGTATGTTTGAACTGACTGGCCAAATAAAATCCCATAAACCCCAAACTATGTTAAGCAATAATTACTAAGTTGCACCATTAAAAAGTGAATAACTATAAAGGTTTTTGTTTTTTAATCATTGTATTTGTAATTTCACACAAAAACTAACTGAGCTTGTTTCATGAAAATCATAAAATATCAGTAATCTTTTGTTTATCAGATAGCTCTAATCCATACTCTTTCCTATTGTATTTTTCTTTAACGAGATAGTAAAAAGTTTTTTGAATTCAAATAATCCAAGATGTCAAATACATAAGTGAATGAGAAAAATAATTTTACTATTAAACTAAATAATTATGAATTACTGGAAAGGATTTATATAAAACCTACTTAATATAGCATAGTGAAGAGCTAGTTCCAAACTCCAGTACAATGGAATTTTTGTTTGACCAACAATTTATAAAATAAGCAAAATGAAAAGTATATACCAAAGAAGTAGTAGAAAAAAACTGTTCATACAATACACCAAAATAAACAAGATTTTGTTTCAAACCAAGGAAGCCATAACCCAGCACCCTCCAAAAATTATCTTTGACAAAAAGACAAAAGACCTAAGTTTGTCCTAGTTACTATAGTTCTTTTTTTTATTACTATTAGATTGGCATTTGCAGATTTAGCGCCCAAGGAATAAATACCATGGGTCCCATGGAAGGCTCCTTCTCTGTTCCATATTCTGCATTCTTCTCCACTGCTGAGTATTCATTCACCTGGAGAAAAGGAACTTGTTTAAAATGGCATCTTGAAAACCTATTAACTGGCAGCCTACTACCCGATATGCATGAAAAACTTGAATTTTAGTGGCTTCTGAGGGCAGCTGATTGATTTGAAATCTGAACTTTCAATACTTACTATGAACAAAATCTTACTTTTGGCTGAACTGTTTAGCAATGTATTAATTTGATAAAATGCTACAATTAGCAAAATCCTTTTAGCTTGACCTGTTTTAAATCACTTGCATTATAAATGTACAACAATCAATAGGGTCTTTACTTTTTAATACTATAATAGATGTTTACAATAAAATTTGCAAATAACATTTAACCTTGCGTTTTCGGATAATCGATTTCGATTCGCGTAACGTAATCGGCCATTTTGGTAAACATTTCCATAACAATATAAATAAAATGACAACATTACAAAGAACACTAACTACAGCATTAAAAATATTAATTGGAAAATTAAATTTACATGCTAAATAATTATTATTAACACATAAATTTTCTCAGGATATTCTCGTTTACTGGATGATAGCAGATTAAAAAACCGGCTAAAACGGTTTTAAGGCTGATAGTAACTTTGTAGCATGGCGGATCGGCTATTTTTATACAAGGATTTGTTTGGACATAATTGAATAAGAATTCGACAAGAATTCATAAAATGCAGTGAAAATTATATATAAACCACATACCTGTCGTCATCTTTTCCGGGCTTATCTGCAGAACCGCTGTCGGCGGGTGGAGCGTCTCCACCGCCATTATGGCCATTTTCTTGATTTTGATCAGTAGAAACGTCTTGTGAGAAATCCTCACCATTTTCCATAGTGGAGTCTTGATTTGCCATTATAACTAAATTTAGAATTTACCAAAAGTTTTTAATTTATAGGCACCCACGCCACACGTCGAAACTCCACGAAAGCTAACAGGAAAAGACCAAGAGATCTAGAAAACGGCGGAAACTGAAAACAGAAGAGGCTCCTTGGACATTCGTCATGCGTCAACCCAGCGTCCCTAGAACGTGGTTTCATTGGTTGTAACTTTTACACAGTTGCCAAATGTACTTTTTAACCGTCAACGCCGACCTTTCTATGATTTTAACCTCTTTAGATATTAAGGTGCGGCCATACGTTTCGCATTAAAACATTTTGCCACTCTGGCTGTGCCTCAAAATCGGCCAATCATACATATTTAATGTGGTAATTTACAGTATTTTAAGAGAAAGAATTTTTCTAATTTTCATTTAGAGTAAGAATGTTTTTTTAGGCGATATAGTATCATTATCATGTTAAAAAAACAACGCTTAATATTAAAATATGTATAATTGTTTTCTATCTGTTACGCATTGTCAAAAACTTACATTTTATTTATTTAAATTCCAATTGCTTATTTAGGTTAATACAAGAGAGTTTACATAAGTCACGGAAAGTTTAATAGTATATATAAAATTCAGCTTATATATTTATAGACTTTTAGAAAATAAAATAAATGTACATAACAGTTAAGTTAAAATATAAAATACAATTTAAAAACATTAAAATTTAGGTATGTACATACCGCAAAAAAGGCACTATTAACTTATAACAGACTAAAACCAGATGTCGTGTTTTGTTTCTTGAGGAAACAAGAAACATGAACAAAAAATGTTTTTGTTCAAATACATTTTTTGTTGAAAGCTAAGAATGGAGGAAGATCTTCAACTATTTAACAATAAAAAATTTTACTGTCCAGGATCCCGAGCCATTCTGGCCCGACCGCCCTTATGTGGACAAAAAATCGGACCCACTCCATATGTTGTAGGAGTGAATATCTCTGCGAAGGGCAGCTAAGGCTGTTAACAGAGCAAATAGAGCACTTACGTAATAGTAAAAAATTACAATAGTTACAGTAATTATACTTCCCAGATTATATAAGAAAAACTATATTGAAAAAGAGCAGTACGGTATTTTGGTATATTTATAAAATTGCTAAATCTAGTGAGCCGATTGGGTGTGGTATATCGAAAGGAGAATCTATTGTTCAGATAGGCAGGCAAATTGGTTCTTACTAGGCGGTATACAAAATAAGTGAAATGCAGGGTTTGGCGTTAAATATTGAGCGAACCGACCTCAGAAAGTTTATACCTGCAGTGGTCTCGCGTTCTAAGATTATATACGAATAAAATACAAGATTTTTGTACACGTTGCAGTTTTTACCTGGAAACAAAGTCTAAGAAAGGTCCATACACAAAATTGCAATAATTTAAATGTGAAAATCCAGGCTCTCTTGGATAAAAGAGGATTTTTTGAGGTCAGTATGCAGCATGTCTTTGTTCTTATAGAGATTCCTGAGTGATATATATGAGTTTTGAAGAACCTGTGATAAATGAGATCTAAATTTAAGTCTAGTCTCTAGAATCAAACCAAGACTTTCGACAACAAGTTGCAAAACTTCTTGGTCGATTTTAATACGAAGGTTTTTAGTGTCTCATTCACTATTTGAACCAAGAAATTTGCAGAAGATTTTGATATATAAGCACTTATTGGAGACAGGTGTTGAGTTTATTAATAATACCATTAGCATTTAATTTTGAAAAACTGGCATAAAGCTGAGTATCGTCAGTATACCGCTGCATACTACATGCAATCGTAATAATAGTATCCATGTCGCATGTATATTTAACAAAAATGAACGGTCCGAGAATGAATCCTCGAAGAACTCCCTTAGTTAGGCTTACGACATCAGGTAAACTGTTATCAAGTCTAACAACCTGGGATCTTTTGGATAAATAACTTGCAAAAATTGTCAGCGACTCATCAGAAAAACCGTAAGATTTTAGTTTGCTTATTAAAAAACTATAATCAAAGGTGTCGTTTTTTCAAAGGTGTGTCTTTTGAAATTCTATTACGTGCTAACGTGCAACAAATGCAAATGAATTAATATTATATAAATCTGAATTAAATTTTTTAAGATCAAAATTTTTTAAATCACGAAAATTTACGTGTTTAACTAGTTTCGAAGGAAGTTTAAGGCTAAATATGTATTCAAAAAATTGAATAAAAAATTCGTTGAGCTGTTAAAATTCAGCATGTTAATATTAAAATCCCCCAAACATATCAGTTCATCACTAAGAAAAAAAGCAGTGGCAACAGCACGCTCTAAGACATCAATTTCAAATTATCACCAAAAGGTGGACGGTATATATTACATTATATAAAAATATATTGGAGTGAAGCCTTGGGAAAATGATCATATGAGATTGATCATTTGATGTAGACATTTTTTTTTAATTTACATCACTCAACAGAAAAACTCCAATAATACCCCAATAAGACTGTGAAGTGACAGCCGAGGAATGTATAAATTTAGAGGTCGCAATATCTCTGGCGAGTCAATCAAGCCATTAATTAATTTATATAAGAACTGTAGATCTGCCGAATCCCTTCTTTACTGTAAAAATTTTACGTTAAATCTTTTAAGCAAACGATCACCTGAGAAGCCGATTTCCGGTAACACTATTTCGCATTTAAACAAAAGGAATTTAAGAAATTTTAGTTGTATATTTTCAAGTTCTTGAATATGGTTCTGATAGTATGCCCACCAGACTTGAGAAGAATATTCCAAAATTGAACAAACATAGGTAAAGTACAGGAGTTTAATTATTTTTTAAAAAAGAAACTTTCGCTTGTAGAGATTTTCAACTATCTGAAATCGATTGAGATATTTTTGTTAATAATTATATAAAAAAGTTTTATTCAAATCCTTTGGGAGTTTTGGCGGTTACAGCCATACATTTTTTCTACGTCTAACAATTCAATAATTTTTTTATCAAAAAACTTTCATTTGTAGAGGCTTGCAACCATCCGAAATCGTGAACTTGCACTGTCTTATTTATTTAATGTAACACGACGTTTCGGTTGGTAAGTATCTCCAACCGTTATCAAGTGTAAACTGACAGCAAACTACTATTCTATAGGCTTATATACTAGATGTGTGCAGCGATGTGGAAAGGAAAGTCATCCGTGAAAAGAGTTGGGGGGAGGGCACGCCTCTCTCTAGATCCTACACTGTCCTGAGAGTAGAGGCTTCCAGATGTTGGTTACATCGACGCTTGGCTGGCTGAAGATCCCTTGATTCTGTGAAATGAAAACTGCCTCTACGAACTTCCTCTTCCGCTAGTGCTGTTCCTTGTGCAGAATCTTGGCTTCTGACCAATAGATATTGTGTCCATTATGCCACGCGTGCTCTGCTATTCCGGATTTGGAAACCTCTCCTCTTTGGGTCCAGCTGCGATGTTCCTTCGCTCTGACTTCTAGGGGGCGCTTCGTTTCACCTATGTATGAGTCACCGCACTCACATGGGATGTGGTAGACGCAATTTTTGGTATCCAACAGGCCATCTGGTTTGGTCTTTGATATCACGCTTCTGATAGTGGTGCTAGATCTTAAGGTAGTTCTAATATTGTACTTGCTGGCAATGCGTCGGATTTGTTCGGATGTACCCCTAATGTAAGGTATGGGTAGAAGTCTGGTTGTCGTGGTGGCCTCGTCTCTGATTTGATTTGAACGCGTCCTTTGGATGGTCCTACTTATTAGCTTCTTTGGATATCCATTCTGTTGTAGGTCTTTGTAGATGGTATCCACTTCAGTCTTGAGATCCTCGTCACTTCTACAGATGGTTCGAGCTCTATTGTAGAGGGATCTTATGATGCCTACTTTGGTGGTTGCAGGATGGTTGGACTCATAGTGAAGATACTGGCCCGTGTGTGTTGGTTTTCTATAAACTGAAGTTCGTAGATTTCCACCGACCTTTTTAACGAGGACATTTAGGAAAGGTAGAGCTGAGTCCTTCTCTGTCTCCATCGTGAACTTGATTGTTGGTCTGAAGTTGTTGAGGTGAAGCAGAAACTCCTGAAGTGCTTTTTCCTCTTTGTCCCAGATGATGAAGGTGTCGTCCACATATCGAAGCCAGAGCTTGGGTTTGCAATGGGAGGCATCTATTGCATGTTCCTCGAACCATTCCATGAAGATGTTTGCTATTACTGGGGAAAGAGATGAACCCATCGGAAGTCCTTCGTCTTGAGCGTAGAATCTATCCTTGACCTGAAAGTAAGAATTACGAAGACAGATCTCCAAAAGTTCCATCACCCCGTCCAGAGGCAGTGTGGTCCGAGTTGAGAAAGCTGCATCCTTGCTTAGTTTGTCTCGGATGATGTTAAGAGACTCTCCTATGGGTACATTGGTGTAGAGACTTTCGACATCAAAACTCACCAATCTGTCATTGGTCTCGACTTCGATCCCTCCAAGAAGGTCTACAAAGTGGGCAGAGTTTCGCACGAAAGACGCTGCATTTCCCTGGATCGGTCTAATGATCTCCAAAAGGAATTTCGAGAGTTCTGATGTCGGCGAATTTCTAGAGCTCGTGATGGGCCGCAGAGGCATTTGCTCCTTATGAATCTTGGGTAGTCCGTATAGGTGTGGAGGTTTGCTATAATGTGGTGTCAGCCTAGAGCGTACCGCATCCGACAATGTTGAGGAGTACTTTTTAAGTGTTCTGTAAATTCGATCTTCTATGGTTGTCGTCGGATCCTTAGATAGTAGCCTGTATTCGCCTTTGTTCAAAACTTCCTCAACCTTGTTTCTAAATCTCTGTTGTTCAAAATTCTTCCTGCAGATAAGGGCAATGCAACTGTGATTATGGACCTGGAAACCTACGAAAACAATTTACAGTTACATTAAATAAATAAGACAATGCAAGTTCGACAAGATGTTTTCACTGTACCATTGTCTACTACCTTCAAAAACACATCTGAAATCGGTTTAGATATTTATTGTTAATTACATAAAAAATTTTATTCAAATTCTTTAGAAGTTTTGGAAGTTATAGCCGTTTATACTTTTTAACATCTAACAATTTAATACCTTTTTACCAAAAAACTTTCGTTTGTAGAGATTTGCAACTATCTGAAATCGGTAAAGATATTTATTACTTGTTACATAAAAAACTTTTATTATCATTCGGGAGTTTTGGCAGTTATAGCTATTAAATTTTTTTCTACATCTAAAAATTCAATAAATTTTCACCAAAAAACTTTCGTTTATACACATTTGCAACTGTCTAAAATGGTTTTAGATATATATTATCTATTATAGGAAAAAGTTTTATCCAAATCCATTGGAAATTTTGGGAGTTAGAGCCTTTTTCATTTCTTTAACATTTGACTTTTTAATTAATTTTTACAAATCTTAGTTTGTAGGCGTTTGGTACCACCGTAACTCGATTTTGGTATTTATTGTTAATATCTAGGAAAAAAAATTATTAAAATCCCTTGGGAATTTTCTGGAAATATTATTCCATTATTCTGATTAAATAACAGCGAGCGCGGACTAGAAATTGGTCGTTGGCAACCGACATATGCTGCGTTCTCGATTTGATTGCTGGGTATCGATTGGACGCTAGCTTAACACACATTGGCACATTTGTCATTTTCTTTTATAAGTTTTATAACATAACAAAATAAACAAAGTTATGTAGTATTATGTACTAAATAAAAAATTATTTAAAATAAGCACATATTACATTTTATGTAATTGGTATGCTTTTTGGTTTAAAAAAATATTAACAGTTTATGGAAGTTTTTAAACTCATGAAGTTAACAATCCTAAAAGACTTCCTGGTATGGATATAGTAGGAGACAAAATAGAGTAGACTTTTAGTTTACAGGCCACAGGGTACATACAGATGCTTACCTTAATTACCACATGATACTGGTTGAATAAATGAAAAGGCCCTCAGAGGGAAAAGAGATAGAGAGAAAATTATAGCAAAAATTATACAAAAAAACTGTAAGTTTGGTCAAAAATCTCAAACTTCTATTTAGATTAAGAGTTGCTTACATGTATTTTAACCCAACCCAACCCATTTAAAATAACATATAATAAAAGAAGAACCTGATCAACAGCTTCTAAATTTTACATTCTTTTTTAACTGTATCTTTAAGATGTGCACTTAGATATATATAAATCAAATATTTTATTGTTATAATATATATTATTATTTAGCTGTACAAGAACAAAAACAAACAAGTAAAATGAAAACAAAAAAGTAACAAGCCAAAGTAATTTACAGGGCCAGAACTTACAATCTGTCAAACCAGCATATTTTCTATTGGCAAGTGCTTTTACACACACATGGGACATGTTTTGGAAATTAGAACATACTGATTTCTTATAGAGTCTCATTATTTAATGAAATTAAAGAATTAAAATGGCTGTGTTTCTCGCAGGATAGTATGAAATAATCAAACCAGATATATGCAGAGTAAAATGTTTATTATATATTAGAGCTTTTGGGGTATGAGTCATCATCAGCGCTGTCAGTTATGCACAGGGGTTCCACATAGACACAGTGCCAGAAACACATTACCACAAATTAAAACATTTAAATAGTATTGTAAGAATGTCTCTCCTTTTTTAAATATTGTGCATTCCTTTATATTTATTAGTATGTTATTTGTATCTAAAATATTTATAAATGTTGTTTTAATTTGCACCAATGTTTTTCCCAATATGTGAAACTTCTCTTTGATCCACTTCCTACAGTGATTTGTAACTTTTCCAAAAAATCTAGTTTAACATCTCTTTTACACTGGTGTTATGATATGGTTAGCAAAAGTAGATTTTTTTTTGTTTTTGTTTTGTCGGCAAAGAAATTAAAACACCAGTAGTTCTTAAAAATCTCAGTAGTGTGGGATTCCATGCTCAGTATAGAGTTTTTCTAGAATGTTGGTTGTCTGGAAAGAAAATGGTTAAATCAATATTTTTAAAATATTTTTTTAGACCTTGAGATATATCTCCAAAGGAAGAAATACATATAAAATTTTAGTATTTTTTGGGAGATGTATAATATTGTTTGAGAATTTTTTTTGTTAATAAGTAATATACAGTAAAACTCCTCTAATTCGAATATTTTATACTACCAAAAAAGGTATCATCAAGTTTATATGATATTTTATCTCTATAAGTCGAATTTCTCTATCTCGAATTTTTCTATAAGTCGAAATAACGTTTAACGCATTGCCGATGGCTAACTCGAATTTTGCGGGGAAGTACAGACATTTTTCTAGGAAAAAATCTGTTTGTTACATGGATTTGCTATTGCATCATTTTTCTTTTTATTAGTTCAAACGGAAAAAGGCTCTCATCGCGACGTGGTGGTTTTGTGGTTACAGTTTTTTGGTGCGTATGCGAATTAAGACAATTTGTTTTTATTAAAAATAACTATGGCTAAGAGAAATTTAAAGTGCTTACCATTATGTGAGAAAATGAAATTAATTGCTGAAGTGGAAAAAGGTGAAAAGAAAAAGAAGGATATTGCCGAACAGTTTGGGATACCACCCAATACTCTGTCAACGATCCTAAAAAACAAGGATAGACTTTTAGAAAAAAAAGATGATTATGCTTCAAACTGTAAGAGGAGAAGGCTTACACCTTGTGTATGAAGATATTGATGAAGCAATGCTTAAGTGGGTTACTACGGCACGAAATAAAAATCTCCCTCTTTCTGGAACTCTTATAAGAGAAAAAGCTAAGGAGTTTGCAACTGCTTTAGGGCGGGACGATTTTGCAGCTAGCATAGGATGGTTAGATAAGTTTAAAACTAGGCATAACATCGTTCAAATGTCTTTATGTGGTGAAAGTGCTTCTGCAGATTTGGTGTCTTGTGAAGAATGGCAAAAGAATGTATTGCCCACTCTAATCGGTCAATATGATAAGGATGACATTTTTAATGCTGATGAAACAGGAGTTTTCTTTAAGTGTTTACCCAACAAAACACTAGCATTTAAAGGACAAAAATGCCATGGTGGCAAAAACAGCAAGGAACGAATTACAGTTATGGTTGGAAGTAATATGAGTGGGACTGAAAAGCTTAGGTTGCTAATCATTGGTAAGTCAAAGAATCCACGTTGTTTTAAGGGCATTAAATCATTTGCAGTGGACTATGAGTTTAATAAAAAAGCATGGATGACAAGTGAGATTTATGAAAAATGGCTATTAAAGCTTGATAAGAAATTTGCAGCCCAAAGAAGAAAAGTTTTACTATTCGTTGATAATTGTCCTGCACATCCCAAGTCTGTTGAATCTAAGTTAAAAAATATTAAACTTGAATATTTTCCGCCTAACCTTACGTCAATCTTACAACCCATGGATCAAGGAATTATAAAAAAATTTGAAGCAACATTATAGGAAGCGGATTGTTATGAAAGTTTTAGCCCATATGGAAGTGGCAACTCCTACAACTGTGACGTTACTTGACGCAATTCAAGATCTTAATAAAACGTGGACTCTGGACGTAAAAGAACAAACCATTGCTAATTGCTTTAGAAAAGCAGGATTTGTTAAAGATAAAGTTCAACAAGATGCTGATAACTGGGACGAGGATGACCTTGTTCCATTATCTGAATTAAAACCCCTGTGGACCTCATACAGAAGGGCTATAAACATGAGTGATGTTTCATTTGAAGACTATGTGACGATTGATGATAATGTACAAACAACAGGTTTTCCAACTGATGAACAGATCCTAGAAAGCGTAATAGAAAATCTTGTTCTAAATAAAAAAGGTAGGCTAGTCTAGATTATGCCTTTTTAGATTGTAAGAATTGTTTTGTATTGTTTCAGACCCTGAAGAAAATGAAGATGATGGCCAAAGCGAAGGTGAGACTGTTCCGACACCTACAATTGACGAGACGATTTCTGCTATTGAAAAGATAAGATGTTTTATTTTATCCAGAGAAAATATTCCATATGAAATACACAATTCTTTACATTTATTAGAAGATTTTATAGATAAGGAAAAATGGACCAATTTCACACACAAAATAAACTGACTTCTTTAAAAAAAATTTATAAACATATTGATATGCATACATATTATGTAACACATACAACATACAAAATTTTAGTTTTATACGAAGAAAATACTTTTTTTGGTACTAATAAACAATAACCCCTTAATTAGGCGTTTTTTTCTGTAAGTCGATTTTTCCATAAGTCGAATTTATTAGTCTGTCCCTTGAAGATTCGAGTTAGAGAAGTTTCACTGTATAAGGGAAAAACCATTACTAAAAGCGATGTTTTTTATTGTGTTAAACTCTTTGAAGAAACTAGTTTCTGATAGAGCTAAATTGAACAGCCTGGAAAATAAGGAATTAAAGAATGAAATTTTATGGGAATGAAAAGAGTTGAAAGAAAACTGTATGATACTGTCAGTGGGTAAACATTTTCTGTAGATTTCAAGTTTGACATCTTTACATATCAATAATAGGTCAAGAAAAGCAACCAGTATTTTCTCTCTCTCCATTGTTAACTTTATCGCGGGGTGTAAAGTGTTTAAAAAATCAGACAATTATTGTTTGTCAATCCATGTTGAAAGTTTAAGGCTTGTAGTTTTTTGTAATAAATAAGTCTCTTTAAGAAAAAATTGAATAACTTTTACTAAAACTTTTTTCAATAACAATTGTACAAATTTTAAAAACTAATATTAAACAATATCTAAAAAAATTCTTTTTTTTGTATTCCTTTTCTTGCCTTGAAATGATAAAGCAATTAAGCAGAAACTATTTGTTGGAAAGTACAATCCTTGTTTTTTCTGCTTCCTGAGTGATGGAATATCCTAATATATGTTTTTTTTACTACTGTGCGTAACATATTTTTTACACACTAGTGAATAAAGTAATTTGTTTTTTTTTTATTTTTTTATGTTTTCTTTGGTAGTAGAAAAAAATCTTTATCTTTAAAATGTGAATTATGTGTAAAATCCCCTTTTTTTATTTATGGGAATTGCATTCGCCTACGGCTCACGCGACAGATTTCCCATTCATGAAAACAGCCGCCTTGTTGAAAATAAACTGATCCTAGTGCTAAATCAGGGAGGATTTGAATGGTAGAAAGAACTTAATTTTGGAGCAACTTAAGGTATTTTGGGCGGTTAAAATACCATCAATAAAAAATTGCCTTATAATATGGTCAGCCAAAACACAAGCCCAAACATTCAATTTTTGGGGATACTGAGTTGTTGAAAATTAATAAATACAAAAATGGTTCTTTCATTTAAACAAAATAATATTTAGTGCAATGAAAAATAATTTATGTTATTTCCTGTTAATACTGACATCTCTGGTAAATCTGTAGCCCTGGTTCTGCTCTCTTTTGTGTCAGGATTCCGTGTTTGTATCTGGCGCGCGTTTGGAAATGTGAATTTTTATATTTATATATTTTTTTACTATAAGAGTTTAGATTTATTTTCTTTTCGGTTAGTTATGGATGTAAGGTATGCATGTTATTCGTACAGTTTACAATGCGATTGGCAAGATTCTAGCAGCTTCTTCTTCTGAGGGTAGCTGAAACATGACCTTTATTTCCTCTACGGTTACATGCTGAATTAATACACACTGATGGATTTTTTTTTCTTTGTATTTATATTTATATTGTAAACTTTTTTATGTCTATGAGCATATGTAATATCTTATGAGGAAATATAAACTGTCAATTATTATTATTTAATAATTTAAACTCAATCGGAAGGACTATAAACAGCCGTAGTAAGTTGAGAAAAAAAACTGCACTCACAGCACAATGAGGCATGCCGATATTATTATTGTTATGCTGTAAAAAATAAAAACAGCAAATACTTACCAGACGACTGTAAGCTGCCGATCAACGGTGAGAGAGGTGTCATTATTTAGGAAAATGCGTAATTTTTAATACCCCAACCTGTATAGCATTGCACAGTACACTGTAATGACGAATTTTATTTGATCTAAATATAATCTTTTAACAATATTTTGTTTATTTAGCTGCATGGGCCTGAGGAATTATTATGACAGTCATTAGGTGTTACAAAATGCAGTAATTCATTCGTGTAAATTAAAAACAGGATTTGATCGCAAACTTTGGCCTGTGGCAAGTCGAATTCCATTCCTTTTAGGCGAACTTGTTTCATTTAATCTTTGGGTTCTGTTGCTTAAGCACCTGTTAAAAGAACTTAAGTTGCAACGCACAAAGTCATGTCTGCCTTTTTCTCTTCCATTTAATACTTCACCTTATAATGTCCTGTTAATTGTATAGCTTATAATATAAATAGATTTTATTTAGTTATAGATCTTTATCTGTCCAAAGATAGGTTTAAGCCTCTTGCTGAGACTAATTTAAGGTTAGTTAAGTATTTGTACTAGAAATGTGTAAATAAATAAGTAAAAATAAATAATATATTTATTTTTTAAATAATAATATTAATTATGCTAAAGGGATCGAATAATTAATCCGTTTTCAGACTACACTAATTATATGTAGTGGCAATGATATTGAATTGGTAAATAAATAATATTTAATATTTCATGACAAATATATTATATATAATTTTAATCAAAGATTGGTTTACATTACATATATTTTTTTTGTTATAATTTTGTACAATACTTATATGAAGACTAAATTTGTGTGACAAAAAATATAATACAGACCTTTTTGGTTCATTTGTTGAAAACCATAATTATTCTTTTAAAAGTAGATAGAAAAATAACACTTGTAGGAAAATAGAATTATTCCTTAAAGCTTAACGAAATAAATATCCTATCTTTTAAGGTGTCGTCTCAAAATATTTTAAAATATAATTTAATATTTATATAATATATAATGTAATTCTTTTTTACTTTGCTGTAAAGATATATTTTGAAATAAAAGGTATATTACCTAATCCTAACGGTTTAGTAAGCTGTATGCTATAGCGAAATGAGAATTTTTGAAATATATAATTTTTAACCAATTATTTAGGTCTGGGTCTGGCTAAAGAAAGTAAAAATTACGGTTTTAATCTTAACTCTAATCCAATTGAATTAAACTAAAAAGTGAAAAAATGCCTTTTTTATTTTAATGTTATACTCTTTATAACACATGATTTAAATTATTACATAAATACTAAATAAAAAACAAATTTGGGATGATAGCAAAAAATATTGAAAGAATTCTGGAGAAAGAGGTGAAATAGTCTATTAATCATTTTTTTCATTTACTCATCAATTTGTAATATCAGAAAATCTTTTTGCATAACCTAAAATGATACTTTTAAGGTACAAAAAGAGTTTCAGAAGAATTTATTTCTGTTTCAGGACACAGCAAGTTGAGTGGAGAAGTGGAAAAACCAAGACTGAAATATGGTCATGCATAGAGCTTTGTTCACGTGGTTCATCCTTCTACTGTTTTTTATTCTTTTATGCCTCCAATTGGAAGGGCGAACTCATTGGAACTGGTTCTTAATATTCTTACCTATGTGGGTGTATAATGTAATAATTCTTATAGATGCTTTGTTCCACATTGTTGCGGCATGTTTACATGAGCAATTTATAGAGCTTATAAAAAACAAAAATCTGATACCTTTAGTTATAGTTCTATTTTTAATCGCTGGTGAAATAATGCTTTGCTTAAAACTAGAATACAAAGCATTAGGACTGACGATTACTCATGTACTAATACCATTTTGGATCTTGTTACCACTGCTTATAATTAGAATATCTGCTACATTATTTAATGGGGTTTACTAATGAATAAGTCACATAAGTGTAAATGTAAAAAATGTGTTTAAAATGTACGCAACTTGATAGCGTTAGTTGAATTCCTTATTTCAAAATGTTTTTTTTAAATAAGAACATATGTATTCTCATAGAGTGGAATCCTAAATGATTTAATATGATGTTAATGCATGAAAAACAAGATTTTAATACTGTGATATGTAAATTATTTTAGATTTTTTAATAAAGCTAATAAATATATTTAGCATACAAGTGAATAAGATTATATGCTATGAATCCCTTACATTAAAGAGCCGGATAAAATTTGCCACTGAAAGTTATATAGGTCGTAAAATTAATTTATTTTAATGAAAAACGAATGATTTTCCTTAGAGAAAGACTCTTAAAGGTCAAAGTTCCCGATTCAGGATGTTATTATCACACTACTATAAAAAAGAAAATACAAATTTTAAGTACTTTATTCTAAAGTATCTAGACCGAAGGATTGTCTTGGTCGACAGATGTCGATGAGGTGTAAGAAATCATCGAGAGGTTTTACAGACTAGTATGTATTGACCCGAAGAGAGTTTTCTATCGAAGATGGTTTTAAAGTACTTGGTATTGTTTCAAAGCAGGTTAGTGTAAAAAAAATCAGTAATGATATAATATAAAATACCTTATTTGGTGAAGTTTAGAAGTCAACTTTTAATTCTTAAAACTATAGTTACTCTTGGAACTATAGTTACATGAATATGAAAGGAGGTAAAAGCTGTTGATTTGTAAGAAAGCACTTGTAATATTATTGGATTAATTTAAAAATATAAAAATTGAGATATTTGTCCTTCTCATTTGCTTGGTTTATTTACAGAGGCGTAATTGCTATGGTCATGAAAAAAGGCGTTGTTGAAGAAAAATGTTGCGATAATAATTTTACTAAAATATACCGACAATCAAAAATTGATATTTTTTTAATTAAATTTTTTGAAGAAAAGAAATAATCACTACATTGATTTTTGTGATCTCCGCCAAAGAACGTCATTTAAAAAACTCAAAACACACAAAAAGTGATGTCTTCAAAAAAAAACGCTTTCTTTCCTGACGATATCAATTATTCAACCTAGCAATCGAGTTGAAACTGAAAAATTATTTACAGCTTTTTCTTTTGATCACTTTTATTAACCGATTTTTTTCCAAAGCTCCTAGATTGTTTATAGCTGAAATATGGTACCTCGCCACCATTACTGAAATACCATATACTTTTGCAGTTCTTATCTGTGGATGAAAAATATTCAAAATGCTTTTTAAAAGTATTTTTATAGTGGCTCACCTTTGTACATCACGAATTTATACACCGGTACAACTTAAAATACTTTTCTAGACAACTATAGATTTCGCGTTTACATAATTATTCTGCCTTATTGTAAATTAAAAAAAAAGACATTCTAAAAGATTGTATTTATTTCCTTCAGTTTTTAAAACGGATTGTATTTGTCTGTTGCATAAAGTATTTCCAAAGCTTTCAAAAAAGCTCTATAATCAACCTCGTCCCGCATTCCTCTCTCAAATCCAAAACATTTACAGATCACATCAAACTCTTTGTTTGATATCAAGTTGTACATTCCGCGTAGTGTTAAGGCCTTTAGGAAATGTGTTCTTGATACTGTACCACAATTCGTTTTGTCAAAGTCCTAAAAAGAAAAAAAAAGCTAAATTATAATTTATTTGACAAATAAGTCAAAATTTTCCTTCGTAAAATAGTGTTGTAATCAGCAATATTGTAGAATTTCAGGTTAAACACAATTTTAAAACAAATGAATTTTTCGACAGTTCCTTTTTGAAAAACATATTAAAACTACTTGCTACCATACCTTAAGAACAGATGATAGGTTCATTTGCAAATCAGGTTTCTTGGACAATTTCTGCATGGCCACTCCTAGAACCAACCGCTCGTCGAAGTTCAAGAAGTTTTTCTCACAATCCTTGGTTGGAACATGCTGAATCGGTACTATAAGTGGAGCTCTTTCCAAACAAGATTGGGTGAATGCTTCTTCCACAACATTTGCGAATCGTTGATAGTCAATACACTCACGCCGCAGGGGAGACGCAAATCTAATCATACAATATATCATGTAATTTTTTTTAAAATTAGATATAAGTTACTCTTCTTATACTATTTGTTCTTAAAACTTTTTTTTACCTTTTAAAAGGTAAAGTTTTAAAGGTACTACTCGTCAAAAATACGATGATACTTGGTAAAAAAAAATCTGCGTAGAGCCCAAAGCGAGAACGCATTCGGAGCTTCGCTTTGGGTCTAAACTACTAGTGTTATACGCTCGTAAATTATTACTAATAATAAAATTATTAGTTTTAATTTATTCTAATAGGTAGATAGTTAATACCTACTATTATATCATGTTAGAGTATCTATACCCACTTATAAATAGTATAGATAATCTTAAACTATTTAAGAAAATATACACTTTTTTAATAAGTAAATTTTATAATACGATCTCCTAATAAACGTAAAGAAATGTTGTTATGTGTCATTTTGTTATGTCCCATTGATGTTGATGGGCACATACATATTATATTTCAGGAGGTATTACTTGTAGGCCTGTATACCTATTAAAAAGAGTAAAAATTTAGAATAAAATTAAAATGGAAATAAATGATGATACCTTCTTATGAAATTTTGCTAACGGCTTTAAATTATAATTATTATCTTAACTTAAAAAGGTCAAATAAACAAAAAAAATACTAAGACTATTTTATTCTTAGCTTAATTACTTAAATAAACACTAGAACACTATTTACAAAAATTACCGTTTTACTTTATCTTAAAAATTATTGAAATATTAAAATTAAATTGACGGCTAAATTTCGTCTTCTGACTCGGCACTACTGTTTTCCAAAAAATCCGAATCACTATCGCTGTCATCTTCTTGCAAATTTATAAGTAGCTCATCCACAACTAGGTCCAGAGCTGGTTCTTGTTGCATAAAATAACGCTCAAAAGAAATCGCATGATCACAGCATTTTGTCCACTTCTCTTGGAAATATTCAGAAAAAAATTCGTCACAATACTGATCGACATTTGCAAATTTAAAATCTATTTTTTTATCAGCAACATATTGTTTTAAAGCAGCCCATACCAACTCAATTGGATTTAAGTCCGGGTGGTAGGGCGGTAGTCTTAAGACTGAATGACCTGCATCGACCATTTGACCAAGCTTATCTATTTGATAGGTTTTATACTTAGGTTTATATATTTTTATTAAACTATATAATTCCGCTTTTAACATTTGTTCTGAAAATGAAATATTGCGTTGTCTCCAGTTCTTCATTACATCTTTCTTAGAGGCCATAGTAGGATATTTTTCCACTTGAACGTTGTGATCTATAATTAACACACTATTGGCTGGAATGTTCGGAAGGAGTTTATCTTGAATCCATTTCTTATAATTTGTAAAGTTCATATCATTATGGTAGTCACCCGACTTACTTAGTTCCAGATTTAAATTTTAAATACCCTTTTTTTATAAAACCCATTTCACCGCCTGCATGAACAATAATCATTCTTTGCCCTTTTGATACTGGACTATGAAGGCCTTCATTAGTATTGTCTCCCCGTGTTTTTTTTATGGGTATGCGAAGAATGAATGTAGGTTTTATCCATATAAATTATGGGGCGTTTTTCTTCTCTATATTGCTTCATGCTTCTAAGAAAATTACTTCTGAGCACTTGTATGTCTTTTCCATTAAAATTTTTCTGTTATTTTTAGCCTTTTTCCATCGAAATACCATTTCTCTCATTACTTTTCTTATAGTTTCATAGGACCCTGCGTAATTATTTGCTTCATTTAATTTTTTAGTTATTTGTCGCAAGGTAGGCACTCGTTTTTCCGTAACATAAAAAGTTTATTATGATTCGACGGAGAAGGCCGCGGTCGAAATCGTCCAAGTTGGATTTTGATGCAGCTTTAATTCTGTTTTTGTTGGACGTTGTAAATGATGTTGAAGCACCCTCTTCAATATTTTTCATTTCCCTAGAGATACGTTTGATGGTAGCCAGACTTACTCCTGTTGCTAAAGCAGCACGCTCCTGAACTTTTTTAAAATCTTTTAGAGGCTGATTTTGTGCGGCCTCTTTTTGCATAAAAAAAGTACATTAGCTACCACCTCTCTCGTTTGTCCTGACAAGCCTTTTCTGTTTAATTTCGAATGAAATTCCATGTTAACTATTAAAAAACACTTATCCAAAACTATCTTATAAACATCAACAACTTTAACACTTGAAAAACTGAACACTCTAAACACCATAGATTAATACTAACCATTTGTTTCGGACTGTAGGTACAAATATTTCGTTCTCAAAAATGCATGAAATAATGAAGGAATATTGTAGAATTTGGCCGCGATTTTGTGCGCATCGGAGGTAGAGCTTGATCCACGTCTCTTCCTATTCTTGACAAGTTGTAAAGGTTTAAACATTTTGACCCAGTGGCGGATTTACTTTTGCCGCCCCTAGGCGATTTGTAACTCGCCGCTCTTATCCAATTTTGATCATTTTTTTGTTAGTGCTTAACTAATAAAATTGTTAATTATTTTCAGAGGAATATAATGAAAAATCATGGAAAATTTCTTCACAATCTATTGACAGAAACTAATCTGACTACTGTCAAGGACGCAGAACCATTTAACTTATCTTTCGCCAGTTAAGATTGATAATAGTATTAAAACATGTTTCGACAGAACATGATCTTTCAGCCCTACAATTTGAAATAGAAAGTTGAGAAAATATTCTGAATGCAATGCAAAAAATATACTTCTACCAATTTACCTACGTAAATTAATACGAATTTTGCCGCCGCAGGCAATGTCCTATGTTTCCTGTAAGGTAAATCCGCCACTGTCGTTAACAATCTGTTCAAATAAGTAATGAATATTAAAATACATGAAATAAAAATTGTTAATTTTTAGATTTATTTTGGTCATAATTTAGTACCACAGTTGCAGGACTTATTCAGAAATATTCTAAAAGAAATATGTATATTTTGATGTTGATTATCCATTTAGCTGTTCTGTAAATGGGAATAGCAAAGTCATAGTTCTGTCAATTTCATGAAGTAATTAAGGAGCAATTATTGCATGTAGTATGCTATAAAAATATATAGTTTTTTAAAATTTATATTTACTTATCTTTATTAATAGTAGTAACCAATTAACAAAAGAAAAAACTTAATTTTAAATTTGTAATTTTTCAATTTATAGTCAGTATGTCTATTAAATTTAGAAACTTTTAAGTTTAAAGGAACAATTTCTTTAAAACATATCTTGTACACTTTCAATGGCATCAATCTGAGATCTCTAACAGATACTGACTAAGAATACTCTAAATGAGATCGTACCAATGAACAAAACAAGACTTTAAGTATAAAACATGGAAAATCATCACAATGCAAATTATTTTGCCACATTCACAAAGGCATCTTAATTGTGAGACACCTTGACCCTGTACAACTGTCCCAAATTCGAGCGTGACCATTGGGATCTCGGAAACTGTAAGAGTTACGGGGTCGGTTAAAAAGGAGGCAAAATTGCGCAATTTGAAGCTTAATAAAACGACGTTTAAAAAATTTTAAATTTCCGGAGATATCCAAAAAACCGAAATTTGTCAAAATCGTTTTTACCTTCTACCGACTTTATTTTTTAAAGAGACATCGGAAAACTAAAAACAGTTTTTCATTGGCACTTTTTATGTCCTACAACATGACGCAAAAAAATAATCCGACGTTTCGTTTTTTTTCGATCATCATCAATTTTATTTTTTCTTATGGGCGCCATATTGGATGTTCTCATTTTTAAAAAGTATTTTTAATTGCCTTTAAAATGAGGTATTCAACTTGCATGTCCCATTTCTCCTTCTAGTACTTCCCATAAGAACTCCATGAGTGCAAGAGAGAAAGATATATCAATGGGATTTCTAAATAAATTGATTTTATATAAACTGAAGCTATAAAGTACTCTGTATTTAATATAGTTTTTTTTTTAACCAATTCAATGAAAATGTATCCTTTTATTTTATTAAGTTTAACCGGCTAATGTCGTTTTGTCATGGCCTACTATATAAATTTAAGAAAATCAAAATATCAGGTTAGGATCTGCATACTCAACATCTGTAAATAACGCCATTTTTACAATTGCGATATTTACAAATGTTGTTATTGCAGGAAAAAATATTTCGTATCTTTAATAAAAAACTCTAAACAAAACGAAAACCTGTACGCAAATGTAATTTTTAAACAATACTTCAATAATTAAACATTTATTCAAAATTCAAGGCGTACTTGTTTTAAAATTTGCTAATTTTTGTAGGCGCTGATGAGTTTACGAAAAAGTGTACTGTAAGAAAAAGTTAAACAGCAGCTACGTAGCGTACATACATAATGTTGAAAGCTTGTAATAACACAAATGTTTGTGTATAAGTAGATATATCCACCGATGTTACAAGGCCAAACTTCACAAGTGGCCTTGTGAAGAACCGATTTTAGGCGGATAACCATAATTTATTGGTAATTACCGCGGTTATCCTTGGTTTTTACACGCCAAACAACTACATCGACGTCACAACTTATTTTCGTGTAAACGTTTTGGTATAACCAGTGTTTATTAATTATAAATAGTAAATAATAAACAGAAACAACTTTATTTTGTGTACTGCATTCTCATTTCTTACATAATATTCCTTTATAAATAATCATATTTCCTAATCTCTTGTATTTATTTTTTGTGTTTGTAGTTCCTATAATTTCTAATTCTAAAATAATACATCTTTGTTGTTTTGGAAGAATTTTTTGTTACATTAATTTGATTGTCCATGATGACCAACTCTATTTGTAATGCTGATATTGCTAATCTAAGAATAACACTTATGTGCTTACTGGCTGTCGTTTTTTTTATGAAAATTTCGTGTTGGTTTTATATAATATTTACGGCAACCACTTTAGTCCGAAACGCAAGAAATAATTCTTGCTTTGAAGGAGAAATATATCCCTTTTAATAAAGTGCCTTTAACAGAACTTCGGCTAATGGAGTACAACGTATATAAATTCAGACTTTATTTTTTTTTTAAGATTGTTTTGGATTTTCAAATAACCATTTAACTAAAAATGAAAAACTACTAGGCAGTTGGGTATTTACCGCTAATGTTGGTGGCAACTTTGACAGTAGATTGATGACGCCACTTTTGAAAAACCAACAGCACCTAAACGTTTTGGTAAATACCAATCGGAAATTGGTAAAAACCAAAACGCTTTATTTATTCGCCTAAAATCGGTTATAGTTTAGATGTATTGTAACTTTAAACATTTCTATTCTTAGGTATACGTTTCATGCACAGACCGCTATTTCAAGGCGTATTTACAATCTAAAATGAGTTGGGATCTTTAAAGTGTCACTCAATTTAGTGGCATATTTTTTAAATAGTAATGTATAAAGATTTTAGGGCAAAAAATACCCGAGTTCGATGTGTACAAGGTGCCCCAAAAATAACAAATTGACAAAACACCTATTTGTCAATTTGCTGAATTTGGCACTGAAATTCTGTTACTTTTTACACGTTATTTTTCACATTAAATAAAATTATTTTACTATAGTACTTACACGTCCATTAGAGTTTCCACCTCATTACACGTTAGATCGAAACCACAAGTAATTAATGCTCGATGGAAATTTATTCTGCTTATAACTTGTTCATTGCATCTGTAGAAAGAAAGACCTTATAATATTTTGCTTGATGTTAATTATTCCTATAAATCATCAGCTACACAGTTGGTTCTTACTTGTCAAAGTCTCTTAAGAATTCCAACACTCTGATCCTTTCCCTGACTACCTTTCCCTTAATTTTAGCCATTATATGAACAATATCCTTTTCTTCTCTGCTTGGAGGTTTTTTAGTGGGTTCTGCGTTAAGTCTCTTCATGTCTTCCAGAAATCGGACATACTATAAATAATAATCATATAAATTTAAGAATATGTAAATCCAGGTTTTTATGTATACGGCTGTGTAATTATAACCTTAAAAAATATAAAACCTAAGTGCTTAAAAAATAAGGCATGTATACCAATGGCTCATCTGTCGGCTTAGGTTCAACCTCTCTTAAAAACCAGACATAGTTAAATCCCATATCGTTTTTAAATCTTTCTTCTAATGCAAACAGTTCGTCATCTGACAATAATATGCCATTAGAATTCAATGCCTGTCTCATCTGGGATCGACTGACATGTCCGTTGTTATGTCTAGAAAAAATGTAGACTAAAAAACAATTCTCATTAAAACTCAATATTTAACGAGTTTAAATGTGCGGGGTTCTATTAATTTGTAAAACGGATAAATAAAACAAAAATCACGATTTCTGCTAATAATTTGCCGTAGTTATTCCTAATATTGTAACACTCATAAAATATTCGAACAAACTTATTTTACGTATTTCAATGGCATACTTATAATATTCATATAGAATGTTAACAACGATTGCTTTTGAATGCGATTAAAATGTATTTAAGAAAGGACTAAAAAAATCACTTACTTGTCAAAATCTTTAAACATGGGCTTTAAGAGAATCCGTCTATGAATAATTTTTTGCTTTACTTTATAAACAGCATCCTCACATAAGTTTCTGTGTTCGGTGTTTACACTTTGCCAATTTTTTCCACCAAGTTTAGTAGCCTCCAGTTCTTCGCTCCTTGGTAATTCTACTTTTAAGTCTGGATGTTTTTCTAACTCCTGAGGAAAAAATCATGTTAAAATAAAAGAATGAAAAGGAGTGTGCTAAATATTAGATATGGAAGTTGTTGGTATTACTAGGTGGGAAAACATCAGGGAAATTGTTTTGATAATAGTGCTAGTAAGTATCTATTAAAAGCTGTTAAGATTACCGACAAATTAAAAATAGTCATATAACATCTCTTAACAGTATGAATATAAAATAAAATAAAAATTTTCCACAGAAATATATAACTTCGATGGGAAGTTATATATGTGAGATACCATATAATAAATTTCACAATAGCTATATAGGTAAGGATTTCTTCTTTGCTTCTCAGATTTTTGGAAACAGATTCTTAAAATGTGTTTAAACAGCTATGAAATTTTTTATTCCGGATAAAATATTTGGTATATCTTTCTATCCTGGTACAATAATTCACTTATTTTAATAAAACTAGATATAATAGTATCCTTATAATTGGAACCTTTGGTGTGACACTCGAATCACAAAACAGTTTTACCACTAACCAACTCTTTGGGTCGGAGGTCAGCAAACGCCCATAACTACGCAAGGTGATGGCTTAGGTGCCGGCTCCCGTCGAGGAACCGAACGTACTACAGGTGATCTAACATCCCTGAATATTTCAAAATTTTAAGAAGTACGCAGGAGCGCTGTTCTGGTAGGGTGTGATAATAAAAAGAATGTTAAAACACTGCAATCACAGTTCAGGGTAAGTCTTGGTAGCAATTACTCAGTGGAAATACCGAAATTAAAAAGACCCAAATTAAAAATTATACATGTAAATCCGGATGATACTGGTATAAAAGAGTCTGATGAATCAGTTGTAAATAAGATCGCGCAAGGAAACAATATTGATGTCACTAATGGCATGAAAGTACTTTCAAATCGAAACAAAAACATGTATTATTTTAGAATTAGATCTTAAAACACACAATATGTTACTTAAACTAGAGAAAGTCCTCCTACTTTGACTCTTATTATTGGTCCATATGCCCTGTGTTCAATTATGTTAGTGTTCTTCATTGCTTTAAATGTATGAATTTCGGTCATTTTGCTTAGGACTGTAAATCCAAACAAATATGTTCGGGGTGCTCTTGAGGAACATCTATATATAAGAACTGCACTTCACAGGCATTGGCATTTATAAATTGTCTTAAGTTAACAAATAGAAAAGGTGAAAACTTAAATGTAAATCACTCATCCCTCGACAAAAATTGTCCCTGTTTATTAAAGGCAATTCATTTGCAAAATATAAGGTAGAATATTTTTGTGACGCTTAATTTCCTGTATTATCAACTTAGAGCATACACATTATATTTATACCTACTAGGATGAGTGAAAGTTATAACAAAGATTCTGTTTTTTGAATGGCACATCTAAATCTTAGATCGGTTTTTACTACGTTTCAGAATTTTGTAAATATGGTATTTACAAAGTCAGACGACTTTGATGTGGTGGCAGTTACAGAAACATGGTTAAATGGAAACGTAATATCGGATGTGGTCTCTATTCCATGATTTTCTTTCTACAGATGTGATCGGACGGAAGGTAGAGGAGGAGGTATAGGTTTGTATGCGAGAAACATGTTTTAGTGTGAAAGATTGTATATACAAGAAAGTGTAAATGGGTTTGAGAACATGTGGGTTAAAATGAAAGTAAATTGTAAGTGCTCACTTGTGGTTGGGGTTATTTATATAACTACAAATAACATACCACAATCTGCTCTAGCATTGGGTAGTTCCTTTCCAGATATATTGCCTATGTGTGATTGTATAACAGTTCTGGGAGATTTGAACATTGACATGTTGTCTCCTAGTGTGTCAAACCCAATTAATGACTTATTTGATGTCTATGGATTTAGTGAAATTATCGAGGATGGATCCAATATTCATAAGCAATCCTGATATTGTAACTTCTGTAGGTACCTTAAATGCTGACAACCTTAGTGATCACAGGTTAACATACTGTCATATCAAATTACCGGCGAAGAAAAAAATCTCAAAACTCGTTACGTTTAGAAAGTTCAAACAATTTGATGAGGGTCAAATTAATAATGAATTTGCATCACATCCGTTGGGATGATCTTTATTATAAGCAGAGTATTGATGATAAAGTGGCCTTTTTCATTTCTAAACTAACTTTCCTATTTGAAAAACACATTCCCTTTAAGACTGTTAGAGTGAATAAACCCTGTTCACCTTGGCTAACACCTGCATGCATCAAAGGCATAATGAATGAACGGGACAGAGTTTATAGGAAATATAAATTAAATAAAAGTGAAGAAAATTGGTCGAATTATAAAGAATTGCGAAATCTGACGCTGGCGACGGTCCGTAGGGAGAAACTGATATATTTGGAGTTCCTTGAAAATCAAAAAATCTAAAAAACTATCGAAAGGATTAAGACAAATAAATATATGCCAAAAGAAAAGCTGCTTGATCGATATTCCATCATTTTTGCATGACCCAGACATAGTTAACAATTATTTCCTAAGTGGGTTTAAAAAGAATGATAACTGTAAGGATCAAGTGCAGCATTACGCAAGCAATAATCTGAACCGAGAGCTACATTTTGGTTTTTCAATGGAATCTCCAGAGTCGATTTCTAAGCATATGTGTGGCTTAAAATCAGATGCTGCAGGTGATAATATTTTATTGCAGATGCTAAAGATGAGTCTTCCTGGGTTATTAACTATCTAACTCACATCATAAATGTCTGCTTGGAATATGGGTATTTCCCGGTACTCTGGAGGACTTCAATCATATGTCCAGTACCCAAAATTCGGAAATCATCTCGTGTTGAAGATTTTAGACCAATTAGCTTGTTACCTGTTGTATCAAAGGTACTTGAGAGGGCTGTTCATTCTCAGGTATTAAAGTACCTTGAGGAAAATAAACTTCTCCCATTGCACCAATCTTTAGAGCGAGGACACAGTACTACAACAGCCTTAGGCAGTTAATAGTTAGAAGAAATAATTCTTTTTCTGTACCAGAGGATATTGTTTCGGGGGTCTCACAGGAATCAATTCATGTTCCTCTGCTTTTACTTGTCTATGCTTTTGATATATTCCAGGCTGCAAGAATTCTCATGTCCAATCTTATGCAGATGATACGCAATTACTTCATTAACTTAATTCTTCAAACCCACATGTTGCAAGAGATCTTCTCAACCAGATTGTGGAATACTCGAATAATCACAACTTAAAACTAAATGACAGTAAAACTGAGACCTTACTGTTTTGCAAAGAGAATAAAAGGGTAAAGTTGGAGAATGATTTGTGTGTTTATATTTTTAGTGAGTTATGGCAAAGATTTTTGATAAGCTTGTTATAGCTCTAAGCTAATTGGCTATTACTTCAGCCATAATTATGCTTTTTATATTGGCAAATTAATTGATACCATTTATTAACCTCTTGGGGTATCCAAATTTGCTAATTAGATCTATGAAATATGGACTCCAATTTGTACACAACCTATCCTCCAAAGGCTAAGCGTAAACATGACGTTAATAAATTTAAACATATCGGCTTTGACGGACTGTTGTATTGTTTTTTTTAAATGGAAGAGAAGAGTTTTAATTACGACCTTAAACTGCTTATATTGCTTTTGACCGTTCTAGACTCTTAAGGCCGTTGGATCAGAATTTGGATTGTTTGTAACAAGTTAGAATGGTCTTAATTTGAACGTGTCAACTGAACTGTGTAACGTCCTTTTCTACGAACAAAAACGGTAACTATTTTGTATGCAATGTAAATGGAGATAACCTGAAAAAGTTGAAGCTTTAAAGATCTTAGGGTTAGATCTGATTAGTTTTCAACATTCAGATTACTTCCAATAATAGCGAGAAAGGGATACCGGCAGTTTCGCTTAATTTTCTCGTCATATATTGAAGCACTTAAATATTCCTGTTATACCAAGTTTAGTGTATGTATATTTCCACTCCCCGAATTTTCAAATCATTAAAGTTTATTAGGTTGCTGGCATTCAGGCTGGGACTAGATGTCTCTGATATTGAACATGATATTGATCTGTTGCAACAGATTGTAACAGATCCTCAATTTTCATGCAGGAGATTATTTTTAAAGCTTATTTTTCCTATATTATCATTATCTTACCACTATTTTATGAAATATGCCAAAGATGAAATACCAATGTTGTAAATGTGTGAAAACTGGTTTCTGTGAAAGACGGTTTCTGTTTCTAGGGCAATCTTGACAAGCAGTTGTGTGATTTTATATTAGGTCAAGTATTTTGTATAATAATATTAGTGGAAATGTACGGTAGCAATAAATACAGCATAGATATTTGAAGAACTGCAATGGATTGTTGGCTTAATACAGCTTTCTGATTTAAACATTAAGAAAAAGTCGCTTACCTTTACAGTAAATATATGATCAATGTCATCTTCAAAAGTTTTCCAACAAACTCTGGTTGGATCGCATGGATCTCTATACTGATTGATTACTGCTTGAACATCAGGTAAAGATAAAAAAAATCTCTGCTTTCCACTTAAAGCTAATGCATCTAGTCCCCGATGAAACTGATCTACAGTGATTCTTCCCGAATTCAGAAGATCAAAATGCTAAAAGTAATATTTAGAAGTTATGACAAAAGTAGTTTATTGATTTATAAAACCTCCAAACGGATAACCTACTTTAAAAAAGGTTTCCACTCTCAGTCTGTTTCTTAATACATGTTCCTGTATCATTGATACTGTAGTTAGAATATGCTCAATTTTCTTTGGATCCTCTAAAGCTGGGTGAAAGATCGTTTGTTTCCCAAATAATTTAGCTGCCATTATTTTTCCTATTTCTGGACGAGGCAATTTTGGAAGTTCTGCATTAATAACACGTCCAGGAAATATTGCCATTATATCCTAGTAAGAAATATTAAAATATGTACTTTATTTTTAAAAGCCCTTCGTGATTTTACCCCGCTGAGATCCAAAATTCCATTTCTGTCTAGGTACTGAATAACTTGATCGATGGCGTGTATGAAAGCTATATAATTCAGAGTATAGCTATCCTTCAGATATTTCTTGACCAATAAGTTAAAATCATCTGCTGACAATAATATATTTAGATATGCCAAAATTCTTGCAAAGTGTGCTATTGTAACGGTCCCGTTATTCTTAGAAACCTGTAAAACAAAAATATATTTAATTTTTTTCTATCTGAATTCTAAGGCCAATGTTTTAAAATTCTATTATTTACATCGTTTAAAAGGGTGACAAATAAACTTATTACATTTTAAGAACTTTTGTCGCATAAGCATTCTCTGAAGTTTTTTCACAAGAATTATGGTCACCTTCTTAATATAACTAACAAAGCAATTTTTGTTCGACCAACTTTGAGCCGCTCTCTTTACGAAGACCGTTGTTAAAAAAATCAAAAATAATTATTGCCAAACCCATAACCAAAAAAAAGTCTGAATTTGTATCTTTACATTTGCGCTTCTTATCTTGACAAACATTTTATTTTCAATTCTCTAACATCCTAATTAGTGCTATCTAAATTAGTTCTATCTTAGTTACAGATTTTTTTACTTCAATTCTGTTCACCCCTCATTTATGATGATTAAATCCTTCTATTCAAAAACTTTATTGGCCTTCACTGGATTTAATTAATCAAAGCATCAGTAGACACTCTTTGACGTAAATTACTTTATGATTTATGTCATTTGCTACATTTTACTTAGACTTGTTAAGAAATGATAATAGACTATGAAAATTTACTAAAGCCGGGGTACTATGCATATAAAACAAATAGTTTACTTACTAATTCATAGTCTTGAAAATACGGCCGAAGTATGAGTTTTTTCATGTTGACTAGTGAAGCAATTTTAGTTAGGAGTACGTTTAACCTCCTCTCTTCAGAAATACTTAATCTGTTGGTATGTAGAGGATCTTCCCATTCTAGACCCGTCACTATAGAGCTGTTTTGGCTAAACTTTGGCACTAAAAACAAATAAAATATAAAGTGAGTACTAGATAATAATATCTTGAACAACTGTTTAACAAAGAGGAGTAAATCATAGATGATCCTTAAAATATACACGCAGTATCTATAAATGAAAACTACCAACTTTTTTTTATGCGCTTTCGTTTAAAAGTCCACTAGGATATATATAAACTCTGTACCCATATTCTTCAATGTAACCGTTTTTCTCATGTCCAACTCATTATTCAAGCTATTGCAAGAGTCAATTACTTTATACACCACGAAGTACACTGGGTACATTTTGGAAATACTAAATTATGAACGATTAACAAATCAGTTGTGACATACCGCTATCGTTTATGACATCACATAACTGGGTATAGTAAATGCGACCATCGGGGACTCGAAAATAGTCTGCTAACTCTGCGACTTCTTGTTCGGAAAGACCAATTGTTCCTCCCAATTGTCCATGAATTACAGAAATAAATTGTGATTCTAAAATAAATTTTGCAATAAATAACATGTATTTTTAAACTTTATTATTGACTAATTTTTAGATAATTAGACACTGTTAAATTTTTCTTATTGGCCATATTTATGTTTATGATTATAAGTAGCAATAAGATAAAATAAGCTCTAATTAACACTAATATAAAAACTACATCTACATATCTACAAACATTAGATGTATTATTTAAATTAAAAGTATAAAAAAAGCTGAATAAATACCTGATATAAGACAATTTTTGTGGGGGTCTAAGGGTTTAAAATATTCCGATAGGTTTATTCCCATACGGAAAATCGCAGCACGGATTTTGTTGCAGGTTCTCCAGACATCACCTAATTTTAATTGCTAAAAAACCTTGTTGTTAAAAGTTAAAAATGATAAATACATTAATTAAATAAAATTTTGCGATGTAGGCTGCTTTTTGGATTAGTTATTTTAATTTAAAATTTCGCCATAAAAAAGTTTTAAAAGTTTTTGTCGTTCGTAATTACTTAATTGCAGATATTTCTTTAAAAATATTTCGCTATAAGTAGTTGAACGTATAACGGTTAAGATAGTAAAATGTTTTTATACTAAATTTAGTGTAAGATTGAACTAATAATAAGTCTTACCTTACAATGCATTTTGAAAACTGTATTTTCCTATCTTCCCAATATTCAAAAAAAGTTTATAGTAATGGCATAACTAGAATAACAAAATTTGAAATCTAAATGTAAAGGTAGTTTTGACACTTCAGGTAATTGTTACTTATACATGGGATGCATTCGACATAAGTACAGTGAATGACTAGTCTTCTCTAATCACACGGTTTCCTTCGTAAAAGAATACCTTAAGATTCTGGTATTAAAATGCGAGTCTGCAAGAGGTAACATTAGGATTGTGCGACGTTGGTTCCTCTGTTATTTTAGAAGAATTATTTGGAAGCCGTTCATAAATTTGAGTATATTTTATCACTATGTACAGTACGACTATGTATGTATATACAGTGCGGCTCTTAATTGTACACCCTCCCCCTCTTACTTCTGAATGCGTTTATATAAAAATTTAGCACACATTATTAGCAACTTAAATACTACTTTTTCGTCCCTAGCCTATTTTGCAAAACTTCAAAATGGTGTCCCGTCGCCAGTAAGAGGTAGAGACATAATTTATTTGTTCTTGCTCTTGATAAAGCAAAGGTGTGATTATGACGAGAGAATAAGCGGGGAGCCAGGAAATTTATATTATTCAGAAGAGTCGGGCAGTCAACATGGCCGTTCAGTAGCTTAAACAAGAATACTTGCGAAGAATAGTTTCGCCTGGTAGAAAGTGATGGCAGAGCAACAATTTTCAGCAAATCATCTTCTGGCGTGGGTTTTTGACCATGTGTTTTGAAATACAAGAGCTTTAGAATCTTCAAGTTGTTGAATGTGTGTATTATATTCCGGAGACCAGACAACCGAGGTATACCTAGCTTCGATCTAACAAATAATAATAATAATAATGTTTATTTTCTAATGCAATATAAGAAAAAAAATATAAAGTAATTTAAAAAACTGGCTGGTTCGGCAATAAATACATAATTCCCCAAGCCCTCAGGAGCTAGTATGCTGTGCGAGGACTTGCTGGTATTTTTTTTCGCCTTAATATAAACCTAAATTGCTAAACAAAACAAACTAAACTACACTATGAATCTATTGCATAGTAAAAAAAAATTAAATCCTATTTTTATTTTATATACCAACGCATACAAATTAATTAAAGCTCATAAAACTAATTAAAACCAAAAAAAAAATCAAACAATTCAACAAAACATTTTTAATTTTAACAGGATTACTAAACTAAAGACCTACTGTATTTTGTAGTTCTTTGAAAAAAAATTGTTTTTACCGTACTGCATCAAAGCAAGACACAGATTAAGATTAGGACCATATAAGTGGACGTGTTAATTTCTAATATTTACCAAACCATCAATAAGCTGTCTATTTTAAAGGATAATAAATTTTTTGATCCTGCTTTTAACCAAGCCCAATGAGTTGCTGCCTAGAATAACACCTCTCATTTCTACTAATAAAAAATTATAACATCTGGTAAGAAGATAAGTGAAACTGTGTTGTCCTATTCCTAGCTGTAGTGGTTTGTGAGGAATTCTGTTGACGATTTCTTGTATTATACTGACGGCTAATTAATGAAATGTTTGACTTATATTTGTGTAAATATCTTAAAATATTATAAAAAAATATTTGACGAATATCGAAAATTTTTGTTTCACTGTACAGTAGATCTGAGGAATATAGTCTAGGCTTTTTCTGAACGATTTCTATATAGGCATTTTAAAAATACGCCTCTAGCCCCTCCCGATCCTAAAATTCCGTATTGACGACAAGATTCTACCAAGGCATAGCAAATTATTTTTAAACGCAAAATGCTTAATATTCCAGCTAAAAGCTAACCTAATAAAGATCTTAAGGTATTTGCAACGTTTTGTAAATGAATATTCCTCTTAAGTTGTTCATCGATGGTACTTCCTTAATATTTTTTGTGCTAGGTACTGCTGAAATATAAGCTAATCTTATCGTTCAATTGAATATTTAACCTACCATAATTTGGAAGACCATCTCTTGTAAAAATACTATTGTATAATAGAATTACAACTTATATGAAAAGAATAATGTTTTAAGTGTCTCTATTTTTCGAAAGTCTGGCAATGAAACCGAGGGTTTTAGTTGTTTCAGCAATTATTGTTTCGTAGTGCTTAGTAAATGTTAGGTTGGAATCAAAGAATATGCCCAAGTCATGGAAAGAGTCGGATCTAGTTAGCGCTGTGTAATTGATAGAGTAGTTAAAGAGAATTAGATTAGTTTTTGATGTGAAAGAAAGTACTTGACATGTATCGATGTTAATTTTCAAATTGTTTGTACGTGACTAGAGTATCTAGATCTTCTTAAAGGGTGAGATAGTCGTCAGAAGAGTCAATACGAAGGAGAAGCTTGAGGTAATCGGTACAATAATACCATTGAATTAAGCTTCCCACACACATCATCAATAAAGATGTCGAAGAATATAGACCAAGAACCGATCCCTGAGGAACGCCGGACATTGAGAGACAGTCGCTTGACAAAACGTTATTTACACATACAAACTGAGATCGTCCTTAAAGCCATGATTCCAAAAGCTTAAGCAGATTATTAGAGAAACCAAAAGACTCGAGTTTAGTCAACAAAATGTCATGATCCAATTTATCAAAGGTTTTAGGTTGGTCATATAAAATAGGTATTATATTACGTATAGTTGGGAAGAGGAGTCGAAGTTTCAGTTGAGATTTGAGTGATCAGTTGAGATGTAATTACGAGATTCGTTGTTGTTAAACGTCCTTTGAGAAAGCCATGTTGATGCGGGGAAATATTATTTTTTACTTGATAAATGATTCTATTATGAACAAGAATTTCCAAGCATTTAGCGAAGTTGTTAATAATTGTTATTGGTCTATAGTTGATGACATCCATCCTTTCAGATTTTTTGTAAAGTTATTTATTAACACTTACTTTTGAGCGCTTTGAATAGATTGAGTTAACAAACAAAAAAACTCCGCCTAGTCAAGTGCTCGAAGAAAACCCACTTTATTGCATTTGCATAGCTTTCAACTGACGAAAAATCTCGCTAGATGCACTAGTTGTGCCAGGTGGCACCTGTGGTAGAACTCTGCTACAGCCATCGGGGGGATACAGTTGCGGCTACCGGATCCTCTTAAAAGGAAAAGTCTCCACCACGTCAACTTGTAAGTGAGCCGACTGTCGGTGCGGCTTTTCTTCAGTTCCTCATATACATCACCCTAACACAACACTTACATACATATGCACACGCACTAGGAACAAAACACAATGTCATCAACCCAAAAGATTATGAATTTACAGGAAATAAATAAATAAAGGAACATCAGCGAAAAAGGATGGATGGATTTTTTATCTATACAGGAGGAGGAGCTACTAAGGTCACCAGTCTTCAACAAGTCAGAAGCTGAGGTAAGCGAAAACTTCTCGACCGGGACAGAACCAAAAGGTTTTGATCAGGTGGGAGTTAACGCTACCGAAGCCGAAAAGTTGCTGCGGCTCAAGGAAAAAAAGAAGCAGGAAAGGAACCCAATAAAGCCTCTAACAGCGGGCAATACCAGAGGAGTCGCCAGCTAGTAAAGGGGCGTGCACCAAGGGCAAGAGATGTAAGGCAAGAGGCAGATAAGCTGAAGCCAATCATCCTTCCCACGGCTCTCGCCGCTCTCAGGAAACCACCCAGGAGGCCCAGGCCGGGCCATCAGGGAAGTTGACACCCAGCACAGGCGCCTCTAGCAGAAAGAGGCATATCACAAAAAGACATCCCACCCGACCGCCAGCATAAGAAGCCTAGGCAACAGGGCAGGTCCATCCCCAAAAGGATGCCAAGATAGGCGCGTCTCCTCTCCTAAGGGAGACACCCAGTCAGGACATCCACGAGAAACAAATGACCAAGCCAGTTCCGGCTCCTACAGCGGGGCAGTCAACAGGGCAAACCAGCTCGTTTTTAGGTCGGACAGTGAAGGCGGGAGAGTGACCAAAGAGGAGGCGGACCGCCGAAGGCTTCATCTCATCTCTGAGATAAGGAGGACCAAGGCTGAACTCCACTCCCGAAACTCCGGACAACGGAGACGGGTAGAAAAAACAAGGAAGAAAGAAGAAAGATAGAGAAACTGGGAGAAAACAAGGAGAACGGGAAGATCTTAAAGGTCTGGACTGGGACAACGTGCAAGCCTTTATTAAAAGGACGGGCCGACTCAGTGAAGATCGCACATTGGGAGTGGAGGCGTAGGGGTGGGTGATTCTGAAGTTGACGAAAAGGGACTCCTTAGGCCTATTTGACGAGCTCTAGCTTCCCCCCCCTCCCCCTTACTACTACTACTACTACTACTACTAACAAACAAAGGTTGAAAAGAAAAGTAAGTGGCTTGGCAAGAATAGCAGCGCAATCTCTTAAAAGAAAAGCTAGTAAGATATCTGGATCACTTGTCATTTTATTTTTCATGGATTTTAAGGTGCGAAAAACTTCATCGTCTTCTGAAAAGGATTGGATATTAATAATAGGATAAATTATTGTTGACTTATCAGTAAGATTGCATCAGGGTTACTTCTTGCGTTACAAGATTGCTAAAAAAATCTGCAAAGGCATTTACACATTCAGTTGTGGAGTTAATCTGTGCGTTATTATAAATCATGGTATCAGGGATACAACTAAAAGTGGAGCGTCTAGAGTTTATATAAGTCCAGAATTTGTTCGGATCATCGCTTATTTGCTTTTTAGTTAGATTAATATATTCCTTGTGTGTTGCTATGATATAATTTTCTATTTTAGTCCTTAATGTAGAAAACACATGGTATGACGTATTATCCTTGGATCTTTTATATCTACCATGTAGTTTATTTTTCAGATATATATTTCTTATTATTTCATTACTATACCAAGGAGGATAAAATTTTTTTATGCCTTAGAGTATACTTGAAAACCCATTTATTTAATATTGTAAAAATACATTAATAGAATGCATCACAAGTGGGGCTTATATCTATGGAACTATAAAGGGGAGACGAATCAGTATACAGTAAGTCACTATACATACCATTATAATTTGCTCTTTTGAAGTTGAAAATAGGTGATTTTCAATATTTTTAGGTCCAGGCAAGTAGTCTTTTCCTAAGCAAACACTAATATAGAGGGGTAGGTGGAGTGTGAAGGTCAATAGATCTCACAACATCATAGTGACCCGCATTAAATAAGACAAGGTTTAAAAGCAGATTGTTTTCATTTCTGATTTTATTGTATTGCGTAAACTCAAAGGTACTAAAGATGTTAGGAAGAGAGTTTATCTGGCTACTTACCAGAGAACCGTTATCAAAATAATTGGCATAATCAGTCACATTAAAGTCACCCAGTATAGCAAGACATTTTTACCATGTAGATATTTTGTGAGACCAGATAGTCACACACCGATTCAAGATCAGTCGATCAGAGGATCAGTGGAGAAGGTATGTAGACAACAAACATATAGACAGTCATATGTTTTAGTGATAATTTAGTACCAGTGATATTTATTTCATATGGGATAATAAACCGTCAGTTATTTATTTAACTTTAGAGGAAAATAAGTTATTTTCCGGTTTACTGCTGCACTGCTGTACCCGGCCTCTTTCCAGGCCGGTTGCTATTTGATCTCGGTCTTGCCTATAAGCATCAAAGATGACAGAAAAGATAAATTCGTTAGTAGAAATTGATTGATCAAGCCATGACTCAGTGATAGCCAGAATGTCGTAGTCACAGATGATTAATTGATGTATGAAGAAAATTTGTGAGTTTAGATCGTATTCAACCTGTATTTTGGTAGCATATATTAAGTAGGTTTTGTTTACTGGAGCTGTGAGAAATGTTACTGGCAGATGGTGAGACTATATGATTATTAACATTATCAGTAATTAATTCTGTAGAGCTGCTCAAAGAGATGTTAGATGGATTTAATAAACTGGAGTGAGTGATCATTAGTACTGTTAGAGAAGGAAAAGGAAGTATTATCATTAGTGTCAGGAGTTAATCCTACAGAGCTCTCAAAGGTACAATAATTTACAGTGTCAAAACTTACTTCTATCTACGGTATATACATATTATTTAATACATATTTAACTACCAGGATAAACCAACGAATCGCATGTTCAAGAGTCCTATAAGAAATTACTGCTTTTCGCTCGTCGATATGAATTATGCTAATTAAATATGGATATCTTAGTTTTTACTAGTTTATAGACTAAAATATATTTAACTTTTCGCATTCTTTCTAAAACCTGGTTCTGTAAAGCTTTAGAATCGCGTAATTAGTGAATATGGCCTTGGTTTTATGATAAGTCAAATGTAAAATTTGACAACTTTTAACAGATCCGACTGTTTTTAAAGTTCTTGTAGCTCTAATGGAGTTCTTTGGTTTAACACAATATGGATTTAGTAACCCTATAAAAGATATGATGCGAGATGATTACAAAGAACCTAAAAAACCACCAGAAGGGGAAGCAGAAAGTGAAAGTAAAAAAAATATTTTTTTTTAAATATTACTTGTTTTACATATGTCTATTATTTTTAAACGATAGATTTTTAGTTGATTTTGTAATATTATTAATTTGCTATGAGTATTATGGTTTTTATGATCATCTTCATTCAGATAACCTACACAAGGAGAGATACAACAAGTACCAGCAATCCAAGTCAACCAATTCCAGTTATAAGTAAACTGAAAATTATATTTTTGTCCTTAGTCTATTACTATTTTTGACTACTTGTTTGACTACCATTGTTTGCATTAATTATTCGATTACATAATAGACCCATATAAAAGTACATGATAAACGATGTCATCATTCTGATTACGTTAAAAGTTGCAAAACTTGTATTTCGTTGCTAAGCTGACTATGGCAACTAACTTACAAGCTCTTTGAGTTACGTGCCCATATAATACAAAGCGGCGCTTAATTGTCCTCCCTCCCTCTTATCTTTTGAATGCGTTTATATAAAAATTTGAAATTCCTCAGTTTGCAAAATTTTAAACTTGAAAATTAAATGAAATAAGTTCTGAGTTCTTTATGGTCATAGAATATTAAGTCATTACTTCTACTCATAGCAAACTGGCAGCCTTTCAAAATCTTATTTTTCGTATTTTTATTTTCTTTACTACACCTGTTCAGGTGTAATTTGTTTGTAGAGTTTTTTGATTTTTTTGTTTTATTTTTAGTTTTTTTTTCATATTGACAAGAAATACAAGCTCATGCTAGTTTTCAGGTATCTTCACCATTTTACTTTCAGAAATGAAAAAGAGCTTTGGTGAAAAAATAAAGGAACTTGACTGTTACATTGGTACTGCAAACGGTTTTGCTTACGGATCTTCTGACAGGCTGTTACGAATGCGTCGTAAATACATGTGGAAACCAGTTGGTAAATCAAAAATATATAAATTAATCCCAAATAATATTTATATTGTATCCTTTAAAAAATATTGATTTAATTTAAAATTACAGGACCATTTGAAATGCATAAGTATCCTGGAGTAAACTCCATGAATTATGGCTGGTGGAATTACGACCCGGCCTTAACATGCTTGCCTGCTGAAGAAAATTGGTACCGGCCCAGAGTTACTCACTCTATAACAACTTCGGAAATGAGCCGGTAACATTTATTACACTAGATGCATGCGAAAGCGTAGAACGTTTTTTTTTTAAATATGATCCTTATAAGTGTTTTTGCCATACTTATAAAGAAGTGGTTTCAAAATAGTTACTAGGAAGATATTGAGCCATACGGTTTAACTGGAAGTAACTATAGGTCCAAGGGTGGTTATGTTACCTTCTATTTACTAAAAAATATAGGCAACCTGAAAATCTTTTTGATTTTAACTACTAAGTTTTTTGTATATCTGATATATGTGTATCGTGATATACTACTTATTTTCTGGAGGCGAAATCTAAGAAACTAAAGTTTTTTATTAATCATGTTTAGAAATATTAACAATCCTTTGAAAGTCATTTTATTTAGGGGTTTTTGCACATAGAAATTATAACAAAAATCGAGTCTAATCTTTTTGCTTCAACTATATTTATCTTCATTAACTTTACTACATTACTACTCTTCTTCATTCTAGATATTATAACAAAAATTAAAATTATGAAAATTAATATTAACCAAATTAAAAACTTTCACTTAAGAGTTAAAACGTTTTACGGCAAAACAAGTAGGCTATAAGATCTGTGTAAACTAAGATATATAAAAATATTAATTTATCATTTATTTTTGTTATTTATTTATTATTATTAAAAATATAATTTAGATTTTATCCATCCTCAATGCCTAATAATTTGATTAACTATAATATTTATTTTTAGATTTATTAATTATTGCCTGACCATGGACAAATATTTTAAGATGTGAACGTTCAAAACCAATCATTCTTGAAATCGTATATCTAATACTAAAAAATTTTAAAATTTCTACAATTTTATATATATATTTATATACACCAATGTAACAACCATAATATATTTATGTACACCTTACATTTTGTTTATCAATTCTATATTTATTCAGTAAATATGTCACAGTTAGAAAAATTACCAAACGAACTTTTTCTCTTCAAAAACCTAAATAAAAGTATAATATGTCAATAGTAAGTAAAATGCAAAATTACCAAATTTTCGGTTCGGTAATTTTGTAATTACATTTAATTGAATAACTCAAGATTCGCTTATTAAAATTTTTTGAAACTTTGCACAAGGGTTTGCCAGATTGGTCTCTTTAAAAAGTTATCTTACATTTTTTCTGTAAAATGTACAGGGAAGCCAATAATTGACCCCCTTAAAATTTACATGGGAGTTCCTATGTTCCGCTCGGCGACGCACCACCCGGTATAAGCCTGCAGAATAGGAAATTGCTTTAGTTTACACTTGATAACGGTCGGAGATACTACTAATAACTAATGCTATTTTGATATTCTTTCCAACATTTCTGGCAGTTTAATATTTGACATATTTATTTTATTAGTGTTTTTTGCAGTGCCTAATAGGTACAAAAATAAGACTGCAGTAACTAGCATTTTTAATACGTTTAACGACCAGTTGAATTTTATTGGTAAAATTGTCATTCTGAGGCTCAGATAAAAGTTCAGAAGAGCGAATACTTTAAAATGGTATATAATTTCTATTCTTGCTAGCCGAAAGAATAGAAATTATATTTCTTTGTGGCCCTGAAGGTCGGTGCTAAAAAAAAGTCAAATATCTTTGTGCCGCCCCTGCGAATTTAAAAACATTTTGGCAATATTTTTTGCGGCAAACGGATCGCTTTATTCCCCATATCATCTATCCGGATGTATTTGAATAAATTTTTTCTGCTATTGTGACTTCTGAAAAGTTGAGATACGGCTCGCATAATAAAAAGACTCATTTTACTATTGAATTTGTATAGGGAGTGTCTCGAGTACAGATTTTTTATATATTAAAAACATCTTGGTATTTTGGACCATTTATTAATAGTGTGACAAAATATAACATTAACAAAGTTAAAGCAGCATCACGAACAAAAAAAAAAACAATTCCGTAAAAACGACAAAAATACGAGGCCATTTAAAATGAGGCATGGACAAGAAACCTCGTAGAACCGCCAGGACATTTAATGATAGACACTAGAAGAGAACATAACCCATAAATATGTACTAGAATTGATAAGAAATTGGAGGAAATGGGATCTGTTTGCAATAAAAAGTGTACTGAGGAAAGGTTAATGAAGCCTGCAAAGGTAAGGTACGGGGACAATTTACAATGAATCAAAGATTACCTATTCTCAGTTTCGTGTTTGTGACCCAATATCTTCAATATTGCGGAGGGTTGTTGTAGGTGAGGGTGCTGTACACAAAATTGAAAAAAAAAATTTTCCTACAAAATTCAATTCCTTCAACCACTAAGAGAATACGATTTTGGTAGAATTGAATTTTGCGAACTGATGTGCCAGCGAATTGACGAGGACTCCCATTTAGTAAAGGACATCTGCTTCAGTAAGGGGTCAACTTTTTTTCTAAATGGACTGGTATACCAGTATAACTGTAGATACTGGGATAATGAAAATCCACACTCACTATCCTGAAGGGCAAGAATTTATGATACAAAATCATCGGGCCATTTTTTTTAAAGAAAATTTAACTGTACAAATTTATTAAGACCTACTCAAAAAAAAATAATTCAATCGTTCAATCTTTGGAAAATCAAGTGGATTAAAATGGTGATACTAAACGAAAATAATTAGTATTTTCAACAAGACGGAGCTCCTCCGCACGCATTTTTAATAAAACCATGTGGCAGAAGTTATGTTTTAATTATAGGCTATATGTTTTAATTTAAATAAAAAAAGACATATAGATACAAAATATAAAAATAATAATAAATATTTTTGCAGAATTCCCTGATTGTCACAGTTACAAAAGAACTTCAGAACTTTCAGAATAAATTTAAAAACCAAAGAACAAGTTGAGGTAAGTTAACTGCCTAATGGCCTTTAATTAGTTTCAGTTTAAACAAGTGTTCTTAATATGTAAGCAACAATTTTCGCAATAGGTATATATATTTATTAGGTTTTTTCATCATTTTTAATGTAATGTTTAAAGAATGCCCATTTAGTTCTATTATATATTTTAGTTCTATATATCCCCATTCTAATTTCATTATATGGCTTCTCTTAGAGCCGTCTACACGCCAAAAAATTATACCAAAAAAACTTTTATTTTTTTATTACAGCTGATGACTTTCTAAGCCTAACCCATAAAGTAAGCAAACGTATTTTAAAATTATTGTTAACTATAATCAGCAATAATTCGGCTGAAAATTTTCGGCCGAAGGTAAATTTGGAAGTATTTTTTTGAAATTTCGAAGCAATAATTCATAATCGGATTTCTAAGAGTTACAACTTTGTCATACATTTTTTCATTTTTAAATTTTGCCGATAAGGGAATAAATAAATAAATTTTAACTATAGTAATTTTTTTTTCGTTTGTTACAGTTTATTTTCGTCAGATACATAAAGAATAAGAAAATAAAATGAATCTAGAATGTTAGCGAAAGCATAGCTCGATTATAGAAGTTTAAGAGGCAATTTTTAAGTTAATCTGGTGCTAAAATTAATAAAATAAACAGTTATCATTTCAGTATCAGTTTAGCAGTCATACGTGACGGTCGTGTTTAAGTTCGTAGGAGGCTACGCCGGTACTCAGTTTTGTTTGTTTTGTTTTGATTTTTTTTTACAACCACATCGACGTGCTATATTTCTGTACAAGTGTTCCTAATTAACAGGTCAATATTTTTTTGTTTTATAAATATTTCCTGTTTTAACTAACTAGACTTGTTTTGCTGGCATTGACCTTAACTTGAAACCATAGAACTTCAACCTTAGGACGTGCTAGTGTGTTTGTTTTACGCGTGTTCCTGGTGACGCTCAGGCTCAAGTTCCTGTTTGGCTAGCAATTCCTGTCTAACCGTATTTATATATTCCTTAATTTATTAAAATGAATCGTAATTTCAAATGCTGTCAAAAAAAGGAGTTTTCAAATTATTGCTGGATCTTTTGTATGTCTATATTCCACCCAAGTTGTTTGGATAGAAATTCTGATGCCATAAAAATGGGAGGCTACAAAATTTTATGCTCAGAAAAATGTCAAATAAATTTTAATGAAAATGAGAATGAAAAGAAGTCTTACGAGCAGAAGATTCATGAATTATTGATTGAACTAAAAGAAAAGGATAGGCATATAGAAAGAATGAGACGAAACAGTTTGGTGTTTGAAGATGAAGTGTCAGAGGCCGAAAAGAAGTTTTCTTCCTCCCTAGATAATCTACACAAACTTAATGATGAACTTAAAATTGAATTAACAAATTTAAAAACTAAAGAATGTGAGTTACTGTCACTATTAAAAGTATGTGATGAGGAAAAAATAAATTTCAATATAGAAATCAATGAGTTAAATACCTTAAATGAAAATTTAATTGTAACAATAAAAACATTAGAAAATGAATCTGCAACCTATAAGACGCAAATAAATATGTTACAAATGGAAGTTAATGATTTAACCAAGATGAATAAGAATATGATCCAGTCAATAAAGGTGTTGGAAGTTGAAAAAGATACTTGCTATTTCGATATTTGTGCATTAAAGGAACAGCAAAACATATCTAAATTCGTTAATATAAATTATCCAACACAGTTGCCATGTAGGCCAAATTCACCCGTTGATAATCGACCTAGGCTTCTTTTTGTGGGTGGAAACTGTAGTAGAGTGTTCCTGAAGAAATTGCGTCTGAAGTTTGAAGCTAACTACAAAGTCCAGTGTTTCCTGAAGCCAGGAAGTACAAACAATGAACTGATTTATACTGCATCATCTATGGTTAAGGAATTTACAGAAAATGATATGTTGATTTTAATGTTAAATGGTATTTGCTCATCATTCGATATTTAAAAAAAATTTATACATTTACACAGCAATAGTTTAGTGATGACAAGCCCTTACATGTATCCAAACCATAATGTAATTTATAATAGCAATAAGGCTCTCTATAGAATATTTCACGCAAATAATATTAATCTAAATAGAATTTTAGAGTCTAATCATGCCAGCAACTTTGGATCAGATTTGGCATCATTACTGTATACCCATATTTTAAAACATTTCAAAAGTAGCATTTCATCAAAAAATGTGTCCACAATAAAACCAAGTAATCAATCTGGACTTCTAGATACTGACTGTGATAGGGATTCTTTTTTATAGATAAATACACAGAAGATGAAGCTCACTCACATTCTATAAATAACATTGAAAATAAGCATGCGAAAAGTTTCAGTAGTTTTATTTTAAATATACAGTCTCTAAGAAATAAAATGGACGAGCTTCATCTTTTACTTGATTCATGTGATTTTCCTGATATTGTATTACTAACTGAGCACTGGTTAAAGCCTAACGAATGTTTCTTAATATCTGATTATATTCCTATATCAATTTTTTGTCGGCAACACTCCATACATGGAGGAACAGCTATTTTAGTTAAACAAACAATTGAAGCTTTTTTCTGTAAAATTAATAAGTATGATAGCTTTCTGTTGGAGAAGGTTTTTGAATTCTCCCTTTGTTTTTGTAAGCGATTTAATTTATATGATCTTTGTGTTTATAGACCACCCACAGGAGATAATGGTATGTTCCTGGACAAACTTGATTCTCTATTATCCCAATTGTCTCTACACTCCATAGTTATATTGGCTGGTGACTTTAATATTAACTTCACTGATGTAAGCTTGCCATCATATCATACATCCCTTTTAAGTATATTGGAATCTTATGACTTGAAGATGCATGTTCTTTCACCCACACGTATAACATCCTCATCTGCAACTACTATTGATTATTTGTGTACAAATTTAAATGATGTGTCATGTAGAGTACTCTCATCTGGTATTTCTGACCATTCTCGCTAGGATTCCATGCAACACTGTATTTCCTTCATCTCATTATATAGGAAGAATTTTCAGCAGAGCAAATTTTAATGCTTTTTCTTCTACTGCAGCTTTGGTTAATTGGAATGCAGTTGAAATGGCTCCTGACCCGTTTACTTTGTTATTTCATGTGCTATGTGACAAGATCAATCAGTGTTTTCCTAAAAAGAGGCTTAAAATGAAAAATAGAAAACCATGGGTCACAGCAGGCCTCAGAACTTCAGCTAAAAACCTCCGTTTTTTGGCTAAGCTGTGCAAGTTTACAACTAATGCAAACATTATTCTTTATCATCAGAAATACCGTAGTCTATATAGAAAGACGATAAAAGCAGCTAAGGTTAAATATTATAGTGACCGCTTGAATATGTCCTCAAATAAGCAGAGAGAATGTTGGTCAATTATAAATGACTTCAGGCATTCTCACAAGAAAGTTTCAGAACCAGAAGTAAGACCAAATAGTTTAAATGATTATTACTGTAATATTCCTCATTTATTGCTCAAGGATGTGAATACTAATATTGATCCTTTGCATTATATTCAACAAGTGTCAGTTCAAAATTCTTTTTTCTTTTATCCTGTTAACCTTACTGATGTTAGAGATGCAATTAAAAGCTTAAAAAACCATAAATCAGCTGGAGCTGATGGAATATCATCAAAATTACTACAAAAGGATTGCCTGACTCAGCATTGAATGCCTTAGCTTCTGCCATAAACAATTCCTTTCATAATGGCATCTTTCCAGCATGTTTGAAGGAGGCAGTGGTTATCCCTCTTTATAAGGGTGGAGATGTGAGTGAGCCTTGTAATTTTCGTCCAATTTCTATATTATCTACCTTCTCCAAGATAGTTGAAAAACTTGCAAAAATCAGAATTTTATCTTTTTTGCAACATAATTGCATTTTATCTGCAAATCAGTTTGGATTTCAAACGGGAAAAGGGACTCATGACGCTGTTTTCAGCTTTTTGGAGAGTGTCTATGTGTCCTTAAATTCTGGAGAGTCCGCGGCGGCAGTGTTTTGCGATTTATCCAAGGCATTTGATTGTGTAGATCATGGAATACTGCTGTCTAAGCTCAATAATTATGGCTTTAGAGGTGTGGCATTGAAATGGCTGGAATCCTATCTGTCTAATCGTACCCAAGGAGTTACAGTATCTGGATGTTTATCCGATTCCAGATCCCTTAAAACTGGAGTACCTCAGGGTTCAGTGTTAGGACCACTATTATTTTTGCTCTATGTAAATGATTTGGGTTCATTAAAACTGCAGGGCAAAGTGGTTCAGTTTGCTGATGATACCACCATTTTATGGAATCATAGAGATTCTGATAATGTTAGAGCCCAGGTTTTAAAGGATCTTAAGATTTTATCGGAGTGGTGTGCTGCAAACAGGCTTGTATTTAATGTGGGCAAAACCTTTATTAGGGGATTTAAGTGTGACGTTCAGGGCCTTATGTTTAGTGAAAACTCCCCCTTGCAAAACAAAGAAAGCTGTAAGTTCCTTGGTATTACCATTGATGGTCGCCTTCGCTTCGAAGATCATATCCTAAATCTTGCATCAAAATTATCCCCTGGATGCTTTGCAGTAAGAATGGCGGAGCATGAGCTGGGAGGGGTAGTTGCACGTTCAGTGTACTTTTCTCTTATTGAGTCCCACCTTCGTTATGGCTTGCCTTTTTGGGGTTTAAGCAACAAGGGATTATTAAACATAATTTTTGTGATTCAAAAAAAGGCAGTTAGATACCTATGTTCCGCTGGGTTAAGAGATTCTTGTAAACCTCTCTTTATATCTCAAAAAATCCTAACTCTTTTTATCTTAGAAACAGCTACTCTTATTCATAAATGTCCTAAACCTCCCTCTAACACTGGTCATATGACTCGCCAGGTTAACGATTTTCCCTTACCAATCCCTACATCCTCCCTCACGAAGAACTCACTTATATACCTCAGCAAAAAAATTTACAACCATGTTCCTCTATGTATCAGACAAATTTAAGAAGTTAAGAGATTCAAAAAGGAATTAAAATCACTTTTATTATCCAGGGCATATTATAGCCTTGACGATTTTTTTAATGATACCTTTTAACCTGTGCTCTGACATCATTTTAGTGTTTTAGTTTTGTTTCCTGGTAAATAATATAATTTACTTCTTCTAAATTCTGTTTTATTGACAGCTTTACTTATTTTTTAATGAAATTTATCAAAAAGATTCTTTTTTTTCTCAATCTGTTTTGTTATGATTAATTTTGGTAATGTGTGTGAATTTTATGGTAAAGTGTTTTAGAAGTTATGTTTGTTTAAAATTTAAAGTGAATTTGGAATTTTTTAGTTTTTAGGATGCTTGTACACAAGATTTTGTTGTCTTACGTAATATAGCACATTTTCTTTCTTTCTTTCTTTCTATCAATAATTTTCAACCCTTATGATAAAACTCAAATTATTAATCATAACATTAATTTTTTTAATTGTTTTGATTTCACTAATGTCAGAAGTCATATCCTAGCCAATAAGATCCGAGCTCATTCTCCTATATCCCTACTAAACCCATTTCTGGCGCGAAAATCTTTGACCTCTAGGAGTCTTGAAGAACAAGCCTTTGAAGAAGATTGTTTCTTGGTATTTTTACCAATGAATTTACTCCAATGAAAAGTTGAAAACTCACCTTTTGGGTATTTTAGTTTGTGGATACTAAATGCCATACTGCAATAGTGCAGGATTATAAGTGGTGTAGTTAAATCCCAACTTTTTCAAGATTCTTTAAGTGTCCAGTTTTGTGTTCCCGAGAAAAGGGCAATTCCATTGGTAAGTCCTAATATTTTCATTTGGCATCTTGGTTTATGATAATCTACATATAACACATGTAATTTTATATAAGTAGACTCACGCATACCGTTAAGTTTAACCATCAATGCTTATATCTACTTACTCTATTGGCGATTCCTCAATCTGGGTATTCTTCCACTTTCAGGCTTTTTCTTTTATCCCCCGGTATGGTCTTTATCCACTATTATAAGAGGTAGAAATCTCCACTCATCTACTCCAATAACGTCCACAACATCTACATTGACTTTCACTGTTAAACTGATCCACCCAGGTCCCCCATCGCAATCATGCAGCCCTTTTGGAGCCAGGTTTGATCAATGTTTGTGACGTATAGTGAACCATGCAGTCAGTAAAACAACCTAACCAGTAAACCAAAGTCCTATCAACATTCATTAGCTTTACTGTAGTATATTTAGACTAAGTACTAACCTTAAAATTACATTGTTATCACTCTCATTATTAGATTTTACTACCACACCGTTGTTTTGAATAGTTTCATAAGAATAACTAGGTGCATATTAGTTATTTTATTGAAATAGACCGTATAGATCTTGTAAACTGGATAAATAGGCCTATTTCGAAAGTACTCACGCGAACTTTTAGCCCCAAACAACGTAATGTGAGATTTTAGTCTTGATATAGACACTATATTTAGGAAGGGCAACATAACTTGTTTTTAAAATAATAAGTTTGAATATTAACTTTTCTTTTAATATAGATTCACTTAAAACTGTCTGTTCTTCCTTGTGAGATTTTCTTTCAGGTTTATAGGTATAGTGCTTTTAGTAATTTCCTGTTTTCTTGGTCATCGGGATTTTCTTATCCATCTGGGATAAAACAGGTGGCGCTTATATTTTATTTAACTCTTGTTGAATCCACGCCACTCTACCAAAGTGGTTAGTGCTAGTCGGCTTGCCTTTGAGAAGATCCCCTGAGCTGTCTCTATAGACTATAGTAAGTCTCCCTCCTTCCATTGGTTCCCTTGTACCCATTTTCTAACCCTCACTTCCCATACCTTTACTCTCCTTTTTCCTTCTTGTTATTACCCATCCGTCCATTCAAATTTCATTTAATCCAAGTATAATTAAAGCAATATTAAAGTAATAAATTTTTATTTATTAATTATAATTATTAATTCTTTATTTTTTTATTTTTTTTATTTAACACGTTCTTTGATGCCACAGGTAACCGTGATGTGGAAAATCACAAAATGTATTTCTTTGTGACGCAATCTTCTATTGGGTGCAAGTTTTTCAGCTAGCCGTGAAGAGTTTAAGATAAAATTATTTAATATTTTTTAGAAGCGGTTAAGTCACAAGTTGATGAGAATATTACCATATTATTTGAAAATTGTGACCCGTATAGATTATTCAAAAGTTACGTACTAAAACTTATTTAACGCAAACACATGTGGTGCATATTTTATAAAAAGCAATTTGTAACTAGGAAATCCTAACACTAATAATATCATTGAAGTTATATTTCGACTATTTAAGATATTCTCATATTCCCTTGGAAATAACCAAAGCCTATAATCTGGTTCAGCTCGATTTTATTGCGTTTCTCCATGTATTACAAAGACTTTTGGACTTAGTGCTAAACAAAATAATTATACACCGATATGCCTGATGAAAAAGACGCAGATCTCAAAAACACAGGTTTACATAAAATAACTAAAACAGGTCACTTGCGATATTCTGTTTTGAGTTCAGACAATAAAGTCCTTAGTGTCAAACGGGAAAAATATGCAAGTCTCAGGCTGGCGCCATAAAATAATTTAATATTAATAGTGCTTGCAATATTTTGTCAGAGCAGCAAAAACAAATTTTGAATGAAATTGCTAGAAGTAGTAAACCACCTTTACAATTACTTCACCCTTTACTTCTTGAAAATACTTTGAATGAAACCATTCAATCAGATACAAATGAAAATAATAGTCATTCACATTTTACTGTAGATAATGTAGCAAATGAAACACTTGATGCGGATTTTAAACGAAGGGGTGAAGTAAACTTAAGTAATTACCATAACATTGAGTAACTGGAAAAGTTCATAAGTGATTTAGACAACAACGTAATAAAGAACCTTCAAGATCATCCTGAAAATTTTCAAGGTAGAGTTGAAGCTTGCATCCAAAACTACAAAAGTAAAGTTCTATTAAGTGGACTGTACACAGCATTTAAATCTTCTTTAAAAAGATAATTGGTCCATACAAGAGGAAGAGGTATGAGAAGAAAAACTAAGTTTACCGGCAGAAGACGGTTTTAGCCTGGTAGAAAACCTGCGAAATTAAGGAAAAACGAAAAAGTGGATCCTCAAAGATCTTAGCTATTTATGTTAAACAAAACCGAGCTTTAGGAGGCCAAAAGATTGCAAAGCGATATTTTTTTCGTTACCTTTGAAGTAGTTTATGGAAGTGATTTGTTTTTTTGAATAAATAAAAAAAACTATATTTTTGTAAAGTGTTGAATTACTTTCATCTTCCTTTATAAACCTTAGAACATTGAAAGGCTAGAATTAGCATTGCCGTGCAACTATGGGCAGTTCATTTGCTTCCAACATCTTTGATGTAATGATGCCAAATGCTTTTGTAGAAATGGCAAAAAACCCACTTTATAATATTATAAAAATTTCTTTCTTATTTGGACAGGCGCAAAATAATACTACTCCTCTTTAATAAAATATGAAGCCTTTTTCCATATAAGATACTCTATAAACCAGTCAACATTTAAAGTTAAATGAATGTAGATAACGTCCCTCTATTAGAGAAAAAGACAACAACATCGCAACGCCGCTGGATCGCATTGTTGATTCCACCGACACAATTTATCTTTACCAGTGATGTTGTCAAAAAATATGTACATGATAAATATTTATTATTAATAGAATATGCTTTAAATTATAAACAATATTACCGCGTTTTTTAACGTACTTCATTAAAGGTACTTATCTAATAAAAAGCATTTTTATGGAAATCAAATATTCTATAATTATTATAGATTTTTTAAAAAGTTTTTATTATTCTACGTTTATGACGACGGATGTCCCTTGATATGATGTTATGACAATATCGGTATTTACTTGTGAAAAGATTGGCCTAAATCGCGTCTTTCCCGTGGTGCGGCACAAGTTTTTACTATCGTTAACAATAACACTAAGATGATTCAACCTTTTTCCTTTATCAATCAAAAACTAAAGAAAAAACACAGAAATTCACAAATACCGAATGTAAACACAAAGCCATTTGCAAGTTGACATCAGCTTTTATCTGCGGTATTGCCATTTCAAATTTTTTAGAAGCGGTTTTAGGAATAAGAATTATAATAACTTTTTTTTTGCTATGAAGTTGTTATTTTTGCGGTTAGAATAACATATGTCTATTTCTACTTTTTATTTTTATTCCAATCAATAAGTTAAATTAACACTATTACATGTGTTAATATATAGCTGAAAATTTCCTCTTTTGAAAATGCGTGTAAACTTGAAAACAGAGAATCGATGAATACGTTTGTAAAAACATCCCCCTTGTCCATGTTGAACTCAAACAAAGTTGTTTACTAATTCTAGCCTTTCCACGTTCTAAAAAATAAATATATTTTTATATAATAAATATAATTTAAATGGACACATTCTTTTATATTCGCAGCATGTGGTAAACTTTTTTCTTATAAATTTTACGAAAAAAAGATATTTTTTATAAAAACCTCTGTATGGTCCAAAACCTAAAATGCAACCATTAGTTATAAAATTCTAACAACGATTTTGTATATACGAGGTTTATGAAAAAATATTATTTTTTCTTAAGATTAAAATACTCTTATTTTTGACCAAATCGAACTATATACAATAATACAACTGATACAAGTTTGATATCATATAGTTGTATTTTAGGTTTTGCGCCATGTAACTTTTTATAAAAAATTACCTTTTTCATATCTATAATTTAAAAAATAATTATATACCAGTGTTGACTAAAGATACGAGTATAAGATGATTTGCAATAACGTGTTCTATTTAGGATGGAGATTTTGCGGTCGCAAGTGGCGTTTAGAATACCACGTTCGGCATGAGCCGATTCGAGATCCCGTGTGGCGTATAGAAAAATGTCCCCCGCACTACGCTTTGACAGTTCCGACAGTGGCTTAATGAAAAGTTTCCGAGGACGTGGATTGGCAGGCGTGGTGCAATTGAACGACCCGCATGGTCGCCAGACTTAACACCACTAGATTTTTTCCTTTGGGGTATTTAAAAAGCAAAGTTTATAAAATCCCACCTGAAAATATGAATGCTCGCCTTAGTCCGCTAATATCAATACTCGCGAATGTATTGATATTAACGGACAAACACTTGTCAATGTTCCTTAGGAATTTCAAAACAGACTTTATTATTGTCTCGAGAATAACGGCGCACATTTTAAGCACTTATTAAAATAAATTCTGGGAAAACTGATTAAATTGTTTACTTTTTAAAGAAAATGTTTATACTTCGCTGGGTGGTAGATTGTATGTCCTTTAAAATGATGCATCACACTCCTAATTTAACATACATATCGATAAAATATTCATTATTACCAGACATCTTAGTAATATAATCTTATTATTCGCAGGTGCGAAAACCGATTTAATTTTGTTGGCACTGTTGAATACACATTGCCATTTTTATGCTGCTTACAATGATGTGTCACACGATGGGGGTTCCCATTTGGCATTTCAAACTGAGGTTAGCTGGAGGTGAGGAGGTGATTGACAGAACTTTCTCAAATATAAAATTAAACGTCCCCCAGTATATCTAAACGTTTTTTTTTAAGAAGTTATTAAGAGTGGCTCGTTTTAAAATCAAAGCACTGTATAATATCTGCCTAATGATTACAAAACCAGTATTAAATGAAACTATTAATTTTTTTAAAATATTTTTTTACTTTTAAATGAAAAATACAACTTTCTCAACTGCTAGCGTTAAGAAGTCGATTACAGTTTTAAAAAAAATTAAATCATATGTTAGAATACTAACTATACTACTTGGCTGGAGTCTTTGTTTTTTGCTTTTCAAGTTGTGCTCTGAAAAAAAAGAAATAAAGATATAACAGAAAGATAAAATTTTGTAGGTAAGTATGTATATTTTATTAATAGGTAGCGGGTCTTTATATGTGCCACTCCATATTGTGATAAACGTTATTTATTAAAAAACAGCATTTATTTTTCTCAAACAACTTTTATAAAAAAAAAACAATACAATTCTGTTTATTTTATGGTCTACACTCCAAAAACTTAGGCATCAGAGTCTCACTTCGAATACAAATATGATTTGTTTTAATATATTACTTTAGTGACCTACTTAATTGTTTTTTATTTTGCTCTACATCCAACTAAAGTTAGTTGATTCATTTTATTTTATATATTAGAGGTTAGAGAGTATTTTGTATATTAGAGCTATATATCAATCCTCTATCAATTGCATTTATTTGGTATGCATTTTTATCCCATGAATATTCCAATACATAAGTAAAGCTTAAAAAGCAAATTAGTTTTCACAATCTCTGACAAAGAAAACAGTATTAAGTTTACCTATAGATTAAAACGGGTTAGAAATTGAAAAGTATATTTATAATTCAGTAGATCATTATTTCTTTAGCTCTGTATTATACTTTCTTTTACAATCTCAACAGTCTTACACATGTATAAAATATAAAAAACCAACAATAAATGTTTTACCTAGCATCTTTTTCTAAACATATGGTAACATAGAGTAAAATTACATTACAAAAAAGTTGCTTAAATTGCAAACCTTTTGAATATTTATTAAATCTACTGTTATATATTACAATAATTTGTTAATTTATTAAAGAGGAACACCTACCTCAACTGCTTATTAAAATCATCTTCAATGTTGTCATCTTCCCAGTTGTCTTCCCATACACTAATATCTTGATCATCTTTTTCCTTTCCAGTCCAATCTGAAGAAGAAATTGAATTTCTAAGACATTATATAAAAAGGTATATGCACTATAATATAATAAAGAATATTATATGCACACTCAGTTAATTTTCATCTTTGGATGCCTAAAATATATATGCATATAGCAAGGCTTTGTCAAAAACTCTGTTTGTAATAATAAAGCTAGTTTTGTATTTCATTTGGCATTAACATGCAGCAAAACTATAGGGAAAAAGTTATGAGAAAACAGAAATTCACCACTTGCTCATGCTGCTGAGTGGGGAAATGTTATATAGACATCTCTCAGCCATTCAGTCTGGTTATATGATATGTTATGATGTCGATGGAAATAAACAATTTGATTTTAAGATTTACATAATATCAACAAATGGTTTGTGGAAAATCAAATGTGTCTTAATATCAGCAAGTGACATGTAATCAGCTTTACCCGAAAAAATAGCGCTATATTATATGACTATAAATTAAATAATATTGTAATTAGTAGAAAAACTGAATATTCACTAGGATATTATTATTAAAAAAACATATGGGCACTGGGTTTTGTTATTAGAAACTCAAGGTTGTTTAAACTAGATACTGTAATTAGACTGTTCAATTCAATAGTTCGACCTCAACTTAAGTATGCTGCTATAATAAGGTCACCTCAATAAAAGGTTCATTGCAACATTGAAAAAATTCAGAAGCGATTTTTAAGGTATTGTTATGTAAAACAATATAATATGTATCCATATATCGTGTCTTAGAAGCATCTTGTATGTACAGAAGTATGTTGACTAATTTCAACATAGTATCTTTAAGTCAAAGGAGAGATGCTCAGTCTATTATCTTTATATAGTGTGACCCATTTGTTTTCGGGTCACCCTGATAAAAAGTTTATTTTTGGTGCGATTTTGCTCGGGTTTTTTTTAAATGTTAGGTCCAGAAAAACTGCATCATTATAACAAAAAAAAAATTCTGCCATGCAAATTCCAAGGCCTACTAATGTCAGTTTTTAAGGGCCAAATTTTAAGAAACCATGCTTGGCATTTTTTTAGCAAAAAATTGTGCACACCACTGGATTCGGCATCCCCCAAAATGGCCTTATACCAAATTTCACCAAAAAATATTAAGTAATAACAATTTTATAACAAAAAATAAAAAGGGAAATTATACATTTATTTACATTTAAAAATGTGTAGATAGTCATAAAAAAAACAAATTGAACAAAGATAATACAAGCAAATAACAATTCCAAACTAAATACAAATAAAAACAAACAATAAACTAACAAAAATAAATACAAATAAAATAAAAACAACAAACAAAAAAATTAAAAATTAACCGCTACTAAATTTTTGAAATTTCTACTAATCCACCATTGTTTTCTATGCATTATACATTCCTTTTGCCTACATTTAAAATAACTTTACGGACTTGCTCTGGAGTAATTTCTGAACAAACCTGGATTATTCTGACTTGTAGATCTTCTAAATTTTGAGGTCTTGATTTGTACACTTTTTCTTTAAGTAAGCCCCAGAGAAAAAAATCGAGTGGCGTTAAGTCAGGGGATCTCGGTGGCCACTCAACGAAAGGACTGTTTCGTCCTATCCAACAGTTTTTGAAAATGTTGATTTAACCAGTCTCCTACTAAACGAGTATTATGGACAGGACAACCATCTAATTGAAACTTCAAATTTAAGGTGATATCTTAAGGGTAAATCTTCTAATGCGTTCGAAAATTAATTCTCAAGAAAATTCAAAAATTCAATTGTATTCAAATTACCATTAAAGAAAAAAGGGCCAATAATTTTGTCGCTTAGTATTCCACACCAAACGTTAATTTTTTGCGAATACTGTCTCCTTGCATTTATTATAAATTCTGGATTCTGCACGGACCAGTGGCGGCAATTTTGACTGGGGACTACGCCATTTGTGGTAAAAGTGGCTTCATCGCTAGGATTTCATCTAGAAAGTTTCTGTTGTTTAAATATTCTCCCTGAAGCTAATAGCAAAACTCTAATCTTCTTGCCTGGTCACCATCCTCTAAGGTGTGCAAAAATTTTGGCTTAAATGCTATTATGTTATTTTTTTGCAAACATCTTCTTATACTTTCTCTGGGGATGTTAAGGACCAAACTAGCCGTTCTGACACTACTTCGAGGATTGCCGTTAAAATATTCCAAAATGTAATTTTCATTTCTTCTGAGCCCACGCCGTCCTTTATGTCTATTTTTAAGTAGATTTTTCGAAACAGATCCGGTTTCATTGAAAATTTTATTAACACGTTGCACAGTACTTAGACTTACTGGTCTATCAGGATGCCTAATATTAAATTCTCTGGCAGCTTCTCGCATCGAACGCGTGTTACCACCAACAAAACGAACAATTTCAATTTTTTCTCTTAAATTTAAATTTTCCATTGATTACTTATACTATCTAAACACGTTCTATTACCACTTTTGATAGTTAGATGTCAAATGTGACAATTCAATATTTCAATAATTTTTAGCGACAATTTAGATGTAAAGCGCATTTCTTTTTTTTATCATAAAACTGTTATTATTTAATATTTTTTGGTGAAATTTGGTATAAGGCCGTTTTGAGGGATGCCGAATCCAGTGGTGTGCACAATTTTTTGCTAAAAAATGCCTAGCATGGTTTCTTAAAATTTGGCCCTTAAAAACTGACATTAGTAAGCCTTGGAATTTGCATGGCAGAATTTTTTTTTGTTATAATGATGCAGTTTTTCTGGGCCTAACATTTAAAAAAAACCCAAGCAAAATCGCACCAAAAATAAACTTTTTATCAGAGTGACCCGAAAACAAATGGGTCACACTGTATATAATACAGTGAACAACAAAAAATATAGTAATCTAAATTTAATTAATAGAATAGATTTTAATGTCCCCAAGGCAGCCGCCGTTAGACCTACAAATACTAAATTATTTAATGTGAATTTGGCTAGTCTATCACCCCCTAAGTGAAATAAAGTGATCCAACTCTGTGATCTAGATATTTTTAATATACATGTTTTAACTTTTAAAGAGAATACCATCTTAAAGAGAAACTACTTATTAATTTTATAATCCTCTATTCTAGTCATTATTAAACTATCAATCTTATTTTATTTTGGTATGTATCTTAGTACTGCCTTTAAGGACCTGTAACTTTCTAAGACATTTTTATTTGTGTGTTGCTTTCAGTATCATTTTAGCCACTAAATAGTTGTTAAGCTTTTCTGCCATTATGCCATGCAGTATTAATTTTTCTGAAGATCTGCGGCCTACCAAAGAGGAGTTCTGCAATCTGAGATTTCAAGACAATTTCAAATGGTAAGATCAGCCGTCTATTACATTTTAAAAAGATTTCATAATAGAGAAAATGTTATACTCAAACCCAAATCTGGTTGTCCCAAAAAAGTCAATTTAAATGAGATCAATAAACATGATGATTTTCGTCTAAAGCTTTGTGGCTGGAAAATATAATACATTGTTTCTTAAGCTTTTACGTAACAAAATGGGACATATGTACAACATTCAATGTTTTCTAAAACCTGGTTGCTTGACTCGTGATTTGGTACTAACTGCTTCAGCTTCCAATTTTACCAAAAACGATTTGATGATCTTGTGGTTAAACGGAACATATTCTCCTACATATATTATTAACGATTTTATCACTCCCCGTAAAAACACTACTTTCCTTGTTATGACAAGCTCTTGTTTTGGACCAAGTTGCAGTGTTGTATATAATAGCAATCTGTCATTATATAAAGCTTTCCATAAAAACAACATTGACCTAAGTCAAATACTTGAATGCAATTATGCTAATCATTGCGATTTGGCTTGTATATTATGTCACATAAAAAAATATTTTCTAAATCCACTGCATAATTCTAAGTATCTAAAGCTAAATAGATCACCTTATTTTGTGGGAAGCATGGAAACTACATCTAAGGGTGTGACTGACTCTTTTTTATAGGTGAGACCATAGAGGTTGAAGCTCCCTTTCATTCAACTGCAATACCAGAATTAAAGCATTGTAGTGCATTTTTATTAAATATTCAATCCCTTCGGAATAAAGTGGATGAGCTTCAACTTCTGCTTGCTTATTTTAATTTACCTGACATTGTTATATTAACAGAACATTGGCTTAGATTTAATGAATGTTTTTGTATTGATGAGTATGTACCACTGTCAGTTTATTATAGACAAAACTCTCGGCATGGAGAGACTGCTGTTCTAATTAGGAGACGTTTTCAAAAACTTTTTCTGAACTGTTGATAAGTTTGGTGATGCCTCAAATGAACAGGTTTTTAAGTGTTTGGTGTGTGTTTGTAAATTGTTTCATATGTACGTTATTTGTATATACCGTCCGCCCTCTGGGGATATCAGTGTGTTTCTTGATAGGTTAGATTGTCTTCTGTCTGAGATTTTAATATGAATTATTCAGAGGTTTCCTTAGCAGAAAGAATTTCTCTTGATGGAATCTTTAAATCATTTGCACTCACCATGCGTGTTAATGCACCCACTCGTATTTCGTCCTCTATTGATTATTTCTGTAGTAATTTGGATGGTGTTACCTGTTCAGTGCACTCAGTGGATATAACGGATCATGAGGTTGTGTATGTCCAATTCCCTGGTGATTTTAAAAACAAATCTGGCCGCCGCCTTGGGAGAGTATTTAGTGGGAACAATTTGAATTTATTTTCTCAATACATTTCGGCTGTTAACTGGAATATGCAATTCAGGCTACTCCACAACCATTTTGTTTATTTCATTATACATTGCGTGACAAAATAAATATCTGCTTTCCCTTGGTTAGACTTAAACCCAAGAGACGAAAATCATGGATCACCGCGGGACTAAAATCGTCTGCCTAAAATTGCGATTCTTAGCAAGACTTCGCAAATCTATTGACAATCAATTCATCAAGTCTTATTTTCAGGATTATCGGAAAATTTATCGGCGTCTGATAGAAGTCAGAAAGGAACTGTATTATAATGAGCGCTTAGACTCGGCCAGTAACAGACAGAATTTAAGTGGGTCAATCATAATTGGTTGGTAAACTAGAATGTCTTCTTGTGGGCGGTTGGTTGAACCGGACTTGGGGCCTGATGATTTCAATGAATATTTTTCTAATATTGCTGAGAAGTTTATTTTTCTAATATTGCTGAGCAGTTGGGATTTAGGACTGGACATAGCACAACTAGTGCACTCTTAAATATTACTGATAATATAATGCAAGTGCTTGAGAGGTGTCTCTTGATTACTCAAAGGCTTTTGATGTAATAGACCATGACTTACTCATTGCCAAACTGAAGTATTATGGGTGCAACAATATAGTTTTATCTTTTTTTAAAACATATCTATGGAATCATACACAAAGAGTACGCATACATGCCAACTGTTCTGAGTCAAAACATATCAGGGGTATTTCAAGGATCTATCCTTGGGCCTCTTTTATTTCTTGTTTACACATCAGACCTACCAAAGGTTTTAAATTTATCAGAAATTCACCAGTATGCCGACGATACGCAGGTTCTCCACTACTTCGATCCCAACGATAATTTAGTTGAATATAATTTAAATGCTGAACTCAATTCAATTTCAATCTACTCAAAGGAGCATAAGTTAGTCATTAATCCAGCCAAAACTAAAATGATACTTTTTTCAAATAAAAAACCTCGTAAAAATATTGTTTCATCAGTTAAAATTCAATTGAATAACACATTAATTTCTTTTTCTGATAATATGAAGGTTCTTGAATTGACTTTAGATAGCTCTTTACGATTCAGAGAACATATCAGTATTCTGCTAAAAAGGTGTTATTTGAGAATGCGTATGCTTCATGCTAACAAATTAATTTTAAATTATAAGACTAGGAAAAAACTTACTGAAGCTTTTATTTTATCCATTATCCAATATTGTTTAATAGTTTATTTTCCCTGTTTAGATCAACAGATACAGTACCATTTACAACGTGTTCAAAACACCTGTTGCCGATTTATTTTTAATTTAAGAAGGTTTGATCATGTCTCTCAAGGCATTTATAATTTAAAATGGCTCAAAATATTGTATTTATTTATAAGTTATAAGTTTAAGTTATAAGTTTTTATTGTCTACATTTCTATAGCGTTTATATAATACCCGAAGCCTCAAATATTTGTATGAAAAACTTTTACCTAGAAATCAAGTACATAGTTGAAATATTAGACATAATACCCTCACTATGCCACACCATTCAACTGCTCTGTTTACCCGTTCTTTTACGTACAATATTGTTCTTTTTTATAATAGTCAAAAACTGATGTTTAATGACATTTTATACATTTAAAAGAAATTTTAGAAATTTATTTTTGAAAGAATCAATGGGATGAGGTATCTTGTTTATGGTTTATTGGGGGCCTGCTAGTATGGAGGTTGGTTGTTGTTACTCATAGTGAACTATAATGTATAATTATAGTTGCAATTATTATTTATTTAATTAATTAATTTATTTTTTAGTTTTTTTATGAAGGTTAAGAGTTTAAGAGTAGCTTGTATCTTAATTGAATTGCTATTAACCAATCATTCTTCTTTCACCCTGTAGATGCCACCAAGGTACTTGAAACAATTCAGTGCTTGAAGAACCATTAGGTCTTCAGGTTCCAATGGTATCTCTTCATGTCTGCTGTCACTTCTGCCTGCGAGCACTTTAAGTGCTTTGGTTTGGGCAATCAATGTCATTGCTTCAGGGCGAGTTCCCATCCTGTTTAAAGGAAGCTATGATTATCCCTCTTCATAAAGGTGGTAGCTTGGACCGACCCTCTAACTTCCATCAATTTTGTCTACTCTCCCTAAGGTTTTTGAGCGGCTTGCAAAACAGAGAATTGTCTCCTTTTTGACCAAATACAATGTGCTGTCCCCTAATCAGTATGGATTTCGGTCATCTAAGGGCATACAAGATGCCATTTTCAGCACCCAGAGGGTGGTTGCATCTGGATTTTCTTCATGGATAGCACACCTTAAATGTAGTGTACCTCAAGGGTCCGTGTTAGGTCCAGTTTTATTTTTATTATGTGTTAATGACTTAAGCTCTCTACCACTGCATGGACTAGTGGTTCAGTTTGCCGATGATACTACAATTCTGTGGCATACAAAAGATCAACAAGTAGTTAAATCTCTTATAGTAGAGGACCTTCACAAAATTAAAGAGTGGTGCATCTGCAATCAGATTGTATTCATTGTTGATAAGACTTTTATTCTGGGCTTTAAGTGTAATATGGAAAGTTTTTTGTTTGATGAGCAGAGCCCTCTACATGGTGAGGATTATTGTCAATTTCTCGGCCTCTTTATTGATGGGAGTTTAAGGTTTGACAACCATGTTTTGGGCCTCGCTGGCCTACTAAAACTTTAATCTAGAAAATTAAAATAAAATTTTAAATCCTAAAACTTTATTCTGGTTGTTTTGCAGTGAGAGTTGCCAGGCATGAGTTCGGAGAGGGGGGTTGTTTGCTCGTTCAGTTTATTTCGCCTTAATGGGCTCTCATATCTGGTATGGGTTGCCATTTTGGGGTTTGTGCTCCATGGGACTCTTTAACATAATTTTTACTATTCAGAAAAAAGCATTAATGTATCTGTGTGGTGTTGGTCTGAGAGTCTCTTGTAAATGTCTTTTTGTAGCTGAAAGAATTTTAACAGTTTTCTCATTCTTTATATTGGAAACTGCTTTATTCATACATAAGTCTGTTAGTCCACCATCCTGCACTAGTCACAATATTCGTCAAGTAAATAACTTATCTCTTCCAATCCCCATCTCCCCACTTATGAGAAACTCTCTTATAGTTATTAGTCAAAAAAAATAATAAAATCATGTTCCTTTTTGACCTTAAAAAGTTTAGGAGGGAACTAAAGTAAATAATCTTACCAAAAGCTTACTACAGCATTGAAGAGTATTTTAAAAACTCATTTTAATATTTAAAATTAATTATATATCTGTTGATCAGATTTTTTTTAATTCTTGTTTTATGTTAGTTCTTGCCTTTTCTTTCTTCTTTTTTTAGTTTCTTCTTTGATGATATGAAATATGCTCCTATATACAATCAAAACTGTACTGATTCTGTATCCTGTTTTAAGTTTAACCAAATAACTACTGGTATTGTAAATTCTAGGATTAGGAAGCTTTTAGCACAAGCAAATATGTTGCAAAAGCAATGTATATTTTGACTTTGACAAAATTTTAAAATAGTTATTTGAAGAATTTCTAAAGAAAATTGGTTTTTGTCATTGAGCAAAATAACAGATAAAATTGACCAAATGGGATATCAGCCAGTAAGTGCAAGTGGCAGAAACTAGTAGAAATGCAGCCGTTTTCAAGAAGACAAGCAAAGAAACTACTGCTTAAAAAAAAAACTAAATAGGTTTATGTATAAAGATATATTACAAAATATTTTGCTACCTTATCTGGAAGAAAAGATGGCATTATTACATCACTTTTAGCATATTAATGACCTAAAACATGGTAAAACATCCCAATTGGTAAAACAAGTTTATATAAGATGAAATGACCCCCATTTTAGAGTGGCCATCTCAATCCCCAGACCTAAACCCAATTGAAAACTTTTGGGAAATACTAGATTAACAAATTAGGTCAAAAACTTATAAAAATAAAGATGAATTATTTGTTGTTTTCAATGATGCCTGAGAAAATATAGATCCTGCAATAATCAAAAGACTTCTTGAGTCTATGCCAAAAAGTAGAAACTCGAACAAAAGTCAAAATACAGAAAAAAAAGCATTACAATTAACATTACGATAATAAAACCCATGCAGTAACTATATAATACAATAAAATAATCCATAAGTAAAGTAAAAATACATCAAGAATTAAGCATAATGTAAAACTAACAAATACAGAGCAGCTTTAACAGAAATATAATAAAAACATAAAAAAACACAATACTCCTAAAAAGGCATAGTGGAGTGAAGAAATTCCTCAAATTAGTAAAAAGGGTTGTTGATTAACAGATCTTTCTTTATTTTTAAATGTACAAAATGGCAGAACCCTTACAGAGACTGGCAGAGCATTAAAAAATGTTACTCCGTAGTGCAAAACCCCAGTTCTTGATCTGGAGAGTCAATGGAAAGGTGGAATTAAGGAGTCATTATTTCTGATAAAGTACCAGTGGATACAGACTCTTTACCGTGAGTCTGCGGGAAAGAACCAATATCGTGAAGAGAAAAAATAATCTGTTTGGTTTTGGTTGAAACATTATCTGTTTGAAACAGTCCAGTCTTTCAAGTTTGCACATGACTCTTGTGAAATGCGAGAAATATTTGCTTCACCAGCATCATGTTTTTTTATTACGGGTTCATCTACTTTTTAAATTTGTATTGAAAATTAATAGATTTGTAAAAGCACTTTCTTTAAAACATATTATTTATGTGACTATTAAAATAACTAAAAATCCAAAATTATATATATTATCTGTCACAAAGAAAACTCAAGCCATCTTGTGATCAGCTATTAAGGCCCTACAGAGATTACTTGTGATATAGGAGTTATGAATATGCATCAAGGAAAAATTTATTAACACAACACAACAAGGAAAATTGGGATATGTCCTGTCCTACAAGGGAATATGTCAGCCTATTTTTGCAATAGAGTAAAGTAAAAATTAATTATACGAACAATATATATAGATAATCAGAATATATCATAGTATTTTTGAGTCAAGATGGTAATAAAATAAAACTAAAATAAGCTCACTATATAAAAAAGGAACATTACAGATTAGAGATAAAAAAAATGTTACAAAATACAGAGCATCACTCAATAGAACTCTGATTAATTATGACTTGAACAATAAATAAAACTGATTCTGTTGAGCAATTAGAACTTATACTTTAGGTTTTCCATTAGATGGAATAAGTTATGAAGAAATACTAGTATACTAAAGGAGTTTGGTTAATGTTTAAAACTCGTTTACCTTCTACTGGAAACTCCTCAAATTCATCATCTTCTTCCAGCACACCAAGATCTAACTTTGGTTTATCAGACATTATGGACTTTTATTAGTTTAAAACGACAGGGTTTCTTTTACTGGAGTTGTTTTGGTAGATATAAGGTGAAGATGCACACTCGCTGAAACAGATAACGAGGAAATTGCAAAACTCCAACAAAAATGTGCAAATCACTATAATTATGATTTTTCCGTTTTCTTCATTTCTCGCCGTCTTTTGACTGTTTTTGGTTCTGTCTTTGTCCTTCGTCTGTCAATCGCCTGGCAACTGTCAGTCAAGGTTTGAACAAGGTACGTGTAAGATAGTAAGACAAAAAGGGTTTGGATACAAAATTCTGATCAATTAAGGCATTTGCTACATAAAAGGTATACTTGATAAGACTCGATTTCTCTAACGCAGTGTTACTCTAAACAGTCTCTCAACATCTCAGTAAACTGTAAACTAAAAGCAAAAGCAGTTATACGTGAATTGTTTATTAATAATTATACAAAAAAAAAGATACAGGTCCACTTTAATATATGCGTTCATTTATTATGACTGCTAGCGGAGCCCTATCGGAGGTTTCGCGGAGCACCGGGGTTCTGCGGAGCACACTTTGAGTAACGCTTCCGGAGTCTAACGGTTCAGAAGTTTGCATTTTATTACTTAATACATATTACTTTAAAAGAGAATAGCAAATTATAAACAGAAATACAATGACGACGTGACGACGAAGCAACATCAAATAGAAAAAAATAAATAAAACTTAACAATACCTTCAATAAAATATAAAAGATAGTAGTATATGAAAATAGTATTATGATGCAAATTTAGGTAGTGGGATTAGGCAACAAATTAAACCTCAAGTGTTTAATTGGCTGACGTTTCCACGACATATATTTTTCGTCTTTATCAAGGCTAAAAAGAGATAAATTTTCTTAAACAAACATAAATGTAAATAAATTGGATGCTGAGGTTAATTTTCAATAATAATCTAATTTGCTATGTATATTAAAAATAAAAAGTTGATAGTTTATGAATATACCTATAAAAAAAACACCACATAAAAACTATCCAATGTTCAACGCTTAGGAGCTTGCAACAAAACATTAAAATAGATAAATAATAAAAAAATAAACACAAATAGGCAAAACATGACCACAATTATTAATAAATACTCGAAATAGTCATACGTTTTACGAAAACCTCTAAATTTTTTATATTAGGTAAGTCAACAGGTTTTCACTAGAAATTTTATTAATAATTGTGGTCATGTTTTGCCTATCTATGTTTATTTTTTTATTCTTTATTTATTTTAATGTGTATGTTTTGTTGCATACTCGTAAGTTCCTAAGCGTTGAACATTGGATAGTTTTTATGTGGTTTTTTATTTTTTATGTGTATATACATAAAACATCAACTTTTTATTTTTATTTTTAATATACATAGCAAATTAGAATATTGTTGAAAATTAACCTCAGCATCCGATTTATTTACATTTATGTTTGTTTAATTTTAATTTGTATTTTATAATGTACAAAGGGTATGAGTTGTGGGATAATTTATTATTATTTATATTTTTTCTCTTTTTGGTTCCTTGTGTTTTTTTGTGTCTTTGCTAACTCTATATATTTATTAAAGAAAGGGAAAAGGAATGAAAGGAACTTATTTTTAATGAAACCAACAAAGGAAATTTATCTCTTTTTAGCCTTGATAAAGACGAAAAATATATATCGTCGAAACGTCGGCCAATTAAAAACTTGGGGTTTGATTTGTTGTCCCTAATCCCGCTACCTACATTTTCACCATAATACATAATTGAAGGACACTATACTAAAATCCCGTCATTATTGCTGATCACCCTCAAAATCTAGTCTTCCTAAGCAGGCGACCCGTCCTCCTAATGAAGGAGAGCAAGGCTTCCCAGTTAAAGTCCTTTAATTCCTTTCGTGGCAGGCATTTCCATATAAAATGATATGCCGTTTCCTCCGCCACGCCACACCTACGGCACAGCGGGCTGGGCACCACTCCTAATATACGCAGATGTCGGTTTAGTCTGCAGTGACTTGTTAGGACTCTGGTCAGGTCTACTAGAATCCCTCTATGCCGGGACAGCAGCCACGCTTTCCTAACTTTTTTTGGCTTTGATAGCAGTTCTTCAGCCTGCCGACAACCTCTGTTCCTATTCCAATTTTTTCTAATCTTTTTCGATGCCTAATTGTTGGTAATGCCTAAGATATGGGAAATGTCTCTCTTACTTAGTCCAAGGTAGGGATCAGTGGGAGAGCTGAGAGCATCGCGGAGTCGCGCATTGCTCTCCACTCCGCTGTGTATGCGAACCCAACATATTCGAACCGTCTTCCTCCTACCCGATGCGTTCAGCGCATCGCTGCACTCTTGGACCAGTTTGGAGCTGTTCCTGGGTGCTTGGATGGCCATTAAGTCAAAATAAATGATTATTTCAGTCTTCGGCACCTCTTTGACTTTCCTGGTGGCCACGTCCAGAATGGTGAACACTCCCTTTTAAAAGACTATCGAATGTCTTCCAAACCAGAAAGTTTGTCCTTAATTCACTACAATTCACTCCAGCTCAGATTATGCAATATACTAATTGCATAATCTTAATAAATCATAATAAATAATATGTAAGTGTACAACACAATATATAAAGAAAAATATAAACAATAAAACAACAACACATTTTGTGATTATTACGTGAAGTTATTGGAATAGGAGTAACATCTTTTTAGTAATAAATACATTATTGCTTTCTTAAAGGATTGAAATTTAGAATATTTTGGGGTAACTTTTGATTTGAAGTTTTTATTGCTCGGAAATATGCTCCTCTTTCAAAGAAGGCAGAATGATGGAGTGGGTCTCTGCGCCTAGTTATTATAAGGTTATTAACTTATAAGGAATCCAATACAACAAAGGACAAAAAATACCTAGTTTGGGCAGACGAGACGCAAGAATGGAATGGTTTACTTTGACAAAATCATTTAATGATTAATTAAAAATTAGGTGTAGTGGTATATAATAATAGGTTCATAAGGATACTCCGTAGGATGTGAAGCAGAAAAAGACTGTGCCTGCCGTGTTAGACACTCTGTAAGAGTAAGAGTCCTACGGAGTATCTTTTAAATTTATTGTTTTTGCTGATTAAGTGAATGGCTTTTGCGTCACGATGTAAAAAACCTACCCGATTTTCCTTTCGTAACTCGGTTCGAATAATAAAACACAGTTTATTATTAACACGAAGGTAATTTTATTAAACTTTTGAAAATACGCCCGACAAAATAATGTGTCGTGAACTCACATTATTTTGTCGGGCGTATTTTCCCACTCAGCTAACGGCTAGAATTTTGAGAAAACATTAAAGTCCAAAAATAGCACGGTTTCTTGTTACCCCGCAGATAAAAAACAAACTAAGTTTAAACTATTAATATTATTAATTTAGTCAATTCAACAGATTCGATTCATTGGCGTTCATTTATTTGTGCATTCCCAACAATGACTGCAATCCTTTAAGAATCTGTTCGGAATATAGTCGGGCACATCCCCTTTATTAACATATAATCCTGAGAGTGCTGATACTGCTGATTCAATATTGGTGCTACAATTTCTAGATTAGATACTAAGTTGAATTTATATGAATAGTCATTAATTTTTTCAGATAATTTTGCAACGAAATGGAAATCGATGATATCAAGCAAAAGCGAATAAATCCAGGAAATTTAATTTTTTATATGTAATAACAGATTGCATTAGTAAAGCAATTGATGGAAAAATAATTTGGAAAAGAGTGGAAAAGTGAAAAAAATTTGAATGGTCCCGAAAACTGCTATGCATAGACGAAGGTGAAAATAACGAGGAAAATTTTTCAGGAAGAAGATAATATTAGGAATCAATGCGACTGCTTGGAAGAGCAATACGCACTTCATATTTTGTTTTTTTGTCAGTGTGTTGCTTAATTTTTTAATCCACCAAGTGCATTATGTTTTAATATATTTTTTTTTAATAGCTAAGTAAAGCTTTTGAAACGTTTATTTGCTTCTTTTTTAATATTTTGTTTTTTGGATATCAAAATGTTGGTTTTTACATACTAAAAAGATATTATTATCCATAATGTTGTAAGTACCTACAGATCGTTAAATATTTTTTTGTTTTTTTTCTTTTATTTTTTTCTTATGGGAAACAAAGCTTTCTCTTTTGTTCAAAACAATGTTTTTTATTACTGGTAAAGGTTTAAATTTTGTGCAAAATTAAGTAAATCCAATAGTTTTGAGCAAAAGCGAATAAGTCCATTTTTGGATTTGTTATATTTCAAAAAATAATAATTTTTCAAAATTATATTTAAGAAGAATGTATTACTAATGACGTCTCCAATAGTATGTACTGCCAAAAACAAAGAAAAAGATAGTACTTTTAGCGTTACTAAAAATTCAGCCTTTTCTCAAAATCACGTATGGTTTTGCTCGAAGGTCGAAAATCCCTTATGTAATGGCCCGTTTTCACGCTCATGCAATTTGCGCCAATTGACTTGTGCATGCCCAATTTGCGCAAGTAAACTGTTGCATGAAAACCAAAATCGTTTTCTTGCACAAGCTAAAAAGCCTGACTTGAGTGAATCTAGCGCGATATTTTGCATGTGGTTGGCGCAAATGCATGAGCGTATAAACGACACTCCAACTTTTTAAACACAGTTTTCGATCGCGCGCATGTACTTGGACGCCGTTTTCTTGTTTTCACAGGTTTCCGCCGGGTTTAAAATTTCGGTATTGTTTTATTGTTTTTGCTCTGTGTTTTCGCTGGGGTTTGTGGATATGTTGGGTAAATTTATGATGTCAACTAAAGAGAGAGAGTTTATGGGGGAGTTTATTGAGCTTTATAAATCGTTTCCATGTCTTTGGAAAGTAAAATCAAAAGAATACAGTGATAGAAATGCAAAATCACAGGCATAAGAAATTCTTGTTGAAAAAATGCAAACGGTTGATAGAAAGGCAACCAGGGATACGGTAGTTAAGAAAATGAATTCAATGAGAACCGCATATAGAAAAGAACTTATAGAAGAAATATAGAAGAAAAAGGTTCTTGAATCTGAGAGGTCCGGTGCCGGAACAGAAGAAATATATGTTCCACATTTATGGTACTACGAGTTATTGAGCTTCCTACAGAACCAGGAAACTCCAAGAGGCACTTTATCAAATATGGACGAATAAATAAAACTCAGGTAAAAACACATTCGTTTATTAACTTTTTTAACCGTTTTTTTTTAAGAACATTTACAATTTATTGTTAGTTATAGTATACTCGTATAAGTATATAGGGCTGCCGTATTTACCTATATATTATGTACTTATACCTATACCTAGTTAATTTGCGGTATTATTTTGATTATATATCATTTTATGTTGCCACGATACACTACCATAACTACTATTAAAATAGTTTTTAAAATTCGCAATCAAAAATATGATGACGTTTTGCAGCGCCTTCAAATATTGATGATAAGTTCAATCATATTGGATTGGCATGGGCATCAAAATTAAAAGAACTTTCTCATGAGCAACGCCTTCACGCTGAGAAATTAATTAATGATGTTTTTTATGAGGCTCAGTTAGGAACTCTAAATCGCCACTGTGCCATAAATACACAACTGCAACAACAATCACAGGTGTCAAGACAATATTTTCACCAAATGCAACCTGCATCATCATATCAGCCACCTTTACCAGTGACATGGCATCATCAGCAACAAATTCCACAACCAGTGTCTCATCAGAATCAAACGTCTTATCAACTAGATTATCATCAAAATCAAATTTCTCCACACCCACAAACAGGATTTAATTATCGTCAGCAACCTAAAGCTCCAAGAAATTCTGAATTACCTCCTCCTGAACAAGACGAAGACAGTGAATCCCAAACTGCTGCACAATTTTTAGCGAATTTTACTAATTCTAGCGTACAATAGATATAATAATTTACATACCTTTAAATATTCTTGTTTTAATACTGTGTAAATGGCATCGCACGTCTCAGGAATTATCTTGCTGGGGGCGGATTTAGAAATACACGTAGAAAACTTGAGATCCTCATAGATTCTACCAGTTGCCAAAAACCTTAAAGTCGCCGTTAATTTTTCATGTGGCGTGATAGAACTTTTCATAACAGTATCAGTTTTTTGTATTATTGGTGTAACTAAATGTAATAAATTTCGATAAGTCGTCTCGTCCATGCGCAGGTAATTGCGAAAATCGTCTGGCTGATTAACTAATTCTCGAATTAAATTAATATGAGAGTAAGTTGCTCTCTTTTCAATCCAAGATTTATTTGGTCTCCGCTTTTTTAGCTCTCAACTCTCAACTTCTTGATTATTAAAACGGCAGCTACTGCAAGTACTTCGTCTTCCCGATTCATAGCTTTACTTTATTTTTATGTTTTTATGCTTACAAACTCACACCCTAATCACTGGTTACTACACATCACAACTGTTGTAACTACTTGTGCAATTTAAAATGAACGAAAATGAATACACCAAAGTTTTATTTGCGCAAATTTGCATGTGCAAATCTAGTTTGCGCAAGTGGCATGAACGTGAAAACGGACCTTAATGCATACGTCAAAATTCAAAATATAAACAAAACCTCTTTTTTTTTGAAAACTATATATTTGTGTTTTGTGTTGAAAACCCAAACGTTGAACTTAATTAAATTCCAGGTTTCAGGAACAGGAACGTATATGGGGTTACATAAAGTTGATTAATAAAAACGTAATATGTTAGGTTTTACAAGGATACAGGTTGTAAAAAAATGCAATATTTTAAACTTAACTTTTTACCTTAAAGCAACTCATCAAAAGCTTCACACCAAAAGTAAAGCCACATGGAGCATACCAACTTCAATAGATTTTGATGAACAGTATTTATGCAATCCAGATAACCTCTCTGCTATCAAACATAATATTGAAAACCGCAAAGGAATTGGAAATATTGCTTTGGTTCAAGAATTATATTCAAAAATAAAGTTAAAAGATTCCAGTGATAAAACTTTTGAGAGCCTAAAGCAGGAGTTTCAACATGAGTGCGCATTAATTCCTAATAAAACTCATCCAGATGTAATGGCTTATGGTGATAATCCAAAAGTTCTAAAATATATAGGTGAAAAACCAAAATTTGACTTCAAACATAAGGATTTCCATGATATTGCAAAACGGCTTAACTTAATGAGAAATGAACACCTAGGTAATTTGTCTGGCAACAAAAGTTATTATTTGTTAGGAGAGATGGCTGAGTTGGAACAAGCACTTATAAAGTACTTTGTTAAAAATCTGTTAAAAAATAAATTTGATTTGATTTCTGTTCCTGATATTCTTCCTAGGAATGTAGTTGAAAGTTGTGGTTTAAATACCAGAGGAGATAGAACACTAGTAAGTTTTTGATTTATTTTTCCTACACCTTTAAAATGTATCTAGGAGTGTCACACTTCGGTGTATTAAGTATTAGATACATCAATATAGTTCCTTAAATAAACTGACTATTGCTATAAATAAATTTAAATAAATAAGTCAATTTAGGAAATATCTCTTTACATGTGCAATTATTAAGAAGATTGCATATAACAATGTTTTGTTCTTTGTCAAATAGACAATACTACATTTATTATTGGAGGTATTACCACAGTTATCCAGAGAATGTATGAATGGCACTGCAAATCTATTGATCAGATCTATGAGTAAGTAGTATTCCACTGCAAATTTCAACAATTTTCTGTGGTTGAATGCACAACAGATCCCATAGAGTGATGTTGTATGGGGGAACTGGCTCTTCAAAGTGCTCAGTCATTTAGTTATCGTAAGCTTTTTCAACTTAATAAAATACACAGTAGTTTAAATGTAGGTACAATAGTAGAATACACAAATTTTTTCATAGATTTAGCATTCTCTAATATCTGTGAGGTACCCAATAATGTAGTATCATTTTGGCTTTGAATGTGTGTTTCTTGTGCCGAGGGAACAAGGTTCAACAACTTTATATACCATGAGTATTACTATGCTTTTAGAAAATGAAAACTATAGAGAAATTAACTTCCTGGCATGAGTTTTAAGAAATGAATGATTTGAATCTAGCTACCAATATATTTTATAAAATATTTGCCACATGTTTGGCCTACATCGTTTAGTTTTAGAATTGAGAAAAAACTGCACAAAAAGAAAGCACATTTTGTATATATGCAGGATTGCACATATGCAAATTATAAAAAATTCTCAGATCTGTGGGCAGAATGTAAAATTCTTTCAAATGTGTGTTTTTTATACTATATCAGGGGTTTTGATACAATGTTGTATCAAAAATCCTTTTGGAAAGATGTATATCAATAACAGGAGATCAGGCCATACTCTGCCAAATACATATTATTATAATAATAAGTCACCTTCTGTTAGTCGGGATATTGCTGATTTTTTTGAATGTAATATATGAGAGTCAACATTTTTTTGGCTTCAACAGGCTTTTGTCAAAAGAAATTTACTCTTACGAATTTGATTACCTACCAATCAGATATTCTGAAGATCATAGAAGGGCATGAATATGTAAACTCTATCTATACAGACTTTTCCTAGGCATTCAATCAGGTTTACCTTGCTATCTTATTGGGGAAGTTGGTGGAACTGGGCTCTCATGCAGGTAGTGTTGTTGTTTTCCAGTTTAGTGTTTGGTCCTATGCAGTATATTAAGATTGGTGGTTTCTTGTCTGATATCATATAGTTATCAATTTAGGTATTCCTTAAGGTGAACACTGTTGTTCCCCTTTACTGTTCATTTTATTTGGAAATGATATTACTTATTATTTTGAGAACAATAAATGTCTTAAATTTGATGATGATTTAAAGTTTTGGAGATCTATCATGAGTCCATCAAACCAGGAATTCCTGCAACAAAATATTGATAGATTGTGTGTTTAGTCTGTGAAAAATGAGCTGAATCTTAACTTAAAAAAGTGCTTATTTATTAGTTTTATTCGCAAAGTGAATATGTTTTCATCTTTCTATTCTATTAAAGGTACAGCCATTCAGTGTGCCATTATTATTAAGGATCAGGGTGTCCTTTTAGATAGTAGGTTAACCTTTGTTGACCACATACTACTATATTTCAGATAACTTTATACTACTTTATTTCAGATAATTTATAGACAGTTTACAATATTAACTGTAAAATACTATAATCAAACTAAATAACACATTATAATTTAAGTCTTTTAAACAAATTCTTGCACCTAGATTACAAGCAATTTGTATGTGCAAAATCCAAGGAGGTTAAATTAGTTTCTAAAATATAATGGACTAAAATAATTTATTTTACAACCTGTATGTACTAAAATAAACAGTGTTAACGGAACATTATCCAATAGGACAGAATCTGAGAATTACATTAGTTTAAGATATGTTTTGTAATTGTTGTAAATAATTGGCTTGCATTTTTTGCTGAATGTATCATATTTAGCGATATTTCTTACGTCAATTGGCAAGGAATTGTATAGTCTCAAAGTCTGTTTGGATACTTGTTCAGTTTGGTATGTCAAATCAAGTTTTTTTTTGTAAGTCCTTGTTTCCGTATAGAAAAAGACAAATGTTATAAAAGTATAGCATTTCGATCTTAGATTTGATAGAATCAACAAGTCTAAATATTGTGTGACTTGTGCTAACACCTATTTGAAACCCAAATTGATTATTATTTAAAAGTTTGTTTGTAATAAAGAAATTAGATTGTCTGTCATTAAGAACATTTCTCAAACAGTTTGGCAAAAGTATTAATCAGGCTTAATGGTCAACAGTTGCCAATATCAGTTTTATTTCCAGATTTATAGATTGGGACCACTAATTACCACCAATTATTTGAAGTCATTTGAAGCAGTTCCCTGCAGAAAGATTGAGTGTATGATGTGTACAAGCGGATTAGTAATGTAAAAGTAATAATGTTTTACAAGTTTAGTACTAATTTTGTCAAACCCCGGGGAACAATTCCCTTTTAGTGACGCTATAATATATGTAAAATTAGTTGGTTTTTATGAACTGGATTTAGAAACATGCTCTGAGACGCGCCCATTTTTGGAGCCACTGTTATTAGTAGGTGCTGTTCTATCTTTATAAAATAATCATTACAATAGTTTGCCATATGTTTTGTAGTTTTAAATGGTTTATTATTATCACCTAATATGTTAATATCACTGTTTTTATTTTTATTTGTGTTGGTGGCTTCGTTGATTATGTTATATATTTTTATGTTATTTTTGTTACAATTTAGTGTTTCCCGATAATATCTGGGTTTGGCTTCATATATAATCCTTTTTAGATTATTCTTATTTGCCTTGTATGTCTGAATAAGTAGATTATTATTCTTATTTTTTAATTAATTTTTCTTCATTTGGTCATGGCGTTTTATAGAAGTAATAATAGCATTAGTAATCCAAGGTTTGATTTTACCATATTTTTTAATCTTTACCACTTTGTTGTTGTACAATTCTCAAATATTTCAATAAAAGTGTAAAAAAATAAGTTCCACACTGTTTTTTCCTCATTATTTGTCAAAACAGAAATCCAAGACTTTTGACTGATTGGATTTTCAAATTAAATGGTCAAAATTTAAAATAGTTTTTTCTAAGGGGGCTTTTCTTGCAGATTTGTAGATACGAAAAAATTATCTGTTGTATTATTATTAATAAATGCAGAAAATAAGTTAGTTGCCTGCCTAAAGTAATTGCCTTTGTTTAAGTTTTGTTTTAACAAAAATATGGTCTATGCATGAATAAAAATAAAAAGGCTACTACTTTGAGTCTATAGACGATTTATATCTTTGCAGAAAATATTTATACATAGGACAATCAGGAGAAAATGCTTCATGCCCAACATTTTGATTTAAATTGCACTTCTCGTTTGCTCGAGAGTAGTTGCAACATTTTAAACACTTTGACAAGTCTCAGATTTCTGCTCTAAACTACAGTATGTACAGGAAAGGTTATTCTTACAGTCTATTTCTTTATGATCATATACAAAGCATTTCTTACATCTAGAATATACGACAATATACGAGTATCTTCGTATATTGTTGGACAGCGTTCCCATGCGAGATACACCCTTCCGCATGCCATTAGTTTTCCGAACAGGTCCCCAGAGCATTCGTCAAAAACAATAGATTTGTTGTTTTTTTTTGCCTTAGTAAATCTTATATTAAGATCATGGTCATCTTGGATAAACTGGTTTTGTTGTTTCAAACAGTTTGTGATGTCATCTATGTTCATATTTTTTGTTGTCATAATTTAAACGTCATACAGTTGATTATTACAACCCCGTTCCTTGAAGTTTTAACCGATTTAATACTAACATTCAACTCGTTCGGCTTAATTTTTGATTAAATTAATTTCTAATTGAGATTTGGCTTAGTGGCTTCCGCGTTTTACATATTTTTCAGCTTAGTAAGCACTGGAGAGACATTCTTAGGAGTATGAGGCCGTATTGGCGGTTTTGGCAGACCAGAAGTGGAGACAACACTTGCATAAGATTTAGTGCTTTCTAACTTCTTTATTTGTTTTTGTAGCATATCAATTATCGTTTGTCATTCAGACATTCTATGAAATCATTTTCTCTACAGTGTTTTAGTTGTCGTTCTGCCCAGAGGCATGAATCTTACTTCAGATGTGGTTAATTCAGAGCACTTTCTCCACAATAATATGTTTTGTAAGAATCACAGGCAAAAACATAAATTTTGTCCTTCTTGTTTTGTTTTTGTTTGCACTTTATGCAGGTATCATCCTGTTTACTTCTCTTCATGCGTAAGAAAAATGCTCTACGCGAATTGATAAAAGCGCCTGCCACCCAATTTGCCGAAATGCCTACACGTTTTTAAGAAAGGTGTGCCAATATTTATACACAAGACACTCACTAACTATTCACTTCCACATCAACATGAGTGCTAACTAAATTCATTAAGATCTTTTTCATAAATTAATTTGTAGAAAAACTTAGTTTTTTAGCAAAAATTGCGGATAAATGTAAACAATAATACCAGCAATGTTATCGAAGCGTTTTAACTGAATTCCATTCCATATCTGTAATAAGCTCAAAGATATTGGGGTTTGTTCTTAGAAATTGTCGGTATTTTCTGTGAGGACTACATGATTGCTCTACTGCGCATTTTGCAAATGCATTGTGCACATTTTCTAAATCACACAGGTTCCTTAGTGAGTGTTCAACATACATTCCTTAGAGTATGTGCTTTTAAGGAGGGCATTAGAATGGAGATCCATGATTACAGTTTGATGAAACAGTAATTAAACTTGTTGTAATTAAAGTTGTATTTATGTTTAAACTCGTGAATAGCATGTTGGACTCCTTTTAAATTCAATTGGTTTTAATATATTGTACATACGGCCAAGCTACCAGCCAATATTCTATATTTTATAGAATTTTACCCCAATAAATAATCTTAAGATTGATGTATTTAATATTTCTTTAAATCAGTTAAGAAGTTACCTTTCTCATGATAATTTAGATTATATATTTGTTATTATCAATAATTTAATTAGTGGTATTTGTAATGCTTATGTACTCGGCTGCCACCACTAGGATTGCTATTTTTTGATTTCTCGTTGTTATATCCTTTATTTTTTGTTATTTTCTTTTTTAGATTTTTATTTAGTTTTAAATCAAACCTTTAATTTTGTTTTTTGTAACAGCTAATGAGGTTTTCCTATACTTAAGAAATAAATAAAAGAAATAAATTCATTCACAGATTTAGACACGAGTTAATCATATTTTAAGTAGTCAGAGATTTTTTTGTAATTCTGCTTTAACGTAATTTTTAGTGTAAAAAATATACTTTTAAATGTATGAAATAGTTTCTTAATTTCTTTAATATTAAACACATTGGTCAATTTAACTACTACTAATTATCAGTAGTCAACTAAATTGCAGCTATTAATTTTACACATAAATACTGGTATTTTATTTTTAGCAGCTGATCATGACTCTAGTCTTATTTTAGAAGTTTACTCTAACTCTTAACCTAACAAAATAAACCATTAAACCTGATATAAACTGAAGTACAAAACTTAATAAAGAAATATATATGTATCTATAATATAACAATGATTTTATATGAAAAAAAAAACAAACAAATATGGTAAGAAAATAAAATGGAGCAAAAGAAAATCATAATTTAAATAACCACATTTGTTGCAAGATAACAGCAGAGAGAAAATCAACATCGTTCGCATTATGATCATCTTTTCAAACTGTTCACCTCAAATAAACTCATATAATAATCTTTAAACTGTAACATTAAAATTGGGAAATTAGGTCTAAGACTATTACAAATTGTTATAGCATTATATGAGGAACTTCTTGTTCATTAATGATGACTTGGTGTTAGCTCGTTGTGAAGCTCAGTGTCTTATATTTCTATCCTGTATTGCATTTGTTGGAATAAATTTTTCATGTATAAAAGAGGGAATGTATAAATGTTAGAAAGTGAAATTTAAATAAAAATTGCATCTTTAGCCACTGATATTGGTAAAAATATGTATGGAAACATGATCAAATTTTCTTAAATTACAAACAAAATAACATTTTTACACGTACTTGTTGAGTACGATGCCAGTTTATGACCTAAAAGAAGATAAAACTAGATCGGTACATAACATTGTAACTTGGCCATCAAAAAATCATGATAAAGGACATCAAATGCTTTAGAATAATCCAAGGCAACCATGAAGACCACATAGTTTATATCAAGAACCCTTATTATGTTATTACTGATGTTTAATAAAGCAATGGCAGTACTGTGTATCTCCAGATATGCCAGACTGTCAAGTTGGCAAGATGTTATTTATAAATGTTTGTAATACGATCAACAATTTTTGGTAGACAAAGTTGTAGCATTTGCAATCAAATGTCATCACTGCTGGAAGCATGTGATCAAATTTAATATTTGTGATTATTTTATTAAAATATCCTTACTAATAATTAAGCTTTTTTTAGATAACGCAGGCCTTGCCAAAAATGCTTAGAGAGTTTATTCTTTTCCAAGTATGCTACTTTTATGATTACTGGAAAATTGTGCATTTTTCTGAAATTCTTCCAATGTATCTCTAAATTATGGGTAAGCTAGGGAGATGCTTCCTCTCAAAATTACAGTTTTGACTTTCAAAGTTATGGAACAGAAAAATAAATTAGGAAGCTAACCTAAACAAAGTTCACTTTTTTTTCTAACGAAAAAAGTCAGCACGTGAACAAAAACTTACTTCATATTCCTATCCATTTCTCTGGCCTATTAAATGCTATTAAAATGTTTAAGTCCAAGTACCTATTTTTTAAAGAATTTATTATTAGATCAGTCATTCTAGTGTGTAAAATTAGAAAAAGTAACTATAAGAAGATCACAAAGCCTGTTTTGCAAAAATGCTTTTTATTTATTTTAGGTATATACCTTAGATCCAGACGTACATGGCCCTGATCTTTGTCTTTCTGGGACATCAGAAATAGCCCTAGCGGGATATTTGGGGAGTGAGACGATTGACCAGAAATATTTACCTTTAAAACTGTGCGCTGTAAGTAGATGTTACAGAGCAGAAAGTTCATCTGTTTTGGAAGAAAGAGGTATATTTAGGTGAGTTTGACACAATAATCAAAACACTCTAAAACCCGGCTAATTAAACTAAAAAACGAAAAAGAGAAGAATTGAACAAAAATTGAAATAAAAAAAGCTTTACATAGTATTTAATCAGATACTGATCTATTGCTGTTTTAATACTTTTAAGTATTAATCAAAATTATAAATCTGAATAGAACCTAGAAACATATCATCCATTCTTTCTTCAAGAGACCACACAAAAAACAAATAGGATGCAATTTACTTTTTAGGGTTTATCAAAATAATTAGCATACATTATCAATCATAAAAACTGTACATTAACATATTTAATGAATACTGACTAATCGAATATGTTTTATTTAAAAGATTTTTCCATTTAATTAAGATATAAACATTGGATTGAAGCTTAGAACGAACTTCAAAAAATTTATTTTTATTTGGTAAAAGACCTTGACCTACAAGCAAGTAAATAATTTGCAAATTTTTTCTGTATCCAAAATTAGAGATAACTAGTTTCAGAAAGTAGCCACAGCGGCGCTGTTGGTCAGAAGTGTACATCACTCTGATTGGCTCGACCCATTTTTTCGCAGTTCATAGTATTATTGTTAGCAAAAAAGTAATATTAATTAAAGGATAGAATACTGCCACGTGCAGAGTGCCAATCAGAACGAGGTACATTTCTGACCAACAGCCCTGGTGGCTTTGAAACCTGGCCAAGCCAATTATCGTTCAATTTTGCGTACACGTCACTTCATAGTTCCACTCTCGTTGACAATAACATACCAGATGCTACCAAATTTTAGGGTTCACGAATTTACTAAAGTAGAGATGTTTATTGCTGCGAAGCCAGATCAGTCAGATGAAGTTCTTGAGAATATTAGATCTTATCAAGAAGATTTTTTTAAGCAACTGGATATTCATTTTCAAGTACTAGATATGCCACCACATGATCTGGGGGCTCAGGCATACAGGAAATATGATATAGAAGCTTGGATGCCAGGTCGTGATATGTATGGTAAGTATATGAGCACATAAACCATTGAAAACAATCTTAGTTGTAGGTAATGTTGTTAATTATCATAGGACATTTATCGACGACACCTAACATCAAAATCTTATGTTGTATATAACTAATTAGTTGTACTACTTTTTCTTTAAACCTTTTGATGCAAAGAAAAAATATATAAAAATCTCAACTATTAAAAAAAACCTTAAAAAACGTCAATATCTGAATATTTGCTAATTGAAGAAATATTATTTTTAAGTTTTATGAGCTAAACTTAACTTGCTTTCACGAATTTGTTTACATATACAAGTTTTAATTTTTAGGGGAAATTTCAAGTTGCTCAAACTGTATTGACTTTCAGTCCAGAAGACTTAATATAAAATATAAAGCAGAGGAAGGCTCAACTCGTTATGTCCATACATTAAATGGGACAGCTTGTGCAATCCCAAGATTGCTAATAGCACTTACTGAGACGCATCAACAATCCAATGGAACCGTAAATATCCCAACTGTACTTCAGCCCTTTATGCGAGGTAAAACCTCCATAGCTAGACAAAAGAAAATACCAGATTTAAAATTAATTAAGAATAAAAAATCATAAATGCTATTTAGTTGAAGTTTTGATAAAGCCCTAAACCTTACTTCCCCTTACATAAATTCAAAGGCAGCTTACAATTTGTTAATTATTGAGTCATGGGATGCGATAGACCACACGTTTAGTTATATACAAACCATGCGGCCTGCAGGTCATCACCTGATAGTCCTAGAACTACAGGCCGCCTCATTATTTGCCATACATCCACAGTCCGTCGCAAAAGTTTTATAGTTCTTGCTTGTAGTGGGTTTGACAAAAAAACAATAAACCAGTGGTGAAAGAAAAAAGAAACTTTTTTATTTTTGACTTGAATTTTGTTACTTTTGACTTTGCTATTAACTAATGAACGCGGAAAACATGAAACTTCTGAACCGATTGAAAGATTCCAGCATCGCAGATTTTAAAAATTATCTTAGCATGGACGAAGCTTCCTTCAGAAAATTATTAACCTTAGTTAAACCCCACATAAAACGACAGAATACAGTAATGAGAAAAACCATTAGTGCTGAAGAAAGGTTAATAGTGACCTTGCGGTATCTGGCAACTGGACGTACATTTGAGGATTTGAAATTTTCTGCCAATATTTCTCCCCAAGCACTAGGAAAAATTATTCCAGAAACCTGCGAATAGATTTACAAGGTGTTAAAAAATGAATATATGAAGGTAAGTTCAAAAGATTTTGGAACAGTGCATATTTTAGAAAGGAATAGAAAAGTAAAAGGAGATTGAAAGCGGCAAAATTTTAAGAAGCGTACATTTACATAGTACCTATTATCTATTTTTTAATCTAAATACCTCGCTATTATACTTATTAAAAATTATGTATTTTATGCTAGCATTCCAAAATTTTCGCTTTTCTCGTAATTTGAAGTAATTTTTTTATGTTTTAGTAACATTTCAAAATAATATTTCAACTATTTTATTGAAAAATAAAATCATTGAAGTTTTGAAAATTTATCGATTAAAAACGAATAATTCAGTTAAAGATCCTCTACGTTCCCACATGTTGCTTTCCTCCATTGTTCCAGGGGTAGTTTTATCAAGATGTCATTATATAGTTTATATTTGTGTCGAGTTTTTTTCCTTTTGCATTTGTGTTTCAGGAATAATTGCTGAGGGTCGTAAAAGAGTGAAATTTTGTTGCTAATAGTTGATGTGTGTTGCGAAGAAGCGAAAGTTTGTTGTTGCTGATTTGTTAATTAATATGGGTTAGAAAGAAGAAGAAGTAAAAAGTTGTGGCTGTTGATTATATTCAAGTTGCATTGGCAACATAGTATTATAATGAGATGCAACACTGTGCCTTATTTATCCTTATATGAGATTTCTCGCATAATTTTTTTTGAACACCAAGGAAGAGAAGGCGGTAAAGTAATAATTCAGCATTATGTTTTCTGGTCGCTATCCATCGGCGCAGCTTGTGGGTCACATTTTTTTTCCAATACTGTCACATTCATCATTTTCTCTTGTTGATGGACGTGAATACGTTGATGATTGATGCGGTGTTTGTGGTGGTGATAGCTGGTATATTTCAGATGGTGCTTGCAACGAATCTTCATTAAGCGGTGAAAATTAAGTATCATGTTGGGTGACATCATCATCTCAACCTGAAAGAACAAAATGCAAAATTTATTTTATAATTTTTTTTTTAGTTTCTAAAAACATCAGAGGAGTGGCAAGAAATAGCTTGTAATGTTGAAACCAGATGGAACTTTCCTAGTTGTGGAGGATCTATTATGATGGTAAACATCTGCGAATTGTTAAACCAGCCAAGAGCGGATCATATTTTTTTAATTACAAAGGCTATCACAGTGTAGTTCTCATGGCCCTTATTAATGCTGATTACGAATTCATATATGTTAACGTAGGCTGTAATGGGCGAGTTTCTGATGGAGGGGTCTTAGAATATACAACATTTTACGATAAACTTATAGAAAAAAAGGTAAATTTGCCTTCTAATGACGTAACAAAGCATAATAAATATTTTAAATCCTTTTCCAGGAAACAATTTAACAAAAGAAGAATCTATTTCTAATTATAAACTTAGCCGAGTGCGCCGCACAGTTGAGAACGCGTTCGGGATATTAGCTAATTGCTTTCGAGTACTCCATACTGCACTTAATATGCAATCTAAAAAAATTGACAAAATGTACTAGCAGCTTGCGCTTTGTATAATTTTTTGAGACGTTCTAAAACTTCATATATAACGAGAAATGATGTTTAAACCGAAATTATTGACACAGGGAATATAATCAGAAGAGACTGGAGACGTTGATTGAATATTTGGGAAGATACGCAACCTTATGGGCTAAAGCGTGACCGCAAATATGCGTGAAAAATAGATGGCATTTTTCTCCAGTATGCGCGAAAATAATTTCGTCCGTCGCTTCTCATTAGTAATCGGCCGATCATCCCTGTGTCGTGTGGGAGAGTTTTTGCACAGGTTCGTGTTTGCCGTATTGCAATTTGGTAGTTGTTAAAGAATTTTCTTGGATATTAAAAACACAAATAGATAGATATATGTAAATGTGTTTAGTTTGTGAGACAATGGCTCCTTTAGGCAAAATTAATCAGTGTGCGTATCGTGGGTGCAATAATGTAAGAAAATGTAAAAACAATGTTCTCAGTTTTTTAAAATTTCCGATTTTAAAACCAGTGTTGCTTAACCAGTGGATAGAAAATATAGGCAATGCGGAAGCATATGTTATGGATGAAAATTTATTAAAAAACAAAGTGGTTTGCGAGAAACATTTTGACAAAATATATATTGCAGTAAGTAATAAGCGAAAAAGACTTTTAAAATCAGCTGTACCAATTTCATGGAAAGGTATTACTTTTGATATTTTATTTTGCAGCATAGTCCAAAAAATGGTAAGGGTTTGGTACATTTTTCCAAATTTGCTTTTGTTTGCAATAAAATCTTAATAAGACTTGAATTACTTGAATTTTAAGGAGATATATTTTCTTTAAAAATTGGTAAAATTGGTAACACTTCATCTATTCTGGTCTTCGAATAGATCAAGTATATGTCAACGAGTAAGCATATATGAGAATGGTCAACCGTAAACCATATGTTTCTAAATAAAGGAAGTTAAAATTTTCTTTTAAACTTTAGTGTTTTTAATATGATGATATTCTTTAGCAATTGTCCAAAAATAATTCTACACCTGTTATTTCTAGTGATATAGAACAAATTTAACTTTAACTGGCTGGTTGTAATATAATGATACAACTTAATAAACTTTTTTCCATTTAAGAAATTTATTCCTAGTTAAAATATAAAATTACGTCCTCCTGTATATCTAAATTCACGTGTTTTTTTTTAGGTTGTTAAGTAAATTTAAGTTTTTTTTTTAGAAGTTATTAAGGATGGTTCGTTTTGAAATGAAAGCACTGTATAGCTAACTTTTTCGAATGACCCCTTAATATTTTAAAAGATGGATAAATTGTTTTATATTTCAGATAAACAATTAAAAACTTATTCTCGTAAGAGGCTTCACGAAGATGAGATTGTCGGTAACCAACATGAAAAAGTTAAACTTGTACGTCACAGTCCCAGTCCTCAAAGCACACAGACAGTTCCAAAGTTCACTGTAGATTATCCAGATACCCCATCTTCCACAAAATCTAATATTAAAAAAAAAATCAGTGTTAAGTTAACTTCATTAAAAAAAACTTTAAAGCTCAAGAAAATAAATATTTACGCCTTAAAAAGAAAGCAAATCTAGTGTCTAAAAACTTTTTGGCAAATTTACTTAAAGGAAAAAGTACAGCTGTAAAAACACTAATTAATATGCAGTTATCTCCAACGAGGAAAAAAGTTTGGACGACCAATGAGCGACATTTGACACTTTCTCTTTATTATAAGTCGCCTGGATGTTACAAGTTTTTAAGAGAAAAATTGTTGTTTTTTTTTGCCATCGGTTCGTACGATTCAGTCATGGCTTCGAGTTATAAATTTAAAAACTGGTCTGAAAAATGTCTTGACAAAAAAATTGAAAATAAAGGTCGAAACCATGTCTAGAAGAGAACGAACATGTGTAGTCCTTTTTGATGAAATTCATTTAGAGCCTAAGTTACAATATAATAAATATTATGATTTTATTGAAGGATACGAGGATTTGGGATTTCTTGGGCGAGGTTGCCAATTCCGCGTTAGTTTTTTTTGTTAGAGGCGTGTTTGAGAATTGGAAAGTTCCGCTTTGCTACTTTACTTCAAATGGGACAATAAAACAGAATATGCTGGCACAAATAATACCATATGTTATTCGGGGTATACAAAATGTACAACTTTTCCCAGTCGCTCTAGTTTGTGATCAGGGCACCAACAATAGGAGTGCGTTTAAAATTTTAGGCGCAACAGAAAGAAATCCCATTATTACCATTAACAATTCTAATGTGTTTACCTTATTTGATCTTCCTCACTTACTAAAAAGCTTAAGAAATAGTTTTATGAATCCAAAGTTAGAATTTCGAATAAATTTCTGTATCTTGGCAAGACGTTGTTAAAACGTACTTATTAGATAAAGAAAGCAAAACCACAAGAGCATTACCGAAAATTACAGATATCCACATAAATCCAAATACTTGGCAAAAAATGAGGGTTAAACTGGCTGCCCAGGTTTTCTCAAATTCATTTGCAGTTGCAATAAAAACATTATTCTACTTGCATGCAATTGACAGTGATACTGCCGAAAATACTGCAAACTTTTTAAACAACATTAACACCATATTTGACTCTCTCAATAGTAGAACTTTATTTGATTCAAATCCTGATAGACGACCCATATCTGCTCAACACCCCACGTCGTTAAATAACTTAAAATTTGGTCTGAAATATTTTAGCTCAATTGAAGTATATGAAAATAATAAGATTTTGGTAAGTCATTTATTATTTGTTAATAAAATTTAAGTTGTAAGAGGTAGCACCTTCCAATACATTACTTGACCACCACATTTATCTAGTTATTTATGCGAGATCACAGCGCATTTAAATATCGGCAATAACAAAATAAATAAAAGCGCTGTTATCATCATCGCCCTTGCCTTAAAAAAATAACGAAACGGCCGGGCGCCCAAAGATTCCCGCGTCGTTAAACTGCAAATGGTCAATATAGCGCCGACAAAGAAAAACAAAGTTGATGATGGCTCTTTAAAGACAGAACGTCGTATTTTAAATTTAAAGGTGTCATCGTATAGGCGAGAAAAAGTGGGCACAATAATTTATTCATTTAATAAATACTTTTGTCATATATTTTGAAATAACGCTAGAAAAAAAGAAAATGATTTTGCCAAATTTCAGTTTTTTGCAAAATTTAGGAAGTATTTAGATTTTACTATAAAAGGACACTATATTGCTCAACTTTCCTCTAATTATACCACCTCTATTGACGTCCTGTATAACCGTGATGCGGGGTCTTTAAACAAAATGTGTTTTTTTTGTTACTAGGTATCTTTTTATAGTTTTAAGTATAGTTGTAACAACTGGTAATTGAGAATTTTCCTGTGTCGCTTAAAACTTAAAATGTGGCCTATTTTCTATTTCTATTAACATCCTCATTCACAATCCCTTACTTTACAGATCTCACTACGCTGCACAATTTTTCAGATATTGAATCACATGACAAAATGGGTTACTTTTTACAAAAAAATATTGATCAAGAAGTTATATTACCATCGGTATTAAGTCTTATGAATTATTTCAATTATTCTTTATAATATTTACGTGAAACCTACTTATTTCTTAAAATGTGTTCCACATATTTTTTGTATATTAGTTTTTAGTTAATTAAGTGCAACGGGCTTTTTATTTAAAAACTTGACCCTCTTGAACACAAAATGGAGGAAAGATAATGTTTGTTGGAATTATAACTTGTATTAAACTTTGTTGGTAATTTTGTAAAAATTTTTATATATATTTTTGTATTAATTTTTGTCTTAAAAACAAATTTTGGTAAGTAATTATTTGTTTATAAAATTTAACTTTTAAGAAATTTCAATATGCCTCCACCCTTAAGTATATCACTTATCACTTGACCACCACATAAACGGCATAAACCTGACTCAAAGAAGCCAAAAGCCAAGTCCACGCAGCTAAAATAAATCGTTCCTAGATTTGACGCTTCGCGGCAGCACCACACGGTGCACGAAACTGAACGGCAATCCGATAGTCGACCGGGTACACTTTTTAACACAGGATTGCGTATCTTCCCAAATATTCAATCAACGCACTAACGTAGAGACTTTTTGCAATCTCTGTAAACTGCAGGTACATACCTGCTGGTCACTTGTACGTCTATGGTGAAATTTGAAGTGACTGCCACATCGTTTACAGTTCGGGACTGCAGTCCGCCTGTACGTGAATGGGTACGTACCATTATGGTCCGCTCTTACCCCTGTATCCACAAAAAACAAATATATAGAGAAATAGTGGTTTCATACAAACTGATCGAAATTCTTCTGACAAATCTGCTAGCGTTCTCTCGCTTGGCAACGGAAACTGTTGTAACTAACTTGACAGTTTGATGTACCTAATTGGACCAATCAAAATGGTAGAAAAGCGTGGCAAACTTAAGGGGGGAAAATTCGATTTTTATTTAATAAGAAACCTCATAATTTCACTATTTAATCACAATATCCAATCAAAAAGATTACTTTTCGATTAGGTGTTGGCATCAGATACTGATTAGGATAAAATAAACAATAGTGACAACATATCACTAATTTCGAAATGGAAATAAAACAATGTTTTTCTTTAATACATTTATTATTTAATTTTGCTTAATGCTTAATTAAAAAATATATATTTAAAATTATATACATAATATACAATATTAGAGATATTATATAAAATTAGAATAAATCTAAAAATGTTTAAAAGTATTTTGTTAGCACTGAACTATGTCAATCCAAATAGATTAAAAAATATTGTGAACATTTTATAAAGTTTATAATTCAGCTAACAGACAATTAAGGTAATATTTTTGTGTAAAATATACATTGCTCACTGAAGGAAATTGAAAAAAATCTTTTATTACTATGTTTATTAAAACCATTTAAAATATACCTACTTTTACCTGAAGGATATTTACAGGAATCATTTTTCTTTTATTGTGGAAAAGAAAATGAGAGGCCAGGCATTTTGTAAAATATATTGATAATAATCAAATTAAAAATTAAATATTTGTAAGGTGTAGCATCTTGATTGAATGAACTGAATTTGATTTTATTATAGACTAAAAGTTGACAATACAAAAAATAACAGTAATGAAAATGAAATCATATTTTCTTACCGGACATCAATTGCTGCAAATCAGTTAAAAACATTACTCTTTTAAAAGATTACTCTCGATATTGAACAAGAACTTTTTAGGAAAGTATTTGATTTGATTGTTGGGATTGTTTTAAGGATGCTAGTTTTCTTCATTCTTAAAACAATCCCAACCCACGCTTCCAGCATACATTGAAATTAAAAACAATCTTAAATGATGTTCTATTAGTCAATGTCAACAACGTCATTTCTGTTAGCTCCTGTCAATTTTGCCAAGCAAGATGGCCGACATACGATTCATTTTCACCATACAAACTTCATACATCTGACTGTATCTATCATCAAATATTTCTCTAGAAAATATACCAACATACAACCAGCAAGTCTTGGTCAAAGCAATTATGTCACAATTCTCTGACAGAAGGTTGGTATAGAAAGTCTCTGTCTTTGTCCTTAGGCCTCGGACATTCTGGTAATACACTTTGCAGGACTTATTATTCGCAGTGTTTTGTATTATTGTATGTTTTGAGGGACTGTCTTCACTGTCTGTGACAAGTTCCTCCGATTCCGAAAAAAATCAGATTTCTTTCTGTAACAACTTTAACACAAATTACTTTAGTAAATAAATTAATCCAGTAGAAATGCGATTTGGTCGCATGGGTGACGTGTTGTGAGTATTCTGTCTTAGGAAAGACGTCTAAACCATTTAAACGCAATAAATCTAAAGTAAGTAACGACCATATATAATAGTAAACAACATATAAATAAATCAAAACTTAAGGGCGCGGTCTATGCGTACGAAGACGAAATATTAACAATTCTCTTAACTTGAGATACCGTGCTAAAATATGGGATACTCTGTTACGTAATTGTAGAGTGGAGCGGATGCAGCTGGTTTTGAATTTTTGTAGCTGGTAAAAATACTATAACATGATTGTTAAAATTTACTTTAGGGTCAAAGAAGATGCTCATATATTTTTGAGTTGTAGACATTACGAGCTATGATTACTCGTAAGCTATGATCTGATTTGTCTCTTAACTGATATATCGTGTTCCTTATGGAAATATATATCCTATTGCTAATAATTACTTCGAGTAGTTTTGAATACGCAAAGACGATACTTATAGATTTATACTTAATAACTTTTGTTTTTCATCACCATTTTTGTATATTGGGATGACGCTACTTCCTTTCCATTTATAGGCATATATATCCATGTGCTTAAGCAAATATCAAATATAAAAGTTAAAAGTAACAATAAAATTAATACAAAACTTAGTAATAAAGAGGTAGATCTTTTGCTGTAGATTTGCTAATTTTTATAGTCTCCCTAAAGAAGCATTACTTGACAGATTATTTGGCATTTACACTCTACAAATCTGCAACTCCAAAGAAAATATAAATAGATAAAAAAAGATAATCTTTTAGGTCTAAGGAATCTGCTAAAATGTCATAAAAAGATTTTTCCTAAAATAATGTTGAGTTGAATAATTATGGAATTACTTTAACATATATTTACAATAAATCGGTCACATTTCATATCGTTAACTTGATACAAAACAGTCGTAATAATGATATTTTGACCTATGGTGCACGACTAAAATTAAATCCATTTGAAAAAATCTTATTTCTCCTTTTAGAAAGAAATAAATTTTTTATAATTATAAATTTATAAATATGATGATTATAGAAGATTCTAATCTTTTGCTAGTATATATTTGGTAATAAAAACAGCGGTAAAATAATTTGATGACCGATGGTTAATATATGCGCATGTAGATTATAATCAGCTAGTTAGACTAACATATTATAGTATTTCGAAAACGCAGACCTCGTTTAAATATGCATAGCAATTAAAAGGTAGTTCGTGACCACACATCAAACTTAAGCGAGTTTTTTTTTAAAGATAAATGTTTTTTTATGAAAGGATCATTTGTTGACTCTTTATCTTTGTTTATGGTTGTTTTATATTTGAGAAATTTTTATTCCTATGCTTAGTTTGGAAGAGATGACCGTTTAGAGAATGTATATCATCAAATTTCCAATTCTGATTAAAAATTTATTTCGGACCGAAAACACAAAAAAGACTATCTATCAGTGTTTTAAGCCTGTTTTGCAAATTTCATCTATAGGAGGAATATGCACAATTGTAGAACGCAAAAATAAATATGTTGTTTCCAGAGTTTTAGTTATATTTCAGGGAGCAATGATATTACTGAATCTTGCCCATCTTGTGTTAGTGCCTAACGCTATGGGTAATTCTTGGTTAATGGTAAGTAGGTTTCGAATTTTCTGACTTTATTCAGTGTATGGTTATGCCCAGTACCTATTACGACTTAAAAGTTACTGCTAGTTCAATAAATCGACAGAACCTCTATTGGTTTCTGAAAATGATGTTTTTTATTCAGGGTCATAATGCTTAGAAAGCAATGACTTGACATTTTGTTTTATGGTGTCATGGACGAGAGAGCACTTTACAAATTCAAGAAATGGAATCAGAGGCCGAAGAAAAACTAATTGCGTTTCGTTAAAATGCTCACGCCACTAAGTAATCGATTCTCCATTTGGCCATTTGTAAATGTACAAAAAATAATTTATCGGAAAATTAAAGCTTTGAATTCTACATGTCTTGTTACCATTTAATACTAACAGCGAATTTTGTAGCTGCTTATATTGTATTCCATAGAGTAAATTAATTATATTTAGAATAGGATATACAGGGTGTTTTCAAAGTTGAGTTATTTATTTGAATACGTAGAACTCGTCAAATATACCAAAAATCACCTATATAAAAGTTGCATAATAAGAGAATTACTTCACATTATTAAAGGGTTAATCGAAAATAATATTCTGGTGTCCACGAAATAAATCACAATAATTTTTAGTGCGCCCTTGAAGTTCTTCCGGAATATTCATTGCTCCATCATGATGCAACAATTCTTTCAAATAGCCCCACAAAAAAATCGCAAATCGTTGAATATAGGAAGCGAGGAGGCCTCAAGAAATAGATCTATTCCACTACTATTTATATATTCGAAAACTCAAAGTAGCGCCACATATTCTGTCTTACATTTAGAGGAATCTAGAGGATTAAGGCATATAATTAAAAAAATTATATGAAATATAAATTGTTAGAACCTTATCGAAAATCTCTGCCTTAGATTATGCACTATAACATTTCTTCCCAATAGCCTTATTGCCGTTCTAAAGTAGGTATCTCGGGAAGTGCATCTCTACATATTAGATGAATATCGGATTCAACTCTAGTAGGCATCCAAGCTATGGAGTTGAGACCATATCATTTTTACCATTTCAGACTTGACCTTGAGACCATTATCGAATTTATATAGATTCTATAGGACACATATAGGTTTCGAGCGAAATGTTGTTGGTACTATGACAAAAAATGCCACAAATGATTGTTCAAAAATCAATTTGTTAATTCTTCTTTAATGTTAACTGACCCTAACTAAAAGACTTTATGAACGCCACGGCACACGTACAGGGTATTCAAAATTTGGTGAAAATATTTTAAGTGCGCATTGTTGGAGTCAAAATAAAACTTTTTTTCCTATAAACATGGATTCCTAAAATGAACTCCCTCAGAGCTACCTCCCACGAAAATTGCTTGAAGGAAATCGGTTATTTGGAACACCTGACTACAGTTGTGCGTAAAATCTTTTAAAAATTTGAAAGTCCCTGTCTTTTTGAGTTGTTATTACATCATTATAATATTTTTCATCATCTGCACCAAGTGTACCATACCAAATAGCCATTTACTTGCTTTGCCTACTATATTAAATAGTCCTCTTTTGACCATATCATTAGGCTCAAGATTTAATAGTTTATCTTGTGTAATATTTATTAAATATTCTGTTCTTAATATTAAACTGTGAGTAAGACCTATTATAAAACTTACAGGGTTTGAAGATTTTCCTGGATTAATTTGATTTTTTAATTTATTAAACTGTATTCGAATATTACTAAGTTGCTGTTTTATTAAAGTTGTATCTATGTAATGCAAGAAACTATGTTTAGTATATATTATTTTAGATGGTCTTAGAGAGATAGGAAGAATAGGATTTTTTATGGTAATTAATTTAAAATCGTCTCTTAAAGTGCTTGGAATATTACAAGCATCAGCGTCAGTGTCTCTTCAAGTGCATTTTTATCCTCCTGTAAAGATTTGTCTTGTTTGGTCTTAGGTCTTCGAGCAAGGTTTTTATGATATGTTCCAGAATTAGTTTTTAATTTTATTGATGTTTGATCCTTTACAACAGTTTTCTTAAATTTAGGTAATGATTTATTACGTAGTTTTGTTCTAATATAAGCGGGTTTAGAAGGTTCAAAATCTGAAGCTTCGTCACGATTAAAGTTTCTTTTGTCTATAATTTATTTTTTTATAGCTTGGTTATTTTGTGCTATATTATCATAAATCTTTTGACAAGTTTCTTTGTGTGTTTGAATATGATCGGATACAATAATGTGATCATTAAGATCAAAAGGGTTGTTATTATTTAGATGCCCTTTAACAATTTCAAAAATAGTAAATTTAGTTACACTATGAATGGAATTATTAAGATTTCTTATCATTTCATCTATATCGCTGGGTTCATTTATAACAGAGAAAGTTTCTAAAGTGTTTATATCAATTTTCCGTTTCTCAATGACTAGATTTCTGAATAGAGCATCAGCGGCTTGATTTTGTTTACCTTTTTGATATTTAATAAAATAATCAAATTCTTTTAGTTTCAATTGCCATCGAACTAAGCGGTTCTTAGGTTCTTTAAGAGAATAAACCCATACTAATGGTTTGTGATCACATAACACCGTGAATTTGTGACCGAATACGTATGTTCGAAAATATTTACAGCCAAAAAATATTACTTATAACTCTTTCTCAATTGTAGAGTAATTTATTTCTGCTGGATTTAGTGTATGAGAGGCATAACTAATGAGGTGTCGATTTCGAGATAATATGGCACCTATTGCAAAATTAGAAGCATCTTAAGTAAGTTCAAATGGTTTTGTGAAATCTGGGTACGCTAATAGAGGTTCTAAGGTTAAAATTGTTTTACATAATTTAAAGTAATCAATAAATTCTTTCTTATGGATTACTCTTTCATTTTTCCTTAAACATTAAGTAAGAGGTTTTGTAATTTTGACAAAGTTTTTAATAAACTTGCGATAATAGCCAAGTAAGGCTAAGAATTGTTTAATTTCTTTCTGGGTTCGAGGAATAGGAAAGTTCTGTATAGCTGAAATCTTTTTCGGATTAGGTTTAATTCCTTGTCGTGTCGCAACGTGACCTAAAAACTCAACTTCTTTTTTAAAAAATTCACATTTGTCAATTTCTATTTTTAATTTTGCTTCCCTTATTGCTGAAAATACTAATTTCAAATTAGAATATGTTCTTGGGAGACTTGTACTGAAGATTATTATGTCATCCATGTATACCATACATATTTTATTTTGAAGGTCTTTTAAAATTTCATCCATTACACGTTGGAAGGTACTAGGGGCATTTTTTAAACCAAAAGGCATTCTAAGAAATCATAATGACCATTTTCTATAGAAATACTTTAACTCACTATTGCAGATATATGATTTACATCAAACTATAAATGAACCCACTAGAAAATAAGCACTTTTGGACGTTGTTATTGGTTCTAACTTGGATATTTTAACAAATAGTCGAGTCGATCCTTCGATTATGATTGCCGGTCATTCTCTGATTTGGTGCGAGCTCAATTTATTTATTGGAAAGCCCAAACCATTTTCTGTATCCTATAGAGATTTCGAAAACTATAACAATAATGCATTCTACCAAAGTCTTCTTAGTACTCCTTTTGACAACATTATTTATTTACCTTCTGTTGATCAAAAGGTAAATATATTTAACATGCTTATTATTAATTTATTTAATCTGCACGCACCTCTAATAACTGTTCTAATAACAAAAAAAAAAGAGCACCCTGGTTAACGCCTAATGTTAAATATGTAATGAAACTCCGTGATAAGGCATTGTCAAATTATAAAAGAAAAAAGTCGGATGCCTCCTGAGAATATTATCGGCAATTGAGAAATTATGCAACAACTGCTATTGCAAATAAAAAAAAGGTCTGCCTCCAGAATAGTTTTGTTAACAAAGACTTTTGAGACCAGAAAAAAATCAAAGACCAAGAAAACTTGGAGAATTTTGAGAGACCTAAATGTCGGTACAGGTGCTAATAAAGATATTCCTAAACAGCTTAGTAACGTAAAAATTATTAGTTCACCCGGTATAACACACGCGTTTCTTGGTAAATTATTAATATTTAAACTCGACCTATCTTACATTTCCTTACACTCTTACTACAACGTCCCTTCCATAAAACATGGCTCTTTTATCTTATTGATGCCTCGGGGCGACAGGAGTGAGCTATTTGATCGAGGTCATCCGCCAAAAACCTTAATACGGAACATGTGTGCGATACCGGAAAGCAGTAGTACTACAGCAATCATTTAATCGGTACCTAAATCTCATACGAGATAATACCGAAGTGCGTCACGTCTTTGTTGATTTAATGAAATCTGATTGGGGTGTTCCTTATATTAACATCCTTTACTTCATTTATTACTAGGGTAAGTCGAGTCATTTTTTCCTCTCACCCTAAATTGTGTCTATTCTTCTTTTGTTTCTATTTTATTCCGCTTATTACATAATCGCTAAGGGTGTGCATCAAAAATAGAAGGATCACCTTATTTCAGTGTGTCTGGAGCAGCGTCTCTATTTTTTCACAGTCTGGCCTTGATAACTTGATAAATAATTAAGATTGAAATAGCCTTGATTTAATTAATTAAACATATATTATAAACAGACCCGAAACAGATTTCTATAAGTACCATAAAAAACCTGGTGTTACTGATTTCGAGTTCCAGCTAGCAACTATTAATGACATACGCGCTGCATACTATTAATTTAATCCGAGGCTGTTGGAACAAATGGGATAGGCCTGTCGATGTTATTAAGATATTGCCCAAATATTTTTCTATGTATACCACATATTATTAATTATAGCATCGAATCAGTCACGTTTGCTGAGCCTTGGAAGCGATCATTTCTGCTTCCCCTGTCTAAGGTCGCTTGTCCGGAAAACTTGACTGTTCTACGGCCTGTCGAAGGTTTTTGAGAGGGTCTTGGAGGGACAAATAAATCTGCATGTACAGAAAAACAGTGTACTCCCATGACATACTGCGTTGGTCCTCCTGGACTATTCGAAGGCCTTCGACAGGATAAACCACGAGTTGGTGATGGCTATCTTGTCATATCTTGGTTTCACTAGCAGTGCCTATCGGCTTATTGGTAATTATCTGGCTTGTAGATGGCAGTCGGTCATGGTGAATGGTACCCAGTCCGAATACTTAAATATTGAACATAGTGTGTCACAGGGATCTATTATGGGTCCCCTATTCTTTTGTCTGTACACATCCCAACTAACTTCAAAGCTCAAATTTGTCACAGTACATCAGTATGCAGACGATACACAAATTTGTATTACATTCAAACCTGAAGACGTAGCTGAAGCAAATAACAAAATAAATACTGATCTCCAATTACTATTTAATACTTCTCTAAACCATTGTCTAAAATTAAATCCAAAAAAATGCCAAGACTTACTGTTCGGATCGAAAACTGTTAGAAAGAGATTCTCGTATCTCCTTAACTTGCAGATAAATAGCAAAATTTTATTATACCGTGATACCTACAAACATTTGGGTTTATTGATTGATTCCGATCTTAGATTCTGTGAGCACATAAATTATTGTATAAAAAAACCTTACTCTAACCTCAAACTTATTTACAGCCAAAGACTTTTCTCTTCTCTTTCTTTTTTTTTCTCGAAAAATCTCTCTTTAAATAACAAATTAAAAAGGATCCCTGCGACTCGCTGGTGCTTTCGCATTTTGATTTTTGGTGTTCGGTTTACGAGCCATGTTTGGTAGAGATAGAAAAAAGGCGGATACAATTAATTCAAAATTGTTGTCTTCGTTTAATTGGTAGAATAAGAAAATATGATAGAAAAGTAAATGCAAAACGGGAAGAGATAGGCTGGATGAATATGTGTGAAAAAAGGTTAATTCATAGTTTGTTCTGTATCACAAAATAATATTCAAGAAACTTCCTTTATATTTGTATCAAAATGTTTGATTTAGATATGACACACATAACTTAGATCTAAGGCACAAAAAAAATATTTCCCCACCTATACACCGGACTACTCTATTCGAACGCTCATTTTCTTATCAAATTTCTAAATATTATAACAAAGTTTCAGCCGAACTCAAAATTTTACGTGCGCCCTCTTTTAGAGAATAATTCAATCAATAATATAACTTACTTGCGTTTTTGTTGTATTTCTATTTGATTTACCACCAAATTCAAAGCCCGACAGCCGATTTTTAATGTATATACTATTGAACTGTATTTTTTTTAGACGAATTTTTGTATATTCATTTTGTATATATCATAAAGTGCTATATATAAATACATTACATAAACTTGCACCCAAAGGTTAAGATAGGAGGCTTACTTCAACTTCACCGTTTTTAAAAATTTGTAATAATTTTTTACAATAAAGTCTTTATTATTATTATTATTATTATTATTAATATTATTATTAATATTATTATTATCATATACTCTGGTCCGCAAAATTAAACGGACAACGAAAATTTGGTTCAAATTCAATCCTTAATAACTTTTTCAGTCGATTCTCATAATTTTTATCGAATTTTAGGCCGTTTTATTGCCATCATTTTTTTATATCGAAGCTACAAAGATTTTCAATGGATTTGTTATTATATAGGGGTTAATAAAGAGTGGAATTGCACTTAAACTTTTAAGCAGCCTATGGAAAAAAATCATAACCGAATCATGAAACTTTTTGATGCATTTTCAAGCCCCATCTTTTCTTATCAACTCGTCTTTTGATTCATTTCGATATCTGTATTCTTAAAGAATAAGGCTTAAAGGCAACAATGGAATAATGCTTTATAAGCAATAAAAATTAAAAAAGAATTGATAATGGCGGTATTAAAGATAACTCTCATTCTTTCGGGCATAGATTCAATTTAAGAATCGCATCTTGACGTATTTGTTGCCACTCATTTATCAGTGCTTCTTCTAACCCGGCCAGTTTGAAACTCGCCATAGTTTTGCCTAACTCTTCTTCCCATTATATTTCACAGCTGCTCAATAGGGTTGCGGTCTGGACTTGGGAACCAGCTTAATACATGAACTTCCACATCGATTATTGCGGTCGAGCATTGTCGTGCATCAAGATAAAATAGTCTCCTATAAATGGCTCATAACGCACCTGATGTTCTTCTAAGCACTCCCTAATGTATTTAATAACCCGCTTGAAGTGTACCAAGGTCTGTACAGACTTCTAATGAAATACCACCCACAGTCCCCACACCATCACCCTTTCACCACCAAATTGCACTCTAGGGAGAGATACAATTTTGAGAGTATAGTAGATTAGATTTAGTATTTTAGATTAGTATTAGATTAGTATTTAGAATAGGTTTAGAGAGTATAACAGATTAGTTTTGTTAAGATTTTTCGCAAAATTTGATTAATGAAAGTGAGTTTTTGGGCAAAAGTAAAAAGAAAGCGTCTGCAAGCTAAAGAACTGTGAAAAATGGCCGCATTTTACATGACATATCAGATCACAGAACACAAATATATAAATATAGTATATATATGTTATATTGGATCTTCCCATGCACGTGGGCGACCTTTCTCATGAGAACCGCTAAGTCAGCATCCTTGAATCGGATCACACCATATTATGGAATCTACAGTTCTCACGTAGTCAGCAGTTAGATTTAGTATAAATAGGTTTAAGTTTTATTGTAAAATATAGATTAATTACAGAATATTTATAGGCAGAAACTATGTCCGTTTAAATTTTAATATTTAATAAATAGTTTTTTTTTAAAAGTGGTTCTTGAGTTGTGCGAGATAACAATTTGGCGCAGTCGAGGTAGGATCTGTCAACGCTGTTAGAACAGGAGAATTTCCACTAGTAGCGGCGGATTCCATCCCTTAACAGAAGAACCTGCCAAGAGAAGTCTAACTGGGACGTCTTCAGGAGGAACAAAAGCATTTTAACCACCTGGCAGTCGAACGAGAACACGGCTCTCATGGAGTATTATTTTTTGTAAGTAAAGAATCGTCTCGTTTATATTATTTGTTTTTTCATTGATTTTAAACATTTTTATTATTATTATTTTTTTTTGTGTTTTGATAATTCGAAACTGTTCGATTTTTCAAAAATTATTGTCCTTGAACCTATTCCCTGAAATAAAATAAAATTTTTTAGATACTTAACTTTAACCAATTTTTCCTTAACGTACTCAAGTAATTGAATTGGTATATTTTCTTTTGCATTTTAAGTAAATTTAACAAAATGACCGAACAAGGTCAAGAACGTTTTCAAGATGCGAACATCAGTGTTGAGGTAGAGCCTTATAAGCTCTCTGAAATATTTTCGATTGTACCCGAGTTTGAGGGTGATCAAATTTTTTTAAGCAATTTTATTAATGCGTGCGATTGCGCATACGATATGGCAAACGCACAACAAAAAGTATTTTTAGTCATTCATATTAAAAATAAACTTAGAGGTAGGGCAGCGCAATTAATTAGTTCTACGCGAACCCCATGTCATATATTGAAATTAAACAACTCTTGAATTTACATTTTGGTGACTCAAGAGACTTGTCTTCGCTTATACAAGACCTGCAACGCCTGTAAAGCAACTACCGGGCGAATCGCCACTTACATTCTTTAACCGTTTACAAGTTTTGAACGCAAAAATGCATTTGTGCATCCAAAAATCACCTTTATTACCAACTAAAGAACAAAAATTAGCACAAACCACATTAATTGAGACTATGGCTCTAAATACCTTGTTAACGGGTCTGGAACACCGTCTAGGATAACTCATTCGAGCTAGCAACCCTTCTACACTTTTAGAAGCCCAATCCAGAATCCGTAGGGAGCTTCAGCTTTCATATTTTGAGAATCAGAAAATTTCGAAACCCGCTATGCAGAGGCCAACAACTCAACCAATGATGCCAAGGCAAACCCAATTGCCTAAATGTGGAATTTGTGGTCGTATTGGTCATATTACCAATCAATGTCGTTTTAACTCGCCTTCTTATGGTGACCCACAGGTATTTCAACGTCATAATCCTAACCCACCAAATTTCTGTCATCAACCACAATAAGGTGTAAATGGAAATAGTTTTTTGCAACAACAATGGAGAACCAACAATGGAAACCAGAACAGGAATTTTGGAAATGCTAATCCAAATCAGGTCCAAAATCATCCTTCCTTTAGTCAAAACAAACCCCAGTATTCCCAGCCGCAGCAGAGGACACACCATGTGCACTATGAACAACCCCAGGAGGAATACGACCCGAATTACTCTTTGCAACACGAGTCGGATCATCAATCCTATGCTGAAAATTCTGGCGATTACTATAATTATTCTCTTGATGTACCTATTCATACTAATGACTATCAGGATTTTCTCACGCTTCCAACTACCAGCCAACCCCCAGAAAGCAACACCCAGGACCCAGTAGCCGAACTTCAGTCGCAGATACAGACCCTAAATCTGGACAACATGGACCCAAACCTAAACTTTCCGGAACAACACTTCATTTAAAATCCTTACTAACTGTAAATTCTGAAAACCTTTACTATATTAACGATGCATCAAATAGATTTAAATTACTCATTGACACTGGTGCAGGCATTTCAATTTTTAAAGAAAAAGCGGCTCAAAATTTACCCAAAAGATTCCCTGAAAACCTTACTATCCAAGGTATTACGGATCAAAAATTAACAATTCAAGAATCTACCCTTGTTTCCTTTGGCTCTGGAGAGCCACATAAGGTGTATATTTACGACCTCGATATCGATTTTGATGGAATACTAGGATTAGACTTTCTTGAACGTTATGAATGCGTAATAGATTTAAATGCAAAACAGCTAATAACAAACTCTAAAATTATTCCCCTGCATAAAGTTGAAAACATAAAATCAAGTGCAGAAAATTCTCAGCAAAAGACAGCACCTGTAAATTTAATTTCAATTGAACCCCGGACAGAGAAAATTTTGAAACTCAAGTGTAACTTATCTAATACTGATGCCTTACTATACTCTGATGGAAAAGATAAAGTTAGGTTACCAAATGCAATGGTCAGAGCCAACGAATGTGGTGGATTTTTAACCACCATAGTTAATGCTAATGCCATACCAAAAACAGTTGATTTTTCAGAACTCAAAATAGAACCATTTAATGTTGACACAGACCAATGTAAAGAAAATATTTTAAACTTTAACTCAAAACCCAATAAAAAAAGCCTTGATCGTAAAGCCAAAATACGAGACCAACTTCGACTTGAACATATAAATGACGAAGAAAAGGAACTTGTTACTGATGTATGTCTAAACTTTTCTGACATATTTTACCTTAAAGGTGACCAACTAACGTTCACCAGCGAAATCAAACATAGTATCGATACCAATAATGCTCGACCTGTCTTCACAAAATCTTATCGCTACCCCCAGGTACATAAGCAAGAAGTTAAAAAGCAAATTGGTAAAATGCTCGACCAAAATATCATTCGCCCCTCGACGTCTCCTTGGTCTTCCCCCGTATGGGTCGTACCCAAAAAACTTGACGCCTCTGGAGAACAAAAATGGAGAGTAGTGATTGATTACCGCAAACTCAATGAGCTCAGCGTTGGAGACAGTATCCTCTTCCGAATATTTCCGATCGTCCCGACCAGTTAGGGAAATGTCAGTACTTCACTACGCTCGATGTCGCTTCAGGGTTTCATCAGATCGAGATAAATCCAGACGACATTCCCAAGACAGCTTTTTCTGTAGAAAATGGTCATTTTGAATTCGTCCGAATGCCATTTGGCCTGAAGAATGCTCCATCTACCTTCCAGCGAGTTATGGACAACATTCTTCTTGGTATCCAGAACGAACGCTGCTTGGTTTACATGGATGACATAATAATTTATTCGCCTACTATTCATGAGCACATCGCTAGACTTACTGAGGTTTTCAAACGTCTTCATAAGGGAAATTTAAAAATTCAGCCTGACAAGTGCGAATTTCTTAGGAAGGAAGTCGCTTATTTGGTACATCTCATCACCCAGGACGGCGTTAAACCCAATCCTGTTAAAATTGAGTGTATCCAGAAGTTTCCCATTCCTACCACCACCAAGGATGTCAAATCTTTCTTAGGTCTTGCGGTATATTACAGACGCTTTATTCCTAATTTCGCCAAAATTTCAAAACCTCTGACGACTCTTTTACAGAAAGACACTTCTTTTAATTTTGATTCTGAGTGTATAAATTCATTTAACGATCTTAAAAAGTCTCTTGTATCCGATCCAATTCTTATATATCCAAATTTTGAGGAAACGTTTGTTCTGACAACCGATGCTAGTGCCTTCGCTATTGGAGCTGTACTCTCACAAGGACCTGTAGGAAAGGACCTCCCAATAGCCTATGCATCAAGGACTCTCTGTAGTGCTGAGACGAGATACTCCACTATTGAAAGAGAACTCTTAGCCATCGTCTGGGCTGTGAAACATTTCCGCCCGTATCTCTACGGTCGTAAGTTTCTTCTAATTACTGATCATCGTCCTTTGACTTGGCTTTTCTCAATCAAGGATCCCGGCAGTAGATTAGCTCGTTGGCGCCTAAAACTAGAGGAGTACGACTATAAAATCGAATATAAGCCTGGTAAAATAAACAAAAATGCGGATGCTCTTTCAAGGGTAAAAATTAATCATGTCAAGGATTGTATAAATCTTAATCAAAAATTACTATCCTTGCCGCCAATGAAGACCAGCCCTCTACTAGTAAAGAAACACCTCCTTCCAATGAAAATGAACCCGATGATGACGATAAAGAAATGACCCAAGATTACAATAGATTCGTAAATTTATACAGTACTCAGTCGATTATTGTTTATTCAAAAATCGAAATTTCTAATTCACAACTTTTAGACAAATCACACAAAAACATCGTAAGTTTCTTTTGTCAAACTAAACTCGAAGATCTTCAATATAAAATAATGGACGATTTACTCGAAGAGAATATCGAACTTGAAACTCATAAAGTTAATATCCTGTCAAGCACAAGTGTAAAAAATCGAAAATATTTTATTTTTCTTTTGCCAGCTAATAAAGATTTAATTGCTCAACACCTTTTTTTTCTATGCTCTTTACACGTGCAGTAATGAATTTGACCTTACTCAAACTTATTGTGTTGAAAATAATCTTAACCTACCGGTTCTCGAATTATTTTCGTATATCTTTGCCGACAAAGATATTAAATTAAGAATATGTCAAGGCATCGTTTTAACACCAGATCAAGACCAAATCCCTATCATCTTATATCAACATCACACAGGGAAAAATAACCTACACCGTGGCATAAACGAAACAGTCAGGCGTATAAAAGAAAAATATACCTGGCCTGGTTTAACTCGCGATGTAGAAGTTTTTATAAAAAAATGTGATATTTGTCAAAAGGTAAAAATTTATAGAAAAAATCTTAGTACTCCCCTTGTAATCACTGAAACCCCAAAAACACCGTTTGAAAGAATAAACATAGATCTTTTTGAATATCCGATTAGAAATTATGCATTAACTATTAGGGACGAATTAACTAAATTCACGCAAGCCTACCCCCTACTAGATAAAAAGGCATCCTCTGTAGTTAATACACTATTATTATTTTTTCAACACTACGGTACCCCTTTGCGGATCGATGCTGACCAAGGGCGAGAATTTGACAACAGCCTTTTAAAAGATCTTTGTAAACTTTATGATATCAAACTAACGTTTTCCAGTATAAGCCACCCCCAGTCAAATGGCTCGCTTGAGAGATTTCACGCAACGCTGACTGAAATGATTAGAGTCCATAGCGCTGAATACCCTGATGAAAATCCTTTTAATGTTCTGCCGTATGCGGTAATCTGCTACAACAACACTAAAAATAAAACTCATGGGTTTACACCCTACGAGCTTATTTTTGGTCACACGTCCAGCAGACCACCGGAAACCTTATACAATCGAGAGCAGTTAATAACGAAATATGTCCGAGATTTAAATAATCGTATGGAATATTATTACAAACTCGCTCGCTCTCGAACTAACGATAAGAAAGAAAAAGCCAAAATTCGATTTGACCGCATTGTAAATAGAAATAAATCAGAATATCAAGTAGGACAAAAAGTTTATATCAAAGATTCGCAAATCACCACCAAAGCGCAAAACCTCTTTAATGGCCCCTTCGAAGTGTTAAAAGTTTATCAAAATTCTGCAAAATTGAAAAATTTAATCACTAATCAGACTTCTAAAGTCAATTTTGATCGTTTGAAGCCATACTATGACTAGAACAGTCCTATTTTATTTCAGATTTCTCTTGCTGATCCCAGCAGCGGTCACTCAATTCCTGCTTACGCCTGTAAATAACACTGTTGGCATATTTTTCCACGAAGAAGGAAAAGTAAGAGTGTCGAATAATAAATGGACCTTGCTTGTGTACAAAGATTTAGAGCCCATAAGGCAAGCCATTAATCATAATGATAAGTTACTTTCTATCCTCTCTGACCTAACGGCTGACTCTTCTCCCCGTATTACCGCTTTTAAAAGTATTGTTCAAACTCATTTTAGTCTTCTTTCAAGAATCGCTGACTCTGTTAATCTTAAATTGTCAGAAGTTACGGCTGGTACTAAAGACTATACCTATCGAATCAAACGCGGATTAATAAACGGAATAGGTAGTATCTTTAAATCAATAACCGGCAACTTAGATTCGTCTGACGGCGAATATTTTAATGAATGCATAGACAAACTATCGCACGATGAACGAGAACTTGAAACCCTGTTAAAAAACCAAATATCGGTAACGACGTCAGTTATTAAAAGTTTTAATTCAACCTTACAAAAAATTCAAATAGATGAATTAACATTCAATCACGATATTGAAGAAATAAAAACATCAATGATAGACATTTCAGATACATTGAAGTTTTATGAAAGCCTAGTAAAAACTTTAGAGCTTTGCGAGTTTTTAATGGAAAGTTATGTTTATTTGGAAAGTTATTTAAATGATCTTTTAAACTCCATAACGTTTGCTCGCCTAAAGATTTTACATAGCTCAATCATAAACCCAAGGGATTTGATCAATTCTCTACAAGAAGTCTCGCGATCTCTTTCGAAGAATAATTTACCGTTCCCCACCTACCTTCAATACGCTGCTCAGTATCTTGATGTAATAGAATTGCAAGCCTTTCAAACTGAAAACAAAATAGTATTTGTGCTTAACATTCCATTACTTGAACCTGAAACCTATACCCTATACCGAAACTTTCGTATCCCCATTTTGGATAATCGAACAGGTCTCTCTCATGTAATTCCAACAATAAATAAATACATTGCGCGTGATGACGATTCTCTACTGTACATTTTCCCTCCAAGCCTGGATAACTGCAAACTGGTTCAAATCAATAGCTACATTTGTTCCAACCTCCTAAAATATCCCATAGATAGCGATGCAATATGTGAGGCACAGCTACTGAGGCAGAGTACCCAGTTACCGATCACTTGTCAAACTTCCATTCTCCAGACGTCAGACTATCATGTGCAAGAGTTGGACCAAAACTACTGGCTAATAACCGTCTCAGGACCCCTACCAGTAACCATCCAGTGTGGAAAAACAGAAGTTGCGACGAAAATCATCCGAGGGAACACCCTTCTCAGACTCCAACCAGAATGCAACTCCTTTATTGGCAGTACCAGGGTTCACTCTAAGTACCCAATGGAAGTCTACAAAAATGTTACCTATAAAAGTCATCCTGTCTTGATACCATACGACTGTTGCAAAAGCTTCCCAACCAAGTTCCATGTTCCCGAACTGAAGCCCCTTAAGCTCAGCAACCTCAACGCTGACGACCTGAATGTGGCTCAACATAAGCTAAATCAGTACACCGAGCAACTGGAGAGGCTAATCGAAGAGCCCTTTATAACCAAGCATGTCCACTGGTTTACTATCGTGACAATAATTTTGGTAGTAACCCTCATCGTTTTGTACATATTCTGCAAGTGTCGACGTCGCACGCCCCTTAGACTAAGCCTTCCTGCAGCCGATGACTCACCACCACGACCAAGACCTGGAACCGATCTACTAAAAAGACTGGTCCCCAAGAGACGAACCAGCATCCATCCAGAAGACCCGATCCAGGAAGAAACCATCCAGTTAAGCTCAATTTAAAAGTTGTTGCATAGCATCAACTTTTTTATTTGATGGGGAGCTGTTATATTGGATCTTCCCATGCACGTGGGCGATCTTTCTCATTGGAACCGCTAAGTCAGCATCCTTGAATCGGATCACACCATATTATGGAATCTACAGTTCTCACGTAGTCAGCAGTTAGATTTAGTATAAATAGGTTTAAGTTCTTTGTAAAATATAGATTAATTACAGAATATTTATAGGCAGAAACTATGTCCGTTTAAATTTTAATATTTAATAAATAGATTTTTTTTAAAAAGTGGTTCTTGAGTTGTGCGAGATAACATATATATAATATAATAATATATATACTATAATATAACAAATATATAATTATAGTAGTTCCGAGGATGTAATTTCGCTCTCTTATCGCCATCTATATGTCGAAGAGTAGAAACTTTTTCAGTGTTTCATAAATCGCCCAAGCTTTTAATGCCCCGCGTATATTGACGAATTGACGAAACAGTGGGCTGCCAAGGCAGTTGTGCATATAGGTCTCCTGATGGACCCTTCATGCCCCACCGGGGGTTACCAGAGCCCAACGGCCTTCTGGTCTTAATGCTCTCTAGTCTGAAGGACTTAAAGTCGCTCGGTACACTGAAAGTGTTACCCAAGTATTTGAACCTGGCGCGCGTGAGTGCTGGGCACTCCCCAACTACATGGTCAACGGTTTCATCCTCCTCACAGCACCATCGGCATTCCGGGTTGTCCGCAATACCGATAGTATGGAGATGGCTTCTTAAGTGCCAGTGACCGGTTAAAAGACCTGTCACTAGCCGAATTTCGCGTCTTTTTAGGCGTAGTAGATTTTTGGTGAGACAGGCAGAGGGCCCACCTATGTGCGCTTTGGCCTGTCTCATACCAGGGGACTCTGTCCATCTTCGGTGGGTCCACTTGTCCAGCAGACCCTTCATTGACGCGACCGCAACGCATTTGGCGATCCCAACTATGGGTTCCGGCCCCATCGGCACATTCGCGGATCCGGGTCTGGCGAGAGAGTCCGCTTCCTCATTACCTACATGGCCTGCGTGGCCAGGTATCCAGACGAGCTGGACCCTGCATCCAACCTGTACCAGTTTTTTCAGGACTTTTATGTACTCTAGTACAAGCTTGGAGCTTACCTTTGCGGCCGTGATAGCCTTAATGGCAGCTCTGCTGTCCGAGCATATTGATACAACTGTATTGCGGTGTCCGCTGCTTAGGATTTTCTGTCCGCATTTTAATACAGCGAATACTTTGGCCTGGAAGACAGTGGACCCCCAGCGAGTATGCCCTACTGGTATGTGGGATCCCACCAATAAGCCCTGATCCAGCTCTGTTATTTATTCTGGAGCCATCTGTGTACCAGATGGTTCCCCTATTTAGCAATGCAGGTCTGTTGGAATGCTGCCACTCCTCTTTGCTTGCAATGTGCGTCACGAATCCCTTGCAGTCCACAGTCACTGGAGCCATGCAGTCACTGCCCATCAGAAGGAGAGGACATTCCTGTATGGCCCGTGACTAAATTTTTGCGTGACCGGTCTCGCCAACACGTAGTTCGCCGAGGACGTATAGCCTGTACGCAGTCCTCATTGCCTCGAATTGCACAACGAGGTCCAGAGGCGGAAGGCTCAGCAGAGTCTCAAGCGCTTTAGTTGGTGCCGTCCGCATGGAACCCGTTATGCTGAGACATGCAAGACGTTGGACTCTGTCCAGTTGAGCACGAATTTTCGCTTTCTCCGTACGTGGCCACCAAACGATAGCCCCGTATGTGAGAAGAGGTCTCACAATGCGCGAGTAGATCCAGTGGAGGATCTTAGGAGACAGACCCCAGGTATTGCCAAAAGCCCGCTTGCAGGCCCATAGCGCGCAGGTGGCCTTCTTTATTCTGGTGTCTGCATGATCGTGCCAGGAGAGTTTGGGATCCAACTTGATTCCCAGAAATCGAACTGTCCTGGAGTAATGCAGCTGCACACCACCTAGAGATATAACAGGGGGCGTGCCAAAGTTACGTCTTCTCGTGAATAGTAGGAGCTCTGCTTTTTTGGGGTTAATCCTGAGACTCCCCGAGAGGCACCATATGTCCACCATACGCAGGGCTCTCATCATAGGGCCCTGCATTGAGACGGCGTCTTTCCCTGGGCAAAGGATTAACAGATCATCAGCGTAGGCCTGTGTGTATAGGCCAGCATTGTTTAAAAGATTTATCAGGCTGTCGACCACAAGGCACCACAAGGTAGGGGACAATACTCCTCCCTGCGGGCAGCTCCTAGCCGCCAACGTTTCGACAATCTTGTTGTTGAGCTGGGCAGATACATGACGTTTCAAGAGCATGGCCTCTATCCAGCTAACCAAACAGGGTTCTGAGCCGCGGCTCTCGAGTGCTTGGCAGATTATTGCAAAAGGGGTGTCGAACGCTCCTTCAATGTCTAGAAACGTACCCAGACAGGCCTTGCCACTACCCAGAGGACCCTCCACCTTCCTAACGAGGTGGTGTAGGGCCAGGTCCGTGGATTTGCCCGCCTGATAGGCGTATTGGTCCACATGCAGTGGTTTGTTGACCAGGATGCTTTCCTTAAGATATTGATCAATCAGCCTCTCCATCGCCTTCAGCATAAAGCTGGTAAAGCTGATAGGTCGGTACGATTTGGGATCTGTAAAATCGCTTTTTCCGGGTTTCGGAATGAAGACGACTTTCACTTGACGCCATAACTTTGGGACGTATCCCTGAGCAAGGGTCGACCTGAATAGTCTGACTATGTGTGGGGTTAGTACTTCTGGTGTGAATCTAATAGATTAACTTTTAATATTTCTAAAACTAATATTTTAACTTTTAAATGTAACCTTGGAACTGTCACTTTGCAAAATGAAACAATAAGTCCTGTTGAAACATGCAAATTTTTGGGCCTGACGATTGATAAGCAATTAAAATTTGAAACTCTGGGACTTGATGTGGCCAAAATTGCCTACCGTGCTCTTATTGAGTCTTATCTGAGATACGGTATTGTGTTTTGGGGTGTGTGCTCTCATTATTTGTTCAGCTCTCTATTTATTTTGCAAAAAAGAGCCATACGCTACATGTGTGCAGCTCGTTTTCGTAGCCCCTGTAGGCCATTATTTTTAAAACACTCTGTCCTGACATTTCCATGCCTTTTTATTTTAGAGACTGTTTGTCTTATCCACAAAAAATATCAGCATCAGCTTGGCCCCCCCTCCTCGGATTACAATCTCCGAACAACCTTCTCTTTACCTCTGCCTATCCCAAAAAGTGAGCAGATTAAGTCCTCTTTTGTGTACGGGGGCAGATGGCTTTTTAACCACCTACCCCTTTATATAAGGCTAATAAATTGTGAAAAACGTTTTAGGAAAAATATAAAGAAACTCTTGCTTGCTAAAGCATTTTATTCTGTAGACGAGTTTTTAAATACAATTTTTTGACAGTGAAGAGTTTTGTGCAGCGTAATGTGAATTCCTACTACCCTTTCTTTGGGTGTGGTTCTATATTCTATGTATGTAAGAATTGTTAAAATTTTTATATTTTTGTAAAAGATTATGTTGTCAACTATCTTTAAGATTTTATATAATGCTTTGTTAACAACAGATGATGTTACGTAACAATAAAGCTATTTTTGACTTTGACTTTGACTTTGACTAACCCGTTTTGCAAAAGGCATGGATATAGTCCATCCGTGCCCCGCGTATATATGACTGCGCGAATATGGAGCCAAGCCAGACGACTGGCATGGCGGGATACGTCTTGTCAATGCATCTGATAGCTCGCATCAAAAACCTCATTGGCGCGTCACTCCACACGGTAGGTCCCATTTGTAAAAATAAATAAACACAAACTGACTACGAGCCGCGGTCAATTTTTTTAGGAAAGTCACCTTATAAATTCGCTTGGTAAAATGGTCTGTTTACTGATCATAATAAAAGGGTATGTTGTGATTTTTTTGAAAAGGCATTAAATTTTTATCAAAAATAGCGTTTTGGTTTTTAGATCTGAGCTACGCGTCTCCGTGCAATGAAATTTAATTTTCCTAGACACATTTACCTGGTGAAGTGCTAGAAGAAGGAGTGCTATTAAATGGCACGAGAGATCTCCCGATTTGCCTCCCATTGATTTCTTTTTGTAGGAGTATCTAAAATCGAAAACTTATGCCACCCAGCCCGAATCCACGAAAAAATGATCCTTAATTCTTTTGTCAAAAGTATTTATAATTTTGGTTTAGCACTATAGAATTTAATGAACTTGATCTCAAGAAACAAATTGGCAGTAAAAGTAAATAATCGCTGCCACACATTGATTACCTTAGCCTCTGTTCGAGGGCGCTATTTGAAAAACTCCTTATTCTAGCGGGAGTTTAGGACAACAACCAGCATTTGCTTTTTTAAAAAACAAATTTATTGAGAACAGGGACTAACTAACTTACAACTAACTTGATTGATAGATAATGACTACATCGATTACTATAATAATTATTGTTGCTCTTGTCTATTACATTATATTTATAGGTTCTAAAAATGATGACAATACAAACTAAGCTATTTCTAAATAAAGTAAATAAAATTTCTTTTATATATAAATAAATTCTTTTTAAATAAGTATTGGTCGGCATAAGGTGGTGGGTTGGTACCCGTAACTCCTCCCTCCTAAGAAATGAGCCCAGGGGTGAATTATATGACAATATGGCTCGGATTCTGTAGGGCTTCTTCGTCGTCACTGGTCGTGGTGGTGGTTTGGTTGGGATGTTTTCTTTTGGTCTGGATTAATTTTCTTGTCTTTCTTAGCAACAGAAAGGCGGCTACAGTGGTCATTAGGATATACAGGATGATAATCCATAGGCTAACATTTGTTATATGGACAGGTCCTTGGCTGGTTCCTTCCATTTTCTTGGCTTGGATGTCCATCATGGTTTGAATGTTCTTAAGTTCATCGAAGTTTAAGCTATTGAGGTCAAAGGGCTGTAAATCAATAGCATTAGGGCGAACATTTAAGTCTAAGGTGAGCTTGGGTAATTCAATGTTGTGAAAATGGGTGTTTGTATCGTGGAAACTTTTAATCTGGAAGTCCTGAATTTGTATAGTGCAGCTAGGGTTTAACTCAAGGACAAGGGTACCTTGGATTGGGATATTTTCTTTATTGTGGCCACATTGTTGGACAGCTACGGTTTTTTGGGGTAAAACAATTATGCATTTTTCTTGTTCCAGCTTCTGGATTTTCAAAGACTTGACCTCGGTTTGAATGGCTCGACAATTTAAGGGATGTTTTGAATACAACATTATTTGTACTTCACATGGCGGATCCTCGGATACGCTCAAAGGCCTGTTTTCTTTGCAGAGGTAGATTTCTGTAGCAACCTCTTGACATTTGGCATTGAACAGTACATGTGAGTATTCATTTAGGATAAGGTATTGACTTTGAGGGATAATTATTTGGTAAATGGAATTTAAGGGTACGGGCAAAGGGTAGAGGTGATATAGTACATAATTTTCAAGTTCAACTATAGGTACCTCTATTATAAAGAATATTTTGTTTTCCTTTGTATAACCCTTAATTTCGACAATTTTTTCGAATAGTAAAATGTTCTCTAAAGTTGCCGCAAATGGTAACTTAGTTTTACTTAAGTTAGGGCCAATTAATTTTATTTCATTTAGAAGTTCTCTTGGGTCGATTATTGAGCTGTGAAATATATTTAATTTCGATAATGTAGTCGCTATTTCGATGTTATCCAAGATATAGTATATATTTTGAAACGCATTTATCACTTGAGAGACAAGTATTTCACTTAAAAAGAAAGAGTAGGTATTTGTATTATTCAAATTTATTTGTTTAACTACCAATTCTAGATTTTTTTTTATACGATTTTCTGAAATACGTTGATTATGTGACAAATTTTTGCTTATGCTTTCGAAATGTTCGACAGATTTTTTAGATACAGTTATTTGTTCTTTTATAAACGTTTTTTGCGAATTTTGGTTATTGGAGATTTCCACAATAGCCTTGTCATATTTTTCAGCATCTTCTTGTGCGAGATTACTGGTTATGGATTTTATAACGGAACCTAAACCGTTAATAAGTTTACGTTTGTTTCGGTTGTTAAATAAAGGATTTAGTTGTTCAATTTGTAAGTTTACCTTAGCACTTAACGAATTGACAAGATTATAGGAGTTTAAAAAGGAGTTATTATCAAAGAATTTATGAATTGATTCTTTTAGTTTTATAAAAGTCTGTTCTATGTATTTTGTATTTGGTTTCTTGGATTATGTCACTTACGTCAAAAATTTGTACAAAAGACCAAGAGTCTGCTGTGTTTTGGGCATTGCCGAGTTTAAGTGGTAGTAGTCCAGGGTTCTAGTTGAGGTTATGAAATTGGGGAAGGGCTAGTTCTCTTCCAACGAGGGTGAGGATTCTGTAACAACAGGGAATTTTCTTAATTCTTTAACGTGAATTGTTGTTACCTTTTTAGATTGTTTATTTTTTACTTTAACTTTATTATGTTGTAATAGTTGTAGTATTTCGTAGGGGCCTTTAAACTTATTGTCTTTTTCGTTTCTAGCATTGTTAACTATATAAACAGTTTGACCTATTTTAAATTGTGTTTGTTCTGGTCTGGCAGTGTTATGCTTTTCTACGATTTTTCTTTTTGTTTGATCGATTTTTTCTGTCACTTTTTGGTAAATATGTTTGACTTTTTCCTTGTGATTGTTAACGTAATCATTATAGAATGTTGGTTCTATAATATCGCAGCGATCTCTACAATTAATATGTCCAAGGGTTAGTTCGAAGGGAGTAAACTTTGTTGTTGAGTGTATAGAATTATTATAAGCAATTATTGCGTAATTCATTAAAGAAGATACATTATCTGATTTATGTTTGTGTCTAAGAATTCGCGGGTGTTCAATTAGAGTCGAGTGGAATCTTTCAACAGGTTAATTAGATTCATGATGAAGTGGTGTAGTAAAATGTATTTTGATTTTGTGCGCTTTTAGTAATTCTTGTACAGTTTCATTCTTAAATTCGGAACCATTGTCCATTATAATCTTTTGGGGGATGCCATAAAATGAAAAGTATTTTATTAGGGCATTAGATATTTCGATAGCAGTTTTTCCAAAAATTGGAATTGTTTGTCCTAATTTTATGAAGGGGTCAATTAATGTTAGGAAGTCTTGATTGTCGAATTTAAATACGTTAATGTGAATTAACTCAAAAGGTTTGCCGACTGTTTCGGTTAGAACTAGAGGAACATAAGGTTTTGTTCCGGAATATTTAGTGAGTTGAGATGTTTCGCAATCATTAATATAGTTTGTAACATCTATTTTCATGGAGGGCCAATAGTAATTTCTTTTAAGGTGTTCTAGAGTTTCGTTAATTCCTCTATGATTACATTTGCCTTCATGTTGGTATTTTATTACTAATATTTTATGGTCGTATTCTTGTATGTTAGTGACTATTTTTTTACACTTAATTAGTTTCAGTCCAGAGCTATAGAATTTTTTTAAATACACTCTGTTAAAATCTAAATAAAGTCAGTCGTCATAAAAATATAGATAAAAGGTTTTATTTCCGGTGGTGTAGGTCTTTAGTAAATCAAATATTAGTTGGTCGTTTGACTTAGGCATTTTTACTAAAAGAAGTTTTAGATGTTCGAACTTATCGTGTATAACATCAAGTCTATTTATGTCTAGAGATAATCATTTGGTGTGGTTTGTTATTTATCATATATCTAGTATTTTAATTCCTTCGCTAAGATTATCAGGGTCACTGCATGAATGCGGTGTTGCCAAAGTTGGGGTATTGTCTATGACTTCTAAATTCGTGTTATTGTTAGCTGGTCTTATTAAAATATCTTGCAATATTTTAATTTTTGGAGACTTTTGTTGTTCGTTTTCATTAAGGTTTATGGTCGGGTTGGGGTTATAGTTGGTGCTTGTCGATGGTTGCGGGTTAAAGTATTACGATTCAGGTAGATAAGGGCGGGAATAAATTGTATCTTGATTTTCGAGGGGATTTTCAGCCATATTACGCAAAAAATCAAAAATGTCGTTGTTGATTTCGCCTGGATTGTTAATGATGCTTTCGTTTTCTAAAGCGTTTATTTGAATTCTGGAAAGGGCATCGGCATTGGTGTTTTGAGTACCTTTTTTATAGATTTTTTCGTAATCAAACTCTTCAAGCTTGAGGCGTCATCTTATAAGTTTACTATTTGGTTCTTTTAAACTAAAAAGCCAAACAAGAGGATCGCTATAAATTTTAAATTTCTTTCCATAGAGATAAGGGCGGAAGTATTTACATGCCCAAACTATTGCTAAAAGTTCTTTCTCAATAGTAGAATATCTGGATTCACTATCATTAAGTGTGCGGCTGGCATAAGCTATAGGTTTGTCATTTGGGACGTTGCCTTGTGAAAGAACGGCTCCTATTGCAAAATTACTTGCATCGGTGGTAAGGATGAATGCTTTTTCGAAATCGGGGTACTGAAGGATAGGGGCATTAATTAGCAGTTGTTTACAATGCTCGAAAGATCGAATAAATTCAGGAGAATGAACTACTTTTGAATCTTTTTTTAAGCAAGCTGTCATGGGTTTAGCTATTTTTGCAAAGTCTTTGATAAAACGTCTGTAATAGCCTAGAAGACCCAAAAAGGTTTTAATTTCTTTTGGGTTTTTTTTTTTGGAAATTTCTGGATAGCACATATTTTATCTGGATTTGATTTGACTCCATTGGATGTAACGACATGTCCGAGATATTGGACTTCTTTCCTGAGAAACTCGCATTTGTCCATTTGAACTTTAAAATTCGATTCACGAAGTCGTGAAAAAACTTGTTTTAGACGAGAAAGATGTTCTTCAAGGGATGTGCTAAATATTATTATATCATCGAGATAAACTACGCAGATTTCGTTTTGGAGGCCACGTAGGATGTTATCCATCACTTTCTGAAAGGTGGAGGGTGCGTTTCTAAGACCGAATGTCATTCGAAAAAACTCAAAATGTCCAGACTCAGTAAAAAAAGCGGTTTTAGAAATATCATGTGGATCCATCTCGATTTGGTGGAAACCATTGGCGAGATCTAAAGTGGAAAAATACTGACTTCGACCAAGTTTGTCCAGAATATCGGCAATATTGGGAAAGATGTATTTATCTCCTACAGTGCGCTCGTTTAATCGCCTGAAATCTATAACGACTCTCCATTTGCGTTTGCCAAAAGAATCAAGCTTTTTTGGAACGATCCATATCGAACTGGACCAGGGAGAAACTGAATTTCGAATAATTCCTTGATCTAGCATTTTAGAAACTTGTTCCTTGACTTCTTTTTTGTGAATATCGGGGTAGCGGTAAGTTTTAGTGAAAACGGGGCTTTCGTCTGTTAAGGTTATTTTGTGTTGAATTCGGTTTGTAAAAGTTAATGGGATTTTGTCACAATAAAAAATGTCTCTAAAATTAAAGCATACTTTTCTGAGATTTTCTTTTTCTTCTTTATTACAGTGTTGTAAGCGTAAATTTTTCAGATTTTCTTTTAATAAATTGTCATGTTCGATTGTAAGATTTTGTTCACTTTCCATTTTTTGACAAAAATGTATGTCTAAAGAATTTATTGGTTCAACGTTAAATGATTTATTTATGTTGATTTCGACGGGGATCTCGTTAGAATTAGTGACCATAGTATAAGCGTAAAAGTTAGAAATGTTTACTAATGCTTTTGGAATTTCTACTCCATTTTCGAAATTTATGTAATCAAAAATTCCTAAACCAGATTCAATAGTCACAGGTAGTTTAATAACTTCTTGCGATCTTGGTGAAATTATTATAGAAAAGTTTTGAAAAAAATTGTTGGAATTATTATTGGTTATTTCTTTTGAATTTTCGAAAATTATTGAAAGGTCAGAGTTTTGTGTAGAAAGTTTCCTATTTTTTTAGGTCAATTTTAGCATTTAGTTGTTTTAAAAGATCAGTACCGATCAATCCATAATATTTTTGAGAGAAGCTAAATAAATAAAATTTGTGTGAGCCACGGGTGTTAAATAATTTAAAAATAGGGATGTTAGCAACTTCATCGTGAAAGAAATTGGCGTGTGCTGTCTGTATATTAAATATCTCATTTGAAATGTGATTCCTGAAACAATTGTATGCTAGTTGCGGACTCATCAAACTTCTCGAGCTTCCAGTGTCAATTAAAAAATATGCTTGTATTTCTGGGATGTAAACGTACGGTAAATCTGATCTGATATCCTTAAGGTATATTATGTTACGGGTTCGTTGTTTGTGGTTTCGTGAAAATTTTGCTGTTCAGATTTATTGTAGGATTCATCGAAACTATGAGGTAGATGACTTTGATGGTGTGATAAACTATCATGAGGTTCATCGTATTGAATTTCTGGGAATGCACCTTGTGCATGTGGCGACAAAATCTCACTGTCATAATCAGAATAATTATTGTAATCTAAATTAATATAGGGGTCATTGAAATAATTATCAGGATTGTAGTAATTATTTTCTGAATAATCGGGGTAAGCGGATCCCAAATTATTATGGATAATAGTTTTGCCAGAACTTGTATCCATAGGCTCAGGTTGATTTCTTCGAATAATAGAGCTTGCTCGGGGATTAAAATTATTTGATCTACTTGGGGGGTAGAAAGGGTTGTCTAAAAGTAGAGCTGTTACTACTTCTAAAAAGGTAAGGTTGTGAAATAGAGTCAGTACGAGATCTATTTTGGAAGTTATTGCCTAGATAAACGGGGCCTTGAGGAAAATTTGAACGATTTAAATTTTGGGGAATTGATCCAATATCTTGTGGTACATTAGAGCTGAAAATATTTTGAGGTAATGGGGTCGGTTGAGGAGCATTTCTATATGGAAAATTAGAGGTTGGAATATTCGTATTTGGTCGTTGTTGGGGTTGATGCCTGGAAGAATGTGGGAAATTTCGAGGTGGTAAGGGTGGTAAAGTAAGCGGTCTTGAATAGTTTTGTTGAAAATTCTTGCCTTGAGAAAAATAAAGAAAGTTCTCTTCTTCTACGACTAAAGAAATTGCTTTTTCCAAAGTGTCAGGGTTTCTTAGCCTAACAACAAGTTGGATTTGGTAAGGTAATCCATTTAAAAATGTTTTAAGGGCAAAATCTTCGTAGTGTGCTAACTTAATTCTACGTTCATTTTCATCTGCAACGGAAGTATTTCATGCTCAGACATAAAAGAAATTCAAAAATCTAGTAAAATTTACAATTATTAACTGTAAAAATTGTAAAAATAAAGGTTATAAAAAGGGAAAGCGTCTTTTTATAAAGAAATAAAAATAAATGGTAAAAACTTCAATTAAAATTGCACTCAAATAAAATAAAATACTCCTTGGTAAATATTAAAATGTACCAACATACTCGAAAATAAATGCAAAAATATATCACCAAAAGGATTTAAAAATAATAGTAAGGAAAAATGTTAACTTACAGTAAGGTTCTTGCCAAAATTTCCATTTGTCTCTTAGCTTAATTTCCTAAAGAAATCGATTTTTGTATTCCCAGGACCTAAACTATAGCTGTTCTCAATCCGGTGCTGAACGGGTGGTTGCTTCAATTGGATCGCTGCAGGTACTTCCGACGATTTTTGCTCTTTGAAGGTTTCTGCAGGTCTTCTTTCAGCTTCCAGGGATTGTGGCGGTCTTCAAACCGTAGAAACGGACCCAAATATGGCGATTTTTGTCCAATATTGGAAAGACCGAACTACCGACTGTGCCAGTTATAGGACAACAACCAGCATTTGCTTCTTTAAAAAACAAATTTATTGAGAACAGGCACTAACTAACTTACAACTAACTTGATTGATAGATAATGACTACATCAATTACTATAATAATTATTATTGCTCTTGTCTATTACATTATATTTATAGATTCTAAAAATGATGACAATACAAACTAAGCTATTTCTAAATAAAGTATGCAGGGTCGGCATAAGGTGGCGGGTTGGTACCCGTAACTCGGGGACCGTGGACGTCAAATCACATTATTAAAGGGCTCGGGCTCTAAATCGTAATAAATGCTGACGCGTGATAACATCTGAAAATTCTGTGTTTCTCTCCTTATTAATCAGGCTTATTAACAAGTTCCAAAAAATAAACATTTGGTCAATTATATTTTCCTCATATTTATCAGCATCAAAATACGATTTAACCATATTTGTCGCATCATAGCAGGAAAAAAAATTTATTAATTTGAAACTGAAATAGCTATTAATCCCAGATGATAACTACATACATATATTTATTTATTTTTTAAATATTTCTTTGAAGGTGATACGTATTTGATTCGTAAACAAATCATTAAAATCATGTTATTTTACTGATATATTATATTTAACTAATGTATATGTATATATATTTACCTATATGTTATTATTTCTAGCGGCAACTGGATTCACTGAATAGCAGAAATCATACTGAAATCGAACTAAGTAATGAAGAACCCGACTTCGTTATCAAAATGGCTAATCCTTTAGTCATCTCTTCTAGCACTTTAGCATTAAGAGTATTAAACATATGTTTATTACATAAAAGCCTACCAAAGCTATTTAATGTAATTGAACAAGCAAAACAATCAGTAGATTTTGGAAATATTAACTGCAAAGACTATTCTTATGCAAAATTTTTGATTTTCTTAATAATAATGCTTTCTGTACCTTATCAATTGTATACCGCATATATGCAGTATAATTTTAACGAGAAACATAACGTCTTAAAATATATAATACTTACTTTCAACCATTACAATAACTTTTCTGCTGTTTGTTTGGAAACGCAATTTTCATATCTGTGTTACATATTAAAAAACCGATTAGAGATCGTGAATGAGCATCTACGACGGAATTATGGGATAGGCAGTGGTAAGTATATTGTACTAAATACAATGCATTTAACTTTTCATGGTTAAATAATGAATTCATATTTTGTACACGCTTTTCGTAGTTATGACAAAGTAATTTTAAAATATTTTTCTTTTATTGCTTTACATTGCTCCACATCAATTTTGATACACGAAAAATTTTCTAGAAATATGAAAGAAATAATAGTCAATGTGGCAATTCCACGATGCCCGCTATAAATAGCTCTCGGCATGTATAAGGCCTAGAGAAAAAATAATTGTCAAAGAGGTGGTCTCTTCAGAAGTTGCTGAATATTGTTTTCAAATTCTCAGAACCGCCGCTAGGGCAACTGCTATAGTGAATGGGAAAATATTATTTTTACAAAATTTCCTTATTATTTGATCATTGAATCGCTCTCGAAAAGTATAATATCAAATATAATTATTTTAGGTATTCTGGCATTTTTTCTCCTCTATTTCGGTTTACTTTTTTTAGGGTTCTTTCGACTTAAAATTAACTATGAAGATAGTGGTTTCCGCATTCTATTCAATAGAAGAAGTTTTATAATATGATTTTTAATGAATATACAGGATGATTTTCAACCTATGCGCATAAACTTGGGAAATGGTAGATGGAAGATCAATAATGAGTAATAATGAGAAAGAAATGTAGTAAAATATTTTTGGTTTCCGAAATAAAGTTAAACAAATGTCAACAGAACGTGTATCAGACGAACTTATTTTGTTTATTAATACCTGATAGTAAACAAGTCATAATGTTGGGAATTTGTTGTTTCGAATCTTTAGCAGTACTTAGTTTGTTGGTGGCTGTGATCGTTTTCGATCGTTATTTTCACACGAACAAAATAAAAGCGTCAAATGTAATGACGCACATTTTTACAAATGAAGAACTTGTCGACATGGTTTTGGTTTACGGAAAAACGCATCAGAATGCAGTGGCAGCAGCTGATCTGTATGCCCAAAGATTTCACCCGAGACGTGGGGCTTTCTTACGTGTTATTCAGCGGGGTAGAGAAACTGGCAATTTGCGGCCGCTGGACAAGATGGAGGAGCTATTAGACCTAGGTACATTCTAAATCTGGAGGAGGATATTTTAAAGGTTATCGAAGAACAACCTGGAATTAGCACTAGGACAATTGCAGCGCAATTTGGAATATCGCAATCTACAAGTTGGCAAATTTTAAGGCACGAGTTGCTGTACCCGTTTCAAGTGCAGAGGGTACAAGCCCTACTTCCAAGAGATTTGCCGCTTCGAGTACACTTTTGTGAGTGGTTGTTACATCACCAGCAGCTAAGCCCAAACTTTACCATGAATATTTTAGTTACGGATGAGGCAAATTTTACGCGCAATGGAATTTTCAACTTTCATAACACTCAATACTGGGCTTTGGAAAATCCGCATATTACACGGAGAACATACTTTCAACAACGTTTTTCTGTTAATGTATGGGGTGGAATTCTGAACGGGATGCTCATCGGACCTTTTATTCTGGAAAATCGTTTGACTGGTGCTCCGTATTTAGAATTTTTGTGCAACAATTTACCAGTGCTCCTTGAAAATGTGAATCTCAACGTTAGGCAGATCATGTGGTTTCTTCATGATGGTGCTCCACCACATTTTTCACGACCAGTGCGACAACATTTAGATCGTGTGTTTCCCGGACGATGGATAGGCCGTGATGGTCCAGTTGGGTGGCTCCCTCGCTCGCCTGACCTTAATCTATTAGACTTTTATTTGTGGGGTCATATGAAAACAATGGTGTATGTAAACGAAGTTGATACTGAGCAAGAGCGACGACATCGCATAAACGCTGCCAGTAACGTAATTCGCCTACAGCCTGGTTTGACCCATGCATGTTCGTCTTCATAGATTCGACGAGCTCAAGTCTGTATCGAAAATAATGGAAACAACTTCGAACAGTTGCTTTAAATTAATTTAAATTAAACACGTTAAAAAATACATGTTTTTTATTTAAAAAAATATGGATCTCCAAAACTAAAAATATTTTACTACATTTTTTTTCATTATTACTCATTATTACTGATCAGCTATCATTTCCCAAGTTTATGCGCATAGGTTGAAAATCACCCTGTATACTAGAATAATAAAAAAAATGCAGCAGGGACAGGCAACGAAGAGGTGAAACAACTCTTAGTAGGGGAGTGATAAGTTAGGGCGGAATCAAACTTGAGAGTGGAATTTCTCCAAGTCAGCTTCTTAGCATTCCTGCAGCCGTTTGCTATATTGTTTATTTAAGCCCTAGATTATGCTACTTTCTAACAAGTTAAGTTAACTACATCCGCAATATTAATATCCTTTCATGTCCTTCGCCTGGCATATAATGGGTAGTAACAATACTTCCGAATCGTCCAACTAACCTACAATAGCTGCTTGATGTGTTAGGTTTCCTGGCTGATTACTTAATATTATTGGAGAATCGTGCAAAGTTGTAAGTGAGCAGCATTAAAGAAATTACATTTAGTTTCGTCAAAAGTAATTCAGACGAAATAATTTTTTATTCAACGGTTTTTTCTGCATCTGACCAATGGAAGTCCATCAAACTTTACTCTATTTATTAATGACTTATACATTTTTGTGAAGAATTGTGAATTTTTCTTGCTAATATCCTAAAATTAATTTGATTTGTAAAGTGCGGTACAGTGATGCAAACTTAATGGTTTGAATGTAAGTGCTTTCAAATGTTTTTCAATAACATTTGCTAAGTATGACAATCGTACTTTATTTGACTATAGTATTAATTCAACATAGACTATTTAGAATAATTTTTAATAGAAAACTTTCATTTGTGCCTCACATTGAAAGGTCCATTAAAAACAAATAAATAAACCGAAATGTCTATAATTTCGGTTTTGGTTCAAGATGTAGTAAAGATTTTTTATGATTTGCCTTCAATATATTGTTCTGTTCGTGTGTGAATTCTGGAGTGGAGACATATATGGGCTTTTTTGTGTTTTATATTTGTAGCATTAGGAAAATATTTCTTTCATTTTGTTGCATTAACCACGATTCTGTGTATTTTAAAAAACTTCGACGATGTGTTTGCAATTCAATCAGTATTATTTATATTTTGCAAAATCTACGTTGATTTGATATTACGCTAATCATAATTGGAGTAGATGAGATAGTAGTAGATTTTTTTGTAAATTAGTGGCAAACGTTAATAAATACTAAATAAAGAGGCACCATATTATATATATATATATATATATATATACATATATATATATATATATATATATATATATATATATATATATATTATATATTATATATTATATATATTATATATTATATATACATAAAGATAATAAATCTTTGGTCGCCTAAAATATGTTTTTCCAAAGTAGTTAATTTACGTAAGTTTTTTTTAATTAAAAAATAAGTCTTGTGTGATGTCTGCTATGACACATAATTTTCCTGAACTTTTTCTTGTTAACTTTTATTTTAGTTCACTTGAATATCAAGAAGTCTATTGCGTCGTGGAACTATCACCAACAAGCTCACCTAAAATCAATAGTAGACTTACGGGAATGTCACCACAAACTTTGTGACTCCTGCAGTCTCTTAAACAAACTTTACAGTATTCAGCTTTTGGTTTCGTTAACTGCATGTTTGATTAATACACTATTAAATTTCTATTTTGCCATCTATGGAGGATTCGTTAATACAAACCCAACTACAGTACATAATATTATTACGCAGACTATATGGGGATTATATTATGTTGTTAGATTTGTTGATATATGTGCATCGGCGGACAGGTTAGCAAAAGAGGTAAAACTAATTAATTAAGTGTCTTAGAGATAATTAAATAAATCTTATATTTATAAAATATAAATATCATTTAGTTAGTTTAAAATAATAATACTTTGAACATAATAAATTAAAAAAATTGTATGAAGGGTAAAAGTACTTATAAAGAGGAGAAAAATATAACACCGGCGCGTGAGTCAATTTTTTCAGGTTATTTGTTTGTTTTAAAGTTATGTAATTTTTGTATTTAGGCTATAATAAGCTAGAGTTTCATCAGGAAATCACTGCTGAAAGACTACTTGGAATGCTTAGCTCTAATTGATGGATATTTCCATATAGGAAAATCTCTAATAAAGTATGAAATTTGCATAATTCAGAAGCTGGAAGTAGATTGTAGACTCACTGTTTTGACTGATGATGGACAGATCTAAATAACTTAAAATTTAATTAACTTAAAATTTATTCTGCGCCTATGAAACTTGTGCCACAGTTAGTCTAGGGTACCACCTCTAGGCTGACTATGATAATTTGTAATTTTTTAAATACAGGGTGTCTTTAAAGAACTTTCAAACTTGCTGAAATCCGCAATATCTCAAATTTTTCAAATGGAACACCCTGTATATTTTTGTCTAATTAAGTTTGTCCCTCAAATACCTTGAATTGAATTGACGAAACAGTGGGCTGCCAAGGCAGTTGTGCATATTGTGTCATGTCCCACCGGGGGTTACCAGAGCCCAACGGCCTTAGAGAAACCTATAAGGCTCTCTGGTCTGAAGGACTTAAAGTCGCTCGGTACACTGAAAGTGTTACCCAAGTATTTGAACCTGGCGCGCGTGAGTGCTGGGCACTCCCCGACTACATGGTCAACGGTTTCATCCTCCTCACAGCACCATCGGCATTCCGGGTTGTCCGCAATACCGATAGTATGGAGATGGTTTCTTTAGTGCCAGTGACCGGTTAAAAGACCTGTCACTAGCCGAATTTCGCGTCTTTTTAGGCGTAGTAGATTTTTGATGAGAAAGGCAGAGGGCCCACCTATGTGCGCTTTGGCCTGTCTCATACCAGGGGACTCAGTCCATCTTCGGTGGGTCCACTTGTCCAGCAGACCCTTCATTGATGCGACCGCAACGCATTTGGCGATACCAACTATGGGTTCCGGCCCCATCGGCACATTCGCGGATCCCAGTCTGGCAAGAGAGTCCGCTTGTTCGTTACCTGCATGGCCTGCATGGCCAGGTATCCAGACGAGCTGGACCCTGCATCCAACCTGTACCAGTTTTTTCAGGACTTTTATGCACTCTAGTACAAGCTTGGAGCTTACCTTTGCGGCCGTGATAGCCTTAATGGCAGCTCTGCTGTCCGAGCATATTGATACGACTGTATTGCGGTGTCCGCAGCTTAGGATTTTCTGTCCGCATTTTAATACAGCGAATACTTCGGCCTGGAAGACAGTGGCGTGCTCCCCCAGCGAGTATGCCCTACTGGTATGTGGGATCCCACCAATAAGCCCTGATCCAGCTCTGTTATTCATTCTGGAGCCATCTGTGTACCAGATGGTCCCCCTGTTTAGCAATGCAGGTCTGTTGGAATGCTGCCACTCCTCTCTGCCTGCAATATGCGTCACGAATCCCTCGCAGTCCACAGTCACTGGAGTCATGCAGTCACTGCCCATCAGAAGGAGAGGACATTCCTGTATGGCCCGTGACCAAATTTTTGCGTGACCGGTCTCGCCAGCACGTACTTCGCCGAGGACGTATAGCCTGTACGCAGTCCTCATTGCCTCGAATTGCACAACGAGGTCCAGAGGCGGAAGGCTCAGCAGAGTCTCAAGCGCTTTAGTTGGCGCCGTCCGCATGGAACCCGTTATGCTGAGACATGCAAGACGTTGGACTCTGTCCAGTTGAGCACGAATTTTCGCTTTCTCCGTACGTGGCCACCAAACGATAGCCCCGTATGTGAGAAGAGGTCTCACAATGCGCGAGTAGATCCAGTGGAGGATCTTAGGAGACAGACCCCAGCTATTGCCGAAAGCCCGCCTGCAGGTCCATAGCGCGCAGGTGGCCTTCTTCATTCTGGTGTCTGCATGATCGTGCCAGGAGAGTTTGGGATCCAACTTGATTCCCAGAAATCGAACTGTCCTGGAGTAATGCAGCTGCTCGCCACCTAGAGATATAACAGGGGGCGTGCCAGAGTTACGTCTCCTCGTGAATAGTAGGAGCTCTGCTTTTCCCGAGAGGCACCATGTGTCCACCATACGCAGGGCTCTCATCATAGGGCCCCGCATTGAGACGGCGTCTCCCCTGGGCAAAGGATTACCAGATCATCAGCGTAGGCCTGTGTGTATAGGCCAGCATTGTTTAGAAGATTTATCAGGCTGTCGACCACAAGGCACCACAAGGTAGGGGACAATACTTCTCCCTGCGGGCAGCCCCTAGCCGCCAACGTTTCGACAATCTCGTTGTTGAGCTGGGCAGATACATGACGTTTCGAGAGCATGGCCTCTATCCAGCTAACCAAACAGGGTTCTGAGCCGCGGCTCTCGAGTGCTTGGCAGATTAATGCAAAAGGGGTGTTGTCGAACGCCCCTTCAATGTCTAAAAACGCACCCAGACAGGCCTTGCCACTACCCAGAGCGCCCTCCACCTTCCTAACGAGGTGGTGTAGGGCCAGATCCGTGAATTTGCCCGCCGGATAGGCGTATTGGTGCACATGTAGTGTCACTAGTAGTCAGCCTGAATTTTTTAATTTTGTGCTTTTTTATGAAGCTACATTCCATAATATTGGCAGTGTTAATAAACATAATTTTCATTATTACGACACCAGCAATCCATTCTTCACCCGAAAAATTCATCATCAACATAGATGGTCGCTTAATGTTTGGGCAGGAATAATAGGACATTACGTTATTGGGCCGCACTTTTGTAATGGACATCTTACGGGTGAAATGTATTTAAAATTTTTACAAAACGATTTTAATGTCCTTCTACAAACGTTGCCTGACCATGTTCGAGATAGGATTTGGTTTCTGTTAGAAATTTTTTAAATGAGCATTTTGATGACCGGGGGATAGGGAGAGTGGGCCGGTCCCTTGGCCCGCAAGGTCCCCAGATTTGACCAAACTGGATTTTTCCTTGTGGGGATATGTGAAGTAAAAAGTCTATCAAACAACTCCTACCACAAGTGAAAATATAAAAAATAAAATTCGAGAGATTTTTCAAACAGTCACGCCAATTATGTTGGAAAAGGTTAATGACTCATTCTCAAAAAGGGTAAACGCTTGCGTACAAAATTTAGGAGGTCATATTGAACACAATTTATAATAATTGTAATTAATCTTTAAAATTTAAAATTAGTGTAACGATGTACATTTATGCAAAAATACGTAAGTACCTACCTAGTATGTCATGTAATTTTGCTGTTTTTTTTAGCAGTTTACGTGAATAATTGTGTTGGTTAATTTTTCAAGTATGTAATAATAATAATAATATTAATAGTTGTAGGAAAAGTAATAATTTTAATTCTTAATTTTTTTCTAAACAATCTTGATCAAAACTTAAAGAATACCCGTTTTATGCATAGTATTTTTCAGAAAAGTTAAAATATCTCAAAAAGTACTTAGTTTAGCTATAGGACATATTAAATCAAAAATTAAGGTATTTGAGGGACAAACTTAATTAGATAAAAATATACAGGGTGTTCCATTTGAAAAATGTGAGATATTGCGTATTTAATTTCAGCAAGTTTGAAAGTTCTTTAAAAACACCCTGTATTAAAAAATTACAAATTATCATAGTCAGCCTAGAGGAGGTACCCTAGACTAACTGTGGTACAAATTTCATAGGCGCAGAATAAGTTTTAAGTTAATTATGATTTTTTAAACGAACCCTCTAAAAGGCAAAAAATAACATAAAAAAATTAATTACGTTGCAACGCCGCACGTAAATTTTAAAAACGTTATATCAAAGTAAAGTACAACTTTGCTGTACAACTTTTTGCTCTACCTCGTATAGTTAAGGCGCTGTCTTAGCCGTACACCTTGTTGGCACACCCTGTATACATAATACAGGGTGTCCAAGATAAGAATCCTAAGCATGGGGATCTCAGTACCTGTTGGAGATACAACTTCGGTTAAATTAGGAAAAAGTTGTGCACTTTGAAGCGTATTTACATGCCGTTGAGAAACTTCAAAAATATCCATGGCCTGCTGAGATATTTGGAAAAAACGGAAATTTGCCAATATCGATTTTATTTTTTCCTGGCTTTATTTTAAAAGATATCAAAAAACTATTGGCACTTTCTCATTGACACTTTTGAAGTAGTACGTGATGGCGCTTTTAAATTGTATATCCGACGTTTCGTTTCCGAAAGTACACCCTGTATCTGATTCCATTTATTATTACAAATTCAACGATGTATCACATGTCACATTTTTTTTGTTAGTTAAAAGGAAAAATACAATTTTTGTTTTTTTTAAACATATTATTAAGTAGGCTTTGGAAACAAATGCTTTGACACTTTGACGTAAATACCTTTTACCCTGTCACATATTTTTTATTAAATATTAATTGCCGTTGTTGTTACCGTGATTGTCGAGGTGTTGTTTGTTGAGTAATTATTGTTATTATTATTTACTGTTGGCGTTATTATTGCTAAAATTGTGTTATTATCTTCAAATATGCCTGGTGGTCATTATAGTCATGAAGAGAAGTTTGACATGCTGTTGTGCTACATTTTGTGCTACAAAATTCTGTAAATACAGCAGCAATGTATCTTAATAAATTTCCAGATAGAAAGCAACCATGTAAATCCATTTTCTTAGAGTTGGCTCGAAATTTAAAAGAATATGGTTCGTTTAAAAAGCCTGTTTAATCTCGAAAAAAGAAATCTCTTGAAGAAACTCAAAATAATGTTTTACAAGCAGTTATTGAAAACCCCGAGATATCAACCAGGCAAATTGAAAAAAATTTAGGTGGCCAAATCTACAGCTCAGTTTATTTTACGTAAAAACAGATATCACCCCTACAAATTTAGAATTTGCCAAGGACTTAAACCTGGGGATTTCGAACGACGTCGGCATTTTTGTGAGTGGTATACACGTGCCTGTGAAGAGGATTTTAATTTTTCATCAAAAATAATATGGTCCGACGAAAGTATGGTCACTAATAATGGTATCTTTAACCGCCGCAATAGTCATTACTGGGTCCAACAAAATCCGCGTGTTAAGAAAATATCTAGACATCAACAACGTTTTGGGTTTAATATGTGGTGTGGAATTTTAGGCACCAAAATACTAGGTCCATTTATTTACCATTATTCATTAACAGCAGAACGATATCTTAATTTATTGCAAAATGATTTAGAAGACTGCTTAGATGATTTACCTCTGGCACAAGTCAATAGCTGATGGTTTCAACAAGACGGGGCTCCTGCACATAATTCTGGGCAAGTTCGACAGTACCTTTCGCAGCGTTTTCCTGAAAAGTGAATTGGAACATCCAGTGAAGTGTCTTGGCCAGCGCGATCCCCGGACTTAACCCCTTTGGACTTCTTTCTTTAGGGATTTATTAAAAACCGAGTCTATCAACATTCTTTTGGAACTGAGCAGGAGTTACGAGAATGTGTGACGGCCGCTTTTTAAAGTATTACGCCAGAGATATTGCGTGATGTTTTAACTGCTACTGTAAGAAGGTCATACTTATGTCTAGAAAATAACGGAAACCTGTTTGAACTTCTGTTTTAAATTAAATTTATAAAATGCGTAATTTATTTGTTTTTTTCGTTATTTTTTAAATGTATTCATTATTTGTTGCATATCGTTAGAAAAATCATAAAACATTTGTCTATTACTGGTTACATTTTTTTATTTATAAGTAGTACAATGTACAATGCAAATGAATGCTTCATTTAGCTTCATCACTCTCTAAATAGATATTAAGAAAAATGTGACAGACTCGGTACCAGGTATTTACATACGTCAAAGCATTTGTTTCCAAAGCTTACTTAAAAAATATGCTAAAAAAATAGAAGATTTGCATTTTTCCTTTCAACTATCAAAAAAAAAGTGACATGTGATACATCATTGAATTTGTAATAAAAAATGGAATCAGATACAGGGTGTACTTTCTTTTCGCGCTATATAAAAAAATAAAGTTGATGATGGTTTCTCGAAAACGAAACGTCGGATATAAAATTTAAAAGCGCCATCACGTACTACATCAAAAGTGTCAATGAGAAAGTGTCAATAGTTTTTTGATATCTTTTAAAATAAAGCCAGGAAAAAATAAAATCGATATTGGCAAATTTCCGTTTTTCCAAATATCTCAGCAGGCCATGGAAATTTTTGAAGTTTCTCAACGGCATGTAAATGCGCTTCAAAGTGCACAACTTTTTCCTAATTTAACCGAAGCTGTATCTCCAACAGGTACCGAGATCCCCATGCTTAGGATCCTTATCTTGGACACCCTGTATACATGAGATCAGCGAACAGCTGAAAAGAGCTACTTCAGTGCTAAGATGAGTATACGGAGACTAGTACTGCGCCTTGGGAAAATCGGATGATTGAGGGTAACTAAAAGATACACAGCTATTGATTTTCTACTTAAGTATATCTTGCTATAGAACTATACTCATCTAAAGAGTTTAAGATAAAATATTTTTTAGTTAAGTCAATCGATGATGACTGTAGAACAAAGAGCAATACTTGCTATTTATTGCAAGACGTTGATTATAAAATTAAATACTACCAAACGTAATGAGTTCTAAATTTTAACTCTTCATACACATTTGCATTTTTAAGAAGCTGTAGTGGATGATACTACTATATCCTGTCGGCCCATAAAACGGCTAATTCTATTCATATTGTTCTATATATATAAAGGGGCAATTCTGGTCTTTATCACCCTATGAATTACAATAAGGAAGAAATGAGCCATTTAATCAAATCATATTTATAAAGTTGGATACCCCGTTAAGATTAAGTATAATGAGAGAAATCCATCCCATTCACATCATACATTTAAATATGTTCTCCTGGTTCAATTGCGAAAATACTTCCAAGTCAATATATAAAATACAGTAGGAAAAACCATAAGAAGAACAATCAATACCACAAACCAAAATAATCTGCAACAATTTGAATCTGCTATCAGCAAACGCAAAAAAATTCTTAGGGCTGTCATAATTTGTTATTAATTATGTATATATTATTAATTATTCTTAAATATTATACTGTTTGTTCATTATGTCTTTCAACTTTTAGGCAACTCTAACGAATATATTATTATGCGATCAATTAGCCCAATGTAACGACCGAAGCTTAAAGGATGTGGTAAGTACCTACTAATAATATATAACTTATTTTTATTTTTATGGAATATTAAAAAGTTTAAATAACTTGAAAAAAGAAAAAAACATTTTTTTTTAAATCTATAAAATATATTTTGCATATAAAGCACTTTTTACAGTCAAATAAATAAGCATTATAGTTGAAATCTTAGATATATATTAGCTTAGATTAGATTATGTATAGAGCGAGGGGTTAGAGAGATAAACAAGTCCAAATAAACAGGCCTATGCTACCGCAACTTCTAGAGATTTATTGTAGTATCTACAAACTGTAATTGAAGCTAGCTGCTGTGGGATTGTCTCATAAACCCACTTTTGATCTTCGCTTTAAAAGTGCCTTTGCATTGCTGCAGAATGGTTAGCTAGTATGCTTCTTTATTTTCATTGGTCGCCTTCATGACCTGATACTCATAATAGAGTTTGTTTATTCTATAATACTCTCTAGGGTACTCAATAGTATTTTATTTGTCTGGCTTAGCTCTTTTGCGAGGAGATTGCCTTTATAGCATTTTGGCTGTCCGAGTATGTAACTATATTTTTTAGGTATTTCTTGCATATAAGTAGCACAGCATTGGCGGCAACTTCTGCCTGAAATACGGTGGAATACTGGAATATTTTCCAACTTTATTTAGGTTTCTATGAATTACCCGTGCACCTAGCAGCACTTTGATCGCCGGCGTAGAGGTTATTCTTATGGCTCTGGAGAGGCACAAGTATGTGGTTTTGAACTCTCTGCACTTCCCAAATTACTGTGGGTTGTGTAACGCTTATTTCCCAGGCGATTGAACTATATGACAACATGGATATTTTATGCAGCCAAGTACCGCTATGTATTTAATTAACAACGACAAGTTATTTAAGTTGTTTTGAACATGATATTATTATTTCGGTTATTATTATTAGTTATTATTATTATTTCGCATTTTTCTTTATGAATTATTGTAGTTTCAAGCGGGTTTACCAAAGCATTTATCCTTGTACGACTTGTCAATTATGTCATCGCTAACCTAAAAAAAAGACAATCAGTCAAGATTAAATTGATCTTTATTTTGAACAAAGCAATAGGTGTTGTTTATTGAGGGACTAACGTAATTATTTCTAAAGTTTATCTAAGCTGAACTAAAATCTCATTGTAGTCAATAAATGAAATTCTTGTTTGCATCAGTACATAACAGCATCAGTGTTTTCTTAAATAATATAACTTAATTAACTTGGTTAATTAAGTTACCAAAATAATAAATAATAACTTAATTAACTTAACTAAAAAAACATAAATACAAGTTTTACTTTACGCTTTTTTTCCTAATTTGACATTTTTGTCTACGCAAGATTCAAAGACTGAGGTGCTTTTGATTTTCATGTTAATAATCCTTTAGCTTTTCTCCCAACTTGATTACCCTCATAGCGAACAATAAAGCAATACGTTGAGATATCAAATGCGTGATAGACAGGTTGAGGAATCAATCTTTACTCAAATAGATGTACTTATAGGTGAAATATCTCAATGTCCCAATATGAATTTCGTGCGCTGTGCTACTCGCCTGCTACGTTATTTTATTCGGTACAGCGTTAGTAGATATCTGATTTTGATTGGGGGTAACTGTAAGAATCACTTGGGGATAAATCTGGAGATGTAGGAGATCTGCAGATGTATATTTAAGTGACCAATGAGACAAGTAAGATAATTTCTTTTTAACATAACCGTATTATGATCAGGACAACCGTCTTATTAAAACTAGACCGGTCACAGATCTACGTCAGGAGGATTTGAATGCCAGGAAGTACTTGGTTTTCCAAGCAACTCAAGATATTTTTAGGCGTTTCTAAACTACTTCAATTGAATTTTCACTTTCATTTGCTTTTTCCATCTTGGTTTTACAAAATCCCATTCTTCACCACTGGTCCTCGGGAAATTCTTAATCGTTTTGAATCTAATTCTTGGTCACTACAAACCATTTCTTTCAGGCCTTTTTGCTTCTGAACCCTTTTAATCCAAGGTTCTTGCACTTGTGGCATCTATGACCATCCTAATCATAAAAGAATGTTTCAAAATTCGAAATCACATTTACATTGTACTGCCGAATTGCCTCCATAAAATCACGTAGTAATTTGAACTCTTTAAGAGTTATAAAGAGCCATAACATGGCTCATAGACGAGAGGAAGCAGTCTTGTCATAATTTGGGACAATTCGTAATTTTCAATTCCCCAAGCTGTATAATTGCTTAAGCGTATAATTTGCAATAGAAATCTATTTTACCCATAATAAAAAATAGTGAATGTTTTAGTCTTTTATGGGGATGTTTTGTCCGGCTTCCAAAAGGTATTCAGATTACTCCATCAAAAAAAAAACAACAGATTCCTTTATTTAAATATTTTTAAAAAACTATTATGGAACCTTAGATATTCTAGCATTGTGAACTAAAAGAAATCGCTAAAAATAGGTTTTTGGCCAACTCCCATGGTCCTGGTCGAAAGTAAACTATTAAATATTGTAGAATGAAAATTCAGATGAGGAAATGTAATACCACAAATAAAAGTAATCTAAAAGAAGTCATTTAAGATATATAGAAAAGTAAGGCTACGTCTACATTAATAACTAAGTTTTTAAACTATTACTCAGATGTGAAAAAAAAGTTGAGAATAACTGGTATTCTACCCACTATTAAATTTAATAAAAAAATAGTAGTAAATAGGATTAATGATTTATTAATGATTCTAATATTTTTTTGATCCTTCAAAACCCTTACGCTAGCATTTTCTAAACGAACAAAAGATAGACTTTTTCCATGAACTATTTAAACTTTTATCTTTTATCAAAATGTATGTCCAAGCGTTTATTTAATAAAGTTAAATTTAAAATTATATACTTCTTAAATTTAGAAAACTTCGATAATTATCTTTTTGTTTTTTTTTAGCTGTGGACCTTTCATGCGTATACAGTTTCCAATGAAGTAAAATTTACTGCTATGGGCTTCTTTAAAATTGATTTAACTCTAATATCTTCGGTAAGATTAATAATATTGTATATTGATTAGAGGTTAAGGTTGTTATTGGTCCTTGTTTACTGTTCTTGATCCACCAACATACTTATACGTCACTAACAGCCTACTGCTAAATCCCAATGATTAAAACAATATCTGATATTCCCTGTCATAAGCCTTGTGAGAAAAGGTGTTCAAATCTCTCAAACATTCCATTTATATTTTATATTCCACCTCTAAGGTTTAATGACAAAGAAAGCATTTAATGCAACATTATCTTTCAATTTTATTGAGGGCAAACGAGTATGTTTATTAAGGGATTTTAATATTTCATCTTATACACATTATCTACATATTTGGGTCACTTATAGTTGTGTAAACAAGCTTAACACTTTTCTTGAAAAAAATTACCAGATGTATTTTATTTTTTTTTTGGTAAATCAAATTGTCAAGTTGAAAAATAGCTTAACTCATGAAGTTCCACATCATCCAGTATTAGAAATAATACTTACCAAATAAAATATAAACAATAAAAAACATTCGAATAATATCGTCAAAAATATGACATTTAATAATAGGACTAAGCTAAATATTTTTAAATTATTTTCCACGTTTTCAGGAGCCCGTTTGTAAGCCTAGATCAAGAAGCCTCTAGAAAGCAAAACATACTTGCGTCTCAAAATATAAAAATGATTGAGTTTACTGAAAACGAGATTCAAATAGCAATAATAGATTAGGCTCAACCTAACTTCTGATCCTACTGAGATTTTTATTAAATTTGTAAAAAGGTTTGGTAAAAAGTATAAACTGAAGATGCTTGTAAAAGGATTCAAAGGCACTTACAGAAGTTGTATCAATGGTATCTGAGCGGTCATAATATATACTGCAAAAATTAAAAATATTATGTAAATAACATATTAGAACGGCTTATCAAGATCTTGGTATTCTATTTGAAATAAAACTGTGATTTGTAAACATTGAATCAATTGTTTCTAAAGCAAGTAAAATAAGCCTTTTTTGCATTTATTATGCCTCCATTCTAGAATGCGCAATATCAAACATCAGTATCATTAGAGAGTTATAAATTATTCAAAGAACAATTTAAGATATTATTATTTTAAATGTGATGGAACTTATCCTAATCAAAGTTATTCTTAATCAGAACTCTCAACTAAATGTTCTTTTTACAAAAAATGCTTCGCAACGTCAATTGGATTATGGTTATTAACACAGATGTAAATAGCTCCGTGCGGAGCTATTTACATCTGTGGTTATTAACTAATTGGATTACTAACAAATAAGTAATTACTCATAAGTAAATTAGTAAACGACGATGCGGTCATTATTCATTATTTTTCTAGAATTCTATTCCTGTTTTGTTGACTTAATTTCTCGCCGATAACAGTTTGATAATGCTACAGAATATTCAATAATTAAAAAAATAAAAACGCTTTAAAATTTAACAGTGCAGCGTGCAGTATGTACGAATTATTCAATAACTAAATTATCAAATTATTATTATTCATTAGTTCTTATTTTATATTCTCCATGTTTTAAATCAATATTTATTAATCAATTATATTTGGCCCTTTCTTAATAATAATTATTGTTATATTATTGTTTTTATTATTTTACTGATATAGAAAGTAGTTAAGGCTGCGTCAGTAGTTCGTGTCTTTTTCGTATAGCTTGATATTTTTTATAAATTACAAATTTACAATTATAATAAATCGTATTTTTATTATTAGATATTTTTTATTTCAGGCCGTTTCGGCTGGTACGACATACCTGGTGATACTAGCGCAATTCCATGGGCAAAAACAAAAGATTACGCAAACTTAGGATTAACGGAACCTTTCGAAATAGAAGCATTTAATTTAAGTATAAAAATCTTATTCATATTGTTTACTAAAGCATCATAGAATGAGTAAGTTAGATTTTTGTGATCTGGGTAATATATACAGGGTGTTTTATATATGGCCAGGTATCATAACTTTTCGCTCCGAAACAATTTTATTGGAAATTCATTAAACTTTTTCTTCTCCAATTTGACACTTTATAGCAAAAAGTGTTAAAGCAAAAAGTTGTGGAATCATAGCGAGACTATTTGTAACTTCTGAGATGTTTAAAAAGAAAAACGTCGTTTTTTCCTAGCTATAGAAGTTACGAATCTTTTTTTTTTCAACCTTGTTTTGATAACCGATTTTTTTATTTAAACCCTTATGGATTATTCATTGCTGAGATATCTTACCTCGCTACCCTTAATGAAACATCCTCTATATACATTTACCTGTTTCTAAATTCTTCGTAAAACTTACATACAACGCACGAATTGAGAGTTTTTTGTTTTAAAATATATAAATTCAATTTAAAAAAATAAGAAATGTTCATTATTTCTTTTGGATTTAGTACTCTTTTCCCCTCGCTCCTTGGTCTCGTTGAGACGATTTACATACGAAAAGTCATTTAACAATTGTCTATATCCTCTTGTTAATAATTTATTTTTTTTTATATACAAGACGATATGTCATATCATTAATTTCTTCTAACCTCTATTGCTTAAACAGACAACTCTTTGTCTCTGTAACAATATGGTGGGCATTTACGTTGACAAATCAAGGCGAACAAATGCCATAAGCTCAGGAAAAGTAAAATATAACATGAAACTATAACAATACTTTAGGCAGAGAAAAAAATAAAAATCCTAAGTCTCGGTCTCATAATAGGTATAAGGTCTGATGATGCTTTATTTTAAGCGAAACATGTAACCTTCGGGACACAAAAAATATTTTGAGACCGAGACTTAAGGTTTTTATTTTTTCCCTATTTACGTAGGTCTCTTTGAGATAACGGACAAGTTCTTTCAATATTTTAGGCAGCCATACAACGACGTGCTATACAAGGTGTCTACTATAAAGACCGCCAAACTTTAAGAGGTGATTAAACAAATCATTTGCAGCAAAAAAGTCGTACATTTTTTCGAAAAGTTGTTAGTTCTTCTGGTATTTAACATTTTTTGATTTTATCAAATTTCTTTGTTTTTTTTCATATAAACAAGAATATCTCCGTTATTCTTACCACCACATAAAATTTGGATATACCATCTGTAAGAGAATTAAATTTGCTATAAGATGGGTAGATTTAAGTTTTTGAGTAATTTTTTATACCGGGTGTTATCAGAAGTTAAATGTAACATTTGAGAAATGTGCAAAATTAGTGGTAGCTTCTTCGTTGTCGTTTTTGTAAAATTTAGTAAATAGAGACATGTTTTTTTTTCAGCAAAAACTACTGCATTTAATATGCTTTCCAATGATATACTTACTTTTGTGATATCTATTTGTTTTCACAGCAATATCATGGGCAAAAGAAAGAAAACTACAAAAATTGAAAATTTTAAAATTTTATATTTCTTCTTTTTTATTGCAAATACTTGTATAATCACCTCTTAATTTTAGGCAGTAACACACTTTATACAGGGGGTTACCTAACGGAATAAAAGTTTAAAAGGGACTTTCTTGACAATTATTAATTAATTGGACAAGTTTATATTAGCGTTTATATAAATCTAATACACTATTTACACAGACAACAGAGCATTTCAAAACTATCAGCAAATATTTGTACTGTTCAAGGAGTCTCGTAAGGGTTAACCTTTAGACCGTTGCTGTTTTCAATATATACAGATACATCAGACTTAATTCCAATTTTCAACTTTTTAAGCATTACCCAGATAACACAGAGGATGCCAAAAACATACCATTTAAGCATCATTCATGACTAAATGGCTCGGACATTTTATCGAATATCCTAGCGACGATTTTCGTCAAACATTGCTGGTATGATTCTCATCACGATGTTTTAAAAACATTTTACTAAATCATTTTTGCCCGCGTGTGAAAGTTTTAGCTGCCATAAAATAAAAAATTATAATATAAAATAAAAAAAATATACAAATGTTTGGCATAAAATGCTTTTGAGGTAAATTAAATTAAAACACAGGAAAAATCTGCGAGCGCAAACATTAATTGTATGTCTCTATACAGGGTGCTCCATTGATCATGTTACAAACTTCTAGGGTAAATAGAAAACGTCTAAAAAAAGAAAAGATTGTATGAACATGGGTCCGGAAATGCTTCCTCAGGTAGCTAGATCTCTTTGAAAATAACCTTTAAAAACTATAGTTTTCATTTTATAGCTTCGGAACTAATTTAACTACTGTAAACAATTTTGAGACATAAGTTTTATTTATCCCTTTTAAAAATTATTTTTATCAGGGGCGTGCGAGCCAAGGTGGGTATTGGATAAGTTTAACCCCATTTCTCTAAGCATTCAATTTCAGCCAAATTTTTCAAATTTAAGTGTAATAAAAAAACAACAAATCAACAAGTTTATAAACGTAAACAAATTCTTGTGATAGCTCATACCGGCACCATGCTCGATACATTTATTTTACATACCTACATAGCAGATTAGGGTTGACGTGGTTAAAAACTCCAGGCATGTTTTATATTACTTCAGTAGCGGCGAAAATTCTAGCTACCAAATCTTCCTCTGATTCGACTGTAGTTTCATAAACAAGATTTTTAATATGCCCCTAAAGAAAAAATCTTACGGTGTTAAATCTGGAGAGCGCGCTGATGTCAGGGCCTCGGCGGCCAATCCAACGCCTTCCAAAATTTTCATTTATAAATTCGCCAATAATAAGTGAAAAACGAGTAGGCGCAACATGATGGATCTTGTAGCCATAAGTTTTGTCGTATATTTAAGGACAGATCATCTAACAGTTCTGGCAATATGCTTTGAAAAAATTAGATAATTGTTACTGGTTAGAGGAGGAGGCAACATAATGGGACCAATTATTCATTCTTCAACAATTCCGGCCCACATATTGACCGAGAACCTATGTTAATATCCCCACAAATCATTACTCTTAGAATTAAAAATGCCTTCTTTCGGAAATATAGCTTCGTCAGTAAAAAGAACATATTTTGAAAATTGACGTTCTTCTGTACACCGGTCAAGAAACAAAAGCAAAAATTTACGCGGGACATGTAATAATTTGGTCCCAATGATTGTACGTTTTAAAGGTGGTGGGGTCGAAAAAGCCGTTCATGAGCAACGTTCCATACTCTAACATGATTTACATCCATAGCACTAGTTACTGCTCGAGTACTTAATTAAATTAAAATAATTAATAATAATATTTTAATTATAATAGCATTATAATTAAAATAATTAATTCTGGTGCTGTATCTTAATTTACTTTTAGTCAATTTTTACAAAAACGGTGATATTTAGCGATTTTTGCTAAGAGCACGTTTTCCATGCAAAAGCATCATAGTCTGATAGGTACCCAAATGGGCAGAAATTGTCTATAATTGAAAAAGTCTAAGAGGAATAAAGAGGATTAAGTTTACCAAATATCCCCCTGGTTTCCATGCCCCTGGATCAAATTATTTTGCAAAAAAATATGGAAAACTTGCACATAAGCTTGGAGAATATATACAGGGTGAGTTTTTCAAAGCGCGGAGTAGTATTATGCATTGATGATATTATTTATCGATGACGTGCTCCTGGACTATTATTTGGTTAAGCATTCTTCACATTTTAAAAATATTTTGGACTATACAGGGTGTTCCGAAAAAGCAGGGCACTACAAAAGTTAATTTTTTTAAATGGAACACCCTGTATTGCAAAACATTTTTGAATTCTTTGCGTAATTACCAATCTTTTTTGATAATGGTTTAATATGCCAAAAATTAATAGTTTAGGAGATAAATCAAATTTTGTTAAAAATGTAGAATTTGCACGCATCTCTTTAATATTAAAATTTAGCACCTAAATTTTGAATACAGACTTAATTTTTATCATCAGAAGTAAAATAAAGTTACTTTGATATGCGTGCTATGTAAAATTATTCATTTTGTTATACAGGGTGTTTTTTTTGAAAGGCCAAACTTGCCCAACTTTAAATATAAAAATCTCTCTTATTTTAAATGAAACACCCTGTATATTTTCATGTCATCTAATAGCTTACTTAAGAGCCTATAAATTTTATTAATAATGTCCTATCTCTATATCTAACAGTTTTTGAGATATCATGGATTTTTCTGTTCTTCTCCTGTAAAAACTGACAATGCCGACTTAAAGTTTTGAAGCACCTCGTATTTTTTATGTATCCATCAAGGCGCCGTGGAAACAAATGAAAAAAATCTCAATAACAAAAAGACAGTTACATTAGTTAATTAGAGATTAATAGTTAGATTTGTTTTAAGGTGTTTTTTAGATATTTGTTTTTAATATTAAAAATGAATTATTCAAGAAATGAATTTATTGATATGATTTTTGTTTTGGGTGAAGCAAATAAAAATTATCTGCTAGCTCAAAGGCTATATAGAGAAAAATATCCTCAACGGCGCACACCCGATTCCCGCAGTTTTCGCGTTGTTATGGACCGATTTATGACGACTGGTAGCGTGAATCTGCCAAAACGTAATGTTGCTAATAGGGTGGCAAATGAAGGTAAAGAACTTGAAATTCTTTTGCAAATTGAGGAGGATCCCCACATTGGTAGCCGTAGGTTAGCCTTACTTTCTGATGTTTCGCAGACAACGGTAAACCGGACAACACGGAAATATAAATACCACCCATATCACATTAGGTTGCATCAAGAACTTCACAATCAAGATTTTCAGCTACGTGTAACTTTTTGTGAATGGTTACTTCGCAAAATTGAAATTAATCCAAATTTTGTTAACTATATTATGTATTCCGACGAGGCGACATTTAAAAGCAATGGTGCTGTCAATAGGCATAATATGCACTATTATGCAACAGAGAACCCTCATTGGGTACGTGAGGTTCAGCATAAGAATCATTGGTCCCTTAATGTATGGTGCGGCATCCATAATAACCGTATAATTGGACCATATTTTTTTAATGAACCTTTGAATGGGCATTCATATCGAGTATTTTTACAGCAGCAATTGCCTGAATTATTAGAAGAAGTCAATCTCCAGGAACGGCAAAGTATGTGGTTTCAACAAGATGGTGCGCCTCCCCATTTTCATCGTGCAGTAAGGGAATATTTGGATCAAGAATATCCTCAAAGATGGATTGGTCGCGGAGGATTTGTTGCATGGCCGCCAAGGTCTTGCGATCTTACGCCGCTAGATTTCTTTCTGTGGGGTTATCTCAAAGATAAAGTCTATGCAACAAAACCAACTACAAGGGAGGATATGATTATTAGAATTAGGGATGCCTGTCAAACCGTAACACCAGGAATGTTATACATGAATGTTATACAATGTTATACCATGTTATACCACGAGAAAATATAATTAAAAGAATTAATATTTGTATCGAACAAGGAGGACATATCTTTGAACATTTGTTGAACAGAAATTAACTTTTATTATATAAAAATAAGTGAATTTAATAAAAAGAAACGTCCATAAATTTGTTTCATTTTATAAGAAAAAAATAACACGAAATGAAGAAATATAAGTATATTTCAAAAACTATTAGAGATAGGGATAGAATATTATTAATAACATTTATAGGCTCTTAAGTAAGCTATTAGATGACATGAAAATATACAGGGTGTTTCATTTAAAATAAGAGAGATTTTTATATTTAAAGTTGGGCAAGTTTGGCCTTTCAAAAAAAACACCCTGTATAACAAAATGAATAATTTTACATAGCACGCATATCAAAGTAACTTTATTTTACTTCTGATGATAAAAATTAAGTCTGTATTCAAAATTTAGGTGCTAAATTTTAATATTAAAGAGATGCGTGCAAATTCTAAATTTTTAACATAATTTGATTTATCTCCTAAACTATTAGTTTTTGGCATATTAAACCATTATCAAAAAAGATTGGTAATTACGCAAAGAATTTAAAAATGTTTTGCAATACAGGGTGTTCCATTTAAAAAAATTAACTTTTGTAGTGCCCTGCTTTTTCGGAGCACTCTGTATAGTCCAAAATATTTTTAAAATGTGAAGAATGCTTAACCAAATAATAGTCCAGGAGCACGTCATCGATAAATAATATCATCAATGCATAATACTACTCCGCGCTTTGAAAAACTCACCCTGTACATCGGAAAAAAACTTTCAAATTTCTTTTAGTTTTCAAAAAAACCGCACTACGGGTGTCTTAAAAAATGGGATTTAAAGTCGTTTAAAATGAAAGTCACCCCGCTCTAAAGGGTGTATCGAAACAAAATTAGTTAATTAAAACTAATTTCTTTGGTTGTACCAATTATAAAACCATACCAATTATTTTATATAAAAAATATAAACTAAATATAGCTTAAACACTATTCTAATTTAACATTGTTTTTAAAAAATAAATTTTAGTGCTCTTCTTCTTAACTCTTCAGAGCGCTCAAACTTCCTGATCACCTGCTCCATAGTAATGTCACTAATATCTGGCTTAAGGGGAAAAACAAAGGCATCTTTGATTCTTTCAGAAGGCCTAAGAAATGAGCAATGTATAAATCTTTGGTCTACTTCTATTACTTTTGCCAGATATCTTTGTTGCTTTTTTTTTAGTGTAGTAAACTCTACCAAGATGAAGTCCCCTTCTACCAAGTTGTCTAGAGCGATTTGCGCTTTCTCGACTTTTTGTAAGTTTTCCGAGTTAATATATTTTTTTCTTGCACTGGGTTTACAAAGCAGGGCAGCTTAATATCATCAAGTTCCTCTGATCCTTTAATTGACAATATATCTTCTTCTGACTCAATTATAGTTTCTTTTTCCGATTCCAAAGAGCTTCAAATTTTTTGATCTGTAACGCTTCCTCCGGGCGCCACTACCAATTTCTTACGGTTGATTTGTTTGGTTCGCGGTTCTTTGAATCTAGATTCCTTAAAAAGAGATGTAACTGACTCTGAAACTAATGATGAAACACTATTATTGGCGTCAGTCTCATTGTCGTCTGGGACTTTAACAAGGAGCTTTTCTCGGTTAAGCGGATATAAACCTGTAGCCTTAAATCCAGATTTGATATTTTTACCAACTGTGATCCAAAACGTGAACCAAAATGATCTTGAAGAACCAATCCTCAAACAAATTTTGATCGAACCACCCAGACTTGCTGCGGTTGTAAATACAACCTTCAGGGCCACTTTGAGTCCAAGTGGACCACAAATTTTCAGATTTGTAGACAACGTATTGAGTCCAGTGTAACAAAAGTCCAGCCGCTGTTACAGAGAACATGACTGAGTGGGCAGACTTGGTGGAGTCACAAACTCTCTGCGTGCTTCATAGTTCGTGGTATAACAACTTTAGGCCTTCCAGGATCATCAGCAAAATTTGTTTCGTCATAGTTTATTAAATTCTCTGGTGGTACGTCTTTGAGAGAAACTTCCAATTTATCAAAATATTCCTCATAAAACTTTTCTTGATACACCTGCCCTAGATCTTTTTATATTTTCAGCCAAATGAACCTTTAATACATCTTTATGCCTTGTAAGAAAGTCCGTGAGACCAATCTTTTCCAGGCATGTTATTAGAAAACTTGGTCACCTGTTTGCCGGCTCGATCTAAGTAGTTTTTAACTAATAATTTTATATCCTCCTTCTCATATGGATAGCCCCATTCTACCGCCGCGCCGTAACAACAGCTGCTATAAAGGCATTTTCTTCTCTTTTACTTAAAACAGGTTTTCTCCTAAACTTTTTCGGGTGTTTATTCTTAATCTTCGTCTTATATTTCTGTGGCATGATTTTTCACCCTAAAAATATAACCAAAAGTTAAAAAAATTAAAAAAAAATGTGAAACAATTTTTAAAAAGCAAAACTGTGATGATATCTTCATGAAAAAATATTTTTTCCATCTAATATTAAAAATTCATACCTTTGACTGAATTTCAACTATGGCTCAGAAGTAAAAGTTCTAGAGGTTCACAAAATCAACAATTTTATATTAGATACTTTGACCTACGGCTACGGCACACTAATTCAGAATAGCGCGACAAGTTTTAGCCTAAAAGTAAATATGTACCAAGGTACAATGCGCGGCAGTGCCTATGCAGCGTGCTCCCGTGCATTTAGGTGATAACTTAAATATCCGTCCGACCCCGTAAATTTTTTCACTTCACCCTCTGATTTCAAGTCACCCAATTTGTATAAAACACATAACAAAAATATAATATACTGCCGCTTCAACGCAACATTTAGTTTAAATCTATACAGATATTTTGCAAAACTATCCCAAAATTATTTAAATTAACCGCCACAGAAATGACATAGTTATGTTTTAATTATTGGTTAGAAACTTAAAGACACTAGATTTACGTTGGTAGCATTAGCTGCAGGTTACGCTATGAACGATAGCAGGTGGCGTTTTTTGGCGTTTTCACCGGTTTAATGGTCGCTTTAGGGTTGTTGTTAGTGTGACGCGACAACGCGTTCCAATAATTTTATGAAAGTAAGAAAAAATATAGAATAGAAGTATTAAGATCAGATATCGACGGTGTAGCTTATTGTCGTTTATCCGGCTATTGCTTCTGCAAGTAGATAACATTTTCTATACCTCTATTTCTACGATAAAAAACATTTATGTAAGAAAGGTGTAATTTCTGGTAAATCTGTTATATTTTAAAAGTATGTATAAAATACATTTAATGCTTTTAACTTAATAGAGATTTTTATTTTAATAAGATCTAAATCAAAAATCTTGCTATAAATGTTTTAAATGAAACATTTATGGTATATTTTCACAGCAAATATATCATGAACTAAAGACGTACATACGACAACCTAAAAAAAATATCGCAGAAACATCCCACATAAGATGTCAGACAGACGTTGATAAAGGTGACATGGACGCTGCCAGAAACATTTCTGGTACATCTAGAAAGAAATAGTCATTGCTGACATGTTCTTATTGCCGCAAGCGAATGTCTGGCATGTTCCTAGCATATGTTTCTGTGTTATTAAGGTATACAGCACAGATTACGTAGATGATACGCAAATATATTTTTCTATCAGCCAAGTAATTTTAAAATTGCAAACGATTCAAGGACCTAGACGCTTTAGTTCATATATCTCCGGCTAATAAAAAAAGTAAGACGTGTAATTTCTTTAGGCTTCACAAGCTCTCTGATAAGATAAAATTTCAATGGATTGATTCAGATTTAAGGTTTCGACAAAACATGTTGCTAGTCTTTGTATTTGGTATACCGGGTGGTGCGTTGCCGAGCGGAACATAGGAAATCCCATGTAAATTTTAAGGGGGTCAATTATTGGCTTCCCTGTACATTTTACAGAAAAAATTTTAGATAACTTTTTGAAGAGACCAATCTGGCAAACCCTCGTGCAAAGTTTTAAAAAATTTTAAAAAGCGAATCTTGAATTATTCAATTAAATGTAATTGCAAAATTACCAAATTTTCGGTTCAGGTAAAAGCAGACACCAGCCACCAGTAAACAATTTGCTATAAGGCTTTGTCAAATCTGACGTACAGCCGAATACAAGAAATATTTTTTTTTCGTTTTAATAATCTCATAACCGTACATTCAAAGTAAGACACGTTAACATTACTTTTTTATCTAAACTTTTATTTAATATAACGATGAAGTTAAACCAATAACAATTATTATTATCGATTATTAAAAAAATAATTTTATCATACTTAGAATTTAATTAAACCAATAGGAGTATCTGAAATAATTTCAATTTATTTTCCAATCAAGCCTATCTGGTCCATTTCAACCATTAAACCTATTGTTAGTAATTTCGAGTCCAAAGACATTGCAATAAATAATTGTAAATGTTTAACTCAGAAGATTTTACACTTTTATAAATGACACTTTTTAATGACCCCACAAAAAGAAGTCATTAGGTGACAGATCAGGTGATCTGGCTGGCCAAAGTATCCGGTACCGTGGACCAATAATATTGCCGTTAAAAGCATTTTCCAAGCACTCTCTAACCATACGGGCATTATGGGCCGGGCAACCATCCATTTGGTACCAGATCGTTTGATCTTCCAAGGCGGGTCCAATTTGATTTTGAAATAAGTCCAAATAGGTTTCAGGTGTTAGGTTATAGTCCGAAAAAAAGGGTCCAATGATATGGTGTCCGATAATTCCCACGAATACATTTGTTTTTTGGGGATATTGTGTCCGAGTATGAACAAAGCGATGTTCATTTTCTTAGCTCCAATACCGGCAATTCTGAATATTTGGTTCATTATTGGGGTAAATGTACATTCATCGGTAAAACAAATATTTCTTAAAAAAATCCTATCATTATTTACGCTTTCCATAATTTCAAAACAAAATGCCATTCTTTGCTCTTCATCTCCTTCCTGCAGCTCTTGATGTTCTTCGAATTTATACGAATAATATTTGTGTTTTTTTAAACTGCGCAATACCGTTGTATGATGTTTATTTACCTCTTGCCCAAGAACCTTCATACTAACCATCTTGTTTTCCTCCACACTCAGTAGAATATTAAGATCTCTATTCTCTCTTTCTTCGACTCCATTTTCGATATCCTGAGTTAAATATTTACAATTATTTATTACGGTATCTTTGGACTCGAACTTAATGACAATACGTTTAATAGTTGAAATGGACGGAATGGGCTTGGTGGGGAAATAAACTGAAAACATTTCAGAGACTGCTCTAAAACTGTTTCCCGCATGTTCATTTCCTATGCGAATCACCTATTTTATCTCGTTTGTTATATTGTGATATTGTTTACCAATCAGCACTTCTAACCGTAGATGAAAATCGCGTATAGCGATTACAGAATTCCTCTTTTCGTCTAACTTTTGGTATTCGTTTAATGACATCTCATATAAAATTAAAGAAAATAATAGAGTAAAACTAAAGAACTACAAAGATTTTATTTACTTGTATTCACTCATAAAGTACACTAAAAATGCAAACATATATATTTGTATAATAAACTTGTTAGTTTTCTGGTTATTCCGAAGCATTTCATAGTCATCGTTTTAAGCAATGTTTTCAAATATGCAGCTACTAGATTTTATAACGAATGACTTCTAGAATTTCATTATTAAACCGTAAATTATAAAAAGAAATTAAAAGACCACTTTAAAAGTATCCGAATGGCATAAACAAGACAGCGGAATTTCTTTCAAAATTTGGCAACAGGTAATTTGTACAGGTATATGATATAACGATCAAAAATATTTTTAGCTGTATTAGTTTTAGTTTGAAAATTTTGTTTTGAATTAAACAGAGTTTCTTAAAATTCGTAATTTTTCTACTTCGATAAGATATTGCTGAAAAGTCTTTTCCTTTTAATGGAAAACCTGCCCCACACTCAACCTATAGTTTGACGCTGCGGTGATTGGTTTCTCATTCCAACTTTCTATCTAATCCTGTTCGATAGTGTGATAAATTTGAACCTGGAGCTGTAGAAGTCTAAGCGGTGTTGGGTTGACTGCTTCATAGAGGGCTTGATAAATTTTAGATGTTTCAGTCTTTTTAAAAAAGAATTATGGCAAGTTAGAAATTTGTTGATGCAGATATAGATTTGAGATATATTATTTATCTATATGTGGTTCGTGTAACGTGGTTCGCTCAACGACAATTCAAAGATGAAGATTCTTAGCCTATGTTAAGTGTCCTGGCTTTCTTGGAAAATTATCAATGTCAATCTTTATCTATCTTACAATACCAAAGAAAGAGGTTAATGCAGTAATACCATATATATATTTAAGGCCTTAAACAAGTTTTTGATACTACGATTCGTTTTTAAGAGGCGTTTGCTTATTAGGATGAACTTACTTGTTACTTCATTTTGCGTAATTTGATAATCTATTGTCTGGGTATGTTTCTTAATAATTATAACTATCTATTCTACTGCTTCTAGATATTTACAGGGATATAGTTAGGAAAACATAAACGAAGCCTGTCGAGGAAAGACGTGTATTTTTATTGCTTTGTAAATTTTAATAATTTTTTAAAAAGTTGAATCAATGTAAAAAGCGAAAATTACTTTGTTGATAAATAGTGATGGTAACATACATAACAAAGGAATTTAAAATTCTAAAGGTCTCAACCATAAAATGAAAACAAGAAATATCTCAGTAGGCGTAAGAATGGATCGTAATACGAAGTACTGCTATAAATTCCAAATTCTTATAATGTATGAATACCGATAGTGGAAATACATGCAAGTAGCAAACAAAGAAAGCAATAGTAAAATTATGGCTTAAAAAAATAAATGAGTACGATAACAAAAGCAAAATAGGGATGGAAAATAGTAATATTTCAAATAACGTAAAGGAAATGAAAATGGAAATATAATTCAGATGTTATATTTAAATATAGGCACTTAGATTGGACAATGATGTTAAGAAACAAAAATTGAAAAAAAACTTTACCAAGGGACATTTACATGCAAATTTACTTGTTACAAAGAAAATTCAAATCAATTCAAGCTTTAAATTAGACTTAAAGTTAGATTTTTATCAGTACGTAATATTTGCTAATTTTGCGTGGTGCTTTATCTTAAAATTTTGCAGTTTTTCACGGGTTCAAAGTGAGATGTATTTGGGAAACAAGTTAGTTTAGCTTCATTATTAACATCAGGTTTAGGGTTACTTTGATCAGAAAAGGGTTGTAAAGTAATATTTGTCTGTATTAAAATCTTTGTTTTCTAAAGGCAAATGATAATAAAAGTAAACATTTACGGGTTGTTTGATATCCATCAGACGTAGATCCTACACTCTGGAGGATATGAAGGCTTTTAGTTTCCAATTTTTCGTTTTGGCTAGCAAATCACCAACCTAGTAGATGATTGGAAAATACCAATAGTGTGTCTAGAAGCTATTGAGAAATGCCGTGAATGGGGTGACAAATTTATAGATTTGTTTAAACCTCTTTTTCTTATAAATCAGCTTATATTTGGATTTTCAGAGCTGACGGGCGTACCATGGTTGACATGTTTTCGAACTTATACAAGTAAATATATTTTTTTAATTACCTTCTGCTAAAGGCAAGTAACTAAAATAAATAAGGTAATTTTTTTAATTTTTTACTAGGACCAAACTATTTTTTCACTTCTGTAATTAAGTGTACTTTTGTTTCAAATTGTAATAAGTAGTATTTAGGATGATTGTATATCTCTGACTCTTAGTGTCTTAGACTCATTACCCCCAACCAAACCTAAGGGTGTATTGTAAATGAGTAAATTTATCTACAGAGTGAAATCTATAACATCTACAGGGTGATTCTAACAAGAATTATACAGGAAGAATTGAAAGAGATTTCCTTTGAACTAGGATCTACAGTTTATTTTTTTTAGTTTGGAAACCAGTAGCATTCTATTTTTTTATCTATTAATTAATTAGTTACAACCCTTATCTACTCTTCCTACTCATTGACATGTGAGCCGCGAGCATTGATAGTAGAAAACAAATTAGACCTTGAAACAATCTCAGATGCCTTTCCATTAATAGATAATATTTCAAATATTACAAACAAATATGGCAAGGCTAGCGAAAAATAAAATGCTTTAAATAGGGTCACCGATAATATTCATAAATCATAAAGTATGCTATTATATAAAATTAGAGTTTTGGAAAAGGAAAATAATTCATTAAAATTTTAGATTAAAACCGTAACGAACAAAAAATAAATATTTACAACCACGGAATACAGTACATCAAACACAAATATAGAATAAGCATCCATACACCAAGCCAAAAAATCCTATGCCTAGAAAAGTGCATTAAATAGACAATCATTTACCATAAAATAAAGAATAAAAATCTAGCTGGATAACACCAATACATTAAAAAAGCTTGAGGTTGATTAAAAGCAAGCGATAATTATGTATTTTTTTTGTATTTTATATATTTTTTTATATTTCTATAAATGTTTTTAATTTCTATATAATTTTCTAAGTCTATAAATTTGTATATTTTATAAATTTCATTATTCGTTATAAATAAACTGTTACTAAGTTACAAACGCAAGCCCCGCGTTGTTGGCACCATTCAGTTATCGTGTGCCGGCAACGATGACTTTAAAATTTTTTTTTATGTTTCTATTCATGCTCCTATCCCTATCTCTAATCCTATCCCTTCGGTATATCAAAATAAATTAGCAAAACTATAGATCATTTCATTTTATTAAATCTGACATAAAAAAAAATTGTTGGCACTTAGAGTATGCTAGGCTCATCTACCGGCAGCGAAAGTGTTAAAGGAGAACTGGATCTAGCAAGAACCTTGGATGTTGCGAAATGGTCTCTAAAATGAGAAAAAATATTTATAGATTTATGGTGGGTTATATCCAAGCAAACTTTACTTTAGCAATATGTTTTAATTGTTTGGGATTTTGACATATTGCTAAGTATGGTAAAGAAAAAATTTGTTGCCACAAATCTGGAGAAGTCCATTAGTATTTAGCTGTATTAGTAATATACTAAAGTGCCCAAATTGTACTAAGTTTAAGCTTAAACCAGAAGAAAGTCAAGATTCAAGATAGCAAGAACCTCTAAATATGCACTATACCAACGAAGACTCGGACAATATCAGAGTAATATAAATTACAAGGAAACACACAGGTTAAGAAATATCTTTGCCAAACGTTCAGTCATTAGGTAATAAAGTAGACCTAATTAATTCCATTTATTTATTTATTACATGTTATGGCAGATACGAAGCCACTTATAGCACACAGATATTAATTTTAAGATTCCATAAAATCTACTTATGAAATAAATAGTAAAAGAAATACAAAAATAAGCAAATACACAAAACAGATAATAACGTAGAAATTACCTACAATAATAAATATTGTATGTGTTTCTTTTTCTGCTGCAGAGAAGAGAGCTACAGAAAACTTTAATGGGTTTATGGTACAACTTAAATTCCTTTTAATCAAAATGTTAATTTTTATTGTAGAAGACTAATGTTTAAATAATTATTGTAAACGAAAAAATCAGATCCTTGTTATGTCTTATTACTACCTCAAGCAGGACATCGCAATCTTCACCGACAGTCAAGCAGCCATAGCAGCACTGAGTTCACATGTCATCAGTTCTAAAATGGTAAGAGACTGTTTGGGCAAACTTAATGAGGTAGGAAAGAGAAATAAAGTCACAAAATTGTGGGTACCTGGACATACAGGCGTGCAAGGTAACGAAGAAGCCAATATTCTGGCAAAAAAGGGATCTGGTTCTCAATTTGTAGGACCGGAACCTTTCTGCGGCATAGGAAAGAATACTTACCTATATGAGCTTACAAAAATGGAGGATCAACTCAGAGAAAGCCTCTGGGATGATCATCCAGGGTTGAGACACTCCAAGATGTTCCTTGGAACCCTCGACCCAAAAAAATCTAAAGCTCTAGTAAGTTTAACTAAAACTAAACTACGGATTGTAACAGGATTCCTAACAGGGCACTGTCACCTTCGAGAACACCGCAGGAAACTAAAACTAGAACAGACAGGTGAATGCAGATTCTGTGGGGAAGAGGAAGAGACCCCAGAACACCTAGTAACTGCATGCGAAACAGTTGCCGAAAGTCGTGCCATGCACCTCGGAAATTATGTAATTCCAGAAGGAAATATCTCATTACTGGAACCGTCACAACTACTAGCCTTTATTAAAGCCATAGGATTGTACGAAGTAATTTGACTTGAGAATAACATCAAGCAGTAATTAGAAAGGGGCACACAATAGATCTTTTAGGTCGCAGTGAAACTTCACCCTTATTTTAATCTAATCTAATCTAATCTATGTCTTATTAATTCCTTTAATTGTATACATCTAAGACCAACGATCCAATCTGCATAAATGTTATATTTCCAAATAGTAAGTATGTAACCGCAACTGTACATGCCAGTTTAATACAATATAATTAAAAAAAAATTAAACTGATATGATTGGAAATTATATAAATTATAGATGCATCTTCTCTGATGAAGATAAAAATCACCTTTTACTAGTATATCGCTCACGGAAACAGGAAAGGATATATTAGGCGACGAGTGATAATGTTAATAAGCCATTGGTCGAGTTTATGAAAGTCTACAAAAATTATTTAATGAAAGTTTTTTTTAAAGATTAAAGGTAAAAAGTCGAAGACAAACACTGTATAGAAATGTAAGTATTTTAACTTGTAAGATCAAGATAAGATATTTTGTTTTTGTTAAACCTGGTAGACAGCTTAGTAAATATCATTGCATACATAATATAAGGTCAATATTTCCGGTCAATGAGTCCTGTAACACCAGATGAAATTTGTAAAAATAACAATAAATAAAATATTTGTTAGGCGCCTTTTCTAATATGTCGTAAATAAAACAGCTGATTTTTTTTTTCTAATAGGTCGTATACCACAGTCGCTCCATGGTTTTACTAAGTGAGTGTTGATAGTACATTATACTTTGTCTATACTTTGTTGCAATATTACAATTAAAAAGGGTATCTTAAGTGTCTATATTTTCAAAATGTCGAAGGTAAGTTGCATTGTAATATCTATTATTTTCTTAACGCATTTAAATTTATTTATACTATAAAATTATAGTAACAATATTTGCTTTTAAATAATTAGGTCATATACGTCGTATTGTAATTCTGAATAACCATGTTGGATACGACATATTTATAAAAATTACTGCTTAATACGACGTAACGATACCATGTATTTTGTGGCTTAGGTCGTATTAGAGCTATAAATAAATGTATGGGTTTATCTGAGCAAAATCTATAAGAATAATTTATAATTTAGGCATTTTAAGCCAAATTATAAATTAAAAAAAACGCTGTGACACCTATAGAAATTGAACGAAAAAGAACTTTTTTATTTAGAGTAAAACTGGGTATAGCTATTTATTTTTTTATTTTACCTTTAAAGTTTGTTATGGGTAGATATTGTAAGCCTTTTACTTAAACGGACTATTTGTTTTAGATCTCTAATAGAGTAGCAAAGATAATGACAATGGCTTTAAATCAAACCGAAACGAAGCCACATTCATCAATGACGAAGTAAATATTAACGATATGATGTACAATGTGCCTTACGATTTAGAAGTAATTAACGAAGATGACAATAACTTTTTTCAACACCCCTTTGATAATCACAGCGTGAACGTTGATTTTTTGCATTCCGCAGACGTAATCTATGACAGTCTGCCAATAATCGACTTAAATATTACCATTGAAGCACCCCAAACAGATGAAATAGATGAAGATGACCTATCTCTATTGGAACTTAAAAGCAAGATTTAGAAGATAACCCAGATGAAGATAGCCCAGGTTTAGTACAGTCTGAAGGTAAAATTTAACATCAGTAAAATGCTAAAGATGGGAGAAAATTGTTGGGTAGAGGCCCAATAAATCTAAAATTTCTTGACTTAAATGTCGAGATTTCGACTTCAGTAAAGTCATCCTCAGGACCCCTCGATGGAAACCAGATATTATAAGTTTTATACTTAAAGAACATAGTAGTTTTTTTCCGAAATTTAAAAAAATAAACATTTTAAATCCGTTTACCATTGTAGTGTCCTAAAGATAACTTCATAAAATTCGAACGTCGATATTTAAATAAAGAAGCCTTACTTTTATTTGACCCCTATTCAAAAATCTTCTCCCATCTTATTCGATTTTGGGTTGCAAAACCTATTTGAGAATCAATTTCTTTTTTTATAGATACAAAAATAGCTGAAAAAAGAAGGAAGAAAAAAGCTAATAAAGAAATATGGGACAAAAATGTCAACAAAAGAAAAAGAATGATGGAAGAAAAGTACATTGGATACACAAGATCTAAAGACGGGACAGTTAAACACGATACAAAAAGAAATAAAAGAATACTTGGACCTAAATGTATGTCGAGTTTTTGTAAAAAAGCAGCAAATCATTTCTGCCACCTAATGTCAGAAGAAATCCGACAATCAATTTTTAAAACATTTTGGATTGTGTCCTGGGAGCAAAAAAGGCTTTACGTTTTGCACATGACTAGTTACTTTGAAAGAAAAAGAAGTTACACAAAAAATCCATCCAGAAGACAAGGTTTAAAAAGTTAGTACGATTTAAAAATTGAGGACGGAAAACACCAAGTGTGCAAGCAAACATTTCTTGGTACGCTAGGTATAAAAAAACGAATGGTTAGGCACTGGGTTAATGAGGGATCAGTGTTTGGAACACAAAATAATCAGGAGGACATTAACAAAAATAAGACTAATAAAAAAAATACATCAGTACATTCAGTTGAACAAAATAAAACGCTAGAACAGTTGCACCTATTTTTAGATAGTTTGCCTAAAATTGAAAGTCACTACTGCCGCAAAAAGTCAAACAAGTTATATCTAGAGGAAGATTTTAAATCAAAAACTGACGTATTTCAACTTTATAAAAACAAATGTCTAAACGAAGATGTGGTGCCCTTGTCAATGAGTACTTTTCTAAGAGAGTTTGACGAAATGAATCTTGCATTGTTCACGCCTAGAAAGGATCAGTGAGGTTTATGCTGTGGATACAAAATGAATCAGATTGACGAAAATGTTTATCAGAATCATATTTTAGCAAAAGATCATGCTCGAAAGGAAAAAGACTTCGACAAGAAGAAAGCACAAGATCAGTCTATTTATTGCTTTACAATGGACGTACAGGCCGTGAAATTATGTCCTCAATTACAAGCAAGCTCCTTGTATTATAAAACAAAATTGCAGATACACAATTTTACCACCTACAACTTGTCAAGCCATGCATGCAAAAATTTCCTGTGGAATGAAACAGAAGGGGAACTATGTTGTTCAGTTTTTGTAACCTGCATCATCAAACAGCTGACATCAGCTTTGGAGGCAGACAAAAAACCTATTATTTTATACTCGGACAGTTGCGGTTATCAAAATAAAAATATCGTTCTATCCAATACATTTTCCTTTCTTGCAACAAAATTTAATATTGAGATTGAACAAAAATTTCTTGAGAAGAAAGAGTCACACTCAATCTCTTGACTCAATCTCTTGACTCTTCTCATAGCCTTATTGAGAGACGATTGAAGGAAAAAGATATTTTATTACCTACAGACTACATTAATATTATAAAAGATGCCAGAAAAAACCCAATGCCTTTAGAAGTTGAATATTTAGACCACTCGTACTTTCTTAATTTTGACAACCTGAACTTGATGAGATATAACTGAATTCGCCCAGGAAAATTAAACAGTCCGTTAAAGGCGGCATACTTAAGATGTCTAAAATATTTACCTTCGGGGGAAATCTTGTATAAAACTAAATACTACGACCCGTATGCAATTTTACCACAACGACAAAAAGGCATTACCTAGTATGAATATGAACCCAGGCCCTTATACAGTAAAAGGTTAGAAATTTCAAAGAAAAAATGGATGGATTTACAACAGTTAAAAAAAGTGATTCCAAAAGACATACTTTTACACTTTTTTACGACCTAATAAAATATTACGAAAAAACAGAAGTATCAAACAAGAAGGTAAACAATACAGAAGTACAAAAAAATAAAAGTTCCACAAGAAAGACTGATAAGGCTGTAAAAAAAAGTAAGGGAACAAAATAGTCATATTAGAGTTCCATTTTGTAAAGATTTGGATTAGTTTTTCAATATTTGTTTTGAATTAAACTTCTATTTCCTAATTTTTTTCTTTAAAAAAGTTTTGATAAGGAATAAAGTAAATTCGTTTTAAATATAATCGTTGTTTAATTTGTCTTAAGCCACAATATTTAGAATTTAGTTATCGTGCTAACATGACAACTACAAAGAAATATGTTGTATCCAATAAAGTCATAATATTATAATAAGACGTAACCCACTTATTGCCGCCAATTTAAAAAATAAGTGAAAAAAAAACCTCATAATCTAAAACAAATAATAGAAAAAAAAGGTATTAAAAAAAAACATTTTTTTCTTAAATCCTTAAAAAAATATACGGTTTTTTCCTCCTCCTGAAAAATTTGGGTTTTATGGGATACATCCTATTAGAATATTGGTATCGATATATAATAAACAATATATTTAAATTTAGAATACATATTTTCTGATAGTTTAAAAGTGGCATTGATTTAACTTTTCTCAGATCTTCGAACATGTGATGTGCTCCCAATTAGAAAACTTAAAAAAAAAACCTTTTTAGCCATTGTCAACATAGGTTTTAATAGGGCAAATCAACAAGTACTGCATATTCACCGGTATTCCGATATGCGGTAAAAGTGCGGACTCGGAGGCCCGACTAAATGAAATATGAGTAGCGCAAGGAAGCATATTAGGCATATTATATACCTGGTACTAGAGGCTCCAAATCAGCGTATAATAACTGAATTATTTGCTGTAAACGTCTGGAGATATTAAAGTTAGATACTAAGGAACTTTTTGATTGAATTTTTTATTTTATTTAGAACAAGACAATCAAAGATTATCAGACCAGCCCAAATTTACTTTGATAAAAACACATTTGATATATTGGAACATGCTAAATTTTTGGGTACTTTCATAAATGGAAATTTGTATTGATCCTGGCAAATATTAAGTAAATATAGGAATGAAGCTTCCCTTATGATACTATAGGCTGAGCCATTTTAATATATGTACCCAAATTGCTCCAAAATTAAGTGAGATACAGAAAAATGATTGAGACCAAAGTTGTTCAGGATATTAGATATAAGTCAGGATATTAGATATAAGTCAAGATATAAGATATAAGTTAGATATAAGTAGATATAAGTCGCATTCACAGTCAGTATGCATTAAGATCTTTGAAGATCTACAGTTTTATTCGTAATACATTTTTTATTATTCGCAAAATTCGTTTCTGTACAATAAATATATTTTATATCAAGCTATCTCCCCAAAATATATTACCATATTTAAGAACCATAGCATTTTTTTTGTTTTGATCTTCGGCGTCCGTTGCTTTCATGATCGGCACGTTCTCTATCTAAAAGTATTCTGGTTGTAACTTACCACCAATTATGTTAATCCATTCCAACGATCATTCCAATATCACCAGAAAACTCTTCCACTATTTTTAGTATTTGGTCTAATTGGTTTCGGGTAGCCGCTAATATCTAAAGTAGATGATTAAGCTTGGTTAGTTCTATAATATTCTTTATTGTAACAGCAAATCCATATTCAAATCCGACTTAATTCAACCATGTGGTTGAATTAAGAATGGATTCATGGCGAGGCAAACACTATATTGGGCTTAGCAAATCCCCCTGAAATATAGCTATGCAAATTCGAATTGTGCTTGTATTACTAGTGGGAAGCTGGAAACCGCCAGTGCGATGATCGTCCTATATATATAGTAGATTTTAAAAAGGAACTGATGTAGGCATCTACCCTGTGTAGTTAGCGAGCCATTGATGTAGCACCACATCAAAGGACTTTTGGTAATCGATGTAGGCAGGCAAAGGGTTCCTCTTACTTTAGATGTCATTGCTGACAAGTTGATTATCAATTTTTTCCATTAGTTAAATATCTAACATTGCTGTCATGTCCAGCGCTAGCTCTATATATAATATCTAAGTAAGTCATGTAGATCTAGGAAAGTCACATCAAAAAATAGTCTATAACTATAAACAATCATAATATAAATACTATTTACGATTTTGTTACCATAAAAAGAGCTTTTATAAGTTAAAATTAACATCCCTAACAATAATGTTAATACCATTAAATTTTACTTGTAGAACAATTAAACTTAAATAGTAATCTTTAGATTACTTAGATTACATAAAAAGTAATCTTCAAAAAAATCTAGAAAATTTGGCATCTTCATTCTGATGTGTTGCGTCTATAAAAAACATGTCTGTTTTTATGAAAACCTTTTCCAGCTTCACAACGTTAACTTCTGTTTCTAAATAATTTGACTAACAACCTGCCAAAAGATGTCAATAAACGTCGAAACGTCGGTAAATATTTGTTAATCAGTTTTATTTTGTTCCTAATGCGCTCCTCCTTAGCTGCCAAAAAAAAAAAATTAACTCTAGCCTGAGCTCCCGCCCATCAAGGCAACTAGCGAAACGAAAAAGCGGATAGATTAGTCATGGTTACAGTCCCCAATTTATAGACGTAAAACTTTTTTTAGGCTAAAAAATTTGTAAAAACGGATAATTCTGAATTTACCACAAATCTTTTTAGGCAGAACAGGAAAGTTGTAAGGATGATAGTAGATTTTCTCACAAGACATTATAATCTGGGTAACCGCCTGATTAAGAATAATAATTCAATTTAAGGAAAACGAAAAAACCTCATTCAAAAAACCGAATGGAAAAATAAAGTAAAATCGTCCGAAAATAAAAAGGCTTGCTTTAAACTAATAAAAAGGCTACTGTATCTAACTAACAGGTCACAATGAATATAACATGATATCACCTTAAAGCAACATTATATCTTACAAGAAAATATGTACCTAATACGTATCTTATTATTTATTCCCTGCGTATTTTTCTAATATGCGCTCGTATATTATCGTAACAAGCTACACGTTTTTTTTCAGCAGATTTCTTATTCATGACACGGTTAGAAGGGCGGAATATCTTAAAATTCATGCCTTGTAGGGAAACTGGAGAAAAACCTTTGCTATAACTGTGTTTAATAGGAAAATTCAACTTTTATATGGAACTCAAGGTAAAAGAACACAAATAATAATCCTTGTTTTATGCAAATTGAAAGAAGAGTTCTTTAACTTTAGAAGTAATAATTTAAAGGATTAGGTTTATCTAGTTTCTTTTTAGTTTTCTGATATTTATCAAATAATAATGTCAAATTAAAGTATTATTTTAATATAATTAGATTATCTTCATAACTTGATATTTGCATTAATCAAAGGATAAGTTTGTCGCGATATTCCGTAAGACGGAAAGCAGAGGAAATAAAGGTTGTAGCTCCCGACATATGGGAGATTTGTTCTTTAATCTTCTTCAGAGCAGGGCATTCAGACAACCAAAAGAAAAAGAGCAAAAAACGAAAGGGATTACAAATAAGACAGAACAACCAATTCGTGTAGACAACTTATTACTTTGGTACAGTTTTGAGAAAAAAATAGAGCATTTATTCTAAAGAAGCATGAGCTATCTCTGTGATACAGCATTAACCCGAATTAATATACTTAGTATTAAAGAAAGGATGTTAATACAGGAAAATCAATCAATAAAAAGATAAGTTTGTCGGAACTAGAGCTGATTTTTTTTCGACTTTTTGAGTTAGATACTAATATTTTTTTATTACAATGGTATCAAAAATTTAAAATTCAATCTAAATTCAGTAGCAAATTATATATATTGATCTAAGACAATCAAAGGCTTTTACAAGCCCTCCAAGGTAAAGAAGAAAAAAGTCACATTATTTTATTATTCGAACCACAAGGCAAACATGTTTCCACAAATTCTGTAGATTCTTAGTATGGAAAAACTATGACTAATTTTGAATTTCACCAAGTAAAAAAAGGAAATATTCTACGTGCACTTTTTTCACAATTTTGGCTTTTCCGGTCATATAGAAAGTAGTTGTTAACTTCGTAAATGTAGATAAATGGAATTCTATATATTCTATATCTTCCTTAAAGACGTGCTAATATTTAAGAGGGTAATTCCTGGACCCATTTTAAGAAAAAAAGTTCCTATGAACATATGTCCTAAACTTTTGAGATATGAGGTGTTAGAGTTTAAAAAAAAATCAGTTTTTTAATAATAACTTAAAAAATATTGTAGATATTTGCATGAAATTTAATACATGTATTCCATGGATAGGAGACAAGTACCAAGTCGGCCGTTATAAGCTGCGACCGTAGATAATCGATTTTTAATTAATTCTGCAAACTCTGCGTCTGCAAACTGCAACTCAGCTTAAACGTGAGTTAGCGACCATTCGAAATGTACAGATATCATTAGAAACCGTAAAAAATATCCTGGAGTAATCTGAAATAAAAGCCAGAGTAGCTGTTACTGCGCACCGGGCGCATGGTTAACATTCGCAAAAGAACACTTAAATTGGAATATAAGTGATTAAAGTGCTCTTCATAGATAAGTCGATCATTTGTTTATAATCCTCAGATCGACGAATACCTATTTATATACGATATGGTGAGCGCTATTTGCTGTGTGAAATGGAGGACTTATTCTGCTCTAGGAAGGAACATCTTTACGAGGCCACAAGAAACTGGTACTTGTTGAAGGGGTTTTTAACTGTCGATATATTAGTGATATTTTGAAACAACGTGTTGCGCATTATGTATTATCATGCACACCTCCACGTATTTAGAATATTTACCAAATATCTTCAGGAGATGAATTTTAGAGTTTTAATCTAGTCCGGATTTAAATTCGATAGAGGATACTTAGGACCTACGCTAAAGAGGCGTGAGATCTGGAAACGACCACCTAGTTAAACTTAAGGACCTGCTATAGTTATTAACTGTATTAAGGGAAAATCTGAACCAACATTACTTAGGGACATTGATTAGAAGTATGTCACAGCGTCACTTTTTTTGTTGCCATACATTTTTTCAATTCAAAAGTAGTATTTATTTGATATTAACGATTTATAATCCAATTTATAAAATTTATTAAAAAAATAATTGTTTATGATGTATTTTGCATTTTTTACTCAATAGACCAATAAAAATTTATTAAGCTACTTAAAAAACATAAAAATTCACTAATATATATATTTCTTTTCCTATCGAGTTAAGAAATCTTAATGCTATGATACTTTCTCGGCGGAGTGTCCTTGTAATAATTTTAGAAATAAAACACTGTAAAATAAAATAGGTAAACCTCATTTATTATGATCTTAAGATAATATGTAATAAATTTGCAGAAATTAAAACAAAAATAATGGCATAACTTACAATGTCTTCTTTTTTATATAATATAAATATATCATTTACAGCCAAAATCTTTGTACAAAGATAATGTAACTAAGCACAACATACATTGAAACTTTAACACTATTACTACCGCTATTAGTAAAAATTATTCTACCTTTTGGTGAGGTAAACCACTGAAAAATGTCTGACAGTCCACCATAACCATGTTGATTTTTTGTTTGAATCAGACACTCATAGACCGAATCAGCGTGAAGATTAGTTAGTCTGTACCACTGTGTTCGTTCGCTGGTGGCTGAGTTGTATGTTTGGCTCGGTTTTACCAGAAGATCATGCCAGTGGCCTGGATGATGATAGGACGTATTTACCTGAAATGTCGTATTTTTATATGTTTTATTAACATTGACCGTTGAATTGAGAATTATAAGTTTAATTCAAAAGTTTGGTTAACATTTTCATTAACCTTTCGTATAAATCCAAATAACTACTGTAAGTAAAAAATCTTAAATTAAAATTTGCTTTAGGACATAACTAAAGTCAATTATCTTAAATATGTCAGGTCTCATCTTAATGTATTTCCTATAGGTATTTCTTTACACTACAACTATAAAACATACATAACACCATAAATATAAAATTACAAACTCTAAAAAGTTAAAATTACTTACCATAACTTTGCGATACAATATTCGAACCTCTAAAATGGGAAAGACTGATTGAACCACCCACTTGAGATCATATTCGTGTGGGTTTGAGTATGATGAGCTAATGATTTTTGCTGGTCCAGGCTTTCCTGATAACTCAATGTATCTAAAATAAATGCGTATTATTTGATGTAATATTTAATTTTGAAAGCAACCAAATTTGGCAGAAGCGTCCAATCAATTAGAATTTTTAAATTAAAATGTGATCTTTTACTAGGATTTACATGACAACATTGAAGCAGCAAAACCTGGGAAATGAACATGATATACAGAGATGCTCTGGCTTTTTTTACAGAGAGATATGTTAGCTTATGGATCTATGGTATGCTATAAAAACGTGTCTCAACAATTTTAAAGAATAAAACTAAACAGCCTTCAAAGGTATCCAACAGCCGCTGGACATGACACTCTGAGAATGGTATAAAATTATGACAAGAAAGACAAACTTTACGATAAAAACACGATCCTCATACATGTCTCCCTAATGTAAATACCAGTATCTACGAATTAAATGAAATGAAACGTTAGAAGTCTGGTGCTAAAAATTACTTGCTTAAAGTTATAAAGTCTAGAACCAGCTATACCATCTGTAATAAAAGAACACTGAAAAAAGCATCCTGCCTCTGCATATAGTACTTATGGCACTAATGCACAGTAATAATTTTCTTGACTAGAAGTTTCGGAAGTCTAAGCAATATGATAATAATTATAAGGCACTAACTACTTTGCTTTTTTGATAAAATAAAAAATATTTTATGTGTGGGATCAATTTAAATATAAAGTTATTATAGTAATTAAAGAATAATTATAAATTATACTGATCTTTTTTTGTTGTAGCTTACCTTTTATCTCTTCCAATGGAATTTGAAACCAAGCAACTGTAATTTCCAAAATCTGACATTTGAACATTCTTAATTGTCAAACTATAAGTTTGTCCATTCTTTGTCATAATTCTCCGATCGGTTGGTTGTATTTGAAAAGAATCTTGATACCACGTAACCTGAAAATAAAATCAACTTTAAATTTAAATAACTACGTATATAATACAAATTACTATAACCTAGATTCGAAACTTGTATATTACGCTATATGTATTTTGATTCTTTCCAACTCCACACTACTATTGGGTTCCAAACTAAAAGCCATATTTTAAAACGTAATCTCATGTTAAGTACAGTCATTATTGCGTCTACCTGTGTATAGATAGGGCGCTTATGTTTCGTTTTATTTAGTTAGCAGCCCGATTTTTGCTAGTTTTTGACTCCTTCGCCACGTAGGCCATCGTAGCTTTTCCCAGATATGCCTCCTCTCCCCCACCCTATTAAAGCAGTTAGTTTTTTTTATTACAAATGCTGTGAAAAAAAATTCTTTTTTAAAAAAAGTTGAGATAATTATCTTTTAATCCGAGCTTGGAATGAAACACGACATAAGATTCATATAGATCATATATTATCGGTTCATACAGTTATATTTTTTTGTTGCATTTTCGTTAGAGAATTTATGATAGTTGCGCGGACTTTATGAACGAGAATGAAAATATATACAAATAAAACCACGTAGCCTAGGCCAAGAGATCCTCCCATCCTATGTAGCTTATCGTGGATTTGCGGCGACGCTCTCTATGCAGGCTACTATACTATTTTATTCATTACTTAGTTTTGATTGATTGCGTTACATAATTAAATGGTTTTGTGATCTTATATAAGTTACATAAATGTGGGTATTATGCTTATTCAATTAAAATAAAAATGATACTTAACATTAATTTGGTTTGTCTAAAGCCGCTTTTCCAGAACCGGAATACTCGTCACCCAGGCATTTTTTATGTTTTAACTTGAACCAGATAAAAAAATATATTTTCATGTTTACTGGATGCCATATAACATAAAAACTTTTGATAGTACTTTATTTTAAAATTATTAAATTATTATTATTAAAATTTTTTGACGTTATGTGTTAAAAAGTGACAAGAGGGTTCATAGTTTCTAAAATATCTTAGAATATCCTGTTTCTATGAAATATGTAAATTCATATAAAATACACACATTTTACTTCGTCTGCGAAAGGCCCTTATTACTCTTCTAAGTTATTCATGTCTTTCTTTCATAAACACTGCCGCATTTCTAATGCTTTAAATTAGCCACTCATTCACTTGGTACATCTCATTTTTAAACCAGCCTCTCAAACAATAGTCCAGTGGTGTGAGGTCTTGAGATTTTGGAGGCCAACTAATAGAACCAACCCGACCTATCCGTAATTCTAAAAACTCTTTCTCTAAATATACCGGGACCTGATGAGCGAAATGTGCGGGCGCTCCCTCGTGATAATAGTACATTTGCATTTTGATTTTTAGAGAACTTCGATGAACTATTGACTATGCAACACCACACGTTTACCGAAAACTTGTGCTATAAATTTATTTCGACTGATCCCTGTCGATTTTCGTCTGCCCATACATGAGAGCTGTGAGTATTATTGATGCTTTTATGGGTGATTGTTGCTATATCGATCAAAAATATACGCGATACAACAAGGACGATTATTATTTATCCAACCACAAAATTGCATACGCCTAACATAATTTCCGGTTGTAGGTGCTCTACACGCTGTATGGATAGAGGCCTTAGGCGTGAAGCGTAAACAACACTCTTTTCTGTGGAATGACTAATTAAGTAGCAATTCTTCGTGAGCTGGTCATTGGATCATCTTCTACCAAATTCAGAATATTCTCCACTTTTTCTAAACCTTGTCAAGTCGTACGTTCAGATGTTATGTTAGTATTGGGCAAAATTCCAGTCTCACTAAGTTAAAAACACTTTGATAAATATGTTTTTCTCGTAGTATAGCATTCCCACTACCAAAGCCGTAAACAAAAAACATATTTACATATGCTTAATTTGAATAGATGTACTGCATGTTATACTACTTTAATCGCATAAACTCAAAAATAAACGCATCAAACACTAATGCTAACATTTGTCAGAACAACAAAACGAACCAAACCATCAGAGCTTACAGCATTTTTGATAAAAATCGGTAAACTATTTAAAACATTTTAATTACGCTATAATTTAAAATCAAATGACAATCCGATAAGAACTTTTGAATTTTTTAAAATTATTTTTACGTATACAATACTCACTTAGAGTTTGATACGTTCTTTCCGACTCACCCTATATATTGAATAAGACATAATTTTCAGTGCTCTTCATATTTATGAAATTATTGAAATACTAATTTTAGTATTACATAATAGACGTAATAGAGGCGTTCATTAAGTTATGACAAAAAGTGTTAAATTCCTCATCTATCTAAACTAAAACTACCATTTAAACCAGATTTCTAGCTAACTAAAAGTCGTTCAATATTTTAAGACATTTATTCATTTACTCATTAGTTACTAGGCGAGAGGATAATAATAATTATAAACTTTACGACTAAGGATGCGGTTGCCATTCTAACAGAATCTATTAATCAGAGTTGTGTTCAGGGTAAACAACATACACACCATATTATATTTGATAAATTAGAGAAAATTCGAATACGTGCTTTGGTACTGGATTTTCGTCAGTCATAAAGTCGAAATTATACCCATTTGTAGTTACGTCATCCAGGTGAGAAAAAACGTATGACGTAGATATTTTTGCTAATCAATATTAGGTTAGAAACTTTACCATCGCCTTCAGAAATTAATAGTCTGCTATGTATTTGTATACGTTCAGAAATTAACAAATGATTAATTTTAGCAGCATATTATTATATTTTTATATTCGTCATTCTTTGACATTCTTCGTTTTTCTCTTGACTTTCATTCCCAAAATTTTTAAAAAATCTTGAAGTATTTATTGTATTATTAACAAACTTAACAATTAACAAATATTATTATAATTAATCATAAATAATGGGACATAAACAACAAGTCCGAAACGGAATTGCACTTCAAATTGAAAATGTGATGAGCGAGCCGCAGATGCAACAAAATTGAGCACAACAACGATCGCAAATATAAAGAAGAATGGGATAAAATCAGATCAGGATTAAATTTTGTGTCCTAAAGGTTTAACATATTCATTAAGGAAGTACTTTTTTTCACTAGGGCAGTTTCTGCGTGCAATACTCCATATATTATCTTTCATGGCTTTTTCTGGAAAGCCAATATTCTTTTTCTTCAACCATTCGGTCAGTCTCTGCTTTGTCCAAGATTTTCTCGGGATTTCTTCTAATAAACCAGAATGGTAACTTGCATTGTCCATGATTATAAATGACTTTGGGGGAAGATTTGGAACCAGCTGAGTTTTAAACCAGTTTTTGAAGTTTTTCCTGTTTATATTGTCATGATAATCTCCCGTCTTTAATCCACTCTTGAATATTAAATTCGCACCCTTGATGAAGCCATCTTTGGTTCCGGCGTGGACCACGATATAACGATGGCCTTAAAAATAAAAGATAATTCAAGTCTCTACTTTTAGAAATCATTCTTCCAGAACATAAATTTAATATAATTAATAAGTAATGTTCCATGCACATACGACTAGTGTATGGAGTTAAATTCCCTCATATACAAAACAGCCAAATTATGAAGTTAGAGGGCCCTTACAAGGGCAATAGTTTTTATTAAAAAATGTTTACCTTCACTGTTTCTCCTTGAATCCGTGTGCTTGGTGTCATCTTGCCAGCTACTACGAAATGATCCCTTGATAAAAATCTACGTCTCGTCAATGAAAACTGGAGTAAAACCTTCCGGACCTACATTTCTATTTTTGATATACTCCCTTAAAAAATTGATTCTTTTATGAACAATATTTGGCAAGTCCATCAAATATTTTCTGTTATTTGATTTTTTCCACTTGAAGCCTCTACTATTGATCCATCTTCTTAAGGAGTCAATGGAAAACTCAAACTATTCAATTTCTTCCCTGAACTTTTCTCTTATTGTTGCCAATATTACATATTCTTTTCTGGCGTACATAGAATAAATTGTGTCCCGAATTCTATGTTTCAAATATGTTGTAATTCTGGTTTTTGCTGTCTTTTGCTTGGAAGATATACGGCCTGCGTAATCCTGATCTGATTTTATCCCATTCTTTTTTATATTTGCGATCGTTGTTGTGCTCAATTTTGTTGCATTTGCGGCTCGCTGTATCACATTCTCAATTTGAAGTGCAATTCCGTTTCGGACTTGTTCCTTTTCCAGTTGAAAAAAAGCCAATATAAATCATCAGCTGCGATTGTTCATTATACCTATTATATCTTTTTTTAGGCATTATCTAACACTTTTCGAAATAACTTTTAAGAACAAGTTGACAAACCAATATTTTTGATTGACAGTGACGGATATTTCACATAACCTAGTATATAAAAGATGAATAATCATCAGACACCATTTTTTTTCAAAAGTTTGTTGTCGCCGCTATTTGGAATATGCTAAACAAAGATAAACAAAAATTACGTCATTACAAATGGGTATAATTTCGACATTATCTAGTGGGTAGAGCACGGTGTGTTAAAATGAATAACTCAATTCCCTCATATAAATCAATGACGTATGGTGTAAATACAGCCTAGGAAACAGTGCTCATCTAGGTGTTATTTAATATATTTATGTGAATAGGTTATTTGCGATAATTTCATAGTCAGGGTCATTTGGTGTATTTTGCGGATGACACAGCTATATTACAGAGGAAGCTAGTGACAACATACAGAAAATGCACTTAGCCATAGCATTATAAAACTTGCTTTGCTATCTAGCATTAAATGCGAAACTTGGTTTAATTGGCAAGACAGGTATCGCATTTTAACACACCTGTTATCTGCATTAATAATTCAAAATTGTCGATCTAAAAAGCTGTTCTCTTTTTTAAAATAGTTGTTTTAAATATATTTTGATTTGATAATAATTCTTGTACATCACATAATCCATATAGTATCAATTGTTGCGAAATATTCTGTTGATGCTTTTTCTTTTGAAAAGTCTTAAAAACAATTAATGATTTAGATATCCTTTATTGCAGTATATCATCTAATATTATAAATGCCATCAAACTGTAATTTAGAAATGATCAAGCCTTAATATCAGTTCAGTGATTCAAGTCGACAAATAACCAAATTCTAATCGAAGTGAATCAACTTATGTTAGTTAAAATATGAAGAAGTTTGTTCATTAATAATTTGTATTAAATTATATATTTCCAAGCATGTGAGAACTGGGTTAGGAATATTGAAGACATTTACATTAAGGTCTCCCATATAACTAACGTTGTTAAAATTTGGGCATATGTGTGATATAACATTATCAATATTGGACAAAAATGATGTTATATTAGACTTAGGAATTCTATAACATACTATAATGCCATACGTCTGGTTGCGTATTTTTAACTTTAAAAACAGGTGCTTAAGGAAGTTACCTGAAAATCAAAGATGATTTTACCATAAGGAATAGTATTCTTAATATAAGCAAATACTCCTCCTCCTCTATCAAACTTTCTAACCTCACTCTGTATTAAAAATTTTCGAATTTGTATTTTGCTTTAATTAACTCTCAGTTAATATAACATGAAAATATAATATTATTATGAAAATGTAAATACGTTAATTATTCTCCTAGTTTTTGTACTACTTTTATTCATTGCATTCTGTAGTTAAAGTTGATTCATAGGGTTTCTTTAGGGTTCTACTTACGTTTGGTTTATTAGTTTTATCTAAAGTGTTTAGTTTTTAAGTAGTTCATCTTATTCTAGAGCCCTATTTTGGCCCCAATTTAGGTTATTTCGGTTATATTATTGTAAATCCCTGTAGTTCTAACTTTCTAGAATTTGTATACTTGCTTGCTTTGACTGTCAGTATTCTCCTAAAATTATTGGTCTCTTTCGGCAAAAACAATGAAGATAATTCTAAATATTTCGAAACTGCTCCATCGGGTTTTAAAAAGGACGCGCTTCGTGACAATTCAGTTTCAGTTTTTAATTGTTTAGTCAGTTTTTACCTTGGAAACAATTAAATGACAGTCAAAGCGAGTTAGGTTAGTGTTTTTGACGTTGACAATAAAAGTGTGTTCCCGAATTTCGTTGCAATATAATATATTATGAAAGTTATTTTGTTGGATTAAATAAGAGGGATCATTAAATTCAGTAAATATGTATACCTGACATTCAAGTATGCAATTTTCATTGCTAGTAATAAGATAAACATACTTGTGGTATACAGTTTATCACTGATAGACAATATATGACATAAAATATTGAAAATAATTTAAACAATTTATTTAATAATTGAAAAAACTTTAATTTATTTAAAACCAATAACCACTTAATAAAATAATGCTACTTATGCTGCTCTCCACCTTGCAAATAGATCAAAATAGGTCTCTGCCTATACAAATCAACAAATAAATTATATCTAGAAAAGACAATTCAGTATGATGTAATCAAGAACTTTAACAGCTATATATACGATAGTTCTTGCTCATGCTCAAAATTTAAATGAAATTTTTAGATATATAAAATAAACATTAGTGTTTTATAACAGCACATATGAGAGCAGGAATAACATGATATCGGTACAGTTTATAAGACGTTAGCCAAACTAAATAAATGTATGCTTACAGAAGTAATACCTAAACTAAAAAAGTCTACCCTTTGTCTAACCTGCCAATGCGGTATCCCCAATAAGAATAGTAAAATTAAAAAAAAAATTCTTGGAAGAACAAAGCAGAACACTACTGAAAATATTACAAATGAGTGTATGAATTCTTATATTAGCTAGGTAACTGCAGAAGTTGGTAAATCGTCGCAAGACCATTGTTGACAAAAATTAATAACGAGAGGGCTGAGCCGATTGCTGGAATGTTTTGCATCTTTTTTACTTAAGTGGTAACAACTACTTATATTCATTTTTTGACAAAATAACAGATTGTAATATGTTAAGCACAGAAGTATAAATGTCACTATCATTAGATTCCTCCTTTGACGTGAAGAATAAGAGATTGTTCATTGAATTCATTCAAAGGATCTTGAGCTAGGGATCAAAAGTAGTATTTAAGATGCTAATGATGTGTGCCCAATAATTTCAAATTTTTATATAAAGTCATTCAAAAGATAAGAGGGGGAGGGGTACAATTAAGAGGCGCACTGTATACTGTACCTTCATATGTGATAAATAAAAATTGAAATCTCGGGCATTGACTTATATAAAGTCAATATAAATCCGTCTCAAGTCCCGAACTAAGAATAATTAGTTTAAGAACAGACTGATAGGGAAAGGCAGTAGAGCCAAATGCTTTATACGCTTCGGAGACGAGAAAGGAAATAGAACAGGAGAATATAATTATAAATGCGCAGATTGCATTTAAGACGATTGCAGACGTAACTGCTTCTCTTCGCTATCGCTATTTCTATATACTTCTGTTCGATTAACTCATAATTTTCATTTTCCGTTCTAATTAGACAGTTGGGTATAATTGTCGTTTTCAGTTAAGCTAGCAAATCAGCGAATTCAAGACATTAGTCTTTATTTCATCAGACGAGTTTTTTGCCAATATTTGAAATATATTTGGTACAGAATATCGTCAGGTGACAGCGTTCCTTCAAGTATATATAGTTATATACTCTATTTGACTACACGGGCTGGTATTTTTAATATAATGTTGGATTTTAGTTATTTGGATATTGGATATTCGTTAGCGTAAACTAGTTAAATAAAGATTAGCTAGGTCGAGAACGTTCGAGAACGGTCGAATAATGAAAATCGACAGAATTAGGATTATATATATTTAATAAAAAATCTGCTTCTTCACTTTTAATTTTAAAAATGCCTAATAATATTTTTTAATTGCACGCCTTTAAAAGTGTGCGACTACTTGACTCTGACTAAAGTCCAAAATAAAAGTTCTCCAGCCCCCATAAAGTTTTGGATAAGTAGAGCATATTGACAAGAATCTTAGGGTTTTTCAGTATCTTTAGCCAGGTGCAAGAAATCAATTCTATTTTATAATATCAAAATAATTGATATAATTTTATAATAAGATTTGTGAAAAGTACATTCTTCTGGTTAGAGAGACTGCATAGTACACATATCAAGTAAATTCTCCTCATACATAATTATCTACTTTAAGGATGTCCTTGGATAGAGTTTTAAATGGGTCTTGTTGAATTATCAGCTTAGTCTTAACCTTAAATAAAGGTTTTGACTAGTTTGGATATTCTTGTCTGATAATGTCTGTTAAATGAACATTTAGCATCAAATAATACTTTTTTATATTTGATAAGTCCTGAAAAAAAGTAGGTCTACATATAATGTTAAAAAGCTTCAAAATGTGTATAAAGTAATTTGTACAGTTGCTATTGTACAGTACAGTACAGTACAGTATAGTACAGTACAGGTTTTGCTTTTAATTTGAAGGATATTACTTGATACTTGTTAATGTAAACATTGAATTTTGCATCACTCCAAGTAATTAAGGAATTAAAAAAATGTAAGCTTTAAACATCGCTCAAAGAGTTTAACTGAAGCAGGATTTTAAGATCGGCCGAATAAGGAAGCTAAATTTCTCGCTATCACAAATAATATAATAATATTGAATTAAGCACAAGCGCTTCCTGAGGTGAATAGGTACTAGTGACAAAATTAATAGTTATAATATGTTATATCTTTACAAAAAAAAAACAACCCTGAAGACTTATAAAGGTTTTAAATAAAACTAACTATATAAAAACTATATTTCAATAAAACAGTACTTAAGTTTATGCTGCTTAGCGAGGCCTTCGTATCGGAATTCAATAATTAAATTATAGATTGTTTCTTACGGGATATTCATCAATTCTTTTATACTACATATAATAAGCTTTTGCAAATTTCTTAATGGATTATTTCGATGGAATTCGGCTCTATATTCATTCTATAGCATTTAGACGACATTCCCAATCATTCTAGTCTAGTAATGTTATGATTCTCCAGACCATCTTCAAGCGATCTAGTGAAATGTCCCCTGGCAATTATGTCTATAAAAATAAATGAAGCCTTTTTGTTATTAGGAAAGATTCTAGTTATAAAACTTATGACACCTCCACGATAATCGTCTCGAGAATACGACTTCTTTTCTGAAGTATTATGCTAGTTTTAACGAATTCGTGCCCAAAATCTAACTAAAGAAGAGCTGAATTCGATGATAACTAGTTACTAGTAACAAAGAGACCCGTAAAGGCCTTTTTTAATCCCGATGCTAACATCATAAAACTGATATAAATTGCAGCACTTCTGGAGGTGCAATCTTACTGTCGGTGCAGTAAATGACCAATCTCTATGAGCTGAATGAGTAGTATAACGATTTATTCGAATCGTGACAATACTACTACTCAAAGCAATAAATCTGGCTGAGCATTTTACACCTTTACCGAACTCTATTATACTTTGTAGATTGGTGGTGCCTCACATTTCGGTGTAAACGTACACCAGTATTTAAATAAGAGATTTCCCCATCGATGGATTGGAAGAGGGGAGCAGTTGGATCACTTTATTTAAATTTTAAATTTTCCTTTATTTAATAAAAAGCAAAATTATAAACAGTGATTAAATTAATGGACAAAATAATGAGTACCAAAGAGTTTTCTTGCTTTACAACCCGAAAAATTCATTTAAACTTATGTTTCATAAACAAAAATGTGTTCATCCTCTATATCTACCACCCGTTAGAATTTCTAAGTATAATTTTGGGATACCCTCTATTTAGCAAATAAAGAATTTATTTTCATTATTATTATCTTTTTCTTACCTCAGCAGGCGGATCAGCATGAACCACACAGTCTAATTTAGCTTCCAAACCTTCTCCTGAATTAACCCAAGATCGCACTACGCTGACTTCCGGTTGATCTGAAATTATTATTTGTATTATAAGTTTACTAATATAAGTATGGCGATGAAATTAATAGATACTTTTGTTACCGTTAAAAGGTTATAAAGTTTTGTTAATTGGTTAGTCATTACATTATTATGTTGTTAAGTGTAGGTATATATATTTAAAAAAATAAATTTAGATCTATATTCTTGGTATCTACAATTACAGAGATAACTTTTAATAGTAATTGTAAATAAGTATAGTGTAATTTAACAACTTATTATTAACTTATAGAATAAAGAGTGTATAGCTCTGTCATAGTTCAGTTTTAATCTACTAAAAATGCCGACTAAATATGAAGTATTTTGGTAAACTAACTATGGAAAATGGAATTTTTATATCTATATATATTGAGTTTTAATTTAAAACTAGAGCTTAGTTATTTATTTATTAAGTGTGTGAAATGATCGTATATTAAAAAATTTTAAATTTGTAATAATTCCCATGATTTATACATAAGTGCGTAAAAAGTTAAAATTTATAAACTTTCGAGAATGTGACAAGTAAACACCTTACGCATAATTATAAAAAAAAGCTTTGAATACTAAGAAAAAAAAGGTTTTACTTACATAAAACATGTAGTTTAACTTCACCAGTTACTGGTTGACCAATTCCGTTTGAAGCTGTACATTGATACGTTCCTGCATCTTGTCGTTGCACTTCATTAATACTTAGTAGATATCCAGTTTCTACTTGTAATCCTGATGGAAGAAGTCCATCCTATATTTGAAGGTAAAACTGTTAAGAACTTGGAAAATTGGGCATGATCTTTTCCTCTCTTTTATGGTAGTAATTTAAAGTAAAAGAAGGTATATAAAGGGAGTTTTTTTTAGAGGCGGAGAACTTTCATTTGGCAATACTGTTTTTTATGACAGCCGACCTGAAGGTTCTGAGTTATTTTTAGATTAGTTTGGTTTGGAAATTCATCATGAACAGACTCACGTCGGAGCAACGTTTCCAAATTGTTCAAATTTATTTTGAAAGACATGGTTCGATTCGAGAAACACATCGGGCATTACGTGAGTTTCATGGTGCTCATAATCGTGCTTCAGAGAGATTAATTCGAGAAACTGTTGATCGTTTTCGCAATACTTTTATTCTAGTCGACAATACGCATCCCGTACGACGCCGAATAGTGCGCACGCAACAAGCTATAGCTGCTGTGCAGCATAGTGTTGATAATGATCCAAATGTGTCAATTCGTCGTCGTTCTCGACAAGTGAACTTATGTCCATCCACTTTATGGAAAATTTTGCGCAAAGATCTCGGATTGCGAACATATAAAATTCAACTTGTCCAGGAGCTGAAACCCCAGGATTATCTTTTGCGCCGTACATTATAGCTGAATGGGCGGAAGGAAAGATTGCTGTTGATCCACCATTTCATATGAAAATTTTGTTCAGTGATGAAGGACATTATATTATTTTCTTTGGGGCTATGTTAATTCGCATGTCTACGCTGATAAACCCGAAATACTTGAGCACTTGGAAGCCAACATACGACGCGTGATTGCCGAAATACAGCCTGCAGTACTGGAAAGAGTGTGTGAAAATTGGACCTCTAGATTACGCCACGTACGCGCCAGCCATGGGGGTCACATGCCCGAAATCATTTTTAAATATTAATGCCAAAAAAAAATCTTTAATATAAAAGCAAATTCGGTTTATATCAATAAAATATTTTGTGTTTAATTTTAATTTAAAGTTCTCCGCCTCAAAAAAAAACACCCTTTACATAAGTGCTTACTTAGACGTTCTCATTATAAGGTACAGCTCAAATATATGCGAATTGTATTACATACCTTTTTGGACCACTGCACCGTCGGAAGAGGATTTCCATTTGCCTTACATTCAAACGAAACTGGACTACCTTTTCTGGTAACTATTTGGCCGCTTTGTGGCATTATTTGTAGACTAGGTGGCACTGCAAAAAGATATTTATGAAAATTTCAGTGTTCTAATTGAAAAGTGTATTATATATTAAAGTATATAAATTAAAAGCAGTGTAATAAAGTAGTAATGGATGATATCCGTGAGCAGGTAACCGTGGAGGAACAATCAGAGAAGCGGAAGTAATTAGAGATTAGGAAAAACAGTGGATTTTAGTAGAGTTGTCTAAATAATTATATAAAAACCGCCAGATAAGGATAGGATAATATATCTTGCTAAAGGAAAATAGTCGACTAACTATATGTTTTACTGAAACGAGAATACGTGTACACGTGTCCATTGTATTTTATATTAATGGAAATACTTGCTAGGAGGTCGAAAGTCACTTTCGCTAAAATAAAAAATAAAATGTTATTAAAATGCCTTTGTGATACCTTTTCAAAAAATTAATCTGAGTGACCTAAGCAGAATGCCAAATTATTTTCGCTAATAGATTTTGCCAACTCATTTGATAGCAGAACCACTTATCAGAGATCGTGTTTTGACTCTTCTTATATTATTACAAATTGTACATAACCATAATCATCTGGATCATTTTGAAGCAATCACCAAAACTTTTTCGCCAGAAATAATGCTTTAACTAATTTAACTCTTTTTTATCCTTTAATCCAAAAATATTAATTTCATAAAAATAACATAAAGAACTAGTCGATCGATTGTTGAAACAGCGTATTGCCTACAGCTATCGAGCTATCAAGCAAATATTACCTTTCCCAATAAAGCGTATTTGGGTCGGGATTCTGAATTCGTTCTCAGGCGGTTAATACAGCCAATCTACGTTATTTGCCAAATGAAATTATACGTTGCTGGCAGCACATCAAATTTTCGACATTTCGAGGCGGTTTTAACTAAATTCAGTTTATTACTAGGTAAAATTTGAAAATACTTGTTCTTATGTAAACCAGCAAAATGTTTATTTGTTTGAGTCACTGATGTCATAATAATAGGTAAGAAATTAAAATTGAATCAATATAAATTAACTTTAGTTTTAGCGGTCGAGATTTCGCAATCCTCATTACATGCTTTTTTAAATTCTTTTGATCTTGCGATATGTCAAAAAATGTATTATTTCAAACAATAAGCATTTTCAAAAAAACACTTAAAAATAAATGAGTAACTGGATAAAGAAGAATATATAAGAATATATTATATCAATTTAAAATCAATCCGTAATCTTGATGTATCAGAGGAAATAGAGAAGATAATTAAAGAGTCAACTTTTCATACTCATAATGAATTAAAACGATTTATCGAAGCTATCGAGGCACTAACTCTTAAAGACGTAAAGAGTTTTTTTCCAACATAAATGTCTTTAAAAGCTTTATAGTAACTTTTTTCTTTGAATATAGCAAAACTATTGGAAAAACTACTAAAAAAATCAATTTTTTGTTATTATTTGTCTATGAAGGAAGCTTAAAGTTAAAAATGTGTATATCTTCTAGCGATTTTAGGAGCAATCTAAACATGATTTACTGCCTAACCTGTAAATTATATAGAAAAACTAAGAAATTAAGATAATTAAAATATCAACAATTGACCTTCTTGGTAAAACTAACTAGGATAACGTTAGCAGGCATAAAAAGTCAAAAGTTTAAAAACAGAGATAACTAAAGAAATTATTTTGAAGCAAATCATCGTAATTCGGTTTTAAATGTATTTAAAAACTCCTAAAATTTAATACATGTTAAGTGATGCCTCTTGTCAAATTAAATTTACTTAGCTAAAATATTAAATCTGTTTTTCTTTCGTGTCTTATTTAGCATAAAAACGCAGTATAAAAAACTAATAACTTACAAACATTTATTTCGATTGATTTGAATACACTCTGCATTTCAATTCTTCTTTGCTCTTAAGTTATATAGCTTAAGTTTTAAGGTTTTGCCTAGTTATTATATATAGTAAAAATAAATTAATTATTCTAGTTCTAACTTTATTATTTTTTCACAAAAAACTTTAAAACAAATTTATATTCTAGGAAAGTATCGGTATAAAGGTAAACAGTAAACTTAGTGATGTTTAAGCAGATTTTTCTCCTTTATATGTAAATATAAAGCAAATATGTATTTTTGCTAACCACAGCATTTTTTATTTTATCCTATAATCGAGCGAATCACTTGAAAACGTGTAGCGATTTAAATTATAACTTAAAGTGCAGACGTTACAAAATATGATTTTATGGAGTATTAACCAAACAAAACAAGCATTTTAAATACTTACACCATAAATTATTCTCTAAATACGGCACAAGTATCTGAATATCAAGCCTATTTAGTGGATCAATAAAAACATCCACCTTAATTTTTTCGTTATTTTTCGCAATGTGGCGGCTTGTCAAAATAAATTTTAAGTTAAGAATAATGAACATAATAATAAAGATTGACTTAACTATTATTAATACAAAATAATTATTTAAAAATAAATCTAGCATTACTATAAAATTTTAAACTTAGCTCCTGTTTACGTCGAAAACTTTAGATAATTGCCTGGTACTTTTATGGTTAATCACATTTATCACATTTATTTAAGATTTTATCCATATTAAGATGCCCCAATACAGTAATTTGGATTGTGCTTACACTTGATTGAAATTGCACTTGAATCGGAGTGTCCTTCTGGTTTTCAACTGTCTCAGTTTCCAAAGACTATACTTAATTATCTGGCATAAGTATGCAAGACAAGCCTAAATCACACTAATTAATACTGAAATACCTTCTAAGTTTTTTTGGGCTACGTCATTCTTTATAAAGACACGATTTTAAACAATATAGTAACGGCTAAAGCAAATGCGATAATATGGCCAGACTTGTACCAAAATAAAATTTAGTTAAAAAACTTTACATTTTCATTGTTATTTAAATACAAGGTAATACTTTTTTTGGTAGAAAGCCCTTTTAGTTTCTTCTTTATTGTAATTTCGATAAGCTGTCATACTACAAGAATTAAAAACAGCCGTTTTAAGCATAGCGAATAAAATCACAATTAAAAGATATTTAAAATAAGATGTTAAGGTCCCCGTTTAATATTTAAGGGTTGACAGTAACCTCGCGTTGGGGATGCACTTGGGGAATTAAAAACGGTAAATTAATTTGTTCCTTTGGTACTAAAAATTAACGTATGCAAGTTGTTTAAATTTTTGAATATCTTTAAGAGTCCTGTTTTATATAATAGTCATAACAGCAAATTTTTAACAAGCTGTCACATTGCGAAAAAATAGCAGATAATTTAAACTCGGGTGATAAAATCAAAATAGAAAGACCTTTAAACTAAGGTACAACTCGACCCCTATTCCTATTTAAGATTTTGGGGTTGATACCCATCCCCGCGTTGAGGGATGATGTTTCGAGCGTTGAAAACTATAAAAAGAACGAAGATGGAAAGTTTTCATTGGCCCACCCTGTATATTACATATACTAATATTACAAACATATACAGTGAGGACGCGGAAGTTGAAACAAATTCATTTAAAATTCAAAGCGATTTTTTGATGATGAATTCATATATACAAGGTGAACCAAAAATGAGCTACGACTATGAACTAAATTTTTTTAAATAGAAACATCCATTTTTATTTTATTATTTAATTATGTATAAAATTTAAAGTATATTTTGTATACCATGTCCTATACCTAACCTCAATAGTTATTTAGAAATTTGCGATTACATTTTTTTTTAATAACCATGAATTTTTGGTTTATAAAAAACACAAAACAAAAAAATTAAAATAAATGTTCAAATTGGTGACCATTAACTTCCTGAAGCTAACCAAGTTGATATTCAAATTCTTGTAATACTTTTAATTTTTGGGCTTTAATTTCATTTTTTCATTCTTCGAAACTTTCAGGTTTATCAAAATAAACTTTAGATTTTAGATAACCCCATAGATAAAAATCCAATGGGGTTAAATCTGGCGATCTTGTTGGCCATTCAATAAATCCCCCCTCCCCCATCTATTTAGGAAACTGTTGGTGTAAAATATAATTATGTAAATAAAGGTAATCTCGCACTATTCGCGAATAGTGTGGGGGGCGCCATTCTGCCTGAACCATATCGAATCTGCCGGTATAAATGGCTTTTCACCATTTGGATAAAGTGCAATTAAGCTAGGTACTATCTGATTTTGAAGCAACTCTAAAATATTTTTCAGAGGTACGAGTGCCCTTAATAAATGTAAAGTTTTTATGAAAAAAAAATCTTGACGCATATTTTTCATTACTTTGATATAAAATATATAGAGTTTTTCCAATTAATAAAATTAAAGTTTTTAGATTTTTTTGTAAAGCTCTTCTTTTAGAAGATATGGGTTTTCGAAAATCTAATGGAAAGAAGATTTTTTATTTTACCACCAGGCATATTTCAAATGTCTTTTCATAATGCATAGTAACACTGTTCAAATCTCTATCAAAGTATTGTGAATTAGTCAAAGCAGCAACATGAATTAGCTCATTACCATTTTTTTTATACGATGAGAATTTTGCACGGCTTTTTTACATACCTTTAACTATTAATTAAAAAATTAGTATAATTTACTTTATATGTAACTCTTTCACCTTAGTCCCCTGTTCAACTAGTCCTAGGTTCCATTACTTGTCTGGTCACTTACGAGCAAAATGAATTGACCATAATTGAATATCTCGGCATTGTTTCTCTTTTGTAAGCACACAACAATTTTCGGTTACAGTTTTTAAGCTCCCACTTAACTTCGGAATCTTTGCAGATTTCTCCTTATGGATAATAACAGATTACCCAAAAAATTATTTTCTACGATTGCTTCGGTAAGCAGTCATCAACAGACTCCACGACTCATATAACTACATATAACTGGGTAGTATAACTAAAAGGATTTTTTAACAAGATCGATTGTTGTGAGACACTAAAATATCTTGACTCCAACTCACTGTAACAAGAATAAGCAATTATAAAAGTAAACTATTTTAATCGGTTCGGATAATGAAATTTGCCAGGTAGTACTACAAATCATAAGTAATAAGATCTGTTCTGCAAAATGAATGAATAATTATAGTTCCGATTTTATGCACTAATGCTTTATAATAATTTTAGATTCAAATTGTTAATAAATTGTATATTTCTTTATATTTGCTTTTTCCTTTCTTATATTTTTTTTCTTAAATTATTTGTATTTTTATCGTCATAAAATCTTGTTTACAAGAATTTCTTGTAATTCTTATAGAAATAATAAAGACATTGAAATTGAACTGAAAAATGATTGCTCATATGATCAACCAATAAAAATGTAAAAAAATTAAGTCAAGAGATGAAAGAGACCAATCAATGAGTTATTTTCTAGCGGTTTTCATAAAAATTATTCAAGTGCTCCTACATAGAAAAACTGAAATAAAAGGGGGCCCGATCTTGAACACAAATATCCTTATGTCGGGTAAGTGCTCTAATAATTCGTGAAAGTCGTTCTGTAGGAACTTCAAACTAAATTGTTCATAAGACCGTGATGGCATTACAAGTCATTGAAGCAAAATTTTTCTATGGTTTATCGATGATACTAAGACATAGATCATATAAATTGATGCCAAAATTAAAAAGTACGAAATAAAAGTCAATATATAGACAGTTGTTTAAATTAAGGACGAATCATCATTTTTAATATATTTTTTTATCTGCGATGAGAATATTTTAAATGCTGTAGATTACTATAATAAAGCTCTGATGAAGTATTAGCGCATCAGACGCATAAAAAATTAGTATATGAAGGTCTTAACAAAAACAATATATAATTTATGAAAGGTGCATTTTTGAAAAATTTTCCAGTAGTGTTCCAGCTTGAAAGTGGCTACTGGATCAACAACGAAAAAATTTCAATTCAATTAGCAATATTAATATCAATATAATATCATAACACAAAGTGCTTAGTGTGCTTCAGTGATATTTGTAAACGTTTATTTTTGATTTATTATATTGGTTAGTAAGTAATAACTAATCAATATAATATATTGTTATGTATTATGTATATCGTTTTTTTTAATAAACCTTATTATTGTTATTTTAAGACAGATTTTATGCCAAAGGGCAAATGCCCTCCCCTCTGGAGAAGAGAATATCATTCACTTATCCCAGATATTTCAGATATTAGAAGGATAAAGCTCTGATAGAGTTCTTTCCGGATGTTATCGGACTCTGTTTTTTTTTTACCTTTATTAACAAATAATTTATTTACAGTTAAATTATATAATATGTTTTTTTAAAATAGTTGACGTTATCTGCGTTTCCAATGAACTTTCTGGCGGTTCGAGATGTGGATAATATCGTCGACTTCTTCATTAGCTTATAGATGCATTTCTTAAGGTTAAGCAATTTAATGTTTTCGATCAGGCTCTTTGCTCAACTCCTGTTCTTGACACAATAATTGGGATTGTCCGCACTTCTCTCATTTCCCATTGTCTGTATCTGGTGCTCTATATCCTTGTACTTAGCAATCTAATCATTATGTTTCTCTCTTAGGTTGTTATTATTAGGAATAGAATCAATAAGGGTGATCTTCCTAGAAATTTTATCGATTTGTATGATATTTATTATAATTATTATTATTGTTTAAGAGAAACTGGGTATAAGCCATAAAACTGTTAAATGTTTTGAAAAAATAAATGTTTCAAATATTCCAATATATTTTCCGAAGATCAGTGGTAAAGAATGGATTTTTGTAAAACTTAAACTAGGATGCAAAAGTTTTAGAAGATTAAAAGGCTAGAAGTAGCATATCGTGAAACTATCGGTATTTTCAATTCTCTAATGCAATGATACCAAATATTTATGTAGAAATTGCAAAGAAAAATGTTTAATATCATAAAAATTTGTCACTTAATTTGACAGACCCAAAACAATGCTACTGTCCCTCCTCAATAAAATATCAATTTTTTTTAATAAACTATGATAAAATACTCTTTAATGAAGTCGATATTCAACATTAAATAAATGTAGATAATGTATTTTAAAGAAAAAGGTACATGCCAACGCCGCTCGATCTCATTGTTGATGCCACCAATACAAGGAACCACTTCAGGTACCATCGTCAAAAAGTATTTATATCATAAATATTTATTAATAATAGCGAATGCTTTTATTTATGCTTTAATTATTACCGTTTATGAACTATGTAAAGACACCTAGCTAATAAGCAGCATGTTTATGTTAAGTTAAATATTTAATAGATTTCTTAATAACACGTTCTAATATACACCAATTTAATATTTTGCGTAATTTTATTGTATTAAACAAATATTACTTTTAAATCACTTATTATATATCACATCAGATAATATATACACAGTCGTGATTTCTTCAAAGGGACATTATTGATATATCGAAAACGAATGTCTTTATTGAAAATACATAATAACTATAGATAGGTGTACGTAACAAAACATGAAATAAGTCCTGTTAGTAAAATGCGTTGTTGCTATGCCACATTTTTTAGAAGTGCGATGAATGAGAATGTTAATTTTTTTTGGCTTAAAGATGTTATGTTTACTCTAAGAATAGGTTATATCTATATTTGTTTTATTTTGATTCAAAAATCCTTTACAAATGATTTATTTTATGTATTTTTATATATATAGCTGAATTTCCTTTTTAGAAATATGTATGTGTAAACAGCAGAGAATCGCTAAAAAATTTGTAAGCAAAACACCCCCTTGCCCCTGAATGCATGTTAAACTCAAACAAAGTTGTTGTTTACTGATCCTAGTCTTTCCTGTGCTCTTTCAATGTTTTAAGTAAAAAGCAAATTAAAATTCCTAATTTTTTTACGAAATATTCTATTTTCAGACGAATATTCTTTTCCATTACATGGGACACAACCCTTTCGTTATTCGATATTTATCTCGGAAAAATTGAGTCTGAACGCCCAAAAAAACCCTCAGGTGTTCTAAGGCCATGTTCGTCTTGCCATTTATCCTCCTGGATTTAGATCTAAGATAAAATGATGGCAATGCTCTTACCTTTACAAGGATTTTTAAAATAATGATTAAAAAATAAAAATAAAATAAAAAATAGATAAAATTAATAGTACTAATTTCTAAATTAAAGCTGGGCTAAAGATAATATTGATAATAATTAAAAGTCTGTTATCTTGATTAATTGCTTGATATGAATACAACTTCTGGAAAAAGACTGTTTGGAGTTGGAAATATGCGGATCGGTTAAATTTTTGAGCTAAAGGTTATGCTTAAGTGACCTAAATAAAAGTTTCTCATAAAAATACGGCAGTATTTTTCGACAGCTAATTATGTATATGTACGAAGTTCAGAAAAGATTGTTACGATATTGTTCCATATTTAACTAATGTAGTTAATGTATATTTTTTCAAACTGACTATAAATCTGCAACATTAATTTTGAATAATTCGTGTTTGCTTTTTATGTGAAAATCCAAAATAACTCGGGTAAACTTTAGCACCATGGTTAAATAAGGAAAGAATCAGAAAGTTGAAAACCATTCTATTTGTCGCGATATAAAATTCGTAGCGATGTGTATAAAGTAGTTTAAGGGAGAGATAGGTCCTGGTGGTGATGAAAAAGATACGTTCTCTAAACTTTAGTGCATTATTTAATATTATACCCAGATTTTTACGGGATATCTTTGCCTCTAACATTTTCTCATCTATATGGATATAAAACTCAAAAAATCTTATACTATCAAAAAATCTTATACTATCCACTACTTCCAAATATTGTCAAGAATCATCTATTGGAATATTGACGATTTATTGTATCAAATACCTTCTCTAGTAAAATGATGGCTGTATCCTCCATTCAATATTGGTAGTTATGTCATCGGCGAGATTTGTTAGCACTGTTGTAGTTCTGTGATTAACTCTGAATCCAGACTGATGTGGAGATGTTTTTTCAGTTAGCATACGCAAAGACTTGTTACATTATTTCTCTAAATAACTTCTAAACAATTTAGAGTATGCAGTAAGAATGCTCGCATTGCTTTTTCTAGTGTTAATTTTCTATTAACTTAGGAAATTACGATATTCTATACAAAAATGTATAATATGTACATCATATTTATTCATAAAGGGGCTACTCTACTGCAGCATTAGTGGAAATATGTCTTAGTGACCAGTTGCATTTGTTTTAAAGTATTTAATTAGCATAAAGATTTCTACTATATTGAACACTTTGAAGCTAAAATAGGCTTTTGTGATTATTACTCAAAGAAGTCGACCAAATCCTGATCACCTCTAGGTATAAAAGATGCTCCAAAATGGTTATTTACTTCACTGACACTTCGAAAACTGTCGGGCATTCATGAGGATTTACCATTTTTAATCTTTAACTCATTTAGAGATTTCCACAAAAATTTAGGGTTATTGCTTTCACACACTCACACTTTAGATAAGATATGTATACTTGATAAGATATGTATACTTGATAAGATATGTATATTTTGATAAGATATGTATGCGTGAAAGTTGCATTGCAATTTTGTTACTTTATATTTTTTGCAGGCATTGTTTCGGCGGCTTATAATTTGTTGAAGTTGCTCGTATTTTTTGAAATCCAGTGGCACTTTGATACACACGCTCTATCCTGGAGGTAATGTGCTTAAAGACATTTAAAATAAACGAATTAAATATTTATAATTTAGTATCAATAATCTCCACCCCAAAAATACTATCGAACGAAGAGAAAAACAGATCATTTAAAAAACGTATTCTCTAACCTTTTAAATTGCCAGGCAAAAATTCAAGAATAATATAAGATATAACCAAAATGAGATAGATATGTCGTAGAATTTGCAATACAAATATAAGTTCGAGCCCAGATTTTTAAAAATACTTTTGTTATTCAGCAAGCTTAGAAAAACCAAACGTCTAAAAGAAAACTTCCAAATCAATTACCTCATCACGAGTGGAAAAAAGAAGAAAAAGCTGATTTTCGACCTTAACTTTCTCTATCGGCCCTATACAAGGTAAAACCAGGAATTGATACACTAGAATTATAACACTTGACTGCAGCTCTCAGAGATTCCCATAATTGAAAAGCAAAGAATTTTTTTAAATATCAAACTTACACAATAATTATCTAATGTTCAGATGTCTATACTTAATTTTCCCCATTCAGCTGTGAAAGACTTAAAATATTTATCAAAAAACTACACAATAAAATAAAATTAATAAAATCAAATCGCATAGACATTAGCTTAGGCATCCAATAAAACAAGAATAAGTTTAAAAATAGCAAAAAATCAAAATTAAATTTTGATCTAAGCTTAGTATAAACTTGTAAAACACACAAGACATACAAACTTTTAAACAATGTTTAGATATATTTATAACATAATAACAATTAAAAGAAGAAAAAGAAAGGTTTCTAACATGTAAAATTTACGGAATAATTTCCTCTATTGTTTTTACCTGATTAGATATAGAGTTTGTTTGTTTTTATTTAGTGGTTCATAAAGGTTCCCTGACTATGGGTGTAGCCTCTGCCATTTAAGATTTTGGCTTCCCAGCACTTTTACCAATTTTATCTTTACGTCCTGGTAGTTCAACTACAGATAGTTAAACTACCTACCTTCAAGTTATGTTAGTTATATATATTCTCATTCACTTCTTCGATTGGTTGACGTTTTTTTTTAACCAAAACAGTTTTGTTTAAAAAAAAACGTCAACCAATAAAGTTGAAAGCTGAGTTACCTTTTGCTAAGCCTTTTTTTTAAGCTAAAGATAAAATAGAATTTAGTTTGCTTTTGTCTATAGAGATCGTATTATCGTGAGCAACGTATTACTCAAAATAATGGCAACACCGCTTGGTTGCGGCTTGCAGGCGGCGGAATTTTTCGTCTTTATTTTTGGAACCGGGAGTCAGCAGACCTCGCTTTGCTGTGTTACTGCACGTTGCATTAATAATTTTTGAGCGTTATTTTCGTGTTTTTTTCACTATGGCTGTTTATACCCCTTCCGAAAGAGTTCAACTAATTAAATGGTTTTATGGAGGCAATTCGGCAGTACAATGTAGAGATTTGTTTTCAGTGACATTTGCGAATAGACCGATTCCTTGTGCAAAAACGGTTTTAAATGTGGTTACAAATTTTGAGACATCTTTTTGTCTTCAAGATTGTAAAAAATGCCACACAAAACGTCAAGAACCACCTGTTGAAGTGGTCCAGGATATAGAACGGCGGGAAGAAATGGTTTACAGTACCCTAGAACTTGATTCGACACGGTCCACTAGAAGTGTTGGAGAGGAACTGGGAATGAGCAATAAAACTGTTGCTCGTATCTGGAAAAAATATGGGTACAAATGTTTCAAGTATTCAAAAACTCAGGAAATATTTCCTGAAGACCAGTGGCGAAGAATGGAATTTTGTGAAACCATGATGGAAAAGGCAAATGAAAACGAATATTTTTTTAAAAATATTTTGTTTTCTGATGAATTTTCTTTTCCATTACATGACAAATACAATCCTTCCATTGTTCGTTATTGGTCTCAGGAAAAAGAGCACAGAAGTTTTCAGTTTCGTAACCAGTATCCTCAGAAATTGAATGTTTGGGCAGGTATTTTGGGCGACAATGTTATAGGGCCATTTTTTATTGATGGCACTTTAAACGCCCAAAAGTACCTTGAGTTGCTGCAAAACCAAGTTCTTCCTGCCATTCAAATCCTACCTGATGTAGACCTGGGATCGGTTTATTTTCAGCAAGATGGCTGTCTTGCTCATAACGCGGCTAGGGTAAAAGAATTTTTAACAAATACTTTTCCTAACCGCCTTATTAGTGGGACTGGCGAATTAAATGGCCTCATAGATCTCCAGATTTATCTCCAAATGACTTTTATCTATGGGGATACCTTAAGCAGACCATTTACAAGCATGAATTTAGTAGGCCAACAAATTTAGAGGAGTTGCGAAATAAAATTGTCGAAGGTGCCAATTCCATTTTACCTGAAACTCCTTTGGAGGTGCGAAATAGCTTTTACGATAGGTTAAGTTTTTGTTTAGCGAAAAAAGGTGGTTTATTTGAGCCTTTAAATGATATGTTGTTAAGTTTGTTTATTAGAGATTTATTTCTGATTCTTTATTATATTTTTATCAGTTGATATTTTATTTTTCATTAGAATAACGCTTTAAACACAGCATATCAAACATTTTAAGATTATAATTCTATGCGGGTTTTACACATTGTCATGTCTGTAAAACCCGCATTAGAATAAATATTTTAAAAATGCCTGGATTTTCACGTAATATTTTGTCGCCAAACGACGCAGCTCCCACGAAAGTCAAATATTTACTAATCCCGTCCTCCGACGGGCCGGCCGGGGCGGTGCTCTAGTACACGCGCGACGCAAAATTTTGTGTCTATGCGGTTTCCTATAAGTAACGAACGAAAACACGATGTGTGTTTTCGTATGTGAGAGTAATTGAGATATGGCTATTGATTCTTGCGCGGAACTGTTCTAAAAGAGTTAACAACAACGAATGAAACTAAGAGGTCAGTTTTAAAAAATTAATATAGATGTTGGTTTCTCAATTAATTCTTTAGAGTATTTACGAAGAAAGAGAAACCGGTATATTAATGAAACTAATAACTGGTCTAATAGGACAACTGACTTTATATCTGTTTTTCAATAGCAGTTAATAAAGGCCATATTTATACATGAACATTTGCTGTAATCAAATATAATATTTTGTTAATTTTTACATTAATATTTGAATATTATGATAATTTAAAATCCCAAAATATAACAACATTTGAAATGAACATAAAAATCTCATTTATTTAGCCGAAGCGCGAAGTAAAGAACTTTCCGTAGCTAATTTAACTTTATTCGTCAGTTAAATTTTACAACCCTGCGGCTGAAAAGATAAAATCTTTTTCCTGGAACTGACATTTGGAATGACGAACTTGCGACTCCAAATTAATATTTTTCTTTATGCCATCGTCATCATGAGCCCCAGTTTTAAATTAGATTTACGGTAATTGCTTTACTCAATCCACTAAACTTCAGAAAATAAATGTTCAGTTCAGATATCCATATAACTTTTTCTAAATTCAGTCGACACTATTAGCATAACTTTATTATCTCAGAAGCTACAAGGTTGAGGATTAGATTATTGTTTGATTAGACTAAAACATAATTTATAGTTGTCTTCGATAATGTAATCAATCTAATTAATAAAGAATCATTATTTAATAGAATAAGATTATTATTATAATAATTATTAGTAACTGTGGTCACTTATTTTGTAACAAAAGTACTATAATAATAGTGTTAAATCCAGTTAAAAAGCCTAGCCTTGGTTAATAAATACAACTTTTTAGAAAAATTTCTAATTAAAGCTGTTATTGCTAATGTTTCTAGGTGTATTTTTATTTGTAATGTTTTGTAAGTCACAAAGGGGCTTAAGGTGCTGATACAATATAAACAGCAGATTTATACTTTAATAAAACCTATATAGCTACATAAAATAATAGAACAATGTGTTTTATTTTAAAACTTAAAATTAAATAAATTCTTAAATTTCATCGATATGCTGGAGTTGTTCTGTAATATGAACTTCTACAAAAAGAACCCTTAGTTTATACCTTTGTCTAATAATTGCCATGCCTTTCCCTTATTAATAAGACCAATGATAAGAATTAAATGCTATATCTAGGATTTAAAAATAATTCTTTTAATAATCATTCTCTTTTGTAAAATAAATATTTTATTTGCATCTCTGTTAGAGCTTTAAAAAATATGTCATAATTTAGGACTAACTGCGCATGTATAAAGTAATATACTAAATAAAAAACTCTTAATAGATATAATATTTCTGAGCTTTCGTATCATAGCGCAAATTATTTACTTTTGATGTTACTTTCTATATATGGTAGGCTTAAGTTAAAAAGCTGTTTCATTCCCAAGTGGCTTATTAAACTCTCAAATTGAATTTTACTTCCCAACAAAGACTCCTGCACTCTTTTTGCAAAATTCAGAACAGTTTTATCTGTATTAAGTTTGAGTGAGTTGTTTGAGTGCCACTGATTTATTTTATTTGCTGACTTCCCAACGATCCGAACAAAATTCATACATGTCATCAAACGCTTTTATCTAAATATAAAAAAGGGATTATTTTTAACGACCCCAGTCGATTTCAATGGATTCATGTTAAACTTAATAATTACCCTGGTGACCTTTCTAGACAAAGCAATGGAGCGACGGAGTGCACCCACTCTTTGAAACTGAATTGAGGTTAATATGATTGGCTAATCAGTCTTGCATTATGATCGACCAAGGATCTCACCACAAATGAACAGGTGCGTGAGATAGGTCCACAAAAAATAAACAGTCCCTTGGTTTGATTTCCAGATCTTTGAAAAACTTGATTTCATTAAAGATCTTTGGGTCAATCTCCATTTATATCGATAAAGACTAACATAAAAAAAGTTAATAATATCCAAAAAAAAGTTATATTAACACTTTATTTTCTTTTGCAATTCACAACCACGAGAGATTCTAGTAATTTTTAAGACCGTAGTATGACATCTGCCTAGTGCTTTCAGCTGTAGGTCATCATCAAGGACGTCGTTAAAAAAGACGACTCTACTTAAATGGACATACCGAAAAACCGAAGACCATCAAACAAAAAAAGGGTCTACGACAGCGCTAGACAGATGTCTTATATTTCTTAAGCTGAATACGTGTTTTTATGCCATGTGATTTTTCCGATAGTCAAATTAATAGGTACACAACATAATACTACTAAAAATTGATAGAAACAGGCGAAAGTATGGTATAATCATGATTGATAATACATTTTTGAATTCTACTGTTTTTAAGACACATCATTTATAAAACGTAGATTTTATAAAAGCTGATATATATTTTGAATTACTTTTTACCAAATACGAGAATATCTTAAATTGTCTGCATACATTTGGAACTAGAGCTATTGTGCTAGATTGAAAGAATACGTATTGTCCAAAATAATGGCAACACAGTTTCCTTTCGAATCTGAAAGGCAGGCTCCGGTCGTCTAACGTATTAACGTTGCCCTTAAGTAATTTTGACATTTACTTGATTATAGAACCACAAATAAGTGATTAGTGTGGTTCAGTGACATTTTTAAAGGTGTATTTTTGATTTATTGTATTGGTTAGTAAGTAATATACATATAATAACTAATCAATATGTATATTGGTATATATTATGCATATTGTTTTTTTTAAATTAACGTTATTATGCTACTATTATGACAGATTTCATCTGAAACGGCAATTGCACTTTCCCCTGGAGAAAAGGTGACCATTCACTTATCCCAGCTATTTAAGATATCAGAAGGGTGAAACCCCGATTGAGTCCTTTCCATGTTATCGAACTCTATTTTTTTACCTTTATTAACAAATAATTTGCTTACACTAAAATAACATGATATGTTTTCTAAACTAGTTATCTTAAACTTATTATCTGCGTTCTCACCATCACCACTCGGTGCGTGAGCCCACAATAAATGAACTGGTCCTTGGTACTCATTAAATGTTCTACGTGCTTGCGAGACTTGCGTTTTTATTCTTTCGATTTTATTGATCTTTCGTTGTTTTATTGTTGTTATTTGTAATTTTGTTGTTTGTTTGTGTGTGTTGTCACTTGTTACTTATTATTTCTTTTTGATTTTTCTTGTTTATATTTTGTGTAGCTGTCGCTTGTTTGGTACTTCTTTAGTTCCGATTATAGCTTTTCCACATTTTTGTCGTATCCCTGTAGAGTATTAGAATTTTCATTAGGTTTAAGTTGTTATAAAATTCTAAAAAACATCTAATTTTTCTCAGTATTTAGAGTTTGTTTTGGGAGTAGAATTGGTCGTTCTTATTAAATTTTTGGTTTGTTGCTTCTCTCACCTTACTCTTTGAACATTAAGTGTTCAAAGAGTAAGGTGAGAAATCATTTAAAAGAATTCTGTAAAGAATTATAGATAGTTATTTATCCTGAGTTCTTGGGAAATAGCTACAAACATGTTATTTTTAATATGGGGAGCAATGCCAGGTATAGAGCAATACCATCCTTTGGCTGGGCGCTTTGTTCTTGAAATCTTTTGGAAATTATACTTTCTAGGGGATGAAAATGTGTGTATATTAATATAATTAATACTTTGAAAACCGTAACTTTACCCAAAAGGGGATTTTATAACAACCTTCAGGATTAAACCCACAGAGTCACATTCCTTAGTGGAACGTTTTTGGTAACCCTCATTAGTTTGCCTATCATTTCTACTTGATCCTATTTTCATAGAGGTTATTTCTTCTTGGGTTTTCAGTTTTTTTTTTAGTTTTTCCTTTTTTTCTGTCTTGGCTTGTTGCTAATTAGACATATATTCTTTTACTTATTTCTTTCTGTAGTCTACCCATAATCTATTTTCTTTTAAATTTAATATTGTTGACTACATTTAAATATCTCCTTAGTTTATTACTCGCCTTAGAGAGTTTTACTTTATGAAGTGTACCTAAATTGAGGTTGGTACTATGTGTAAAGCAGCTATGCTCATACTACTTCGCTATTGAGGGATGAAACAAAGTAAATTTTAATGATTTAATAATTAAGCTGTTTCTTTCTTTTTTTTATAAATAAGAAGTACTTATATTAGATGAGCTACTATGATATAAACCAAATATTTTAAATAATTTGAGGAGCTTCTTCAATAGTCGGATTTAACATTAAACGACATTAAACGACATTTTTCGAATTTCTGTCCTCTTAGTATCTTGAATAATGTCCTAGAATTTGGGACTAAAAATTCAATGGCGCTCATTAATATTTAAAATGTTCTAGTTAATCTTTGTTTAATTTAAATTTAGATAAATTGGTAACGTTTCTGATATAATAAACTTATACCTGAGTAAAGTTAAATATTGAATGGTTGAATTTGTAATTTAGATGGGCACAAGAAGGACCTTTCAGGTCTTTAAGATTTATATATATTTTTTTTTAAATCACAGCCCTTAACCCTATTTAGTTAGTTAAGTCTCTTAAACTAAATACCTATAATATTTAATTTAGTCTAATTTTTACCACCAGTGAGAAAGAAAAATTTACATTAGATATACGATACCAACTGCCAAGGCCACCCACGTCTGGTCCCGAATTGGAAGTTGGACAGTGTCATCAGTAAAACATATAGTCTTACCATCAGTTAAAAGCTCTGTTAGAGAATTCACATAGATTAAAAACAGAATAAGGTCGAGCACTGTGCCTTGTGGACTACATTCAACATTTAGAACTTGACTTGTATTTTTTCCAATTTTACAACTTGCTTTGCTTTGGTTAACTAAAACTTAAATAGATCCAGTAAAACACCTTTATAAACCACCTATTGTTATAACAATATTTTTAGTTTCATTAAGAGAGTGAGGTGCTCCACCGTGTGGAACGCCTTTGACAAGTTGAAGAAAACCGCTAATGGTTTGAGTCCTTGGTTAAAATTGTCGACTATAAAGTGTGTGACCTCTGAAATCCTCCCTAAAACCAAACTGAAATTTGCAAAGTAATTGTTGATTTTTTAAGAAATCACTTAGTCTCAGTTTTATACACTTATAACTTTATTTATATTAGTATTAACGGCAATAGGTCTGTAATTTGTCTTTTCGTAATGAAATTGTTAAAAAAAATACCAGTAGCAAAAACGCAATTTACTAAATGGTTTAGAGGTTCCAATAGGAAAGTGTGACAGCCGATACTCCATCAGCATAACCCCCATTGACCAAATTTTTAGAGAATTAATAGTCATTATTAGTTTACAATTTCTAATAAAATTAAAAAACATAATCTTGCCTTTGAATAGGATCGGTTAGTTTATTTTTAGGCACTTTTATTTTACTAGTAAATGTTTTTCTCATCGTGCAAAAAATTTATTAAATTCGTCTTCCTTTCTTTTCTATGTATTAATTCGTTTAGATCCGATATAAATATGTCTTCTTCTTGAGAATGCAATCTGTAATATGCAATAAGCCCACAATAGTTGGTAACCACTCTAGATTTTTGCTTTTAATAAAATTTGACTGATGTTTAAAGTCTTTAATAGAGTGGTACATATTAGTTGGGAGCTTATCAGCTATACCAGTTTATCTAGCTATACTAGCTTATCAGTCTGGAGAACAGATTGGTGGTTGGTTGGAGTTATTCTAGAGATGCTTACCTTTTAAATTATGGGCGCCATCTAGTTAGATGTGTTTATTTAAAGTGCAGTTGAAAGAAACTTTAACTGGCAAATTGGTTCTCATATAAACAAAAGGGTGTAAAGAAATATGATACATAGTAAAACACAAAATAAGCCTTAATTAACAACACTATACTATAAAAAAATCTGTAAATATTGGTCATTGTTCGTTGTTTAATCTTTCACTTAAATAAATCCATATTGTAAAAGTTATAAGGCAATTTCTTGTTACAAGTTCAACCCCTGAGTTGTGCAAAAGTCTGCAAAAATATAATGTTGTATGAAAATGAGGATAGTATAATTAAAAGATATTAAATAAATTATTATTTAGGTAGATATGCAAATTAATAAATTAAGGAGCCTCCAAATAATATAAATTAGAGTAAAATCTCAAAATCCAAATAAAAATAACAAAGATAAGATAACCTGTAAAATTAATATATTTACTGTTAGCTTCCATGCTATTATTAACTTATTTATATATAATTTGGGTTGCATACGAGTACCTCGCACAAATACCCATGACTTGTGTATTTTTTGTTATCGGCCACTATGGTAGCGCTGTAGTCCTTCTTATCCTGGGGTTATATAGTATATATTTGTAAAATTATTTGTGTGTAATTTGTATATGTATATTTTGCGCAAATAAAAAAAATTGAATTTCAATTTGAACAAGTCAGAAATCATGACATTGCCTACACATTCCTTTAACCTGGTTTGACCGGGTAACCCATTTCACAGATTTAAGAACAGCACCTGAGATGGCTCAGAATGGTCTTGGGATGGCCCCCAAGACTTAATACTTCGCTTGAGACTCGGCTTAAGACCCTGCATAAAAAGGACAAACAGATGAGAGAAAAACAACCTGATGTCAATCAATTACTTAAAAATTTAAAACGAAGAACCGCTAACGCCATCTAGAAGTTCTTATTTTTCACAAGGTCATTAACCGACTTTACACTAGATGTTGCAACCAATACTATTTTTATACAATATTAAATTATTACATTATGAAAGCAACCAAAAAAAATAAAACGGTATAAGTTGATGAATTCTTTTGAAGAGTAGTTCTAAAAAACTTAGCTTCTCTTAAATAATTATTCCATGACTTTTATTTGATCTACTTTTATTATAGTAAATCTCATATCCATCAATAGGATATTACTGTAAATGATTAAAGACGTTTCTGAAAGTACTATCACATTAAAGCTTACCATTATTGACTGCTAGAGCACAATTCGTTAAAACCGAAAATCGTTAAATAAAAAAATTAATTTATTTTAAAAAAGGTATATATAAATATATAAAATATCATATGTAAATACCTCTAAGACTGAAGTTGGATGATTGAAGGCACATGAAAAGTCTTTAATTAAACTATAAAAACAAGAGCTAAGAACAACATGTCAAGCAGAAAGTAGCTTTTCTACGTCATTACACAGTAGAGTCTTCATTTTCCTTTACATTACATTTTGTTTTATCCAGACAAACTTATAGGCACCAACTTGCCGAAGCCTATGGGCGTTTCGAAATCATTTACAGTTAAATCTTTATTAATGAAAATATTATTACTCACACCCAGATCGCATTGGTCACTTGTAATTTTTCCAATCGCTTTTGTTTTTATCATTATTGGTTGGTTTGGTTGTACTGTAAGAAAAGAACCTACTAACGGTGAGCTTTCTTAATTTTTATTTAAAACCTGAATTTTGTCATTGGTTGGGATTAAATCCTAGTCAATGTATTCAATAACACTTTTAACTTTGCTAATCATATTTGAATATAATTTATACCTTTGGGTATATTCGGAATGCCTATAATGACTACGTTGTTTTTGAGTTCTACGAAGTTCTAATCGCTGATAGAATGTTGAGCTTTAAGTTGCTGTAATTGCTTGTGTGTGTCTTCTTATTTTCTTAAGATGGTTAATTTCTGCGAAAAAGAGTTCATTTTTAGCTTTTTGGTCTGCATACTGTTGCGCATAAGACATCAACTTCAACTTCCTCGGCTAGCTTGTTGGATTCGATTTTATTATCCCTGTAGGCTTTTTTTTGCTCTGAGCTATGATTACTAGAGGTGGAGGTTGACTCCTCATTTGTTGCTAATAATGTCCTAATCTCCTTTTCCATCCTTTCCCTACACAGATCCACTTTTTTGCCGTCACAGAGGTTTTTGATTATGTTAGCTTCTACATATATATCTGCAGCCGAAAAACGGATCTTATGTTTAAGATTCTCGCAAAAAAAAAGATCCTTGACCTACTCTTTGCACAGTTTGTTTTAGTACTTGCCATAATCTTAGACATAAATCGATAGCAAATCTACTTTTTCAAAGTAGACCCGGGAACAGTACGAGTTGATGTAGCAATTGTCCAATATAAGGTACCCGCTTGCAGCAGTAATAGGTTACCTACCGTTTCACGGTCAAATATTTTTCTCCCAAAGTACACCTCTTATCGTGAGGCAATATTTCCAATGATAAAATTTCTCTCTAAAATATATCATCTATGTAATATATTAATAATTAGTCGGGAGACTAAGGAATACTTATTATCATTTTCAAAGTTTCTCGGCAGTAAAGGCATGAATACCTTTTAACAGGAATTGAGTTGAAAGTTACGTTGGATTCGTGGATAGCATGCTGGCTCATAAATAATTAATTCGGGTTCGATTCTGACTAAAGAAATTAATTTTTGGTTTATTTTTTATTTATGATTTAAAAAATGGCATATCAAAAAAAAGGTTACTACTTATTTCGATGTTAAAACTATTGCAAAAATGGGTTACAAGTAAAACACATCAGTCAGAAAATATAATTCTTAACATTTTACATTTGACATTTTTTAAATAAATATTCACCTTAGTGATTTTTAATCGAAAACTGAGAATATACTGTATTAATTGGTATTATTAATTTTTTTAAAATTTTTTAAATAATAGTTTTTATTCTGTCCAATAAGCAATTTTGTAAATCTAACGATATTTTCATAAAAAATATCATTTCTATCTCTTATTATTTAAAACGGTAATTTGCCGACTTAGTTAAAATATAACGTGGAGGAAAAGTTAAGTACACAACTCGTTTTCCACTGCCAACTTCCACTTTCAAAATCAGAAAAACTTCTATTTGCTATTACAACGTCTATAAGAGTGAAGAAAATAAAAAAGAAAATACGCGAGGTCAAGCAGAACTAACCATCACAAAGGTAATTAAGTACAAGTTGGTGCAATCTGCGTGTTTTTACGCTACAAGGTGATTCTATAAAACTTTTTTTAGAGATCTGGTCGATATTTAAGAAAAATAATACAAAGACAAAACTAAGGTATTTGGCTTCAGAGCTAGCTTCTTTTTTCATCGCAGAGATGACGCTAGATCACGTTGTATATTTTAGTAATGGGTTACGCTCGATTGAATCTACCAATTTTCACCACTCAAAATTGGAACAGATAGTGCTGAGCTTACTAATGTTAGAATTAGAATTAATCTAAAATATTGCACTATGGTCCGCGTTTGGAGTAACTTCTTTTAGAGCTAACCAGTTAGATTTTGCAAAAGATATAATTTTAATAGCACAGCCTTTTGAAAAAAATGGTGATTCAGTGACATATAAAATAAATGTCGCTATTTTGCTATATAAGCTGCTGTAATCCTATTTTCATTACAAAAAAGGCAGTCAGAACAAGACTAAAGGTGCACAATTAAACTTGTTTTTTTGAGCCTAGAATACTTTTATGACGACTTTATATTTTTTAAGCGGTGTGGCGTTGGCTATTTGAAAAAAATTACACAATGCAGACGCATATAATTGCTGAACCTGCTGGATTTAGAGATATTTTAAATTCAGAAGATATACAAAAAGCAACTTATTTTTTCAATATTCCAATAATAAGTAGATTCTGCAAATAGCTTGGACGGAGATGATGAAATTAATATTAATTCGAAAACGGATCTCTTACTTAACCTATTAAAAGGAATTAATGAAAACTATATTGAATTCCCAATTATCAGCCCAAAAATTAATAAGTTTAACATGACGAACAAGGGCGAATTTTATTATGTTAGATACGTAATTTGAAACACCTGTGCCTTAAAAAAAACTAAGAGATTTGAAAAAAAAAATAATAAAGGATGATTTTTACATAAGTGTTTTCTTTAAAATAATAAATAAAACCTCAACTATTATTCGTTCGTAATAAGAACATCTACGGTAGTTTTCGTTACTTTGTCCTACGTTCTGTGTTTACAGGCTTTACATAAAATAACAAACTTCACTTCCAAGATTACGACATATACCATCATTTCAACCTGTATTTGCCATCGATCAACATTACAGTGTTTATTTCAGTATTTTTATATGCAAAATAATGCGCTATAATAATATATGCACAAATTTAGCATTTATTGAGAAAAGTAATTTATTTAGACAGTCAAGCGGAAAAAGATAAGCAACCAGCTCTGTAAGACAAATTAAGTAGCCTGAGTACCAGTATGTTCTAGTATATTCTTCAGCCATTCAGAAAAGGAAAAAGCAGAAGGCTCAAGCTGCATATTAATACCCCAGTGCCATTCCATGTGTACTTTTAAGCTAAACCTGGGGTAAAAATAAAATTATAATAACTTGATTTCTTTAGACACCAGGACAGAGGCGAAGGGAAAATTAGCAGAAAATTACAAGCCTAAATTTACTGCAAAGCTTAACAGCTCTTATGGGGAGGAAAAGACCTATACCCATGGTACGCATTCTGAAGCATTATGTAGGGATAGGTTCGATAGTTGACATATAGAGGAGCGGGTGTTCTGCCTCTGGAGTTTAATTAGAAATACAGGCTTAGACAAACACCACTAACTACAGTTTAGAGAAACTAATAAATCTTCTTAAATTACGATAAAGAACGTGCTGTTAACTCTGCCAAATCTCGGGATTATTCTAGAACATGTCAAATAAAACATTATGTGTTTAATACCTAAAATGTATTTCATTATTAATATAATCACAAACAATTTGTTACTATTTTAAAGGACCGTGTTGCGGTACTTCGACCCTTTATCAAAATGATAAAACTCGCAACGGCAAATTAATTTCCGATAATTCCTGGCAATGAACAATGTGTTGTCACTTGCATTCGGAAATTCAATTATTTTCCTTAACGTGCTTATTTTTGCCGGATACTAATATGATGGCTGGCAGACCAGTATTGTACCACATAAATCAATAATTGTGTTTTATAAATAGCAGTTTTTAAATTTTACCAAAAATTTATTGATATTTTTTTATTTATTTTGCTTTAGATAGGCAGTCTAAATATTCAAATTTAGTTTCATGTTGAATATATTTAATTGATGTAAAATTAATGAAACTTAATTTTAATTTATCGGTTTAAAGATTTAAAAAAATAGGATGTAGTATAAATATTTACTGAGCTAGTTATCGGATTAGGATAACTATACATTTTATATTTAGTATTTTTGCGTTACTTTATTTTATAAGTTTAAAGGTTTTTTTATTTTTCGACCGCTATATGAGATATAAAAAACAGTAATAGTGCAGCAAAAAATAATATATTAAAATTGTGTAGGTATAAAACACATTTTCTGACGGAAACATTTTAACATTCATGCTCTGCGAATTGAGCAATACTAAAAAAAACATGATAGTAATGACTGTGGTTTATACGCCCCCAAAGTTCTTACTTTTATTATCATTGTCGGGGTATATTTATGGATGAGCGAGATCCATGTTTCACGCAAGGGAATAATAAAACTGAAAAACCGCAGGTTTTTAAAAAACTACAAGTGTAACAAATACTGAGGGTGATAACCTTTTTTATCAGGGGAAAGAATAAACTTAATATAATAACGAAAATAACTTCTTGTCTGCCAAATAAGACTGTTCAAAAAAAAGTTTAAAAAATAAAATATTATAAGTACATGTATAAGTTATATATCATATTCCTTATAAATCTAAATAGTAATCATATTATATTACCACTTCATTATTTTATATTTAACCTTTCACTATTTTACCCGATTTAACCTTTTTATATTAATTGTTTTAAAAAGTTAGTCCTGAATTAACTCTGTTCTAGATTAGTCGTTTTCTATTTGAATGAAGTTTTTTTAAAAAACAAGTTTCGTGGCATCACTATATAATTGGCGTAGTCGGTTTTTAGGACTCTCTAACGTATTTAGGAATAAAATACGGTTCGGTTTAACGGTTTATTGAGAGGTGAACCTTAATTTCGGGAGTGCGGATTTAAAGACTTTACGTCGTTTCGTGCTTCTAACCAGTTGAGTGAACTGAGTAGCTCAACGAGAAGATCCAAGAACAGTACAACTCCGCTGAAGCACATCAGCGTCGTGACAGCAACCAGTTCAGGGTTTCCAGAGTCGAAGACTTCAAAGGGATATTGGAGGACACGGCACATGGACAAAATACTGGTTCTGCTGTAAGTATATATGTCATTTAGAAAATCTAATCTTGATAGTGATAGCTCATATGAAAGTTCATTATCTTTAGATACAGAGGATTTTAATTCAGGCTCACAAATTTCTTTAAGATTTAAAAACTTGTATCGCTCAAGATCTCTTTTAAAATCTAAAACGAAGGGACATCGTAAGAATTTAAGAGATTATTTTAAATTAACTAAAGAAATTGATTTAAACATGCCTAACGAAGGTATTAACCCAAGAGCTTTAGCTCACAATGTTTCTATTTTAAAACATAAATATTTAAATATGGTTCCCGAGTTTCACGGCGAAACCGAACTTCTTCCTAGATTTTTAAGTATTTCAGAAAAACTCGTGAATAACTTTCACAATGCAATAAATATTGTAACGAAATTCAGGAACACACTTTTATTGTCAACGTCAAAAGCACTAACCTAACTCGCCTTGTGGTTGTTGACTGTGGTTTAATTGTTTCCTAAGTAAAAACTGACTAAACAATTAAAACTGAATGAATTGTCACGAAGCGCGTCCTTTTTAAAACCCGATGGAACACTCGAAATATTTAGAATTATCTTCATTGTTTTTGCTCAAAGAGACCAATAATTTTAGGAGAATACTGACAGTCAAAGCAAGCAAGTATACAAATTCTAGAAAATTAGAATAACAGAGATTTACAATAATATAACCTAAATAACCTAAATTGGGGCTCTCGAACAAGATGAACTACTTAAAAACTAAACAATATAGATGAAAATAATAAACCAAACGTAAGTAGAACCCTAAAGAAACCCTACGAATCAACTTTAACTACAGAATACTAATAAAATTGTACAAAAACTAGCAGAATAATTAACGTATTTACATTTTCATAATACTGCTCCCCTCTCAAGTTTGATCGTCCCTCAACCATCAAACATGGGACCACCTGAGCCATGATAGGGCGCTAGCCGGATGATGTTTACAATTTTCATCTTCGCTGTCGGATGTCGCTGGATACGGTACACCACGTCGTTGATTCTGGTGTCATTGAATCCATTCAATGAATGTCCACATTGAATGGACCTTCCCAATCCTTCTGGAGCTTTGGTGACTTGCCCTTCGTCCTCCGTGGATTGTATAACCAGACTTTATCCCCAGGATTAAAACCGGTAGAATTTGCCTTTATATCATAACGTCATTTCATTCTGTTACTTTCTAGATGAAGTTTATCCCGTGCTTGTTCGTGAACAATTTGTAAACGCTCTTGTAAATGGTCAACGTACTCCTCAAGGGTTTCAGACTTATGGGGTCTTCCAGTAATAATGTCCAAACGTAAACGAAGCTCATCACCGTAGACAAATTTTGCCGGGCTTTTTCCATTTGACTTGTGGATAGAAGAACGATATGCCAATAGAAATGGTTGTATACAGGTATCCCAGTCGGTTTACTTAGAGTTTACCACCATCCTCAAATAGGTTTCAAATGTGCGGTTAAATCTTTCAACCATTCCATCAGACTGAGGGTGTAGTGGGATTGTACGGATCTTATTGATTCCCAGCAACTGGCATACTTTTTGGAATATTTGTGACTCAAAGTTCCTTCCTTGGTCTGAATGTATCTCTCTGGGTACACCAAATCGACAAATCCAGTTCTGGAACAGCACTTCAGCTACTGTCGTTGCTTCTTGGTTTGGAATCGGATAAACCTCGGGCCACTTACTAAAGTAATCCATAGCAACAAGAGCATATCGGTTTCCGGAGCTACTAGTAGGAAAGGGTCCTGCTACGTCTATGGCAATTCGTTCAAAGGGTGCACCAACAAGATACTGCATCATCTTTCCTCTTGTCCGGGTTCTTGGGCCCTTGCTTGACGAACACTGCTCACACTGTCGGCACCAGCGCTCAACATCTTGATGACTGTTCAGCCAGTAAAACCGTTCTCTAACTTTTGCCAAGGTCTTACTAACTCCAAAATGTCCTCCGTCGACACCGCCATGAACAGCTTCAAGAACTTCCGGAATCCGTTTTCGAGGAAGGACTGTCAGATATGTCTTTTCTTTTCCATCTACGCTCTCCTATACTCTTTTTAATAATCCATGTTTTATAACCAATGAATTCCATTGAGACCAATAGGCTTTAAGTTCTGGAGATTTGTCAGAAATGTCTTTCCATTCTGGTTTTGAAATTTCTCGAGATTTTAGTTCGTAAATAAGATTAAATACTAGGTCATCACACTGATCTTGGATTAAACTAGCTATATCCCACTCTTTAGAACTGTGAAGGCCAATACGATTACAAGTAAATATCCCTGGATGCTGTTTTGATTCCTTTTTAAAACAATGTTGACATGTTTCAATACAGGGTCTTCTCGATAAAGCATCGGCATTTTGGTGATATGCGCCTTTCCTATGTTCTATTGTAAAGTCATACTCTTGTAATCGTTGAAGCCACCTTGCTATTTGTCCTTCGGGGTTTTTAAACTGAAACAGCCATTTCAACGAAGCATGGTCGATTCTAAGGATAAATCGTCGACCATACAAATATTTATGGAAATGTTCAATAGCTTTTACTGCTGCCAATAGCTCTCGCCTGGTGACACCATAGTTTCTTTCTGGTTTTGATAACGTTTTACTGAAATAAGCTATCACTTGCTCACCATCTTCATATTTTTGTGATAGAACGGCCCCAATTCCAACATTACTCGCATCGGTATCCAAAATAAAAGTTTGTCCAGGAATCGGATATATTAAAATTGGAGATGTGCATAGTGCTCTTTTTAACCGTTGAAATGCTTCTTCACAGTCTGTTGACCAACTAAATACCATTTTGTCCTCCGTGAGCTTATGTAGAGGCTTTGCAAGATTAGCGAAATTTCTTACAAATCTTCTGTAATAGGTACAAAGGCCCAGAAAGCTTCTTAACTAGTGTTTGTTAGTGGGTCGTGGCCATTTTTCGATTGCCTCTACTTTATCTGGATCAGTCTTGACACCTTTTTCTGATATTACATGGCCAAGGTATCGAACTTCTTTTTGAAATAAGCAACATTTTTTAGGACTTAGCTTCAGGTTGGCCTCTCGCAGTTTAACAAATACCTTTTGAATATTCTTCAAATGATCTTCAAATGTTTTTCCCAGTATAATAACGTCATCCAGATAAACTAAACATGATTCCCAAGTCATTCCACGTAAAACTGTGTCCATAAGTCTCTCAAAGGTAGCTGGAGCATTGCAGAGTCCAAAGGGCATTACTGTAAACTGCCAAAGTCCTGTTCCAGTCGAGAATGCGGTCTTTTCTTTATCTTCTGGGTGCATCTTTACCTGCCAGTATCCACTCTTTAGATCGAGTGTTGAGAACCATTGTGAACCTGATAGCGTGTCTAGGGTGTTGTCAATTCTTGGTAGGGGATAACTGTCTTTCTTGGTAATGTCATTCAGTCGCCGATAGTCTACACAAAATCTAGTGGATCGATCTTTTTTCTTCACTAGCACAACTGGAGATGTCCAAGGACTCTGAGAAGTTTCTATCACTCCTTGTGTCCTCATTTATTGAAGCATTGAGGAAACTTCTCCTTGTTTAGCTATCGGAATTCTTCGAGGTGCTTGTTTAATCGGAGCATTGTCTCCAGTGTTAATTCGATGCTGCACCAAATCAGTTCTTTCCAGGTCTTTATCGTGCAAGGAAAACACATCTTGATTTTCTTCAAGAAGACGTCGCAATTTACTACACTGGTCCATGGTTAAATTGGCAGAAGATTCTTCAAATAGGTTTTGTAAACTTACAGGAAAAGGTCGTTTTGAATAACGACTTCTATCAGCATTTTTCATGACTGCCACTACTTCAGAGCATACGCCAATGTTCTGTCCTTGTTTCAGGTGTTGATCATATCCTTTTAAATTTACCATTCGAACCAAAATAGTAGATTTCTTCTGCGTAGATAACGTCTTGGCTGGAAAAATTCCTTGACCATATAGTTTGCAGTTTTCCATGGGCTCAATCAAAACAGTTTCTCCCTCTTTTCCTCCAGTTGTAGCATTAACCACCACCTCTGAATTTCCTGGTATAGTAACATCCTTAAATAACTTAACGACTCTGGCATTTACTTTATCTTTATATAGGTGGTGCATAAAATCTCTTCATTTCTCGTCGTCAATATCCGGTTATATACATCCATTTTAAACTGCTGAGCATTCATAACATCTAATCCTAATATGACATCATCCATGATTTCTGCCACTAGTACTGGCTGTTGGAATGTTGTTAGGCCAATTGTAACTGTAGCTTCATGCAATCCAAGGATCGGCATCCTTTTTCCATTTGCAGACTCCAGAATTAAATTGGGTGGTGCTGAAAGCCTACAGTGTGCTACGATGTTCGGCTTCACGATAGTATGACTTGATCCTATATCCACTACCATCTCACATTCACGGTCGCATATTTTTCCCGGTACTACCAAGCTCTCTCCAGGATGTGGCAGCCGGTTTAGTCTTACACGTGGGGCTTGGTAGCACCCAGCCAGCTTGCGCACCATAAAGCTGACTAGTTGAAGTTTTCCTGGTTCCTTGGATCTCTTAAAGGCTTGGGGCATTGACGTTTAAGGTGCCCCTCCTCATTGCAATTCCAGCATTGCAATGGTCTTTTAGGTTTCCTCGCTAATAATGATTCAATCTTCTTTAGGCGGTCTTCGAGATCACTTTCCGAAGTTCTGATTTGTCTTATTCGTGTTTGCCTTCTAGTTGCTTGAAAAGCTGCCTCATACTCTAGTCCATGGGCCAAAGCTTCTGATATACTTTTATGATGAGCCATCCTTAGAGCGTGGTTAGTATCTGGATCTCGGACTCCGTCAATAAAACAATTTATAGAAATTTGTTCTCGGAACTCTGTTGGGGCTGAAGGGTAAGCCAGATTTACTAATCGAGCAACATCGGCCTTAAACTGTTGGAGTCCTTCCTCGGGTTGTTGTCTTCTAGATTTCAATTGAGCCTGGTACACTTGTTGTAGATGGGCTTCACCGTATCTCATCTCTAAGGTATGCACCAGTACGTCGAAATTGAGCTGATCCTCAGATGGCACCATTCTTAATATTTCTGTAGCTTCTCCTCTAAGGCTTAGCTTAAGATTGATTGCCTTTTCTTCGTTATCCCAGCGATTTCCCCTAGTAGCGGCCTCAAATTGATTCAAATAGGTACTCCATGCTTCTTTGCCGTCGAATTTTGGTGGCTTTACTTTCATCATTGTTTGCATTCCAGGATCGGGATGAAGAGAAGTCCGTTTCACTTTCATCTCTAGTTCTTGGATCTTTTTTTGTACTTGCCCCAATTCTTCTTCTACCGTTGCTTCGAAGTTAGTCATTAATTGTTTCTGATTCTTCTCCAGATCTTCTTTAAGTTGTAAAACTCGTTCCTCTTGTTTTCTGTCTCGTTCCTCCTGGTTCTTTTTAAGATTATCTTTTAAGTTAAGTAAGTCATCTTTCATGGTTCGAATCAGGTCTTCATTTTCTTTCTTTAGGTCATCTTTCATGGTCCTTATCAAGTCTTCATTTTCCTTCTTCAGGTCAGATTTAATTGTCTTTAGTAAATCTTCCTGTTTCTTGTCTCGCTCTTCTTGTTTACGGTCTCGTTCTTCTTGTTCTTCCTTCTGTTTACGGTCTCGTTCTTCTTGTTTGCGGTCGCGTTCTTCTTGTTCTTCCTTCTGTTTACGGTCTCGTTCTACTTTTTGCTCTTCAAACTTCCTTAATAGCAGCTCCATCAATTTCTCGGTCTCCATCTTGGCCTGACTTCTTGTTAAAGGCATCCACTAAAATGAGCTTCCAATATCCTTTACTTCAGACACCGATTGAAACGAAATTCGGGAACACACTTTTATTGTCAATGTCAAAAGCACTAACCTAACTCGCCTTGACTGTCGTTTAATTGTTTCCAAGGTAAAAACTGACTAAACAATTAAAACTGAATGAATTGTCACGAAGCGCGTCCTTTTTAAAACCCGATGGAACAGTTTCGAAATATTTAGAATTATCTTCATTGTTTTTGCCCAAAGAGACCAATAATTTTAGGAGAGTACTGACAGTCAAAGCGAGCAAGTATACAAATTCTAGAAAATTAGAACTACAGGGATTTACAATAATATAACCTAAATAACCTAAATTGGGGCCAAAATGGGGCTCTCGAATAAGATGAACTACTTAAAAACTAAACAATATAGATGAAAATAATAAACCAAACGTAAGTAGAACCCTAAAGAAACCCTACGAATCAACTTTAACTACAGAATACTAATAAAATTGTACAAAAACTAGCAGAATAATTAACGTATTTACATTTTCATAATAATATAAATGATTTTCAAAATGAATATCTGATGTCTAGTATAATATCTAAAATAAAAGGCGAAGCCGCAATTAATATCTCCTCTTATTCAATAACAAATTGGCAGGAACTTAAAAACGCTTTACTTAATGCTTATGCTGATAAGCGTGATACCTATACTTTAAATATTAAGATGACTGAAGTGAGACAAAATAATAATGAGACACCATTTGAATTTTATAATGGAATCCAATATTTATTAAATTTACAAATCTCTTATACTTCGACACACTATATAGCAAACGAATCTCTGGTGTTGTCTCAGTATTGCCGTAATTTAGCTTTAAGAGTTTTATTACAAGGTTTAAAAGAACCCATAGGTGCACTTATGCGAACTAAAAATCCTCCAGATCTAAATACTGCCTTGAGCATGTTAGTCAATGATTTTCAAATACAGTCAGCTCAATAGAAATCTCAAAAAATAATAAATAGGCCCATCAATAATAAAGCTAAACATCCAAATATGCCAAGAAATTTGCCAATGCCGCTAACAAATTATAATCATATCCGTCCAAATTTTTATAATCAAAACTTAGCCAATCAAACAAATTTTGGTCAAAATACTTCTACCCAAAATTTAGCAAACCAAATAAATTTTGGTCAGAATTCCAACTTTCCAAATCGCAATTTTCAAAATCAAACTAATATAAACCCAGATCAAACTGTTAATGTGGTTCGGCCGAACCAAAATAAAAACTTAAACCAAAACCCACCCCAATGTCAATCTCAACAAGAAATACCTTTAAACCACCAGTAAACAATTATTTTAGAAATCAAGGCAACAACCCTAATATAATTGTTGAAGAATTACATAACATTGACGAACCACCCGCTGACGGTGACTTCAACGAATTCGGAGACGACGACCCCTACAATTATCCCGAATACTGTGTTGAACAGCCTAATGAAAATGATGATTTTTTCGTCACTAGGCCTCGGAACCAACTTACAAAATTTTCAACTAATGAATTTTTCGTATAATTAAAGTAAATTGCCATTTATAATTTTTCCAGAATTTAATTTAAAAGTTCTTGTCGATACCGGTAGTACAAGATCTTTTGTAAAACCTAGAACCGCTAAGAATTATTTTGAAAAATTTATTAAACAAGATCCATTTCAAATTTCAACGGCTCATGGTACATCAGTTGAAAATGTTAGCACCTTTATCCCATGTCCAGGAATATTTAAAAAGGAAAAAATCCCTCCATTAAAATTTTACATTTTCAATTTTCATAGTTATTTCGATTGTTTACTAGGAATCTATTCCTAGTAAACAATAGAATTTAAAAATATTACAGGCAACTATTGACTTAAATAATAATATGCTTTGTACACCCGAATCGAAAATTGCTTTATCATATTACAATGTCATGACCCAAGACACAAATGTCATTACGCTGCAACCAAGGTCGGAACAGGTTATTAAACTCAATATTAAAAATATAGAAAACGGGACCGCAATAGTACCTTACATGAAATTTGATAGTATAGAAATTCCCGAGTGCCTTGTCAAGGTTAAAAACTGTCAAGGTATCTGCTCCGATTTAAATTCCTCAGAACTGCAAAAAACAATTGACTTCTCCGAACCAGTGGAAGTCATTAACTTTATTAACTATAAAATAGCATGTAATAAGAATACCACACTGAATAATCTTAATGTCGAAAAATATCAATTGGATTTTTCGAAAATGCGACAACACCATATGAACACTGAGGAACGAGATGCAATTTTAAAGCTTATAAAAGAATATACGGATATATTTCATGTAGATGGCAACAAACTAACTTTTACAAGTAAAATTAAACACCATATTAGGACTATAGATGACATACCTGTGCATACACGAACATATCGATACCCAGAAGTACACAAAAAAGAGATACAACGGCAGATTAAAGAAATGCAAGGCAGATTAAAGAAGGACCAAAATATAATTAGGCCATCCCACTCAGCTTGGTCCTCACCAAATTGGATTGTTCCAAAGAAAGCTGACGCATCTGGTCGCCAAAAATTGAGAATTGTTGTCGATTTTCGGAATGTTAATGCAAAAAGTATTGGTGATTCCTACCCATTGCCCAATATTTCAGATCTCTTGGATAAATTAGGCCGCTGTCAATATTTTACCACATTAGATTTGGCATCAGGATTTCACCAAATCGAAATTGCAAAAAAAGATGTTCATAAAACCGCATTTAATACAGAAAATGCCCACTATGAATTCCTTAGGATGCCATTTGGATTGAAGAAAGTCCCAGCGACATTCCAAAGGATTATGGACAACATACTAAGAGGTTATCAAAATGAAATATACGTCGTTTATTTGGATGATATTATCATTTTCAGTACTAGCCTCCAAGAACACATTTCAAGATTAAAAAAGGTCTTTATAGACTCAAAGAGGCCAATTTCAAAATTCAGGTGGATAAATCGGAATTTTTAAAGAAGGAAGTCTTCTACCTAGGTCACATTGTAATACCTGATGGCGTTAAGCCCAATCCTGAGAAAATAATGGCCATAAAAAATTATCCAATACCAAAAAATCAAAAAGAAATCAAAGCATGTCTTGGACTTCTAGGTTACTATCGTAAATTTCTTAAAGACTTTGCAAAAATCACAAAACCTTTAACGATAAGGCTAAAAAAGGACGCTACAGTAAACATAAAAGACCCAAACTCTGTTAACTGCTTTGAATTATGTAAAAACCTCTTAACAAATGAACCCCTCATGCAATACCCTAATTTTGCCGAACCTTTTATTCTAACTTGCGACGCATCAAATTTCGCTTTAGGAGCAGTTCTTTCGCAAGGAAAAGTCGGATCAGACTTACCGATCGCGTACGCTAGCCGTACCCTTAGTGAATCAGAAATTCATTATTCCACTATTGAAAAGGAATTGTTAGTGATAATCCGGTCCACAAAATACTTACAAAAATGCTGACGTTAAGGAAAAAGTCCATTCTGAAATGGAGTCAATATATTATTGAAAAGTTAGTAGGAAAAGTCTTTTTTCCACAAATAAAATGCTAATCCTCTAATTTCAGGAGTGATGTCATTTCGGCAAGTGTTCTTGCCATCATCAGACTTGAGTTACTTAACACATACACTAATTTTAAACGATAACATTATTGTTTACAATTTAAATTTAGTTTAGAATTTGCCATAATTTTTCACCAGCAAAAACAAACAGGATTAGCCTCTTATATAAAAACAAAAAGAGAATTCATGTGCAATTTTCAAAAAATAACTATGAACAGGAAATGATAACATTTATTAAAGAAAATATTGCACCAAAAATTAAATACTATTTGTATTTTGAAGATCCACTATATGATAAATTTAGCAATGTTCTTCAAAAATATTTTAATAAAAATTCACAAATATCCATGATAAAATGCATCAATTCAAAATTAATAGATATAACCAGCCAAGATGAAATCCAAAACATTATTCAAAACCATCATGAAGGCAAAACCAACCACCGGGGCATAGAAGAAATAGAAAAACGGATTAAAACTGTATACTATTGGCCTAATCAGCAAAAATCACATACAATACAATACAATACAATACAATACAATCGTATATTAACGAATGCGAAATATGTCAAATCACAAACTACGATAGACAACCTCTTAAATTACGTTGTAATATCACCCCAACAGCTACAAAACCATTCGAAATACTGCACATAGACAGCATTACATTAGAAAAATATAAATTCCTAACAATTATAGATTCTTTTTCTAAATATGCCCAAGCCTTACAAACTAAATTCTTCTTAAGGAATAGAAATAGCAAATAATTTAATAAAATATTTCACTCACCACTGCATACCAGACAAAATCATTTCAGACAATGGCTCAGAATTTAAAAACTCGATTATTTCCGAACTTCTTACAACCCAAAAGGTAAAAATCCATTTTGTCAGTTCTCAACATCCTGAGTCAAATGGACTTATTGAACGGTTCCATTCCACCTTAATTGAACATATAAGGCTATTAAATAATCAAAAAAAAATACAAAAATGAACCTATAGATATTAAAATTAACTATGCCATTCTTGCATACAACAATACTATCCATTCTGTAACCAACTTAAAACCTTACGAAATCATAACTGGTCACTTGGCTCCTTTCTCCTTTAGATATAAACATTGATAGTCAACTGATTAATAATTATATTTTAACGCATCGCGAAAAAATTAAAATTCTGTATGAACAAATTAATAACGACATTAAAATGAAAAAACAGGCCGATATAAATAAGGCTAATAAAAACCGTGAGGACCTTCCAACAATACCTTCGACTGTCTATGTAAAAAATAAACAAAAACAAAGCAAAACCTTAAATAAATATAAAAATGAAAATATTAAGTCTCTTGCCCAGATTTAAAAACTGCAAGACTCAATACAACACATGGCAACACAGCGGAAAAAATACATCTTTCAAACGTAAAAAGGCCTAGAAAAAAACCATACAAATTCCAAAATCTTTCAGGTTCCTCACACTTGGACAAGGAACAGAAATAACGAACATTACCAGCAACCTAGGCCTCCTGCTCATAAACCTGGATCCTGCAAAACTACAACGTACAGATCATACCTTTGTACATTACTTTAATCTAGAACCCCTTTACACCGAATTTAGTCACCTAAATAAACAGTTCGCTGAACTAAAATTTTACTTAAATAATTCAACATAAAATTTTGACATAACAAATTATTATAAAATTGTAAATTTTACCCAACGCTGCATTTCTGAAAAAATCGAAAATATACAGTTTCACCAACACAATCGCACAAAACGGGGTTTAACCTTCCGGAGCTCGCGCGCGGACTCTCGTTCCGCAGGTTCACTATTTTTATGTTAATTTAAAAATCCGCCGCCTTAGGCGCTCGCACCGCTTAGTATCTTTCGCCCGCGACGTACTAGTTAATCAGGAGCCGGAGATCCAATACGATGATGAGGAAGAGTCTGGAGAAGAAGATCATGTAGAAAGACAGGATCTCGACAGTGACACTGACCAAGAAATATCGGACGTGGAACAAGAAGAAGAAGAAGAGAGGACGATGATGATGATGATAATTTGGAAATGCAGCCTACCTTTGTTGGTAAGGATGGAATTACAAAGTGGGAAGAGAGTATTTCGAAATAAAATTTAAAAACTAGAGCTCAGAATATAATAAAGCATTTTCCAGGAGTAAAAGTAGCTGCTAAGGGCTTAAAAACAGAAATTGCGATTTGGAAATATTTTTTTACAAACGACATTTTGAATTTAATTGTTCATTACGCAAATAAACACATTCAATCAGCTAGATCAAATTATACGGGGATACAATTAGTACGGGATTAAAATTTTTGCTTTAGCAGATTCGAAAACTTTTTATACTTCAAATATGGAAGTGTATGAAGGGAAGCAGCCAAGCGGACCATATGAATGTAGTAACTCACCAACTGCAGTTGTACAAAGATTATGTGAGCCAATCAAAGGAACCAGCCGCAATGTGACAGTTGACAACTGATTTACCAGTATGGATTTGTTGACATCGCTTTATGAAGATTTTAAGCTGACTCTTTTGGGTCCTGTACGGAAAAATAAAAGACAATTGCCCTTAGAATTTTCACAGCCATCACGTCGTCCAGTTGGATTAAATTTATTTGCATTCAGAAGTAATTGTACATTGGTATCACATGTACCAAAAAAAAAACAAAAATGTTTTAGTTTTGTCAAGTATGCATTATGATGACAAAATAGATACCATCACAAACAAACCTGAAATGATAGTGGATTACAACTTAACTTACAACAACTTGGATTACAACTTACAACAACGAAATATTTTACTCCTTACTCAATGTGGCTGGAATAAACTCTTTTGTCATTTTTTCGACAAATAATGCTACTGCAATACGACGAAGGAATTTTTTGCGAGCTTTATCTTTTCAGTTGGTAGAAGAACATGTTCGCTGACGTGTCACCCAGTGCATTCCCAGGGTTATGCAACTAAGGATAAGTGAAATTTTTGAATTAGAAACACCTAGACCAGATCGAGTACCGACATAAGCTGACCAACGAGGACGCTGCGCATTCTACGATCGCAAAAAAAAATAGGCCTTCACGTTATTTATGTATTGAATGTCATAAATTTATTTGTTTAGAGCATTCCCTAATGGTATGTCATGAATGTCACCCATAAATTTAAAGTTTTTATTTGATTATAAATTTCCTGTCACTTTGTTTGCTAAATTTGTTTGCTAAATGCCTTTTTCACCAATAATTAATGTTTAGATTTCATAATTTATATGCAATTTTACAATAAAAATCTTGTTTATTTAGAATCTGTACATTTATTTTTGGTTAATATTGCATAAACATTCTAAAAAAAATTGATTTAGCCTTCGACTTTGACTGCGGACTGACAGTCCGCGTGCGAGCGTTCTATCTCAATATATGGCGCGAGCTCCGGAAGGTTAATTAATGGTTTAGGCTCTATTTTTAAAGGCATAACGGAAAATTTGGATGCTGAAGATAGTAACGAAATTTTTAAAATTCTAGAACATCTTACTTTACAGCTTGAACAAAATATAAATTTTATAATAAATATAAACTGTCCTATCACATCGTCCACCCACCGAACAACATCACCAACAACAATAATTTTAGATGCCTTAGTTATTTCGGCGGAATTTCTCAACAACTTGCAAAATTTTTTAAGCCTTTCAACCTTTCCATAGCTTTCAAAGTGACTAACTCGCTAAAAAAGAACCTAGTAAAGACGCTGGATAAAAGTAACCCTCTATCTAAATCGGGTGTATATTGTCTTAATTGTAGGGATTGCCCTGCTGTTTATGTGGGACAATCAGGAAAGAGAGTATCCACAAGAGTACAGGAACACCTAAGCCTCGTTAATAAGTTCAGGGACACCGACACCACAGAAACTAAGTCAGCATTTGGTAACCATTTATTATCAACGGGTCCTAGTTTTTCCGTCCCTGAAAATGTTTCCATTGTTGGATCTCTTGGAGGAAATGGAAATTACCAAAGCCAAAAAGAGTCCAATTTTGACATGCGTTAATGATATTTTCACCTTTGATCCAGGACTTAGCTTTAATAATCTTATCTAACCTCTTGTTTCTGCTCACCATACGCATATGCCTTTGCTCTAATATTCATAAGCAGGGCTGGCCGTGTTGTTAACGGTCTGGTGTTTCACCGAGATCGACTTTAGAGCGTGGGTTCAATTACTACACCTGTCACGTTTTTTCCTTTTTATATTTTTTGTTGAATTTTTGTGCCGTGTTATTGTTTTTGTTATAAAATATGTGAGTATTCTCACATTTAAATTTTATTTGTCAGTACTTAGCAGGTCATCTAGCTATAAGGTAGTTTTAACTAATTTTTAATATTTGATTTTGTTTTAGTGTAAGGTTTTATTGTAGTTACGTGTGTTTTTCTGTTTATTATAGGTCTGATGATGCTTTATTAGCGAAACATGTTACCTGATTAATACATATAAAAAGACATTTTGAGACTGAGACTTAGAGTTTTCATTTTTTCTCTAGTTACGTAGGTCTCTTTGAGATAATGGACGAGTTCTTGCAAATAATTAAATAAAATATTAATTTTAGAGATATTTTATTTGCCAAAGATATATTCAATCAACTTATAATCTTATATAACTCCATATTAAATATCTTATAAGATATCGAAAACTCAGTAACCTTTTGCAAACTTGGCATTATGCATCCCAGCACAATTAAACCTAAAGAGTTATTTTTAGAATTACAAAAAATTGAGAAACATTATCAAAATCAACTCCTTTTCGACGTGAAACCCGAAAATATACTAAACTTTGAAAATACCATAAAAGTTTCTTGTCAAATTAATCTTAACAAATAATATATTTTTTATAACTTCCAATTGAATACACAAATGATTTTAAACTCTATTATTTACTTCCTATTCCAACTCAACATAATTCAGATTTCCTTATAATAAGTTTAAAAATTAAATATCTTCTGAAATCCGAAAATGATGAACATATTAGACCTCTGAATGATAAATGTGTCGAAGGTAGACCGTACCATTGTCCAAAAACGTTGCAATCCACGTCTAATGTACCTTGTGAAATCAATATTTTAGTTAAACAAAAAACACAATTATGTCGTTTTCATAAACTTCAGATCCCAGAGAATCATATAGAAATGATTCCAGAATTAAACCAATTTTTGGCAGTTTTCCTCGAACCTGAAAACCTCGAAGTGCAATGCAAAACTCAAACGACCATGAAGAATCTTAAAGGAGTCTTTCTAATCAAGAAGGGATTTTGCAAAATTTTCTACAGAAAACAAATGCTAATTTTTCAAGAAAAAAGCTACGGTAGCCGTCTAGTCCTCGACGCCCCGAACGTAGAGTTCAAACCAGAAAATCTCCCGAAGTTTCACATTCAACTAGAAAACTTGTATCTGGATACGTCAATGCTTAATCCAATAATCCCAGTAGAAGAAACCTCATATTCAAGCAAATATTACATCCCAAGCCTATGGACAATCACCCTGTATATAGGCCTACTAGTGGCAGTATTGCTTTTCCTCATAAAGAAAAGAAAGGTGTACAGAAACTGGTTCAAAACCAAGGACGAAGATTCTTCCTTTCAGGATGTTCCTCTCCAACTAAGATGTCCGAGAGTAAACCTTCCAGAGGATGGTTCATTCTAAGAGGGGAGGAGTTATATATCATATTCCTTATAAATCTAAATAGTAATCATTTTATATTACCACATCATTATTTTATATTTAACATTTCAGCATTTTACCCGATTTAACCTTTTTATATTAATTGTTTTAAAAAGTTAGTTCTGAATTAACTCTGTACTAGATTAGTCGTTTTCTATTTGAATAAAGTTTTTTTAAAAAACAAGTTTCGTGGCATCACTATATAATTTATATAAATATTAACTTAATTTAAAATAAAGAAAATGTATTTACTTCTTTTAATGCGATTGATCTATTGTTAAACCAAAATATAACAAGATAAGCATATTTTATCTTATTGTATAGTGATTTTAACTCTAGTTTGCTTGAATCAAACTAAATATAATTCAAAGGTTTGCTTAGTATTATAGGTTCTCTAAAATTGTAAAGTAAAATTGTAAACAGACATGCGAGATAGAATCAGTAACCACAGTACTCTGAAAATACTTTTTGATATGACGCACAGATAGACAACATACCCCAGAATAAAATAGAAATTTTTGGTTTAAGGTTAGAAGAACAATCTTGATTTATTTAATAAAATAAATACATTTTTATGAGATATTTGTATTATTTATCAGATATATGTTTTCATTTTAACCATAATTATTATTAAAACCCATATTAAAATATTATGAATAAAATATTTCATTTTTAAATAAACTCACAAAACATATATTTCCAAATACTTTAAGAGTCCATATGGCATAGCGAATGCGTAGCCTAATTAAATTTATACATAACATGCAATATAATATTTAAAATATTTAATTAAAAAAAAAAACAAGAGATTTCTGCACCAAAATTCATTGATTTGAATGTTAATTAATATTTATTACCGAGAAACGAGATAAAATTTTAAATTGTCACAGCTTGGCAATATATATTATAGAAATATGAGAATAAATATTAATTTTGAATTCTAAAAAATATCAAAATATATGATATCATTATTATTAAATTAAGTGTGGTTTTTAGATTTAATTGAATATATAGAATGACGATTTAAAAACTTGAAATAGTCATATATTAGGAACGAAAAACTTAATAAAAAACGCTGGAAACAGTTTCGATAAAACGAAGTGGGATTAAAAACAAGGAAATTATCTCACTCCTATCTGTAATTCCTTGAACAGGGTGAGATATACCCCTAAAATGTTAAATAGAAAGGAAAACAGTTTATTAAGGAAAACAGTAAATGAATTAAATTAAGATTATTATTTAATTAAATGTTTAAAATGATGTCTACCAATATACTGTCTCTTAAGAATTCTAAATATGTCAAGTCCATAGGTATTTTATATTGGCTTATTTGCTATGTTCTTCGTGCCATCGTTGTTTGTTATGCCGAAAAAAAGCATTGTTTATAAATATTCGCATTTTATTATTACCGAATTTACTTTAAAAGTAACTTGTACTAGTATTAATATTTTAAGAACAGTTGACTTTTGGTTCAGTTTATATAAAAAGCAGCATATATCTGAACGTGTAAACATTATTTTAAGGTAGCCAAATTTGAAGAAACTGGTTCTGTCATAAATAAAAAGAGAAATCAAGTTAAGGAACTAGCGCAAATTGCAATTTTGGGTCAGTTTGCAATGAATTCAACTTTATCAACTGGTCAATAATCTGTAGTAATTGGATTGTCTCGTGAATTAATAAGAAAGGTACCTGCTTTTCCTAAGCTTTATCCCTATAAGCGGCAAATGTTGCAAGAACTTGGTGACGATGATTCGGATACAAGAATTCAGATTTTTTAAATGAAGACAAATATAATTAGGGCAAAACAGTGACTAATTAAAATTATTTGCTTCAATGATGAATGTACCTTTTATTTAAATGGGCATGTTAATAAACAAAATGTCGTTACTGGAATGGGAACCCACACGTATTTAGAAGGGTATATCCAGAAATCTTCGAAAATTAATGTTTGGGCTCTATTGAGAGATGGTATTATCGGCCCGATATTTATATCAGGAAATTTAAATGGCCACGAACTAAATATCGAACCACTAGTGCGGGAATAAGAAAATTAATGGGTGATAGATGATCATTATCCTAACCAGTGAATTAAAAGAAGAGGTCCCATTGAATAGCCATCTAGATCTCCGGACCTAACAGTTCTTGACTTTCTTTTGTGTGGTCACCCAAAATTTGTGGTTTTTAGAACGCAACCTGAGTCACTGGAGCAACTTCCACATAAAATAGTTTAGCATTACCGTGCTATATCCAGAGAAATACTTGAACATTTACGTCAAAAATTTGAAAGTAGGCTTTACTATTTGTCTATTTGATTTTTATTTTTTGCGAAGAAAGTACTGTATCGAAAGCTCACTGTTGAGAAAAGTAAACTGTATTTATTGTTTTTTGATAATTAATGGTTGTGAGACCTTACCTGGTTTTCTCTCGATTACAGTTTTTGACTCGCGTTAGCTGGCCAGCTTTTTGTGAGTACGAAATGCGGTTTATTCCATAAACACGGGATTGTATCGGGTGGTACTAGATGCGTGAGCGATGCGGTCTAGCGAATTTACTTCTTCTGGTAATGGATTTCAACGAACTGGTTCAGTATGTTGGACGCGCACCTTTTTATAAGGCCTCAAAACATTCTTTTGGATGCATTTGAATAGAAATACTTTAACTAACCATTTCTACACAGTGAGCCAAGCGAAATTGAGTTAAAGTTTAAAGTTTAATGAAAATTTGAAATAGAATGAAGAAGCTGTTGTAAAATTTAGGAAAACTGAACATACCGCCCACCAAAAATGCATTGCATTTTTCAGTGGCTTCAAAGCGGCAAAGAACATAGCTTGACTACAGGTCGCTTTAAGGTGCCATTACTGGTTTAAACAGTAGCGACTCTGACTACTCCATCCGAACCCGGATGTACATACCTCCTTAACTCGACCCATATGCCACTGCAGCGGCGGTGCTAAGTCACTGCGAATTAGCACTAGAGTACTAAAAAATGCCCGGGTGTCAAGGCGGTCAGGTTGTTTGGGTCGTTACTAAAGGGTGTAAGAGGACGTGAATTTAAAAAGGCTTCAATTTGAATTAAAACGGTGTTTAATTCTTCATAAGTTAAACACTGATTACCAATCACGCGATATAAATGGATTTTACCCCCGCCTCCCACAGCCCTCCAAAATGAGGAGCGGAAGATGGATTGAAGTGCCATGATAGTCGAGGCAGAATTAACCATAAAACCATTCAATTGGTTAGACGCACCAGTAAAATTAGTACCGCAATCGCTAATTAAGTGCTGACAACGGTCACGGCGAGCGATAAACCTACGTAAAGCAGCTAAAAAGGCCTCGGTAGAGAGGTAAGAGATCAATTCAAGATGTAAAGCCTTGGTGGCAAAGCAAACGAATAGGCACAAGTAAGCCTTAGTGGTGCGACTGCCACGGTAGCGTGACATCATTACATTAAAAGACTCGGCGTAGTACACTCCGGTGTGAAGAAAAGGCTTTACTTGGGAGACGCGCACAGCAGGCAAATCACCCATTGGGGGCTGAATAGACTGGGGTCTACACCTAAAGCAGCGTACACATTTTGAAATAATTTGACAAATGACCCTTTTGGAAGATACTATCCAAAATTGTTGCATGATAAGAAACTGAACGCTTTGGACACCTGCATTTAAATATTTTAAATGAAAATAAGTTACTACAAGCTTTGTAAACTCGTGAGTACCAGGTAAAAGGGCAGGATAATTGTGATTAAAACTCAATGAGCGTTTTAAGCGACTATCCACGCGCAAGATATTGTCACTATCCATTAAAACGCTTAATCGTCTAAGCGGCTTCGAATTAGCCTTATGTCTGAACAAAGGCCCGGGACTGAACATGCTTAACCAAAACCATTGTGGCGGCATGAAGTTGGGAAGGCGTAAGAACGCCTGTAAGTTTTTTAAGTGGGACACAAATGTTATTTTTGTAGCGAAAGATATAAACAACAATGCGCGTTAATTTATCAAATGATGAAAACTTCAAAATAAGGCTTTCAAAAAAATCTTCTGAAGCGGGAACCAATAAGCAGGTTTTATTTTAAAGTAAAGAAGAAGATTTTAAGATAAAGATTTTAAGGTAAAGAAGCGACATTTGAAGAAACATTATAAAAGGGATCCAGTTGTGGTTTGAATTAAGTAAAAAACTCGGACCTGCCCACCAAAGCGAACTATTTTTTAACTCTACCGGAAACAGGCCTCTAGAACCTAAATCATTTGATTGTTTTCAGAGGAGACATGATACCAATAAGAAACGGGTAACCTTTCTTGGATAAAGGAGACCTTATTAATAACAAAAGTACTCCAACGATGTAGAGACGCTTTGATCCACGAAAGGGCAATTGTTGAGTCACTCCAGGCGAAAATCTTATGAATTGCGAAAGATGAGGTATACATTTTGTAAACATGTGACAGCAAACGAGACAAAAGCACGGCTGCGCATAGTTCCAAGCATGGAATCGAAAGAGTTTTTAGCGGTGCAACTTTCGACTTAGCACATACAAATTGAGTGGCTACTTCTCCATCAGGAGTTAAATAGGTAAATTACAGCGCAATAGCCTGTAATAGCTTTGCAGAGCTATCGCAAAACCCGTGAATTTCTATGGTCTTATAACTGAGAGGGAACAAACAACGAGGAATTTCACATTCCGATATAGAGGATATCTCCAAATAATATTTATTCCAAAGAAAAATGATCTCGTTTGGAGGCGTTTTATCCCAACCTAGCTTTAAGTACCATAACCACTGAATTAAGTGCTTAACAAGAAAAGTTAAGGGAGAAATTAATCCCAAAGGATCAAAAATCTTTGCTAAATTAGACAAAAGTATTCGTTTTGTGCATCCTTTATCAATTGAACTAACTAAAAACTGGAAAACATCAAGAGAATGATTCCACTGAAGACCTAAAACTTTCAAGGGGCTATCTGAATCGAAATTAAGTGAAAGACTTTCATTATAAAGAATAGATGGTTGAAAATCAGCTAACAAACGAGGATCATTACTACACCATTTTCGAAGTTCAAAACCCCTTTCTGAAGAAGAGACATCAAATCCCTTTGAAGATTTTTCGCTCCCGATAATCAGCGATAATCAGCGATAGGTTGATCTTTGGAAAAGCGCCACACGATTTTTTGATAATCGGCGTGGGCGGGGTTTATTAAAATTTGCCTAAACATTTGACGAACATCGGCTGTGAAAACAAAACGACGAATTCTGAAGCCAAGAAGTAACTCGAAAATATCAGTTTGTAATTTGGGTCCAGGGAGAAGACACTCATTAAGCGACATGTCCCCGGGAGATTTTGCTGAAGCGTTAAATCCTACGCAAAGTTTAGTGGTGGGACTAGAATGGTTTAACACACAATGATGTGGGATATAAAATGACCGTTGTGGTAGGTCCCCTGAAGGTAGTATTTCCATGTGATTTTGAGTAAGGTATTCCTGCATAAAAGCAGAATAATCACAGTAGAGCTTCGGATTCCTTTCGAGTCTGCGCTCTAACGATAAAAAGTTTCAAACAGCTAATTCTCTACTGCTAGAACTCAGGGTCCTGGCTTTGAAATGGCAAGGAAACTGCGAATCTCCTATTTTTGTTGCGATAGGTAGAATTAGCAAAGATTTCCTCGCATTTTCGATCCTCTGGAGATAAAGTCTTGACGTGATGTACCTCCTCAACTTCCCAAAACTTTTGCATTGTATCATTAATAAACGTATTAAAGCAAACGACAGACTGTGAAGCATGAGGCAAAGACCCTGACGACACTTTACCCATCAAAATAAAGCCGAAGATGGTGTTAATAGCGACAGGCTCATTGAGCTGACCATTAAGATGACCCTCCTCCAAAATATAAGGCAACAAAGAAGCACCTATTAGCATGTCAATAGGACCGGGGATGTTATAAGTAGGGTCAGCCAGCACAGCATTGCGCAAGTGAGGCCATGTACCTTTAGGCAAAGGGGATTTAGGTAAACTACCATAAATTTTTGGAAGAACTGCTGCTTCCAAATCAATAATAGGGGTAAGTTTGTTACAAGGGCGAATTTTTGTGAAAATACTTTTTGAACAATTAGGTACATGGGTATACAAAAATTCTTTAGAAACTAAAGTAACTACAAGTAAGGAATATATATAGAAATGACCAATCGTTATTCTTTAATAAAGTGACGATAGTGAATTCGAAGTATTAATTTATGTTTGAGTCACCCTTTAAATCTAACACAAAATACGACCATGCACCAAGCACCAAGAAACGTTCAACTGGTAAAAATATTTGCGGTGTTTATGTTTTTATCAATTTATGTTTTTTAACTATTTATGTTCAAATTTCAGCAAAACCTGAGCGTAAAACGACCTGTAACAATGAAGACTACAAAACTTTATTTAGAATTTATTTTCGATCAACAAATAACTGCGATTTAAGAAAGATATAATAATAAAAAATGGTAATCCGGCTCAAAGGACCAAAATGTCTATTGATTTTTATTTTTTGCTGAAGAAAGTACTGAATCGAAAGCTCACTGTTAAGAAAAGTGGACTGTATTTATTGTTTTTTGACAATTAATGGTTGTGAGACCTTACCTGGTTTTCTCTCGATTACAGTTTTTCACTCGCGTTAGCTGGCCAGCTTTTTCTCAGTACGAAATGCGGTTTATCCCATAAACACGGGATTGTATCGGGTGGTACTAGATGCGTGAGCGATGTGGTTTAGCGAATTTACTTATTCTGATAATGGGTTTCAACGAACTGGTTCAGTATGTTGGACGCGCACCTTTTTATAAGGCCTCAAAACATTCTTTTGGGTGCTTTTGAATAGAAACACTTTAACTCACCGTTTCTACACAGTGAGCCAAGCGAAATTGAGTTAAAGTTTAAGGTTTAATGAAAATTTGAAAGAGAATGAAGAATGAATTACTTGATTCAAACTGTTGTAAAGTTTAAGAAAACTGAACACTATTCACTATTCAGTCTTTAAAATAACGGAAATAATTTTCAACATCTAATTAAATATTTATAAAAATTTCAAAATAGTTTATTATTTTCTTTCATAAACAGAGTAGAATCTTCTGAAATGTGGCTTTCTATGATATCATTGGAGAGCATTTTTAAAGAGCTTCAAGATGATCTCCTCAACACCCTCTTTCTATTTAAGATGTTAGTGGTGTTTTTCATTCTGGATAAGAAGTTGCAGAGATGGGTGGGATAATATGCTTATTCTTGTTCCCCTTCGTTCGATAGAAACTTTCAGTGAAAAGTTTTTAGTCTTTTTTATTCAGTTTTTCAATTGTAATATATGACCATTTCAAGTTATTAAAGTCACTCTGTATAATATGTCTCATACAACTCGTAATATGCCTCTACATGTTTTTATTATAGGTATAACAATAATGGTAAATGGCAGTGTCAAGTGCCTCTAGATGTAATTAATGTCTACTTGTTGCCTCGTGCCCAAGCACCAAAAATAGTACCAAAAACAGCTTTATTAAAAAATCAGTTAATGATTATTAAAAAGAAATTAATACACTCGTTATAAATTTTTGGTATGCGTTTGTTGTTCTATCTGGTATATTGTTCGAAATAATTATAAATTCGTTTGATTTGAAAAGTTTCGCTAATGTGTAAATAACTAAAGGCATTGCAAATATTTGTTATTCGTTAAATTTTGTATTGGACAAGAAAGATTTATTATTTTTATTATTTAAATTGTCTGCTTAAAGATTCACTTCTTGAAAATGTTGTGTTTTTTTTTTAATATAAAAAAAATTAGTTCTGCTTCAATACCCAAAATTTTGTCCATATGGTATGTCGTACTTTCAAAAAACTGTAATGTAGGATCACAAAAATATTCGTTCACCTCGTGCAGTAACTGGCTATTTTTTTAATCATAAAAACGCATTTGTCGCATAACTTCTAAACTACAACTGGAGAGTTTTACGAATAATAGGAAGTCTTCCTACAGGACACTGTAAGGTGGTAAGCATATAAAAATAATAAAAATCTCAAAAAACAGTATTTGCAGACTATGGCAGGTGGAGGAAAAAGCTTTTGAGTATGTATGACATATAATATGGTAACTAGAAAGTATTATGTAGGATTAGGTTAAAAAGCAGCCAGAACCGCAAAATAGTTCTAAAGGCTACATGCGTAGAATTTAACGCAAAAATAAGTTTTAGACACAGATAAGTTTTAAACATCTTTACAAATTTATCTACTTAATTGAGTATCTAGATTATTAAAAACTATTTCTTTAACTACAAAATTAGTTAAGTTGATAATATTATTCCATTTCATTATTTACTTTGTCTTTTTTTCAAGTCTCATATCTTAATAATATAGAATCATGTCTGATAAATCTTGTTTTTCTAATTAAGGCACCTGAAAACTCCTTTTTTCTTTTTGAATTTTTAATTTTTCTATTCCATTACGAACAAAATAAGCATAATAACTATGGTATTTTTTTTTGCGGTTACATTTTATTTCCTTTTAAAAATCTTAAAACTATTTCATAGGTATTTTGGGTAATCCATAATGCCCACAAATCTGTTTATTTCGATGCATGCATCTAAACTGTATTTCAATGCATTAATTCGAAACTCTGAAAATATGGGATGAATTTCAAATTTAAAAATATGACAATAGCGCATAGAATTTTCGAGCTAGCGTTCAAATTCTCCCCTTTTATTATCTTTTTAACAGCCTGGCTGCATATTCATAAACGGCAATGGCTTTTATTAAAGTTTCAACCTAATACTGGCTATTTTCAATGCCTGTAAGAACGCATGCGCCCAATCTGAATAGAAACAGAACAAGATGTTATTATGTTTGTACACAATACGTATGTGAACAAAAATGTAAAGAGAAGTTTAGGGATTTGCATTTAAGTCTATGTATTTCTAGATTTTATACTTGATACATTAAGAAAAAACAACAATAAAAAAAAATAATAATACTTAGATCAGGTTATCATTTCGATACAATGTTTAGACCAATTACATTAACGGAAGACTTAAATTCAATTACCTAGAGTATGCCAAGATATGCCAGAGCATAAAACAGCCCTAGCACTCAAAATCCACTAAAATGCTTGTCAATGATTTGCCTACGTTGTAGAAACTAACGATATCTTCATTATGAAACTTATATACAAGGGGTCCCAAAAGTAATGGGACATAGAATAACAGTAGATTCCTTACATCAAAATAATGTGATTGAGGTCAACTTGCCTTATCCTAACTTTAATAGTAGGTAACTGAAATACAGGGTGTCAAAGTATTATTTGATTTATCGTTTTTTTTTCTCATAGGTCCTAAACCAAATGACATACTGTCATGAAATTTAGAACATACGAGTCTTTTAAAAAGAGAAATAAAATTTCGTATACATTTTTTGTGTTTTCAGTAGAGGGCGCTCGTTGCTTTAGTTTCTACTTTGCAGCTCAGTACATTGGTTTGAAAACTAACAAAACTGTTTTCATTTTTAATATTACATAAAAAATGTATACCAGTTATATATTATATCCTTATTTAACTTATAAGAAACTGTACAATACCAACCAGCTTGCCGAATCATCATTTTGCCTTTTCCTATTTTCAGCATTTTATAAACTTCAGCTTTTATTGTACGTAAATTTATTATTTAGTCTAGAATTAACTCTGTACTGTATAAGACATATCTAATTTGAATAAAGTTTTTTTTAAAAACAGAGTTCCGTAGTATCGTTACATAATTGGCGCAGTCGGGCTTTTAGGACTCTCTCACGTTCTTAGCATAAAGTACGGTTCGTTTTAACGATTTATTGGGAGGTGAACCTTTTGTTTTCGGGAGTGCGGTTTTGGACTTTTACGTCGTTTTCGCGCTTCTAACCAGTTGGGTGAATTGAGTAGCTCAACGAGAAGATCCGGAACAGTACTACGTCGTTGACGGAATATCAACGTCGGAAGCAGCCAGATCCAGAGACGAGACTTCAAAGGGACATTGAAGGGCTACGTATGGACAAGATACTGGTTTTGCTGTAAGTACATTTAATGTCATTTAGAGTGTCTAATACTGATAGTGATAGCTCATACGAAAGTTCATCATCTTCAGATACAGAGAATATTAATTCTGGCTCACCAAGTTCTTTTAATTTTAAGTATCGTTCAAGATCTCCTTTAAAAGTAAAAGCGAAGGCATATCGCAAAAACTTTAATAAGGAAAAAAGAATTCAAGAGAGTAACTTTAAAAATTTTAATATGCCTAACGAAGGTGCAGGAGCTTCGACTCCAATCTTTCCTTCTTTAAAAAAGGAATACTTAGACATGGTTCCCGAGTTTCATGGCGAAACGGAACTACTTCCTAGATTTTTAAATATTTCGGAAAAACTTGTAAATAAATTTTACAATACTTTAGATTTAACTGATTTTCAAAATGAATATTTAATGTCAAGTTTAATTTCTAAAATAAAAGGTGAAGCCGCAATAAATATTTCATCTAGTTTAATAACAAATTGGCAAGAATTAAAAGATGCATTACTAAATGCTTATGCTGATAAGCGTGATATTTATACGTTAAATATCGAAATGGCAGAAATAAAACAAGAAAATGAGACACCATTCGAGTTTTATAATAAAATACAAAATTTATTAAATTTGCAAATATCATTTATTTCAACACATTCAAGTGTGATAGAATCTCCAGTGCTGTCTCAATACTGCCGAAATTTAGCTTTAAGGGTTTTATTAAGAGGGTTAAAAGATCCAATTGGTTCATTAATGAGAACCAAAAATCCACAGGATTTAAATACAGCTTTAAATATGTTAGTTAACGATTTTCAAATTCAGTCAGCGGAACAAAAAAGTTTAAAAACGTTTAATAAATCTAATAATAATAGGCCTAAATATCCAAATATGCTAAGGAATTTTAATTTACCGATAACAAACTATAGCCATAATAATTATACACATTTACAAAATCAAAATCAAGCCAGTAATTTTAGGCAACATTTTCAAACTCAGAATTTACAAAGTCCAAGCAATATTGGTCAGAATTTTAAAAACACTCAAAACCCAACACAAACAAATTTAAACACACAAAACACCACAAACGTTTTTAGGCCTAACCAAAATAGATCTTTCCCTGCACCCACACCAATGTCAATTTCAACGAGGAATACTTTTAAGCCACCCCTTAGCAATAATTATTTTAAAAATCAGCGAAATAACCCAAATATTATTGTTGAGGAATTACATAACATTGACGAACAAAGTAATGATAATATATTTTACGAGATTGATGACGAAAACGATCAATCCGATTGTATTATTGAACAGCCCTGTGAAAGTGACGAGTTTTTTCGGTCACAAGCCTCGGTAGCACTGACACCATTACAAGATTGCCAAAATTCCAACTGATGAATTTTACTTATAACGAAAGCAAATTACCATATATCATATTTCCTGAATTTAATTTAAAAGTCCTTATTGATACAGGTAGCACAAGATCTTTCGTCAAACCTGATATCGCTATGAAATATTTTAAAAATTGTAGAAAACATGATCCGTTTCAAATTTCCACTGCCCATGGTACATCAGTTGAAAATTTTAGCACTTTAATTCCCTGTTCTAAAATATTTAAAACAAAAAAGTCTCTTGATTTAAAATATTATATTTTTGATTTTCATAATTACTTTGATTGTTTACTTGGAATTGATAATTTAAAAAAATTAAAGGCTATGATCGATTTAAATAAAAATATTCTTTGTACTCCAGAAACTGAAATAAAACTTTCATATTATAATGTGATGACCCATAATACAAATTTCATAGTACTGCAACCAAGGTCAGAGCAAGTTATCAAACTCAAAGTAAAAAATATAAAAGACGGTAACGCGATAATACCCCACTTGAAATCGGATAATCTTGAAATTCCCGAGTGCATTGTGAAGGTTGAAAATAATCACGCCATTTGCTCTATATTAAATTCGTCAGAACAGCAGAAAACCGTTGATTTTTCCAACCCAATAGAGGTCATAGACTTTTGTGATTATAAAATATCAAGTAACTTTAATAAAAATGAAAATTTAAATAACGTTAATTTAAAAAAATTTAAATTCGATTTTTCGAGAATTCGGCATGAACATATGAATTCTGAAGAACGTGACGCAATTTTTAAACTTTTAAGGGAATATTCAGATATTTTTTATCAAGAAGGCGATAAACTAACATTTACCAATAAAATTAAGCACCATATCAGGACAAAAGATAATATTCCCGTACACACCAGAACATACAGGTACCCAGAAATACACAAAAAGGAGGTACAACGTCAAATCAAGGACATGCTGGACCAAAATATAATTAGGCCATCCCATTCGGCTTGGTCTTCACCAATTTGGATTGTCCCCAAGAAAGCTGACTCATCTGGACGCCAAAAATGGAGAATTGTCGTCGATTTTAGAAACATTAATTCAAAAAGCATAGGCGACTCCTATCCACTACCAAATATAACCGACCTGCTGGATAAATTAGGGCGCTGTCAGTATTTTACTACATTAGATTTAGCCTCTGGATTTCACCAGATCGAAATCGCAGAAAAAGATATCCAGAAAACGGCATTTAATACAGAAAACGGACACTACGAATTTCTTCGAATGCCGTTTGGGCTAAAAAATGCTCCGGCGACATTCCAGAGGGTCATGGACAATGTACTCCGAGGATATCAAAATGAAATATGCGCCGTATATTTAGATGACATTATCATTTTTAGCACCAGCATCCAGGAGCATATAACCAGACTAAAGAAAGTATTCGATCGACTTAGAGAAGCCAATTTAAAAGTCCAACTAGACAAATCGGAATTTTTGCAAAAAGAAGTGTCATATTTGGGCCATATAGTCACACCCGATGGTGTAAAGCCCAATCCTGACAAGATCCGAGCGATAAAAGAATTCCCAATACCAAAAAATCAAAAAGAGATCAAAGGATTTCTTGGGTTACTAGGGTACTACCGTAAATTTATTAGAGATTTTGCGAAACTAACTAAACCTCTAACAAAAAGACTAAAAAAAGACGCCATTGTAAACATTTCGGATCCAGACTATATCAACTGCTTTGAATTTTGTAAAAACCTTCTAACAAACGAACCCCTTTTACAGTATCCAAATTTTGCCGAACCGTTTATTTTAACCTGTGATGCATCGAACTTTGCTCTAGGAGCGGTACTTTCACAAGGAAAAATTGGATCTGACTTGCCAATAGCATACGCTAGCCGTACCTTAAGTGAATCAGAAATCAACTACTCAACAATAGAAAAAGAACTCTTGGCAATAATCTGGGCAACCAAATATTTTAGGCCATATTTGTTTGGGCGTAAATTTAAAATCGTCACCGATCATAAGCCCCTCGAATGGCTATTTTCATTAAAGGAACCAAACTCAAAGTTAATAAGATGGCGCCTCAAATTAGAGGAATTTGATTATGAAATCGTTTACAAAAAGGGCATTTTAAATAAAAATGCCGATGCCCTTTCTCGTATGGAACTAAACGCTAATGAAACATCCGAACAACAGCAAAATTTTTCTTTACATGACTACATAGATCAATTTAACCAAGAACTTGAACAAAACAATAGAGAAAATGAATCTGTAATAGTTGAAACGGGAGATCTGGATAACACAGAAAACGTAGCTGAAGACGATAGTAACGAAACCGTACACTCAAATCACGAGAATCCAGTGATAGGAATACCAATCGTAGATTGCCCCGTAAATTATGGAAAAAATCAAATAATTATCTCAGAAGTCAATTTCTCTCCTGCAGATACTAATAGGGTCAATCTTTTGTATCGAACAAAGAAAAGAATCCATGTACAATTTTCAAAAAATAACTATGAACAAGAAATGGTTAAATTCATTAAAGAAAATATTGCTCCAAAAATTAAATATTATTTATATTTTGAGGATCCCTTATATGAAAAATTTAGCAGTGTTTTACAAAAATATTTTAATAAAAACTCCCAAATATCCATGATAAAATGCACTAAAAAATTAATAGATGTTACCACCGAAGACGAAATTAAGAATATAATCCAAAATCACCATGAAGGAAAGACAAACCACAGAGGCATAGAAGAAACGGAAAAACGTATAAAAAATATTTATTATTGGCCAAATCAACAAAAATCAATTCAAACATATATAAATGAATGTGAACTCTGCCAAATTACCAAATATGACAGACGACCTCTTAAATTAAATTTTAACATTACCCCAACAGCCACAAAACCATTCCAAATTTTACATATAGACAGCATCACTTTGGAAAAATGTAAATTCCTTACTATCATAGACTCTTTTTCTAAGTATGCACAAGCATACAAATTAAGGTCATCACAAGGAATTGAAGTAGCAAATAATTTAATAAAATATTTCAGTCACCATTGTATACCAGATCAAATCATTTCTGATAATGGCTCAGAATTTAAAAACTCTATTATTTCTGAACTTTTGACAACGCATAAAATTAAAGTCCATTTTGTTAGCTCGCAACACCCTGAGTCAAACGGGCTTATAGAACGTTTTCACTCTACCCTTATTGAACACATTAGACTATTAAATAATCAAAACGAATATAAAAATGAACCTATAGAAATAAAAATTAATTACGCTATTCTTGCCTATAATAATACAATTCATTCTGTAACCAACTTAAAACCCTATGAAATTATTACTGGGCATTTAGACACAAATTCTCCACTTGATATAAATATTGATAGTCAACTGTTAAATAATTATATTTCTAACCACCGAGATAAAATTAAAATTTTATACAAAAAAATTAATAATGATATTCAGAAGAAAAAACAAGTGGATATAAATAAAGCTAATGAACACCGTGAAGAATTGCCGATAATACCCGATACCGTGTACGTCAAAAATAAACAAAAACAAAGCAAAACTCTAAATAAATATAAAAACGAACAACTTAAAACAATCGACCCCACTTTAAAAACTGCAAAATTAAAAACAACACACGGTAATACGGCTGAAAAAATACATCTTTCCAATGTAAAAAGGCCTAAAAAGAAACCCTACAAGTTTCAAAATATTTCAGGTTCCTTTCGCTTGGACAAGGAACAGAAATAAGGGACATCACCAGCAACCTAGGCATCCTGCCTATAAATCTAGGACCTGCAAAACTACAACGTACAGATCACACTTTTGTACACTATTTTAGTCTAGAGCCCCTTTATAATGAATTTATTAATTTAAATGATCAATACAGTAGACTTAAGTCGTCCCTCTCGAACGGCACGTATAATTTCGATTTAGACAATTATTACAAAATTGTAAATTTTTCCCAATATTGCATTTTTGAAAAAATTGAAAATATACAATTTTATAAACATAACCGCACAAGAAGAGGTATAATTAATGGCCTGGGTTCTATTGTTAAAAGCATAACTGGAAATTTAGACGCTCGAGACGGTGAAAAAATTTACACAATTTTACAACATCTTCAGAAAAATGACCAAAATCTAGAAAATCAAATTAAAATGCAATACTCCGTTAATAAACAAATTATCGAAAATTTTAATAATACTGTCCAGAGTATTATGCACAATGAAAATCTTTTAAAATCAAGAATATTGCAGCTTAACCAATTAATTAAAGAAAATGCTAGTTTCAAAGATATGCTTTTTGCCAAGGACTTGTTTAATCAACTAATAGCCTTATATAACTCCATACTTAATACTTTGCAAGATATCGAAAATTCAATTACCTTTTGCAAACTGGGCGTAATGCACCCTAGCATAATTAAATCTAAAGATTTGTTTTATGAATTGCAAAAAATTGCCACACACTATAAGAACCAACTTCCTTTCGATGTGAAACTCGAGAACATAATAAATTTCGAAAACATTATAAAAATCTCTTGCAAAATCGATTCTAACAAAATATCGTATTTTTTATCACTTCCCATAGAATATAAAGACAATTTTAATTTATATTATTTACTTCCAACTCCAACAAAAATTAATTCAGAATATTTTGCAATAATTCCAAAAATAAAATATTGTCTGAAATCAGAAAACGATGAACTTATTAGGCCTCTTAGTGACAAATGTACCGGAGGTAAACCGTATCACTGCCCAAGCACGTTGCAGTCAAAAATAATTAACGCAACTTGCGAAAGTAAAATTTTGTTTGAGCAAAAAACCAGTACTTGCCGCTTCCTCAAACTTCATGTTTTGGAAAACCACATAGAAATTATTTCTGAATTAAACCAATATTTGGCAGTATTTCCCAAAGCCGAAAAACTAGAAATTCACTGCCAGTCGCAAATAGATGTAAAAGAACTTAAAGGCATTTACCTAATTAAAGAAGGAGCTTGCAAAATCTTTTACAGGAAACAAATACTAATCTTTCAAGAGACGAGCTATGGAAGCCCTTTGGTCATTGATGCCCCTAAGCTTGAGTTCACACCTAAAAGTTTCCCGAAGTTTCACATACAGTTGGAAAATCTGCGCCTAGATACTCCAGCGCTAAACCCAATTATCCCATTAGAAAACAGCACATCAGCCGACCAATATTATATACCAAGCCTGTGGACAACCACTCTGTATATTGGTCTAATAGCCGCAGTGCTCTTTTACCTTGTTTACAAGAGAAATATCTGTTGGAAACGGACCAGAATTAATGTCGAAGATCCTACCCTGCAAGATATTCCCCTACAGCCAAGATGCCCAAGAGTAAATCTTCCAGGGGATGCTTCGTTCTAAGAGGGGAGGAGTTATATATTATATCCTTATTTAACTTATAAGAAACTGTACAATACCAACCAGCTTGCCGAATCATCATTTTGCCTTTTCCTATTTTCAGCATTTTATAAACTTCAGCTTTTATTGTACGTAAATTTATTATTTAGTCTAGAATTAACTCTGTACTGTATAAGACATATCTAATTTGAATAAAGTTTTTTTTAAAAACAGAGTTCCGTAGTATCGTTACATAATTTACCTTAATAAAGTCGCTAGGAGCAACAATTTACTAGATTTTTAACAATGCAGTTATAAATAAAATAAAATTAATACCTAAGATTAATGATATTTATGTAAAATTAGAAAATTACTAATTAAAAAAAATATTACGGTTTTTTTGTCAATTCTTATATCATAACCAAGATAAATATTAATTATTTATTTTTTTATATTTTATTTTCAAACAAATATACCAAAAACAATAATAAACAAAGAAACATAGAAATAACGCTACTATAGCGACTGTTCAAAATGCCCTCCATTAAACGTATTTCAGAATGCCCTTCAATGCATTTTGAATTACGTTTAACAAATGACTGCCGTATTTTGAAATGAAGATTCTCATGATTTTTTAATATATTTACAGAATTTACAATTTTTAAACTGATGACAAAACTGCATTCTGGCTGGCAAATCTGGTGAGATCAAACACTGAACTGGTGTAAAGTGGTATGGATGGAGACCTTCTTTCTGAAGTACTTTATCAACACATGATTTAGTTACACCCGTAGCTATTCCGCTATTCGCCTAATACTTAACCCAGGTTTTTATACTACGCCGACAAAAACTTCTCCTTCCTGTTCTTGGGAAATTTTTTGGGCTGCCCAAAACAGGCATTTTTGGCCGAAATGATCCAGTTTCTCCTAGTCCGCTATAAATTATTTGGAATAATTTATGGTTTGGTTGTTGTCTATCTGGAAATATTTCCTGATACCTGCGTCTTGCATGTTGTCCATTAAAATTTACTTGCGCGAAAATACTAAGCATATCCAAATTGGTAAACAAATTATGCCTAGGCCTTACTTAAAATGATTAAACTTAAGAAAAAAACTTTTTTACTCGTTTTAAAAATTTTATATGACATTCAAAAAGTTTGACATAAATAATACAAACATTTGTCTCCAACGCCAACTGCCAAAGATGTGATATAATTATAGTAGTAACTAAATATTATTAAATTTTTTTTTTTGAAAAATGGTGATTATGTTGAAAATGTTTGCTCCTAGCGACTTTAATAAGGTATACATTATTTATGTAAAATTAAAAAAGGAATTTATTTTAATGCTTTTTAAACCGATATATGTGGCTGAAAAAGAGTTAGGTGTTCTAAAAAAGAAAAAACTAGCGCAACGAGTGGTCTTTATCGAAAACACGAAAACTATATACAAAATTTTATCTTTATGTTTTTAAAAGACTCGTGTGTTTTAAATTTCATATCAGTATGTCAATTGGTCCAGGACCTATGAAAAAAAAACGATAAATCAAATAATACTTTGACTGTATTTCAGTTACTATTAAAGTTAGGATAAGACAAGTTGACCTTAATCACATTATTTTGACGTAAGGAATCTACTGTTGTTCTATGTCCCATTACTTTCAGGACACCCTGTTATAAGTACGGTGTTTAGACTTATCCTATTTTATGTTCAAATTAGATTTAACGTCTTATTGCGCAGTTACATTTGTGACGTCATATTAGGTATTAGGTATTAAGTTAAAGAGAGGAGCGGCAACACCGCTGATGAATTGCCATTTATGTCGAATGTCAGTGGTCATGTCATATGTTATTACTTCTTTAGAATTCAATCATCAAGCAACATCATCAGGCGGCTTCGCCGATTTCCCTGCATCATTTTTATCTTTGAGTTTAATATCAAGTTGTACAATTAGTGTATGTGAATATCTTGGCATTAAAGACATTAAAAACCTAAAGAAATTTCATGATACAACCGGCGACCTACACAAGGAGTAACCGCATATTTAAGGAGATCTCTACATATGGTCATTGCAATTTGACCGAAATCATAGCGCTGCGGCTGATCCAATGCACCAGGCGCTATGGGCTGCAAAGAGCAAGTGATAGATAACGTCCCTATATCAGAGAAGAAGGCAACGCTGCTCGATCGCATTGTTGATTCCACCGATATAAGTATTTTTTATGTAACTATTTTTAACCCTTTTTGTACATTAATATCCAATGTTTTGTAAAAATGTATTTATGTATAATAGGTACATATATTTTATCTTAGAACGAATAGGGACATTAGTGTTTATTATCTTTCCATCCTTCTCAGACACTGGGTTCAGAAATGATGAATACAGAAGCTGATTCAGAAATTCTTTATGTCACAGATAAAATGAAAACCAAACAACAGGTAGAAAAAAACATAAATACAGGTATATGTTTCATGAGAATAATTTTAAATTAGAAATCGTTAAAAATTGTCTTTGGCATTTAAAAATATTTTCACCTACATCATAATATTTTTATTGTTTTAGTTGACGATGAGCGCTGTGATCTCCAGGAACGAGATGAGCTGGAGATGCCAGAAAGACTAGGATCAGAAATTATGGATGTTGAAGCTGACTCAGAAATTCTTCAGACTTCTGATATTGAAAACAACACAACAGGTAAAAAAAATACCCTAATGGTCTCTGGTTATCACTTAATTTATACGTTTTTTATTAAAACTACACAAACATTGTCTAATTATGTACTTATTTTTTCTTTTTAGAAAGTGTGTCACTTGCTACTGCCGAAGATTGTATGAAATTGGATACTTTTAATACAAAGAAAGGAGAGGCAAGAAAAAGAAAAAAATATGTAGTGAATGTTTAAACTGGTAATAATGATACTATTTTGCGAATTATAGGCAGTCCTTTGTCAGATCAACGTGGTTCATATAAACGTATAAAGGCCGATCGTGACATTATCCAAATCACATTAAAAAATATTCACCATGCGGGTCCCACTACAGAAGGGAACATGCGCCAAATAAACTATATTTGCCCAGTGATATAACAATTACAAGTATGTTTCAAGATTTTAAAATATGTCACGCCAATATGAAAATATCATACGAACAGTTGTAAAAGAAATGAAAATATCATTTACGAAATTGGGACACGAGGAGTATGAGGAATGAGAATCTTTTTTTCTGCATAATTCTAGCCACAATAAAGAAAACGCATCACAAAATACCGATTGTTCTAATTGTTCTGGATGGCTAGAACACATAAAAAAAGTTGAATTTACTAGAGAGGAATATCGTGCTGATAAAATACAAACTAACAATGAACATAGCATATTCTATTCTACCGATATGCAAAAAGTCATTATGCTTCCTAGAATAGATATGTTCAAGCAAGTTGTATTTACACCTCACATAATTGCCTTTAATCAATCCTTTGTTCCTCTTGGCAGTCTAACTCGAGAAAATAAGGCTTTGGCAGTTCTTTGGCATGAAGCCATTGCTGGGAGAAAAAAAGAAGACTTAATTAGCTGCTACAACGTTTTTATTACTAAATATGCAAGAGATAAAGAGAATATTTACATATGGGCAGACAATTGCAGCGGGCAAAATAAAAATTGGTCGCTCTTAAGTTATCTTGTATATATAATTAATATCAATTACACCGCCGCTCAAAAAATAACCATTAAATATTTTGAGCCCGGACATACTTATATGTCAGCAGATAGCTTTCATCATTTGGTGGAAAAAGGCCTTAAAGAAAATCCCAAGGTCTACGACTTTCAGGATTTTTCAAATGTTGTCCAAAATTGCACAAAGAATATGCTGATTTTAAACACTGACGAAATTTCACTACTAACTATCAGCTCAATAAAGTTAATAAAGATCATCCACTCCTAAAAGATATTGTTTTGATAGAAGTAAGGAGAGGATGCACTCAATTATTTTACAAAAAGTGCTTTAAAGAAATGGATTTCAGAGAACTCCATTTATCCTCAAAAAAGAATTTTTTGGCTCAAGCCCAGGACCCCAAAAGTTACACGGCAAATCGAGGCATTTCGTCTGAGAGAAAAAAGAAGATTCTAAGCAACTTATCCCCTATTGTTCCAAGCTAAAAATTGCATTTTTGGAATAATCTGGTTGAAAGCAATGCTGTTGATCTAATTAACAATATTGAGGATGAATAAAATTAATTATTTAGTGGAAACACATATTTTTTTTCTACATAATTTTATATAACAAACCTAAGTCATTTGTTTAACTTCTACTTTGTTTCTACATTTAAACATTAAAACTTTAAAATTACATAAACTGTCTTTTATTTTATTATATTTTGTAATAGATCCCAGATTATTATTTTTTGTCTTTTAAAATAATAGATACTAAATTTACGCTATACGGTCTTTATAGCTAGTAAACTACATTTTTAATATGCTGACTCGAACCGTATGTCAACATACGGTTTTTTGCCTAGTATAAAAACATTTTACACAAGAATAAATTCACGTATCTATCATGTTTTTCGGAATAATTTCAAAAATACATATCCCATACACAAAATTTTGGTCATTTTGAATAGAATAACTAAAAATACTTATAGTTACGGACAACGTAATTGCTATAAAGCTTTTAAAACTACAAAATAACTCGAATTAAAAGCCTAAAATTTCAAACGTCATTTTCTCGAAAGTAACTTTTTTGGAGATGCGGTGTTTTTAACAAGGACGGCAGTATTGTCATTTCAATTTTTTTAGAAGCAGTTTTAGAAATAAGAATTTTAATAATTTTTTTATTGCTTTGAAGATGTTACTTTTGCGCTTAGAATAACATATATCTATTTCTACTTTTTATTTTTAATCCAAAATCTAACATCAGTAAGTTAAATTAACATTATGATATGTGTTGATACATAGCTGAGAATTTCCTCTTTTAAAAATGAGTGTAAACTTGACAACAGAGAATCGATGAATATGTTTGTAAACAAAACACTCTCCTTGCCCCTGTGCACATGTTGAGCTCAAATAAAGTTGTTGCTTACTGATTCTAGCCTTTCAATGTTCTAAGGTTAAATATAATTGTTGGTGTGTCTATAATCGATATATATATATATATATATATTATCGTGATTTTCATTAATGGTTATGACAGTCGGTTGTGTTTAAAATTTAAATTATATTTTATTCTTACATTTTTTATATTATTATATTTATATATTATTGTCTGATATGTTTTATTTTGTTTTAATTTTTATTTCGGTTAAGTTTAAGGTTCGGTTCGGTTTAGTTTAACTATTATATGAATTAATACGTAATCAATATATCAATAATTTCTTATTATTGGGCAATTTAGCTGGTATAAATGAAGGTATGCAATGTATGAATGGTTAATGTATGGTAAGAAAAATGAAAATAAATGAATAATTCAAAGATTTCTCATCATCCTATTAACAGAATTTTAATTTGCTTTAAATTTTAAATATTTGAAGATTCCTGTGCCCCAGTTAGTTTAAGAAAGGTTAGTGAAAAAGCCGCTTTAACATCGATTTTTTTAAATTTATATAGAAATCTGTTATTTTAAGCAACATCTGGATAGCTTACAAAATTAACTAATCGTGTGTATGCAGCTCAAGAGGATTAACTATACCAATTTCAAAGGGAACGAATTATTTTGAATCATTGAGCTGAAATAAATTATCGAATTTATTCGGCCGATGTGTCAGCTGTTTGATATAAAACTAAAATGATGACATGATTTGCCTGATAATACCTAATAAAGTTTTAATTCTGAAAGAAATTGAACCCATTCTTTTCTATAACCAACTCCTATGTTATATTTTAGTGTATGCTATCTTTGTGATTATATAAAATTCCATGTTGGCTAGAAAACGTTCATAAATCAGATTTATTACTTTAGTTTGCTAAAGGTCTAACGTTTTTTTGAGCTAAAAATATCAGGTTATCAATGCACTAAGTAATTTTCTAAGTAAAATTTCTTTAAAAACAAAATTAAACCGGATTGTTAAGTAGAAATGATCTCACTCATTATCGTGTAAAAAGTAGACAAAATATACTTAAATCGTATAACCTAAAAATAGTTTTGTTATTAGTTGTGACCTTTGCTATACAGTGATTGAAAAGCTGTTAGTTTAATGTATGAATATCCGCATAATAATAACTAAATTAATTCCGTACTATTAAAATTGGCCTGCTAACCCGACGCGGAATTACTTTGTCAGTAGTGCAAGTCACTGATAAGAATTTCGCAACAAGACCTACTACGCTGTGGCTCGGCCTGAACTCTTTGCTTTAGTATGTCTATTACAAACCAACAAATTTTTGATGTATTGCAAGAGGTTAAGCAGCAGAACGTTGGCATTAGGTCAGATAATAATGATATTAAAAAGTACCTTGGAGAATACTGTAGAAGACTTCAGTAGCTAGAAGAAAGGATTTTGGAATTAGAGATCAAACAACTTAGCATAAAAACTAAGCTTAAGCGTGTCGAGGAGGCTGAAAAGAGGTGATATTTGGAGTTGAGGACAAAGCAGTAGACGATTTAAAAAAACGAGTTATGGAGATATTTTCTAAGGTCTTATTGCTAAATATTAAATCCCGAGATCTAGATGATACACATCATATTGGTAGTAAGAGCGACGGCCGACCCAGACCAGTTATTGTAAGGTTTCTGAGGGACTATTAAAAAACAGATTTTGCTGAATCTCCGAAAGTTAAAGGGTTTAGGTATTATTATTACTAACGATTTAACGGTTAAGCAACAGCAAAATCAGAAGATTTTAGATAAATACTTTAAAATAGTAATAAGCAAGAACTTTAACGCCAAAATATCAAAAAACCACTTGATTGTAGACGAGCATAGTTTCATTTCAATGAGCATTGCTAATTCAAAAGAAGCTTCAGCGGAAACTTTTGCAGATTTTTCCATAAACAAAAAACAACTATTTCCTAGTAATAGCGCTCCAGCTACACCAGAAAGACAGAGCAAAACTACATCTACAAGTCACCAGGCACTGCTTCAAGAGATTCCATCGAGGTCTGATTCAAGAAGCAAAGAAGAGTCTACCAAAGAAGTTAACGGGAACCCAAAAGAAAAAGGGAAAAGGATAGAACATAAAAATGAGGCCTCAACTACTTCAATTGTTCAGCGAACTACCAGATATACTGGAAGAACTAACTCGACAGTCAAGGAATGGCACAAAAAAAACAAGTCGAAAAAACTAGTATGTAAATCTTATGTATATATCTTTGTCTTATCAATAATGTAATGTAATGTATTTATTTTTTTTACACTATTTCATTAATGCTTTTAATTTGTGTTGTGTTAAATTTATCTTATTTATACATAGATATACACATGCATCTATAGACAGACACATGCATCCTAATATTTTTTTTTGCAGTGGGTACATTATTTTTCTCTTAGCGTATAATTTTTGGCCCTGTTACACCTCTTAAAATCCTAAGAATGTTTTTCAATATATCGCATCTTAATATTCGATTGTGGCTAATTTTCTTAAGTTAAAAGATTACATTACATTTTAAATATTACATTTACATTACATTTTCAGATACATTTTAAACATTGATTTTCACATTGTAGGATTATCAGAAACCTGGCCTATGGAAGATTTTGATTCAAGTGTCATTAATATCAATAAGTTTACTTTTATCTCTCAAGATCGATCTTATCGCCGGGGCGGATATGTCGCGCTATGCATTAGAGATGGCATAAAATTTAAAATTCTAGATGGTAGGGATCTTTCATTTGTTCAATTTATGTGGGTCGAATTGAATTGTTGTGGTGTGTTGTATGTAGTAGTTGTAATGTACAGGACACCAAATAGGAATGTAGCTGACTTTTTGAAATTTTTTGAAAATATTATTTCTATTGTATACTCGCAGTATGAAAATATTATCTGCCTGGGAAATTTTAATATAAACTTGTTGCAGGATAGCAATAGTGCAAAAAAACTGGAAAATATTGAAGTATTTGAAGTAAAACAATTGATCAACGAATCCACCAGAATAACTAATTTTTCTCCATGTCTTACCTATTGATTTAATTTTCTGCAATGAAATAACTGTAAAATGTTTTGGAGTTGACAAACCTTTAAAAGCTGACCATTTTTCTATTTATCTACAGTTCACCAGTCCAAATGCGCTATCTGAACCTAGGATAATTAAATACATGCCACTAAAAAATATAAATTTTAATGCTTTTAATCATGATCTTTTAATAGGCCCTTGGGATGAAATTTTTTACAAGCCGAACATCGACGATAATTTTATTTTAATTCTCTTATCCTAAACCTATTTGACATTTATGCTCCAATATAAACGTTTCGTACAAATAATAATTACAAACATTCACCATAAATAATAGATAATATTAAGTTTTTGCAGAATTTGCACAATAATGCCCGTCTCAGGGCAAAAATCTAAACAGCCCGCGCATTATTCATATTATAAAGAATTAAGAAATTACACTACTTGTGCTATAAGAGTTGAAAGAAAATCTTACCTTAAAAATAAGTTTTCCAGCTCAACACTTATAGAAAAATGGGCTGAACTGCAAAAACTTAATCTTAAGTCTAACAATAATAACATCCCATCGGCTTTACCTGAAGATCTCAATAAAATAAATTAATTTTTTGTTAATAAATAAGACTCTACATGCCTTTTAGACAATACCTTGATTCAGTTCTACAATACCCATGTTAAGGAATCACGAGTAATCTCACCTTTGAACCAGTGGCCGAGGCTGACGTAACTAAAATAGTGTTTGACATTAAAAGTAAGGCAGTTGGTAGTGATTTAATTAATTCTGTTTTGATTCAACTATGTTGCCCTCATATCACTCCTTACATTACTCATATTATTAATGTATGCATTGCTGAATAACTGCTTACTTTCCACATTGCTGGAAACATGTTTACGTAGTTCCTTTGCCCAAAGGTTCTAAGCCTGTCGATCTGATTCACCTTCATTCTATAACCATTCTTCCTGTGCTATCAAAGATTTTTGAGCAAATAACTGAGAAACAAATAAGATCATTTACTTGTAAATTTAATGTTATTCCTCCCGAACAATCTGGTTTTCGTCCAGGTTTTGAGTGTTCCTCCGCTATGGCAGATGTCACGGATGATATTATCAAATCAACTGATGATGGAAAGATTAGTGCTCTTGTCTTGCTAAGTTATAGTAAAGCTTTTGATATGTTAAATCAACATGCTCTTATAGCAATTCTTCATTTCATTGGATTTATTATGTCAGCTATTGAGCTAATAAAAGAGATCTAACTAACAGGTCACAGGTGAAGATATGTCTTCGGACCGTCTCCATGTTAGTACTGGAGTGCCGCAGGGAAGTATATTGGGACCACTCTATGCGATCTACCATCGAACATTATTAATGACCATACATTTTGTAACTACCACCATTATGCGTATGACACTCAATTATATTATTCATTTTTTCCAAATGAACTAGATGTTGCTAATGAGCGCAACTTCCGCTAAACACCAACTAAGAATTAACCCTTTAAAGTTAAAATTCATCTTGTTTGGTAATACTGTATCAAGAAAGGCCGTCCAAGAACGCCTGAATCTCCAAATCGATAATGTTGTTATTCCTTGTGTGACTCATGCGAAAAGTTTAGGTTTGGATATTGACAGCGATTTGCGGTTGCGGAGTCACATCACTCAAAAGTAAAAAAATGCTTATTCAACGTTTCGCCTTATTTACTCTAGTCGCATCTTCTGCATAAGGACATACAAATTTTGTTATGCGATTATTTTGTGCTAACTATTGTGACGTTGTTTACGGGCCATGTCTTGATAATTTTAAAGCAAGACTTGTTCAAAAAGTTTAAAATTCACGTTTACGTCTAATTTATGGAATCCGTAGGCATGAACATATTACACCTTTTTTTATGCAGTGCAAAATGGCTAAATATGTACAATCGTAGAAAGCTGCACACAAATGTTTTTTGTTTAAAAATTCGTAAAACTAAAACACTTGATTATTTAAGAAGCTTGAATTTAGGGTAAATGTGCGCGGTCATCCTCTGTGTCATAATCATGGAGTTTCTATTCCTAGGCATCATAAATAAATCTTTAAAATATCTTTTTCACATGCTGCTGCCAAAGCTATAAATTTATTACTGCAAACGTTACTTGGTTCCTTGTTAGTTACTTTTAAAAGAAAAAGACACTGCATCATTTTTAACTTTTAATCCGTGAACAAATAGGCGACTAGCTAAAGTTGGTAGGTGATCTTGACTTCTTTGCTTATAGCAATATATATGATTTCAAATGATCTTGGTCATTGATATAGAACTTACTCTCATATCACTTTTCACATATTTGTTTTACTTCTTAATTTTTACTTTAGTTTTTTTCTTTTTTAATTATTTTACTTTAATTATAAAAGTTTACCCAATTTTGAGGGTTTGTAATTGATTATAAATTGTAATAACAATCAGTATACCTATATATTTTCCTACTGGATTGATTTGTTGTATTTTGGAATTTTAGGCACTTAAATTTAGATTATTATAAAATTTAAGTTAAGTTAGTTAAAAAGTAAGAGCCTACGAGCTAAATATTAGTTTAATACTTAGTTTCCAGCTTAAGAAGTACCCTTATCTCTTGTTATAGAGCGTCTGAAGAGCCTTTTAGGACAATTAAACTTTTTCTTTATTTTTAGATACATTATCTTAAGCAAATGTGTAAAAATGCATATTTTGTCCTAATAAACACATTTATTATTATGATAATCCTTATTATAATCGTAACACTCATTAAGGTGAAATAATTTATTTAATGTATTCGTTTGATGTTTTAATTTTTTCTAATAAAATATGCTATAAGCAGTTTTAAAGGAGTTCATAAACTAGATTTCTTTAAGATCTCAAGAGTAAGTAATTTTATTTTATAGTTCTAATTTATCAAAGGCCTCGCCTGGGGTTAAGCAGAATTGTAACGGTTATATCATTCGTGGAGTACTGAAAGCGCCTTTTCGTTTTACTGTACGCCTGGGGCTGGCTGAGAATATCTTGCTTTTGTTACGAAAGCTCTCGGTGGTTGCATTCGTAAATGCCGAATGACTTTAAGCTGGATGAGTGATAGTTGTAATTGTTAGCTGAAGCAGAAATTTTATTTAATATATAAACGGCATAGAGAAATAGAATAAAATGTTATTATAATTAAAATGCAATTTATATCCATGAACTAGTAATTTTTTAAATATAAAAGAAGAAAACATGAATACTTATTTACCTTACTACACAAAGTAATGTATTTTAGTGTGTGACTGCCGTTAGATTATCATTTAAGTGGTAAAAAGGACATTTTTGCTTATATTTACTACATAATAGAATATTTTTTACATAATAGTAGAAAAAAATATTTGTTTATATTCTATTATCTTTGCTAATCAAAAATCAGATCAGTTTTGGTAAAAAGAAGAATCTCTAATGAGATTTATTGGAAATTATATTAACAATATTTACATACGGTTTTAATAAGATAGAAAATACGAATAAATGGTGCGGAAGCTAATTGCATGCCAAAAGTAGACATTTCTGCCAAATATTGTAATAATGCGTGCAAATTTTCTACATTTAATAGTTATATACTCTTTAATATTTATCACAAATTTTTACTTTTAAAAAGGGGATCAATAGTGATGAGTGAAAATTTAAGATTAAATAGAGAATTGTACAGGATTTGTCAAATTTGAACGTGACCAGTGCCAGAAGTATTTTTGAAACCGCAAAAGATATCAGGTTGTGCTAATTAAAACAAAATTGCATAATTTAAAAACTTAAAAATTTCCGGATATATACGAGAAATGCCAAAAAGTATTTTTTTTACTTGAGTTTTTTTTTGAGTTTTCTGATTTAATTTAATGCCATAGAACAAAATAAAAAACGCTTTTTCATAGCTTATTTTTTGCCCTACATGATGATTTGCCATTTGAAATTGATGATACGATGGCTCATCTTTTAGTGACAGTCATCAACTTTTTTTTATTTTATACATCATATTGGTAACAAAAAATAATCTGTAACGGGATTTATTGGAAATGATCTTAATAAAGTTAAAAGTTGTCTTAGGTACCATTTCAAGGAAGTTTTCACATGCATATCCAGCAAACTTTAATTTTTTTTTGGTTTCGCTTATGTTTAAGAACCATTTTTTATAGTTACACACTATTTTCTTATATGGTTGCAACACAATGAACAGGCGTGGCAATTAGAAACTGGAAGATCAAGTTAAATAATAATTCAGTATTTTAACTTTATAGCGATTATGTATTAGAACCGAACTGTTCTTTAATTCTAATGATAAATTCAAAATAAGTTCTTACTAAGGAACTTTCTTTATTATAACGGCAGGTGGATATCAAACCATGTAAGCTGTAAAATCCCCACTGAAGACGCATACTTTACAAAAATGCGGGCTTCAACCTTTTACATGTTGAATATTGCTGCTAAAATAACGGAAATAAAGTAGGTTATAATTAATTATCAAATATTGTAATAAAATTTGGAAACACACTTTTATTGGCAAGGTCAAAAACACCAACCTAACTCGCCTTGATTGTCGTTTAATTATTTCTAAGGTAAAAACTGACTAAACAATTAAAACTGAATAAAATATCACGAACTGCGTTCTTTTTAAAGCGCGATGGAACAGTTTCGAAAAATTCGAATTTCGAATTTTCTTTATTGTTTTTGCCGAAAGATACCAATAATTTTAGAAGAACATTGACAGATTTTTTATCTCCTTGTACCACTATAATTACATATTTTGTAATTTACACACACGAAAAATAAAACAACAACCTTATTGACAAAAATGGGAGTGGCTTCACTATGTCCCCAGTAGTATTTTTTGATTTTGTCTGGACACTTTTTAGTTGGATGGGGTGGCTGTGGACTCAATTTTAGATAACAAAGCTATAAAATAGTTAGATTTTACATTACATGAACAATTTACAACATCTTTATCAGGTTATCAAAGTATAAAATTTGAAAAAAAAATAATTATTAATAGGTGTTGGAAACAAATCCAACAACCTTTTATTAATTCCTGAAAATACATTCCACATTTTTTTTTATATTGAAGCAGTTACATCGCCGAATATGTGTACCAGTAAAAAGGGCATGCACAATAGGTAAATAATAGCGATGAGGTTTAATGTAAATTAACTTATAGTCAAAACAATAAATATCTTTATTAATAAAACATTGATATAAATAACTAAGCGCAACCATAAGAACTTATATCCAAAACTATAATCTAATGATTAACAGGGGTATTTCCCGCACGTCAATATTATATTGGGACTTGACATGCACATAGGGCATACGCTTGTATGTACACACGCATATACATATAAGCACACTCACACGGGGCTAGCGCCCCGTGTTTGTGCCTATAATTCCCATTTCCTAACTATTATCCCATTCCCTAAATAGGGCTCAACCGACTGCCTAACCCTCTATTTAGCGCCAACCCAAGGTTCCAATCCCTTTTTGCAATCATAACTCCACATGTGCGCCAACCACACAGTCCCGTGGCGCACATGGGGCTACCGCCTCGTGTGCATATAATATGATTAAACAGGGTGTTTCTTAACCTATACGCATAAACTTGGAAAATTATTGCTGACGGCAAATAATGACTAATAGTGAAAAAAAAATTTAGTAAAATAGTTTTAGTTACGGAGATAAACGACTTATTAATTAAAATTTAAAAAAAAAACGTAAATTCTCCAAAATAAATGTTTATTTAACTATTATAGTAACTGTTCGAAGTTATTTCCATGACTTTCAATACATAATTGAGCACGCCTAATCCAAGAGTTGCAGACAGCAGCTAATCCAGGTTGCAGTCGAATTTCCTCGGCGGCAGCAAATATCCGATTTCTTAATTCTTGTTCATTGTCAACTTCGGTTACATACCAGAGATTTTAGGTGGCCCCAAAAATAAAAGTCAAGCGGATTAAGGTCGGGTGATCGAGGAGGCCATCCAATTGCACTGGTCGCGTAAAATGTGGTGGAGCACCATCGTGAAGAAACCACAAATTCTGCCTAATGTGAAGAGAGACTTCTTCAAGGAGTACCGGCAAATTTTGTCGCAAGAATTGTGAATAAAGAGCACCAGTTAGACGATTATCCAGAATGAAAGGGCCAATAAGTATTCCGTTTACAATTCCAGCCCACACATTTACTGAAAATCGTTGTTGAAAGTTTGTTCGCCGAATGGCATGCGGATTTTCAACTGCCCAAAAATGCATGTTGCGAAAATTGAGAATACCATTGCGTGTGAAAATTGCTTCATCCGTAGCTAAAATGTTCTTGGTAAAGTTTGGGTTTAACTGCTGCTGATGTAACAACCACTCGCAAAAGTTTACTCGAGGCGCATAATCCCTTAGAAGTAAAGCTTGTACCCTTTGGACGTGAAATGGATACAGTAATTCATGCCTTAAAATTCGCCAAACTGTGACTGGTGATAATCCAAATTGCGTTGCAATTGTTCTAGTGCTTATGTCAGGATGCTCTCCGATGATATCTAAAATCAAATTCTCCAGATTTAAAATGCGCCTAGGTCTAATGTCTCCACCATGTTGCCCTGGCCTCGGCCGCAAATTTCCAGTTTCTCTACCCCGCTGAACCACACGCAAAAAACGCGACGGATGATACCTATGAGGAGACCTTTGTGCATAAAGATTAGCTGCAGCCACACTGTTTTGTCTTGATTCCCCATATGCCAGTAACATGTCCATTAGTTCCTCATTTGAAAAATTATGCGGCATAATTTTAATAAAAAACGAAATACGACCACAACTGTATCAACTGATAGCAAAGTAGGTACTACTAAACATAATAAACATCATCCAGACTTGTTTACTTCTTAATTTGAAAACTAAATTCCACCTGACACAAAAATGTAAGGACTTATTACATTTTTGTGAAAAAAAAAGAATTATCTCAGAAACTAAAAATATTTAACTCAAATTTTTTTTCACTATTAGTCATTATTTATCATAAGCAATAATTTCCCAAGTTTATGCGTATAGGTTAAGAAACACCCTGTATAAATAAACAAATACTTACCTATAATGAGACACGATAGAAAATTACGATAATCGTACTAGTACAGTAGCTTCTCCTAATAAATATTAAAATAATATTTGTTGACGTAAGTGACATTTGACAGTCTTTTACTTATGAATTAATCCCTATTTACATATTTGATATTCCTGATTTCCGTGTGGAAATTTGTGTTTATTACCTAAAGAAGTGATGTAAATCCTTCTTAGTTACAGAACTTAAGGCTTTAAATTTAAACTAATAGCATATATAATATATCAACGTGATGGCTAGTCGCAAATAGATTGTAGTTAAGCCGGGTTTAATTGTGAATTATACGTAAGTAGAAAATCCTTTAAAATTTTTAAAATTTTGCATCTTTTTATTTCACCCTCACTTTTTTATCAATAAAATGTTTAAACTCAACATTCTTCAAATTTTTCAAAAAAAAATTGGTTTTTAGACGTCTCTTTAACTTTACCGGAATCATATAACCTAAATTGGGGCCAAAATGGAGCCCTCAAACAAGATGAATTACTTAAAAACTAGACACTATGATGAAAATTTTAAACCAAACATAATTAGAACCCTAAATAAACCATACGAATCAACTTTAACTACAGAATACGAATAAAATAGTACAAAAACTAGGAGCATAATTAACGTTTTTACATTTTCATAATAATATATTAGAAAAAAGAATGTATTACTGTATACGATTCATTGGATTAATCAATATTTGTCTTTAAAGGTATCTTTTTAATCACTTTAATACTATTTTGCTCTTTATGTGTATTGAAATAATATCCTGACTAATTAAAAAAAAAATAAGATATAAAAATAAAAATAAAGATTATTTAAGGGCTTTTAAGAATTTTGATGCCACTAGGTGGTTAAATATATTTATATATAACTTTTTGGTCAAATTGCATGTTGGGATTGGCAACGTCAGCTTAACATCCCGAAGATAGTCTCCTTCCTAGGCCAAAAAGCGCGAGTGTTTCACAGGGCAACCAGCAATAGCGACACTATTAACATCATTTAAAAGATATCATTTTACTCTTGGTGATTTAGTAACAGTAAGTTTAATTGAAACCAGTGGTTTTTAGACTGCAGATCTGGCGCCATGATTATTCGCAGTAATTTAGTACTTGAAGCAAGCCAAAAAAGCGCTATTGGTTGTAAATAGAGTAAATCTGTATCTGTAGAATAAAGCTGATAAGATCATTACTATAAAGCAGAAAGGGCCGTTTAGAAAGTAGAGAGCGAGAATAATAGGTCGCGAAAAACTGCAGCGAATATTTCATAATTATTTAACTGGGAATAAATCCCGCAAAGAAAACTAAATATGGCATCACTGGTACTTTTCTTCTAGTGGAAGCCAAATTAAACTCGCCCAGGATACTGCTGGCCTCTAAAAAAAAGCAAAAGAGACGTTGACCACCAAGCACTTCGGTTCTTTTAATTTTTATTACTTCTAAGAATTTCAATCAATAAGAAAATATGTTTCTCTTCCATGAAATATTAAACGCATCAACCAATCATTCAGGTAAGTTCCAGTTCAGAAAAAGCCTGGCAAAAAGAGTATCTCCTGCACCGCAGAATTGTTGTTTTTAAGAGTGTTAAGTTAAAATTTGTTAGTTAGTCATTTGATTCAATATGAGTTAACCAGAAAATGTTATTGAGTGTTGCTTAAAAAATGTATACAAATGTATACTAGTTTCAAATTGTACTATATTAAATCAAAAAATAAATTTGTTCAATAGAAAGAAATATTTTTTCTCTTAGCTGGCAGTGGACAGAACAGCATCCTAGGTCTAAAATATGCATAATCTAATTATATCTGATATATTTTTTCTTATATGCACGTTACGAACAACTTTAAGGTATTTTCTATATTTAGTAATCTCTTCAATACTATTTTATTTTTTATATGTAAAATTCTGGCAATATTGGACAATATTGCCTTGATTAAAGAATTTCTCATTCGGTCAGGATTTTATGATCTTACTAAAAAATAAATATTATTTTACGCTTATAATACTAGCAAGTATTATTATTTTGTTAAAACAAATGTTTTCTTAATACCATTTCAATATGATTGAGCCATAATATCATTTTTTTTTAAACATGTAGAGATAACAACATTTGTATTACCTTATTATGCTTTTAGAACCAAAAATATCATATTATATCCCTAATACAATGACAAAAATAAAACGTTAAATAAAATTTTTGGTTAATATTATTATATAGACGGAGACATTTTATTGATTAAATTGAAGTAATAAAAAGAAACAATAAAAGTACTTCCAAATCAATTTTTTCAATGGGCTTACCAGAAACAAAATATGGCTTTATTTTAAAAGCACTTGAAATTTCATTTTGTGAGGCTGAATTACTAAAACATTAGGTATATTAAAAGTTTTAATTGGAAAGCTTCAAACTTTAATTCAAAAAAGCATACACAAGAAAAACTGCCTTAAAAGTAGGACTAATATTTATTTATGTATAAGCTTATAACTATAAATATTAAATCTACAAAGTGCTTTCGTGCAGAATATTAATTTAGATATATTAAAAAAAGTTTTGTTTTGTATTTAATAAAGTTCTTTTAATCACCTCCTCAACTCCAGCTAATCTTATTTTGATATTTAAAATCGGAACCCTCATGGTATGACACGCCATTTTCGGCAGTATAAAATTGTTTATTGAACTGTAACAAAGTAAGGTTATCTGAAGGCAAGGAAGTGACCAAAACTACTAAATGCAAAATAACACTTTCCCTTGTATATCTAAATTAACGTGTATTTTATTATATTTACATTAGAAGTAAAAGATAGGTCCATTATTTATAGTCTAATATATTTTGTTTATATTAAAATAAAAACTTTTACTACTAATTAGTTACTCAGCTTTCATAATACGCTCTTAAATAAAAAGAAATTTTCTCGTCAAAAGGTATGTACTAATAGGACAAAAAAAATAAAAAAATAAAAAATACTTTTGGTGCGACTGTTATGAATACCTTTATATAAAAATCTTGTTAAACAGTTTATTCATGTAAAATTCATCTCATTATACATCATCATCGCTTTTTGCCCTTATATATTTTCCAAGCTTTTTAAAAAGAAATTAATTATCTTATAGCTGCAGGTGCTTCCATAAAAGTACAAACATTTTATTAATACCACCTATTAGAGCTTTGCCAAGCTCTTCAAGTCATTCTCAAGTCATCTTTTAGATAGTCTTTCATAACCAGAGATAACTTTATGAATTTAGGTGTTCACGCCAGAATAAAATAAATAAGTAGATATTGGAGCAATGCTGCAATTGGAGCCCTCAAGAAATTAATGTATGGGCAGGTATTTTAGGAAATAAAATGATTGGGCCTTTATTCATTAACGGAAATTTAAATGGAGACATTTATTTGGATATGTTGGAAAATACCATCAATCCGCTTATCACTGAATCCATTGAAAACCAAATCGATGGTGATGGAAACTCCTCACTATGTTCTTCCCGTTCGGCAATGGCTAGACGACGAGTTTTCAGATAAATGGATAGGGCAAAGGGGGCCTATAGAATGGCCTGCTAGATCTCCTGATATAACGCCGTTAGACTTTTTTCTATGGGGTCATTTAAAATTCATTGTGTTTACTCTCCAACCTGAAAGTTTGAATGAACTTCGTCAATGCACCATCGACAGCTGCCATGATATCCCACAACATGTTTTTGAAAATGTCCATCAGGAATTTGAACATCGCCTATATCATTGTTTGGCCAAAAACGGGGAACATTTTGATTAATTATTAAAATAAAAACTGATATTTTCATGTTTTTGTTGTTGTCCCCCTTGACAAACCTTTTGACGTATTTCGGCGTTTTTTTTTAAACGGTGGTTTTCGATAAATTCGTGGTGGGAAGTTTCCAAATGAACACCCTGTATACATTTTTTCAAAAGCAACTGACATAATTTATTGTTTGTTGCCGTTAAGCTTTAAATACAGTCTAAAACTATTTAAAAAAAAAATAAAAAAACGTAAATTCTATAAAATGGTGTGAACTTAAGAAGAACAATCAAGGAAGCAAAGTAAATCTTATTTGTATGGAGCAGGTTTCAATGGCCTTAGAAACCAAAGCTGTGTTCTAATAATAATTTCTGGGAAAACTTTTAGACCAGTGGTCATATATATGGATTACGTGGAAATACGAACATAATTATGGGCTTCAGTTCATTTTAAAGTATGATTTGGTACGTTTTATTTTTAATAATATTAGCAAAACTAAGTAAGAAACTGAGTAAAATTTTCCGCCTTTGAAACTTGAAATAGGAATGTGGTTTCTTTATCACTGTGCTCTTCAAATTTTACCTAAGTTATTTGAAATAATTACATTCGTATTATAGTAAGTAGGGGTTGGGAGGGCATGCTTAGTGCCAATCGACGTAATACTGAATGGCATTTGAATGGGTTCCAGAGGCAGCGATGTGTTACATACCAGTCTGTCATGGCTGCCGGGTACCCTCTGACAAAGATCGGGGTATGCGAGCCATGCAAGCATCCTTCACGCGGTAACCCTGTTCAAACTAAACTCTAGACTGAATATCGGCAATCTCCCCGGTGGCGGCGCATTCCACGCGCGACCTGCCACGACCTCATGTTTGCATGGCATACTTTCTGGACGACGGCGAAGATTCCCGCCTAAGTTCGGGTGATGTGCTAACGCGTCTGAGGCGGATGAACCGAGGCGCGAGGACTGGATATTCACGAATGGGTCGTAGTAGGTCGCGAGTGTTCGGGACCGGATCAAACCTGGACTTTTGCTATCGCCGACACATCTATAAAAATAGTGAGATCAATGGCCTTCAGATCGTTTTTTGGCTTTGGCCAGGTGCGCTTTCGCCCAAGGACTAAAGCGTCCCATCGAAGAGCTGAGGATCTGGGCGATAAGAAAGGCCTCTCACGGCCTCAGCTCAAATCTCGGGACAGTCATCCATAGGGAAGTTTAGCACCAACCCAAAAAAGAATGCCCTGAGGCAGCAGCAATTGCCCTCAGCAAAGGCAAACACACACTGAGCAAAATCAAAACGGTGTCCAAGAGGGGTAAAAGACCTGAAGGGGAAGAAAGCGATAACAGCCGCCCTCTAAACGAGGTCGTGTGCTCTTTATCAGAATATAAAGGGGGCGCACCTGAGGAACCGAAAGGGCTTAAGCCAGGTGATAGAGGAATCGTTTTATATAAAATGGCTGCACCACGCTTTAAAGTACTACAAGCCAATTTGCAGCATGTTAGGGCTGCAAGCACCCTCCTGGCAAAGATCTTCGATGAGGCAAAAATACATATCACCCTTATCCAAGCACCATGGAACTTCAATAAAGGTCGAGTCTGAGGACTGAGTATAACCACTGGTAAAGTAATCGAACAACCCTTTGGCAAAAATCCCAGGCTGTGTATGCTTACAGCGAATAACATTAAGTATTTTACTCTCTAAGATCTCTGCAACAGAGACACCATAGTAACCCACATCTTCTTTCCGGATTATGCGGAGGCAATCATCTATATAGTTCCTGGGCGATGTAGCAGAACAACCTTCCCCACAAATGGTGCAAAATCTGATTGCATACTGCAAAAAGAAACATGTACAATTTATGCTGGGATGTAATGCAAACTCTCACCACACAGCCTGGGGAAGCACAAACATTATTGACAGAAATGAGTGTCTCTTTAACTATATACTTGGGGAGGGAATAACAAATAATATTACAGACCATGAGCCAACCTTTATCACTAAAAACACAAAACGGTCTGGGTCGTGTCATCTCAGCCATCATGCTCAGATCACAGACACATACGGTTTGACATTGCTATCGGTAACAGAACAAAGTTGAGTGCAAGACCGTAGCAAGTACTGACGGAGGAACTTACTATCCTGTGACAAAACTATAAAGAATCATGATCAGCTAAATTACATGGCTGATAAGGTGTCTAAAGCTATTGTAATAATTGCATAATGTAATAATTGCATATTTTAATAATTGCTAATTGTATAGCATTAAAACTGTCCGCTGAAGGTGAAGCGGGACAATCGCGGCACCCCTTGGTGAAACAACAACCTTAACAAAATGCGGTCTGAAGCACGTAAACTCTTTAACCGTGTTAAAACCACTAACAACTGGGAACCATATCGTAGGGCGTTAACTGATTACCATAAGGCTATATGTAAAGCTAAGACGGATTCATGGAGAAGGTTTTGCGAGGACGTCAATGAAACGCCTCGTAATACAAGGATCTACAAAGTGCTCTCAAGGGAACAAGAACAGGAGCTGCGGTCGATAAAACGCCCCGATGGCACTTTCACACAAACCAGAGGAGAGATGCTTGCAGTCCTAGCAGAAACACACTTTCCTGGATCCGAATTGCTTCACCAGTTTGGAGACAACGCTGGGCCAGAACCCCGGCGACCATCCAAAGAAAACTGCTTTTTTACTAGAAACATAATTTCGCCTAGTGCGATTAAAGCTGCTGTTAAATCATTTCAGTCCTTTAAATCATCAGGAGGGGACGGAATCTATCTAGCATTTCTTTAAGTTGGGTTAAACTTACCTACTCTTACCCCACATGTTAGCACTACTCAGAGCCATGGGGGTACATTCCAACATGCTGGAAAACTATCAACGCAACATACGTAATGAAAGCCGAGCGACCAAATGCTGAGGCATTTGGTCGCTCAGATCAATAAGCCTGGCATCATTTCTGTTGAAGATCCTGGAGAAGGTCATTAATGGACACATCAGAGATGTAGCGCTGGGGAACCGCCCGCTCAATGTCCATCAATACGCCTGCCAGGCAGGTAAATCAACAGACTTAGTTCTCAACAATCTTGCAACGAAATTCGGAAACTCGTTGAAACAAAAGTAAGTAGCAGTGGCGCCTTCTTAGACATAGAAGGGGCTTTTAAAAACGCACTGCCACGCTTACTCTATGAATCGACAGCAGCAAGAGAAGTCAGCCCTTTTATTTGCAAAGATCAAAGTCAATGCCGATCAAAGTCCTGCTAAGTGACAGAAGAATAACGACCACCTTAAATGGCGAACGTGTGCACTTCAGAGCCGTTTGTTGACGGAGTCATTTGAGTTTTTTGACGGAATTCCCAATTACAAAATTTAAATATAAAATAATATAATGAAATAGAAATCTTAGTCTTTACAAATACATTAGAAACGATATAAATAACCTTTAATATAACCTCTAGTAAAAAAACCAAAAGATATACTTGAATTTAAATTATCAATCTTTTTATTTGTGACCTAAACTGCAAAAAAGGCATACGAAAGATATGAATTTCCTTGGGTAGATCATTGGCCAGTCTACACATTCGATCAAGAGGCCTATTAAAACCATAATTAGTTCTATGAAATTGTGTTCCAAACGTTACCTCATATCTATTTCTCTTAACAGGTACATGGAAATTAACTAGCGCAAGGAAATTAGGAGAATTGGTCATACCGTTCAATGATTTAAATAAATTATATAAATCTATGTAAGTTCGTCTGTCTATTAACTTAGGGAGTTTTAGTAACACAAAGAGGTCATCATAATTAATATTATCTACAGGAATATTTAACTTGTAAGCGATGAATCTTAGGAATAGTCTTTGGACCCTTTCCAGAAGATCGATGTGGCACTGGTAGAATGGTGACCACACAGTACTAGCATACTCCAATACAGATCTTACAACAGCACAATAGACATACCTAATGACATACACATTATTAAAGCATTTGAGGAATTTAAATACAAAACCAAGCAATTTCATAGCTCTGTTGGATATCTGAGCAACATGAGAAGCAAGTGCAAGCTTTTGATCTAAGGTGACGCCAAGATCCTTTATCTCTGGTGGGTAAGTTTGTGAATTAAAATACAAGGATTTACCTGGTCGAAAGCCTTCGAGAACTCTCGAGTGTATATTGTATCCATTTGATAATAGCTCTCTAGGGCTCCCAGCACAGTAGATTGAAATTCCATTAGGTTAGATGTAGTTGACTTAAACCTTATAAATCCGTGTGATTGCTGAATCAACAAATGATTAAACTGAGATGTTAGAGCTTTAGTAATAAGAGATTCCAAAATGTTCGGTATAAGAGATATTTTGGATATAGCTCTATAATTAACGACATCAGAACGATCACCATTTTTAAATATAGGTGTAATGTAGCTCTATTTCCAGAGCAGCGGGCAAATAACTAAACTCAAAGATCTAGTAAGGAGTCCTTGCAAGACATTTGACAGAACACACTTTGTTTTTTTCAACAAAATAACATTTACATTTTTAATGGTTTTAAATACATCAATAACAATAATAAGTACATTACAGAAACTATTGCCAACAGAATTACGTTGACGATCTGTTGGCCATAATTCGACTGTGGGAGGTCGAAGTCTAAGCTTACGCAGATGATCTGGTGATCCTGTTACAAGGAAAACTAAGAAAGCAATCTTAACAGTACTACAAGAAGTGCTGAACATGATTCTTAAATAGTGCGAGAGGAAGGAAATGTCCATTAATTCGCATAAAATGGTAATAGTGCTCACCAGAAAAAGAAATATATCGGCGAACTCAAACCGCCAATCCTGAGAGGTGAAACAATCCAATTTGCAACGGAGGCAAAATATCTTGGGATAACCTTAGATAGGACGCTTAATTGGAACTTACATCTTGACAAAACAATCAAGAAAGCAAAACTGTCCCTATGAAACTGTCGCAGGATATGCGGGAAAACATGGTGAATAAACTCAAAACAGATGCCGTGGTTATCCATACAGGTCATCAGACCTACAGCGGTCTAGTCCTATAGCGGAGCAAAGCAATACAACAACTTACCAAAACAAAACATAACAGCCTTTAAAGGCCTGCTTGCTGATTACGGGGGCAATCAGAACCACCCCGACTGCCGCCATAAAAATACTACTTAGACTGACTACTCTGCACATATAGCTGCAGGAGGAAGCCATAAGAACTATTTACAGGCTGCACCATATCATAAATGGCATCTCGCCAAACAAAGTCTGGATGGAATCAACTGAACTGTCTGAACTGAGAAGGTGTGCAATCACAGCACACTTGGTAAGCCATCAGACCTAATGCTAAGAAAGACACTAAACATGAGTTCATACTCGTTTAACATACCAGACTGGGATCAGAAACGGATGGAACTAGAAAAAGCGGGTCATCGAGTATATTCAGAGGCTCCAACACCAATTTTGGAGTAGGAGCTAGAATATACTGCACTAATCCAAGGAAAGAAAGATCTATTTGCCTTAGGAAACACTCATCAATTTTTCAGGCAGTTTCATCAAGTACATGCCATTGAAATCTGTGCAAGAACGCTAAATCAAATGTCACTTGAGAATAAAACCATCAAAATCTATAGTGACAGTCAGGCGGCTTAAAACGCGCTAGAATCCCCTATCTGCACATCTAGAGCAATATGGAGCTGCAAAAACGAGCTCATACTGCTTGGGGAAGGGAATAAAATTACCCTAACATGGATTCCGGGATATGCCGGGCTTACAGGAAACGAGGCGGCTGACAAGCTAGCCAAAAAAGGACCAGAATCTAACCTGATAGGTCCAGAACTGGCATTAGGCTTTGCCAACAATATAGCAAAACACACAATCTGAAACCTGCTGCAAAACAAACCAAAGTACTACTGGGCGGGATTACCAAGACACAACCATGCGAAGGCTTTCATACCGGACGTAGCAAGGAAGGTAATAGATAATATAAGGGAACTCAACAAAAAGCACCTAAAAGTTCTAATGGGAATGTATACCGGCCACTGCAGCCTGCGTGAATAGGATTGATTTGGCGGAAGTCGCCGAATGCAACCTATGCATGGAGGAAGACGAGACTGCAGAGCACATCCTATGCAGATTACTAGAGAGATTCAAGTAGGCCTGATTAAATCAGATGAATGAATGCCTTACCTAAGATACATTAAGAATGCTTCTCCCAGTCAAATTATAAACTCTTACAGAGGGCGGACTTGATTGGGAAAGTGTAAACACCTAGGAGTGAGCCACAATAGACCTAGGGTCACAGTAGAGGGACACATGCTGTCCCACTCAGAACAAACCTACTCATTATAGTAAGTAAAGGCGTATCCGGAAATTGGTCAACTCGATTCCGTGACATACCCTCAATGTAAATTAGTTCTTACGGTAAACTTTGACCCGTTGCGCCGCTAAGCCAACATACAGAAGATAAAGCCAGGATAAATATAGATTTTATTATAAGAAAAGTTATTTTGAGCATTTCTTAGAAGGCAACTTAAAGTCACTGAACTCAGTGCATATTAATTAATCAAAGATTATACGTATTTCACCCACTAAACCATCAAACAGAAAAGTAACCCTTACATAAAAAAATTACAAATTAAATAATTTAAACATACTAACAAAACCACATCATTAAATTTTAATTGTACAAATACGTTAAAAAAATAATTTGTATTTAAAAGTTAATTATAGTGAAGTATTATTAAAGATCTCAAGTAATAAAAATGGCTCTAAATACAGTGGAAATAAAAACAAATTTTATTTTACCCCACAACTTGCCGCATTTTGTAGCAATACACAAATTATTATAAAAAAAAATTAAAAAAATAACTATCTAATCTATTCATAAAATATAAGATATTTGTTATAAGAAGCGCTAGAACAAAAACCCCCAAATCATATAAAAAAATTAAAATATTAAAATCACTTTGCATTTAAATGAAAAAATTATCATTCCCTTTAGCCTGCATCTATTTGCTTTTGCTTTTGCAAAATTCATAGAGTCTCGAAAATTCATCAGATTTTAGAATTAAACGGGGGCCAGGGTGACACATATGAGACGATGAGTAATGAGGTTATTTAAATTCGAAGTTGGACTTCCCCGCCAACTCGTTATGTGTTCGCCCGAAATTAGTGGAACTAGAGAAGTTTAATTGCCAACGAGATGTGGTGGAATACGAGCTGCAAAAATGAGCAACACGACGAGTCACGGTGCTGTTACCGTGGCTAGGCGTGCAACTGTAACAAATTGGATTTTTTTCTCATTTTAGGTAAACTCGAATTATATCATATGTTTTTAAACGCTATTTAATTTTTAATTTGCCAAATCCTTTCCGGTTGCTAGATTATTTACATATATTTTTTATGCCTATAAGGATCCTTATTTTATATGATTATAAGCTTTTATTAATAAATTGTCTTCAAGGAAAATTCTCTTTTAGTTAACGTAGAAATGGTTAATAATGATTATTTTCTTTTAAATTGAAGAGGTTCCGTGAAAACCTTTCTGCAAATAGTCGTTTTTCCTTCTGCGCAAAAAGGTAATCATTTGTAAATGCATCTCGAAACACTATCTATATGTTTTCAATGAATTGGTGTTTTTGTAATTTGTTCCCTTGATACATTTTTTTAACGAATGTAAATTCTTATATTTTACATTACAATTTTATAAATATTTAACGATATTGGACATAATATTAGCGTTTGTCGAAATAATCACATAATATCGCACCAAATTATATATGAACAACCTAAAATAATTCTCCTATGTCATAAAGTTTAGAATTAACGATTAATGGCAGGAAAAATGGCTTTATATATAAAAAACAGATTAAAAAAAATAAGGATAGCAGAACAAATTGCCAAGATTATTTTGACTACACGTAGGTCAAATGCACGGCTTAGACTCTGTTCCAAGCTACGTTTTCCTGAAACAGAGGGATTTATGATAACTTTATATCAGGTTGTGAAAACTAAGAACTATTTAAAACATATAACTAAAGATTCTAAAGTAACAGTTGACAGATCCCGAATATCCAAAGAGAAGTCAGAAAGTATTCAACACATCCAAATGCAATAGTACAGCATAGACTGAATGTCTTTATCGGGATAATCAAGTATTAGCTATATTTTACCAGCAACTAAGCTTCAATCTTAAACTTAAAAACAAATAAAGAAATTACTTTAAAAAAGAAAAAAGAGCTAACACTAAAACGAGTACCCACGGTACTGAAACTCCAGAATCATACATTCTGTAATAATAGGTCTATCCTTATATAACAATCCTGTAAATTACTGAGCAATTACCAACACAAGATGGGACACCATATGGCAAGATAAAGGCAGCATACCTATCTGATTAAAATAGCGGTACTAATAAAAACCTAGACTACAGATTCATAGAGAAAAATCAAATATAAAAAGATCTGCTGGCAAATTTTTGAGTAAGTAGAAAATTTGATATTTGTCTGGGCAATGCTAAAGACATATTGTAATGGTATTACTGGCGCTTACTAATTTTTTTCTATCCTCTCTCGATCTTCTGGATTATTTATAAAGTTTGTAGTTGGTTATCCAACCATTATCTCGGGCGCCACCCTTAAGTTTAATGTGGATGAGGGACCACGGCCTATCGGGTAGCCTTTAGACAGTGGAGAAAGTAATCCAGGTCTGCTGTGTAAGTAAAATTAAAGGCCACATTGTAACAAAATTACATTTATTCATCCCAAAACCTAACATGTCATCTCTTTGCTAACACTTCTCAATAAGCTTTACATACGGCCAAATTCAATACGATACGGTGCGGGAAGAGGAGCGGTGCAATGAAGAGAACCCATGTCGCTAAGCAAAATGTAAAAGCGATGCGGTAATTTATGGCAGTGAATAAACGGATCAGACACAGCCCAGAGAAAATAAAGTATGAAACGGTCGGTATTAATCGGAATGGTAAGCGGAAAGTCACCCACAGGATAATTAAGCGGTCTTATAAAAAATGCGGTCGCTCGTAACCTTGGCCAACTCTGTTTTAAATGTCGGTAGATGCGGTCTTAATTATATAGGTAGAAGATGGCAATGTTGTCAGGTTGGGAATAATGGGATAATATCCAATGCAGGGTGATACCTCCTAACGGTCCAACACGTAGCCCCCTAGCACTTTTTAAGGAATACACAGTGTTACCCCGTAACGGTCCGGCACGCAACCCCGTGTATCCTGTGGATATTAGGAATAAGGAGATAATGTCCAATGCAGGGTGATACCTCGTATCGGTCCGACACGTAGCCCCCTAACACTTTTTTTAAGGAATACACAGTGTTACCCCGTAACGGTCCGGCACGCAACCCCGTGTATCCTGTAGACACTAGGAATAGGAAAAAGTAATTTGCCTACCTTCTTACTAATTATACTTACATGCTGACAACACCGGCGGAGCGATGTACGGTACTGTGGGCTTACCTCGGTCGGACTACTACTCAACGGACTGCCGACTGCCGGTCAGTGCATCGCGTTATATAGAGCACGGACATGCGCGATACTTAGTAAACGCGGTAACAGTAGCGGTGGTACGGACACGAACGGGACTGAGGTATTAACGCGGTGATAAATTAATAATTAACGCAGTCGCGCGTTTATTAACAAAATAGAAACTTTCCTAACTTTACTGGGCAAATCTTAGTTGTCAATATGAATCTTGAAAATTATTAATTTAAGTTGGAAAAAGAACCGAGTAATTCTATAGATAACTAAGAGAATTACAGAAAATTTAGTAACTTCGTTACAATATAAAGAAATGGAAATAATAATACTATTATACAGTAGAGCTCGTTAAATAATAACTTTATATTAATTATTATCAAAGGTAGCAAAATGACGCCTTGTTTGACGACTTGATATGTCCCGTACTTTTTGATGTACGTACTTTTAGACGTCCTTACGACCTTAAAGTGACGTAAAGATGTCACATCTAAAATGACGTCTTAGGAGACGTCGCTGAGACGTCCTAAATAAAGGCTAAAACACGTCTTATACGGACCATAAAAACACGCCTGGAAGACGTGAAATATTTATATAGGACGACGTTTAAGGACTATTTTAGATCATTTAAAATTACTTCTTCAATATAAAAAAAAACATTCTTACTTAAATTCCAAATATACCTTTATTTATTTATTCATTTGTAAGTATACCAAAATACAACAAACATTCTTCAGTTAATTTTCTTGAAGCAAATTCGGAACAAAAATATTGAAATTTTTCATCTTTATATATTTCAGGCGGACATTGCCTCCATTACATTACAGGACATTACTCCAAGTATTAAATATCGCATTTTTTATGAACAACGTAGTTTTTTACGTACACTTATATAAAAAAATCATACGTAATATAAATATAATAAGACTACTACAAATTAATGATGTTTTTATTTCTTAACTTAAAATTCCAAACTATCAAACATTTAATTAAATTAAATCAAATAACAAAACGTGAAAAGAATGATTCCCTTTAACAAATGGAGCTTATGAAGACTACTGCTGCAAAAAGCCATCAGAAGTAAATTAGCTTTATTGCACAATATGGCCGCTTACCATGTCCAAACACATGGCTGAAAGAAGTAAACCATCTATTAAAAAAAAAATTCTGTCGATATTTCAATTATAAAATAATGTACCGGATTTGATCCAATTTAGCCATTTGCTAAGATGGTAGGCATGTTCAATACCCAAAACGTGAAACAAAGAGCGAACACAAAAAAAAATACAACACCAAATAATTACAAAAGCAGGTTGCCGGTTGTTAGCGATGGTGGGGCCAGTGCCAGCGCCACCTGTATCCCCAGTTGCATATCTTATTTTAGTCGCGTGGTCAATTAATGAAAGTTAACCCTGTTTGGGTATTAATAAACTAAGCCGCGTTAGTGTGTGTTTGTTGTACAGCGAATATGGTGCAAGGTGAGCCCGAGTTCAATTCTCGACATTGTCTCTTCTTTTTTATTTTTTTTTTACTTTAATATTTTGATATTTTTTTGTTATTGAAATATGTAATAAAAAAAAATATTTACCTGTGTTAAAAGAAAGTCATTTTAAAGACCACAAAGAAACGCCATTATGTATGAAGGATATGAACGACCACATTAAGACGTCTTTTAATGGCGTCAAAGTAACGTTTCTAAAATGACCTCGCCCGGACGTCATTTTAGGTCACAAAAAGTCTGTGACCCAAATGCGACCTAAAAATGACGTCATCTTGCTACCTGGAATAAGGTGATTTAGATATTTTAATTTAATAATGGAATATTATGCATGACTTAAGAACATTTTTATTTAAGCTCGCCATATTTAATGTTACCTCTTTTTCCAAAAGAAGTGCTATTTAGCATAATATTCTAAAATACTGGTCCAAAGAGAGTTAAAAACGTCCTTTAAGATCTGCATCAAAGGAAAAAGGCAATATCATTTTACAAAAGTGACTGAAAGAATAGCGGGCCGTTAAGTGGGTTAATCTCTTTGTCCTTTTTGAGATCAAACGAGAATATTTTTATAGGCAAATCGATTTTTATATTTAAAAGAACCAAGCGTTATTTTAAAATTTATCTCTTAGTGGCAAAATATGGTGTATAAACGTAAAGTTGTTACATATAGTCAACGATTATTTGTGGCAAAAAATAAGCAGAAAAATGCTTTTTTTATCTTGTAACATATTAATTACAAAATCATAATTCAAAAGAAAAGTCAAAAAAAGACTTTATGACGATGCCCTACTAAACTCATATAAGTAATCTTATTAAATCTATTAAATCTAATATTTATTGTATTATTATATTTTATAATATTTTTTAATTTTAATATTGTACATTAAAATTCGGATCTTAACATAAAGATTTTGGCTTTAAAGTATATACGCCATATGATTCGATAAACATTAAGTTAAACAAACAAAATTTTCGTTAAGCACGACTTCGTCAAATAGCCGAGTTGGGGTGCCTTGATTAACTCTTTAAGTTATGCGGGCAAAATATCCCCTTTGCCATGAAGCGAAAACTTTTGCGACCGAATTACTTGATGAAACCCAAATGCAAATAGCCTGCTTGAAATTCATGAAGTTAAAAATTTTCTTACAGAAAAGAAGAAAAGTTAAGAATATAACCTTGCTGTAAACTTTGTTGGTCAATAAAATCGTAACAGAAAAACTGTCATATTTTTATTGGTTTTTATAAGGGACACTTTTTGAATGCATTATTTTTATTTGTACGTCAGGGAAATAATAAAATAGAACCTTCAAACATGAAAATGTGATGATTATGTTCTTTTATAGTTGTTCAAACTGTCTTTATACAAATAAATATTTTCCAAAAGAAGGTAAATAAAAACGTACTTTGCCCTTAATATTAGGTAGGGAGCGAGAACTAGAACAAAAATATTTTAGTTACAAGACGTATTGCCCCTTAATATAATTAGGCGCCTCACGATCTCAAATATAATATATCTCCTTTGCGACACCCTAAATTAAATGGCTCCTAAGTAATATTTGCACATTAAAAAAAATAACAGAATATAATAAAGAAACGATTTAAAAAATATAGTTTATTAAGTAATGCTTTGGTAATTGGTAAGTTGTTCAAAATACTTTTTATTTTATTTTAAACAGAGAGAGAAACTCTTTTAAATTAAATGGTATTCATGGGTAAAAATGTATTAGCCTGAATGTACTGGACCTTTTTTAGTGTTAAATTTAAATATAATATACTTATCTAATAAATATAAGATAAAATAATATATTATACATATATTTTAAAGTCAAATTTACAAATAACTATAGTCTTTGTCTTCTCCCACGGTTAGGTTTTGTGGTACATAATCTCAAATCTCCTCAGGTTATTCCTCTACTCCAGTTAAAACACTATTTTATTCAGAATCTGTACTACAATAATAAGAAATTAATCCACAACAATATTTAGTGATATACAATATATCAATATACAATATACAATATATATGATACAAATATATACAATATTTAGTAAACAAATTCTAGTGATTGTTCTTGTTTTGTTCAATTGATGGCGATTTGATGCTGCTACGAGGCAATTTGCCAGCACGATTTGAGATTCGGGAAAACCGTCGGGTATGTACCCTGCTCCCCGAATCGACACTTTCACTATATTAAATCATCAATCACAATTAAAACTTTTAAATGCACGATGTCGCCTTCCCCACGATGCATCCGGCATCATCCGGCCTGGTTACCGGCGTGAATAGGATCAGCTACCATCGGCAAGGGGTATGGAAGGGTCTGGGAAAGGTATTTAAAGGATAGGAAGGACAAAACACCACGTGTTGATAAGATGAAGAATAACGCGGAAGTGGGATAGAAGCTTTCACAAAGTTTAATTCTGAAATGCACGTTTTAACACTGAAATACACGTATTAATGCCAAGGGGTAGGAAGGGGTCAAGGAATGGAATCCATAGGATAGGAAAGGACGAGAACAACCACTTGTTAACTGGATGAAGGATGACGCAGAAGTGGGGTGATTGTTCTTTAAAAATATATTCTTGTTCAATTTTTTTGCATGCTCACAACGAGATTTCCATTTGTCAAAAGAAAATTCTTTAAAATAGTTATGACACAACTTGACTACAAATAAAGTCTACGTTTTTACCGATCTGGATGATATGGTGGTAATCTTAATACGTCATGAACTTTTTCTTTAAAGAGTTTATCTATTGCATAACGTTTTGTAAAGCTTTATTAGATTATATATTTGTAGCTTTAACATAGATTCATCATATGCATCATTCCTCTATACCATAACTATTCTTGCATTTAAGCTTTCCTTGACAAAGTTAATGGTTCTTTTTCTAGTGTATTATTTGTTTTGGTATCAGCTTTATCGATTTTTACTACAGTTCTTGATTTTAAATTTTGAATCGAAATTTAAAATTTTCAAAGTTCATGTCATGATAGTCATTACTTATGGTATTTGAGTTCCTATTTATATATTGTTTATCAGAAATATTGACTTCTTCAGCCACGGCTTCAGTTTCCATAAAATTTATTAATATGCTAATTATTTGACGACTTTGACCGACTAATAATTTACTTTTTATTTTACTTTTAAAAGACATTTTAAGATTAATAAGTTTTTAAAATGCACAAAAATGCGCAGATCGTTTTTATATTGAATATTAACAGTTAGATCCTTAGCATACAATGCCCTGTCCTCAACAAATGATTGTGTTTTTTTTTTAAATTACACCAAGAAGAAAAATGTAAGGAGGGAAGGGTCGGTATTTTTAGTCTACTGAAGTTAGGTTTTCAGAAGGGTCTGCGGGTCAGGCCTTAGAAACAACGAAAGATACACTTTTTCATTCTAAATATATCTAGAGCTCGTCTTCCTGATTCCCAGAAATAGTATTCGTAAGATATTATAAGATCATCTGTGCCTGTCGGAAATAAAACAGGCGAAGAGATACCTCAGACACTATATATGCCTTAATCTTTTAATCAATCCGCACAAACTAGCTAATCTGAAATAAAGGTTTATAATATCTCCCAATATCAATAGGGTCAATGTGTATTCCTAAGAATTTAATACTGTTGGCTATAAGGATTGACTGCCCACCAGACCACAGATGTAAAATATTCCGAGAAAAACAAGGGTATTCGAAAAATAAAAAAATTACCATTGTCTTCCGGCCCACTATAATTGATGTGTCGTCGACGAATTAAAAACTTATATCAGGAGGCAACAACTCATAAAAACCATTGACATATAACAGGAAGAGCAGGGGTCCCAGCACATCTCTTCCTATAATTTGGGGCGGGAAAACGTTGGTGAGCCATGGTCTGTTGCCATACCGTCCTAGGATGTCCAATAGTAAACAATGGCAAACCGTATCGCTTTAAACAAATCCAAATACAGTCCAGCTACTGTAGCTTTTCTCTCAAGTTTCTCCATGATACATTGTATTGTCCTATAAATGATAATTTGCATCGGTCTTTTGAGAATTAATCGGTATTGATGTTTATTTATTATTTGATGGTGAGTTAAATATTTCATAATTATTTATAGCATCGATATTATTTCCTTTTATGTTTGTATGTAATTTAGTATTCCCTAAAATTAGTATATTTGAGGCGTTGAGAACCAGAGCGGACTATCCCTGACTGACTTTAAATGGAGATAATTAGGTTTAAAAAATATGAATTTTTTTGTATACTTCTAAAAGGTTATATTTGAATTTAATTTATGTTGCAATACTAAAAATTATATATTTTGTATGTATCTAAGAAAATAATGTGGGTTGGTCCGTTTTGGTTTTATAGAAGTTTAATTAATTTCCATAATGGACTAACCAAATAATGCAAATTATAAATTTTTGTACATATTTTTATTTCAAAATGAACAATTAACTTAAAACTATACAAAAAAAATAAAAGTTTTTTTCTGCAAAAACAACGAGAAATATATTCATTTTCTAAAGAAATAGAGAGAAAAACTATTTATCATTTTTATCAACTATAGGAATTTCATCCCGTGCTGCTGCCGAACAGTTTAAAGAGTGAAAAAAATTGTGATAAATTGGCGGAATGAAATCGATTAACTCTAGAAGATCTTTTTTTTTTCGACAGTTACACAGTGTCCGGTAGGGTATAATAAAGGCAAAGGTCCCTGTATGCTATCTTTTGAAATATTTCTTTTTTGAACATTAAACTTTTGCAAGGGTTGAGTTTCGCTTATACCATATTTAAAATAAATTATAAATGGATCCTCTGTTTTTATTATAATACAGTGCATTTTCAACCATTCTACTTTTGTAGAATCTAAACTTATTTTTCTGTTTGTAATTAGTTTTTCTAGGCCGACTGTAGAAAAAAATTGTTTTGGTTTATTTGAACAAATTTAAAAGGATTTTTTTTTGCAGTTGTAATGACATTAACCCAATCATGAGGAACATACATATTGGGAAATATTTTTTTATTTTTTTCAATTACACCAAAGTCTCTGTCGCAAAACTAAAAAGAAATGACCGCTAACCAAAAAGTTATACTGAATTTCCTCTACCGTAAATTCCTGAGATTGAACAACATAATGGCAAATTAAAGCCATTTTAATGTTTCTGTTCTGACCTCTGCAGCCGTCAGAATATAATATAACTTTCTTGGTCGTTACGTTATGTTTAAAATAATACATAAGACATGATCCAATTTCTTGAGATCCACGAGATACTAATGATTCATCCCATACAGACATCGTGGCTTCATTGCTCTGCAAATTGTGTACTCCAAGATAGAATGTCCATAATTGCCTTTTATAATAGGTTATATCTGTAGAGATGACGGGCGTAGGCAATGTTTTCATCAGATCGAAGGCTATAACTGTAACTTCGTCCTGTGACATTTGGGCATCAAGACTCATGGCATCGCGTAGTTGTTGAGCTTTTCGTTGGTGAAGTTCTAGTTGAAAATTTAGTTCCTTTTTCTTTCCTTCATCTACTTCATATTTTAATTTATTTTGTAAAGCGTCACATTTCTTACAGGAGTCTACAATAGTTAATAATATATATAATATTGTTAAATACATCAACTTAAATTCTGACACAGGATTAGCTGCTTTTTTCTTATACTCAGTATAAAGAATTCTAATATTCATGTCGGGACAAAGGTACTTTCTGGTCTTATGCCTTGAGTAATGGGAAACATAGGTTGGAAAGGTTCTAAAGAAGTCACAAACATCATCAATTTTTTCAATGGGTGTTTTGTTTGCAGGAGGGTGTCGGCCTCGTTGATCCTGTGGTAGCTTTAATTTATTTTTTTTCTTAAGGGTTCTATCAAGTTTACCGTCTGACACCATTAGAATTTGTTTAAACAAGTTTTTACATATTCTAACGCCACTTCCTTGACTGTTAGGTAAATAATATTCTCTCGTCATATGTTTTCATTTATTAGTAGAAGTAGCATTATTTGTGGCATAATGACGAGCCACTGGCTTAACTTTAACTTGTGAAAATTTTCATATCCGGTCTGTAAGTCGAAATTAGCTAGTTCATAAAATTTATTATGGATTTTCGTTTGAATTTCTGGAATGATTAACTTTTAACATTCTAATTTACAGCAATAGCCTGCAGGTCAAAACGTTTTAGCGGGAACAATTTGGTTTTTTACATTGGTATAACTCTTACCACTAGCTCGAAAACATTTACGTTTGTTTTTTTTCCATTGACTCTCGTTTCTCATACCCTTTCTTGATTTTTTTTACGCTTTCTTCTAACAAAGATTCTTGAAAAACATTGTTATCAATAGTATTACTAGAATCGCTCTCGGGTTCTAACTGTGAAATTGAAGGCTGGTAATCATCAGAGCTTCCATTGTCTTCAAATTTCGAGGGCTCACTTTGACCATCTCAACTTGTTTCTTGTTTCTAAAAATTAGGTTAGAATTAGCTGAATATCGGTTTACTAAAATTTAAAAAACAAAAACACCAACCTTCTATTTCCTGGGACGTCCCTGGACCTGAGCAACTAGTTGAGGCCATATTTTTTAAACGAAACTCTAATAAATAAGTATTACTAGCTTTTTAAAGTATTAAACGCTACCACGCGTATCGTTCATGAACTGGACTAACCCACGGTAAACAATCTTTAGCATAAATACCAAAGCGGATCAAGCCACATAGTTCGCTCTGGCACCGATTTATCATAAAGTATTTTATCACCCGAAAGGGTGGACCATCCTATTTAGTGGCACCATCTGTTATAGAATGCTTGCAACTCAGATGGTCCACTTTGGCTTTGAAAAATGTAATATTAAGTATCGAAAACACGTCTTAGTCCAATATCTATGATTTTGTGGGATGGTCCGCTCTGGTTCTCAGCGCCTCATTTGTACCAAACATATAGATATTTTTTATGTAGTCAGAATATCCCTTTAGCTCTGGTGTAATCCAGGTTGGATTGTTATTTTTTTATCCTAGTTGTCCTCATTGGAAAAGCCAGATCAAAATAATAGAAGAAGACACGCAAAAAAGTCTTAAATTTCCTTTCAGCTCCTTCAACAGAATAGACCTCCCTCCATGACTCAGACATTAGCATATGGTAAAATCGATTTATGTTGTGTCGAGGTTTTTCATCGCTTTACAACTATACAATGTTCGGTATCTTTTAAAAACAAAAATTTGAGGATAATGTTGAGACAGGTTAAAAAGGGGATTTCAGAAGATGACAAGACTTGGACTCATATTTGTATAGATTTTGTGCAACTGAAAGGCACAATGAGCAGTGATTCTTGAAGTTAACCTAAGGTATTGGATTGAAGTTCCGCATTGGTGAAAGCAAGGCCCTCACGTCATGATCATTAGGATTACTGAACTTAAAATTAGTCTCCTGAAATAATAAAAGAAATTTTGTTGAATTGGCAAGATTGTATTGAAAAAATTGGTTGTCAGCTCTAGGTGATCTGTAAACCCAAACAACTAAAATTAATTTTTTGTTTGAAAGAGTGATTAGAGTTCTAATAAATAAAATGTTAAGTAAAGGGAATATCTTTTAGACTCTCTTTCAATCCTATATTAGAGTTTCGAATGAAAACTGTTAAATGTGTTATGAAGAACAGCAACTTGGTTAGCAGGGATGCTAGTAATAGGGTTACCGACATGACATTGGAAAAATGATTGATCAATGCATATTTTCGTACGTAATAATACCGGAGCAAATAGGCGATAAGCAATTACCATACTCTAAAAACATGTTGGCAAGACTATCCATTAAAATTTAAATAATTATTTCGAAAAACGAAATTTAAGATGTCTATAAATTCTTGCAAAGATACCGTACATCGGCCTTTTTTAGATCCTACCTTCTCGTTAAAATTGCAATGACCAGGTCTGTTGAAATATTTGTAAATAAGGAAATAACATCGAATGATACGAAGATATAATTTGGTGGTAATTAAAAATCTTGCAATAAGTTGACAACTTAAAGGAATTTTTCGTATAATGATGATCTCTTTCACAGGCAACCTCAATCAAACTGGCCAAAAACTTTGTTAACTGATAAGATGGGGAACCAATTAAGCTTATTTGTAAATTTTTGATAAACAATACATTTATGTATAATACCATTATTACATTTAAGTTTTTCTCCCTCTTCTTTCTTTAGACCTGATGACAAAGTAAGTCTATCTAAGATTTTGTTCATTCTGTTATATATAGGTAGTGACTGTATGATCTTTATTAGTTTTAAGTAGGTATTTTGATCTGATAAAAGTGTGCTTTTTTTCCAGATATTCATTTCTATCCATTGTCCCAGTAACATTGCCCTTATCCGGCTTGTAAAATAAAAATATTGAGATATTGTTTCAAAAAATTGTTTGTTAGTTTATTAACTTAGCTTAAATGTCTTTTAGCTTATTGCGGTTCTCTATTTTTACATTTTTATCTTGCACTTCATTTATAACATATTCTGCATCTATAATAAAATTAGCTATAGGGAAGTCTATTCTTTTTATAACGAAGGTTAAACTTGTCCATCAAAAAATCTGTACCTTCAATATACAGGACTTAAAAGAGGTAAAGTGTTTTTAAGAACTAATTGCTAACTCAAGTATTTGAAAGGAAGTATTAATATTTACCAAATTAGTATGAATTATTTAACTCACCATCAAATAATAAATAAACATCGATACGGATTAATTCTCAAAAGACCGATGGAAATGACCGTTTATACGGCAATACAATATATCATGGAGAAACTTGAGAGAAAAGCTACAGTAGCTGGACTGTATATCACCAAGAGCCAACAATCATTGTAAATTACTAGGAAAAGTGGTGTTGGTAAAACTGATAAACCATTTTGTTTTAAAATCAAAATCATTGTTTTATTGACAAACTATTATTATATAATAAGCCTATTCAATTTAGATTTTTGTTGTAATTTAATAGATTTTTTTAAAAGCATTTTTTGTTTAAAGGCATTATCAGTTTAAAGTAAATTTTGAAAAGATTTTATTGATCTACTTATATGCGAGGATAATACCTGTTTTTCTCTACATTGCAATAAAAACAACTTTTTTTTTTAAATTTGCCAGTTGTTTTGTAGCGTTTACCCATATTTTTATATCCTAGTAAGTATCATTTCCATATCTATTCCTAATGGTTCCTAAAAATAGTATATTTCTTCTTGAGATGATCTCCAAAGCTGTATTAGATGTGAATTATTTCTCGTGACCTAAATTTTAAGTTTGTTTAATTTTTGATTTTATTGGATATAGGTGAAAAAAAACTTCTTCAGATCAACTATATATTCTGTTGATTTTTCGATCTCTATGGAGTCATTCTCAGGACTTTAGAATATGCACAAAAAATACAATTAAAATCATTAAATTAAAAGTCATTAAACCAATTTTATACAATTAAAATGATATTGAATAAAATTAATTATTTTAAAGAATTTTTTATTACGGTGTAATCACAACTAAAATTTTAAAAAACCATTCAACATGAAACTTCTAAAACTTTAAAAATCGAAAAATTCCAAGAGATTGCAATAGTATTATTTATATTTGAGGAACATTCTATCTAAATGAAAAACTGCATGTACATTTACATATATGGTAGATCGTCCTCAGGAATAATAATAACGGTAATATTACAATTAATACAAGAATTTAGGTTCTTCCGGGCTCTAAAATTAGATAAATATACCTGGGGACTCTCGCACTATGTACAAGTTGTTCTGAGTTTCTTTTTCACATTCATGTTGATAAAGGTGAAATAAGTATTACTTAGATTTTCAACATCTTGTTTCAATTTTCACCCTATGCTAGTTGGGTGTTTGCGTAATTTCAATGATTTCACTTAAGTCTCTTTTTATAATTTTGCTGTTTAGATAGAATTTCTGTTTTTTCAAAATCAAAGGTCTTTGAATTACTGTTAATAAGTACGTTAGCTTTTGTACTCCTTTAGGTTCAGAAATCCTAGTTTTTAAAGATCTTAACGTTTTACCGATCATTAAAAAAAATAATACTAAAAAACATAAAGATTAAAGCACCACAATTATCTCATATTAACTATCACAGAAAGAATCTTCTTAAAATATTTTTTTTTTAAATCATGATTATCCACAAAATTTAATTAATAAAATGTTGTGTAATAGCTTAAAAACAAATTAAAACCGAGGAAAAAAATGAAGATAATCTTAAAATTTTTCTTAACAATAAAAACACTACCAAATGGTTCTTTTTAAAATTAAAAACAAAGATACCAAATGACATGTATTCTGTCGATGATACCATGAGGATGGTATCTATTGCAACCTTTTGGTTTTTTAGTTTTTTTAATTGAAGTTTTAGAAGTTGGGTACACATCGAAATGTCGACAGAATATATAATTGATCATCTAAAGTAGTTTCTTTGACATATATCCAATGAAAGCGAAAATTAAGCAAACTTACACACTGAGATCTCCAGAAATAATTCACAATAATTTTTACATTTTGTTTAGATTCTAGGCACACACTTGACTGCCCATTCTAATTCATAATCGATAATAGCCTCACTAAAGATCTCTCGAAATATTTTTTTAGCATTTTAAAATTCTGTTTTTTTTATTATAAGTTTTAGTAAGTTAACGTAAAAACATGATAGGTACATACATTTTTTAAAGCATGTGACCAATAATCTCCTCAAAATTTGAATTAAAAAAAAACTTACTAACTACGCCATACGTCAAACATCAGATAGAAGATGTCATAGCAGTACTTTAAAATAATGCTTATATCAAACCTTGGTTCAAATTATGTGACAAAGTATTTTAGTATTAAGTTTCATGTATGTATACTTCATAAACATTTAAGTAGACGTTTGCATATGCTATTTTTTTTCAATTATTAATTAAATTCAATTTAAAAACGAAAATAAAATCAACAAGAACTAAATAAATATTCATTAATTAAATTCCATTCACATAGCAGTTGCATTAATTTGTAAACTTCATAGGAACTGAATAAGTATACATGTTTTTACTGGTATTTTTTTGCAGTCGAAATCAATTAGGAAATATTTATTTTTCATCAGACAGTATTTTGATGAGTATATTTTGCCGCAAAAACGAAATGTTGGTGTTTAATTTTCGGTTTCGAGTTTTACCTGGAAAAATACACATCGTTTTATTACAGTTACAGAGCTACATTGGATAATTCGCCAAAACGACCGACTCGTAACGACATAGGGCTATTGGGCTTTGTTTTGCTTTAAATTTGGATAAAAAATAATAGTAGATTACGAATCTAGAGAGGAAATAATACTAAAGATTTAACGTAGGTCGGTATCCAGCGCAAACTTCCTGGGTGCAGAGTACTAGACATCCTTATGCTATAGACATTTTTTGGTTGGTTTACTATTTTTCTATTGTGCTATGAAAAAAAGTAGCATTTTGTATTGCGGAGCAGGACAATAGTGGTTCTTTCCTCCAATAGAACAACATATTTTTATAATATGAATTATGCAATTATTGATCAGTAAAAGAAAAATATCGTGAAGAGATTTAATCAAAATATAAGAAATTATTTAGATATAGCTTTTGTAACTTGATAACTTATGATAAATTATAATATATAAAATAATATCGTCTTATTGGCATTTTCAATATGTTTCCAAATAACAAGTTCAAACGAAGAGAGATGGACTTTAAGACTAAAAAAATCAAGTTTCCTAAAAACATCAACAAACGCTTCGTTATTGATATAGCGAGTTAAAATGTTATTTTTTTAATTGCAATCTTCAACGTCAAAATCAAAATCTATAGAGTAATATTTTTTTAGGGACCACAAAAAAGTTCAGGGCGTGGCATATCGATAGACGCCCTGTAAACTGGTAATGAAGCGTTTGCGGACTTTAGATAGTCATAGGAAGCTTTAGTCTTAAAATAAGTTAAAAAGTCATCCTTTTTCATTTGTAAACGACATTTAGACAGTCTTGGAAGCAATAAAATTGGTCAAAGCAGGAAGCTAGAATTTTTTAAATAGGAGACTATTTAAAAAAACTTTGAAACTGTAGAAGTACTAGCTAGACCGATAATAAACTTACTTGCCTAGTTCTAAGAAGATAAAAACAAAAAAGTAAGTATAACAGGGAAACGTAAAAAGTATCGAAGAAAATACGCGATATATTCTGGATCATATTTTCGAATAATTGTCGAAATTCAGTACCGACAGATTATTTGTAATCGGTAACTTATTATTTTTAATTAGAACCTTCTGAAAAAACTTAACAAGATAAAATGATACACCTGCTAAGTAGAGCATTCAAAACTAGTGTAGCCATATATAACAGTCCCAAGAGATCTTCTGCAGTATCTTCAGAAGCAAACATAAGTTAGATACAGCCCGATCAAAAACGTGAAATGATAGAGACTATAAAGATCAAGTTAGAAATATCGTCTAAAGAATTATAAGAATAGAAAAAACTAAAGCTTTTTATAAAATGCTAATATACTCTATAGCAGATTACTTTGATGGATCATAAAAGGTCGAAATAGAACTAGTTCGAATATTGTGACTGTAAGGAATACACACATAAAGTTCTTTTTATACAACTATTATAATAATGGATAATATATGGATTCCGATATAATTTTTGATAGAGTAGATTCATTTCGCAATTAGTGTGAGCATATTCATTCCTTTACTTATTTGTTAATTGAATTAATAAAATAATATATAATAATAAATTGAATGTAACAATTATAATAATATAATAAATAAACAAAAGTATAGTAAAATAGGATGAGAAAGAGCAATAAATATTAATAATAATAACAATATTAATAATCAAATAGACCCAAACAGACCTACAGACCTGGAAAATGTCCCTATAAATACTAGGTCAGAGTTCACGAAATATAGGAAACACCATTCCAATTCTTGTAAGGAAAAAGTTACAATAAATAGAAAAAAGGGAGAAAGAGGCATGATAGACATCAAAGCACTACATTTAAATAAGATCTAGTAACTGCGGAAATTCTTCCTTTGTAAACAATCAACCGTTCACCAGGCAGTCTGCAAAGCTGATAAAAATTACACACCTCTTGATCTATCCTGACCCAGTCAGTATACCCCAACTGTCGTATAAATAGCGCGAAAAAGGAAAACTCTTTTCTGAGATCGAAGATTTTCTTCTCGCAATACAGGACCAAGTCATAACCACGCACAACGACAAAAAATAAATAATAAAAAATCCAGAAATAAACACCGATATATGCAGAAAATTGCATCAGTCATATTATCAAATGCCAAATATTAGCAGGCACAGAATACACGCAAAGACACATGGCAGGAAGAATTATTGACCAGGCACTCGCAAAGACAAGTAGGCTCATTAAAGAACAAACACCATACTACAATTTATTTTTCAACATTTTCAGGGTGGACTGTTTTGTCTCGGACACCCTGTATAACATACACAATAATGCGACGATCAACAGATACACACATTCTACCACAGTAGATAATTTTTTATATTTATGCTTTAATATGCCCGTTGAAAAAATAAAAAAAATCCGCAGGAATCCAGTCCTAAAATAAATAAAAATGACCGCTGATAAAACATAGTGGTATGCAGCGGCGGAGAAATTAGACCTCTATGCCGGAGATTTAATAATTGTACGTCAGTTTTATAGCGTATTTTAGTTGTTAGATACAAGGGGCAATTTAATTTTATTACTTGATAAAACAAAATTTCTAGAATCCTCCTTGGAAAGCCATTTCATCTTGGACAGGATCTCTACGACGAATGCCGTAACTTAATAGCAAGCATGACTTTTGTACTCGCTGAATTCGACATAAAATATACAGGGTGTAAAAACATTTAGTGACGTAAAATTATTTGGGAAATCAGAAAGGGTAGTTTTTGCAAGAATAGGGGGTTGTTTCTTGAATAACTTTTTAAAGTTATTATTATCGCAACGTGGATTTATTTTTTGAAAACTACATACTTTTTCCTACAAAAAAGTACTACTTGTTGCACATCGCCAAGAGCGAAGGTTTTCGAGAAAATTGAAGGTAAAGAGTTTGCTTGTTTTATTGAGGTTTGATGGGTCGCTAACTGGTTAATCAACATAAACTTGAGAAAGTTATCGCGTTTCAAAACTAATCAAGGAGTTATTGTTTAATTCATCAAAATTTAATGTTTTTTTTAAAACATATGATTTAAAAAATTAAATAGACCAAATACCGAAATTCCTTATTAAATACAGATCTATTTGATTGATTGAAGGTATGCGGTTTTTATTTATTTTACAGGTACGCAAAAAAAATTGTGTTTTGATTTGCAAGTATTTTTGTCAGCTTATTGTTGTTGTGCGTACACGTAAAATTTGACTAATTATGGAATACACTGCGTGAACCGGCAGATATGGATTTTATTTATGGAAGAGTGAACGGAACCGGTCTTTTGGCTAAACGCTTGTATATGTCTAAAAATATCCAAATCGCAGGGCCTTTTCTCATCAGATATTTTTGGGAATTCATCAGCTCCTAAGAGACATAGGTTCATTTGCACCCAGAAACCAAATCCGTGGTCGTAATTTTGACAGTACGTACACCTGGTGTTAAGGAGCGCATTTAACCCATATAGAGGAAGACTGGCTACTGGGCTACTGGGCTCTCTGTAAGCAGAAGTGCAGCGAGAGAAAACGTGACTCGCCATTTTCACTGCGCCACTCTTCGTACTCAACTTCTATATCCATATCACATCCAAAGGGTACGAGCTCTTGCTCCGGCAGACTATCCCGTTCGAGTCATGTTTTGTTGTTGCTTATTAAAAAATTGGTACAAGAACTCTTTTTTTGGTAAATGTTTTATGCACGAATAAAGCTGGGCTTACAAGAAATGGAATTTTTAATTACCATAAGACACATCACTGGTCAGATGAAAACCCTCAAGCTGCTTTGTGAAAAGTCGACATTAAATTCGATTCTCCGTTAACGTTAGGGCGGAAACATTTTTTGCAATTTTTTTTACGTATCAAAAATGGTTTAATAGAGAATTGCTTATTAAATGTACTATACATCCATTATTTTTATGTTCTATTTATATGGTTGTAATATCCTGTTTCGGACCTATAATAAATTGTTCAAATATTTATGACTGAATGGATCGGATAAATGATTATGTATCAAACAATACTAAATCAAATTGTGGATATATCCTGATTTGCCAATTGTAGCGCGACGCAGTAATTCAAACCGAAATGGTGCGGAGCGGGCCACAATTGTTCCGATTCGGTAATAATTATGTTTTTCATTATTACTGAACTGCTGTTCCCAAAATTTTGCCATATTATGTTTTGGTTTAAGCCCGATATTAGGTTTAAAAATTTAATGAGTATAATTTTGGATATCATGGTCATGCATAATCATATTTTAGGTTTTTAGTTTGTCTATTATATATTAATTGTAATGAATTTCTATTAAATAAATTTTGCCGGTTTTTATTTTTTTTAATTTATAGGAAAGTATTAATTAAAATCTTTGATTGGGTGCCTTTTTAAAAATTACTGACGGCAATTTTTTTAACCATCATGACTACCAAAACCATCCAGACTATATAACCAACGTAAACTAACGTTGGTGTCACCACTGCGGACCAAAGTCTCGCTAATGGTAACCATACGTCGACAATGGCATACGCTGGAAATTGATTAGCGTACATTGGTCATTTAGAGTCCAATTGCTCATATTAGCTATGTCATCTGTATACGATTTTTTGAAGTACGACACCAATGGTGGTACACGTTAGCCATTTGTACTTCATCAATACGGCATCGCAAGTATCATCGAGTAGCTTTAGATAGATAGAGAGATTACCTCTAATGTAAGATTATACTTAAAAAAATTTTTTATATAATTTTAATATTTTTTAATTTTTGCAGCCGGATTCAAAAGTCATAGGACTAATCATAAGTTCTTCTTTAGAATACCTAATTTTTATTAAATTTTGCATAAACGTTGAATAACCAATCTGTATATACATGCTAGTGAGGGCATCAAATCCCAAATGAGACTTGCCCACAGAAGGTGAATGAATAACTTATCTGTTTCTGTATTTTTTTGTTTCAAAGCCTTTGAAAAAAACTGAAAATGTTATGGATTTTTTTTAAAATGCAGCTAAATGATTTGGTTTTCAAATTATGATGATGATGATTCTATTATTGTACAGTTTGAAAAGGTCTACCATTTTTGAAAGCATACTGATGGAGATGTATTTTAATGATCTAGTCAGCGGTTTAAGCGACATCGCTAATGCTTTTGCTGAATTTTTTAATTTTGTTTTTTAGCCCTAATGAAAGCATACCGAATAAAAATAATAAACTGTGATAAAGCTGTTACATAAAATAAAATTTTACGAGTTTTAAAAAACTAATTTGAATTTCAATTTTACAAGCTTTAAAACATCTACAAGTTGTACAGTTGTAAATAACATAGATTTACAAGGTAGATTGAACCTGAGGATGTATATTGTTAAATTTTGTAGTGATAACCTGTGTGGAATCGTTGTTATCTATTTTTAAATAAATGTGATTAGAAACATCCACTTACAAAGAAACAAAGTTATGAAAAGAAAGTTAAGTTTTTTATTTATACAAGGGAGACTCGAGGCGCATTCTGAAAAACTATCGTACGATTTTAATACTTAATACTGTTTAATAAGTTTTTGAATTAGTCCTTTACAATAGAATGTATATAGAGAATAGATACAATTGTAATGAATAATTCCGGATTTCTAATACAAACATTTTCTATTACAAAATTGATTTTGTTTACATATTTTATTTATGATTAACTTAATAAAAAACAATAAGTTAACGTTATTTATACTAATATGAAAACGGCTTTTGCTAAGACAAAGCATAATGTAAACATAAAAGCCTTAAATGAAAAGCGGTTATCTGCTTATTTGGCATTTTTAGTGAAATTCTATTTAAACAACCACGTACAATATGTAGAAATCGAAGGGGCCAAATCTTTAAATCTTAAATGATTTTTATTTATATTATAAGCAATTATATATATAAATAGCAATTAGTACCTTATGCAAGGTAATTGAAAATTTCAAAATAATTTTTGCGGATAATTTAAAATTATTTATGAAAATGTTCAAAACTGTGATATTTTGCAGGAAGATCTAAGTAAAGTTCATGAATGGAAAGTCAATAATGGTTTCAGTTAAAACGCGGTTAAATGGGTTAAGTGCTAATAACACATTAAAAAAGGTTAATGATTATAAAGACTTATATTATCAATGGATTTTACTGTGCCTTTGTCAAATATACTAAATGTAGTTGCCTTAGATTGCTTGACTCTTTGGTATTGCCTAAACTGGAACACAGTAGCATTATGAAATCCACTGTAAAATACATGCATTTAAAACTTTTATTATTATCTTCCCCAGAACATATTATAAATTATAACATTAACATTTGTAATTATAATACTTAATTGCTAGATTTGTTTAATATGCTTTCATTTAAAAATAAAAAAAAACAAAATATGTTAAAACAAAATGATAGCAGAAATAAAAATATATTTTATTTAAATTTACCTCGACTTAATCTGTATAAGAAGTCATCTATATACAAGCTGTAAAAATTTTATTTATATTTAATTTGCTGCTAATATTAATCCTGACTTAACTAGCTTACGGCAATTTTCCAAAATAATAAAACAAACGCTGCGTACTGGAAAACTAGTAAAACATACTGTTTAAACAAAGTAGTGGTAAAACAAAAACTGCGTACTAGTAGTACCCGTACTGCTAATATGTATTTCGGTTTACTATTAGGTTAATATTGGCTTAGTAATATTTTTATATCTTTGTAATTCTTTTTAAAACACATCTGTAAAATTCAAAAGCTGTAGAAATAAGAACTAACATATATTATTATAATAAATAAATATTATTTTAAAAATTGTGCTAATAAAATGATCACTATAAAAATATTAAAAAATATACTTTATAGTCATCATTTCAAGGAAATTGTAAACAGTGTGTTAAGGACTAACCGGTCCACTCTGACTACTTTCCCTTGGCGATATCCATGCCAAATAATCCCGCCGGCCAACTCCATGGGTTAAAAGAAGCTAAATTTTAAAAAGAAATACATTAAAACCTTTTTTTTAGCTTTATCGTATTAAATTTACTTATAATTAATACAAATATTTTCATGTTTCTATTTCTTAGTAATCTCTTCATTTTCTTTATGGTAAGCAAATTAATATTTGGGGATATATCGAAAAGAATTAAGGAAAATTATTACGAGAACTATACGATACCAAATATAATTAAGTATTTTATATAATGTCAGTTTCGTAACTGATCCTCACTTTTTAGTTAAATTTAAATCTTTTTTCAACAAGCGCAAATAAAAAGTTACAATTAAAAGAAGATCCTAAAAAATTACAATTAAATTAATATCTCGATGGCGTTACAGAGAATATTCAAGGATAAAGTCAATTCTTTAACCACTTTATATAGCATCAAAAACTGACCAAAGCCCTTAGAAACGTAGCTTTGTAACATAAAAAAGTCAAAAATTCTTTATCTTAGTATTAAAACTTTATCCTAGTAGTAGCAATTCTAACACTCTTCTTAAAAATCTCTAAAAGAATATCTGCTTGATTGCAGATACTAAAACTAAATTTAATAAGCCCAACACAATAAGTTTCTCTTCCCGGCATGCATTAAATATCCTTTTCCTCACAGGCACTACTTAGCAAAAAAACTAAAATTCGATGTTGTCTTACTACTCCATTTGAAGTTTTGCTGAAGGAGTTGGGTTGGTTTGAGGCCCATATTTAAATGCAAAACTCTTGTGATATATACAGGGTGTCCCAAATGTAATGGGACATAGAACAACAGTAGATTCCTTACGTCAAAATAATGTGATTGAGGTTAACTTGCCTTATCGTAACATTAATAGTAACTGAAATACAGGGTGTCAAAATATTATTCTATGTTCCATTACTTTCGGGATACCCTGTATATATATAAAGAAATACAAACTTATTATCAGGGTGCGGTGACTTCACAGACCGCTACCTGATAATAAGTTTAGATTTCTTCAAATAGTACGCTCGATAACCACAATACCACAATTATATATATATATATATAGAATTATTTTAACTTGCTTTTTTGCTTATATAAACAATGATTTCTTACAACCATGCATATTAGTAAACTTAAAAAAATTTTCTTTCTTAACTAATATTAAATTTAGAATTTGTGCCACCAATTTATAACCAACTCGCGCTACCGCACTTCATTTACGATAATGACATCTAGACCGATCTGTCGCTACTACCACTCTGATAGGTTCGCATAATATAAATATTAATTTTAAAGTAAAGTTAACTGTAGGCTAACCTAATTTGACAAACATTTTTCCCGCCATCTAAGAAACCACAATAAATGTAAACAAAACACAAAGGAGACCATCGTTCTCCCCTTTTTAAATACTGTTCGTCCTGTTTAGTGTTCTGTATAGTCTTAAGTGTGTCTAAATGTTACGTGTAATTTTAATAATATCGAATGTGTTCCCACTATGGTAAACTTCTGGGCTTAACTGACAAGTGAGTACATTCCATTCGTTCACCTTTGACTATAGTGTCTTTTACGTATTTAACACCCAAATCATTTCAGTTAGCACTGATGATGGCTCATACGCCGAAAGCGCTCTGCTAAGCTTTTAAAATAAAAATTGCTCTGAATACATCTGGTTTGATTGATTTGTAATATTAAATTTGTATTTATCCAATTTAACGCGTTTTAAAAAATTATCTAAATTTTCAAATTAAGCAGCGATTTTTCCAGTAGAAAATAGGTATTGCAGTGGTTAGGTAAGTGTTCCCAAATTACTTTTAAAGATTTTTGAATAATTTTTTCTATAGCTCTTACATTGTTTTTTCAATAATAATTAATATTACATAATATTTATGACACCGTATGACCGTTGAATGAAAAATAGATATATGTATAACTTCTTTTATTTTGAAACAGGTAGCTGCTACAAATTATATATTGGAAGTAGTTCAAATGTTACTGTTTAAACATCGGTATAAAATTACTATAATTAGTTTCAATCTCTAGTAATAAATTGAAATTTGATTATTCACACCAACTATCTATCTACCTTTAGCTAGTGTAAAAATCTTCCTTGCTAGCTCATATAAGTCTTTGAACACGTTCTTTTTAAACTCTTTAAAATTAGTAATTTTCCTTAGTTTTCTCTGTAAATGGTTGCACAATTTAATAAAGAGGTAAAGGCATTTTCAGTCAGTGCAAGACGACACAGAGGATTTTCGATTTTTAAAAATTATGTTTAAGTTTTAAGGAACTTCCAGAATATGAAGATACACAAATACAATTTATAATATTGTGACCGCGTACACTCGCGTCCTAAGGTAGCGGATTAATACCTGTAACTCACCCTTCAACAGACTCTACAGGGTGTCATTGAAATGGTGTAAAAAAATTCGGGGGGTGATAGTACTCCTAAAAATTTTAAAAAAAGTTCCTATAACTATAGAGTGGAAAATGGATATTAAGGGAGTTAGGGGCACTGAAAGGGTAAATTTAAAAAACGGTTTTTTGAAATTGTAGGCTTAAAAAACGAGATAAAATTTCGAAAAAAAATCCTTTGCCATAAATTTTGACCCAAAATCAAATGGTGATACTGAAAAATAATTTGGAAAATCGGAAAGGGTAGTTTTTGCAAGGGTAGGGGGTTAATTCGTGAATAACTTTTTTTAGGTTATTTTCTTCGCAACGTGGGTTCATTTTTTAAAAACTACATACTTTTTCCTACAAAAAAGGTACTCTTGTTGCACATCGCCCAGAACGATGGTTTTCGAGAAAATTGAAGGCAAAAAGTTTGCTTGCTTCGGCAGACTATCCCGCTCGAGTCATCTTCTGTCGTTGGTTATTAAGAAAACAGGTACAAGAACCCCTTTTTTTGGCAAATATTTTATGCACGGATGAAGCTGGGTTTACAAGAAATGGAATTTTCAATTACCATAATACACATCACTGGTCCGATGAGAACCCTCATGCTGTTGTGGAAAGTCGACACCAAATTCGATTCTCAGTTAATGTTTGGGCGGGAATTCTTGGCGATAGACTTATTGGACCATTTTTTCTACCCCCGAGGTTAATTTGACACCTTTTGAAAAGTCGCTTGTTATTTATAATAATAAACATTTTAGGCTAAATGGTCAAAGTTACCTTAATTTTCTAATACATGATCTACCAGCACTTTTGGAGGAAGTTCCCATAGCACAGAGGCAGATCACGTATTTTATGCATGATGGTGCACCAGCTCATTTTCCGCTAGCGGTGAGGAATCATTTAAACCAAGTTTTTGAGAGGCGTTGGATAGGACGTGGTGGTCCACAAGCTTGGCCAGCAAGATCACCAGATCTTAATCCATTAGATTTCTACTTCTGGGGCCACTTGAAAACTTTGGTTTACTCAGTGCCGATTAATACTGAAGAGCAACTACGTCAACGCATTATCGACTGTTCCAATCAAATTCGTACAACCCCAGGGATATTCCACAGGGTACGCAGATCATGGAGAAGAAGAGCAGATGTCTGCATTGAAATGAATGGTGGTCACTTTGAACATTTACTATGAATGAATTAAGAAATGCATTATTTTAATAAGGAATTTTGGTAATTGGTTTATTTCGTTTTTTAAAGCAATAAGATGTTTTAAAAATCATAAAATTTAGATTTTTCAATTAATTATTTAATAACTACGTGTTTACTTTTGAAACCCCATAACTTTCATAGGTTTATGTTGTTTAACCAGATAGCAACCCATCAGAGCAAACTTTTTGCCTTCAATTTTCTCGAAAACCATCGTTCTGGGCGATGTGCAACAAGAGTACCTTTTTTGTAGGAAAAAGTATGTAGTTTTTAAAAAATGAACCCACGTTGCGAAAAAAATAACCTAAAAAAAGTTATTCACGAATTAACCCCCTACCCTTGCAAAAACTACCCTTTCCGATTTTCCAAATTATTTTTCAGTATCACCATTTGATTTTGGGTCAAAATTTATGGCAGAGGATTTTTTTTCGAAATTTTATCTCGTTTTTTAAGCCTACAATTTCAAAAAACCGTTTTTTAAATTTACCCTTTCAGTGCCCCTAACTCCCTTAATATGCATTTTCCGCCCTATAGTTATAGGAACTTTTTTTAAAATTTTTAGGAGTACTATCACCCCCCGAATTTTTTTACACCATTTCAATGACACCCTGTATAGGTATCAACAAAAGAGAAGGCGTATATAGGGTAATTTTAACTTGACTTTTTTCTTGTTTGGTATATAGTCTACGGGTATATATAAAGTTAATAAATTTTAATACAAATAATGATATATATAAGTATATATAATGATATATATAAGTATATAAGTTATACCTACACTTTACATAGCAGTTCTTAAAATTTAAACAAAAAGTACTAAATATGTTGATATTTTATTAAGATTATTAGCAAGAGTTCTTTGAAAGTTTTAACGATAGTACTAAGTAGTCACAACAACCAAAACTCTTGATATTAATAAAATATTAATTTTATATCGTAATTATATTTTTATTATACGTTTTTCAAATATTTTATTTATATTCTCATTAAGGCAGTTTAGCAATTTTATCCGCGTTAAGCATTCTGAAAAAACTTTTCTTTCCTAAAAAAGTGTATTTTTGGAAAATCCTATCCAATTATTACCAACCGATATTATAATTTTTTTTTCGTTATGGCAAGTATGTCTCCAACGAGTAATACAAATTATTGTTGGCCATAATTATAGCCGCCAATGACCAAACTCATGAGCTCATTTTCTAAAAAATAATAATTATGCTTATGTAAAACATCAGTAGTACTTAATAGTAAGTACGTAGTATTAAGCAAGATTTAAAATTTACCTACAAACTTTAAAGGGTGGTTAAATCGTCAGGCAACATCAATACATTTTGGTTTATTAAACATATGACCTTAAATAAACCGTTTGGTCTCATTTAAGGACATATAGAGTAAACAGTGTATTTGGCCCTTAATATTTTAGTTTAAGGGATTTGCCAAGGTAAGACCTATAATTATACTATAAAAATATTAAAATCGTTTAAAAATGCAGTACAAACTAAGATTTAAAACAATTTAATATTGCAACTTTTCAATAAAATGATTGTACCGCGTCCTTTGAATTCAGATTTGCATGTGATCTGTGATGTGCAATGAAGCTACAACAATCATGAAAGGTATCTGGGTTTAGAGACTTTTAGAGAAGAGGCATCTTCTTTCATTACCTCTACACAGTTTGGTCTTATTTTTGGATCAAAAATTCTCTTCTTACAATGATGAAAAACCATTTTAAAACAATCGTAACCTCTCATTGTTCTTTTTGTTTTTGATAATTTAGAAGAAAGCAAAGCAATGTCTCAAAAATGTGAAACTATATTTCAAATAATTTTTTCGCAAGGAATCGGTCTATTTTCAAATGTAATTGACAAAAAATCCGTAAATTATACTGCCGAATTGCCTCCATAAAATATAAAACCTTTTTATAATTTGAGCTCTCTCGGAAGGAGTATAAACAGCTATAATAAGTTGAGAAAAAAATAATAACGCTTAAGAAGCTTATAGTCACACAGCAGATGAGATAAATACCTATCAAAAGACCAAAGGTGGCGGCTCATCAATGAAAGAAAATGGTGTTCTCATTAGGTTGGACTATGCATAACCTTCAGTTCCCCAACCTGTGTAACTATTTTGTAACTAAACTTTATTCTTAAGTCTGTACTATTGTAATAATAATGAATAGTTTAAATACTTTCACAGTAAGCGCATTAAAAAAAAATTAATTGTTGCATATTTGAAGAAGTAAAACCAATACCAAATAATAACTTAAATTCAAAACCATGCTGTATAATCGTTAGAACACTTAATGACTTGGACGAACTTTAAGTTATTTTTAAACTTCTTGTACCGAAAGCAAATGGTCAATTAATATCATTTAGATAAAGTAATAACCACCTTTAGTTAAAATATTCAGAAAATACTATCAAGCTTCTCCCCAAGTATAATAAGAAAAAGTTAAAACGATATATAAGCCCGGTGCACGTAGCGCAAAAGTTTCCCCGTGGAACAGCACGTTATATCTATACCACTTTTATGATACATGTATTTTAGCCAAGAGCATGTTAGGGTAGTCTCATAATTTATAGTACGCGATGTTTCAATTACTTAAATGTTTCGTATGTCTTTTCTATTTTTTTAAATCTGCCAGCCATGCCTTTTATTCGATAATATGATACTGATATTCGTCTAGAGCTTCCTCAGATAAAGAATGGTTTTATAATCCCTAAGTTCCCTTAATCCCTAGTTCCGTTTATTCAATTTGATATCATTTATTTTATTTTACTAATTAAACCTAGTATTTAACATACTAAATATATTCGGACAACTCTTTAGAAAGGCGAATAGGTTGACAGGATCTATGCAGATGTTTGATTATTTGATTCTTGAATCACATCTACCATTGTGTACTTCAGATAAACTCATTGGTATTTATATTTTTTTCAAAGTCGAGCTGATTTTTATGCTTATGATTTGTGTACAACTGCTCTTATTCATAGAGAGGAAGTTCAAAGTTAATTATAAAAAATTATGTATGAAATTGATAAAAAGCAATCAAAATACTCACAAAATTAAAACATTGTAATATTACTTTTTAGTACGATAGTGTCACAATTATGTTTTACCAAATGTTCTATTATTGTAAAAAAATATATTAAATTTTAAAAAGTTTAATTTCATTTAATTTCAAGTTTGCTTTAAATAATTTGTTTTTCATAAATATATAAAATATCGTACTTGCACACTTTCCTAAAAATTTAAATTGTCGTATACCGCTACATTAGCTGCTTTTCTTATTAAGTTTACTAAAATTTTTGATAATTTTTTTATTACTGTCTGAAGTTAGCATTAATCCTAATTTATTGGCTTTGGTCTACTTACTAAGTATCTCTATAGTGTGAATTAGGTCCCCTTGAGATCCGTCTCCAATTTGGCAGGTGTAATCGCCTTGATCGGCGTGCTTAATATCCTTGATTTGCAAATTGTAGCCGACCAGGGATATTCGAGGATCCATAGTAATTTTTTGTTGACCCGCACTGATTAAAGTTGTACCACGTTTCCAAACAATGACGAAAAGACCTGAAAAGAAACAGAAAAATTTGTAAAAAGAAGAGATATCTTTATATTAAGAACTTATAAGAATAGCTTTCTAAGTCTAAGGATAATTCTTAGCTCTAATTACAAACGATTGTTAAAAGCGATATAGATCATGAATATAATTTTGTCATACCACGTTTAAGAAACATTCACAGATTTCCTAGTTTATTCTATAGAAAATAGTTATGTGGAGACTATTTTACTCCATATTTGTCAAAGGCGTTCGGCTGAATTAACTTTATAGGTCTATTGAATAAAATATAGAAATAGTGAAAGTTATTTTGTTCCAAATCTTTTTTCAATATATTACAGACATATTATTAATATATTGCAGACATATCAATGGATTTTATATACCAACAAATCTGAAACTGTTCACGTTACACTATTTGTAAAAACCTTAAATATTACAAAATGTTAGTGTGAATATTGACAGATAATTGAAAAAATACGATATGTCAAAGGTTCCAATTTTAATACATTGCCAACTAGCTTTGTTAAGACTCAAATTCTTTAATGTCCTTGAAATAATAGCTTAATAAATGGTTCAGAGGAATCTGTATAAATATCATCTCATGATATCACCTGATATTAGTTTCCATAATAAATGTTTTTTTAAGCTACATATTCTCATAGATTCACAAAAATAGAGGGACGAGGGAAGAAGCCATTTTGCTCCTTTATTATTATTTCAATACATTAGAAAGCTGTACGGTAATCACTATGTTTCTATATTTCAACTACTATTCTTAAATACTTAAGTATTTTGAATTATTAGAAATAGTATTATCTATCAATTTACAGTAACTGTTCCTCGCTGCGTTCTCATCTTAATTAATGCTTTAGAAGGCGTATAACACCAAATATTCTCAATTTTTATTCAAACAATTAATACAGTATAACAGTAGTAGTGTAACTTAATAGAGATAAAAGACTCGTAATCATCTCGACCATTAAAATGATGGTCGAGATGGTCTTATGATAAAAACATAATAAAAAAAACAACAGATTTTTATATTCGCAAGTTAAGGATCCAACGCATTACTCAAATAATCAGGTGTAACCTATAGCAGTTCTTGCTCGTATAGTAGTCTTATTGTTTCCTAATATAACTCTCTTATGAATTATATAACTGTATGTTTTACTCAGTATCTGTGCTTTGGTGATCCTGTCAAAGCTAACACATTCAGATTTTATAAATAACTGATGTTTTACGTAAGTATCTATTTAATTTTGTAATATTATTTTTTCTTATTTGTGCTATGTTCCAAAATTTCTAAAGAAATAGCAATATGTCGCAAAAAAGCAGCTTTCGTTTTTTCTGGAAAACTTTCCCTTCACCCACGATTTCTTTACCTATATTGTTGACTTATTTGCAAAAGTAGCTTAGCCCGGGCTTATAAGGAATGGAATGTAGGCCCTTATTTCGTTAAACCTTACTAAAATAAATAAACGGTCTGTCTTCACCGATAAATGTCATTAGCTTTATAGGTGAAATTAAATGAAAAATAACTCTGCTGGCAGAAATTTCACTATTTTTAAGACATTAAAGGAAATTCAAAGTCAAAAGATTTTCTACATGAGGTAATCTTAAAAAAACTATTAGCTCTTAAAAATTGTTTATCCATAAACCAACTACTTAACTACTGATATTATTTTTAGTAAGCCTTTATAATTTGCTATAATTTTGGTTTATGAATTATTGACGTACGAACGATAGTAGGGGTGGGGGAAGCTATTGAAAGTGGAATCATTAAAATCGGTCTAAATTCTAAACCACTTATTCGATTTGAGCAATTCAAAATTTATTTGCAAGATAAATGTAGCTGCTTTAAAAGTCTGATCTCATCACTACTCTATAGTTCCTAATAAAACCGCCAGAGGGCGCAATTTGTAATAATTCCAGTTTTTTTCATTTTGCTCAAAAAATTAAAATTGAATGGATAATTTTTGTGAGTATCATTTATTTTTGTTTAAATGTTTCTTTTAGTTTTAAGTGCAATAATAATTTGGTTTGGTATATTTGACTTAATCTTTTACAACGCGACAACACTATTAAATCAACAGCGCCACAGTTCTGACGAAAAGGTTCATGTGCGCGATTAGACGGGCGCGGCCGAAAGAAAAGAGAAAAGAGGAAGTTGAATTACATTCGGGCTTCGTTCGCGTTAGAGGCTACATTGATTTTTGGAGGCAGTGTTTTTAACTCTTTCCATCTAATCTCTTATTGTTTGTGTGTACGTTGTTTAACGGTAAGTTGAGCTTATTATACGTTGTATTGGCTTTTCATTGTTTTGGCTTACATCATCTGCTTTTTGGCTAGAATTTTTTCATTTTGTGCATGCTTGTCTTAAATTCTTGCTTTCAGTTAAAGTAATATGAGCGATACAGGGGGGAGGCCCCCCTGTATCGCTCATCGGCCCCCCCTGCCTAAGGTAAAAAGTTCAGAGGAATGTGTTCTAGGTAATGCTGGTATTCTTCAAGATTCTACAAATACCAAACTTGAAAAAGAACCAATTCTTTATTTTCAAAGTGAAAATGGTCCATTTTTAGTTTATCTGGAATCCACTGAAAAAGTGGGCTTCAGTATAGGCAAGTTTAATAACATAAAAATTGCTAGAGATATTTTTAACCTGAACCTTAATGATGTAAAAAAAATTAAAAACAAAGGCCTAAATAGAATTTCCGTAGAATTCATTAATTATCAAGCAGCAAATAACTTTGTAAAAAATAAAACTTTACTCAATAAAGGGTATAAAATTTTCATTCCTTTTAATTTTGTGACATGCAAAGGGTTAGTCAGGCAGATAGATTTAGAAATAGGGGAAGGAGAACTCTTAGAGTGCTGCAAAACAAATAGTGCAGTTGAAATTCTTTAGAAAGTCAGGAGATTGAATCGTAGAATTGTTAAAGATAAAGAAACTGTATATGAACCTACTGGGTCAGTCCTCTTTACTTTTAAGGGTGTTTGTCTTCCTAAATCTATAAATTTATATAGGCTCGAAAGACCAGTATCCATATATATATCTCCAGTAACACAGTGTTTTAGATGTTTGCGCTATGGACATACTCGTACAAATTGCAAAGGCAAAGAGAGGTGTTTTACATGTGCAGAGGAAAAAATTAACAATGAAGAGGAGCACTCCTGTTGTGAAATTAAATGCTTCTATTGCAAAAACCCACACAAGTCAACAGACAAAAGCTGTCCAGAGTACACCAGACAGAAAAATATTAAGGAACTAATGGCTTTCGAAAATATTACCTTTTATGATGCTAGCGAAATCATTAAAAAAAACTACATCTCAAGAGATGAATTTGTATATCGTCCTACAGAATTCCCAAGCTTACAAAATATAACCAGACAAGACCCTTCAGAAAATACAATCCAACCATCACAGAGACCCACACAACATGCAAAAACAGCACCTATAAAAAGATCTTTTCAACAAGTTGTCACTGAAAACAATAGGAAAAAACGCATAATCCATAAGGGTTATGACAAAAAAGCACATAATGAACATTTAATGTTTCCCAATTCAAGACCTCAAAAAGAAACTAGAGCACCCATTTTTCCACAAATTTCAGAAAATAATTTAAATACATCATTGCCTAGTACTAGTGCAGTTCACACTTATAATTTACAAGAACCTCCTTACCCTGATGATGTCAGGCATATTATTAATGCAATCTTAAACACCTCAGAAAATAATAAAAGATTAATTCTTTGTACAACTACAAGTATATTGTACAACCAAAACCTTGACATGGATATCGATCCCAGTTTTCAATCTGATTCAACCTAAAAGTCTACCTTGCTTCACACCCTTATGTTAAATAGAAATAAACTAAAAATTATCTGTTGGAATCTGAGAAGTATAAATTCCAATAGGGACAATTTAAATAGCCTTGTGCATAAAGAAAGTCCCGATATTGTTTTAATAAATGAATCATGGCTAAAAACTAACGACACCTTCAATCTAAATACATATGTTAGAATCAGGCAGGACAGACATGACGGTTATGGGGGAGTGGTCACCTGTATTAAAAAAAATCTTATTTTTAAGGAAATCGAAACTTTTTCATCAGACAACACACAATATATAATAGTAGAGATAGGTAATTTACAAGTGGTCAACTTCTATTGTAATTCACATAACAATATATCTATTGAAGTTTTAAGTAAATTGATTTCTTATAATGCTAAAAATATAATAATCATGGGGGATTTTAACTCCCATCATCCCTTATGGGATAAAGCCACACCTAATAAAGGTGGTAGAATTATCAGTGATTTTATTCAAGATAATGGACTTGTGATTTTGAATGATGGCTCACCAACTTTGTTCCAACTAGCCCTTGCAACACCAAGTGCCGTAGATTTAACTTTGGTAAGTGGAAAATTAGCTACACAAGCGACATGGAATGTTATTAAAGACTGTGGTAACAGTGATCATTTTCCCATATGCGTTATTCTTAACGATAACGGTGATGTTAACTTACATAATAATATTGCTAGTCCTTATAATATCAGAAACTTCAAAAGGGCAAATTGGGAAGCCTATCATGATAAACTCTTAATACAGCTCTCAAATCTTAATTATAATCTGGATTATGACCAATTGATGTCTATAATTTTTGAGGTTTCTGAACAAGTAATTCCAATAAAATTGGTTGGAACACCTATGAAGAGGGGTAATCCATGGTGGGATGATGAATGTACATCTTGGGTTAGGGAAAGAAAAAATGCCATAACAAATTTTAATAATGCCCCATCTACAGAATATAATGTCTTTTTAGCCATAATATAATACTATATTATGGCTAAAAAGACAATTGCAATAACTAGGAAAAAACTAAAACATAAAAAAAAAGAAAAATTCAAACTTTTTTGTGGCACTTTAAATAGGAATTCGAGTATCACATATGTTTGGAACAAAATTAAAAAATTTAATAACAACTATAAAATAAGTAGATTTAATCACGTAATTTCAGATAATTTTAAGCAATCCATTTTAGACAATATGTCAGTTATAAATATAGACCCCAGTTTCAATCTGGTTCCGGCCAATGGAGATGACAATTTCTTGCTTTTTTCCTTAAATGAGTTAAACCTGGCCTTAAATAAAAAGAAATCATCTGCACCAGGTATGGATGATGTATCCTATCAAATGTTTAAATTTCTGCCCTTTAAAGCTAAACAAATTCTCTTAAATATCTACAATAAAATCCTAATGGGAGGGGAAATACCGATATCCTGGAAAAAATTCAATGTTGTTAGTATTTTGAAACCAAATAAAAACCCAATGGACCCTGACAATTATAGACCAATTGTATTGTCATCATGTGGTGCTAAAGTTTTAGAAATTATGCTCAAGAATCGTCTGGATTGGCAACTGGAACATGATCTGAAATTTTCAAATAGACAGACAGGTTTCCGTAAGGGAAAGGGCATATATGACAATATTGCATTTATCACATCTTATATTAATGATGCATTTCTTTCCTCTGAATCAGTTATAGCAGTCTTTTTAGACATAAAAGCAGCATATGATAATGTAAACATCTATAAAATGTATAATACTCTACAAAACATGGAAGTGCCCAGTCATATGTGTAATGTAATCTACAAACTTTTTACACACCGACTTCTGTATTGTAGGAGCAATAATGGGTCATTCTTGGGTCCAGTGCTGACAACTATGGGTCTTCCACAAGGCTCCCCTTTGAGTACCATCCTATTTAATATTTATATAAAAAACATTTTTGACTTAAACCTGGGGGATGCATTTGTAATAGGATATGCCGATGACTTGACAATAATAATTAAGGGCAAAAACGTAGCTACAATGATTAATAAAATTAACATTGCCCTGGAACGCATAGATTTATATTTCCGGGAAAACAACCTATCCTTATCGATTAATAACTGTGAAGCAATGTGGTTCACTAGAGGGAGAAAAAGTGTCACCCCACCTCCCATACAAATTAATAATTCAGTTATCCCCTTTAAACAAAACGTCAAATATTTGGGAATAGTATTGCAAGAGAATCTAAAGTGGCCACCTCACATCTTAAAAATTAAAAATAAAGCAAAAAAGTCACTGAACGTCCTAAGAGCATTGTGTAGAGTATGGTGGGGTGCAGACCCAAACACCCTCTTGACTGCCTTTTTTGCTTTGGTACAATCTCATCTAGATTTCGGTTCGATAATTTTTAAACCATGTGCAGGAACGGCTCTGAATGGATTGGACGTGGTGTTTTACGAGGGCTTATGCATATGTATGGGATGTATGCGCTCTACGCCCAGAGTGGCATTGTTAGCGGAAGCATCTATGATAGACCTAGAATACAGGAGAAAACTACTGGCTTTCAAACTAATTTCGAAATTTTTATTAATTAAAAATCACCCTATTATTCAAATCATAAATACTATTAGATCTAAAATAATACATAGACCTGAGTTTTGGAATAACAATAAAACTCCATATCTAGTGACTGCATTTCAAAGCTACAGACCATACATAACCTTACTCTATAGAGGAGAAAAATTTCCATGTTACGAAATCCCCTTAAACATTCTAAGTGGGTCTCTAAAAATTATAAAATGTAACTTTAAAAAGGGAGATATCATGACAGGAAATAAATTTATAGACGAAACCAACAACTTAAAAATCCGCTATACATTTATTTATTCTGATGCTTCAAAAAAGGGCAACAGGGTGGGATTTGGCATATCTATCCCATCCTTGAACTATAGATTCTCGTCACGTTTGCCGGATAACCTTAATATTTATAAGGCCGAAATAATTGATATTCATGATGCTGTAGAAACCGCTATCAAGCAACAAATCAAGAGAGCAATAATATTTTCAGACTCAAAAGGTGCAATTACAAAGCTCAGTGGCTCTTTTTTTACAGTAAATTCTGAATATTGGGTTCTTAAAACTAAAAGATTAATTGCCATGACTAACAACAATGGCTATGATATTAGACTGTCTTGGATCCCAGGTCATTCAGATATACCAGGCAATGATGAGGCAGATATTCTGGCCAAAGTGGGAACTGATTTAAACATCCCTAGCAAAATGCTCTATGATATTCAGGATATATTCAACATTTTAAAGCAGGAAATAATAAATACATTTAGGGACAAGTGGAAAATTTTAGTGTTAAACCATCATCGCAGATATGCTAGGGTACAACCCACATTTACCAACAAAAAATGGTTTGCTAACTTGAACTATAAAGACAGAAGACATATCACAACAATTATTAGAATGCGTACAGGACATTGCTTGACTAACTCCCACCTTTATCGAATTAACATAAAAGATAACCCTTTGTGTGATTGTGGTTTATGGGACGACTTGGACCATATTTTCTTTGAGTGCCCAATTAATCGCGTTATTAATTTTGACCTATATAAGATCTTTGTATTAAAGAAAGGAGTATCACCATTATCTATGACTGACATTTTATCTGCTCCGGACGATGAAACAATAGAGATAATCATGCGATTCATAAACATTAACCAGATTAAAATCTAAAGCTCAACTTTCTAATAACCTTGAATTGTCCTATAATCCTGCCTTAATTGCTTGTTTTAGTGCATTGGTGTGGTCATATATTCCCTCTGTTGTATCACTAATATTCCTCCTGTTTTACAGCCTTAGATAGAAACAGAATACGCCTAGAGGCCCGAGCATAAGTTGTATTTCCTTATCAAAGAGTTACAGTGCAGCAAAGTATCCTGAGACTCCTACATGGTCCAGAGCCAGATAAAGTAGGATCTCACACAAATCGGGCTGGCAATTGCCTTGCAGCAGAGCCATCAAGTCAACAATACAAGACAAGACAAGGAAGTTGAATTAGTCTCGAATCTGGGGCCGGTCGATAAATAATCGTTTAAGGAACGAGTATGACGACACGACGTAAAAAAACGACGAAAAGCCGGAAAAGACGTGAAAACGCGAATCCAGACGTGAAAACGCGAATCCAGACGGGGTTTTGTTTTTCTTAAAGAGTATTTTAAGTGAATCCAGACGGGGTTGCTCTTAAAATTAGTTTGTTCGCGCCATTTTGCACCTAAATTAAGTTGTAAACAGAACTGTCCAGTTCAAGGTTTTGTACAATATTTACCGCCGAGTTTATTTGTGAATTAAATCAGTGCTTACATATTAATCGGGTCGTTTTATTTCATCTGTATTGCTAAGAATGGACCTAGACACGAATAAAAACCTACATTTTTGACATCATATTTAAAAAGTAGATAAAATTTGCAGAAATCCTGTAAAAACTGCACGATGATATCTTTGCTTGTTTTAAAGTTATAGCGAATTAGTCTTTTACGCACCGAGTCCAAACTTATGTAGCGCCATGTAGCGCTCGGCCTTAGAATGTCTAGTTAACGTATAGTAGGCGGCAAAAACAAAAGAAACTTTTAAAAAGGATTGTATGGAAACGTCAAATATTTATTAGACGGCCAGTTTAAATCTGTTTGCAATTTTCTTTGCTCGATTTTTTGCAAAATGCCTTTGACAAATAATGAAGCTGTGTATTTGATTGCGGTTTCCTTTGAGTGCTTTCAAAATGCAGCAATAGCTGAAAAACAGTATGCCCTTCGGTATCCAGATCGCCGCCATTATGGCAGAAGAATTTTTCCACGGTTGGTACAGCGACTACGCGATACTGGGAGTTTTAGTCGGCCCAAATTTAGAAGGCCTCGCTCTACTGGAAGAACTGAAGAAAAATCATTAATGTGTTGGCCTACGTAGAGTTTAATAGGCATATTGGAACTCATGCGTTATCTTTAGATTTGGAAATAGCTCGAACTACTGTTCAAAGTATACCTAAAGACCACAGGTAATACATCTTTTTATTATAATTTCCTTCTCGAATATAGGCATTTCTTTTTATTTTAAGGCTAGACCCTTTCCATATAATTCTACACCAAGCTCTAAACGAACATGATTTTGAGCGCCGAATTGATTTTTGCCAATGGATACTAGCAATGATTCACGAAAACAGGGATTTTTTGTCACAGATTCTGTGGACCGATGAAGCCACTATTTGTAGCGATGGGAAAGTCAACAGGCATAATATGCATTATTGGTCGGTTGAAAATCCTCGTTGGATGCGAGAAGTCCAGCACCAAGGCCGCTGGAGTGTAAACGTGTGGTGTGGCATTATCGAAATGAAAATAATTGGTCCTTATTTTTTTGATGGCACATTAACCGGTAATGTCTTTTTGCATTTTTTAACAAATTCCTTGCCTATTTTAATGGAAGATTTGACATTGGAAGTAAGACGAACCATGAATTTCCAATTGGACGGATGCCCAGCATATTTTCCCGTTTGGTGCGGTATCATATAAATAATTACTTTTAAGGGCGCTGGATCGGAAGGGGGAGTCTATATCCTTGGCCGGCCAGGTCACCCGATTTAACATGCCTAGACTTTTACTTGTGGGGTCGTTTAAAAGATATTGTGTACAAAACTCCACCTACAACAAAACAGGATATAGAAAACAGAATCCGTGATGCAATAAATGAAATATCAGCTGCTGAAACAGCAGTTTTATCCACCCAAAGAAGATTGGAAGCTTGTTTGGAAAGTGATGGAAAGCAGTTTGAACACCTATCGAGGTATTAATTATTAAATATGTTTGGGTTTAAAATCGGTCCTTTTCAGGACCATAATTTAAATATAAAAAGAAATTCGTTAATAAAATTATTCGCCTTAAGAAAGTCACATATACTTCCAGTTATTCTGTGACATAGGTATTATTACTTCATAATTAATAATATCTATGTATAATTATATTTTATTAATTATGACAACATCATGGTATCCTAGTTGTGGTAATACTAATTAGAGATTTTTAGGCGGGACACTAGATGGCGGTACGTAACTTTAGGCTCGGTGCGTAAAAAACTTTAATTCGCTATAACTTTAAAACGAGCAAAGATATCACCAAGATAGATATCACCAAGATATCACGTTTTAATATGTCAAAAATATACCATTCAATTTGATTTTTTGGAGCAAAATGAAAAAAACTGGAATTATTACAAATTGCGCCCTCTGGCGGTTTTATTAGGAACTATAGGGTAGTGATGAGATCATACTTTTAAAGCAGCTACATTTATCTTGCAAATAAATTTTGAATTGCTCAAATCGAATAAGTGGTTTAGAATTTACACCGATTTTAATGATTCCACTTTCAATAGCTTTCCCCATCCCTACTATCGTTCGTACGTCAATAATTCATGAACCAAAATTATAGCAAATTATCTAGGCTTACTAAAAATAATATCAAAAGTATAAGTTAATATTTAAGTTTTCGGAGAAAAAGACGTTTCTTTTATTTAATTTTTAGTTGCGCCCTCTTGCGGTGAAATACGGAACTTAAAAATAATTTCCAGAATTTTTTCATGGTCACTTTTATAATAATAAAAAAAATTCCATTGTTGCCAGATATACAGGTCCTGAGATACAGCCGCTTACCTCTCTTATTTGGCCACACGGTACGTACAAAGCCTACATATGATTTATACATCTAAAATACTACAAATGTATAAAAACCGCATATGCCTTTTACATAAAAATATTTCTAAAACCTTGTATTCCGCATTTTGTCACGTATATAGGGGTTCGTAAAAATGAAAGACGGGAGTTATTAATGGTTTAGAAATTAAGGGACCATTAAAAGGGTAACGATCGTGACATACAAAAAGAGGCTTTCAGGGTAATATGTAACATACAACAAAAGCCCTTTCACTAATTTTATATACATAACGTTCCGGATGTCATATTCGCATTAGGGAAAGTTTTGCATAACTATATAACATCTGTGTGACATTCTAACAATTCCTTAAGTACAGAAGAACTTAGCCATTAATTTGATTATCAATCATTCAAAAATGCCAACATTATTGATGATTGGTAAATACCTCAACTCAATGTTGATTGTTACCACATACACAATTCTATATAAACATAGATTTTTGGACAATTTGTAAATGGCATAAATCCACCATGTCTATTAGAAAGTCTAATAAAATCATTTCGGAATATAGTTTCAGAACGTAACTTCTTACATGTTCTAGGTTAATTACAGCAAAAAATCTTGGTAAGCTAAAAGTCATTAGAAATTATTGACGTGACTTGTCAGCTCAAACGTGCCGATTAATGATTTTTTCTGTTCGGTTTTAATATTCAAATAAAATACCAAGAGCGTAAACACACTTTGCTTAAAATTGTAAGATGATTTGACCAATATTCTTACAATACTAAGTATTACTACTTTCTACAGCTAGATAATACATTTGGCTGCTAACTCGGTGTGTGCTTCCTGGTGTCTTTATGAAACCAGCCGTTTAACACCTATAATCAGTGGAAGTATTTTATGTTCTCCAGCAGCCACATTTCTTTAATTCCTCTTGACAGACTTCCAGTCCTTTTTTTCAACAGCAATTAAAACTAAAGATTTTTGTATATAGTAAAAATTTTACATCTTAAGAAAGACCGAAGAAGAACAAGAAAATCCCTATCTTTCTGCTACAGATGACTTTAAAGAAACTGAAGACTATATGATACAAGAATACAATATATTAGCTAAAGTTTACAAGACGATATATTACCTAGATTACTCAAAAATGTAAATATCAACCAACTTTTAGACAAATCCCATAAAAACCTATTTTTCCTTTTTCTCCTTTTACCTTAAAAGAAATTTAAAAAGTTGCCTCATAAAATATTAGAAGATATACTAAAAAAAGAACATTTTAATTTCAAGTCTTCTAGTATTAACATCGTTTACAGTAAATCAGTTAAGAATAGAAAATATCCTATATTTCTACCACCCTATATGTACTTCCACTATTTTATATTATATAGAAATATATATGAATTTGATGACTCTAAAACTTAATGCCCACAAGAAATTAATTCTAACCTCAGACAAAGATGAAAAAGCAGAAATCCTAGATAGTGGAAATCCTCCATCGTGGAAAAATGAATCTCCACCAGGGAATCAATGAAACTGTTAGAAGAATCAAATAAAAATACACTTGGTCTCATTGGAAAAATTATAGGATATTAAATCAGCATTCTCTAGTGTTAATCAACATCAATCAAATCTATTGAAAGATTTCACGTAGGCTTTTTCCTAACGATTCGCGCTAACTATGCTGTTAACTTCAAAAGGCCTTTGTACCCTATCTCTTTTGTGCCCCATGCAATGCGATAAGCGACTCGCAACAAAACTTATAGATTTACCTTATACGAACTGATTCTCGGTTAAACTAGTTGAGCCTCTAAATTCTTATAATCAAAAGGAACTAATATTCAAATAAGTTTTAGATCTTAATAATCGAAGAGACTTTTACTGTAAACAAACATGCCAAAGAACTGAAACAAAAAAGAAAATTAACTACTTCCGTTATTAATCTTAAGTTCAACATTACAAAAATTAAAAACAGACGAAGAGAAGATAACAAAAGCGCCAAAACTTTTAAAGATTCTTCGGCTTATTATCCTACAAAAGAACTTAAATTGAACTCAATTATCAAAGGCTGGGAGTTTATTAAATATGTGAATTTTACCACATTTCAAAAATGATGATTCGAAATTTGGGATACTGTAAAAATCTACGACGATGTTAGAAAATCAGTCTGGACATACTTATTTATCCAATAGATAGAAACGCAATCTGTGAAGGGCAATTCCAGAATAGAATGCCGAAGTAGTACCAACTAAGGACCGTAATACGGATGTTTAACCCTTAGAACTAAGCGCAAGAGAAACCAATTCAAACCGTAAGTATCTCTTCAGCAGATGTCTTCCAACTAACTTCGAGAATACACAACAATTTAGACTCAGCGGCATCCTTCCCAGAAGAAAACCTGTTCACCGCACTGAGTCTTTCCGAGAAACCAGTGTTGACTTGCAAAGTTGCTGCAAGGTATTAGCATTTAACTAAATAAAGGAACTGTTCAAGTGTTCTTGAACATTGTGAGGTATAACATGTCTAATTTGATGGCCTTTGTTAGTTATGCGGTTTTGGAAGTCTTGTAAAAATTTACTCTGGGTGGCATACATTAATTTTTTTAACTCCCCAAAACTTCCTAAATGTAATCTAATTGCAAATATGCGGACTCCGTTTCATTATATCTCATTATCTTTCAATAGGCTAGAACAAGTTGAGTGTTGTCACTAGTGTCATGACGACAGAAAGTATAGTAAGATTTTTCAGAGTTCTATATACTTATTTATGCAAAATATGAATATTTTTTTGGCTAACTATTTGGGTATAGGCTGCATTGAAGCATCAGCAAGAAGCTTGCTGGTATTTGATTTAATATTTGTAAGATTATTTTTGTACATTGATAATAGTATGGATTTAAGGTGCCTTAAGACCAATATTAGCAAAACTCTTTCCCGATAACTCCCTAGAATTTGTCGCAAACTGTATGCTGTTTTTGAAATATGATTGGATTAAGTTTCCATAGAGTCAAAGGTCTTACTAAATAAACAAAATATAAAAATACTGAATCGCATTGTCTTATAAAGCAATCTAGGATATATTGCTCTAGGTCACGATTGCCGAGCACAATGGTTATATGTTTTCAGAAACGAAACTCTGACGAAAAAATTCTTAATATTTAAAAAAAACTATGTAAAACGAGTAATACCGTTAGGTATGGAAACATTTATAAATGACTGCAAACGCTTATTTTCTTAAGTTAAGATGTAATTTTTATATGAATTTAAAGGTAGGCAAATTATATGTTCTAATTTTAATGAAAAAAATTTTGTTTTTTCTTGAAAAAGAAAATGATTAAGTGATGATAAGTAATATGTACATACATTCTATTTTTACTTATGTAAAAATTAAAAAAAGAGTTAAGCGTTCGTTGCCACATTAAAATTTAAGGGGGAAGCGCCCTATTTTAAAAATTTGCATACGGGTCGTGGACCTCTTTACGACATTCCTGTCAATACCTCAATATTTAGTTCTCAAGCACTCTTTTATTGTGCCTCTATGTAAATGACCCTTATTCCTCAAAACTGCAAACTCATACATATATACATTTTGTCAATAATACTAATATCACATTACAATATACCATTCGTACGAAGACGGAACAGGTACTAGGCATATCTGTATGATTCCAATGTATGTCTAGTTATAACTCACATTCAAAAAAAGGAATGGTGACCTATTTCAGATAATTTTACACTTTCTGTAACGGTTTTTTTATAATATAGTGCGTTATAATATAGTGTTGCGTCTTTTTACGTTTTTACCAATTCCGTTTTCAATTAGAATATCCAAAATCAAACTACAATGTTCTGTTGCAAATAGGTAGAAGTAATGTAACCGTAATAAGTGTGCAAAAGCATTACACGGTGACTCTCCAATAATGTATGCATTTTTCATAGTTTGCAATATGAAATTAATACTTTTTAATGAGATAGTGCGACAAATGCACGCCTTTGTACTTTGTACTTTGGCAGGGTACTATAATATAAATTAAACCATGTATTATATCTTCATTAAAAATTAAAAGGTTTTTAATTTTTAATGAAGATATAATACATATAATATATTTTAGATATAATACATTTTAGATATTACATAAATAATAAATATTATATTTTTAATAATAAAGAACTCTAGTTGTCCTGATCTGGTTTAAATTAACATTAATAAAATAACATTATTATTTTTTTTTAATATTATAAATATTAAATGTTAATAAGACATAAATAAATTTTAATTTTCTTATCTCATGAAGAGCTGTCTTCGCCCCGTAAAATATTAAATATATATTACCTTTATTAAATAATCATTATTCATAATTTAGCAAAAAAAATAGGGTATGCTATACGGTGAAATCTAGTAGGCTACTCTACTCAATCACACAACAAACCAATAATTACATAAGAAATATCCTACGTATTGAAATCACTATTGACTATAAAAATTGAAGCAATACTCACATAAAAATTATAAACATAAACATTACTTACGAATATTATAGACATATAAAGACATATAGAATAATATGTCAATAGTATAATACACAGAGAATATTATAAACATATAGGGCATTGAAACAATGTAGGTATACACTTGAAAAAAAAAATTGGGGTCCGGTAAAGTTAAAGGGTCGTCTAAAAACCGATTTTTTTTGGAAATTTTTGCATACAATGTTGAGTTTGAACATTCTATTAATAAAAAAGTGAGGATGAAGTAAAAAAATGAAAAATTTTATTAATTATATAGGATTTTCTACTTACATATAATTCACAGTTACACCCGGCTTAACTACACTCTATTTGCGAGTATCCATCACGTTGACCATTATATATGCTATTAATTTAAATTTGAATCCTTAAATAATTAAGTTCTATAACTAACAAGGATTTACATCACTTCTTTAGGTCATAAATACAAATTTTTACAGATTAATCAGAAATATCAAATATGTAAATACGGATTAATTCATAAATAAAGAAAAGTCAAATGTCACTTACGTCAACAAATATAATTTTATTTTTTATCGGGAGTGGCTACTGTACTAGTACGATTATCGTAATTTTCTGCCGTGTCTCATTATAGGTAAGTGTTTATATAATCATAATATATACACACGGGGCTACCGCCTCGATGCGCACATGAGACTGTGTGATTGGCGCACATGTGGAATTGGGATTGCAAAAAGGGATTGGAGCCCTGGGCTGGCACTAAATAGTGAGTTAGGTAGTCGTTTGAGCCCTATTAAGGGAATGGGAATTATAGAACTTTGTATACACGCACGTGTGGATGTGCTTATCTATGCGTGTATACATACAAGTATATGCTCCATGTACATGTTAAGTTCCATTCTTATATCTTTAAAATGAGGGAGGTAACCCTGTTAATCGTTAGATTATCGTTTTGGATATAAATTCTCATGGTTGCGCTTAGTTATTTATATTAATGTTTTATTAATAAAGATATTTATTGTTTTCACTTTTTAATTTACATTAAACCTCATCGTTATTATTTACCTATTAATAATTAAATATCTTAAATTATGTTTTTTTTTAAATGTATACTTATAATATATTAAATTACATAAAATATCAAATAATTATTTAAATAAATAATACCTATTTTTTAACATCTGATAAATATGTTTTGTGCATGAAATGTAAAGTCTAACTATATTATTATCTAAAATTGAGTCCACAGCCAACTTATCCAACTAAAAACTGATCCAGATAAGATCACTACTAGAGACATAGTGAAGACTCTCCCATTTTTATCAATAAGGTTGTTTTATTTTTCGTGTGTGTAAATTACATAATATGTATAGGAATACAAAGCGATAAAAAATCATATAAATTTACAATTTTAGCCCCCAAAAAGTTCCAAAATTGCCCCAATATATAAATTTTTTAATTATAGCAAAACACAGACATTCAACTGTGAAGCAACTATTTCTTATAAAATCCCTATCCATGTTTGCTCTTTCCATCATATCCAAACAGAACTCCTGCCGCCGTAATTCATCCCCATCTGTTAGCTTCTGATGTCTTCCATATTTGTACGAGAAATAATTCTGTTTTTTTAAAGCCCGAAACGCAATTGTATGATCAATGCATATTATCTCTCTAAGATTTCTGTTCTTATTTTTCGTTAATTTTCTTTTACGTGTAAAAAAACCAGTAAGTCTCTATCAGTTTCTTCGTTTTTTGGCCTTGATGATTGTTTTGTTAATTGTTTGACTCACATTTGCAAGTATTTACTACAATGCCCTTTTGCTCAAATTTTGTAACAGTTCTATTAACTGTTGATTTTCCTGGTATCAAAATATTTTGAAAAAAAGCTGCAAACAAGTCTGAAATTTCTCGGTAATTATAGCCTTTAAAACCAACTAAGCATTAGTACTTTTTCTTCAATAGTACTCATAGCTGAGTTTCTAATGTTAATGCAGTGAACTTATTATGACAAATTATTTTATGTTCATCACCATTTCAGCTCGTGAATACAAGCCAATATTTGACCCTATTCAAAATTAAATACTAGAACAGAGATATATTTAGACTGGATTTGGCTATCTATTTATACTATATATTTTATTTTTGACAATAAATAACTTGAATTATATATGGTAATTGAATTCATATTTGCGAAATGGATCTATTGGAATATATAAAATATTTTCGTTTATTGTTTCTTTAAACAATTTAAAAAAAATTTGGTCGAACCTAAATTTGAAAATTACGCCTAAAGAACGTACCCATTGTTAGCCAAGGGTGTAGAATATCCTATACGATGTGTCTACTTTAAAAACCGCCAAACTTTAAGAGGTGAATTAACAAGTCATTTGCAACAAAAAAGTCGTATAATATTTTTCTAAAAGTTGTTAGTTCTTCTGGTATTTAACAATTTTTGATTTTATCAAATTTCTTTGTATTTTTTCATATAAACAAGAATATCTCTGTTATTCTTACCACCACATAAAATTTAGATATACATTCTGAAAGAGAATGAAATTTGCTATAAGATGGGTATATTTAAGTTTTTGAGTAATTTTTTATACCGGGTGTAATCAGAGGTTAAATGCAACATCTGGGAAATGTGCAAAATTAGTGGTATCTGCTTCGTTGTCGTTTTTCTAAACTTTGGTAAGAAAGAAAGAAAGAAAATGTGCTATATTACGTAAGAATAATCTTGTGTACAAGCATCCTACAAGCTAAAAAAACAAAACAAAAATACAATTTCAAAAATTAACAAAACAATGAACAAAATTAAACACAAAAAGACAATACTTTTTGAACATACTTGAATTAAAGATAACTAAATAAAACAATCAATTACTAAATAAAGGTAAACTTGTTGACAAAACTAGAGAAGAAAAAAGGAAAAAAAAACTTATCAACATGTCCAAGGTTAAAACCTATCATTAAAAAAGTCATCCAGGTTATAATATGCCTTAGCCAATAAAAGCGACTTTAATTCTCTTTTAAATTTCTTAACATCCGATATATGTCTAATACATAGAGGAACATGATTGTAAATTTTTTTACTTATGTAAATTAATGAGTTTTTGGTAAGGGAAGACGTAGGAATAGGTAGGGGAACATCATTTACACGACGAGTCAAATGGCCAGTGTCAGAGGGTAGTTTGGGAATTTTGTGAATAAGAACAGCTATTTCTAAGATAAAGAGTGAAAAAAGAGTTAGGATTTTTTCAGAAATGAAGAGGGGTTTGCAAGAATTTCTTAACTTAGCAGAACACAGGTATCTAACTGCTTTTTTTTAAATAACAAAGATAATGTTAAGTAGCCCCTTATTGGTTAAACCCCAAAAAGGCAAGCCATACTGAATATGAGATTCAATAAGTGAAAAGTACACTGAACGTGCAACCACCCCTCCCAGCTCTTGTTTTGCCATTCTTACTGCAAAACATCCAGAAGATAATTTCCCAGCTAAATGTAAAATATGATCTTCAAACAACAATCAAAACGTCAATCAATGGTAATTCCTAGGAACTTGCAGCACTCTTTAATCTGCAAGAGGGAATTTTCGTTAAACATCAGACCCTGAACATCGCACTTAAAACCCATAATAGACGTCTTTCTTACATTAAACACAAGTCTGTTGGAAGCACACCACCCTGATAAAATCTGAAGGTCTTCAAGGATACAAGTCTTAATATAATCAGAATTTTTATGGCTCCATAGTATGGTGGTATCATCAGCAAACTGAACCACCTTGCCCTGCAGTTTCAATGAACTCAAGTCATCCACATACAGTAAAAATAACAGTGGTCCCAACACTGAACCCTAATAGGGACATGTTTTTTTTTATCAAAAACTACTGCATTTAATATGCTTTCCAATGATATACTTACTTTTGTGATAGCTATTTGTTTTCACAGCAATATCATGGGCAAGAAATTTTAAAATTTTCAATTTTTGTGGTTGACCAAAATTAAAAAATCAAAATTTCATTAAACAAACCTAAAATTATAACAATTATTCAAAATGTCTTCTCTCTTCTTTAATACATTTGATGCATCTTCTTCTAACACTATCAATAACCCGTTCAAGTTCAATGCGTTTTTGTCGCTTTTCGTCTCGAGTATTAATATTAATACTATAAACATTAGATTTTAATGTGCCCCAGACATAAAAGTCAAGGGGCGTAAGGTCAGGCCTTCTGGGCGGCCATTTTACCGGACTGTATCTTCCGATCCATTTCTCCCCAAAGCATTGATTCAAGGAATTTTGCAGAATTCTGCCATTATGGGCTGAGTATCCGTCCATTTGAAACCAAAGTTCCTGTCTAGCGGCTAAGAAGATTTCTTCCAGAAAGTCAACAAGGTCATTATTTAATAAATTTGAAAACCCATTGGAATTGAGCCGATCAGGAAGTATAAAAGGCGACCTCTCATTAATCCTATCCATACGTCGACCCTTATCTCTGAAAATGTAAAACAACAGTCGCATAAGGATTTTCTGTATGCCATATATGGTTATTTCTTAAATTCATTATTCCGGCTCTTGTAAATATTGCTTCCTTCATCTGTCTAAAATATTTGATATGTTTCCCACTCTTGCAACTTATTCAAGTACCACCTACAGAATTGAAGCATCACCTCACCATCCACTGGCAATAAATCCTGAACTTTTTTTAAATAAAACGGATGCAAATTATTTTTTTAAGAACTCTATGTACAGTGGAATGGTGAATCCTTAATACAGCACCAATGCGGCGAGTACTTCTAGATCTATCTTCTGTAACAGCTCTCATAATCGCAGGTTCTTGTCTCCAGCGTTGACCATTTTGACGACCTTCTCTAATCCGCAATCCTCGAAAGGAACCAGTTTCCCCACAGCGTCTGAACACTTCTGCAAATGTACTTCTATGGGGTTGCCGTCTATTAGGAAAATGAAGCGCATACTCCTCCCGCTGCTTCCCGCTGCCTCCCGCGAGTTTCCATTTGCGACACCGTAAATAAATAAGATGTCCCGATATTCAATGTTTGGGAAACTAGGCATTATTTTTTTAAGCACGTTTAAATCAAATTACTTATTTAACTAGTTTAAGTTGAAATGGAAACTTAATGACAGTTCTTGTCAAATTGTAAATATCTATGCTTTTGTTTTAAAATCAAGGTTTGGGAATTTCCTTCTTTTGCAGATTCATTGCCATTTACAAAAGAAGGAAAACCTGCCTTTTTTCTTAAAGAATGAATATCGCGATATGATATTTATTTACGGCTTCTCTAATGAAAATTTTTGGAGTTGTTGTGTTAGGGAAGATAGATATACAAGTACTCACCGCATTGGTGCTCAAAAGATCAAGATATATAAAATTAGAAAATTTTCAATTTTTGTGGTTTTCTTTCTTTTGCCTATGATATTGCTGTGAAAACAAATAGCTACCACATAAGTAAGTATATCATTGGAAAGCATATTAAATGCAGTAGTTTTTGCTGAAAAAAAAAACATATCCCTATTTACCAAATTTTAGAAAAACGACAACGAAGAAGATACCACCAATTTTGCACATTTCCCAAATGTTACATTTAACTTCTGATAACACCCGGTATAAAAAATTACTTAGAAACTGGAATATACCCATCTTATAGCAAATTTAATTCTCTTTCAGATGGTATATCTAAATTTTATGCGGTGGTAAGAATAACGGAGATACTCTTGTTTATATGAAAATAACAAAGAAATTTGATAAAATCAAAAAATGTTAAATACCAGAAGAAATAACATCTTTTCGAAAAAACGTTATATGACTTTTTTGTTGCAAATGACTTGTATAATCACCTATATATAGTAGACACCTTATATATTCTATTTAGAAATGTTATTTAACAAACTGTCAACAAATATTTTTTTTGCTTATAACATTTATTAAGCTGAAATAATTAACTTACATTTATTAAACTAAAATTATATTTATTTTAATTAACTATTAATTATAAAGCAGGTTTTAGAAAAATTAAAATAGGTACCGTGAATAGGTTTAATAGGTATTGTGCTTAAAGCACAAAAACAAATCATGCATACATAATCATTGGCAAACAAATTCGGGTTCAAATGCATAAATTGCAAGCTCATGCATAATAGTTAGCTATGTGTATCTACGTATGCGTATTTGAGGATTATATACCACTGATGTTTGCTTTAAATTATTTTTTGGATGAAGCAATTTGAAATTTCATGATTATATTGAGTTATCCTTTACAGTTTATGCCTAAATAAATAACCGATACAACTAACCTTTAAGTTTTGTTGTTTAATTTAATAATTATTTAAATTATATAATGACATACAGAATCATTTATATTGTTTAGTACAGTGGCTACAAGAATCTTAGAAACTATAATGCATACAAAAAGTAAGTATTATTTAAAACTATTTTTTAACAAAAATTAGACAGTTGTTTGTAGATATTTAACATAAAACTTAAAAAAATTAAATTTATTCAAACATATTAGCACAAAAAAATATGAGACATCATAAATTACAAGAAAAAATAATAAACTTAAAAAGTAAATACTAGTATGTATTTACTTTTTAAGTTTATTGTTTTGGAAATGCGCAATCTGGAAATGCACACTACCAACCCAGGTTCATCAGAACCATTGCAGAATCAAAATCCTATTTCTGGTTCAATTCATGAGTAACCTCGGGCAATTATCTGTAAGAAACTAATATACACTAAAGCGTTTTCGGCAATACCATATGAATTTCTTTGTGGTTTAATAAAAAAAAATAGCGCAGAGATAATAATACTAAAATACGAGCAAATTTAATTATTTTTTTAATATTTTTGTCAAAATAATTACAAACTATCTTTTCATTCCGTAAGTACACATTTTTAAGGGCATAACTAAATGCCTTTTGGATTTTAGCTTTTTATACGTAAAGAGGCTTTTAAAGATTAATTTAACTAGAATTCAAGCAAGGCGACGCCCTTAAGCCCATGCTGTGTTTAAGAGCATAAACGTGGGGTACGTGGTTTCTCGTGCCTTATGTTAACGTAAAATCCACTCAATTTATTCGGTAAATATTCAGTAAAGTGAATATGCGAATCTAAAATTGGTATCACACAGACATTTTACAAGGAAAACCATTTTTATGGATAAATGCAATTTTGTGACTACGTAGTCGTTCTTTTATTGAGAATTTAAAATACTGAAGAATAAAAGTAAAAAATGCCTAGATATTGTTAAACATAACATATTAAAAGTCTATGTAATATAATATTATTTAAGAAGTTATAAGTATTAAGAAATATTTTATACCAGCAGAGGTTATTTTAACTTGATAAAACATGACAAGTTAAAACTTTTTCACGGAAGTATATCTTAAGAGATTCGGAAATTGAAAAAACTAACCATCCAGTAAATTTCGCATTTTTTTAAATATTTTTTAAACTTGCTCTTACATTTAACAAAAAATAATTTTAAACTCTGTGCTTACACAGGATATAATCTTTGGTAATTTGCTAATGAGTAAGTATCGCTTATACATCTTGCTATTCTTTTGTAAAGGGTTCACAAGTTATCGCAATTTATTCATTTCATAAAAAATAAAATTTATCGCCGTGAGCGAGGGCTCTGTTGAGAATACGAAGCTTATAGCATTTTACAATCTCAGTAGGGCATTTGAGTGTTTTTTGTAGAGAGTATCAGGAAACAGGACTTTATTAGGTAGTCAATTTAATAGTCTAAGGCTTGCTTGGTAAACATGTTTTAAAAAAAATAACAGAACAATATACAAAATAAATAAATGTAAACATTAATAAACATAAATGTAATGCTTATTAATTTATAATTTCATTATTCGACATGACGACAGGAGTCACTCAAGGTTTATTTCTGAGTCCCATTTTCATTTAAATATTTATTATGTTACATTAACTCTACTTCAGAATGGACTGTTTCTTAATTCATTTGTTATTATTTGATTTCAAAACACCTTTTTCAACTTAAGGAGATTCTATTCTAGCTTCAAATAAATGTATCTCAGTCTTTCGGTAGTAATGTGTTTGTTTTAATTTAAATTTTTGTGGACTTAATTGTATTATTAACCTGAACTAAGTTAGTAATGATTATTTATACCTAAAATACATTCTAAAAGTTTCGTGAAACTATTAATTATCAAAAGACCAACAGGTTTATTATGTCAATAAGGAATCCAGGTAAGTTATATATTATATCCCTATTTAACTTATAAGAAACTGTACAATACCAACCAGCTTGCCGAATCATCATTTTGCCTTTTCCTATTTTCAGCATTTTATAAGCTTTCGCCTTTATTGTACGTAAATTTATTATTTAGTCTAGAATTCCCTCTGTACTGTATAAGACATATCTAATTTGAGTAAAGTTTTTTTAAAAACAGAGTTCCGTAGTATCGTTACATAATTGGCGCAGTCGGGCTTTTAGGACTCTCTCACGTTCTTATCATAAAGTACGGTTCGTTTTAACGATTTATTGGGAGGTGAACCTTTATTTTCGGGAGTGCGGTTTTGGACTTTTACGTCGTTTTCGCGATTCTAACCAGTTGGGTGAATTGAGTAGCTCAACGAGAAGATCCGGAAAAGTACTACGTCGTTGACGGAATATCGACGTCGGAAGCAGCCAGATCCAGAGACGAGACTTCAAAGGGACATTGAAGGGCTACGTATGGACAAGATACTGGTTTTGCTGTAAGTACATTTAATGTCATTTAGAGTGTCTAATACTGATAGTGATAGCTCATACGAAAGTTCATCATCTTCAGATACAGAGAATATTAATTCTGGCTCACCAAGTTCTTTTAATTTTAAGTATCGTTCAAGATCTCCTTTAAAAGTAAAAGCGAAGGCACATCGCAAAAACTTTAATAAGGAAAAAATAATTCAAGAGAGTAACTTTAACAATTTTAATATGCCTAACGAAGGTGCAGGAGCTTCGACTCCAACCTTTCCTTCTTTAAAAAAGGAATACTTAGACATGGTTCCCGAGTTTCATGGCGAAACGGAACTACTTCCTAGATTTTTAATTATTTCGGAAAAACTTGTAAATAAATTTTACAATACTTTAGATTTAACTGATTTTCAAAATGAATATTTAATGTCAAGTTTAATTTCTAAAATAAAAGGTGAAGCCGCAATAAATATTTCATCTAGTTTAATAACAAATTGGCAAGAATTAAAAGATGCATTACTAAATGCTTATGCTGATAAGCGTGAAATTTATACGTTAAATATCGAAATGGCAGAAATAAAACAAGAAAATGAGACACCTTTCGAGTTTTATAATAAAATACAAAATTTATTAAATTTGCAAATATCATTTATTTCAACCCATTCAAGTGTGATAGAATCTCCAGTGCTGTTTCAATACTGCCGAAATTTAGCTTTAAGAGTTTTATTAAGAGGGTTAAAAGATACAATTGGTTCATTAATGAGAACCAAAAATCCACAAGATTTAAATACAGCCTTAAATATGTTAGTTAACGATTTTCAAATTCAGTCAGCGGAACAAAATTAAAAACGTTTAATAAATTTAATAATAATAGGCCTAAATATCCAAATATGCTAAGGAATTTTAATTTACCGATAACAAACTATAGCCATAATAATTATACACATTTACAAAATCAAAATCAAGCCAGTAATTTTAGGCAACATTTTCAAACTCAAAATTTACAAAGTCCAAGCCATATTGGTCAGAATTTTAAAAACACTCAAAACCCAACACAAACAAATTTAAACACACCAAACACCACAAACGTTTTTAGGCCTAACCAAAATAGATCTTTCCCAGCACCCACACCAATGTCAATTTCAACGAGGAATACTTTTAAGCCACCCCTTAGCAATAATTATTTTAAAAATCAGCGAAATAACCCAAATATTATTGTTGAGGAATTACATAACATTGACGAACAAAGTAATGATAATATATTTTACGAGATTGATGACGAAAACGATCAATCCGATTGTATTATTGAACAGCCCTGTGAAAGTGACGAGTTTTTTCGGTCACAAGCCTCGGTAGCACTGACACCATTACAAGATTGCCAAAATTCCAACTGATGAATTTTACTTATAACGAAAGCAAATTACCATATATCATATTTCCCGAATTTAATTTAAAAGTCCTTATTGATACAGGTAGCACAAGATCTTTCGTCAAACCTGATATCGCTATGAAATATTTTGAAAATTGTAGAAAACATGATCCGTTTCAAATTTCCACTGTCCATGGTACATCAGTTGAAAATGTTAGCACTCTAATTCCCTGCTCTAAAATATTTAAAACAAAAAAGTCTCTTGATTTAAAATATTATATTTTTGATTTTCATAATTACTTTGATTGTTTGCTTGGTCAAATCAAGGACATGCTGGACCAAAATATCATTAGGCCTGCCCATTCGGCTTGGTCTTCACCAATTTTGGTTGTCCCCAAGAAAGCTGACTCATCTGGATGCCAAAAATGGAGAATTGTCGTCGATTTTAGAAATATCAATTCAAAAAGCATAGGCGACTCCTATCCACTACCAAATATAACCGACCTGCTGGATAAATTAGGGCGCTGCCAGTATTTTACTACATTAGATTTAGCCTCTGGATTTCACCAGATCGAAATCGCTGAAGAAGATATCCAGAAAACGGCATTTAATACAGAAAACGGACACTACGAATTTCTTCGAATGCCGTTTGAGCTAAAAAATGCTCCGGCGACGATCCAGAGGGTCATGGACAATATACTCCGAGGATATCAAAATGAAATATGCGCCGTATATTTAGATGATATTATTATTTTTAGTACCAGCATCCAGGAGCATATAACCAAACTAAAGAAAGTATTCGATCGACTTAGAGAAGCCAATTTAAAAGTCCAACTAGACAAATCGGAATTTTTGCAAAAAGAAGTGTCATATTTGGGCCATATAGTCACACCCGATGGTGTAAAGCCCAATCCTGACAAGATCCGAGCGATAAAGGAATTCCCAATAGCAAAAAATCAAAAAGAGATCAAAGGATTTCTTGGGTTACTAGGGTACTACCGTAAATTTATTAGAGATTTTGCGAAACTAACTAAACCTCTAACTAAAAGACTAAAAAAAGACGCCATTGTAAACATTTCGGATCCAGACTATATCAACTGCTTTGAATTTTGTAAAAACCTTTTAACAAACGAACCCCTTTTACAGTATCCAAATTTTGCCGAACCGTTTATTTTAACCTGTGATGCATCGAACTTTGCTCTAGGAGCGGTACTTTCACAAGGAAAAATTGGATCTGACTTGCCAATAGCATACGCTAGCCGTACTTTAAGTGAATCAGAAATCAACTACTCAACAATAGAAAAAGAACTCTTGGCAATAATCTGGGCAACCAAATATTTTAGGCCATATTTGTTTGGGCGTAAATTTAAAATCGTCACCGATCATAAGCCCCTCGAATGGCTATTTTCATTAAAGGAACCAAACTTAAAGTTAATAAGATGGCGCCTTAAATTAGAGGAATTTGATTATGAAATCGTTTACAAAAAGGGAATTTTTAATTAAAAAGGCCGATGCCCTTTCTCGTATGAAACTAAACGCTAATGAAACATCAGAACAACAGCAAAATTTTTCTTTACATGACTACATAGACCAATTTAACCAAGAACTTGAACAAAACAATAGAGAAAATGAATCTGTAATAGTTGAAACGGGAGATCTGGATAACACAGAAAACGCAGCTAAAGACGATAGTAACGAAACCGTACACTCAAATCACGAGAATCCAGTGATAGGAATACCAATCGTAGATTGCCCCGTAAATTATGGAAAAAATCAAATAATTATCTCAGAAGTCAATTTCTCTCCTGCAGATACTAATAGGGTTAATCTTTTGTATCGAACAAAGAAAAGAATCCATGTATAATTTTCAAAAAATAACTATGAACAAGAAATGGTTAAATTCATTAAAGAAAATATTGCCCCAAAAATTAAAAATTATTTATATTTTGAGGATCCCTTATATGAAAAATTTAGCAGTGTTTTACAAAAATATTTTAATAAAAACTCCCAAATATCCATGATAAAATGCACTAAAAAATTAATAGATGTTACCACCGAAGACGAAATTAAGAATATAATCCAAAATCACCATGAAGGAAAGAGAAACCACAGAGGCATAGAAGAAACGGAAAAACGTATAAAAAATATTTATTATTGGCCAAATCAACAAAAATCAATTCAAACATATATAAATGAATGTGAACTCTGCCAAATTACCAACTATGACAGACGACCTCTTAAATTAAATTTTAATATTACCCCAACAGCCACAAAACCATTTCAAATTTTACATGTAGACAGCATCACTTTGGAAAAATGTAAATTCCTTACCATCATAGACTCTTTTTCTAAGTATGCACAAGCATACAAATTAAGGTCATCACAAGGAATTGAAGTAGCAAATAATTTAATAAAATATTTCAGTCACCATTGTATACCAGAGCAAATCATTTCTGATAATGGCTCAGAATTTAAAAACTCTATTATTTCTGAACTTTTGACAACGCATAAAATTAAAGTCCATTTTGTTAGCTCGCAACACCCTGAGTCAAACGGGCTTATAGAACGTTTTCACTTTACCCTTATTGAACACATTAGACTATTAAATAATCAAAAGGAATATAAAAATGAACCTATAGAAATAAAAATTAATTACGCTATTCTTGCCTTATTGTATAATAATACAATTCATTCTGTAACCAACTTAAAACCCTATGAAATTATTACTGGGCATTTAGACACAAATTCTCCACTTGATATAAATATTGATAGTCAACTGTTAAATAATTATATTTCTAACCACCGAGATAAAATTTAAATTTTATACAAAAAAATTAATAATGATATTCAGAAGAAAAAACAAGTGGATATAAATAAAGCTAATCAACACCGTGAAGAATTACCGATAATACCAGATACCGTGTACATCAAAAATAAACAAAAACAAAGCAAAACTCTAAATAAATATAAAAACGAACAACTTAAAACAATCGACCCCACTTTAAAAACTGCAAAATTAAAAACAACACACGGTAATATGGCTGAAAAAATACATCTTTCCAATGTAAAAAGGCCTAATAAGAAACCCTACAAGTTTCAAAATATTTCAGGTTCCTTTCGCTTGGATAAGGAACAGAATCAAGGGACATCACCAGCAACTTAGGCATCCTGCCTATAAATCTAGGACCTGCAAAACTACAACGTACAGATCACACTTTTGTACACTATTTTAGTCTAGAGCCCCTTTATAATTAATTTATTAATTTAAATGAACAATACAGTAGACTTAAGTCGTCTCTCTCGAACGGCACGTATAATTTCGATTTAGACAATTATTACAAAATTGTAAATTTTTCTCAATATTGCATTTTTGAAAAAATTGAAAATATACAATTTTATAAACATAACCGCACAAGAAGAGGTATAATTAATGGCTTGGGTTCTATTGTTAAAAGCATAACTGGAAATTTAGACGCTCGAGACGGTGAAAAAATTTACACAATTTTACAACATCTTCAGAAAAATGACCAAAATCTAGAAAATCAAATTAAAATGCAATACTCCGTTAATAAACAAATTATCGAAAATTTTAATAATACTGTCCAGAGTATTATGCACAATGAAAATCTTAACCAATTAATGAAAAGCTTAACCAATTAATTAAAGAAAATGCTAGTTTCAAAGATATGCTTTTTTCCAAGGTCTTGTTTAATCAACTAATAGCCTTATATAACTCCATACTTAATAGTTTGCAAGATATCGAAAATTCAATTACCTTTTGCAAACTGGGCGTAATGCACCCTAGCATAATTAAATCTAAAGATTTGTTTTATGAATTGCAAAAAATTGCCACACACTATAAGAACCAACTTCCTTTCGATGTGAAACTCGAGAACATAATAAACTTCGAAAACATTATAAAAATCTCTTGCAAAATCGATTCTAACAAAATATCGTATTTTTTATCACTTCCCATAGAATATAAAGACAATTTTAATTTATATTATTTACTTCCAACTCCAACAAAAATTAATTCAGAATAGTTTGCAATAATCCCAAAAATAAAATATTGTCTGAAATCAGAAAACGATGAAGTTATTAGGCCTCTTAGTGACAAATGTACCAGAGGTAAACCGTATCACTGCCCAAGCACGTTGCAGTCAAAAATAATTAACGCAACTTGCGAAAGTAAAATTTTGTTTGAGCAAAAAACCAGTACTTGCCGCTTCCTCAAACTTCATGTTTTGGAAAAACCACATAAAAATTATTTCTGAATTAAACCAATTTTTGGCAGTATTTCCCAAAGCCGAAAAACTAGAAATTCACTGCCAGTCGCAAATAGACGTAAAAGAACTTAAAGGTATTTACCTAATTAAAGAAGGAGCTTGCAAAATCTTTTACAGGAAACAAATGCTAATTTTTCAAGAGACGAGCTATGGAAGTCCTTTGGTCATTGACGACCCTAAGCTTGAGTTCACACCTAAAAGTTTCCCGAAGTTTCACATACAGTTGGAAAATCTGCGCCTAGATACTCCAGTGCTAAACCCAATTATCCCATTAGAAAACAGCACATCAGCCGACCAGTATTATATACCAAGCCTGTGGACAACCACTCTGTATATTGGTCTAATAGCCGCAGTACTCTTTTACCTTGTTTACAAGAGAAATATCTGTTGGAAACGGACCAGAATTAATGTCGAAGATCCTACCCTATCTTCCAGGGGATGCTTCGTTCTAAGAGGGGAGGAGTTATATATTATATCCCTATTTAACTTATAAGAAACTGTACAATACCAACCAGCTTGCCGAATCATCATTTTGCCTTTTCCTATTTTCAGCATTTTATAAGCTTTCGCCTTTATTGTACGTAAATTTATTATTTAGTCTAGAATTAACTCTGTACTGTATAAGACATATCTAATTTGAATAAAGTTTTTTTTAAAACAGAGTTCCGTAGTATCGTTACATTATTGATATGGATTCCTCAGTATATTAAGATATACTAGCTGAATGCCCGCGGCGTTGCTCGCGTGAAAATAAAAGAAAAGTCGATGAAGGCCTCCAATAATAGTACATGCAACCCACAATTGCCACGCCGCTTTTCTTGAGGTCAAGGTGCGCGATTGATATAATATAATTATTATAACCTATCGTTCGTGTGACGTCAGATGTGCATGTCGCCTCGCCCGGTCTTGTCGATCGACGTACCAGCGCATTCGCCATACTGCACAGAAAATGTTATCGGCTTAAAAATTATTTAAAATTATATTGTTTTTATAAAAAAATATACGCAATAAAACAATAAAAAAAAAATAGTGTTGAAAGGTCTCGGTAATCAGAGGATTATTTTAAAAAAAAGATCGTGTAAATTGATGCAATACAACTCTCTCACGAATTTGCTGAAAAATTTGGCTTAGTGTTTTAAATATATAGATTATATTTCAGCCTTGTCTCGTAAATAAGTAGAACAGGTAGTATCTCCAATGGCATCGAGTCTCACACAAATTCAAAGCAAATAAAAAACCCCCCCGGTCCTGCATACCTAAATCCATTGCATACCTTTAGTCTTCGTTTGTGTGTCGAGTCGACCGCTCCGCTTTTCGAAATTATCGATTTTTATTTTGTACCGTGTTACCGTGTTGTTCATTGTTCATTAAATAAATAGGTTAACATGCCTAAGCACAGCCGTAAACGACAACATTGTAAACAAACTCGTAGTCGATCTAGAGAACGGAAAAATCGGCGTTTAGAAAAACGATTGGCCGAAATGCAACGACAATTAGATGAAATTAATATTCGGGAAAAAAGGCGACGTTTGGAGAGTATGGGAAGCTCTAGAGGCGGTGATGCTGGAGAACCCAGTGCATATTCTTCACCGATTTGTCGCCTCGCCACTCTGCTCGTGAAACAGTTAGGGCACAGATGTAAATAGCTCCGCACGGAGCTATTATGTTTAAAGTACCTATGTTTTTGGTAACTTAGGTACTTTAAACATTAAACTAATGCCAGTTATATAAATTAATAATTATATAATTGGGTGGGATATTGTAACGGGAAAAGAATACATGGTTTTTGGACCGAAAGAGAAAAAACTTATCAGATAAATTATTTAGAGCTAAAAGCTGTTTATTTGCTTTTAAAACATTTTGCTGAAAATGCTTCAGATTGCAATATATTATTCCGAGTTGACAATACAACTGATATGGCTTATATTAATAAGATGGGAAGTGTACAGCACCAATCCCTAAATAAATTATCTCGTATTATTTGGCAATGGTGCGAGGGTAAAATATCTATTTATATGCCAGTTATATAAAGCCTAAAGACAATTTTGAAGCAGATGCACAATCCAGACTTAAATTATTCAAAGAAACCGAATAAGAAATAAGCAACTTGGTGTTTAAAGATATAATATTCACTTTTGGGAAACCAGAAGTTGATCTCTTTGCTTCAAAATGAACGCTAAATGCAAAAAAGCTTGTATCATGGTTGGGAGGTTCAAAATGCATAGCAGTGGACGCTTTTACCATAAAATGGAACATGTTTTTCTTTTATGATTTTCCACCATTTTCTGTTATTCTTCGTGCTTTGCACAAAATAAAAGAGGAAAAAGCTAGAGGAAATGTCGTTGTGCCCTTCTGGACATCCCAGCCATGTTACCCACTTTTTACATTATTATTAGAATCAACACCTTTAGTTTTCGAGGCTGACGAACGTTTACTTTCTTTTAGGAACGTGCCTCATCCACTTTGGCGAAAAATTACCCTGGTGGCAGGAGTGTTATCCTCCAAGCCCTGAGAGCTGGTTCAATACCTGAAGAAGCTTTAGAAATTTGCTTGGCCTCCATTGCTACCTCTACAATTCAAAAATATAATTCAGGTCTTAAACCGTGGTGGCAATTTAGAAAATCTCGAAACATGAATGTTTATTCAGTCTCTGTCCCAGATATTTTAAAATTTTTTACTACTCAATTTAAAAATTTAGCTACTTATACGTCTTTAAATTCATTTAGAGCAGCTCTTACTCAAATTTTGGGGGCCAGAATTAACTTCGGATTTTAGAATTAAGAGGTTTTTTAAAAGGGTCCATAGTTTAAGACCTACTGCTCCCAGATACAATTACACCCTCTATTGTTTTGATATATGTTAAATCTATGTCTAATGAAACACTAAGCCTTCAAGACCTCATATATAAGTTAGCAATCCTTATTGCCTTGGCTACTGGTCAAAGAGTACAGACTTTAGCCAACATAGAAGTTGAAAATATTATTATAGATGAAAACAAAGTTAAGGTTAAAATACCTAAAAAACTTAAAACTTCAGCCAAATCCACCAGGTCGAATGCGACCATTCGACCTACTCTTCTTTTGCCTTTCTTTAATCAAGATAAGAAAATTTGTCCAGCTAGAACCTTAATTGAGTATTTAAATAAAACCAAGAATTTAAGACAGATGTCAAAAAATCTTTTTATTACCGTTAAGAAACCTCATAGAGATGTCACTTCTCAAACAATTTCTAGATGATTAAAGGTGATTCTAAAGAAGAGTGGGTTGGATACGAACCAATTCACAGTTCATAGTACTGGCCATGCTGTGACGTCTCCAGCTGCGCGAAAGGGAGTATCTTATGACTCTATTCGGCTTGCAGCTGGCTGGTCGGAGAAATCCTCTGTTTTTGCCAATCATTATAACAGACCTTTGCTTTAAAAAGACAATTTTGCAACGACTGTTCTTAGTTGTTAGTATTATGATGAGTTTTTATCTTTAAGTTTCTTGTTTCTAATGTTAGTATAGCAAAATATTTTCCAGGTTTGTTATTTGTCATATTAAGTAGGTACATTTTTATTAAGATATAAGTTATCTTGAAAAATAAATGTATAACCATGTTATGTTGCTGCCATCCTTAAAATTAATGTTTTATGTACATACCAATTCTAAGTGTGTGCCTAATATTATTTTTTCCCGTTATTCTGTTCGTTATGTTGTTTAATTATTATTAATATTCCAATGAAAATTGTTGCAACTTGCTTTAAATAGCTACCTGTTTTTACTTATTTACGAGACAAGGCTGAAATATAATTAACAGATCAAACGAACTTACCTAAGTGAAGTTCGATCTGGATTATATGAAGCCTTGTCGAAGTAAATAAGTCCCTTCCCTACCCTATTATTTATTTCCCTTGGTTGCAACAATGTAGCTTTGAAGAAGACTGAAGGTATGCAATGGATTTAGGTATGCAGGATCGGGGGGGTTTTTTATTTGCTTTGAATTTGTGTGAGACTCGATGCCATCGGAGATACTACCTGTTCTACTTATTTACTTCGACAAGGCTTCATATAATCCAGATCAAACTTCACTTTTTTCACAGGTAAGTTCGTTTGATCTGTTGATTATTTGCTTTTGGGTTTTTTTTAGGTTGATCAAGGCTATCTGACGATGGTTTGTTAGTAAGGAAAGATTTGTGCAAAAGAAAGGTGCAGAGGAAATTTATAATTTTAACTATTTTGTCTTTTAATATTTGACTGTGTTTATATATTTTTAATTAACAACATAAAATTTAATAATTTTATAAATTAAACAACTTAAAAAAATGTTATTTAAACTAGGTTTACAAAATTTTACATTTTCATTTAAGTATCAGAGTGTTTGTCAATACTTTCTAGTGGTGATTCTTAGTGTTACTATTAGCCGTAATAAATCAGTAAGTTGCTTACTTACATTAAATCTAAAGATATGGCTTGTAGAGTGCTCAAAGTTTATTTAAAAATATAATTATATGCAAAAAGTTTTGCTAGTTTTAATGTCTTTAACAATATCACTTTTCATCAATAGAAAAATATTTGTAATTTTAAACTTTGCATCTTCTGAATTATCTATTTCTATCAGTTATCCAATTTTTACAACTAATTTATATGGTTTACAAATATTCATCTTACAATGCGAAACGCATGTTGCAACGTGTGTGTCTGCTTAATGGAATAATCTTTTTCTTGTGCATAATGTTTATGAGTATAACCAATGACTTTTCATCTGGTATAGTAAAGATTTCTAAAATAATTTTTAATCTTAAGTATAATTCAGTAAAATATACTACATATTGTAGTTCTAACAACATAATTATACCCTTATAGTCAGGACTTATTAAGAGACCTAGTGCTACCACCATTCTGTTACTTTCAGTATAATCTCTACCTTGGACAAGGGCGAAATTTGTAATATATTAAAGATATTCTAGAATTATACTAGTGAGGAGAACGAATTTGGGCTTACTTTTGATCTTATGGAGGTATGTTTACATTTTCATGAAATAGTTGCTGAGTCAAACAATTTTTTCTAATCATGTTACCTCATGTACATACGCATAAATTGCTGCTCACCTCTTTTTCTCTGTACCTGCGTTCACGTACAGAACAGAATCATCATGGCCAGAACCTCTATTGACTTATTCTTATTATCGTCTTACACTATTTAGCCGTTGTTTTATTTATAATGTCATTACATCATATGTATAAACATGTATTTAACAGGACTCTCATTTCTTATAAAGGGCTACCAGTTAAAAGCTTTTACAAAGCATGAAAAATTAATTTCTTTAGTGTCAATAACCTAATCAGTGTTGTTGCTTTTAACAAACAATTATTAACCAATTAAAATTACGTACCAATTAAAATCAGTGTAGCGCAATAAAATTATTTATTAAACATGTAGAGTGGTAAGTCACTATTACACGTCTATTTTAACTGTTAAATGGTTGGTCCCAACCCTTTTTGTTAAAGACATCAAAAATAATTGCTTCCTTATCAGTAGAGCAATCAGGAAAGCTATTAAGCTTTTGCGTGCACCGCCGGTAATCGCCCTTTCCGTTACCGGGAGTGATACAGCTGTTTACTCAGTCACATGTCGAATCCTAAATTACATGGCATGCGAATTTAGGTGTAAACAAGTGAAAAAGATAAATAATTTTTGTTTACCCTAAAATAAATTAAATATTTTTTTAAAAGTAGAAATAAGAATGGTATGACATAAAGTTTAAAAAAATTATAGTTCAAATTTTATTGTTATATTTTATTATAGTTTTGTCTAGAAATATAATTTTTTAGGCTAGTAGGAAAGTTTTGCCTTCCTACTTCTACAATTTCTTTTTTTTTAAATATCCAGTTATAATACCAAATAATAACCATCCTGGAATAAAGAACTTTAATCATCTTAACCTTTATAACGTCTATGTTCAACATTTAATGGCTAAAAAATATATCATTCATCAACCATTAACCATCGACGCTGCTATTTACAGTTTCATATCAATACACTTTCAGACGTTAGAGTTCCGATACAGCTCAGATATGAATTTCATTTTTCCACACCTAACACTAAACAAAATTTATTAAATTAATAAAATAAGTTATCGTTATTTATTTACAATCCATGTCTGCAACACAGCAATAATAGTAATTTTAGCTGACAATATGCTTTACCATTGAGTTAAGGTTACGTCAAATACCAGGTTTACGACAGTTGTTTATCAAAGTTCCTCGGGCATTCCTAAAGAGTCCTTGGATCTAGTTTGACAGAGCTTTACCAATATTTTATACTTATATATATCTCCATTACATAGTACACCGTAATAAAAGAATCCAGACTAATCAATTTTTGGAACATAGTAGTCGTCTGACCCCTTTAGCATACCAAGAAGCCTTTCCACACGTATACATATTTCACTTTTCAAACGCTTTATTCCCCAATACCCTACAGACGAAGAAATAGGGTAAGACAGCTCAGTATGACGGATGTAAGCTTTTGGGATAAAGAAGGCTAGATAATCTGTATGTTAAAAGTCCAGTAAACAAACAATAGTTTAGAAAACATAATAAGCAAAACCGAAAAGGAAAGAATAGAACTTTTAACCATCTGAGGTAAAAGATGCCGTGCGATACAAATACGAGGTTCACTGTACAACTCTGTTCAATGCAGGTCTTGGGTACAGAGATCAATGTACTATCTGACGACAAGTCTAAATCTCAAATTAAAAAGAGGTAGCTCTGCTCCCCACGAATATAACAAATTTCTCCTTTCATTGTCAAAGCATTATCATTAACTCTTTAACTTAAAGCTTTGCCTATAATTTTTTACTTTTAGATTGTATATTAATGAATGGGTATTTCAGCAACCAAGTTAATAGCTTTAGCCATATATAGAAACTGCACATTCACGTTTAAAGTTCGCAATAGAGCATCATAAGTAGCATGCATAAGTGGAAGAAGCCACGCAATTTATTTTTATATTTTATTCCGCCTTTCAAAAAAAAATTAAATAAACAAGGTAAATTTAGAACTTTGATGTTTAAATATATGTATGTTAGTTTGTGACTTTAAAAAAAGTTAAGTAAAGTTTTATCTGTGGCAGATCGGATTTCAAAGATTTCCCGATCCCAGTTTAAACGTCTAATCTAAAAGTGTTAACTTTCTGTGTAATGCCAGTAGTAATAAGTTAATGTACTTCTCTAGTTAAAACAATAGTCTGTTATTTTACCAATCTTTTACAAAAGCTAATTTCGATGCTTTCGAAACCATAACGAAATGTAACCAACGGAATTTGTATACTCTTTGTTCAAAAATACAGTAAATAATGTAATGAAAACCCCTTTTAAAATTTGTGTTGAGAAATTATGAAGATTTGTAATTTTGTAAAACAATTATTTGATTGAAAGCGAGTGAACCAAAAAGCAAATTTAAAAATCTTTGAAATATACATTTCATTGCTGCACTTTCTAAAGCTTGGTAAACTTTCGGGAAAATAAACTACTTTTTTCTTATTGCGATATAATTAAAAGAGCTTAATTATACGATTTTTAAATGAAAATTACTCACCACAGTTTTATAAAACCTTAAGAACTTGAAGGGTCCAGTATTTGTAGTTCATTAATAAGCACTTATATTTTTTACTTTTGCTTTTAGAAAACTTAAAAGTTTTTATAATTTTTAATTTGAAATATCCATTTATAATTTTTAGATTCTACAAAATTAATATTTCATACATGATGTTGTATTAGAAAAGACAGAAGTTCCAAAAATACATAATTTATGGGTCACCCTTAATTACCGAAATATAGTATTATTAGCAAAAATAGAATTTTTGTAATTTACCTTTCCGAAAAACCCGGTATTATTTCTTCATTATTTGGTGTACTTAGCTTACCTGAAACTTAAAAGTATCAAAATAAAAAATCCAGGTAACATTTTGGTAAAATTTACATGATGAAATAATACCCCAAAAACTCACCCTGCGTATTTGAAACTTAAAAGTTTTCTTTTGTTGGCGGATTAAGAAAGAAATATAATAGTTAAAAATGTATGGTTCATTTTTCAACAGGAAACTTTTATATGAAAGTTTTAGGTTAAATTAATGACTCCAAAAATCTTAAGGGTGTACAAGATCTGCATTTAATGCAGTCAGTGGTTTTATATGGAGCATATAAAACCCCTGACTATATGTTATTTTTGCTTACTATGTATAATTGCATCTGTTACTGTTTCTTGGATTATAAATAAAAGTAAAAGCCCTATTATTGTAAAAATATAACGTTCTTGAATAAAAATGTTTAAAAATTTTTTTCGATATTCCGTTTCGTAACTTTTTTTCTAAGATAAAAATACCGGCTTCAAATTTAGGTAAATATAAGTCTTCTTTTTAATTGCAGCTTGTTTTAGAATCATACTTATTAATCAAAATATTTTGCAAAAGAATTATGCAAAATTTCTTTAAACTATTTACTAATATTTCTAAGATCCTCTATTCTACATTTATGAAGACGGTTCCCACATGATGTGATGTTATGAAAGTATCGATATTTACTTGTGAAAAGATCGGCTTTTATTCCTTTTTTTCATGCTGCGGCACAAACCGCACAAGTTTTTACCATCGTAACAGTTCATAAAAACATTTAAACGAGACATTTTTTTCTCTTTTTCAACCAGAAACTAAATAATAATTGAGTAAATTTACAATTTACAATAGTCCTAGCTGTTAAAACACTTTAACCAATTATTAAATATTAAGCAAAAGCATTTATTTTACTCTCGACACATATTTCGCTAATAATGTTAGCATCTTGGGGAAAAGATTATAACTGGTAATGGCAAATAATAAAATTGTTTGATAGTTATTGTGTTAATTAAAACAAAAGAAATTTAAAACTGCTATTTAAATTCCACAGCCTACATTTTACTTGACACCAGAAAGGAATAATAATATATCATCCAGAATTATTGACAATAAATAACTGAAATCTAATTTTTTTAATTCTATTTATTCTCTTATTATGTGGAAAAATAAACATTACATGGTCGATTAAATAATATAGTACTTAATTTATTCATATATTTTTTTAATGTCAAATATAAAAGGTGAGTTTTTAGGCTAATATTTTACTCTGAAAATTGTATGAAAGTCTGACTAGAACTTTTTTATTTTAAGGTAAAATAAGGTAAAATGAAAATCCTTCAGTCTCCCTCCACTTATTTATTAAACATTTAGTTTAAAAGCTTAAAATTCCCTACATGTTTCGGACCAAGTGTCCATCATCAGGGGGTACTAAAAGGAAATAGTTCCGAACAAAAGACAAACAGAAACAGAAAAAACTTATAAAATTAATATAAGGTACACTTACAAAGGTTTAAAATTGGTAACAGGCCCACGCCCCAGGGTTTGAATACATATCAAAAACCCTCTATTTATTACTATTATTTTTAATTTTATTTTTTTTATTTTTATTTGTTTACATTCTGTTGTTGACAAACACTGTAGGTGACATCTATGGGAGAAGTTCTAAAACTGCCATAGTACCTGATGGTGTGTTACTACAATTTTTTTTGGCAAAAGCAAGAGGAAAGCAGAAGGTTCATAGAAAACATATTAGATGCGCGGTTAACATAATGATTCGTACGCTGTGGAGATGGAAAGCAACAGATAAGTACTATATAAGAGAAATTGTAAAGGGTAAGAACGATGTATTAAGAGACTATGAAGAGATAAGACACAGTAAGTTGAAAAAGTGAGTACAAGAATGATGTACTGATCATTAACACAATAATGGTGGTTGTTTTGTGTAGCTTTATTTATTTCGAGTATTTCCAACAGATAAGTTTATTGCTTTTCCGGCAGAAATGTAAAAGCTTTAAGTCAGTAGCTGGATTAAAACTGTGGTTGTTAGCATAAACATGTCTTGCAAAGTTAGATTTGATGGTTTTAGGGCAAATATTTCGGTTCTTGCTCTTCTCAATCTCCCTACAATGTTCATTGATACGTGTAGAAAACCGTCTACCGGTCTCTCCAATGTAAAACGCATTGCAATTCTCACTCGAATACCCTATCCGATAGACTCCTGATTTTTGTTCTGGCGGGATTTTGTCCTTACAGTTGATAACAAAGGATGTTAATGTATGTTTAGTTTGAAAGCTAGTATTGATATTATGTGAATTAAATATATTTTTGATTTGGTATGAAACCGTACCCCAAAAGGGGATTGGATAATATTTTTGATTGTCTGATTGTTTGATTATCAGATTTTTATTTAAATGTTTATTTAAATGTTTGAAATAAATTTTATTGAATAATTTTCAGGGAAAATGGTTGTTAGAAGCTATTTGTTTTATAATATTTAACTCTGTGTTGAAGTCAGCTTTATCTAGGGGAATCTAAAAAAGTCTAAAAAAGTAGGAATCGAAAGCTGCGAATTTCTGGCTATTAGGGTGATTTGAATTATGTTAGATGGTACTGTCAGTTGATGTAGGCTTACGGAATGTTGAAAATTTGATCTTATTGTTTATACGTGTTAGTTTAGGATCTAAAAATGTTAAAGATTCGTTGGTTTCAATTTCAAAAGTAAAATTAATGCATGAGTGCCCCAATGATTCCACCAATACTATTGGTGGGGGGATCATTGGGGGCTCTCTCGTAAATCTGACATGGAAAATGATCGTTACTTGTTGGCTAGACTGAGAGATCCTTTACTCCTTAAATCTCTCAGACTTTACCTGGCACATCTACATGATCAACCGACGACATGTTTTGATGGACAAACCAACACCAGCATTAAACTAATGCTTGCTGCTGAGGGACTGCCGACCGATCTGGTCTTGCTACGAAAGCTGTAGATCCGGTTCCACGAGGCGTATAGTATTGGATCCACGGAAGTTGAAGAGGACCTTTCTGCCTTTAGGACCTATTTTTCGTCGGAGAAGCTTTTGCGGCTCCAAAAAATTAGGAAAAGCCAAAATAATTATTTTTCTAGTGGTTCGCCATCTAGAAAACATTTTTAGAATGCCTGATGCGACCAGAGGATTAAGCACCCTCTTTAAAATTGGTTGATAGTGAGCTTAGTATTTTTCTTTTAAATATTCAGTCCTTAAGACACAAAACTAACGATCTATTTTTTTTGCTAGAAGAACTACATTTCCCTGAAATAGTTGTTATTACTGAACATTGGTTAAATACTGATGAACTGATGATGAAAACATCATAGCTAGATACAATAGAACAAACATAACGCATGAAGGCACATTGATAATGTCCACTAATAGCGTCTTTTCAGTAGTGACAAAGTTTAATACCTTATTATCTGAAAAATTGTTTGAATTTTCCATTGTTTATAATAATTCACATGATCTCTAGATTGTTTGTCTATATAGAACGCCCGACTCTGATATACAAAGTTTTAGCCAGAAACTAGTAAGCTTGCTAGAATCCATGCCCTTAAAAAGCAAACTAATTTCATGTGACGACCTTAATATTGACTATTTCAGTGTGTGTGCTGCCCAAGAATCACTCCAGTCTATATTCGAGTCAATGGGCTTGATAATGCACATAGATTCACCCACCAGAATAACTAAAAATAGCTCCACCACCATCGATTACGTAGTATCATCCTTGGCTCCAGAACTCTTAAATTGTACTGTTTTCAGTTCGGGCTTTTCAGATCATGAAGCTATATTAACCAGCTTCTCTTTGGATTCAATTAACAATAGCACTTGGCGTAAATTAGGCCGTGTTTATAACAAAAATAATTTTCTAAATTTTAAGAATCATTGTCTAACGGAAAACTGGAACTTTCTTTCAAATGATGTCGATAATGAGTTCTCCAGATTCTTAAATTCGCTATCAGATATTGCAAATATATCTTTTCCGCTAAGGCCAATTAAAAAAACAAAAGCCCTGGTCCTCCAAAGGTCTTCGTGTATCGGCAAAAAACATGCGCTCATTTTCCTACCTAAAAAAGCTCTCAGAATCTATTGCTTTTCATAATTACGTCAAGCAGTATAGGAAAACTTATCTTAAAATAATTAAAGCTGCAAAAGGGAGACAGTGGGAGGCTGGAAAAATCTGGCAATGTAGCTAAAGAAAAATGGTCTATTGTTAACGAACTAAGAAATAAGTCTACCTCAACTAGCACTATCTCTACATCACCTGAGGACCTAAACAATTATTTTGTAAACGTGGCAAAAAATCTAATAGCCACCATAACACCTTCTGATGAAAATTTGCACAATTTCTTTTTTACGCCAGTATCATTTACAGAACTTTAAAGTACAATTAACGAAATAAAAAACAAATCATCAACTGGTACAGATGAGCTTACTCTTAAAATGTTTTCAAATATGCCTGATTGTACTCTAATCCATTTAGTAGACCTAATCAACATGTCATTTCAAAATGGGGTCTTTCCAAACTGCCTTAAAACTGCAATAATCATTCCATTACATAAAGGAGGAGATAAAGATCAAGCCTCAAACTATAGTCCAATTGCACTTCTTCCAACCCTCTCAAAGATCATAGAACGCCTGGCTAAAAAAAGGTTTTTGTCATTTTTGTTTAAATATAATATCTTAACCCCTTATCAGTTTCGATTTCTGAGCAAAAAATGCACCAACGATGCTATGTTCTCCCTATTTAACAGCGTTTATTCAAATATCAACAAAAGTTACTTAACAGCAACAATTTTCTGTGACTTTTCAAAGGCTTTCGATTGCGTAAACTACATTATTTTAATTAACAAGTTGCAGCACTATAGATTCAGAGGTATATCCCTTCAATGGTTTAAGTCATATTTATGCAACAGAAGTCAACTTGTAAAGGTCGATACGTCAAGATCTTCTTGTAAACCAATTGAATGTGGGGTACCTCAAGGTTCCGTTTTGAGTCTTATGCTCTTTCTGCTGTTTATAAATGACCTGGCCAGCCTGAACATAAGCGGAAAAATCTGTCTTTTTTGCTGATGATACTAGCTTCACTTGGAGCAATCCGAATGCAATGGCACTACATACAACAATTTCCAACGACTTGGTCTTCATTAAATCGTGGTGCGATTCCAATCTTTTATGCCTAAATCTCTTAAAAATTAAAGTCTTATCATATAAAACGACCATTCCTCCATTTATTCTAAACAATACCAGTTTGGAAGTTATTGAGTCTGTCAAGTTCTTGGGTCTTGTTGTGGACGGCTCTTTGAAATGGGATTTGCACATAGATACGTTATCTAAAAAACTAAGCTCGGCATGTTTTGCCATAAGATCAATCTCAAGAGAATTAGGCTTTTTCACGGCCAAAACAGTTTATTATGCTCTTTTTGAGTCACATCTTCGTTACGCCCTTCCATTCTGGGGTACATGCTGCAAGACCCAATTTGAGCGTATATTTAAACTTCAAAAGAGAGCGCTTTGCTACTTATTAGGACTTGATAGTAGACCTCAGTGCCAAGTAAATTTTATAAAATATAAGATCCTTACTCTTCCCTCGTTATTTATATTTGAATCTATCTGCCTTATCCGCAAACATGTGTCGCAGATTCCAGAAAGACCATCCCACGGCTATTCACTAAAGAACGTTGATCATAATCATCATCTGCCAATTCCACGGTCGGAATTAGTAAAGAGCTCTATACTTTATGCAGCAATAAAAATGCACAACCATCTGCCTTCCGTAATAAAATCGATGACTACTTTTAGTTGTTTTCGCAATGCCCTAAAATCTTTATTACTGCAAAAAGCCCTATATACAGTAGAATACTTTTTTAATATTTCCTTTTAAAGCACACACACTGGCGTTATTAGCTACCTATTATTTGCAAAATGTTTGCCTGCTTTTTATTGTATGTTTTTTTTTTGAGACTAAGGTTTTTGACAATTTTATACATATGTATAAAATTGTCAAATTGTCAATTGTGTGTGTATATTTGTATATAAAAATTATTTTATTTATGTATTTCGACCAAATTGTACAATTTGATAATTTGTACAGTATTTTTGTTTTGTTATGTACCTATTTACTTTGTGTGTATTTTGTCTGAGTATTTTTTTATGTTTATTTGTTTATATTTGTATTTTTTTTTTCCTTTAGCTTTGTCGATAAAATGTAAATTTTCTGACAATAAAGCATTTTGATTTGATTTGATTTAAGTGTAAAGAGTTTAAGAACTAAATAAAATTTTCTAAAAAAAAAAAGGTCGGAGGGGCTAACCTTAAAAATGGCAAAAATATCATCCACATATCGTTTGATAAAGAACATGTGTTGAAAGAGCGGACTATTTTTTATTTTATTTTCCAAGTCTGACATTTTTTATTTTAGTAAAGTTAAGGTAGGCTGCCATAAGTAGGTCCACCAAATATTGGAAAAGAATTTTAAATATAGCTGAGTAACAACTAAAATTCTTAGATTTGAAAAATTGATAATTTCCATATTTACAGATTTTCAATGTAGATAAAGAAAAGTTGAATTGCTAAAAAAAGATCGTACCTTTATTTGTAGTAAAATTTCATAACATAGGTTGCATGTCTTAGGATCATCACTAAAAAATGCCAAAACGAAAAACGGTGATGACCAAGAACGTTTTCAGACTAAAATTGTTAATCTAACAGAAGTGCTGTGACAAAAGGGAGTATGTTCCATCCAAACCGTTCTTGAAGTTTGTAGCCCTGTGTATTTACTACTTAATTCAAGACGTGTCAAAATTTAGCTGAGATCTTTGACGCTTTATTAGTATAACTGGGAAGAGTTAACCTTCTAGTTTATTAATATACTGTCATAAAACAATCGGAACGGGCTTTATTAGCAGGTATGTTAAAGCAGAATTAACATCAATTTGTTTGTTGGTAATAATTTCAAAGCATTATTTAAAATATTCTCACTTTATTTCCGTTTTAACATCTTATAGAATAGTAGAAGACCTGAAAAAAAAATATGAACTTTTGTCTTATCGCTTTACTTATTCAATTGAATTGAATTCACGCAACCCTGCATTAACAGTTAATTCCTAGTAGAGCATAATACTAATTGATGAGCTTATATTCCGAAATTCTTAAGTACATGATTATGAGTAGCAATTTTTAAATTACTCGACATAATGTTCTTTGGGGAAAAGTCGATCGGGTATCGCTAGCCAATGATTTGTCTGGTATTTTGGTCAAATAATATTTCTTTTTAAAATATCTTGAAAGTACTCAATAAGGGAATGCAATCATCAATTTAATATCTGATTTTAGTAAATAACTTTCTTTTTCGAGAGTTCAATTTGTAACTCCAAAGAAGTTTATGCTGTAAAGTTATATTTCATAAAAAATGGTCCAAGAATATAGTATCTGAAAATAATATTAGTTGTTGCAGATAATATATTCAAATAAGGTGAAATAAGATATTTTTTCGGTTCCCTTATTGGGAATTTCTGATCCCCTTATTAAGTGCAAATATGCTTAATATAAATATTTTTCAAAAAGATGCTTATATTATTTTTTATTAAAAAGATTATACATCAGGGTCTTATAGCTTTAGATCTTTCTTAAAAGTGTGCGGTTATACGGTTTAATATGTTTCAACCACTTACCCAAAAATCCTCGTGCTTATTATTTTATTTTCTATGGACATTCTCAATTAAGCATTTATAGTAGTTTGTTATAGTTTCCTTGAAATTAAATGAAATATATATAAATAGCTGTTTTGCTATAAAGTACCACCACCGAAAATATTATCTACTAACATTTAATTCGGCGGTATTCGTGGCATTAAGACCTATTCACATTTAATAGAAATGTTATATACATAGCTATAAAAAATATTCTTGCACTTACTTTGCACTATATGTTGAAAGTGGTATGTGCAATTTTATTTTCAATTTTATTATATTTAATATTTGAAAGACTTTAAAAAATCTTGGAAAATGCAGTTTTGGAATATCTCTGAAGTAATTTCTTACTTTTCTATGTTGTTGATACACTTTCTATATTTTTCAGCATTTAAATTAATTTCTTATATGTTTCAGATATTTGTATTGATTCTGTTATAAAATATTCCAGAAATATGTAATAAAAATTTGTATCAAATATCTTCAAATATCTTTCGATTATTTAATAAAACTTTTCATCTTATCTGATAATTTTTACAGGCTTTTTTTTAAGATTTTATGTTTTTGGGGAAAAAAATCCAAACATTTCTATTTTTTTATACAGGGTATTTTACTAAGACTGGATCGCGGCTATATCTCGAGAACTGTCTATGGCTATATCTTTTAAAAGACTTATCCGAGTTTGTTGAATCAGCTTGTTTGAAAGTGAAATGTAAATAATTTTAAATATTTTATCCAGTAGTATGCGAGACGCTTTAAGATACGTCATTTAAATTAACTGCTTCTTTGATTTTTCCGCAAAAAAATAAATGGTACGTCACCATTTTGATAGCAAAAAGTAGTTTAAATTTGCTTTAAAAAAACGCAGTCGGTTATTTTTTTTTATTTTCGAGTTATTACCAGGCTAAGATCTTTTACGCTTAATAGAGATATGTCAGTTGACATTAATAATTATCGGATTTCTTTTGTTTATTTGGCACCTCTTTTAGCAGTTTATCAAAAACCCTAGGCATTGAACTATTCCAAATTATGTAAAAATAACAAAATTTCTAAAAATTCTGAAGTTTAAACATCATAATCCAACAAAAATTAAAATATGTTTAAAGTCCACCGGGCTAGATTTCTCTAAGCCAGTAACAATCGCAAAGTCATTTTTGGATAGAGCTTGGTGCAAGCATGCTTTAACTTCTTTCAAAATTTGAAACATGAAGGATATTGACAGGTGACAAATTAATTGATAGATGATGCGAAATTTCTCACGTGCTTAAATGCGCTACTGCTTCAATGTATGTTTATACTATTATCTTCATCTTTTCTTACCGGACGCCTTCGAATTGCAACAGGAAGGAGATGTACACTTCCCGTTGTCCGTATTAAATATACAGGGTGATTTAATATTGAGTGCAAAGATTTCAATGGCGTATTTACCTGCCAAAAATAAGAAGTTTTTTCATATAAACGTACGTCCTAACTTGCTTCGTTTTCTGGATACGAGAGTGTAAAGGTTTTTTAATAAAATCGGTTTTTTATCAATTATTCAAAATCCTTTCAGCCGATTTAAATAAAATTTGGTAGGCTTATTTGTCGTCATAAAGGCCCTCTTTTGGTGGGAATAAAATAAATTCCAGTGGCGTTTCAGGGGGCTACCTACTTGATACTTATAGGTCAAATTATTGCAAACCACCGCTTTTTTAACAATATTTTTTTTAGATTAAACGGTCAATAATGTAGCTTTCTTGCCTCTTAAGCTTTACTAGGCCTTACGTATCTAGCTTTATTTCCAAGAAAAAAATTAAAATCTGTGCCTGGCCCTATTAAAACAAATAATAAATTTGCATCGATTATTGATATTCATTTAATTTCTTTTTAAAAATTTACTTAGCCTAAGTAACAGATACATACAAAAGCAGATTTTCATAACAAATGCTGGAAATGACTGCCTCCTGCGGCGATACAACCCTCCATTCTTCGCCTCATGGACTGTCGAACGCGTTCAAAAATTTCGGGAGTGTTTCTGACTACCTCGAAGGCATGAAATATCCGTTGTTGTAGGATTTCAATGGAAGGAACTAGGCTTTTAACATGGCCCCATAGAAAGAAATCTAGCGGGGTACTGTCCATCGTGCATAAAATAATTTTTTGGCGAATATTCAACGGCACATCAGATAAGCCGGGTAAATGATTCGGTAAAAAGTCCAGGTATGTATTTAAAGTTCGGGGAAAAATAAATGGACTAATTAAAAAGTCTGCAACAATCTCTGCCCAAACATTTAAACTGAACCGCTCTTGGTGGTTCGACTGTCGAATTTCGTGGAGATTTTCATTTCCCAAACATGGATGTTATGATAATTATCGACCCCATCGCGGGTAAATTGGGCTTCGTCCGTAAATAGAATGCGAGATAAAAAGCTCGGATCCCTGGCACAATTATTTAGTATCCATCTTGCAATCCAATTGTACCCGCTGGGGAAAATCTCGTGGGAGCAAACCCTGCGTGTGCTAGATGCCATGCCATGGATAAAAACTATTTTCATGTAAAACCCTTCAAACTGTCGATTGACGAAGGTTTAAATCTCGTGCAATTTGCCTCATGCTTAACGCAGGATTCTCCTCAATAAGTTGCAGAATTTCCTCTTCCGACATCACGCGGCCTATCAACATTCATTCTGGTAGTTTGAAATCTTCCAAATTCCCGGAAATGCTGATGAGAGTTGCTGAAAGTTCTGCAGTTGGGCAGCCGACGATGAGGAAATCTTAACGAGTACATCCTTCGAGCTTCAATCGCGTTTCCATCAGCCGGACCATAAACAAAATGAATGTCTGCAAGGTGCTCAAATGAAAATGGTTCATTTTCCATTATTAAAAGAAAAAAAAAAGAAGAACAACCACACAAAAAAAACTAAACCGACTGTAAACACCAAAATGTTAATAATGACAAATATGTCATGGTTATGGAGAAAAAAATTTTGAATCACCCTGTATTGTCAGTCATATAAATATTTTATACCTTTTAAGTTCAGGATGTTTTTGCAGCATATTCACGTGTCATTTTTTAAATTCAAATTCATTCTGCCGATAATTTTCCATAGATATCTAGATTTATCTCACATAATTGTAAAAGGATTTGATGCTAGTTAAATAAGTTTCCAACATGAGGGTGTTTTTAAAAACTTTTATTATGACAGGGTGTGACCGACTTACAAGACATACGAGCAAAGAGTTACTAAACAATAGGTTACATAAGAATATATAAGCTTAAAGTGATTACAAAGCATAATAAATTGAATATAAAGCATAAGATAAATAATTAATTAATAAGCATATTTAAATATACAGGTCGTCAAAATTATACATATAACTCCTCCCGCCTAAGACGAAAACAACAGGGATGAAGGGGCTGTTTTCGGATTTACCATTGGTAGGGTTGTTAGCTTCTTCTTCTTTTTCTTCTTTCTTCTAAATTAGGAGTTCGTATACTGCAAAGGCAATAGTAAAAACAATTAGCAATAAACCAAGGGTACTAGCGAAACTCCAAGTAACAGGGTGGACTGGGTCGTCTTCAGTAGCTTAGCTTGTTCCTGTAGTCTTTGGATATGGTTGAAATCAATAGAATCTAGTTGAATGAGTGAAATTTAAATTCGATATTGTCGATATTAATTTTTGGTAGATAGAAAGGGCTGCTTTCCACAGTGTCTTCTTTGTTCATTAATTTGGATCCAAGTGGACTAATACCACAATTATAAGGTATAGAAAGTAGGCTCGGTTCTGTCACGAAGAGGATTTCTTTATTCTGGCACAGCTTCTGGATTTTAATCTTAGTAGAAGTAGGTATTACCAAAATATGTTGATTGGAAATAGGGCGTATAATTGCTGTGGTTACATTTACATTGAGTAGTTGGCATTTCTTCATCCCAGCTTTCTTGATGAGGGTAGTAACACAATCATTGAGTTCTGGATTTAAAGCATCTCGGCATATGTAGAGGTTTTCAATCTTGAGACAAGCTTCATTTTGGTATTGTTGTGAATAAGTGCCCATCAAGGTAAGGTGATTTGGGTATAATTAAGGATTGATTTATAGGAACTGAGAACAGGTGACACAATTCAAATGATTCTTTTACAAATATTGGAAAATGAATTGCAAAAATTATTTTATTTTTTGAAAAGCTGACTTGTAGTCTTGCTAATTGATAACCGTAATTAAGGTCCTTTAACATTAATATTTTATCGGTACCATAAAGGGTAGATAAATTTGAGACTATTAGTTCGAGTTGAGAAGCTGACAGTATTGTGCTGTGCAGAGTATTTAATTTTGCAAATGAGATTGCATCTTCAATGTTATCTAAGATTGTTATAAAACTTTGACAGTTAATAACTATATGGTTTATAGTATTTTGTAATTTTAGGAGTATTGAAATATCTGTTATTGTTTTATTCATTTGATTTTCAAATTGATTAACATGTGCCTGTAAAGATTTTTGATTTTTATTTAATATGCTTATAGTATTGTTGTAATTATTGATTAATTCTTTAGTTAAAGACATTTGTAAATTTAATTCTTTTTTATAAGTATTTTGATTATTACGTAATTCTTGAATAGCTTTTTCGTAGCGCTCTCCATCATCTGAGTCCAGAGTACCAAATAACCATTTTGAAGTTTTTCCTACAATGTTTAATAGTCCACGTTTTGTTCTATGTGGTTTCATATTATTTAATTTAATTTTTATTTCGTTAATTAAATATTTCGCGTACGTAAGCAAATTAAAAGTAATAATATGATGCATTAACATTAAATTAATTATATTGGTATTATTGCAAGAAGCATCTAAAATATTATAAGCGTTTTCTAAATTACTAAGTTCTAACAATAAGGGTTCTAAGTCTATAAAATTTATAAATGTATGCTTATTCTCTATTACTCGTGCATTACCAAGGTGGAATGGGAGTAAGGGCATATCTCTTCGATCAGTAATGTGTTTATTGAGAATTATTTCATCGGTTAAATCGAAAAGGTCTTAGGATTTTACACGGCCATTGATGATGTCAAATGGTCTTTGTTTTGTGACACTATGATATGCAAGGTTATAGCCTATTACTGCGTATAACATAAGTTGTTTGGTAGAGGCATTGGGTTCTTTTAGTTTTAAAACTCTAAATAAATCTATAAGGGTTGAATGGACTCTTTCAACAGGGCTATTACTGTTTGAGTTACCAGGGGTTGTAAAGTGTATTTTTATATTATATAAATGCAAAAATTAGTAATGTTTTGAATTCGGTATCATTATCGCAAGTAATTTGTTGTGGTAAACCGTAATGACTGATAAAAGTACATAAATTATCTAGCACAATGGCTGATGTGCAACTTGGTTCTAATGGGTATGCTTGAGTAAATCTAGAAAATACATCTATTATTGTAAGAAATTGTGTTACAAATTTGAAAGGTGTCTATGTGAATAGATTCTAAGGGTTCAGGGGGTGTAGGTGTCAAACCAAATTTAATTTTAGGTGGATGTCGATCGTATTTAGCTTGCTGACACATTTCGCAATTATTAATATATTCTGTCAAATCATTCTTCATATTTGGCCAGTAATATAATGTTTTTAGGGACATCAAGCATTCGTTTATACCTCTATGACAAGTTTTCTCATGGTGGTTAGTTATAAGTTTTAACTGCATATCTTTATCTATTATATCATTTAAAAATAATTTTGTCATGATAAGTTTATTAGAATTATGTCTAAACGTATTGGGTAGTATTACACTTATTTTATAATCTAAATCATTAATTTCCGATTTCATAATGTAGATACAATGTACTACTTTTGGATTTACATATTCTTTAAAAAATTTAATAATTTCTTGTTCATAATTATTGGTTAATGTTAAGTGATACCTATTTTTATTATTAAAATGAATTGTTTTTAAAACGTTAAATTTTTCATTGGATTTTTGTGTAATAATGCTTTGATTTGTGTAAGTGTTCAAACAGTTCTCTGTTGTGGATATATTTAGTATCGGATCTTCATTTGCTGAATGGACTGTATTTCCATCAGATTGTTGGGTTTGAATATTTTGAGTATTTTGAATATTTTTAGGGTTAAATGGGGGTCTAATTTGAATGTCTGATATTATGTGGATTTTCTTTTTGGTTGGGTCAAATATATTTTCTAATGGATTTAATTCTTCAATTGTTACATCTTCCTATTCATCGCCAGGGTTTCCTGAAAGTGATTGATTTTCTATTACATTAATCTCTATGCGAGATAATGCGTCTGCGTTCGTATTTTGAGTTCCCTTTTTATATTTTACATCATAGTCAAATTCCTCTAATTTAAGTCTTCATCTTACGAGACGTGAATTTGGTTCTTTCATATTAAATAAATATTGTAAAGATTTGTGGTTAGTGATGATAGTAAATTTTCTTCCAAAAAGATATGGTCGAAAGTATTTAGTTGCCCAAACAATAGCAGGGAGTTCCTTTTCTATTGTTGAATAATTAAGTTCTGCGGGGTTTAGTGTCCTAGATGCGTAAGCAGTAGGTAGATCTGAGCCTATTGTTCCTTGGCTAAGTACAGCTCCTATAGCAACATGGGAAGCATCTGTCGTAAGTAAGAATGGTTTCTCAAAGTTGGGATATTGAAGTATTGGATCATTACATAGTATGTTTTTACATATATTAAAAGCTTCAATGTATTCTGGTGTCAAATTTATTGTAACTCCTTTTTTTAGACATTTTGTAAATGATTTAGTTAATTTAGCGAATCCTTTTATAAATCTTCGGTAATAACCTAGCAATCCTAGAAAAGATTTTATTTCTTTTGCTGTTTTTGGAATTGGAAATTTTTGTATTGCGTCAATTTTCTTGGGGTTTGGTTTTATGCCATTTCTAGTTATTACGTGTCCTAAAAATTCTACTTCGATTCTAAGGAATTCGGATTTGTCTAATTGAATTTTTAACTTTGCGTCTCTAAGTTTTTCGAAAACGTATTCTAGGTGTTTTAAGTATTCTTCATGGCTTGTGGAGAACACGATAATGTCGTCCATATAAACTAAGCAAAACTTTCCTTGTATATCTCTTAGAATATTATCCATTATTCTTTGGAAGGTTGCCGGCGCGTTTTTTAAACCAAATGGCATTCGAATATATTCGTAGTGTCCATTTTCTACTGTGAAAGCTGTTTTTTCAATTGAATTAGGAGACATTTCTATTTGATGAAAGCCGGATGATAGATCAATATCCATGTCATCATGTGCTACTGGAATTTTGGCACTTAATACTTCGTATGCATTAACAGTAATTTTAAATTTCTCACGCTCGGGTTGTCGATAAAATAAGGTTAATGAATTATTTTTGCTGACTAGTCTTTCGTTAATTAAATCTATATTAAAGCCAAAGTTCTTTAAGTCATTTAATCCTAATATGTCATCGAAATAATTATGAAAGTCGTATAAGATAAATGAAATATTTTTATTTGTTTTAAATTCGGGAAAAGCTGGAATATCGGCTTTAAATAAAATTTCTTTCTCTTCTACGCCAGTTTTTAAGGTAGAGGAAAATTGATATATTTTGTCTGGATAGTGTTTTTCTGCGATTGATGGTCTTAGTAGAGAATGAGAACATCCTGTGTCAATTAAAAGTTTAATAGGGGGTTGTTTTATTTGTAAATATGGTAGGCTATTAATTGTTTCTACATTCATATCGAAAATCATTTGTGAATTTCTGAAGGGCTGGTTATCTGAAAATTTTCATTCTCATCATGATTTTCATTTAATGTTAAATCATTAAATGATGAATAATCATAATTGGCGTCATATTCGGGATTATCGTTACAATTTTATGATTCATAGTGGTTATTAAGTTCTCGATCATTATTACCAGAATAATATTGATCTTGATTAGACATATTATCAGAATAATAGTCATTTTAAATATTATCAGCATAATATTCTTCTCCATTAGGATCAATTTCCTGTTTATTCTCGAATTGGTATAGTTCTTGAGATCTAAAGTTTCTTGGACCTGTTTGTTGTCTAAAATGATTTTGATTATTATTATTATTATTATTCTTGTTTTGAAAACTCTTGTAGACATAGGTTCTGGTTGATTTTTAGGAATTGCTCCCGTAGGTTTAAATACGTTTTGAGGAGGGCCAAAAACTTTCTCTCTGGGCTTCTAGGAAATTCGGGATTAGTATTAAATCTTTGATTATTATGTATTTGGTTTAGATATTGTTGGTTACTATAATTATTTGGGTTTGGATTGTAATTATTATAATTAGGGTTATAATTTGGATTATAGTTTTGATTATTTGATCTATGATAATTAATATTATTGGGTTGGTACTGTTGTCTAGTATGATTATGATTTGGTTTTTGTTGGGGTTGCTGTTTGTTATGAATAGGTGTATGTCTAATTAAATTTTGGGTATATTGGAAATTTTCTTCTTCTACAATCATTATCATAGCATTTTCTATACAATCTGGACTTGATTCGAATGACTGACTTTGAGTCGAATTATACTTTGTAAGGGATTTGGTTGTCCTCGTATAAAGGTTCTTAAGCATACGTCATCATATTGTCTTAAATGAATTAATTTGGTACCTTCATCCATTTGAGTAGATGGGTAACCATTGATCTTTTTTGCTAATAAACTTCTTAAAACTTGTAAACGTTTTCCAAATTGTAAGGAAGGTTCATTTTTATAAGGGGTTGCCATAAAAAGATCTTGTTCTAAACACTCTAGGTTTTTTTTGTCGTCAAAACAGTCAAATAAAGCCTTTTTAATTTGAAGCCATGTTACTAGTTCTAATCTACAACCTACTAGAATTTGAGCTCTTTCAATTAATTTCATGCGGATTGTGCGTATCAAATAATTTTTTAATATTACGTCATTTTCATTTCCATAAGTTGCAAATAAGAAATCAGCGGCGGAAATAAAGCTATTTAAGGTATTTGGATTTCCGTTGTATGGTAGAATAGTGTCTACATACATTTTTAATAAAGTATAATTAACATTACTTGAAGCATTTGTTTCAGGCATTGTGAATTGATTTGATGTTTCAATACTTTCAGTTATAGTTTTTTGATTTAATCTTAATGTTTGTGAAAATGTATTGATTAAACTATCAATATCTTCAAATTTAGTATTCATAAAATATTATTTGACTAGAAATGTTTTCTTTAACTATTATATCTTAAATCTAAAATTCAAATTAAAATCGTCAAAATTAAAATATGCTAAATAAAATGTGCAATATATCGATTTGGAATATATCTTTTTCAATTTATAAAATCAATTTAAATAAAATAAAACTTAATACTAAACTATTAATTGCTCAATCGGAGAAATTAACAGAACTTTTCACCTGCTCAAACGGCAAAAATGAAAAGGGTTGATAGGAATTGGATACCGTTTGATAATTTTCAGTCTTCTTCCTATCGGGTGAATACTCTGCTGCTTGCTTGCCAACCACAGCTGCCAGGAGTTCGTCTCGGTGCTGAAGAGTTGAAACTCACGTTCTGAAGCAATAATCGTCTCGATGACGTGAATTTTTATTGCCAAAACTGCCCCGATCCTACCGACTGCGCCAGTTAAATAAGTTTCCAACACGAGGGTGTTTTAACTTTTATTATGACAGGGTGTGACCGACTTAGAAGACATACGAGCAAAGAGTTACTAAACAATAGGTTACATGAGAATATATAAGCTTAAAGTGATTACAAAGCATAATAAATTGAATATAAAGCATAAGATAAATAATTAATTAATAAGCATATTTAAATATACAGGTCGTCAAAATTATACATATAACTTGCTTAAATTAATTTTTTTTATTATACCTGCAGAATGTTTAGTTATTTTGTTATTTTTACATAATTTGGATTAGTCCGATAGGCTAATTAATCTAATACGGCTATGATATTAGGCGTCAAAAATTTTTATTTTGGTAATACCTTAAAAAGTAAAAAAGATAGTCGACTGCAGTTTTTGAGTTTTTCTAGTAAATTTTATTTACTTTTCAATTTCGCTATCGAAATTTTCCCGTGCTATTTAAATTATTGTAGAAAAAATGAAGTAACAGTTTTTAACTCAAATGGCGCCTCCTACCAATTGAACTAAAAACTTTCGCGTACTACTATGTATAATTATTTTAAAGTCTTATATTTCACTTAAAAACAAGCCCACATTGAAGAAAATCGAATAAGTCTTTTAAAAGTTACCAATAAAATAAAATACCAATTTAAAGAATTACACTTTCCCTACCTTCCCTACTTTATCAAGGTTGGTACGATAATGAGTAAATAAAATGATGTAAAATATTTCCTAAAAAGTTCCCAAATATATTAAAAAAAGTTAGCTTTGATTGAAATTTTTCGAAGAAAATAAAAATTTTAATATCGTTTTATTTTTTTCTTACAGTTATTAATATGATATTATTGGGAAAGTAAATGAATAGGACCTTTATGGATATTAAAATTCAATATATTTTTTCTTAAAAAATAGAATTTATGATAATAAAAAATCAAAAAGTTGTAAATAATTTTTTGACAAAAAAATTTTTACATACAAAATTGCTATAAAAACTATTTGTATAAATAAAGGCACTGCAGTTTTACTCAAAAATCTAAAATGTATGTTGATCGTTTTTCTTTATCTTTAATAGTCTCGATACCGCAATGTTTGCATCACTGATTTTGGACACACTGTTTATATTTTATTCAATCGAATGAATGATAGCGTCAATCTGTTCTATAGCACTAAAATCTTCAGATCGCTAAATGTAGTCATAGGAGTTACCACGTCTGCTGTTCTTACCACAATGAAATGTCATTTCCAAAAAAAAAATTAAAAAATGTAAAATAGTTTAATAAACAAATAAGTAAAGATATAATTACGACAACACTTCTAAAACCAACAACGATGTCCTCTAGACATATAATAGCCTTTATATTTATTATAACATATAGTAAATTTTAAATGAATTATAAATGCTTGATGTTGCACGGTTTCTTTAAAATTGTCCCTTTTCCAAAACTAATTTTCGTTTAATGTCTTTCCCAAGATATTTATATTAATGAAGAGATATTTAAGCGCGTTATTATGCACCGTCACTCTCTCTCTATTATACTTGCTACACAATAACGAAATCCCTCTTGGGCCTCACACCGTAAAGTAGTTTGCAGTATTAAGCGGTTTCGCTTTTATGTAACATTTTAAAGAGTTAGGTACGCGCTGCTCTTTGCTGCTCCTGACTGCCTGCCCACTTTTTTCTCTTTGTTCTCTGATCGTTAACCCTTTAGCTGCTGCAACATCATTTGCGATAGAGTTAAATGCCTATAGCTTTTGTTGAAAAAAAAGCTCTAAAAGGCTAAACTTTATATATTTTTTAACGTTTAATATATTAATTTATTCATTTTAATATAAAGATATGTTTGAAGAATGTTACAAATTTAAATGATTATAATTTTAAACAAAAATTTTAAAACATATTAAACTCATTTTTAAACATTTTAAATCATTTTAAAATTCCAAATACATATAATAAAATCTTATTTTATTATATGTATTTGGAATATAATATGATTTTGCTATATTACATCCATTTATTATACAATTTCAGCTTCTTGTTTTTTGCAATATCTACCTCATTTTTTTTTTATAAAAATAATCTTATATATCCTTTATCAAACCCTAATAAAACTTCTGGCAATCAAACCTACCTTTTTCAAGCTTTAAAAGTTGAAAAAAATAAGATAAATAATTGAATTGATTGGATTGTTATCCAGTCGAATAAAACCAGTTTGTAAGCCAAAAGGTCGAAAGTAGACCTTGGAGCGGAAGAAGAAAAGGTGAGAATAAATACCTCACTTATATTATGATCTTCCTTAATGAGATTTTAGAAAACTAGTTAAGCAAAGTCGAAAGTCAAATATATCTATCATTATTATTTATAAATAATGTCATACATAAGTAACTCATGCCTCATCAAAAGGTGGCCATAAGAAGTTACTAGAAAAATGTTCAAAAATCTAGAGTGGCCATTAAAAAGCACAACTTCTAAAATTTCTTTGCTGAATAAGATATAGATTCTTACAAAATTATGCCTATGGAAGAGTTCTTATCTAAGATAAAACAGTCCACCTGTAATCCCTGTTGCGTTGCTTTGGCCTCATAGCCCCCATGTTAATTTTTTTAAATGGGCATAGATGTCGAACGATACCTTGAATTAAATGTAATTTTATTCTGTATATAGCCCTAATTTTAATTTTTTATTTTAATAATTCGTTATCAAGAATTCGTTTTCAAGAATTCAATATCTGAGGAACATTAACAATTATAACAAATATATTATACCAATCTGACATCATTGAGATTTTTTTTGACATTATAAAAGGGCTAAAAGAAAATGCTGGAAATTACCTTTAGATTTAAAATTTAGCCAGCTGGCTATGGAATGATTAGAAGGTTGAAAATTGTGAAAACGTGTAAAAGTCGGTAACAATATAACAAAAAACGTCAAACAAGTCTAGTTATGAATTTTAGGATTTTTCAAACTCAAACTCAAAAATGCTTTATTGTCAATATGAACATAGAAGTTGTAGACAAAGCCAATAGACTGTAGATTAAAGGAATAAAAACGAGGAACTAATTTAAAATAAAATAAAATTATATAAAACTTTGAAAAATACTTAAATGCTAATCATTAAAAAATTCACTTAAACTATAGTACGCTTTACTAGCAAGAAATATTTTCATCCTTGTACGTAGGCTTTTTTCAGTCTTAAGTTGTCTTATTTCTAGTGGAAGTTTATTAAACAGCTTTCTACCTCCATATATGATAGAGCTACGGACAAGTTCAAAATGAGGAATGGGTAGCCTCAACAAATAGTTTTGTCGCGTATTATAGTGGCTTCCTAAGTGGAGTTCCTGTTTATATTTTCTAAAAACTAAGTAAACTGTTTCCAAAATAAAGATACAACACAGGGTTAAAATATTATGACTTACAAAAAGCGGGCGACATAAGTCACGAGGCTTGACCCCACATAGATATCTAATGGTCCTTTTCTGGAGTACAAACACTGAACTAAAAAGTGAATTTGAACATGAACCCCAAAAGCAAATTCCATATCGAAGGTGCGACTCGATAATCGCGAAGTATGCAGATCTGGCGATGGAGAAATTAAGATTGGTGGCAATAACCCTTAGGGCGTAGCAGCCTGATGAGACTTTTCTACATACATTCACAATATGGTCTTCAAATTTAAGGAACTTGTCTATGGAAAGACCCAAAAACTTACTGAAAGGTGGCATGGTGATGGCTTCATTATTTAAACATATATCATTTGTATTACATTTAAAATTAAGGATATTTGTTTTGGAAACTACACACCTTACCACATTGCTGAGATAGCTCCTGGGACCTATTTTTTGTGAGAGATTGGCTGCAAGGTTACTAGCAATATCACAGTAGAAGGAATTGAGGACATTGGAATCTAAGGTACTTGGAATAACCAAGACATTATTTTTGCCCTTTAGCTCATTTAAAATCTTCCAAGACTCTTTTGCTCTGTTGGTTTAATTATTTATTCTCCATTGAAAGTAGGTCCACTTAGCCATTTTGATTGAGTTTCTGTAAATCTCGCGGTATCTGTTAAAAATGTTTGCCAATTTGCCAATTTCTTTTTTCAGTTTTAGGGTTGGATTGAATTTGGGGTTAAATAAGGTAAATAATACATTTTGCAGTTTACTTGAGTATACTTTTGGTAAGGTGATCTAAGAAAATCTTGAGCAACACCTAGTTAAAGTTCATTTTGTTCATCTGAATACAAAAACCGCTGCGGGAAAAGCTCGAGTCATTCACTTTAACTGACTGGCTCCTTATGGAAATCAGAAAGACGCTGAGTGATAACAAATCCAACCAGAGCTAAATATGACAAACCAATTAATTCATGACCCATGATTCTAATACCCAAAGGAGTCGTTACGGGGTTACCAGTAAAGTGCAGAAAGATCTATTTACAAATATATCGAGGAATAGCTGAGGTTTTCTGCAGAAAGTTCGGAAAAACAACATCGGTATAATTAGCACTTAAAATAACTAATAAACAGACTGGCAGAAAGATTTTCTACCTGGTCACTAAGGAAGCGTCATATCAGAAACCAATCTATAAAGATATTTGAGACGCTTTGTGTTTTGTAATAGAGGAGTTGCTTGCCGAGGACCTAAAGAGCCTGACATAACACACTGAAGGATAATTCGCAACATATTAGAAGTGGTCTTCAGGTTTACAGACGTGCAAATTCTGGCATGCTGTTTCATCGTGCTCCGACGTCGTTATTTAGAGAAAAGCGTGGATTGTTATTTCTGCAAGTAGAATATTACGCCGATATCGAATCGATATCCACCATAATTAGGATCATCTTGGAAGCTTAGGAATGACAACGCCGCGAATACATATTTCTAGTAGTTTTAAGTGTTTTGTATGTAAAAAATCGTGTGTAAAAAATCAGAGGCTTATTTTTTTGTTTTATATTAGGTATATTAGATTTTTCAAATATGTTTAAATTGCTGACGTTTTTTCTATAAATTAGCAGTGAAAATATTTTCTACTAGCATTTAAACAGCACATCTGAAGTGAAGTATTATGTGCATTATTATTAATGTTTTGTTATTAATTAATTTTTATAATTTGCATAATTATTAATTTTTTAATACTAACATTTCCTCAAATTAAAATTCATTTATTGCTCTTTTGATTACATAAAGTAATATAAAGTCGCCGATTTAAGAATAGTACTAGTTAAACATTTTTAAATTAAAATACTTAGAACTAAGCAAAAAATAAAGATAAAAGTAAAATATGATGTGTCTTTTACACTAACTACACCAACAGACACAGACTTATCAAACTAGCAATATATAAAAAAGACTTGCTAGCAATATGGACAATTAAAGTCAAACACAGATTAAGCTTACCCGAGTGAGTCATGTATTTACCCACTGACTAAAAAGGTTGTTGAATAAAAAACTTTTTTGATATTGGCTTGAACCGCCTATACCCCTTTATCTTTATAATTTCATAAGGTAATGCATCACATATATTTTAACAAACATATAATACGGACTCATTTCATACATCGAAAAAAATCATCCATTTTCACAAAGATGCTGGTCATATATTTCATAAAAATTGACAACACAAAATCTACAGCATCACATTAAACATTTAATAAAAAGACGAAGGTTACATATTTCACCAGACTAGGGCATCATCAGATCTACAATAATTATGATGATGTTACACGAATAAAGGAAAATTCAACAAACAAATCAAAAAAACAGTCCAGTTTGACTTAAAATGGCGGACGTTTCGCAAAATATATTTGCTTTCTCAGGGCGATTTTAAAATTCTGAACGTAGTCATAAAAATAAATATAAACATGGATGGAAAAAAACATAAAACATTTTAATTCGTACGTGTCTTGTCTTGTGTAAAGAAATATCCATACCTATATTCTCTATGTCTATACCTAATTATTTTTTTATCTATGTTTATATTTATTTTGCGATCAAACTATATAATCCTAAACTAACCGGTGGGAATAATTTTATGGTACTTAGTAATTTTACCCAATTTAACTGGATTGGCAATAAAGATGGAAACATGTCAGACTTAGTAAACTAATTTCTTCTGTAATAAAAGGAGGCAGATCCTTGATTTCAGAGATCCCTTTCATCCTGCTGTCAATATAAAGATCGACAAAAATAGCTTGCTAAAATATCAAACTTTACCACAAGCCCAGATTGTATAAGTTATAACTACAATCAAAGCAAATTACTTTTACTTATTTTAGTTGATTGCAGGAGTGGACTGGAGTTTTCTAAGTCGTCATACTGGTTTATCCAAATAAATGCAAATACACATTGAGGCTTAATTTTTAAAGGCTATCAACATATTCCAATCCAAAATATCTAATATTATTAAAATATCTATTATTTTGACAATTAATGATATTAAATTCCAGGTCGCATGCAGTTTGCAGGTTACTGAATTGCCATAACTTTGAGCCGTAATCTAGGTAAGGTTTTAGTCGGCGTATTAAGTTAATACCCACCTCTACTATTACGTATAGTATTACTCTAGTAGTATTCACCACTATTCATCTTTACAATTCAAGTGATTTTAAAGAGCCTAATCATAATATCAACAAACCAGATCAAGGCAAACCATAAAAAACTCATCCATTATTCTCCATTACTCTCTCCAACTTACAAAATTGACGAAAACAAAGAAAACACAAAGTCACAGGCTACACGTGTTTCGCTCTAGCAAGAGCACCATCGGGCCTAAAATCAACTATTAGTGCAAACAAAACTAAAAATTTAAATAAAAAACACTAAAAACCTTCAAAAGTTATACTCAAACTTTACACTACATAAATAAACAATAATTTTTAGGTTATAATTGTACAAAACAAAAATGAAAAAAAGGACTTTTAAGTAATTTAGTATTAGGTCTATATCGTCGTTAGGTTTTATACCCATATTCTAATCTTGTGGTACCGGATTTGATATGTTGTTACGTTCTACTTTTTAATTTTTAATTTTTTTATTTTGTTTTGACTATTTTTATTCATAGAGGCAATTCGGCAATACAATATAGAGATTTGTTTTTAATTACATTTGAAAATAAACTCCTTGCATAAAAACAATTTTAAATGTGCTTTCAAATTTTGAGACATTCTTTTGTTTTCAAGATTGTTATAAATGCTACACTAAAGTGCACGAAAAATATCTATCCTTCTATCGAAAGGATCCAGCGAGAATGACTGGAAGAAATGGTTTGTAGTCCTAGAAAAGAATTTAACATAATCAAGTAGAAGTGTTAAAGAGGAACTGCCTATTGACCATAAAATTGTCACCAGGATTAATAAACCATTGGTGTAAATGTTATAAATATTTCAGATGTATTTTCTTTTAAACTAAATAGGAAATATAATCCTTCTATTGTTCAATGTTGGTCTAGCGAAAATAAGCAAGAACTTTTTAGTTTCGTACTCGGTATACTCAGAACCCATTACAAAAAAGCTATAGAATCTGGTCTGATCACTTAATTCTATCAAATTTTAATAACGCTGATAATCATAGTTTTAAGCATGAAGCTAAAATCTGATCTCCATTAAAGTATTAAGTTCTATCTGAACGTAATTATTCTCTCATAAATCTGAAACAACTATTCTCCAATAAATCTGTTGAACTTGAGACTGACCCCTCTGTTGCTGCAAAGAAAATATTTTCAGGTCATAAAACTGAAACTGCTGAGATTCTGATGATTGTAGACATTAGTGGCGAGACCACTTTATTATCCTCCTCTTTGGGAAATGTCCAGTCTGTTTAATCCCTACCGGTGCCCCAGCCACTGCATTCAAGAAACTATTTATGCAAAAAAAGCTGGTTTTTCCAAAAATAGTTGTTATGAACAGGTGATTAAATATGATGTTCATGAATCTACTATGAGCAAGCTGTCAAAACTTAAATTACTTCTGAAAAATTAGAGCGCTCAAGTTGTCCCTTTAAAATCCCTTTATACTGATGGTAGACTTCAATTTATAGAGGACGACTTTACTGAAATAGCTATGAAATTTATTAATTCACAATTATTAAATGCTAGTCTTCCTCCTTCAGGTCGCAGATGGTCAGTGAAAAACAAAGCCTTGGCTCTCTCATTTTTAAAGGAAGTCTATATCTTCTATATCTACAAATACTTAAGAGATTTTTTACACTGCCTATTTTTTAATTTTATTTCATCCTCGTATCACACCACTTTCTGTATTCACTGAGAGAAAATAATACTATAATAATGTTCAGCTTGACCATCTGCAATGAATCAGAATGAATGTTTTTATTGTTTTTTTTTTTAGAATTTGTTGTTATATTATATAGACGTTTGTCTTTCATTAAGTTTATTATTATAGTTCCAAGTTATGTTAGGATAACTTGGAGTATGTTGCTAAGTTATGTTGAACGAGAGACCAGCAGATATATACTATGTAAGTATAATAATGTATGCCATTTCTTATACTATAATAAGTTATTTCTTCTTTTTTTATCTATTAAAATACTTTTTTTTCATTTTGAGATAAAAAAAAGTCTGAATGCATATGGGCACTAATTCTAGTTAGTATTACCGGAAATTCACTTATTAAAAAAATCATGTCATTCTGTTTTTTGAGACCCTAAATAAATTGGCAAATGAAAGAATATACACAAATACAAATAACACAGACAAAAATCTTTATAAGGTGGAAAATTTTAAAAAATCCTTCAAATAATTTTTTTGCATAAATTAAGGATGCGTTTTTCTTCTATCAAAATTACGATTAACCTATGGGGCGAAATTACATTTATTTATTTAACAGTAAATTAAGTATTAAGGGCTTAAGCCTAATAATAGACTTACTAAATTTCTGCTAACCAGCTACATTAGTCTTCTTTTATTCTACAAAATGAATAAATAGATGTAATTTTACTCTACCTCGGCTACCACCCTATGTCAGACCCACGCAGTCGAAATTCATTACGAGAACCCTAACTATAATCTAACTAACCGCTTGAACTCTGTTAATTTTCCCGACGGAATACTTGTTTCGTTACTAATTACTCTGACGCAGGGTCATAATATGAAATTCCAGCTCTCTGCCTTATTAGAATTTCCCCTAAAACGTTATATTATTTACTTGGTATTTCTAGAAAGCCGAATCGGTTTGTTGTTTTGTTAAATTTTTTTGATATCATTAATCAGATTCGTTTTTTAAACATGAGTTCAATTGTCTTCAAGCATGTGATATAAATGATAAAACAAAATAAAATGATGAGTTTCAAAGGTTAAACAGCATCTTGTGCATACTTGAATAACTAAATATTAAGCTTAAAGAAAAAGCACCCTGCATAACACACAAGCCCAACCAAATCTTAATACTTTGTTGACTTTTTGTCTAAAATATCGTTTATATTTTTAAATAAATATTAGAGTTTATTGATTAAAAAATTCTAGATTTTTACTTTATCACAATCTAATACAAAAATATATAAAAAAAAATTTAAATAAATATCAGTAAAAATATAACTTTCTTAAATCTCATTCTGAATGTAAAATTTATTTCTAAATGTAGATTTAGTTAAGTTTTCACCCTCGTTCGAATTAGTCTATTACATTGGCTGTTATAGTTTCTGCAAATATAACAACGAAATTCTTGTAAAATTTGAATTTTCTTGGAAAATTCATCAAATTACAATTTTTAAAATAGAAATACTATTTAAAAATTTAATTATCGATTAGATACTATATACCTTTATACCTTTATCTACTATATTAATATATCTTTTTTTTCTTAATAATATAATGTATTTAATATCGAAATAAACTAATCGTATATTACAGATAACAAAAGAATCACTTAAGTAGAATGTCAATTAAGAGAATAACCAAATGTATGACGCAAAATAAAGAAATGTATCAATTGTAGCACATTTCATGCCTTGTATTGAAAAACCAAATAACCTCTTAAATCAATATTGACTTTGACCAATATTTGTATCCAGGTTGTTCGACAGCTGATTTCTTATTATAGTTGTTTTAAAAACACTATCTACAGCTACAACGCCAGTGGATTTAGAGAAGTTAAGGCAAAGAAATATTGAGTTTAGTAATTTCATTGGCGTAAAACAATCATTCGGGGTTACGAAACGGGACGTACGGTAACACAAGTACAGTTTACCTGAAGAAGAACATTTGAGCCTTTTATTCCAAATAATTTGAATATATTTTTATTGAGTTGTCTTCATTATTCAATAAGAAGAGTTTTTTTTCTAATAGAACCGTTTAATTTTTTTTACAATTATTTTTATTGGAATTATTTTTTTTTTCATAATGCTTTACACAGCATAAAACATTTTTAAAAAATCGTGTTAGGTATATTTCGACTTTTGCGTACTGCTTGAAGAATCTATTTGTATCACTATTTGGTTTTTTTTGACATTAGGTATCAAAAAATTGTAAGTGGGATATCATTTCTATTAGAATATAGTTTTGTAACGAATGTTAAAAAAATTGAAAATTACAAAATTAAAGCAATTTACTTGGACTTACTGGAAGTTATAACAAGCAATTGAATACGTTAAAACTGACTTAATATATCTGAATACCAAATTTCATTCATTTTTGCTTAAAAAATAAAGAAGTTATAAAGTGTTTACTTTATCTTAGGAATACTCGATATATTTGACCAAAAAGTATATCTATATTACTAAATTGAAACCAATAAAGACCGATTCAAAAACTGAACTTTGAATGACTGCATATATTTTGCCCATTTTTTATTTAATAGAACAAGAACTGATGTGAAATAAGATGGTATATGATATCTTCACCTAAAATATTTAACCATAAAAATATTTCTATAGTGTTATCGAAATCATAACTGCTTATAATAAATTTGTATTCACCTCTGTTTAATTCTTATAGTCTGTGATAAGAGTCAAAATACAAAAGTAAAATTAATAAGCAATGCTTTTTATAAAAATTAAATTATACGTAACGTTATTGAAATATAAAAAAGCGGTAAATATATTTTTTTAATATGTTAATAATACTTTTACAATATATTTTATATTCCTAATTCATTGCTGTATATTTTTTTTTATTTGTATAAATAATTTTACGTGTAAGCTCATATATTAGATTAGAAATTAGAAACGATTAATGCACCTAAGGTGCTGCATCAAAGAAACCGATTGGTCATAGGCCTTTTTAGAGAAATATATATCTCCCTCATAAAGCTATAGTTTGTGCATAATGAATGTCAAATAATTTTAAAATATGAAATCCATTTTTATTTTGGAAAAATATAAAATTGATAGACTTACTAAAATTACGAAATATATATAAACATACAGTGTGGTGACTTTAACTGGAATAAATTCAGTTAAAACTAATCAAATTTTATCTCGCAAAATTCCTGAGACCCGTAGATTTTTGTTTATTTTTTTTTCACATTTCAAGATAGTTTTTGTATTTTTTCACCTAAAGGGGGAGTCCAAATTAACCCAAACTTTTTTTTTTCAAATGGAAAGCCACTTTTTTTAAACTCTCATTGAAAAGAGCCCTTTTTCCTGATTAAATTGCCCTATTTACTTTTGTGATTATCTAAAGGAGAAATACGAAAAAAAAAATTAAAACCATTAAATTATTAAAAGTCTCGAAATATTTTGTGTTGGTAAATTTTTGGCGCGTTTGTTTATTTTATTGGTATCGAGACATTTCCTGACATTGTTGTAGTGTCACTGTTAAAGTAAATTTCAACCAGTTGTTAAATAAGTTAACTTATATTGAAAAAGTGCCTTATTTATCCGAATCCCACAAGATTGAAATGTTAATGATGATTGGTTATGGGGACAGAAGTCGTACTTAGCTAGAGGTTGTCCACTTATTCAGGCAGAAATATCGAGAGAAGTTGGGCACGTAAGGGATGTTTCAAGACAAAGGTCTTCTAAAATCGATGAAAACACCCAATTAAATGTATTGTTAGCGATGGAAGAAAATCCGGTAACTGCAGCCAGAAGAGTAGCTCGCGAAAACTCTATTCATCGTAAATCTGTGCTAAAAATTTTAAAAAGTGCAAACAAACGACCTTATACAATGCAACCCGTTCAAGAGTTATTGGAAGACGATCCAGATCGCAAAGTTCAGTTCTGTGAATTAATGATGAACGCCATTGACGAAAATCGCATATCTTCGGAGTGGATCCTTTTTTCTGATGAGGCTACATTCACCCTAAATGGCCATGTTAATTAGCAGAACTGTCGCTACTGGTCTGACGAGAACCTACACTGGGTAAGGGAAACTAATACACAATATCCCCAGAAAACTAATGTTTGGGCTGGCATAATTGGCAGGCAAGTTATAGGGCCCATATTCTTCAATGATACTTTAACTGGGGAAAGATATCTAGAATTTCTTGAACATGAACTAGTTCCAGTCTTACGTGCCTTATATCCGAGTCAGTTCGATCCAGATTTGTATGATGAAAGAATCTAGATGCAAGAAGATGGTGCTCCCCCACATTATGCCCGTAATGTACGCCAGTATTTAGATGACAATTTTCCAAACAGATGGATTGGTAAAAGAAGTGCAATCGAGTGGCCGGCACATTCTCCCGATCTCACCCCACTTGATTTTTTTCTGTGGGGACATTTGAAAAGTCAAATTTATATGAGCAAACCAGGAAACCTTGACGAACTCAAAGAACGTATTAGGCAAGAAATCCGACAAATATCTCCAGAAGTGTTAGAAAATGTCAGAAACGAATTTTATTATCGTCTTGGGCTTTGCCAACAAGTAAATGGTGCTCATTTTGAGCATCTTATACATTAAACGCAACTTTAAATAATTTAATGGTTTTTATTTTTTTTCGTATTTCTCCTTTAGATAATCACAAATGTAAATAGGGCAATTTAATCAAGAAAAAGGGCTCTTTTCAATGAGAGTTTAAAAAAAGTGGCTTTCCATTTGAAAAAAAAAGTTGGGGTTAATTTGGACCCCCCTTGTAGGTGAAAAAATACAAAAACTATCTTGAAATGTGAAAAAAAAAATAAACAAAAATCGACGGGTCTCAGGAATTTTGCGAGATAAATTTTGATTAGTTTTAACTGAATTTATTCCAGTTTAAGTCACCACACTGTATACTATAAATGTATATCTGACATAAAACCATATACATTTACTGAAATTAATACACTTACTTAAAACCATGAAATTCATCCATACTATCTAAACAGTACACGCATAATAGTTTTCGCAACTTTGAAAAGTTTAAATTAACTATAAAGTATATAACCATAAGTGTATATTTATCACAAATCTACTGAACCGTACCTATGTATTTTCTACTTTTAATAAAAAAAATCAGCTTCATACGATACCATTTATATTTCAGCCGAAGCAAATTAACCAATTCATATTGCTAAGCGACTCTAATTTACTTAAATATTCATATTTACTAATAAAATTATTTTTTTCTTGTAATAAGTTAAAACTAAGTATTTCGAAAAGCTATGTGACATCGTCTTATAAACTAGAAAATGCAACGATTTTAGTAGTACTTTCATTACTACATTTGATCAATTTTATTTGGAAATTCGTGAATCATAAAGTCGATTATCCGTTTCATTTGGCTCAGCTTCCAATTCATACGCCTTGCTTTCAGATAATTGCTTGTTTGATAAAATTCTGATCTTTGATAAAGCATGATCTATAATTTATTGCATTATTACATTTACGTAATATACAACTTTATGCCACGGCTTTTTATAGACAAAAAATTTACTTTTATTCCAGGCCTATAATTTAATGATTACTATTTTGCATTAAATAACATTGAAATTCTGCCTATTCTGATTCTTGTGACAGGGTATGCTTTCGCGGTTTTAAAATATATTTTCATCTGTATATTTTATTTTATATCATTTATAAATGCTTAGTAATATTTATACAAGTGTTAACCTAATGGTTATAATTTATAATATTCATTTTCGATTTTTTAATAGTAGTCCATTTATTGCTTATAGAAAATATATTCATATTTATTAATTAATATAGATACATTACCCCGTAAAAAAAAACAAAATACAATCTGTAAAAACAAAATATTTTATTTTTCTATACGTGTGCAAGGAAATTGCTGCACAAAAGCAATAATCTGGACTTATGAAATTACCAACATTGATTGAATATTGAAGCCGCATTGTGGGCAGAATTCCCTGGATTATTATTGCCTGATGTGGTATTTCCCTTGTTAGTTTTGGAATTTTAATTTACGATTGGCTGGACTTATGTCATTTAACCTGATAGAAAATAAATAACCCTTTGAAAAATATATTTCTGGTAAATCACCATTACTGCTGCTTTATAAGTAAGCAATTTTGTGTTTTTAATTAAAACTCGTATATTCGTTTATAGCCGATAGTTGTAGTAGTGAGCTTGAATTTGAACATTAAATATTGTAATATAAGCGTAACATTATGAACGTGGCCTTAATCAGTAACACTTGACATCTGAATGACTAGCTTGGCATCGTCGATTTAGAGGCTTCATGGCAGCAAGTTGATTATATACTATAAATGAGTACCATTTTAATGTATGTCTTATGTAGTTGAAGTTAACAAATTCTAATAAAGAAAGTCGAAAGACTTAGATTGTTGTGTAAATACACAATATTTTCGCGACGAGTCAAGAGTCCGCTTATAGAAGTGAGTATAAAAGGTAAAGTGAAGATTAAAATAAAGTCATTCGTTGGCTTTATCGAGCATTTAATGCGCTTTTGAGTCATATAAGAAAAGCAGGAAACAGTTATCTAAGGTAAAATACTGCTAAGAAAAAAAATCCACTTTCTATAACCTTAATAGGCCCAGAGGCATACAAACTGTTAAAAAGTCTAAGTTTAATGCGACCAAAAAACCCTATGTCAAAAGCATATAACATAATCGTGGCAGTTTTAAAAAACTACTATACCCTTTAAGTCCCGCTAATTGCCAAAAGGTGCTAATTGCCAAAAGGTTCAAATTTAATTGTAGAAACCAAAAAGGGGCTGAGTCAGTTTCTGAATAAATTTTTTAGTTAAAGACCTTATCAGCAACATTTGATTTTGGTACCTTCCCTGATCAGGCTATGAGAGAAGTCAAACAGTAATACTCAAGATAAAAAGCAAACCACGGTAGTTGTTTTCGGTTTGGAAGACGGCACAAGTGACATGTCCTGCTAAAAAGTAGTGCTCCACATGCAAAAAGAAAGGCCACACATCCCAGGGCTGTAGGCAGAGAATCAGACAAGTTAAATATATTGAAGATGAATATGCATCTGGAATTACTTAGATGACCAATGTTTCAATTTAAAGCTGGGAAAAGTAGTCACAATTAACATTTCAGGCGAATCTAAAGTCGTTCAGTCGCCAGTCGGCCAGTAGCAAGAATAAAAACATTGAGATGGAAATTGACACAGGTAAGTGTTATTTCTAAACAAGATTATATAAATTATTTTGGTAATAAAGAATTAGGTGGTAAAGTCCAGTTCAGAGATCTATTAGAATCTTTGATGTGTCGCAGATGCCGCACTAACTAGTCCGTGCGCCTATGTCATATTTATTGTTGCATGATATATATGTTTAAATGGCAAAATTTAATATTGCCTATCTCTGAAATCATTTTAAATATACGTAAAACCCCATGTTTTATACTATTTTTTATTTTTCTTTCGAAAATGTCAATTTTTAGAAAGAAAATAATATCACAAGAAAATAATATCAAAAAATTGACCGCGGACTAAAATCCAAGCATCTTACAAAATATTTTAAATACTTCCAGCACCCACAGACTTGTCACCTCTTTATAGCCAGTCTATTAAACAAAGATAAAACAGCTGCGTTCTGGCGATTCCTACTTTAGGCTGTGCAAGTGGTTGTGTATCTCTCTCTATATATAATTTTTGGGCAGTTTTTGTATTACTGTTGACGTGTTTTTAAAGAGATTTTTAAGGATGGGTCTATCGCCTTTAAAATAGTTTTTGGATGGGTCTATCATCTTTAATAGTTGGGAGGGGAGCCATGTGAGGTTATTATTTGATGTGTTTTGCCGGTTATGCTTTTTACACGTTTATGAAAGTAAAGTATTTAGAATTTGGCCTGTATTCGTCTAAATTTTTTGCAGTTTTTACTGTGAGGAAGTGTGTTTTTTAATTTGTGTTTGTGGATTTGTTTTGGTATTATACCTAAAGACCTTAAAATGTTTCGACCCTGGGAAAATAGGCAGGAACATTTGGCAAATGAAGAGGAAAGTGTTTGTGCGGGCTTATGGAGACCGTGGGTGTACAAGAAAGACAATAACATTTGTGATAAAAACAATAAGAGTGATCTGGACAGTGATTTAGACTTACATAGTTCTGATAGTTCATTTTCTTGTATTGAGGAAGCAAAAAGAAGCAAGGGAAGTAGAAGCTACAGAGGAAATCAAGCAGTTTTAAAACGTAATTGTTTAAGTACAGACGCCAAACAAGTTTATCTAAATATCTATAACAATCTAAGGAATGATCCTCAGTTCACAAATAATTGTAGTGCTTTGCAAAAAACAGCGTTTTTAACAGGGGTTCCCTATAGTACAATATGCCTGTAAAAAAAAGGATTAAAACAGAATAAAAAGGAAAGATGCAGGAAAATCAAAGGGACTTGACACGGATATTGCCAAATTGCTAAGGAAAGGTGTGTATTCTAAATACAAAAACAATGAGGTTCTGGCCGTAGAGACATCTTATCGGCAAGGGACAAACATTTCTCAGTCTCAACCTTGCGGAGATACCTGATAAAACTTGGATTTAAGCTTAAGATGGTTAACAAAAGAGCTGCTGTAATGGAATTGACAGGTGGTGACATTGATGTATGATTTCCATTCTCTGGGAAAAAATTCCCTTTTTTGCCATAGTAAGAAAACCATATTTTTATTAATAAAACAAGTTTAAAATTTTGTTTTTTACAGCTTACTGCCCCTGTTTGTCCTTCAGCGACACAATAAAGTATATATAATGTAATGCTTTAGTATCCATAATATGCTGATGTACGAGATAAAGTTTTGAGAAAAGAGAAACTGTTTCCTTCCTTAATGGAAGAAACTGCTAAAGAACAATGGCAAAAAAACAGAATTTAAAAAATTGTATTAACTTTTTGGGCCAGATTCAAAAGAGTGGGTAAATTTATAAAACTATTTAGTATCCTCACTGTAGTTTTAGGATCCAGTATACTTAAAATGTAGTGTTTTGTATAAGATTTTTACTTTTTAGTATAAGCATTTATTTTTGTTAATTTTTATCTAATCTCTCCTAATATGCATAATAACTAAATAGGCAAACAAATTAATAAATATTACATTCAGGATGTAAAGTGTGTTTTTTTTATAAGTAAAACTTGTGTCTTTTAAACGCATAAAGTATAGACAGCTAGATGAATTTTTAATGTAAAAGTTTATTTAAAAAAATAAACTTCCAATTTTCCGACTACATAATTACTTTTTATCAAAAGAAGTTGGTACTAAATATAGAGATGGGGGTTTTTCATGAGTATATTATTATAATATGTATTAATTACAAAAAAACTATAATAAAGGACATTGAATATGGCAGCCACAATCCCCATTAATAATCACCACCATGTAAAAATAAATCTCAATTCCCAAAAAAAGGAAATATATAAAATTTGAAGACAAACCAAAACATTTTACACTTTTGTGTCAAAAAGTAACTATTTAATGCCTTAATCCACAGAGTAAATGGGCCTAAGTAATTCATATCACCTATTCTCTCATCAAACTCAAAAATGCTTTATTGTCAATATAAACATAGAAGTTGTAGACAAAGCCAACAGACCGTAAATTAAAGGAATAAAAACGAGAAACTAATTTAAAATAAAATAAAATAATATAAAACTTTGAAAAATACTTAAATGCTAATCATTAAAAAATTCACCTAAACTATAGTACGCTTTACTAGCAAGAAATATTTTCGTCCTTGTACGTAGGCTTTTTTTCAGTCTTAAGTTGTCTTATTTCTAGTGGAAAATTATTAAACAGCTTTCTACCTCCATATATGATAGAGCTACGGACAAGTTCAAAATGAGGAATGGGTAGCCTTAACAAATAATTTTGTCGCGTATTATAGTGGCTTCCTAAGTGGAGTTCCTGTTTATATTTTCTAAAAACTAAGCAAACTGTTTCCAAAATAAAAATACAACACAGGATTAAAATATTATGACTTACAAAAAGCGGGCGACGAGGCTTGGCCCCACATAGATATCCAATGGCTCTTTTCTGGAGTACAAACACTGAACTAAAAAGTGAATTTGAACATGAACCTCAAAAGCAAATTCCATATCGAAGGTGCCACTCGATAATCGCGAAGTATGCAGATCTGGCGATGGAGAAATTAAGACTGGTGGCAATAACCCTTAGGGCGTAGCAGCCTGATGAGACTTTTCTACATACATTCACAATATGGTCTTCAAATTTAAGGAACTTGTCTATGGAAAGACCCAAAAACTTACTGAACGGTGGCATGGTGATGGCTTCATTATTTAAACATATATCATTTGTATTACATTTAAAATTAAGAATATTTATTTTGGAAACATTAAATGTCAAAAAATTTGCATCACACCAGTCTTTTATTTTTAACAAATCTGCACGTATATTGGCCTCCATTTGAGAAACATCAGAGTCGTGCCAGAGGATGGTGGTATCATCGGCAAACTGGCAAACAATGTAAATTTGCCAGTTACCTGCAGTTGTGGCAAATCGTTCACATAAATGAGAAAAAGTAAAGGACCAAGTACTGATCCTTGCGGAACACCCACATTTATATTAAGTGTTCCTTAGAGATACCACCATTAAATTTGACAGCCTGGACACGATTTGATAAGTAGGAACGAAACCACTCAAGGGCAGTTCCTCTGAAACCATAAAGCTCCTGTTTCATCAGCAGCACTCTGTGACTCACGCAGTCAAATGCCTTGGACAAGTCACAGAATACCGCTGCTGCAACTTCACCAACATTCAGTCGGTTGCACAGGTGCTCTAGAAAGCTAAAGATAGCATCATTTGTGCTCACAGACTCACGAAAGCCAAACTGCTGAAGACTCAATAGGCCAAACCTATTTAAAAATGAAACCATCCTCACCTTAATGAGCCGTTCCACTATCTTGGCTAAAGTAGGCAATAACGCTATAGGTCTAAAGTTAGAAGACTAAAAAAAGTTAGACAGTCGCGATCACCACCCTTGTACAGCGGAACAATCATTGCTCTTTTTAAGCACTCCAGAAACTCCAGACATAAATGAAAAGTTAATTGACTCGGCCAAGCAACAAGAGGTAAAACAGAAAATATTTTAAGAGAAAGCCCATCCCATCCTGATGAACTCTTATTCTTAATATTAACCATTAACTGTTCAAGCTCTTCTACACTTGTGGGGGCAAAAAAGAAGGATTCGGCTACTACCACATTGCTGAGATAGCGCCTGGGATCTATTTTTTGTGAGAGATTGGCTGCAAGGTTACTAGCAATATCACAGTAGAAGGAATTGAGGACATTGGAATCTAAGGTACTTGGAATAACCAAGACATTATTTTTGCCCCTAAGCTCATTTAAAATCTTCCAAGACTCTTTTGCTCTGTTGGAGGAATTATTTATCCTCCTTTGAAAGTAGGTCCACTTAGCCATTCTCATTGAGTTTCTGTAAATCTTGCGGTATCTGTTATAATAATTTAAAAATGTTGCATTGTTCATAGCGTATTTCCTAATGTAAAAAAGGGAGCGCATATTTTTTTCCCAGATAATCGTAAACCCTTAGTATACCAAGGTTTTCTATTTCGTTTCTTAATATTGACAACAGGAAAAGCAGTGTTAAAATTGTTTAATACTATTTGATGAAAGCTATGCAGTGGGTTAACAGTAGTCAGTAGTCAATACATTATTCCAACTTATTGCAAAGCAAAGAGACTTGACTTGTTATAAGGGACTGATGGCGCTAAGAACTAAACTTATGAAATTAAAATTTTTGGTTAAACTCATTTAACGTACTTAAATCTTATATTTAAATTAAATATTATCTTGCTATCAACTATCCTGAATTTCTAACTTGATAAAACTAAACCCAAAAATCCCGAATAATAAAGTTTTAAATACAAATAAATTTTAAGGCCGGACCTGTACAACTTTTCACGCTTGAGTGGCTGTGAAAAGGTGAGGCGTTTAACAAAATAGTACGTGGGCGCATGTAGTCAAATTTTACGAATCAAATGTATAAATTCTTTAAAAAATGCTTAAAACATTTATTTATTTAATGAAATGATTAAATATCGCTTAGAATATTACTGTATGACTCTTTCCACATAAAATTTTGCGATTTAAACATGCATGTCATGTGACAATACAAGCAACAGCGGCACACGGACTATTTGCGGTACATCAAAAATTCTAATGGATCTCGGAACTAAACTATATCAATGTATCCATTAATGCAGTGTCAGAAGATAAATTGTTAGTCTTAGGTCAAATTATTGTCAAAGTTAAGGCAAATAATTATAGTTTTGAGTTTTTACCACTGATTGTCAAAACCGGTTAATCTTTTAAGTCATTATTAGGGAGAAACTGGTTAGACAAGCTGATGCCAAATGCTGATGGAGGTCTTTAATTAATTTTAGTGAAAAAATTAATAATGTTTTATTATTTTGTATTAAAATTTATTTTCCAGATTCAATGAAAATAAACATACGTTTCTTAGAACAAGTTCACATGTAGAATCTGCTAATACCCGTAATACCCATATAATAACGTCCTGGTTATGAGGTCAAGTCGATTTGTCAGATGTCTTATATGAAAATTTAAGTCGGGTCACTTGGTATCGATGTAAAGGTGGAAATGTCCTTGATAATAAGTCATAAGTCACCAAAGGCCCACAAAGGTTACAAATTATGTTAAAACTTCAGCCATTATCAGTCAATATGAGTATTCCTCTTAATAGTTTTGAAGCACGTAATAAGTCAAATGTAATCAGTCCTATGGAACAAGAAGAGATTTTAAAACCGTTTAAAGAGTCATATTATAGGGTTTTAAGCTAATTTGGTAGTGAAATCTATTTTGGCAGGAAAAGAAAATTCAAACAAGATTTTAGAAGGTTTAATTCCTTAAAAGAAAAAGTCCTTAAACAGGAGTTAGACAGTTTAGTATTTTGATTTGTTAGTTATGCTGATGTAGCTAAATAAATAAATAAATAATGTCTTTATTATACCAAAATGTACAAAGGTCTAAGAGAAGTCTAAGGGGCTAATCAACTTAACCTCTAATTACATGAACAGAAACATATACCAAATTACATAGAAAGAAGGTAATAGGAAACCCGTGAAATCCATGAATCTATCTTAAGTTGGAAATTAAGCAATGACATAAAACTATAAATGAAAAAAAAATGCATTTTCTCTTTAAATCATAAAGAGATCATCTATAATGTGGGAAAATGCGATTTTGATTTTACTTTAAAACCAGCAATGGACATGCACTTAAGTGAATTCGGAAGTTCGTTATACGTCGAAACAGCATTAAAAAGAAAATATCTGTGAAATAAGGCAGAATGAAAACGATGAGCCGATAATTTACTTATACATCTTAGATTGACGTCGTGTACATCTCTTCGAAAACTGAATTTTTCACGAAGGTAAGCAGGGAAGGATGTACTAAGCAATCAATGCACAAAAACGGCCAACTGATTGAAGATAAAGATTCTCTACCTGCAACCACCTAAGAATACAATTTTTTTATGAAACTCTGTCATATTTTCTTAAGTTAAAAATTAATCTACAGCACTGATTTTAAAGCTTTTGCAAATGATACGGGGTGACTTTATTTAAACAAGGAACATAAACAATGTTACAGTAGCTCATAATAGGAAGTACTAAGGACTCGCATAATTTCTTGCGTACTTTGTAGTTAATAATACTTCTATTAGCGTACAATGATTGGAGTGCAAAATAGGATTTTTTAATTACGTCAGAAACGTGCGTCTTGAATCTCAAGTCCTCCTCGAAAATCACACTAAGATTTTTCATGTTATCAACTATCTTTAACTGGGTCTCCCTCACAAATAGTTGTAAATTATCCAAGCAATTTTTTCTTATTTTTTGAAAAATGATTATTGCTCGACGAGAAAGTTGAAACACATGAAAAATCTTCATTTACTCTACTATAACCCCCCATAAGTCATCAGCTTTAAGAGAATAATGATTTTGCATATCATCCGCAAAGCCATGAATACTGCAATATTTAACAACCTTATATATGTCTGCTATGTACATTAGAAATAAGATAGGACCCAAGACGGATCCTTGTGGTAGCCCAAAATCTATATAAGAGCGGTTTGACTGAGCTTGAGAAGTTGAGAAGAGCTAAAGAAGTTTAATGAATTATTATCGAATCCATAATAGGTCAATTTTACTAAAAGGAGGCTGTGATCCAATGTATCGAAAGCTTTAGAAAAGTAGCAATACGAGCGCCGTAGTATGACGTCTATCCAAAGCTTTAATGATTTCTTGAGTAACTTTTAACAAGACATATGTGGTGTTGTGCCTAAAACCCATTTAGAAATCGGTTTTAGTAAAAGTTTTAAAGGTATTTGGAATTAATTCTAATATAGTAATGACGGCAGAAAGAAAAGTGAAGGTTTCAGCACAAGCGTAACGCTTTTTAATTTCCAGAAATATATATACAAATTATGTTAGTAAATCAGCAGTAGATATTTTGATAAAATCAGATATACCGGCAAATCACAATGAGTTTATTGGAGCGGTCAACTTTTGAAAAACAAAATTCAAAGAAAATAATGCCCCCTACCAGGTAGAAGTAGAATCACAAAGTTCTAATAATCATTCTACTCTTATAATATCTCCTTATTTTGAAAATAAGATTATAATTCCTACTCCTAATTAAAAGCTGAAACTACATTAAACAAAATGTTTTAAACCTATAAAGAACAAAAAAACGTTTTTTTTTACGGATATGTCGGAAACTGTAAAAATTATTTAAAAAATTCTACATTTTAACCACAAAAATGCTCTCATCAGGAATGAGCATCTTTGTCTCATGTCACCATCTTGATATACCTAAAAGTTACAGAGCTGGGGATCCCAATGGGTGATCTCGACGGAAATAGAAGTTTGTGTGAAAATTATTAGAAACTTTTAAGTTAAAATATTTCCATTATTTGATTTACCTTTTTAACTTTTTAAACTTTTTAATGAATATTTTTTGTTTTTATAATGAATGAAATCTGATAAATCAAATAGTTTATGATTAATAGGGGAAAAAAACAAATTATTACAAAAAATATCTTTTTCACCATTTTCAAGGGCTAATTAATATCTCATACTTATATACTGACATACCGTTGGGTTAAAACAAAAACAAAGGAAAAAATTAAGTTAAAACTGAAGCGGATCGGGCTTTAAAATGACAATTTTTGTTGATTGATTGATAACGTAGTTTATGATTGCCTTTTGATTCTATATGATGTAAGTTTAATTATGGTGACTATGAAGGGCCACTACCACTTTTCTTCTATGCTAGAAATTAAGTGAGAAACTGATAACCGGCCTGATGAATATTTTATAATCTGAAAAATGTCTTAAAAACCTAAGAATAAGCGATTTTTTAAATATATTTTTTTGTATATTTTTTAATGTATATTACAGTTCTCTTACTCATCTATTTTTATAGCTTTAAATTTATTTTCCACAAACCTGACTTATATCTGCCAAATTACACAATATTAAAAAGAAACTCCACAGCGATATATTTGGCAGACTGATCTTCCAATGGATTTAAAATTGCCCAATCGCTGCAGAAATATACGGTCGGTAATCCGGGGAAATCGTTTCAATGTCCCAGTATGGAAGCCGCGTCGGCTTCCGATAAGGGCTAAGCCTTTGATATACGGGTTCGTTATTCAAATCAAATTTCTCTTACTGCCAGGTTAAACAAAATCGACAAACTCGATCCGAATATGCGGCGTGCTTTCGACATTTTGCAGATTAATTTTGAATTTCTTTAGAAAGCCGCTTTCCTTACGATACCAACACTGACAGTACAAAAGAGTCGAAACAAAACATTTTAATAAAGATAAAACTTAACAAACTTTAAAAAATGTTCTAAACCACTTCGCTTATATTAGTACTATATTTCATTAGTTCATATATATTGTGTCATTATTGGTTTATAATCTCTACCTAAAATAAGGATTTATTACAAAGACTACAACTTTGTCTAAAACTTTACAAAGGTAAGACTCGTCGTTAGGTATTAAAACTATAGACAAAGTTAAAGGAGAACACACTTGCGCTGGCCGCTGAAAGTGAAACTTTATTTTTGCATAGTGAAGAACCCAGGCAATATAACTCGGCATCGATCGAATTCGTCCATCGTACATTCCCGCTACCGCCACCTCTCGGACTCTAACGTCTTTTGGGGCAAACCTTAGCCGATTTTCAGCGTTGAATTGGTAACAACCGCGGTTACTCTTTTGGTTGACAACTTTGACAGGTAAGTGTAGCGTATTGTTCTCCCACCACTTAAAAATTCCGATCTAAAGAAACAGTCGCTAAAATGAATTGGTTATTATAAGAATTTAACTTTTTTTTACTAAGTAGCGTATTAACACTTTATTATGAAATAACTGAAAAGAATATAAAATATGTATGCGTAATAAATATAAAATAATATAAAATTTCTAAAATAAGTACCATCAAGCTAATTGTTTGTCGTTTCCAGGTCCTCAGTCTTAACTACTACTCGTTCGCCTTGTTAATTTAAAACTATTTGGTATTTATTTTTCTTAATTTATACACACTATATCGCAATCCTCAATAATTTTTTTAAAATCTAAGCATAGCCTTCTTCTGGACTGTATAACCGAAAGAATAACCTAAGTCCAAAACAGAGTAATAATTGGTAAATACCAAACGCCAAACAGCTGATTCGTGACATTACGTTTTCCCCTATTTTGGTTAAAACCAGAATCGCTGAAACGCATTGGTAAATACCAACTATCAGAACCGTTCCACAGTGAAAATCGGCTTTTGTTTAGTAGAGGGGTCAAAGTAGGAAAGACACGGTCGCTCTCTTTTTGACTTGTGAGTTTAATTTGGGTTGCAAGTTACAACTCAACCGTATCCAAGTGGCGGATGAAATGCGCAGACGAAAGAGTGAAAGAGTCAATGTGCACAGAACAAAAAACGATAAACTTAATATAAAATCGTAAATTCCCATGTTTTTATTGAGTTTACCCTCGGCTTGTTTTAGTCGTGAAATTTACGAATGTGCATAACTATTTTACAATAAGTATAATATCTGTTATAGTTATTAAAATTCAATTATTTTAGCCGCTTATTTTTCCATTGTTTAACTTTTTAATATAAACATTCATGTTAAAATAAAATAAAGATTTTATAATTTTAATTTTTTTTTGAAAATCTTAATTTTTCTAGACGTCAGGAAAAAAAAAGGTTTTTAATTATTTTTTTTAGAAAACTGGGTATAATAACTCAACACCCCCAAAGATATAAGATGTGCTACAAATAAAAGATTTTTTTTACAAAAATTTATAAAATCTTTTCGTTCTATATTTTCAGTTTGCTCTATAACGTAATATTTTTCCAGGTAAAAATGTCTTACCCGGTTTGTACTTTACTTATTTTAATGTTACATTCAAATTTAATAAACTTATCCAATATATAAAATATAAAATAATATCAAGTCAAATATACACATTTAAATAATTCCCCTATTCCAGACAATTCACTATTTTGTTTAAAATCTGTATCACCTTCTGATTCTATATTAGTTTCACCTACATCAATAAGAAGCTGATCCCCCAATATCTACTGATGGTTCTTTTGAAATGTGTTCTTGTTCATTTTTTTTTCATGGTCACACTAAAATTTTCATTTGTGGGGTGAAAAGTGTTTAGAAAAGTCATCTAGAGCCTGTTAGTGGCCTGACCACTGCTTAATTGGAAAAATACGGATCTTCTTCAAACAGTATATAGGGACTGAAGCCCTTAGTGCTCAAAATTTCAAATGGTTTAAGGCTTTTAAAGGTGATCGTCAATGTTAGTGTGCAGACTCACTCGATTTCTAAGGGAAAATTTTAATAAAAATTGCAGGGTTTCCAGTCTAATTTTTTAGACAAAAATGCAAAGAATAAAATTTTAAGTCAAAGGTTTCCTAATTTCCACTAAAGTTACTAGGAATATGACACACTTTCTTTTAGCACTGGGATCCTAATCAAAAATAGAACAAATCATAAAAAATAACATTAAGTCGTAAATCAAAAAATAAAAGAGTTATATTTTTCCAAATTTTCCCACAAAAGCCTTAAAAAATCAGATGCATAGGAAAATGTCCATTGATTATTTTTTACATAATTTATTTTCTGGAAAACAATTTGTTGGGGGAAAAATTATTAAAATAGAAGTTGTTTAAAATATCAATGCGCATCAGTTTTCTAAACAATTGAGAAAATCTCTTAGCAGTTTTATCTCATTTTCTCAAAAACTATTGGCAGATTTTTTTCTAAAACTAACATAGAAAATTTTCTTTTAGCATTAGAATCTTAATCAAAACTAGAACGAATCATAAAATAATAACATTAAGCTGTAAATCGAAAAATAAAAGAGTTATGGAGTCAATATTACATAATTAATCTCGATTATATAACACTCGGCTATAATACTGCGATGTAAACTAGCAGGCCTCTACGACCGGAGCTCTTTAAATGAGCTACGGTATTCATCAAAGGGTTTTACCACTGCGCCTCTAAATTTCATCGGCCACTTGGATATGGTTGAGTTGTAGCTGATTGATTTCCGCACTCAAACAAGACCTGAGTTGGCCCGGCATGTAGGTACTTATACATAGATATATATATATAATATATTTTTCTTCTTAGTATAATATATATTTTTTCTTAGTAAAAACTAAAAAAATGTACTCATGTTAAATTCCATCATTATACTCTGAGAAGTAGTATTCAATTTTTAGGTAATAAACCTTCTATTAAATAGTAATACATTAAAGTCGCAAGTTTCAAATATAATAAGATGTAATATGCTGTGTCACTTCCTCCATATCCTGCTGTATATTAATTGAATGGTATATTAATACTGATCGTTGCTAATATAAATGCTTCTATTTTTGTGAAAATTAAAAATTGACATTTCCACAGTCATCTGTATGCATTTGAACTATATGAAATTAACTATATTTTTAAATTAAATTGGAAGAAAAAGAGAGGAAATCATTTTTTTTGCTACCAAACCTATTTGTAAACAGTGGTCCTGTTAAATGTTTCAAATTAAAGCGACGAAAACAAAGGATGAATTATGATTTCGCTAAGGTACAGTAATAAAATTAATGTCAAAATATGTACTGTATAATATATGTAATATATTCTGGTTTGACGAGGAGTTATTCTTTAATATTAAGATACAAATCCATAATCCTTGCTGGTCTATTTTCAATGGGAAATCCTTATATATCTGTTCGATCGCTATACTTAATAAGTACCATCCGCAGGTAAATGTTTCTTAGAAGTTTTTCAGCATAACCTATACGAATAATTATTTATATATAACATTACCATTTTTAGTTACATAAGCCTAGAATTTTATTGTAAAGTACGTTGGTAAAGTATAGCACAAATTATATATGGTGTCCCGAACTTACATCGCAATATTTTACCAGCCGCATCCTTGTCTAAAAATTAGACAAAAACTTTATATACCGGAATCTTGAAAAGTGAATAGTTACAGGGTGTTTTATAATTCTAATTGAAGATGGTTTTTTGTTAATATTTTCGAAAAGCCTGGTTGTTTTTTTTTCAAAATTTTTATCGGGGTCGCTTAAAATTAGTGGTCAGCAAAGATAAAAATGTCATAACATTTTTTTTCTGGTTACTTTTTAATTATTTGGCTACTAAAATTTAAAAAAAACAACATTTTTACATAAAAAAGGTACTCATGACTTGGTATTGAAAAGGTAACTATGTATAAAATAAATAATAGCAGTTGGCAGTGCTTATTTACAATTTGTTTATTGCTTGAATTTTGTTTGACGTTTTGATTGGCATTTTAATTATTTTACATTTACGTTGGTAAAGTTAAATAGTTATTTGTATAAATTATTTCTTTAAAACTATGGATAGATTTACGAATTAAGAATTGGGCGATATGCATTTTGGTTATGGTTTGTATAATGGCAGCTCGTTAGCTGTTGCCCGTGAGTATCGCCGAAGATTTCCCCTCAGACCAATTCTAGATCGTCAAGTTTTTGCTAACATTCACCGTAACTTATGTGAAAATGGAACTTTTCGAAGAGCTTGTGGACAAGGCAGGCCACAAGTAAATCATAACTTGGAAAACGTCTTAAACTATTTCGAAGAAAATCCTGGAACAAGCATCAAAACAGTGTCACGAGCCACACATATCCCCCGCTTAATAAAAAAAATAAAAAAAATGTTTGAATAGGAACAATGGTAAGAGTCCAAGGCTTACATCCCTATCATTACCAGAGAGTTCAAGAGTTGGTACCAGACGATTTTGCGCTAAGGGTCCAATTTTGTAAATTGATAATTAACAACCCAAACTTAGTCCATTTTTTAATATTTCAGTACGGCGGAGCACCTGCTCATTTTGGACTTCAGTGGATGGATATCCATTTTGCTGAAAGTTGGATTGGTCGAGCTGGCCCTATTGGTCTTCTCGATCTCCAGATCTAACTTCAGTAGATTACTATTTATAGGGATTTACACTATATATGCATTTAAACGAATTGGTATATGCTGTAGAAATTAATATCCGTGAAGAATTAATTCACAGGATTAATTGGGCGGTTAATGAGATAAGGGGAAATCCATTTTCTATTTTAAGGGCTACTCGCGCAGTAAGGCGTAGGGCAAGATTATGTCTCTAACAAAATGGCAACCACTTCGAACATTTGCTATAATTTGTTTTCTTTTGTTTGTTTGTTTTGTTTCGTATTTTCAGTTTTTTTTTCTGAGGTAATAAGTTCATTGTTTTAATTTTTCTCAATTATTTACACACTAGTTACAATTTTGAAATAAAATTTTAAAGACAGAAAAGTTATATGTCATGTTTATACCTGATGATTTGTAAGATATCTTTTAATTTTATTAAACGTGATCAAAAATTCTTTATGAGTGTAGGTTGTAAAACATTTATGTACGATTATTTCAAAAACGGCCGCTCCTATCTAAATAAGACAGGAGCACCTTTTTTAATTCAAAGTATTGATTTTTTTCGATTTTATTACCAAAATGATTAGAAAGTAGCTAAAAAAAAGTTTTGATATTTTTAACCTTGCTGACCACTAATTTTAATCGATCCTCTATACATTTTAGCATATAATGTTTTAAAATCAGTTAGTAACAATAACAGTAGTATACGATAAAAATTTCGAAAAATAACGACCATGCGTTTCGAAAATATTAACAAAAAACCCTCTTCAATAGGAATTATATGGTATAAATATAATAGCAACACCTTGTAACATGAAAGCGATTCCCTTTTCAAGATACCTGTATATAAAGTTTTTGTTTTATTTTTAGACAAAGATACGGCTGGCAAAATATTGCGATGTAATTTCGGGATTAGTTTTTTTCTTCTTTTAAGCTTGTTTATCAACCGATTTAAAAAATAATCATATCAAATTATTGGGAGAAAGAAACCGCATTTCAAAAGTAGATGTTACCAATAATGTGCTATTTAAAGAAATAATGTAAATGCCAAAATTAATGATTTGGACATTTTAAATAGGCGTGTAGATTTAAGTCATAAAATGCAATGAAAACTATTTTTCCCTGATTACTTTTATTAAAAATTAAAACTTTCAACGCATTCATGGCACCCTATTTTAAAATTTAAACAAAATTATTTTTTCTATGAGTATAAAACAAAAAGTAGCAAATAGAGTACCATTGTTTTCAGAATATTGTTTTCTATCGTAAATAAGTAATAATATAACAAGTGTCTCATTTAAAATTAAAAAGTTAGTGTCCTGTTAAACCGAAAGTGATGGAAAATAAAATAATATGTCAAAAGATGCTCTTATAACTATTCTATCGATATACCAAATTTCATTTGTTTATCTTGAAAAGTAAAAAAGTGATTAAGTGTGCCCTCTTTTCTATGTCACCCGGTATATATAATAATATATACAGTACATCCGTAAAGTAGCGGATAAATTCAATAAAAATGAAATAAACAATATCTGAAAAGCCCGAACCCGTCGATTTAAATATTGGGTTTAGGGTTTTTCTACGTGGAAATTAAATATACAGGGTGACTTAAAAAAACATACGACGTCATCAATATATTTTTGAAATGGAAACCACAATTTTTTAATGCAGAATCAGAAAGACCGCTTTTTTTACAAAAGATATGGTACAAATGAATAGTGGTTACATGCACAATTTTGAACGAAAAATGATGATAAAATGTAAAATTAATGAAATACCTATCTAAATTAAATCTTGGTATTTTGGTTTTTTAGTTGTTGTTTTCAGTGCCAAAAAATGAATGTATTTTGGTACAACTATTTGAAGTATTTTTACATTTGCAAGTGGTGTTTATTCTTTTTGAAAAACGAAAGCAGTATCATCCTGCGTTTAATGAGCAACTATACTTTATTACCTATTCTTATTATATGAAATATGAGAAAGGTAATCGAAGGTGAAAGAATCAACGTCTTGTGCATGATTGGTTTCAGAGATATGTCATGTATTCAAAAGAAGGTGGTTCAGTTGTTTAATACAACTTGTCCTGATCAGTTGCCTATTAGTCAAAGCATGGTAAGCAGAGTTTCGTGAATTCGGGCATGTTCGGGATAGTCAAAAAGCTGGTCGAGGTTCAATAACTGAAAATGAGCTGAACGTTCTGTTAACGCTCCAAGATAATCCCAAAGCCAAAATCACAGGCAAGGCTTCTAATGTTAATTTATCGCGTGCATGAAGTATTGAAAAAAGCCAAGTTTCATCCTTATAAAATATTCTTACTTCAAGAGTAATCGGAAGATGATTTTGATCGCAGAAATAAATTTTGTAACCAAATGCAGCAATTATGTAATGATAACAATAATTTTGTAAAACGGGTAATATTTTCTGACGAAGCAACATTTACTCTAAACGTTCATGTGAACAGACAGAATTGTCGATACAGGGCGACTGAAAACCCTCATTTGTTCACAGAATGGTATACACAACACCCTCAAAAAGTCAATGCGTGGTGCGGTATAGTGGAAGGAAGAGTTTTAGGACCTTAATTTTTTGATGACACTCTCACTGGTGAGAGGTATTTGGAATTTCTTCAAAATGATCTTATCCCCGTTCTGATAACTTTGTATCTGGATTTGAAAGAACCCGACATGCACCAATGGGATATTTTTTTTCAGCCAGCTGAAGCCCCGCCACACTATACTTTACCCGTTTGCAATTATCTAGATTAAGTTTTTAAAATCGTTGAATAGGTAGACGAGGGTTCATTGAATGGCCACCCAGATCGTCAGATTTAACTCCCCTCGATTATTTTTTATGGAGATACTTAAAAAGTAAATTGTATGTCACTAAACCAGCGAGTTTAGAAGATTTAAAAGAACAAATACGCCAGAAAATTAAAAATATTACTCTAGATGTCATTGAAAACGTTCAAAAAGAATTTTTAAGTTACCTTGGTTATTGTCAGGTTGTTAACGGTGCTCAGTTCTAACATTTAATTTAGATAGGTATTTCTTTAATTTTACATTTTATTATAATTTTTTGTTCAAAATTGCGTGTGTAACCTCTATCCATTTGTACCATATCCTTTCTAAAAAAATGCGTTCTTTCTGACTCTGACTTAAAAAATGGTGGTTTTCATTTAAAAAAACATATTGATGACGTTAGATCTTTTTTTGAGTGACCCTGTATATTTAATTTCCACTTAGAAAAACCCCAAACCAAATATTAAAATCGACAGGTTCGGGCATTTTTTTCAGAAACGGTTAATTTCATTTTTATTGAATTTATCCGCGATTTTACGGAATCCGCTACTTTACTTTATTGAATTTATCATTTACTTTGTTATTTACCTAGGTTCCAGTGGAGGGACACAAGTGCCCCACTCACAACAAACCTAAAACAGTACTTACCTGAAGTTGGTTGCGTTCCTCCCAACTCACCCTATATAATTTGATATCATCTTTAACGTGTTGATACATATAACTAGAGGTTATTTCCTGACTATGCAAGTCAACCATTCTCACATTTATAGAAAATAAATGCAATATTTCCAAAATTGAATTAAAATTAAAAAGGAGTCGTTACAAGAGGATTACTGGGAGAAATCGAGACGATGAGTGATTTAAGAGGATTAATACCATCTAACATTAACTATATAAAGTTTCGCATGACCCCCGTAAGCGTTATCGCCAATATCTATTTCTGGCTACCCTATATTATTAGATTTTCCGTATTTGTATGCAAATTAGATAAAATTAAATTAGATTATATCTTTTTCATTACATAGATAATCTACAAGATGATTATTTCCTTTCAAAATAATTCAATAAAAACCTATGTACAAGATGTAATTTCTCTTTGTTAAAATTATATTAAATATAACTGTAAAAAAATAATTAATATTTAATTTTATGAGTTCTTTATTTGACCCAGTCCACATATACCAAATTCAGTGCTAGATGTAAGTAAATGTTTTATTCTTCCACAGTTATTTCCTTAATTATTTGTTTCATTATTTTCATTAATTCGTAGTTCGCAAGTATTTTTAGGTTTTTGTCTTCTTTTTTATTTCAACAAAATTGAAAATATTTGAATTTATGGTAGTTAATTACTTGATTTCACCCGCAGACATGGTAGTTTATTCTATGTCTTTCAGTAACCATAACTTAAAAAATATATATATCTTTATGAAACAAGTTTTTAACATACTTTAAAATAGTTTAGTAAATTAAAGTATACAGTGGCTAAAAACTGTTCTAAATTGATTTTCATATTATTCTCCATTCAACAATCTTTAACATTACTAAAAAACACTTACACTACTAAGTACATACTAATTTAAGTACATTTCTCACTTTATGTTTATTTATTTATTAATTTTATGTTTTATTAAAAAATAACACACTTATGAGTAACTGATTTTGTAAAATTCAACTTTTGTAATTAACAAGAATCATTATTTCTATTGCTTTTAAATGGAGATATATTTCATTGAACCTTCTACATGTTCTCGTTATAATTTTATTACATTGCTCAATAAGTAGTTTCACCAAGGCTTAATTTTAGTAATTATTATCTGAGATCTTCAGAAAATGATAGGTACTCTAATTAGTCAGACTCTAAAGTCATTATTACACTTTTTTCATATGATAATTAAAACAAACATTTCCAAAAATTGTTTTAGTTACTTTTATTAAAAATTGACACATGTATTATAATATCGCATTAATAAATAAATAATCATTCTCATGCAAATGCATTGACAAGCACCAATTAACTCATATGAATAAATCTTTACAAAAAATAAAATACCAAGCTATTGGGGATTTCTAATGATGTAAACAACACCGTCTACACTAATTAAATGTGCCAAAAAAATGTACGCCTTCATCAGCTAAATATGATAATTCGCATTTACATATAATAATTAACCCCGGAGGCTCTCCGAGCCAAATCTAATACGATACACAAACGTGCCTCAGTAAACCTCTATTGTAAACAGCATTATATTTGGAACAGCAGCAAACCTGTATTAGCATCCAGCTGTTAATATTTATAGAGGACATTAGAATAATAAAGGTCCTTGCTATGCCCTGAAAAGGGTTTTGATCTTGATAAGTCGAAGTTCGTTTAGAAACGTATTCTGTGTGCGATGCAGATAAAAGATGGGATCAGCCAGCATACATTGAGATGCGTGAAAAGTGTAACCAGACTGAGAGAATGAATTTCAAAGAAAATATTTTATTTAATATGCAAAACTATAGTTATTATATAGCTAAGATATCATACGTTATGACAAAATCTTTTTCAGAAAATTTGTTCAAAATTTTGTCTATGTATATATGTCTTGCCATTAACTCTTTTTGTTATTCTAGATATATTTGCAACTCGCTTTCAACATATTGAGAATATACTAAACCTTTTAAAACACAATATTAAAATATTATATATATAAAATATATTAGTATGACACATTTTAATATTGCTCCAATAACTTTATTACAAGGAAATTACTGCTTGCCTCCTTGCATTTTTTCATTTAAATGGAATTTAAATGAAAAAATGCAATTGTGAATCGGTTAGCTATCTTTTATATATTTTATGTTTTGTTCTTCAACTTCTTTGTTCTTCTTCTTCCTGTTAAGTGTGTTTGCATCAAGTTTACCGGTTTTTTCTTCTACGTTTTCTATTTCTGTGTCTATGGATTTACACACCTTCTAGTCTGTGGCGTATCAGCTGATGAAAGTTAAGGTTAGATTTGATTAGAAAGGTAGGAATTTATACTTTCATTTGAAACATTTTGTGTATTAGATAATACTAGTTTCAGAATTTTATCATATTTAATTGTATGATTTTTAGCTCGTGTATTTTTAAATATAATTTTTTATATATTAGCATAACAAAACTTAGAGGCGATTTGGATTTGAATCTATATAGACACGTTATATAGACAGTTCAAGTGTAAAATTTTATTTAAATTTATGAAATACCCAACATTTATTGCAATAAAAGAAAATAACAAATATCGTGATCAATTGCCTTGCATAATTACCAGAGTATTACAAGACAAGTAAGCATGATATTTATATTTCTTTATATCTAATAGAAAGTTATACTTGCATAAATTTATACCGAAACTAGTATAAATTTAAGCTTAAAAAAATTCTCAAAAAGCTAATTTCTTATCTATATCTATCTGATATATCTATCAGATAATTTTAGAATGAGTATCTCATGCAATCCATTTTACCTTACAAGCTATAGAAACTGATTAAGCCTTTAAAACTCGATTTATAACCCTTTTTTGGTAAAAATGTACCGGGTTGTCTTTTATATTTAGACAAAGCCTAGCTCGGTTATTATACGAGGTGGAAAAAAAAGTTTTATATAAAAGTTGTAGGGTTTACCTTAAATCGCCAGGAAATGTTATAAAATATAATACAGGGGTATCACAAAGTTAATAAAAAATACACAGTTCATTTTTTTTAAATGGAACCCCTTGTATATTTTTACATTACATAAAAGACATTTTTTTTCTGATTTCAAAAATATATAATATGTTAATATTTGGTTTAGCCGTTTTCCCAATATTTATCTTTAAAAGATTAAAAAATAAAACAACTTTTTACCCGAATCCCCGTTGCTATGGTGTTTATCGGTAACAATAAAATAAATAATGTTATTTGTTGGGCTGTCACTGTCAATGTTTCTGCTATTTCTTTTGAATATGGGTTATACCGAAGAAGAAAAGTTTGAAATTATGAGGTTGTTTTACAAAAACAACAATAATGTTGCTCGAGCGCAAGCTGAATATCACCGTATTCATCTCGAAATGAGAGTTCCTGCTAGGTCCACTTTTCATTACACTGAAAGGAGTATGAGAAACCACAAAAATCTACAAAGAAAAAAACGAACAGTTTTAGCTAACGCGGATGAAGAACTACAAATTTTATTATATTTTCAAGGTAAAAAGTTATTTTATATTTAAGAGCCTTATAAGAATTATAATTTATGCTTTGATTTTTGTAGAAAAACCATATTTATCAACCGTAGATGCTAGTAGACACTTTCAATGCTCTAGATCTAAGATTCAAAGAGTTCTTCAGAAATATGGATATCATCCTTACAAATTGATGCCAGTACAAAAATTAACAAATAATCATGAAATAAGAAGGTTAACATACTGTAATCAGATGTTAGATATAAAAAACGTAGATAACGATATCTTTAATAAAATCTTGTGGACGGATAAAGCTGTATTTACAACAGCAGGGATGTATAATAGAAAAAATACTCACATGTGGGCACCAGCAATCCTCACGCATACGTCGAAATAAAAGAACAGGGCAGAATGTCATTAAATGTGTGGTGTGGTAACCTTAGAAACCAAATAATTGGACCCATTATATTTCAAGGATCTTTGACTGGAAATAGGTATTTGCGGTTTCTAGAAAATGAGATTGAAGCTTTATTAGAAGAAATACCTTTAAGAGAATATACCAATATTATATGGCATCAAGATGGCGCCCCGCCTCATAACTTTAGGCCAGTAAGGATTTTTTTAAATAATCGTTTTATTCAGTGGATTGGAACCCATGGTACCATTAACTGGCCACCAAACAGCCCTGATTTGACTCCTCTAGATAGTTTTTTATGGGGGTATCTTAAAAATGAAGTTTATAAGGAAAGAAGTGAAAATTTGGAGGAATTAAGGGAAAAAATTCAAAGAAGTATAAACTCCTTAAATGAAGAACACCCTGAATATATTTCAAATGCTCTGTTAAAACTGGACAAAGATTATAGAAACTGCGTTGAAAATAATGGCGGCCATATACAACATTTGTAAATATTTAAAGAAACAAGGCTCAAAGGTTTTTTTTTTTCAAAAAACCAAATTTTTTTAAAAATGATGAATTAAATATTAACATTTTATATATTTTTGAAATTAGAAAAAAAATGTCTTTCATTTAAAGTAAAAATATACAAGGGGTTCCATTTAAAAAAAATTAACTTTGTGTTTTTTATTAACTTTGCGATACCCCTGTATTATATTTTATAACATTTCCTGGCGATTTAAGGTAAACCCTATAACTTTTATATCAAACTTTTTTTTCCACCTCGTATAGTAACCGAGCCAGGCTCTGTCTAAATATAAAAGACAACCCTGTACTTTTAAAAGACGGTCCTTAATTAACGTAGTATTGCTTTATAGTTTATACTCAAAAATTAGTAGGAGGCTAAACGGACTTTTTACAAGTATGATATAAATAATACCTAGAGGGCACTAGAAAATCCAAAAGAGACGCAACCAGGTCATATTTTAATTATATTAAAATAATTTTAATTGGTACATACACTTGGAAAAAATGGTCTAATCAAACGTTTTGATTGGACTTATTTTATGATAATTAAATTTTTTAATTACACCTATCACTCAATTGAAAAATAAGTTATTCAACACATAGGAGACATAGAACAATTAGGTTATCTAAAACTTCTAGTGCAGCTATAGTAGCACTGATCTAAATTGTTATCTGCATATTATAGCATTCTGTGCATTTTTTATATAATTTATTTATGCAGTGTTGCCAGTGTGAAAGCTTTATCGCGATGATCTTAAGTCATGACATTTTGTCGGGTATTGGGAGAATTCCTAGGCGCCAATTTACGCCTGGTGAATTAAAAATTCTGGCAACGCTGAGTAATAGAAAAGGTAATACTAGATAAAAGGTCAACATATTATAGGTTATAGAAGATTTGCGAATGGCCTGGTGAAAATTTCTGTACTGCGAAAATAAAAAAGATAATAAAAAAAATACAAAGAAATGTACATCGTCGGATTTTGCGTCATATGTTTAAGATTTTGAAGATATGTGATAGAAGCTATTTACATAATAACTGTTAATGTCAGAATCTTATTATTAAATGGGGTTGTCATATAATTAAATTCTTTGAGCTACTAATAACTTTTTTATTACGTTAATAAACAATATATACACATACGTTTATAGAAGTTAAATAAACTATTATAATTTTATAAATATATATACATTTTTATACTGCTAGTAACTTATGCACATATTTTCTTTCATTTTAGGCCCTTGACGTGCTGGAAACCAGTTTGGAATTCCAAAAAAAAAATAACGGAATAATTATTTAAGAATTAAGCTTAATTGTTTATATTTAGTAATTTAAGGTAACTTTCGATGAGATACATTTTTGTGCCTATATAGTTCGTCAAAAGGTTAAAATAACCTTGTTTTGCTACTTTGATTTTCTGTTACTTCTAATTAAACCATTTTCGTTTTGACAATCAAATTGTGTGATTGGCGCTTATTATTATGTTTTTGATTGGAGTATTCCATGTTTCATTAACTGTAAACTAGGTTTTTTTCAGAGTAGATGGTCTATTAATAAATTCAGCCATACATACTGTTGTCATGTATACATTTTGGTTCAGATTTGCATTACTATCACATACATTACTGTCAGTTCCGAAAATTTGGCACTCGCAGGACAGTGTTACATTAAAAATATATCGCGCGAGAAGTATAATATCCCCAAATTAACATAAAATTACATAGCAGGTGTATCTGTGCTAGCGCGGCAAAGTTAATAGAATGCAAAAAAGAGTAAAATGCGCAATTATTTCAAAAACAAGTGGTACCACAACATCAAATTGAATTCAAATAGTTTTAAATATAGCTTTTTGTTTAAATAAAATATTATATAATTTTCTTCAGCTATATAATATACTATATTTTTATCATTCTTCTTTATTGACTCTAATATATAACAGAATATAAATAACTACTTACAAATCATAAAGCTCAAGTAATTAGCATATAAATTCTGAATATTATCATATATTAATATTATGAAATCACTACTACTTGTATACTAGTTCAGACGAATAATCCAAATTATTAATTTTTTATAGGACCATCAGTGACGTAGACTCGTAAAAGATAGAGCTAGTTCTAGACTTGGAAATAATGACTTTGTTAAATGTACCGTAAATATGAAATATATTTATAAGTTTTTCGTTCAAAAGATCAATTTGAAAATTCTTTAGTAATTCAATATCTAGATATTGCTTTTTCATTATCAACTTAGAGCACTAATACTAGTATGAAATAAAATAGTAGGTAAAATGGTATGACACTTACATAATATCATGTAATAGAATAAAGCTGACTTCAGTATCCTGATGGGCTCGATACATAATATGTTAGGAAAATAAGAACCAAACTACCATATTTAATCAGCTGAAGCAAATGTTTTGATGATTTTTCGGCAGACATTTTAATAAATTTTCGGATAAAAAAAGTGTTGTTTACTTAAAATTCTTAAATATATGCCATAACAGAATGATTTTCAGAGGCAAAACCGAAACTTCTGCTGGCGAAGCCTTTGAGCGATACTTTTGACAAAGCTGCAAAATAGAATATTGCTGGATCCAACTATACCACTCTATGACTATTTGACTACTATCACTCTATGACTAACAAAATACTAATATAATTACTTAAAGAGAACTTATCACAAAAATCTCTTCAAGGCTCTCATTAGAAATATTATATGGATTAACCTTTAATCCCTAACTTGCAATTTTTTTAACACTATCACTTACGCAGAGTTCCTCAGACGCTGCACATTATAAATCAATATTTTGGTTCAAAACTTTTTTTCTAATAAATTGCTTACATGGTTGTTAAGAACTGTTTTTATGTATACTAATATAAACAAAGTTACAAATCAATATTTTTCTTTACAGAAGTTTAAAAAAAATATGATGGTGAAAAAATGTATTCCAGGGTAAACCGAACAAAATTTAGTTTTACATTTTTCGAAATCCTTGAAAGTAAAATTGTTTTCTAATAAACAAAACATAAATAAATACAAAAAAAGTAATAATAATAAAATAAAAACGTGAACATTGAAAAAACTCAATGGTTTAAAATTAGATATTTGGACACATTCACTACACAATTTTTTGCTAAATTTTAGGTATATAGGTTTTTAACAGCTGTAACAAACGTAGGCAGTTTGTCTTTTTTCCTTGATGGGCAAGTATACCAAGTTTTTTTTAGACAAACGTTCGATTATATTTTCTGGAAAGATTTCGGGTTCACTCAAACCTAAGATCTAATCTAAGATCGCAGATACTGATTCTTGGAGTTACACGTGGATTCTTCGGTCTTCTAACGAGATGTGGGGTAACTAAAGCAAATGGAAGTTTTTCGATAAAATCTGCTCTTTCTATTTTGCTATATTCCTTGTATGAGCGTTAACCGTGCTAATGTCAAAAATCCTAAAAAATATGGTCATAGGCAATCTACGTGTGCGACGGCTGCATGAGAATTGTAAACATTTTTCGTGTAACGCATCTTCCCCACCTTTAGTACAAAAAACAATATGACATGATTTCTGGTTTGTCTTTTATTGGATCAAATTGGATAGTTATTTCACGTTTACTCTTCTTTAATGTTCCGACACACGTTAAGCCATTATTCCTCAGCAATTGTGCTAGTTCAACAGAGGTAAACCAATTATCAAAAGTTATATTTTTATTGGTATTGAATAGCAGCTGAACAAGTCGTAATACTGTTTGAGTCGGTTTTCCATATTTTCTTTCCTCTTGCGAAACTCCTTTATTTATTATATCCGTATCTTTGTCTTTGTAAATATATCCATTAAAGCAATAATTATTACGTGCATCGGTAAGACACATGATTTTGATCCCATATTTTGTTGGCTTCTTAGGAAGATACATTTAAAATTTCCATCGCTCACGAAATTCAACGAGCATCTCGTCGATGAACCCTAATGATCAAATAGAATAACAAGCTTTACAATTCTGAACAAATAATTGAAATATTTCAGAAATCGGAGTAGCAAGTCTGCTTTCTTACTAACCTGTCATCTGGATTGTCAAACCTTAGGGCCAGTAGCAAAAACGCGAATCTTTCTATGGTCGTTATGCGTCGATATTATTTCTCTTTTTGTACTATTAGTTTTGAAAAGGACTTCTATATTCTCACTGTTGGATTTTAATATGGCTGTAAAAGCAAGAAGTCCTAAAAATGCGTTCAGATCAATTTTATCGATATTTTTGTGTATCGGTGAGTTTTATATTTAGATCGAAGTTTATGTAGCAGTAGAACCTGTTCGCACCGCACGTAATACGGGTAACTCCATAATAATGTAAGTAAATGTTCCGTAGTCCATTTATGTCTATTTTTGCCATAAAAAGTTTTTGCTAACCTTTTGACGGATCTTTACATTTGTTATTTCACCTTCTTCTCCTTCTCCTTCTCCTTCTCCTTCTATAACTTCATTAGTACTCGATTCTATGTCCCCTTCTATTCTGTTTTTAATAACAGTCAAATCTTACTTTCTTCAGATTTCGTATCATGATCACTCGGTATGACAAAATCTTCATCACATTCCTCTTCAAAATCACTATAATAGGTATCGATTTCATCATACCATTTTTGTATGATGATGATGATGATGATCTCAGAATTATGATCACGCATAGACACTGATTTGGAACAACTTGGTTTAGAATCCATTAGATATAAATAATCTCACAAATATTAACGTGACGTCCGCCAGACGTATTGCAATCTTTTGCAGCCAGTAAAAAACAAAGACAACGTGCTCTGATTAATTCCCTTTGACTGATTAAGTAACGATGTGGTTAAAAGTAGGTATATGTTTAACTTTGAAATACAAGGCGGCGAATAGTTATGAGCAGACAAAGAATTGCTCACGTCTCCCAGACGTCACGTTAGTACTTAAGGGTTGAAATTGACATATTAATCTAGAAGTTCCGCAGAGAAAGCCATGTTTTTATAACAGGAGGATAAAAGACTTAAAAAAAGAAAACTTAAATATAGATAAGAAACAAAATCACCAACAAACCACCCAAGCTAAAACATAAAGCCACGCAAAGAGCCCATCAAACAACAGTAGAGATTTGCAGAAACCATGCTGTAAAAACATAAGAAAGCAAAATTATGCTGGCAAAGAAGAGTATTCTTTTCTCAAAATATATTCCTGAAACAGAAGATTCTTTGTTAGCTATTTAAGAATAAGACATCTTTATATTCTTCTGCCTACTCTATACAGCAATGAACATAATTCTTTATACCTAAAAGCATTTATACTATTTAAGTTTCTAATAAATTATTAAACCACCGGATTCGATCGAATGTTGAAGATGTCAGACATTATTCCAGTCTTGCATAAACAGAAAAAAACCCTGGAAGGACAAAAACCTTCTTATAATCATCAGTATTATAGGTGTATAAAGGAGGTTTTAAATAGAATGACATAAAAGGACTTACCTCAACCATGAGGGTTTTTCGCAAAAAAAAACTTTTGAGAAAACGTTACACATGACTATCGAATTTGACTTTACTATAACAGCATATAAAAGAACTTAAGAAATAATCACTCGGCGGTGTTAAATAATGTTTATGATACTTTTTTAAGACATAATTTAATTAAAAAGGAAATTACAGGAAAATTACAGGGAAGACCCGAAAAGGTCTTCACAGGTGTGCCTTTCACCTGCCCCCAAAGTGAAAAGAAAAAAACCGTTCCTGTTAAAAACGTCGCTTAACCAACTGACATATGACAAGGCCTTTGTCTATGACGGATAGTGGCTAGAGTCCATGTGATCCTATGTGATAATTTATATCGATTTTCATCAAGTGGAACATAGTCCAGGTTAGGGTGAGAGTTTGGATATTGACATAATAGTACGGCTGTAAAGGATTTGAATGTGAAAGTAAATAATAAATAAATTTAGAAAAACTAGTCAAAAAAATTAAACGCTACAGGATAATTGAATTTTGCGAAATGGTATACCACCAATTTGACGACGACTTTCATTTAGTAAAGAACATCTTCTTTAGTAACGAGTCAACTTTTTGTCTAAATGGACTAGTAAATTGCCCGCACGAGCACCAGACTTAGCAGCAAACCAAATAATTAAGCTGCATTTCTCTTATAAACACCGAATACATTAACTACTAATTAAATCAGAGAGTAGCATATTTAGAAAAAGATTGGCTTATAATAATAATCATGCACATATATCATGAACATAAAAGGATTAATACATTAAACATTTTTCACTTCAAGTTGGAAAGGTGAAAACCTTCGGAAGGGAAGGCACAGCCGCACTTTAGAAGGAATTAATCCTTTCCCGGTTAGAAGTTATGAGTATGTACACTACACTCGAATTCCGCCAGCGAGAGCGCCGCAATTCGGCCGATTTTTCTCTTTGTTTTGCGGATTAATGCGTTCACTCTTATCGTCGTCTTCCTACTGGGTCTCCGACATTTCTCTCATCATGCTAAAAGTCAGCATAATCATAAGGATTTACTGTTTAGATAAATTGAAAAAATGTTTTTTTTTTTAGTTTAGGAAGATAAATTTCGATATCTCTTATTATCACTTCATCTATAGACTGTATTTGAATAATTGAAACACATTGTTGAATTCGGATAAAAAAATTTCAATAATTTTTCTCAAATATACTATTCGGTGTAATTATATATTTAATTTATTATATCTACTCGAATTTATTTAAAAAAAGACGATATTAATTAATACAATAAGAAGCGTTATTTAATAAACTGATCCGTAACTGAAATCATCTACCTAATAGCACTTGCGTTATACTATAGGCGTACATTTTTAATTCTGCAGTACAAAAAATGCTATAAATATTTCAAAGAACAGCAATTTACAAATTTGGATGAAAAGCAAATATCAAAGTTAGAATTATTTAAATATGGACTAAAAGTATAAAAAATAAATGATTATTTTTTGCTTATATCTAGTTTTTAAACTTAAGATTGATTAAATTTGTTTAAAAACATTGATTACATTTTTTACACACAGCAAACTCCTTACACAATTTTACACACGATTATAGTATACAGTAATTTCATGATTTTAGTATACAGAAATCCATCATAGTATCTGTACAGAAATTTGATATATCAATAGGATGGTTATAACAGCATCTTTTAACATATTCTGTTCTTTCCGTCTCTTTCTGTTTAAGTAATTAAGTGATTCTGAAAACAATGTGCGATATCATAGTTGCTACTTTTCCATTTATAAGAAAAAAAAAAATTATCTTAAAATAGGGTGCCATGAATGCGTTATAAGTTTTAATTTTTAATCAAATAACCACCAGAATTTATTTTATTTAATAACGGAAAAATAGTTTTACAAGTATTACACATATGAAAGTAGTTTATGAAAACAATTTTTGAAGAATTATAGAACAGCGAAATCGTGTAAAAGACGTTTCTTATCTTAAAAAAGTGAGAAAAATAATAAACATATATTTTGAGTGCTAAGAAAGATAGTAGGTCGCCAAAATTGACGTCATCTAAGAGCATCGTATTACTTGAGGACTCTGGATAGCAGAAGTATGTTATATAGGATCTGAAAACTATGCAACATGGTATTATGCCGATGTTTAAAGAAATCAAAGCAATGAAGTTGGGTGAGTAAAATAGTTTATTAATGTACAAGGAGACTGCTTTGGTCACTTAAGCCATGACCAAGGATAAAAAATATCCTATTTAATTTTTGTAGGATTATATACTAGATTTATTTTTATATAGAGTTAACTAATATCTATCATAATCTAAGTGGTAATAGTAAATCATTAATGACTGATCATATCAATTTTTCAGCAGTGTATTTATTAATTTTTTGCTATTTGTTTTACTATCCCTATCGGTCATATTATGAAAATTATATGTAAACTATTTATTCTCAACGGATTATATAAAAACGAATTTCTAGCGACTTCGTAAAGTATTCTCTAAACGTCATAAAAAACAACGGATAGTAGGAAAAAGTGTTTTTTTTCATTTTGGTTTGGTAATTAACGGTTCGATTTCCCGTTGGCAGCTATTTGTTTTTGCATGTTACTGCTTCTGCTTGTTTGAAATGCAAATTTCGGTAGCCAGTTTAGAAACTGATGAACGTCGACTGCCATGACTGTTTAAGCTGAATAAACAAGTATATACTACAATAGCTGGTTAGGGAACCAGGCTTCTAAAACGGTTATTTTAACCTCTGTAAAAGCAAATAATTTAATATTAGTAAGAGGTGTAACGAATAACATTGAAAAGAAAACAACATCAATTCTATGAGTATTTTATTTATTCTAGTATGCTTTCAATATCTAAATAGAAGTTACATGTATGTTTAATATAATTAAATCGCTAAGAACTTAGAGAATCATTTCACTTCGATCTTACTGAATGTCATTAAGAGATTTATTCAATTTATAAATATTATTTTATTACTTGTGTTTTAAACGATTCATTTGCAGCATTCACTAATTTATTAGGTAATTATTCCGAACCTGCTGTTATCAATAATTGTTTTGTAATTATTATATTATTATTACCATTTAAATTACCCCGTTAAAAGAGGCTTAAACTTAAAATCAACAAGTTTTGGCATCAAATTGTATTATTACTAACCGATCAATATACAACCAAAGCAATTAAAATAACACAATAAAATATCACTCAAAACTAATGGTTTGATTTTAAAAATTGTTAAAGAAGTAAATAGACTGATTTACCCTAACGTACCCTCGTCAAAAATGTATTGTGTGGTTGTTATATTTTAATTCCCAAACCCCGTTATTTTAAGGTCTCTTCTTACAAAAAGTGTTTGATGTTCCAAGCATTTTGTAAATCGAGCAGTATAGATGCGTTTGGGGCTATTAGCGAGCATTAAATTTCTGCAGAAGAATAATGCTATTTCCTAAACAACTAAACTAAACCAAGAATTAAGTTAATGCCATCGATTAATGAGTTAATAAGGGTCATCGAATTTTTTGACTAAAGACCTAGGATGTTATTCAAAATATTTAAACATAAGCGAAAAAATATACAAATATTTTTATAGTTTAATCATTAATCATTGTCGATTTTTGACTAACAGCAAGACTGCTCTTTATAATAGAAGTCACAATCAAAAATGAAAGACACAATCAAAATTTCTAGAAAAAAACAACGCCTTAATGATAAATCAAGTGAATTTTAATTTTCTTTATTCATTAGTTGGTTGGGAAATTTGATACGTACTTTACATAAGTTGTAAAGTACATATATTAATGCTAAAAGTTGATAATTAACTAACGGACATATAAATAAAATCAGTAATATCAAATTAAAAAAAATAATTATAATTAAGGAATAAATAATTAAAACAACACGTATTTATTAAAAGCTTATTTAGCTAAAATTAAGCTGCTATTAGTTGTAGTTATCTAACCAATTAATCGATACTCTTGTAATTTACCTCAGCCATTACAGGGAAAGATGGTCGAAATCAACTGTCATATTCAGGGAAAACAGCTGACGCAGTGGTGAGAATCCAATAGATCCCAAGGTTCAATTCCATCAATAATCCAGGTACATCAAAGGGTAACCCGGCATCCGAGCATACCCAAAGGAAACAAAAAAAATCGAAATGATATTATTCCTCTTAAAAATAAAATAGGGGCAAGTCAAAATTATAAAACTTGCCTCGCAAACCAATAACGATCACAAAAAAAGCATAAATTCCCGGAGGTTGTGATAACCTTTGGAAGGAGATTTCGGGTGATATTACGCTTTTGAAACAAGATTATAAACTATTAGCGAAATTAAAACCACTTTGACCCTTATAAACAATTCCAACGAACGATCTTGAACCGTTTTTTGAAAAGAAAAAATTAACATTTAAGCAAAAACTCGAATGTTGAAGTCAACCCCATTAACATTACTCAAGATATATTAGTAATAAACCTTATTAACCAGATCAACATAAATTTATCTCAGTCCAATTCATGAAAAAACGCTTATAAAAAGAAAACTACGTATCATTTATCAAGTTTATGTTGTAAAGCACATTCCTTCACAAAAAAGCAACAAAGAAATAACTACAATTTAATGGAATTGAAATGGCCATAGTTCATAAGTACCGTATATTCTATAAAAACAATGACTAGAGATCGACAATTTTCCATAATGTTTATGACGATTTTGCCACACGATTTCTCAGGCTTGATATGGTCAAAAATATTTAAAGAGAACTTTGAGTATTCAGTTGGAAAATGGTTTACTGACATAGTCAAACTAATGTGATAGCAATATTTTATTTGATTACAAATGTCCTTAAGTCATTTCTTTTTATCAAAAGAGGGCACAATTAAAACATAAGTGTAAACATAAGATACGAGGGCGGGTCAATAAGTCCGTGACTTTTTGGATAAAAGACAGGTTTTTATATAAAAAGTATTTTTTTTTCAACATAGTCTCCTTTAAGTTCTATACACTTAGTTCAACGTTTCTCCAATTTTTTTGTCCCTTCGGAAAAATATGATTTGTCGAGGTCATCAAAACAGGCATTTGTTTGAGAGATGATATCGTCGTTGGAGTCAAATCTCTTGCCGCCGAGCCATTTCTTTAAGTTTGGGAATCGGAAATAGTCACTGGGGGCTAAATCTGGAGAATAGGGCGGATGAGGAAGTAATTCATAACCTAATTCATGGATTTTTGCCATGGAAACTGCACATGTGTGGACCCTGTCTGGCACTGCACATGTGTGCCATTGTCTAGTGAAAAAGAATTTTTTTTTTGGCCAAATGTGGTCTTTTTTCTTTCAGTTCCTCATTGAATCTATCCAATAAGTTGGTATAATATTCTCCATTGATTGTTTTCCCCTTTTGAGGATAGTCAATGTGGATTATACCACGTGCATCCCAAAAAACGGTCGCCATGACTTTATTGGCTGACAAACCCACCTTTGCCTTCTTGGGCGCCGATTCACCCCGAGAAATCCACTGTTTTGACTGCCGTTTGGTCTCCGGCGTGTTGTGGTGGATCCACGTTTCGTCCACGGTGACGAAACGACGCAAAAATTCGTCCATATTGCGGTTGAATAACGCCAAACACTCTGGGAAATTGTCACACAGTTGCGTTTGTGGTCGATTGTGAGCAAACGCGGGGCCCATCTTGCGGAAAGCTTTCTCATACCCAAATGATCATTCAAAATTGAAACTACTGAACCATGTGAGATGCCTATGGCTTCCACAATCTCTCTCACTTTCAATCTCCGATCGGCTAAAACCATATCGTGAATTTTTTCGATTGTTTTGGATGTAGAGACCTCGACTGGGCGTTCAGAACGTTCGGCATCTTGCGTGCTTGTACGGCCACATCGAAATTCAGTAAACCACTTCTTTACCATGGAAATGGATGGTGCAGAGTCCCCATATTATTTATCAAGCTTAGCCTTGGTTTGAGTGATGGTTTTTTTCCGTAAGAAATAATGCTTAATGAGCACACGAAATTCACTTTTTTCCATTTTCTTCTCAAAACGAGTGGTAGTCTGCTATCAACAGCTGTCCAACACAAACTAAATGACGCAGCTTGTTTAAATTTTGACAGGCGTCAACTGATAGTTCTCTGTTGACAGGAGCAGAGTTGTCATTTCCATTAAAGATGGGAAATTCAAAAAGTCACACGGACTTATTAACTCGCCCTCGTAGATTAAAATAATTTCTAAAAACTTGATCCAGACAATCCAAAATCAGTAGAGACTAAATTAATTTAAAACATTTTCTTGATTGTCAATAGCTAACATTTTAAATTAATTACAAATCTATTACAATCCTAAATATTATGGCATTTTTAAAATTTTTCAAACTAAGATCATTAAATACAGATTTCGATGAACTAGTTAATTACATTCAAAATAATAATCTTAACATATTTATTGTACCTGAGACTTGGCTTTTCTCATCAATTTTATACTAATGCTTTCAAAATCAGTGAATATAATTTGTTTTTAAACAGGATAGATAGGTTGGTAAAGGTAGTTATTTATATTAATTCGAATATTTAGTAGCATAGCACTAGCATAGTAAAGCAGTTTTTTAACGTTCATTTAGCTTTGTTGCCACACAAACGTGGAAAGGTTTGTCAAGATCTGTCAAAAAAATATGTATATTAAAAGAGCGGTTTTACAAGAACAATTTATTATTACTGTAATTTATTTTTTGTTATCCTTGGTTTTATAAATTTACCAATTAAAAAATACTCATGTCGATTACTAACTTATGACCTATTTTTATACGGTTCTGATATTAATACTTTTCTCCTGCTTGCTTTCATTTCTGCCAATCGGTACCTGTATTGCTTACCCGCCACTACCCATATATACAGTGCGGCTCTTAATTGTTTCCCTCCCTCTCTATATCTTTTGAATGCGTTTTGAATGCAAAAATTTGAAATTTAGCACACATTATTAGCAACATCAATACTACTTTTTGGTCTTTAGCTCATTTTGCAAAGCTTTAAAATGGCGGCAGGACGCCAAGTGTCTTCCAAACGTCCACATTTGATGCTAATCAAAGTCTTTTGTAATTCGCCTCGTACTAACACCCGAGTTCTCTTCAGTTATATCGAGAACATTTTCTTCATTTTCCACATTTAGTCCTGCCTCTCGTTTAGAATTAATTCTTACGCTTGGAAATATTCCTGTTTCCTGAGCATTTGCAAATACTGTCTGAAAAACTTTTCGATTGGAAACTTTGCTGTTTTCAAATTAAAACGCTCAGAATCAATCAGACTGACAATCATGCTTGTCAAAACGTAAATATTCCAAAAATATACAAAAAAAAACCTTAAAGTCGATTATATCAGAAACGGTTAGGAATCGGATAAAAACATATGGGTTAATTTATCTTATTTTGACCTTCTGAATATGTTTCCAAAATATTTCCCTTTCATCCCGATATAAGTATGGTCCTTTACTATGGTTACAGCTGACTTAATCACTTATATACTAGAGTGACACAAGATAATAATATATTGATTGATCATTTGTTACATACGATAAAATGGTCCACAAAGAAACAAATGAAATTATAATCCTTACATCTTAGAGCCTTATATAACAGATCATTTTCCTAATTATCTAGAGTAATTTTCTTTCTTAATTCTCTTTATGCAATTTTTGAAAAACAAAAATTTCTAGAACTTATAAAATCAAACCTGGCATGAGGTATATCAGATAAAAAACTTAACCCTGGCATATCAACAGTTCATAAACATTTTTAATTCCATAAAAAATAAATATACAATAAATAAGATATACAACAAAAAAAACACACCAAAATTAAACCCTGGATAACTGAAGGTATTATTACTTCAATAAAAAAAAGAGACCAAATAAAGAAAAAGTTATTAATAAATAAAAATAATGACATACTGAAACGGAATATAAAACTTATAGAAATAATTTAAAAATAAATGATATTAAAAAGATGTATGAAATTCTGAGTGACCCTTCTAGTTAAAATTAAGTTAAATCTAATCGAGACGTTTATATAAAAGATCTAAATAATAAAGACTTTTAGTGCCCCAAGGCACAGTGCTGGGACCCTTACTCTTTATTTTATATGTAAACTTCCTTTTATCCTTGCATATAGGTGGTATGGCACTATCTTATGCGAGTAGATAGTTTTAGATTAGTTTTTTGTCTATTATTATCTAGGGTATAATAATAGACAAAAACTAAAATGGGCACCAGACATTTAAAACTTAACATCTAAGGTCAAAAGCTTAATTCATACATTTTTCCTTATTAGAAATATATTGAATAAAAAAAAGTTTAATAATGTTGTACCAATCATTTGTGGAATATCTGATGCTATGGTATAGTGACTTGGGGTGGACTATAATATAATGCTCTCGAATCCTTAAAAACTGTTTAAAATTTTATTATCAAAATAATCTATAAAAAAGACAGATTGTACCCCACCTCACTCTTATATGATACCAAAATACTTAATATTAAATCCTTATATCTATACTCCAGTTGTATATAAACTTAAAGATGAAAACTATGAAAACTACATAAGTCACCAGTATTAGTTGTCTGGTTTCTACATAAGAAACTAGAGAACTAACTGAAAGACATCTCAATGTACCATTTCCCAGATTCGATGGAAGCCAAAGATGTAAGTCTGTAAGAGGACCAAAAATGTTCAATAAGTTGCCGCGGATAATTCCGGAGATTATAAATAAACACAAATTTTTAGAACTTTGTAAAAATTTATTTATGAACATTATGATGCCTTACTTGACCTTATATAAATAACTAATAACGGCTTTTCTTCTGACATTTTTAATCTTTGTGTCTTATAGTTGTTTTATTAATTACCGTCAGGTTTATGTAAATTAGTGAATGTATGGAGCCCCTAGTAAATATAATTGTGTTGTATAGTAATATAATTAGTTTTAAGTTATACACATACAGCTGCTTGGACCTAGGTGTACTTTATTTTATTGGTACTACAAATTAATTTTGTTTACATCGATCCTGTATTAAACATCTATTTATTATGTTGAATAAATATATAATTTGTATAATTATTTCTGTTTTGTAATCAGATGCTTACAAGTAATAGCAAGTAGCTACAGCATAATGGCATAGGTATCTGTCTTGGATGCCTTTGGTTTTTATATGAAATGTAAAGGAGAAGCATTTAAGTTTGTAATCATTTTAATACCAGTTATATACCCTGTATAACGTATATTCCTTGTATAATATTGCTTACTGTTAATTCCCGTAATTGCATAGTCAGTATATTAATATCTTATAAATATGAGTGAAACCAATTATATGCAGCTCATTTGTTGGTAGTACTTGCTGTCAATCTGAATAAAAGTTTTTTAAAAATATCGTTTCCTTTTTTGAGAAGAAAACTGGCGCAGTCGGTAGGATACACCAAGCGGGTTGATTAAAAAGTTTCATCGCGAAAATTTACAATTCGCTTTCGTTTCAACGATTAATGGTGTATACCCAAAAACAAAATTCGAGATTCGGTAGTGCATTGGCAAAGGGCTCACGACCAGGGAAGAAACTGTCCTATTGGTGCGAGGTGAAGAACAGACATCGTCCGACCCTCATAACTAACCTCCAGGGAAGAGACAAGCATCGCTCGTCCTATTGGAATGAAGATAATTCTATTGCTGTCGTAAGTACATTGATTTTTGTTTATTTGTTATTTTGACAAGGAAGATTTGATATTTTATAGTATTGAAAGATTTACTTGATTTATTTTATTTGATCGATTTATTATTTAATTTATTTGTAGAATTCAAGTAGAATTCAATTTTATTTCTTGTCGTATTTGAACGTCTTTACGTTACTTATTTTATTTTTGTGTTACCATTAAAATAGCAAAATGCCAGAACCAAATTATGCGTTAATTAGGTTCCAAGCCGATACCATTCCCCCATTCGATGGTAACCCCAGGCAAATTAACCGCTTTATTTCCGCCTGTGAAAATTTTATTAAAAACCATCAAGACACAACAAATGTTAATGCAACTATTAATTCTTGCTTATTCGATACCATTCTAACAAAATTGACTGGTAGAGCTGCTGATTTGGTAGCATCCCGAGTAGAATTAACTACATGGGAACATGTTAAACAATCCATAATTAATACGTTTGCAGACCAACGATCGATAGATTGTATAGTCCAAGATATTATTTCTTGTAAACCACGAAAAGAAGAGTCACCCCAACAGTTTGGTATAAGGCTCCAGGATATACGTAGCTTACTATTCTCGAAAATTAACGTTAGTAATGACGAAAACAACCTTAAAGTTCTTAAAATTAAAGAGTATTCTAACTTAGTTTTAAAAACTTTCATTAATGGTCTTAACTACCATATGCAACTAGTAGTACGCCTAAAAGACCCCAAAACACTCGAAGAAGCTATGTGCTTAGCTCAAGAAGAAGAAAACTTCATGAGTTATTCAAAAAGAAATTCTGAGTATAAACCCTCTCAACAACATCAAACATTTCCACAACAACGACAAAATCCACAACATCACAACACCAATCAAAACACATTTAGACAACACCAATTTAATAACCATCATCGCTATTTTGCTACACCAAATCCATTTAGACATAATAGATTTACACAAAACCAAAATGTTTTTGGAAATCAACAACCCAAGCCATTTCATCCTGGTTATCCAGTAAGGCCGCCTCAACCCCAATACTACACAAATCATAATCCTAATTTTAACCGCAGTTATAATAATAACTTTAACCAAAACAATAAACGCCCTGCAACATCCTCAGTTGTCAGGCCTTACACCCAAAGAGTTGAGCCGATGGACACATCGTCCGGCAACACCGTTATTCATGCTCACCCTATTCAAACCCAACAGAAACCTGAATATCAAATTGAAGATGTTCATCCCAATGTTCGTAACCACTCACACGAACCACAATTTAAGCAACCTCAAATTATGCTAGAAAATCCTAATAATAATCAGTTCAACTACCCTTCAAGTTCTAGTCAATCTAATAACTACCACCCCGATCAAGGTTATGATGAAGTCGACTATTACCCGCAAGGAAATAGTAATTATGATAATTATTATTATGATCAATCTTTGAATGGACCCGAAGAATCTCTGTTGTACGATAATAGTTACAACCCCATAAATAATTTCCCCTCAGACGGAAATTTTCAAGAAGTTCAAAATCCCAACGACATGACGTAATTCCCCTAAATACACACCCTAATACCGACTTACCCATTATATATCTACCGGAAATTAATGCAAAATTTCTTATAGATACTGGTAGCGGTAAAAGCTTCATTAACCCCGCATTAGCTTATAAAATTTACCCTGACTATATAGCTTATGAACCATTTTCTGTAAAAACAGCCCACGCAATATCCAACCATAATGAAACCATAAACATACCTATATTCGCCTCATTTAACTCAAACGAAAAGCATAAATTTTATCTTTTTGACTTTTCCTCGAGATTTGACGGATTATTAGGTATAGATTTTCTCACACAAATAAAAGCTAACATAAACTTAAAAGACTCTTCATTACAATCTCAGAATGTAACTTTACCTTTATATTTCCCAAAACCCAGTTCACCAGAACTCGAGTTAACGGACTGTCCACCGTGCAAATTAATAATTCCCGCGAGAACATCTCAACGTGTAAAAATTCCAGTGAATTACACTACTGGAGTAGGCATTATTAATTACAAGAATTTTGGCCCAGCCGAAATGCCTCAAGCCTTAGTAAGCATAACTGATTCTTATGCATTTACTACTGTTACAAATTCTTCTGAAAATGACATTAAATTAACATTGTTAAAACGCGTAGAAGTTGAAATTTTAGATGAACCAGATTTTCATTTTATTGAAAAAATGGAAACTGATTGTGAATTAACCGAACATATGGATAATTTACAAAAACAAAACTTAAAAAACTTAAGGCTTAGCCATTGTAACTCTGAAGAGTACAAAGCCATTAGAACCTTATGTCACGAGTACAGAGATATTTTCTACTGTGAAAATACTCCCTTGACATTCACCAACCAAATAAAACACACAATTAACTTAAAAGAAGATTCTCCTATTTTCACCAAAACTTACAGATACCCCCATATACATAAAGCTGAAGTCAACTCCCAAATTTCTAAAATGTTAAAAAACGGAATTATTCAAGAATCCTTCTCCCCATGGAGTAGTCCAATTTGGATAGTCCCAAAAAAAATGGATGCGTCCGGTAAACGTAAATGGCGTATAGTCATCGACTATAGACGACTTAACGAAAAGACTATCGACGAAAAATTCCCGTTACCTAACATATCCGACATTTTAGACAAACTCGGAAAATCGCAATACTTCTCGACTTTAGACCTTGCCAACGGATTCCACCAAATTGAGATGGATCCAAACGACATCCAAAAAACCGCCTTTTCAACAGACACAGGACATTACGAATTTAAACGAATGCCCTTCGGTTTAAAAAACGCACCCTCGACCTTTCAACGCGTAATGAATAACGTCCTTCGCGGATTCCAGAACGAAATATGCCTTGTATATCTTGATGATATCATCATTTTTTCTACATCCCTACAAGAGCATATCGACAGATTAAAATCTGTTTTTGAAAGACTAAGACTTGCCAACTTCAAAATTCAATTAGACAAAAGCGAATTTTTGCGCAAAGAAGTTGCATACCTTGGACATCAAATTACTAGTGACGGAATTAAACCTAACCCCGACAAAATAAACGCAGTCAAAAATTTCCCCTTACCCAAAACATCAAAAGACATTAAGTCATTTTTAGGTCTAGCCGGATACTATAGACGCTTTATTAAAGACTTCGCGAAAATCTGTAAACCCCTGACCGCCTGTCTAAAGAAAAATGCAAAAGTAAAACATTCGCCAAACTTCATAAACTCGTTTAACCATCTAAAAGAGCTGTTAATAAATGCACCCATTCTAAGATACCCAGACTTTACAAAACCGTTTATCTTGACTACAGACGCCTCTAACGTAGCTTTAGGCGCCGTACTATCACAAGGAATTGTACCCCAAGACCTTCCAGTCGGATACGCGTCGAGAACTTTAAATGAAACCGAACAACGCTACAGTACCATCGAGAAAGAACTCCTAGGTATAGTATGGGCTTGTAAATATTTTCGACCTTATTTATACGGTCAAAAGTTTACCATATATACAGACCATAGACCTTTAGTTTGGTTAGCAAATCTCAGAGAGCCTAACAGTAAATTAATGCGTTGGAAATGTAAACTAGACGAATACAATTTCGACATAATTTATAAAAAAGGACTCTTAAACACAAACGCGGATGCACTCTCTCGCATACAGGTAAACGCAATTGAAACTGAGTCTATAATAAATAGCCCAGGCGACATAGACTTTGACATTGCACAATTCTTCGACAACATAAATCAATTTGACCCAAACTCACTGGACCCTGAATTAGTACAGAATACTATAACTAATTTAGAAAAGCCAAAATCACCCAAAATCAAGATTTTGTCTAACATTCAAATTCGTCCACCAAATCCCATAAAAACTGACCCAACACAACAACAAAACAATGACCCACTATTGCAACCTGATACCCAAGATAATTTAATTGCGAATGACGAAATGATACACACCGTACACACGACAAATTCGGACCAGAATTACACGACAATGACCTTGTTGGATGAGATCATTAATAATAAATTAAATCAATTTATTGTTAAACAATCGCCCTATCCAACTTACATTAAAATTGACCATGAAATATTTGATGGGAATAAAATTGTACATGCAACTCTTCCAACAAATATGACACAGATTGTTAATTTCTTAAAAGAACAGTTAAATCACTCTCCTTCCTATATATATTTCTACTCTAAAGAGTTAAGAAAATATTTCCACCAAGCCTTAGTTAACCATTTCCAAAACTTTAGGTTAATAGAATGCACTAAGTTGGTTAACAATGTAAAAGAGGACGAAAGAACCCTCATGATTAAATATAGGCACGAAGGAAAGACCAATCACAGAGGAATCGACGAAACACTTAAATTTTTAAAAGCCAATTACTATTGGAAATCACAAAAGAAAGACGTCATCAACTATATCAATCGATGTGTATATTGCCAAAGAGCAAAATATAATCGAAAACCCCCAGATCAACCATTAGTCTTAACTGAAACACCAAGTAAACCCTTTGAAATTGCCCATGTAGATACATTTATCATAGGGAATACTAAGTTTCTCACCTTTATAGACAAATTTTCTAAATTCGCACAAGCTCTTCCATACAATGGAAACGCAATATCTTGCTGCGAACAACTTGTTAAAATTTTCTCTTTTCTAGGTGTACCGAAACTTATAGTATCAGACAATGGATCTGAATTTAAGAACGAAGTTGTTAAAGAACTTCTTAAAGCCCATAACATCGAAATTCACTTTACAACCCCTAGTCATCACGAATCTAATTCACCTATTGAGCGCTTACACTCCACGCTAATCGAACATATTCGTTTATTGCGTCAAGCTGATCCTAACGCCGATGTTGTAAAACTAATACCTTACGCGATTATAGCTTATAATAGTACAATCCATTCGAGTACTAACTTTACCCCTTTTGAGCTAGTTCACGGTCATACCGATAACAGAGACCCTACGAATTTAATAGCATCGCATGTATATACAGAATATATACACAATCATAAAAATAAAACGCAGATTTTATACGACGAAATCGCAAAAGAATCTACCGCGCTCAAACAACGAATTATCGATAGAGTTAATCAATCGAAAACTACAAAAGTCCCCAAAATAGCTTCTACAATCTATAAGAAATCAGATAAAAGATCTGGTAAAATCAAAGATAGGTACTTAGGCCCCTTTACAGTTACTCAAATTTTAGAAAATAGCAAATTAGAGATAGAAAACCCTAGAAATAACAAGAAGGAAATAATCCATGTCAATGAGACTAAATCAGTCTCTCTTCTTCCAGATGGACCTGGACCGTCTACGGAACCATCAACGTCAAGTTCCACGACTTAAACGGAAATCCGGGAATGTTGCCTTTCAAATTAGGAACGGCACAGTTAGTTACAAATCATTGGTCATTTGTACAAACTATAGATTTACAACCAATAATCAATGAATTCCTATCTCTTAAAAACCACACTAAAACCCTATCATTTAACTTAAAAAACAGTACTACTTATCACGCCGAGTACTTTAATTCATTAACACCCCTTCATGCTATGGAAAGAAATATTGATATTTTAATAAATCAAATATTTCCTTATGTTTCTCCTAATAATAGACGGAAAAGAGGTTTGTTTAACCCCTTGGGTTCTTTTATTAAAAGTATCACTGGAAACTTAGACCAAACTGATGCTGAGAACATATATCAAAATATAAGATTATTACAATCAAATTAAAATAAACTAAAAGCTGATGCGATTAACCGTATTTCGCTCCTAGACAAAACTATTGAGAATTTTAAGCATATCATCACTAACATTACTCATAACGAATATATACTAAAATCTAGGATCCTTCAAATAGAGGAATCGATTAAGCGACACGATATTCATAATGTTCAACTGCATGAATATTTAAGAATATTCGTCATAACTAGTCAAATCACATCAATCTACCAATCAATTTACAACACCCTAAATAAAATCGAAGTTGCCTTGACATTTTCGAAAACAAACATCTTGTTTAATTCGATTATTAATCCAGATGAATTGCTACTTAAAATTAAGGAATTAAATAAACACCTTAATGAAAATGATAAACTACCCCTTAGTGATAACGTAGAAAATATATTGACCTTAGAAAAACTAATCCAAGTCAAAAGCCTCACTAAAGACTTTCAAATAACTTTCATTCTTGAGCTTCCACTGGTTAGTGAAATTACATTTCAATACTATAAGTTATTAACGTTACCAGTGCCAAGTAATGAGTCTTTTCTTGTCAATTTACCATTTAAACAATATCTTGCGCTGAGCAGCACGAGTTATTTCTACCAAGACGAGAAATGTCCAGAAGTCCAAGATAATCAATTTCTATGCAAGAACACCCATAGCAGAGTTATTGAGGACCACCCGCCATGTGCCGTTGAGCTCCTTACCCTAAGGTCAACCACTACCACCTGCCATCCATTTGCGATTCACCTGCACGATGTACATGCCGTACAAATCGTTAACGGTAATTGGGCAATTACCACCCCTACGAGCACAGTCGCCCAAGTCAAATGTGGCAACTCCGAGTCAAGCCAACTCCTCCAAGGTTCCTACTTGATGGAAATCCCGCAAAACTGCATGGTTCAAATAAAGTCAATGGTTTTTGAATCATACGAGCCAACAGAATTAGTCTACGAGAAAGTTAGTCTTCCTACCTTCAACTGGACTAAAAATGTACAAGAAAAGCCGCCTGTATTCAACCCACCTTCTATTGATTTGAAACTAGTAAATCTTAAAGCCACCGATGAAATCCAACAAGAACTAAGAAGCCAAGCTAGAAGCCTTGAAGACATTACGTCACCCATTTCCTTAACTAGGACTAGTGTATGGACTTTCATTTACATTCTCATTGTACTAGTTATTTTATATCTAACAGTGAAAAAGTTTCGCTCAGTGCGTAAATTAAGACCTATCGAGAAAACTAATACCCCAAAAGACACTATTTTTGAAAGTGTTATGGTCTAGTTATACTTAGTTTATATTTTATATCCTTTTATATTGGCTTGTTTTACCCTATTTTTAGATTTTAAGATTATTGTTTTATTTTACGTTTTATGTTTAGACCTTTAAGTATTTTTACTGTACCCTATTTTACGAAAACATACCCTTTAAGATATGCTTTCGTCTAGCATGGGAGGAGTTATATACCCTGTATAACGTATATTCCTTGTATAATATTGCTTACTGTTAATTCCCGTAATTGCATAGTCAGTATATTAATATCTTATAAATATGAGTGAAACCAATTATATGCAGCTCATTTGTTGGTAGTACTTGCTGTCAATCTGAATAAAAGTTTTTTAAAAATATCGTTTCCTTTTTTGAGAAGAAAACTTACCTCTTGTTTTTATGAAAAAGGAAAAAAACGTTTAAAGTAATTTTTATAATTTTGTCAGGTTAATTAGCAAAATCATAAAGCTTGGAAAATTAAAACCTTCCTATTAAATAATAATCAATTTTAAATAATTGACATTACTTTAAAGTATCCACTCCAATTCGACTATTAATATAAATAATTAAAAATTTCACTGAGCCAAAAAGACCTATGAGAGTGTAATATCATCTACTGTAGATTGTTTGAACTATTGGAACCTCCAATTAAAAAAAAAACAAATATATAACGAGCCTTGATGTGATTTTTCTATTTTGCTACGTTAAAAAATCAGTATAATAGTTAAAGACAAATAAAACATATAATAATATAATAGTAATAAATGTATGTTTTTCAACAGCACCATAAATTCACTCAATCGCCTAACGGATCATGGAGGGTCAAGTTTTAATTTAAAAATACACAGAGCTAAATCAACTAACCATTCGTATTCCCCGTTCGTTATTTGTTTTGCATGTTACATCTGCTTGTTCCATATGCAAATTTCGGCGAGGCGATTCGGAAACTGACAGATGAAAAGAGACTGAACAAACACAGATACGGGACGGCGATGTGGACTGGACGTGGAAATATTGTTATTCCTTATTCGTTTGTTCTCAGAAAAATACTGTTTTTATTACAATATACCAATCATATATCTAATGATTTAAACAAAAATCTGTTTTAAATAAATAACTTTATCTAATATTCCCAGAAAATTAAAATTGTTGGTGCTTTCTTAGAAAACAAAATCTAGATTTAGGTCAAGTGTATATGTGCTGTACTTTAACCTTGTTATACTTTTTATCAAAAACAACCACACTATCTTATATAAATAAATTTTATAATGTATTATATACATGTCAGAATTAAGAGTAGTCTCCAGTGCCATTTCTTAGACACTAAGCTACGAAACACGATATCCAAATAACCCGAATAATGGACAACACTAATACTGCACCAAAAATTGTTAATTTATTGTGACACTTATGGACCTAACTGTCAGGGGGTGCTAACAACATGGGTGAAAACTGGGAACCTGGACGACAAAAAAAGGGGTAGGCAGAGAGATTTTGAGCCTCGCTGAGATGGTTACGCTTCGAACCATCGATAATTAGTTTGAGTTTTCTAAGCGGACCGGTGAACCTAATTTGGTATTTAGTCGTAAATAGATTTATTTGTTTTTAAATTAAAGTATTTTATTGTCGAATCCCTTATACACATGTTAATAAATAAAGTTGTGACTTAACATCGATGGTTACAAATATTTAATGATCATTTTGCTTATATTTAGATTTCGACCAGTCAGGAAAGTTCGACCGAGACTTTATTATTTGGACTATATACAAAACCTACATATAATCTTTTCTACACCTCACAGAATATAACAAGGCATTGTTAATCCAACAAACCATCAGAAGAGTAGTTTATTGATAATTTATAGTAAAAATGATATCCAGATCGTGTTTTCGTTCGTTACTTATAGGAAACCGCATAGAGGCGAAATTTTGCAACGTCGCGCCTGTACGGGTGCCTGCGACAGAGCACCGCCCCGGCCGGTCCGAGGACGGGATTAGTAAACATCTGACTTTCGTAAGAGTTGCGTCGTTTGGCGACAAAATGTTCCAAAATATTACGCGAAAATCCAGGCATTTTTAAAATATTTATTCTTATGCGGGTTTTACAGACATGACAATGTGTAAAACCCGCATAGAATTGTAATCTTAAAATGTTTAATATGCTGTGTTTTGCATAATGAAAATTAAAGCGTTATTCTAATAAAAAATAAAATATCAACTCTGATAAAAATATAATAAAAAAATCAGAAATAAAACTCTAATAAACAAACTTAATAACATATCATTTTTTAAATAAAAGGCTCAAATAAACCGCCTTCTTTCGCTAAACAAAAACTTAACCTATCGTAAAAGCTATTTCGCACCTCCAAAAGAGTTTCAGGTAAAATGGAATCGGCACCTTCGACAATTTTATTTCGCAACTCCTCTAAATTTGTTGGCCTACTAAATTTATGCTTGTAAATGGTCTGCTTAAGGTAACCCCACAGATAAAATTCATTTGGAGACAAATCTGGAGATCTAGGAAGCCATTTAATATCGTCAGTCCCACTAATAAGGCGGTTAGGAAAAGTATTTGTTAAAAATTCTTTTACTCTAGCCGCGTTATGAGCAGGACAGTCATCTTGCTGAAAATAAACCGATCCCAGGTCTACATCAGGAAGGATTTGAATGGCAGGAAGAACTTGGTTTTGCAGCAACTCAAGGTACTTTTGGCCGTTTAAAGTGCCATCAATAAAAAATGGCCCTATAACATTGTCGCCCAAAATACCTGCCCAAACATTCAATTTCTGAGGATACTGGGTACGAAACTGAAAACTTCTGTGCTCGTTTTCCTGAGACCAATAACGAACAATGGAAGGATTGTGTTTGCCGTGTAATGGAAAAGAAGATTCATCAGAAAACAAAATATTTTTTAAAAAATATTCATTTTCATTTGCCTTTTCCATCATGGTTTCACAAAATTCCATTCTTCGCCACTGGTCTTCAGGAAATATTTCCTGAGTTTTTGAATACTTGAGACATTTGTACCCATATTTTTTCCAGATACGAGCAACAGTTTTATTGCTCATTCCCAGTTCCTCTCCAACACTTCTAGTGGACCGTGTCGAATCAAGTTCTAGGGTACTGCACACCATTTCTTCCCGCCGTTCTATATCCTGGACTACTTAAACAGGTGGTTCTTGACGTTTTGTGTGGCATTTTTTACAATCTTAAAGACAAAAAGATGTCTCAAATTTGGTAACCACATTTAAAACTGTTTTTGCACAAGGAATCGGTCTATTCTCAAATGTCACTGAAAACAAATCTCTACATTGTACTGCCGAATTGCCTCCATAAAACCATTTAATTAGTTGAACTCTTTCGGAAGGGGTATAAACAGCCATAGTAAAAAAACACGAAAATAACGCTCAAAAAATATTAATGCAACGTGCAGCAACACAGAAAAGTGAGATCTGCTGACTCCCGGTTCAAAAAATAAAAACGAATAATTCCGCCGCCTGCAAGCCGCAACCAAGCGGTGTTGCCATTATTTTGGGTATACGTAACTCACGATAACACGATCTGTATAAGCGTAGCCGATCGATAGTTCTAGCCTGGACACTTATCCCCGCTTCCATCGATACCTCACAACAGAAGCCGAAATCATGCGAGGCGACGACCGCATCACGATGGCAAAAATTCCGCGCTGGTGCACATATTTTGCGTTGATTCGAAATAATATTTTACTGCAGTTATTATTGTAGTTTATAGTAAGATTACGCATTTAAAATTTTAAACTACCAAACTATTTTGATACTCGCTTTGAGTTTTAAAAAGAATAAAAATTCGGTATTTAAATTAGGTGGGTAAATTGACAATTTTATTTTTAACTTACATTTTACAATCTTAATTTTATTTAGAATAATGCCTACCTCTTACTGCATTCCTGTTTAAGCTCAGAAAAAATTAAAATGGATTTTAATTTTTTTTTGGTTTTTTTAATTATCTTCGGAATCATTAAAATTTTTGATTTTTTAAATAAGCAACAAAAATTTGGCGTAGGTACCTACCTAATTTTGTTTTCAACATTAAGATTTTTACGAAAAAGTAATACACAGCAATGCAAAAACTTTCCCATAGCAACCAAGATAACCCACAAAAGTGGCATGAATAAGTTTTTGAAAATTTGTTTTTTTTTCAATAATCTTCAAAACCACATAAAATAAATTATATATATTTTTTTATATGGCATATTCTTTTACAAGTAAATAATGTGCAACTTTGAGGTAAATTATCCATTTTCGTATTTTAAGGGTAGACGAATTTGAAACACCGTTTATGTATATTTTTCCAATAAAATAAATAATAAAAAATATTTAAAATATTTATCATATACCTAAAAATACGTAATAATAAAAAAAAAAATATTATCTTGTAAAATGTAAAAATTATTAGGTCCCGCGGTATCTCCACTTAGTCGTTCCACTGTACGGCGTGCGCCACCAAATCTCGGCTTCAATTTTGACGCCACGAAACCAGTGTCACGGCTAGAACTCTCGATCGGCTACGGTATAAGTCGCAAGCCCGTTGTGAAATTATAATTATAGTCTTATTATAATACGCCTAGGCTCTTTGGGCGCTCTGCTATTTGCCTGCGACGAAAACAACAAAACACGTTGTTTTACAATATTTTACAAAGGTTTTTGAATAAAACTTTTCTTTTTGGCTAAGCAATAAACTTACTTATCATAAAGGTCATTTCGTACCTCCAAAAGAGTTTTTAGTGAAATGGAATTGGCACATTCAACAAGTTTATATCGCAACTCCTCTAAATTGCTGCTAAAGCTGGCATACCAAATCCGTGTTTGTACATAGTCTCTTTAAGATAATCCAAAATAAAAGTCATTAAGGGATAAATCTGGAGATCTAGGAAGCCATTTAATATTAGTCAATATTATCAGTCTCACTAATAAAATGATTGGGAAATGTATATGTTAAAAATTTTTTTCCATACAAGTTAGAAAGAACTTTTGGTTTTGCAGAAAATCATGGTATTTTTGGGCGTTTAAAGTACCATCAAAAAATGTCTCTAAAAGATGGTCGCTCAAAATACCAGCCCAACAATTTTTGACGATATTGAGTATGGAATTCACAACTTGTGCTCATTTTCTCGAGACCAATATCGAAAAACGGAAGGGTTGTGTTTTCCATGTAATGGACAAAAATATTCATGTAAAAATAGAATATTTCATAAAAAAATTTTATTTTCATTTGTTATGAACGGTTAATGACACAACGACTTTTTAAAGAGTCACTTATTTATTTTCAAACAGTAAAATTGGCACAATAAATATGAACAACAGGTTATCACCTATTCACGGTGATAAATTACGCAATTGGAAACATTTATGGCAAAAAGTCAGCGTTAATTTTTAATTCCCCAACCTAAGTTTATTTTTATATATTTAATAAAAAACACAATTCAGTGTCTGTTAAAATTGACATGCATGGATTATTTGGTCTATATACACAACTTGCCAGACATATTTTATATTGGATCTATTAAGACAATTTATAGGTACAAATTCTAGTCTATAATGATTAATGATAGATGGAAAAGCAGCAAAAGAGCAGTTGTCTGAAATACTTTAGCTTCTAGCTTGCTTTCAAAGGAGCTTCAACCACATTGGTAACATTATGACATTTTTAAAATACTGTCGAATAAAAGACTGTCACTGACATAAATTATGTCGGTAGCTCCTATTCCCTTTCTTTATTCCCTCATTCCATTCTCTTATGCAACTCCAGTAATTTTGATCAAAGTACATTATTTATATATATGAATTCCTGTGGGAAGAACTTAAGGAAGAAGTAGATTTCACTGCTTTACATAAAAATTATTAGCTATAAGCTAATAAAAATGTTGCTAGATATATAGGAAAGCTATATGTGCGATACATTTTGGGTTAATAACCTTGACTTCAATTTAAAGTATACAAAGTGCCTCTGATTAAGTCGGCACTATTGGTACCTTGGTTAATATTTAAGATACGGGGTCGGATAAATTATCCAACTAGGAGAATTTTTAAAATATTTATAATTTTTAAAGATTAAAATGGTAGAAATAGAAAACAGAAAAAAAATTGAACATCGCGTTTCCGAGAACATGTGAAAATTTTACTTTTATTAAATCGAGTCCTCTATATAGTTTTACATAAATCAAAAGAAAATAATTTCCTTAAAAAAAGTGTCTAAATCTAAAATATAACAATCTGCCTAAATCTAAAATATAACAATGTTATAGCGATATTAATAATTTTACTAAATTAAGGCAAGTTGACTTTGAACTTTTTGAGAGAAAAACAAATAAATCATGGGTTTAATAATAAAAAGACAGTCACAGAGCTTTAATTAAACAAATAAATATTGACAGTTATACGTTGGCAAGTTTTGTGGTTTGGCGGGTCATAAAGAAACACAAATTTGTGACGTATAAGCATCGATCAGTAAACATTGTCGCCTGACGATAACGAATACTTGCTTTTTGCAACTGGTTACATAATAAATATGAAGCAAATAATAATATTTTAAACTGTATAATTTGGAGCAACGAAGCTAATTTTTTAAAGGTATGTTTAATCGTAAAAATGTATACTATTGGTCACATGAAAATCTTTTCCGGTCTCATCCCAGAAACCCTCAAAATCAATTTATTTTTAAAAACAGTTTAACTTAACCATAGGACTGATACATATTAATTTTTTAGCATACTATGGTCGGCGCTTTCATTGCCATATCTGTATATCTTAGACGCTTTACGATAATAATCCAGCATAATATATTGTTACTAATCTAAAACATGCTATCGCTATTTACTTAACATGTCCATATATATTAATTTTGACATATAGCCAGCTCATTAATTTTAAAAAGCATAAATTCCTTTTATAGTTTTTATCCGTAATACTATCATAACTAACCTTATAAAAACCACAATGTCAGCCTTGACGTCTTATGATAACAATTTAGTCATTATCAAAATAGTTATCAAGATTATAATTGCTTAGAATACGCTTATAAATGATGTCCCCTAACACAGTAAAAGTCATTGTGGTAAAAACACTGTTAAGAAGAAATGTATATATTTTTGGTAGTATTAATTTTAGTGATTTGCAACTCATTTCAAAGTGAAAAAAGCGTGGATAGATTTTCCTTTGTCCGCTGTATTTTAAAGGGTGAGGAGCTCTTCAGTAAAGCGTTTCACCCTATACTTATCTCATTACCTATAACGGAACAAGATATAAACGATACTTCAGTAGTTGTATCTAACTCATTATTAATTGAAGGCCTAACACAATATCGCAGATGGTCACTCATCATAATGGATATCAAACAATCTCTGGTAGTGCCAAAGGAAATATTTGCCGGTACTATATATAATTATATTATTTATTTTCGACAAAGGAATGAATTTCAAATGACTATGCACGTTTTAAGCACCCTACAGGTATTGAACCCTCACGCTAATTTTCTAATAGTTTCAACAACAAGTTTCGAAAACCAAAATTTGATCAAGTGGGAAATTTTTAACGTTTTAGAAGAATATGCTATCACTAATGCAGTATTGCTAATTAATAACCCGACAGATGATGAAACATTTAACATTTATAAAATTAGATCTTTTAAAAACTTGTCCTGCAAGAGAAATATTAAAAGAGATGTGTATTTAGCTGATAAATGTTTCAATGGTACCTACATACTCAAAGCACCTTGGTTTGATTTTGAGATTCCAAAAACTTTTAAATATTGTCAGTTAAGAGTACTGTATATTAAGCTTCCTCCGCATGTTGTAAATATGGATAATAATACGCACATAATAGATCCAAAAGACTTTACCAAGCACGGCAAAGAAATCGGACTAATAACTAACATATTTGCCTACATGAATATTTCACTTTATTTTATGCTATCAGATAGTTCTGGAAGCATTAACGCTAGCAAGTATGCAACGGGATCTCTAAAGTTGCTGTTAGAAAAAAAGGCGGATATAGCAATTGGAAGTTACGTAAAAACTGTTGACAGAATTTCCTTTTTTGATTGCAGTAATTCATATCATCAAGAAACATTAGTTTGGGCCGTACCCCATGAGCATTTACCAGCATCAGAACTTCTTGGTCTAACTGAAGTTACCAAAAAGGAAGTTTGGCTTGCAATTATTACACTTGCATTGTTAAGTGTATACTTAATTGTATCTATTGCTAGACATGAAAATATTAATAACGATGTATACAGGCATGTTTCCAATGTCTTACAATTTGTTTTAGAAGCAATACTGAATTTCGCTGTTACTCCTCTTCCAAAATCATTTCGTGTCAGAGCTATATTTTCAATGATTATATTGTTTGCGCTGATTTATAATGCTGCATTTACGACCTATTTAACAAGTGTATTGGCAAAATCAGAAAGATATTATGAAAAGTATCAAAATGTATCTGATATTTTGAATCAAAACTTAGCCATATATATTATTCCAAATGGTGAAAGTTACTTTCAAAAAAATACAACTATAAGTTATAAGTTAGTGCAAAGTGCTAAAACTTGCGAAATAAATGAATTCGACAAATGTTTAAGTCAAGTAGCGGTGAAGAAGAATGCTGCATTTCTCCTAAAAAAAAGTTATTTTGAATATGTTAAGATAAACTATATGTCACCCTCTTATGTATACCTTCTGAGAATATTGCCAAATCCTGTACTAACAATGCAAACCAACTTTATCATGACAAAAGGATTTTGGGGATTCAAAAGAGTCAATTCGATACTTAATCATGCAATAGCTTCAGGATTGGCAGAAAAATGGGCACATGTTCCCAGAAATCCCAACCTCCTAAATGTTACAGAAATTCCTGAGACGGCTTCATTTACTGGCAGCAATACATTAGACTTTAAAAATCTAAAACTAGTATTTGTTCTTGTTTTAATTGGTGAATTCATAGCATTAATTGCATTTATAGTGGAAGTGATAATGTTTAGGCATAAAATAAAATTCATGAATATTTTTAAAGGTATAACATTTTAGTGTTATTTGTTAATAAACTTTAATAATAATATATAAGTAATTATATGTAATTAAGTTTTTTTTTGTTTAATTTCATCGTAGATTTGAGATTCTACATAAGGAAGGAAATTTCAATATAAAATTGATTTTTACATGAAAACATATATTTTATCTTGTAGAGTTTTATTGTGTTAAGATACTGAGTAGTGTAAGTTTGATAATTTTTTTCTTGTGTTTAAAATTTTAACAGAAAATGGAATACCTCAATTTTTATCATCAAATGTATTAAATTAGTCCATGTTTCTTTGTTTTGAATGCTACAGAAAAAAAAATTATTGGAATTTGTCTATTTTAAATTAAAATAATTAAGTACCTAAATAAATTTTAGATTTGTTATTTTCTTTAATCTTTTTAAAATAGTCACTCCTTTTCGGTCTGCTATCACCGTTGAAAATAATAAAAGCGTAGTATTAGCAGCAGTGCTATACTACTACGTGTGATTTTTGGTTTCGATATTAATATTGATTGCCTTTCCAAATGACCAATTTGGAACTCTAAACAAAGTTTTACAGGGATTTAGTGATTAGCGTATAAGAATAACCGAGCATAGCAGTACTCGACATTTTAGTCATTTCTTTAATGGAAGATCTCGCCAATGCTAAGACTTTCTCATAAAATAATATGTTAGAATTAAACTTTATAAATAGTGTATATTACCAACATACAGTGTGTCCCACTTAAGGGTTAGCCACCCCTCTAAAATTTTTGTTTCTTGACCAATTTTCAAAAACTTTATTTTGATGGATAGATGGTCAAAAATGGCACTTTCGACAAGTTCGACATTTAGAGAAAGCAGGTCATGGCCTACTGTATTCAAGTTTGAAGTGCGAAAAATCGAGAAGTGGTATTAGCGATATTTATTTTTGAAAAATGGTACTGGATTATTGTTCAGGACCACTTAAAACATAAGTGTACCAAATTTGGTTATGATAGTATACAGGGTGTTGAAATAAATTGGAATAAAATTTTTAAAAGGTGCAATAACATTCTTAATCGAATACGAATATTTTTAAAATTTTTGGCTAATTGACATGCATCTTGAGAACACAAAGGTTGGAAATATCCTTCAATAAACAACAGTCGATCATATTATCATACTATTTTGGGCTTCAAAATAATACAACTTCATTTATACATTTTTTAGTTTTATTTCATTGTTAGGTTGCAATTTACTTAGGTTTCACTAGTTACTTAATAATGTAATGGCTAAGCAGCAAAAACTGAAAATAATTACCTTAAAGAATTACCTACCACCAAAGATAATAATACTACTAGTATTTTATCTTTGCTAACACTCAGATTTAAAAATTAATGCCACAAAACTAAATATTAGTTCCTTCAATATGTCCTCCATTTATTCTTATACATTTTTCTATGCGTCTTCTGTTGTTTACTACCACCCTTCTTAACTGTACTCTGTTTATTTCATTACACTCTTGTTTAATGCGCTCACAAAGATCATGTAGAGTTTGCGGTCTTGATTTGTACACTTTGTTTTTAAGGGTTCCCCAAAGAAAAAAATCTAAGGGAGAAAGGTCGGGGGAACGTGCTGGCCACTGAATTAATGGACTGTTTCGTCCTATCCATCGATTCGGATAATTCTGATTTAGCCAATTCCGCACTACCACTGCATTTTGGATAGGCGCACCGTCAAATTGTATGTGTAAGTTTCTCGTTTCGGCTAACGGCAAATCATCGATTACGTCACTAAAATCACCTTCCAGGAATCGAAGAAAATTAAGTCCATTTAGATTTTCATTAAAGAAAAACGGCCCGATTATATGTTCGTTCAAGATACCGCACCATACGTTAATTTTCTGCGAATACTGCCTTTTACATTGTATCACCCAATGGGGATTTACGTTACTCCACATTCTAATATTTTGAGATGATACAATGCCGTTTGTAGTAAATGTTGCCTCATTGGTGTATAAAATATTTTTCAAAAATGTAGGGTTAGCCAAATACTCGCCTTGTAACCACAAACAATATTCCATTCTGCGTTCTTCATCCCCGTGTTCCAAAGTGTGAAGGAATATAGGCTTGAAAGGCTTCTTGTTATTTTTCTTTATACACCTCCATATGCAATTTTCGGAAATATTTAAGTTGGCACTAGCAACTCTAATGCTAGATTGCGGATTAGCATTAAAGTATTCAAGAATTATTTGGTTATTATTATTTGCTCGATTACGATGTAAATGAGGACGTACTCCGCCTACCGAACCAGACTAATCAAACCCGTAGTTTATTCTGGCTATTGTTGAATAGTGGATGTTTTTACCAGGATGTCTCTTGTTAAATTCCGCCGCAGCTTCACGAAATGTTCTAACTCCATCGCCAACTAGCCGCACTACTTCAACTCTTTCGTTTAAATTATAATCACCCATAATTGTTCGACAGGCAGTCAAAATGAACTAAATGCATGAAAACTTTGACAAACTGTCAGGAACATTTTCTTTCATAGCATACTTAGGTAAAATTCCCACAAAATAATTTTTAATTTAAAACACAATCATATCTTTGGAATTTAACAAACAAAATCATAAAAAAACAAACAAATTGAGCCCAAAATAGTATGATAATATGATCGATTGTTGTTTGTTGAAGGATATTTCCAACCTTTGCGTTCTCAAGACGCATGCCAATTAGCCAAAAATTTTAAAAATATTCGTATTTTATTAAGAATGTTATTGCGCCTTTTAAAAATTTGACTCCAATTTATTTCAACACCCTGTATACTATCATAACCAAATTTGGTACACTTATGTCTTAAGTGGTCCTGAACAATAATCCAGTACCATTTTTCAAATAATATCGCTAATACTACTTCTCGATTTTTCGCACTTCAAACTTGAATACAGTACGCCATGACCTGCTTTCTCTAAATGTCAAACTTGGCTCATTAGTGTCATTTTTGACCATCTATCCAACAAAAAAAAGTTTTTGAAAATTGGTCAAGAAACAAAAATTTTAGAGGGGTGGCTAACCCTTAAGTGGGACACACTGTATATGTCATAAAAAAAATTTTACTTTCTTTAAATATGAACATGAATATGATGAAATTTTAATATTCTTCTTTTTCACGTTCCGCCTCCTCATCGGAGATTGGAAATCATCAATGCAATTCGTACTTTATTTACACCTGTTGTAAATAACTGATTTGATGTTAATCCAAACCAGTCTCTTAAGTTCTTAAGTCACGATGTTCTTCTCCTTCCTTGGCTATTTTTTTCCTTTAATCTTCTATTTCACGATGTTCTGGAGTAGCACATATTTAGGTTCTCTTACTACATGTCCAAAGTATTCGAGTTTATATGTTCGCACCAAATAGCGCCTTTCTCGTACCTCTTCTAAAGCCGACTTGATTGTCAATTATTTCAGCGTCCGCTTTGACAAGAATTATGTTATATAATATAATCCTTAAGAAAACTTGAAGAGTATGATATATAAGGGTGTTACATTGTGTACATAATTTTCCATGATCAAAACATTCTTTTGCGATTGGTTTCTTAGGTAAGGTAACGAATGTAGACAATAGTCATTCTTTAGGGATAGTGCCTGTTAAATAGATGACATTAAAAACATTAACTAAAATTTTTATCGCATCATCACCATCTATGAGTTTGAGAAGTTCTATTTGTAGCTCGTCTGCGCCGTTCGCCTTAACGTCTTTTGTCTATCTAATTGTATAGGATTTCTTCCCGCAATATTGGTGGACCAGTTTCTTCCGAAAGGTTGGGTGCTATGTCTGGGCGATCATCATAAAAAAGTTCTTTAATATACTCGGACCAACATATATTTATATTTCTTGTGTAAGTTAAAATTGTCATATTTTCGTTCGAGTTCTTTAAGCTCATCACATTCCTTGCGCATCCAGTCTTCTTTTGCCTCTTTGATTTTCCTTTTAATTAGTTAGTTTAAGTCTCTATATCTAGTCAGGTTGTTTATATTTTTACGTCTTATTTCCACTAAATTGAGAATATCTTCTGTCATCCAATTTTTCTTTGCCTTCCTTTCTGCTCTTAGATTTTCATTTCCAACTGTCACAATAGCATTTTTTATTTCTGTCCATGCCGTATCAGTTTCAGATGGATCTTAACAAATTGGAAGATTTGTAAGATTTTTATTTACTTGAAACTATGTTTTTTGCAAAACAGATGGGTGTTTTAGTTTTTTTGTATCTATAATAGGCGTATTAGAGTTTTTTTTGCTTTGTAAGAGTTATTTTCATGCAGGACACAACTGCGTTGTGATCGGAATTTATGTCATATCCTGGATATGTTTTTAACGATTTGACAGAGCTTTTATATCTATTATTAATCAGAATATAGTCTAGGTGTTGACAAATTGTTCATTTTAACACAATTTTACTAGCCTATTATCTCGTTTATTCCTCACTCTTAAGCTGAAACCACCAACAGATTTGTCCACCTGCCCTTCTCTAATTTTGGCATTTAAATCCCCCATAATTTTTTTATGTCACGGATTTTTTTTTAAGGTCGTTTTCCGATTTTGTAAAAAAAGTTCAATCTCGTCATCGTTCTTATCTGAAGTTACAGAATTTTCTACGAACACTCCAATGACATACCGGTGGTGCGCTGAGTTGTGGTTGCCCAAACCTGGTGGACCTGAAGACTTCTAGAGTTCCATGTAGAAAGCCTCATGGCTAACCCGGAGCTTGCCGGGGACTGAGGGCCCGTGGTAAAAATTGCTTAGCCATGATAATTATTAGAAGGAAAAACTAATGGGGGGGGGTTTCCGTTGCCTTCCCAATTGCAGTACCATAACCGTTCAAACTGCTACACTGGCAAGGGACCCTTATGCAGGTGCTAGCCCTCCGGTCAGAGAACCACTGAAATCTACGGTGACCAGGAAGCAATTTATTTTCCCTAATAGACTAGTCTACCCGCTACCCCAGTTAATATTGACACTTACAATATTGATTGAGATATATTCAAATTTATTGATTTAGTATTCTAGACAATAAAAAAGTTCAACTATATAATTTTGAAGTAATAATGCTGGCGCTGCTGCTTTCAGCCGTATCTTCTCATCTGACATTTATTGCTTCAATTAAAAAATTTCTAAACCAGTGGAAAAATTAAACGAATCGCAACTTCCTATTTCTGTGCAAATTAGCTGTTATATTTCTGAGTTCGCTATATTACGTGCGACTTAATTAGGTAGTACTACTCCGGTTCTTGTCAAAGGGGCTGATATAATATTATTGTGTGATCGAAATAAGCAGACGTGTTTGTTGCTTCTTGATTATATTAAAGCGACTGATACTGTCAGACAAAACTTCTTATGCTTAAAACGTAAATATTTCAGACAGGGCGTTTTAAACTTCCTTAAGAGATTATCCGCTTGCTTATCAGATAGATGACAGAAGATATGTTTTAATGATCACCATTTAAGCAGGGCCTACCCCAAGGAAGTATTTTTGGCTTTTTTCGTTTTCTATTTATACCGTAGATTTTCATCTTACATTCAGGTACTATTTTGTGATGTGAACAAGACAAAATAAAGTTCCTTGTATTTAAGATTTGTAAGATTTTCAAAGGACCTCTCCAATTTTCTAACCCCGTCATTAATACTACCATAATTAGTCACTTGGGTATTTGCAAAAACTTGGTCTTTATTTTAGTAAGGATATGATTTAAAAAATATATCATTTATTATAAAAACATGGCTAAAGTTTGCAGATACGCTAAGTCGAAATTTATTTTTGTGATTTATGACCCCATTTTTACTGCTGTTTATCCGCATCACAGCATGACAGCTTCTGTAAAATGAAGTTGACCCTAACGCAACGCTCTTTCTGTCAGTTTTCGCGCCAAAGTTTTAACAACAAGGACATTTATGAAAAAGCCTTGGATATCTTTGCGCCTCTTCTTTTAAAGTTTTAATGTAGTCTATTGCTAGTTTAGGGTTTAATCTCTATTTTAAGTATATTTGTTCGTGTCTTTATGTCTTTGGGATTCTGTTAGAAAAAACGTTGACGAATGAGTTTATACAAAAAAATACTACCCTAATTTCAATTAACCTCTTATAAATAAAAAATCTATGCTGTCTTTTCAGGAATTATAGTGAAAGACTGTGAAATTATAAATTTTACAATGAATAGCCACCTCACGTGGGTGTTATGGTATGAAATGCCATTTTATATATACAGTCTTGTTTTAACTAACATAAAAAAATCACTTTTAGTATCACATTGAAGTTCATCAAATTTATTTCTAAGGCTTTGGATATTTAGAAACATTATCGTTAACAAATTATCTTCTATATCTAATTTAATCCTTATCATCAATCAATTATATCTTCCTATTTTATTTTCTTTGCAAATAAGATCCTTTCTTCTTCCTAGTTTATTTATACCCAGATCCGTAGTTGTTATGGTTTTTGTCTTTTTGGCAATCGTCCTAATTTTTTTGTCTTCGAGACATTTAAACACCATCTTTCACGTTTTCTTTTTTTAAACATTGGCAAATCCAGTTTTTTAATAAAGATATCACACGTTCTTAAGACGGAAGCTTCCGGCGTAAATCTTGTCGATTGGCTATCTTAATTTGCAGAATTAAATAAATAAATAGTCTTTATTAAGAATGAATTAATATTATATATATTAATTATAAATATTAAGAATTAAATTCTACAAATTTCTCAATAGGAGAAGTCTAGTTAAATGCTCCTTAAATTAAACCCTTTAAACAAACATAATAAGTAATTAACTATAAAAACATAATAGACAAATATCTACTAACACGACAAAAGCCTCCTCCAAAAATATTTATAAATTCCACTGGCTTAAAAATAGACTAGAAACGTATAACACTCTGAAGAGTAATAATATTTTTTTAAATTTGTTATAAAATAATTTTTTTTAGTATAAGTTAAACAAAAAACTTATGAGTGATAACCAAACTGGAACATCTAGGTATTGGAAAAAGTTATTTCTTAGAAATACCTGATGCCATATGTGCTCTAGAAACTAATTTTGGACCTTAATTAAGCTGGGACAATTGTCGTAAATATTTTTTATATATGTACCAATATAAACTACTTATATAAAGCCCGTTGTAATCATTTGCTTTATACAATTAGAAGGCATATAACCAAATTTCTTTTCAATTTCTTAGACCAACAACAAATCACCAATTCCGTCACATTCATCAACACAATTATTCTGTATGAACTATAAATGTTGTTTGTATTTTTGAGTATGTAGAAAATTGCCCAATTACCCTGTTATTGACTATAAGATAATACTTTAAAAAATCTGAAAAATGTTTAAAAATACAAAAAAAAAACAAAAAAATGAAAAAAAATATTTTATTTCTTATACTATTCAATTTAAGATTGTGCTTTGTTCAAAAAGGGCTTCGCAAATATAAATTAATAATAAGAATAATAATAATAATAATAATAATAATAATAATAAATTAATAATAATAATAATCCGAACAACATTTGATTAAGTTCCACATAAATGGCTTATCAATGTATTTAAATTGTACAAAATAGATAAGCACATAATTTCCTTTTTAGAGCTCACTATCACATCTTGGTGAACATCAATAAAACTCCAGGTGCCTCACGGTAACTGCATTGAAACTAATATGATTCCTATTCCTAGTAGTAGTTTTAGTTCTGCTTTGCCATAAACTCACTCTCTAGTCAACACAATTCAACTAGGTTAGGATTTGGCTTGAAAAAAAAATAATAGAGAACTAACAAGAGTAAACAATCTACTTTGTATGGATGATTAAAAAATTCTTGCGGCAACACGAAATTAAGCAGAACAGATGCTTAAAATAGTAGAACTGAAAGCCTATATGATGATATAAGATGACCTAGAACAAAGAAAATAATAGTAAACTAGTCGTTAGTATAATTATCTTTGCCTAGAATGACCTTTGGGCTGGATAAGTGCCGAAATGTGAACACTATTAAGGATAAACTACAATCAGGTGACTTTCAGATAGAAAACGTTTAATGACTTAAGAAAAATCAGCATACTTCCGGTCCTGTCAAACATTTTCGAAAAAGTTCTCTATTCACAAATGTATAACTACTTTATTTCTAATAACATCATTCCTATTGCAGAATGCGGTTTTAGAAAAAAATTTTGGTACGTCCGTTGCTCTTGTAAATATAATTGATAATTTTATTCGTAGCCTGAACAAACAAATGTATACCATATTAATTTTTCTTAATTTTATTAAGGCTTAATATTTTAATAATTTAATTTTTTAATAGTTTATTTAATATTTAATAAAATCATATATGTATAATAAAACTCAAAAAGTATTTATTAATAACAAATATTCAAGTTCATCTCAAATATTATCTGGAGCACCACAAGGCTCGATTTTAGGACCGTTACTTTTTCTCATATACAGGGTGGTCCGGTTTCGATGGCGGAAAATTAAATGGCCGACGGAGAACGAAAAAATAATAAGTTTGCTATTATAAATAATATTCGAAAAATGATTCGTTAAAAAATTACAGGGTGTCAAAATTCTTATTAAAAAAATCAATTTTTTTTATTTTTCTTAAACCCCTTTAGATATTTTAATGAAATTTGGCACGTTTAGACAGTTAATCAAGACGCATCTTTTTGTGCAAAAATTATTAATTTTATTCACCAGTGGCGTGTGTGCGGGCCGATCTTCATACAATTTTAATTAAAAAAATGATGCGCCATTGGTTTTTTTTTTTAATTTCTTTTTTTTATGAAATCCTTGTTTAATTTAAAATAAAAAACATCTCTTTACTTTTTGTCGTACGACACACTGTTTGCGAGTAAAAAAATAAATTTTTATAAATGCTGATTTTTTTTTATTAAGTAAAAAATATGAAAATACTACGTCAAATTATTGCGTTGGTTAAATTATTAATTTTGCTATTGTTAACAGTGTTGTTAAAAGTATTGTGAAAAATGCGTTTTTCAAGTAATAAATACGCTGATATTCATTTTTGTTATGGATTTTGTGATGGAAATGCGGAAGCGGCAATTCGTGAATATCGAAGACGGTATCCAAATAGAAGAATTCCAGATGCTCGCGTGTTCATTAGAACACATCAAAATTTTAGGAACTTTGGTCTACGTGGTAATAATGAACAATACCGAAACCAGAGAAATAATAATGAAAATCGTGTACTGCGCACTTTTGATAATAATCCAAGGCTGAGCTTTCGCAAGGCAGCTCAACAACTACAAATTCCTAAATCTCAAATATTGCGAACCTTACACGCTGACCACAGGCATGCATATCAACTACAGCCTGTTCAGGGTTTACACCCTGGTGATGCTGAAAAGAGAGTAAGATTTTGTCACTGGCTTTTAAACTCAACAAAGGAAAATCCCGGCTTTTTACACAAGATACTTTGGACGGATGAGTCTTGTTTTACAAGACGCGGAGTGATAAATTTTCATAACATTCATGTTTGGGCACAACAGAATCCTCATGCAATTCGGCCAAGATCGTTTCAAAATGAATTTTCCGTTAATGTTTGGTTGGGCGTTATTTGTGATAATGTTTGTGGTCCGCATTTCCTATCTCCAAGGCTAAACTCACAACTATTTCTGGAGTTTTTAAATAATAGCCTGCCGGACTACATTGAGGATTTACCCATTAATTTGAGACATGAAAGTTGGATACAACTGGATGGAGCCCTCCCCCCCCCCCACACATTTTGGAATAGGTGTAAGAAACTGGCTTAATAATAATTACCCTCGAAGGTGGATTGGCCGGCTAGGGAGGAATGATCTTAATGATCAAAATGGTATTGGACCAATACCCTGGCCACCCAGGTCACCGGATCTTAATCCACTAGATTTTTACGTTTGGGGAAACATTAAGGATAAAGTTTACGCTAATCCCGTATTTAACAGAGAGGAATTAATCTTAAGAATTCAGGAAGCATGTAATGACATGCAAAATCAAAATTTTGTGGTACTGGCTGCAATAAATTCCTTAATAACTCGGTGTAGAAAATGTATTGAGGTCGGTGGGCTGCATTTTGAACAACTTCTTTAATTATTAATTGTTTTTATTTTGTTATTGTTTTTAAACGAATTAAATGTGTTATCTTATGTGTTTTTATAAATCAGCATTTTTACTCGCAAACGGTGTGTCGTACGACAAAAAGTAAAGAGATGTTTTTTATTTTAAATTAAACAAGGATTTCATAAAAAAAAGAAATTAAAAAAAAAAACAGTGGCGCATCATTTTTTTAATTAAAATTGTATGAAGATCGGCCCGCACACACGCCACTGGTAAATAAAATTAATAATTTTTGCACAAAAAGATGCGTCTTGATTAACTGTCTAAACGTGCCAAATTTCATTAAAATATCTAAAGGGGTTTAAGAAAAATAAAAAAAATTGATTTTTTTAATTAGAATTTTGACACCCTGTAATTTTTTAACGAATCATTTTTTGAATATTATTTATAATAGCAAACTTATTATTTTTTCGTTCTCCGTCGGTCATTTAATTTTCCGCCATCGAAACCGGACCACCCTGTATACGTCTGATATTTTAAGATCACTGAATTATTAAGTAAAGTTCAAGCTTTTGCTGATGACACTCAGTTATACAGTTGTTTTGATGCTTGTATATTTGTGGAAACTTAGGCTCTTATAAATAAGATTCTTATGACTCTTGATTTATTATCTAAGGACCATAATTTAATTTTAAATCCTACAAAGTATTTTCTTATGTTTTTTGGAAATAAGAACCAAGTAGAAGTTTTGAAATATCCTTTGAACATTTTTGTTGCTGTTTAATTTTAGATACTAATTTACATTTTAAAGAACATCTTAAAACTGTACTTCAGAAAGCATATTTTTCATGAAAAACATTATATAATGCTTGATCATTTTTAAACCGCAAGCTTAGAAAGGAATTATATGAATCTCTCCTACTTAGCAATTTTAATTATTGTGATTATATTTATTTTTATTGTGATTATATTTAGAGATTAAGTTTATAATAAGATTCCGAGGAATAGCTTTGAGTTATCTATGCCTCTTCACCGAACAGCCATGTTTCAACGAAGTTTTTCATGTAATGCTGTCAAATATTACAATGCCCTGCCTGCTGATCTTGCCTCGCTTTTTGATGAGGCACTTTGGGGCTAAATACAAACAATTTTTGCTGAGGAATTTCTTATTACTTTAATTTTCTATATAATTTTGGGATTTATTTTTTTTAATTGGGTGGGGTAGATAGAAGACTTTTTTATAGTTGCGCCGTAATATAGTTAGTTTCATTTTCTATGCATGGTCTTTACTACTTGGTTCAGTAGAGTAGCTATTAGCTAGACTGCGTCAAGTGGGAACTAAACAAGTGGGTCAAAAACAAAAGTCATTTGTTATTACTATTATTAATGTTATAATAAAAGATCTTTTTTTATTTAGGAAAAAAATACAATAAAAAAGTTAATAGTTTAAAGGCGATATTCAGCGTACAACGGTTGAGATATCTAAATACCTGTTCTTCCATCTAACCTATTATTATTATTATTAAAAACGTCAGATGATTAATGCTATGGATGAAGAATAGGATTCTTTCTCTATATCTAGTAATAAAGCAGGCGCAAAAAAAAGACCATAGAACTATAAAGAATGAGCTAACTACTAAGTTCACTAAATAGCAAAAACTTATTTAATGATAATAATACATATGGAGTCAGTTCACTAACTTACTCTTTTGGTATTATAAGATGGACTTAAACGGATATCGAGAACTTGCAAAGAAAGGCTAGAACACTCCTGACGAAAGCCAATAAGCATCATCCGCGCAATGCCGTAGAACGAACTATGATACCTCGATATATGGGGAGAAGAGGAATGGCCGACATAGAGAAGCAATTGACTCAGCAAATTAGTTGGTTTGTTATGAGTGGGGCATCTTGTGACCCTCCACTGCGATCTTAGGTCTATTGTGGCTAACACAGCAAATTAGTTAACTTGCGACCTTTTTTCTTAAGAAAGACCAAAACGTCAGACATTCATCGTGCCGTATGTGAAACAGACGACACAACACCACTTTAACTCCAGGAGCTTGAGCTACCTATACACCAAAGCACCAAGAAAAAAAAGCAAAGCTTGTATGGGAAAACCACTACATGGAAGGCATGTTCACGAGGTTTAACAAGAGTATGCCGACGTCAAACTACTGGTTGGTTTTTTGTGGCTATCCAAGATCAAGTAATACCAGCAAGAAATTATTTAAAGTTTATCGTAGGTGACTGGACGGTATAAAGTGACAGATGAAGGTATGAAAGTGAGACAACGGAGGCCATTCAGCATGCCACAGGTGAATGTCAAACTTTTGTACCAACGGAATATAAAAAATTGCATGATATAGTTGCAAAGATACTGCATCAAGAGCTCGCAGAAAAACTAACCTCTTATTCAACAGCCAAAGAACTATATTGTACTTACTAACACTAATAGTAAAGAAAACAATAAGTAACTATGCTGTACTTACAGACCAACGAGTAAGTTACAATAGCCCTGACCAAATGCTAATCGATAAAATTTCTACGAAGACAACCCTGAATGATGTAGATATTCCTTATAATAATAACCTAAGAGCGGAACAAAATGAAAAGATTATTAAGTACAGAGATCTAGAACATCAGATACGAAGACAATGGGAAATGAGAGAAGTGTGGACAGTTCCAATTATTATAATAAAAACTGGAGTAATACCCAAGAGCCTGATCGAAAACATAAAACTGCTTAACCTTAAAGAAAGCATCTATAAGCTAATGCAAAAGTCGACGCTATTATCTATATATCGAATCGTCAAAAAGTTCATTGGAAACGCAGATAACGTCAACTAGTTTGAAAAACATATAAAATTTTAATTTAAGTGTATGAGTTGTAAATAAAGGTAATGAGTCCGATAACCAGTTTTTCTTCAGTTGTGACATTAACCACAACCTGCTGGTATGGTAATCTCCTTAGATAACTTAACGCCTATATGTTATTGAGTAATTCTTTTTCTATATGGTATTTCCTTTATCTCTATGTAGGTGGTCTATAAAAATCTCTTTAGTTCTCGTCCTCAATATCCGGTTATATACATCTATTGTAAACTGCTGGGCATTCATAACATCTAATCTGAATATGACATCATTCATGATTTCTGCCACTAGTACTGTCTGTTGGAATGTTTTTAAATTAATGGTAATTTTAGCTTCTTGTAGTCCGAACATTGTGATTTTTTTTTCCATCCGCAGACTCCAGGATTAAATTTAGTATGGTAAAATCCTACAGTGAGCCAAGATATTCGGCTTCACAATGGTCTGACTTAATCCTGTATCTACCACCATCTCACATTCATGGTCGCAAATCTTTGTCGATACTACCAAGCTCTCTCCAGGACGGTTGGTAGCACTTACCTGGCTGCACCTCATCAAGTTTTCCTGGTTCCTTGGGTCTGTCAAAGCTGGAGGGTCTTGACGTTTAAGGTGCCTCTCCTCATTACAATTCCAACAGCAGAATGATCTCTTAGGTTTTCTAGCCTAAAAAGCCTTAAGCTTCTTCAGGTGGTCTTCGATATCATTTTCCGAAGTACTGATTTGTTTTATCCGTGTCTGCTTTCTAAATGCTTAAAAAGCTGCTTTAAAAGGTTCATACTCCAGTCCATGAGCCAAAGCTTCCAATATACTTTTATGGTGAGCCATCCTTAGAGCATGATTAGTATCTAGATCTTGAACATTTTCAATAAAACAATTTATAGAAATTTGTTCTTGACACTCCATTGAGACGGAAGGACAATCCAGATTTTAATCGAACAACATTGGCCTCAAACTCTTGAAAACCTTCTTCGGCTTTTTGTCTTCGAGATTTCAATTGGGCCTGAATCATTCCTAATATATGTGACGCTTCTCCTCTTATATATTAAGATAGATTCCCTTTTCTTTTTTAACGCAGCGGTTTCCCCTGGCAGCAGTGTTGAACTGATTTAAGTAGGTACTCATGCTTTTTGTCGTCGAATTTTGGCAGTTTTATAATTTATACTTCAAGATCGAAATGAACAGGGGCACGCTTTACTTTTATTTCTATATTTCGTATTTTTGTATGTACTTCTCTTCTTCTTTTCGTATTTTTTTATGTAAATTCTTCAACTGTTGGTTCAACGGGTCATTAACTCTCTTCTAACTCCTTTTTAAGATCTGATTGTAAGTCTTGTTTCAGAATTTTTATCAGGTTTTCTTATTTTCTATCTGTTTTCATTTTCTTTCTTCAAATAATCTTTTAGAGATTTGATTAGGTCTTGATGTTTCTTGTCTCATTCTTCTTGCTTACAGTCTGGTTCTTCTTGTTTTTTATCTACTCATTAAACTTCTATAATAGCAGCTCCATTAATTTCTTGGTCTCCATTTTATGGCTGACTTCTTGTTAAAGGCTTCAATTAAATTACGCTTGCAGATATCTTTTACTTCTGACACCAATTGTAATAAAATTTATTCCTGTCTGGAATACACTTCTAGTCATCCTATTTTATATCAAAAACTCTGACCTTACTTCGCGCGACAGTCAAGCGCTTAATTGTTTCCAAGGTAAACAACAAAACTAATTAAACTAATTAAAATGTCACAAAATGCGACTTCTTTTAAAGATAAAATAGAAGTGAAAAAAAAAAGAAATGTTTAGCATACTCGACATTATTTTTGCCGATGAAGACTAATCATTTTAATAGAATACTGACAATTAAAGCAAGCAAGAATACAAATTCTAGAAAATTTATAATACAGGGATTTACAATAATACAACCTAAATTGGCCCAACCTGCTAACTAAACTGAAATAAACTAATTAACCCTAAACAAAATGAACTAATTAAAAACTAGACACCATAGGTGAAAACAATACACTAAACGTAAGTAAAGCCCTGAGTAAACTCAACTAATCAACTTAAACTACAAAACATGTACGTACCTATATGTACAAACGTACAAAAACTATGAAAATTATTAACGAATTTACATTTTCATAATATGTTACTAAATAAATCATTAACTTTTGATATTGTTTGATACACAATTATTGTATATTTTTTCTTTCGGTTGTATATCTTTATATACTGGTGCAGATATAAAAAAACATGCCATTACAATAAAATATGATTTAGATTTACTTAAGAAAAATGCGCAAATGAAATCCTCACCCTACAGTTAAATTCAAATTCTTATAATAATGGAAACCTTTTGCAGAGGCGTGCTTTAATATTGCTGCCATTCTAATACAAAGGGATTTTATGTTATGAACTCTGGCTGTTATACAAAGCTAAATTATGTATTGTTCTTTATTAAAAACTGAGACCACAAATTCTCGCATTTAATATTTTATTGTACTTTCCACAACTTTAGATCTACGATCTATGCAAATAATTGTTTGTAAATTTTTTAGTCTGGTTTATTTTAATTGCATGTTGCACTCGAGTAAGAATATTGTCAAAGATTTAGTATAGGCCAAATAATTTTTCCAATGTTATAATTTCTAAAGCAATTAATCAATTTCATATTATTTGAGAGGCACAAACTGCAACTTTGGTAATTGTGCATATACTCATCTCTATCTTACTATGGGCCATTCAACCTTTAGGTAGGAGCCGCTTTGAACATAAACTGCTGATTATAAGATATATAAACTGCCGCTTATGGATAAATTGCCTCTGTGAAGAAATCTGTGAGATGTCTGTCGATTGGGGGACGACCAGTAGGCTGTAAGCGACTTTGGGCTAGTTTTCTACTCTATGGAGAATTGGCTTGAATTGTTGAGTTCTGGGTAATCTCGGGGTAAAATTATTCAAGAGGTGGTTTTGAAGCTTAAAGTATTCTTACAAAAATTCCAAATTGAATAATTTATGATAGAAAAAGTGTTGAAAAAGTAAATTGTTTCCATTTCTGAAGGCTAAATATAATGTGTGTATGTCTTATTATATCAGACTGAATATATACTACTGTAAAATTCGTGGGATTATTTTTCTCAGACTTGTGAAATCGACACTCAGTAGGAATAGCATCAGAAGTAAAAGCCTAATGGACCAAAAAATAAAGTAGATATGTCAGCTAGAGTGTTAACAATTTTTTTTTTTAAATAGAAATATCTCAGAACCTGCTTCAAAATTTTTGATAAACCAAGCTGACAACTTTTAAAATATATCATAAAATGTATTTAAATTAATAGAATTTCAATATTTTTAATTTATAGGTTTAGAGAACTACTGGAAGCAGTTTTCATTAAACCCACATGCTGAATAAATTATTAAAAAACAAATTTTTTAAATGTTAAAAAAGTTATGTTTACCTACAGGAAACCTATGCATGTAGTCTTAGCTTTGATCGAAAACTTGTTCTTCAACACAAGGATAATAAAAGAATCTAAGCCTTGATCTAAAGCTTTCATATGCTAGTAAAGTAGAATATAAAATACTTCTGGATTCATGCTATGTTTTTTGACTAATAAAGTTTGCGACGTTTTACTGGAAATCTTATTGACTTCTTCACAACGTAGTCAGATGAAGAAAAATTGATAATTGTTTTCTTCTACACTTTATTTAAATTTGAGAGAGGAGGGTTTTACTTACATAAATACATTATCAGAAAGATGTATTTATGTACGGACGTAGTATAAACAAAGTGAACGAAACTTCAGTTTTAAGAGGCCATCCATAGTAGTCTTCCCTATTTATATTCAAAACAAATACGAGTATACCAATCGATTTTAGGAACCGATTGTATAATCGATTCCCTACATTCGCCGCTGCGTCAGTTTATTTCGGGAGCAGCTAAATCTACAATTTGATAGCCAAGTTAGCGTAGTATATATTCGGGCTATGAAATCCGGTGCGACAATCTATATGCAAATTAGTTGGGAAAACACAGAGAAATCTAGCGATCCACCCGCTTTATGTATTTTAACGACAAACCGGATTTAGCAGGGTTTTGCAGTTCAGCCCAGTTTTGAATAAAATAATATAGAATAGGGCTTTTCGAAAATTTAATTACTGCGACAAACCCTACTCGTTGGTCCAGTATACCGGCAGGTCGCCAACGAATACGATTTAATCAGAGTAATTTGCGATAATGAAAAGGGGTCAATTTACATTATGAATTAGCCACTAATGTATATAGAGAGATTTATTGATAGTATATGCAAAAATATTAGCGTTATATGATAATTTCCCGTAAAGAATTCAATATTCGTCATAAAATATCTCATAACATGGACCAAATAATAAAAAAGGAAATAATGCATTGAATTTGGTTTCATCGCAAAACATTAAATTTTCTTATTGGAAAAATAATGGAAGTCATTATATTCTGAGAGTCGAAAATAACTTTGGTGAACATGGGATAAACTATAAAATTTTCGAACACACTAGCAATAAGACTAATAAAAGAGTAAAATTAATTAAAGAGGATTTTGATAAGAATGAGAAAATAGCAGGATTATTCTTCACCTTCATAAAATTAATAGCTCTTTATTTGGATGTTCCAGAATGTTTATTTGGATGTCGAAAACAAGCTGTTGGAGAGGCAGTGGAAGTCTATGAGTCGGAAGGTGTATCAGTCAAATTTCATTTCTTTGATTTTATCAAAAATTGGTGATTTATATTGTTATGTTGCTCACAACTAAATCTCAATCCTGAGATTTGCTTTCAGACTCATGAAAATTCCTTTATATCCTTATTGACGTATTTATCAATTAAACAGGGCCATTGGTTAAAAAGATTAATAAGTCTTTAAGCAGGCTATTTTATTAAAAAAATGACTTGGTTGGTTGTAGTTACTCATTTATATACATATATACCAGATAACATTAGTTATAACGATACTTGAAGCGAGGTGTAAACCAAATTTCTTCTATTTTTAATTCACAAATACAAGCTTATTCTTAGTATTCCTATTAATATACATATAAAGTAACCTCACTACTAGAATAAATTGAACAGTAGACTACTTCAATATATGAATATTTTTCATATAATATATGTATATTATGTATGTTTCTTAACTGTAATAATAGGTTGCCAGCTTCAAATACAATTTGCAAACTAATACTAACAAAACATGTTAACGTAATAGACAGCTATGACAAGAGAAAGGCAAAGCATTAGGTAAACATTATAATTCTAACTTCGAAAATAGCATGTCAAAACTTCCGGTCTCCTAGGAAGATATTTCAAATCATAAACTTTTAAGCTGAAAATTCTGTAATTCGAATTTATTATAAGGCAATAAGTCTCTACACCGTAATATTTTTCTTGTAGTTCTAGGAAAAAGTTATCTTATTTTTTCCTCTAAGCTAATGAATTGTATTGAAAAGTATATTTAAAATTGGCTTAAAACATATTTTGTGAAGCAAATATACCTTTTAATCTTTTACGTTATATAAATTTCAATAATCATTGTTTAGGTCAGTTGGGGGTGACCAGCGGTTAGGCTTTACTACGGTCGTTGTTTTATACAACCTTAACTTTTATAGAGCTGCCAGCGGTAATTTCAAGTTTGACTTTGTACTTTGTACTTATTTGAGCATGTACTTATGCAAGCTAGTAATAAGGAAATACCAATGGAAATTATATTTGTAAGTTGTATACGATATTTGTTTATTATATTACATTAATTGTTGGGATAATAGCGCTAGTGTAAAACAAATTTTCCGGTAAATTTAAAAAATTAATGATTATTGTCAGATATTATTTATCTGCTTGCAAAAACCTTAAAAATAAAAGTTTTTTTTCATTTAAAAAAATGGCAGAAAATATTTCTGTTCTAAAAAATTCAACAAAAGTGTGATAATAAAATTGTTTAATCAACACTTATGTATAGTTTCTCTTCGTATATTTGTGATACAAGCTAAATTTGTGTAATTTTTGGTATAAATGACTATTTGAAAAACTTTTAACTTTTATGACTTACTTTTATTAAATATATTTTTAAACGATTTCATTTTTCTGCTTAAATTAATAATCTAGCCTATTTCGACTATTTTCGAGCAAATCCATACAGTATCTGACTATGCAGTTCTTGAATGTTACATTAATTCCGTTAGTAAGTGGCGTATTTTAAATAGATTAGATTTAGAAAAGTCAAAATGCAACATTGTTACTTATGGTAAAAACAGCCAATATATTACTTTATTATATTAACTACATAAATTAGCTTTTGTGTGCAAAGAAGGAGAAGTCATATTCAAATTCAAAAGACTTTTATTACCACTTTAATATTGTACATAGAAAATGACATTTTTTTTTATTAAAAGAATTTACACAATGCTAAGAGTAATGCGGACTGAACTGCGATTATAAAAACCACTGAAAACACATACACGAGCTAGCGCGCATGTGTTGCTCAGACCGTAAAAAGATACTAACCTAATTACAACTAAAACAAGAATAAAGACTTTTCCAATTATAATTATTTAGAAAATAAATCATTAAACCCTAAAAACATATAAAAGCTAAAAACAAAAAAAAATAGGGTAATGATTCACTATATCAATTATACTAATATAGGTACCATTTGTGCAATAGACAGAAAGGAGGAAGGGCAGCTAAAAACACGAGCCGAGGCTGGAAAACCAGGGCGACGCAAAAATTAATAGGTATTCCAAAATCAACCATTTAAAATTTTATTTTTATGCCTGCAGGATAACAAGACCAGTGTTGATTTAAAAAGTAAGAACTCAAAAATAATATGGTTGCAATTAAATAAAAATAATTAAATTATAATTTTAATAAAAATTTGGTGGTGTGAATTTGTTAAAATGCCTATGTTAGTTGAGAATTAAGAAGAATTTCTTTAACATATGCAATAAATTTCTTTGGTGAACTATTTTTAATGTAATCCGGTAACTTGTTCCACATATGAATGCCTACATACTGGAATGATTTTTTAAAACCTGATGTTCGATAAAATGGAATTCTAATCAAGTTTGGATTTCTTACATTGTATAATATGGCGGCTGACCTGATTTAATTATTTTGTAAATTAAATTATACATTATGACACTCTCTTCTATTTCTCATATTTAATATAAAATGTGAATTTAGATTTAGAAGAAGTAATGTGGTCCCTATACGATATATTAAAGGAAAAACGCATACAACTATTTTGCAGTTTTTGCACCGTCCTTGACAGAGATACGGTTAGTGAGTCGCCATACACAATGTCTGCATAATCCACCAAAGACAGTACAAGCAAATTGCAAAGCAAATATTTGGTGTTTGATGGTAACTGATTTTTGTATTGATATAAGTTTTTTAAACGACCGTAAGCAATTTTAATTTTGTTCTTAATGTAGGAGGCAAAGCTGAGATTTGAATCGAATATAACCCCTAGATTACGTTTTTCCGCAATGGTTGGTATAACTGTTCCATTAATATTAATTTTAAAATTTTCCATGCAATCTAGAAGATAACTTTTATTTTGTGAAAAAAAACATTGCACATGACTTTGAAGCATTTAATTTGAGGTTATGGTTTTCAGCAAACAAAGCAGTCTGATTTAAGTCGGCGTTGATTTTATTCTATGCCACCTGAACGTCTGATATTTTAAAAGAATTATAAATTTGGGAGTCGTCAGCAAATTGGTGCAGCTTAGAATTTTCGATGCACTGATTCTTGTCTGCAACATACAAAGAGAAAAGTAAGGGGCCTAATATGGAACCCTGAGGCACCTCTTTTCTAAATGACAAAAACCTTGAATATTTAAATTCACCATCATTCACCGTTCGGACACAATGTAACCAATCTAAGATAAGAGCTAAAAATATGTATAGCATTTGCCGAAAAACTATAATAGTTCAGTTTTGCCAAAGCATTTGGTGATCTATGGTATCAAACGCTTTACTTAGGTCTAAAAGAGTTAGGCAAGTTATTTCCTTTGAATCCTCTTTAACCCTGATATCATTAGCAATACTGATAAGACTTATTATAGTACTAAAAGATTTACGAAATCCTGACTGGGAATCAAGAATAATTTTTAAATTATAAACATAGCTATTTTGCTATATCCGTGACGTTCTAAGATTTTTGAAATGAAAGGCAGAATACTTATTGGTCTAATATCTTTATAATCTGTTGGACAAGGTATTTTTGGTAAGGAAATGAGTATCGCTTTTTTCCAATCATCGGGGAATTGGTTTTCTAAAATGCAGCAATTTAAAATATTGACTAATGGCTTAAGACAAAAAGGAAGACATAGTTTAAGATCTTTAATTGAAACTCCATCACCATCTATTGCATTTGACCCTATTTTCTTTATAATATATTTTTTGCGAGCTTTGTCTCTTAATTTAATTAGATATTTAATATTACTCGTTATCCACGGCGTAATTGGTCTATCCTTATATAGTCTTGTTTTAAACGGAGCGTATTTATTTATTAAATAGGAAATATTATTGGTAAGTAATGACACTTTTTGATTAATGTCAGAAATATAATAAATATTATGCCACTGTAGCTGCTGGGTCTCCTCCCCAAATGAAGTCATGTTAATACTATTGTCCCTGTTTGGTCCCTGGACCTAACAACTTTTTTACATAATTTAGATTTTGGTAAGTTTAAAATCGCTTGAACTAGATTATGATCAGATATGGACTCCGATATACAGGTAAATTGAGAGCTAATACACTCGATGTTACTGCTAGCTACAATGACGTCAGAGTATTGACCGATTGTTGATTCTAGTATGGTTATTTTCAGTTGCCGAAGATGGAATACTTAAAGATACCAACCCCGCCACCCCGCCCATTCCGATCTTTCCTTATAAAATTTTAATTAGGTATGTTAAAAATCAAGCTATCATCATCTGGTGTAAGCCAAGTCTCTGTAACTCCCAAAATATCAAAGTCATATTCACTGGCATAATTTAGAAATTCATCGAAACCGGTATTTATGGAACGAAGATTTAAATGAGCAACACTGAAATTGGCCTCAGATTGCCGATCCTGCAGGATTTCAAAACTATCCCCCATTGTATACATCAACCCTTCGCCACCCCAACCCATGCCAAACTGCCCCACTGCCCTATCCCTCCAAATTCCATATCACTCCACAAAAAAATGCAAAAAAAAACAGTCGACTATATAGTAATATGCAAACATATAATAAAAAAAAATGTGGCCTGATGGTCTCTAAGTTTTATCCACTTCCTACCGCGCAAAAAACCAAATGTAAACAAAATAATAATATTCCAAACGTATTCCATATTATATTATATGTCGCCAAGAGATATTGTTTATTTTTTTAATTTATTATAAACATATTGCTCAAGAACTTTCGTTATAAAACTCGTTTAAATTAAATCTTATCCTAATTATTATAATTAAACCCATCTCAATTAAATAATAATAATAATACTTGACTTAAAATTGAAATTGCTAGTAATAAACAATCATTTTTTTTTAAATTTATCATGAAGTATTTAAGTAAACCTAACATATACAAGAACAGGATAATTAATTATGCAAATTAAAATTAAATTAACATATAATTGTCATACAATGGAAAACCCCTAACACCATAATAAGACCCGTGACATGCATAAAGCATAATTAATATTTTATTAGAAGGACATACCCCAAAAATCCTGAATCCAAGTAAAAAGAGGGAAAACACATCACTTTTAGTCACTAACGGAAATCATGTTAGCACTAATAAGCCCCTGAAAGTCTTCCTCTGAACTCACTTGATGTTTCATACCATTAGCTATGACATAAATTTTGCCCCGGGATGTCCAACAGGAATTTTTAAAATGGCTTCTTACAACCTTAAGCAATTTTCCTACCGCAGGATTAAGGACTTTTTACTTTTAGGGACTTAAGGACGGTAATTAAAAGTTTATGTTCCTTAAGATGTTTTTTATTGTAAAAAACATCGTCGCGGAGCCACCGTTGGCAAAACGAAACTATAACTGTCCTGGATTTGGTATCAACGCCGGTGTTTGAGTTTATCGTTTTTTTTTCGCCTAGAAAAAAAATTATGTCGCTTTTTGTAATTATGATGTCAATGTTAGTGTTAACTATTTTAATAACTGTTGTATATAAATCTTGTTGTTCATGTATGCCATGTATAAGCAAATTGATTTGATCTCTGATCTTAGGTCCTGTAGACTACTAATGATAGATTTTTCAAACTCCAAAAATTTTTTCTTTAGGGTTGCACTTCTATCTGTATCGTCAGATGGGTCTGTAGATGTCGATTTAGCCTTAATTTTCGAACAAAGATCCTTATTAAAAATCAATCAACGATATCAATCAATACACTTATCCTGTGATAATTTGATATTAAAATATTAAATATATGATAAGTAATAGATATGCCAGTATGAAAGATTTAGCCAGTCTTTAGCCAAAATATACAGGGTGTTCATTTGAAAACTTCCCACCACGGATTTATCGAAAACCACTGTTTAAAAAAAAACGCCGAAATACGTCAAAAGGTTTGTCAAGGGGGGACAACTTTCTAACCTAAAATTACTTCACCCCCTTTCACCCCCAGGGCTCCCCAGGGTCATCCTCTTGAAAATTTTAAATGGCAAGGGGCATCGAGTAATAGCTTGTTTAAAAGGTCTTTCAAAGTCTTTTATTTGGACGTTTGATTTTTTTAAATCGGTTGATTCGTTTTCGAGAAAATTAGAAAAATCTTTGTTTATCTTAAATTGTTCGGATAGAAAACAAAAACATGAAAATATCAGTTTTTATTTCAATAAGTGTTCAAAACGTTGCCTGTTAGGGTTTGCCAAATCGACAATTCGTTTATAATTTAAAACAGAAACTACCAACATAAACAGCAATTTCGAAGATTAGACGTGGAAAAAACTAAATAACAACCTGAATTTTTTTCCGCATTCTTTGCATCAACACAGATACGAGAAAAAGAATTTATTTTGCCTTTAGTTACATTTGTGGCAGTCTTAGAATAATGAAAATTTATTTGTTGAATTGAAGATTTTACTTCCAAAATGGTCCAAAAACACAAAAAAAGATGCATTAACTGTATCAATGCAAGGGCAAAATTTAATTTGAAGCTTAGTTATGACAAAACTTGTACCGTTGATTGAATTTGATTTTGATTGAGTTGATTGAATAATAGGCAATTGATTGAATAATAGGCCTATTATTCAATCAACGCTTGTACATCTTTCGAACACTAAATCATGATATTGACGAGCAAAATTGACTATGATGAATTATGGAGAATAGTGCGCAAGGGATGGAAATATTACAAGACCTGTCGGTGTTGGATATTTCAGATAACCAAAGCACACACTGTGATTACGTTAAAAAAAATTAAGCTTATTTTAATTATTAAAAAAAACTATAAGTTTCTGGTAATTAAAATAATGCTGATGTAAGATCTATGGCAAAATAAATAATGGTCATAAAGTCTGTTGATGCAAAGTAACAAAAACTTGTAGCATATTAAATAAAGAATGTTATGTAATATATAACTGTATTAAATGAAATTCGAAGATTAAATTGTTTACTAACGTAGTAGTATTCGCATTTTTTTGATTTTTGGACATAAAGTGCTGCTGGGTATGCTGTATTTTTATAGTTTTGTGTTCACGAGACGGTTTTCTAGACAAATACATTATTGCTCATTTTTCTTATCTGTTTAGAAACTCGTTTGTCTTATTGGTTTGGAAACGACAACTTTAAACATACATACACATTAGCAAAGCTACATTCTCATGTGGCTTTGATGACGAGGAATTAGTTTTTGTTAATTTAAAAGTTTTTATTTAATCTACCTAATTTAGGGTATTAGTTAAGTAGATAGACAAAGTCCAACGGACAAGTATTTCTAACTAAAGATTTTTCGCATTTTGCTTCATTTTAAGGAAAAATTTAATACAATTTCCAAGCCACTATCACAAAATATCCTTTAATTTTTCTTTTATAAGACTCTATTAGTTCTAGAAATTACGAAATGCTAGAAAATTGTAAAATAATAATATATTGCTACCTAAAAATAAAACTTTTTGTGGTTTATTTTTACTATTCAGTAATTTTCCTTTGCTCACTAAAAAAATAAAAATAAAGTTATTAAAATTGGTACTTAAGTTTTTTTTAGTTTCTTTTAGGTTTTTATGTCTGACTTTAGGTTTAGTTATTCAAATTTAAGTAAGCCACTTAACTTTTATTTTGCAATTATTTATTATTCTTTTCCTTATTAATAGTCGATAGTCATCCTTAGTCATGAAAATGCATGCTAACTGCATTATATATATTTGTTGTTTAAACAAAAACATAATTTATTTATTGTCCATAAACATACAATAAAATTACTTTTTTATGCTAAAGGATGTATTTAGTTGCTTAATACAAAAACATTTTTTGGAAGCCAGTAGCGTAGATTTTCCTTAAAAAAATGTATGTGTCCCCTGATACGTGACTGGAACTAAATTACTATTTTATACCTCTATATGATAGATATATATTTTTTTAATAAAGTGTTAATATTTGCCAAGCACGAATTATTTTGAAAGCACTTCATATAATATTAAAGCGTCAGTTATTACCAAATTGATTTTGCAGATACCTAGTTAATACAAAAAAACTTAATATATGAACAAATTTCCAAACAATGCTTGATTGGTACCGAAGTTATATTAAGAATAAACTTTTAATTAGAAAAAAAAACAACAAAGTGACTCCGACTCTTTCAGATTATATTTATATACCAAAGTTAAATGCACCAGTCATTACATAATCCTTAAATTTAAATAAAATAGGCTATTATATTAAATTTTAAACAAATTATAGTTCAAACACATTGTTAAATACTCTTGTTAATTATTGTTTTTTTTTTTAATAAAATTTTCAAATGCGATTTCATTAAAGCTATTATTACAAAATCGTATTGAGCCATATGAATTATTAATCCACTATAGCTGAACCATTATTGTTGTAATTCAACTGTGGTCGTTATATGTTGCATACATGTTTAATTTACTCGTTAGTTAGATTATAAGCAAATATGTTTTAACGAATTTACCGATAAATGAACTATATTAAAATAAACTTTTAATATAAAGTAATTCATGATTTTTAACACTACTATTATACAGGGTCCTGCAACAGTGCGTCGGTCTTATATAAAGCCTAAAAAAATAGGGTTAAAAATAACTAACTAACTTAATAAGTATACTTCAAATATCTGGAAAATATTTTGAAGTATACAGGGTGCTTCAAAAAAGTAGAGCGATATAAGCAGCATTTTTTTTAAATGGAATGCCATTCTTTTTATTTTATTTATAAGACCGCCTTAGGCTACCTAGTATACGCGCTAAATATGGCTGCTTTGTCATGCGCAGTTTGACTGCAATAATTTTTTTTATAAAAAAAATCTAAAAATCATTACATCATTTAATCTCATCTTGATACTAAAAATGTTAATTCAATGTCAATATTGGACTTAATTGGGATTCTAAAAGAATGGAGAATTACTTTGACTTAAATTGTTACCTTCTGTCAAATACAGGGTATTCGTAGTTAGCAATCATATTTTACGAATTTCAAAGCTCCATTTCTCGCTTTTTTTAAATGGAACACCCTGTATATTTTTTATCCATTTAATGAAGATTTAATACATGAACATTTTTTATTATGTAAACATATTAGCTATCTTTAGTCGTTTTTAAAATATTCACGATAATAATAAATTCTAGTTGCGATCCTATAGGTTTGAAATCTTGAGTTTAGTTGTGGGATGGGATCGAAGGAATAAAAACAAACGTCACTTTATGTACTGGCCAACGTTTCGCAATAATTTTATTGCTTCATCAGGGCCCTAAGGTAACAAAAAAGACACAATAAAAAAGGATTATTACATATAAACAAAATTTTTTTTTTCTGTTTTTTTCTTTTTTGGTGGTATCAACACAACCCCAAAAAGTTAAATTGGGGTAACAAACACTCCCTGTCTCCACAAATCTTGCTAGTAACCTTTCTTTTTCCTTAACGATTCTTCTTAACGATTTTTCTTCTGGACATCTTCTATCAGGATAGCACGCCCCATATATTCGAGAGGCTAAGAGGCATTCTTTTCAGATTCCTCCAACACAAATATCATGTTAACAAGTTCGTCTTTGCTAAAATGCATTTTATAAGTATGCAATTTTCGTTTAGATTAGATTTCTGAAACAAAACTCTAAATTTCCTTTACAAACAAAGTTACGATAATTCAAATAACTAAATACTTAAGCTGATAATACACATACAAAAATGAAATTCTCACCAAAATGTCAAAAATTTATTTAGAGAAACAGGTGAAATATTTTGCTTGGAAACAAAAAAGGTATTAAAATACCTATTTTGTTAAGAATGCAGATTTCCTGGTTCTTATTTAAACATTTTATTATCTACGGATAATTTTCGTGAATATTTTAAAAACGACTAAAGATAGCTAATATGTTTACATAATAAAAAATGTTCATGTATTAAATCTTCATTAAATGGATAAAAAATATGCAGGGTGTTCCATTTAAAAAAAGCGAGAAATGTAGCTTTGAAATTCGTAAAATATAATTGCTTACTACGAACACCTGTATATAACAGAAGGAAACAATTTAAGTCAAAGTAATTCTCCGTTCTTCTAGAATCCCAATTAAGTCCAATATTGACATTGAATTAACATTTCTAACATCAAGATGAAATTAAATGATATAATGATTTTTAGATTTTTTTTATAAAAAAAATTATTACAGTCAAACTGCGCATGACAAAGCAGCCATATTTAGCGCATATACTAGGTAGCCTAAGACGGTCTTAAAAATAAAATAAAAAGAGTGGCATTCCATTTTAAAAAAATGCTGCTTATATCGCCCTACTTTTTTGAAGCACCCTGTATACTTTAAAATATTTTCCAGATATGCGCTATCAGGTCCCAAAAATTTTTTGAGAGGTTAGAAAATTTTAACCTAATTTTTTTAGGCTTTATGGAAGACCGACGCACTGCTGCAGGACCCTGTATAAATATTGTATGTAAAAACTTTATTACGTTTAAAAACAAAACTATGAAACAAATAACAGGAGAATGCATCTTTCTGGGCTAATGTAATTTAAAAAAAGAACTTCTATGTATAACTTATCAGGATTTTCTTTTATGCTATAAACTCATAACAAACTATTGCACTACTAATCCCGCCTTTAAAGAGTTTGCTATATACATTTTACTGAATGATATTCAACGAATTCGATCCTAGTAGTGGTTTAAACTGCAGGGAAATAGATGTTTGTGTAAATTTTGCTCTATTTGCATAAATATAAAACATTTCCAAATAAGCATTGAAATAGGGACGTTGAATATGAGATATCGTAAGCCCGACGTGGCTGCCGAAATTTGCTATATTAAATTTCTAATCTCAACCTAAATATATCTTTAAGGTATTTTGAATTAATATTGCATAAGCAGGCTCTTACATTGAAAAAATATAGCAAAAAACGAGCAATTAGTAATAAGCAATAAAATATTTACATTTACTTTTTTAACGATCTACATAAAAGCTGATACGTTCACTTAGATACCGAAATACTATACATATTTTACTTTAAAAAAATATTCGATTGCATAGGCATTAACAAGAAAACAAAATTAAATCTCTAAGTCTCGGTCTCAAAATATCTTTTTATATCTATTAGTCAGGTAACATGTTTCGCTAATAAAGCATCATCAGACCTACAATAAACAGAAAAATACACGTAACTACAATAAAACCTTACACTAAAACAAAATCAAATATTAAAAATTAGTTAAAATTACCTTATAGCTAGATGACCTGCCAAGTACTGACAAATAAGATTTAAATCTGAGAATACTCACATACCTCATAATAAAAACAATAACACGGCACAAAAATTCAACAAAAAATATAAAACGTGACAGGCGTAGTATTTGAACCCACGCTAAAGTCGATCTCGGTGAAACACCAGACCGTTAACCACACGGCCAGCCCTGCTTATGAATATTAGAGTCTGCTCTGCTCAATTTTAACTAATTTTTAATATTTGATTTTGTTTTAGTGTAAGTTTTTATTGTAGTTACGTGTGTTTTTCTGTTTATTGTAGGTCTGATGATGCTTTATTAGCGAAACATGTTACCTGATTAATAGATATAAAAAGATATTTTGAGACTGAGACTTAGAGTTTTCATTTTTTTCTCTAGTTACGTAGGTCTCTTTGAGATAATGGACGAGTTCTTTCAATTAACTAACAAAATAAAAACGCATTCATAAGGTAGAAAAACTTAAAAATGCAATGTTCACCCGTTTTTTTACAAATTTTTAAACCACATTATATTTAAGAAGACATAAAAAAATGTGTTTATTATATCAGGATAGCTAACAGAATCAGTTGTGCTGTCTGTACTCTTACTAATGATTTTATTACTAATAAGTGTATAGCACTCATTAAGTGTATATACATATTTGTAAATACTTTAATATTTATGTAAATACTTTAATATTTATTACAGTCCATGTAATAAATATTAAAAGTACTCAATAAAACCTTTTAAATGGGGTAACACAAGATTTCTATTTAATGCATTTATTCAAGATGGCGCTTATGTGTTATTTTGACATTTAGAACTGTCGTTTTTATGTCAAAATAAAATAGTGACGCATTTATTTTCGTACACTGATTTTTACCTATTCAAAAATCATAAAAATCTAAAACGTTAAAATAAAAAAAAATACTTTTTTATTAGGCCGCCATTTTGAAACGAGTTAAGATATGGGTCTAATATTTCAGGATTATAAATACTAATTGAGACCTTTAAAATGAGGTACCACACGACCCCCCTTTCTATTTAAAATTTTTTCTCAAGATGTCGCCCAGCCGCCATCTTGGAATTTACAACTACCTAGTTTACAGTGAAAAATAGTATCTATAGACCAATTTACTTATGCCAAGTTTCAAAATTTTTTTTTGACCCGTTCAAAAAATTAATGGGGGGGGGGGGACTTCAAAGAAAAGCACTGTATGTAAAATTCTAAAAATTCCTACCTAAGAATGGATGCCACCTATTTTATAAAGTAACCTTTACATATATTCAAAATAGTTTTATAATATGATCTTACCTGCCTTAACGTATAAGTAAGGACTTTTCATTTTAGGTGCTTATTAAAATTAAAAAAAGACATTAGTATAAGTTTCAAAACTATTTCGTTCATTACATTGATCTGTACACACTCACATCTGAGAATTATCGGAAAGTCCAATATCTCGCATGCTAAACCATAAAATCTTAAGACCATAGGACTCTTAAGACTCTGTTGAAAGTGTTGAATTTTTCCCCCTTGCGATGCAATTCGAGGCCATAAGAATTACATAAAGTCTACTTGTTAAGACTGATGGAAGACTACATAGGAATATTTTTTTCTTTTCATGAGCATCTTTAATAATTCACAATTAGGGTTTTATTACCTACACCATAAAAAGAAAAAAGGGAAGACTTTAAGCCTAAATCAGTAAAAAGACGAGCCATCTGATACACAGTGAACTATAGAATAAACATAAAACGGTGCATTGTTGTTTCTGTGAAGGGTCGCTAAAAATTAGCAGAGCCTATTCTCAGGAACTTTAATAAATAAAATTGCTAAACGGCAATAAATAAGGTCGTTTCAATTTTTTCTGACATAAAATTCGCCATTAAGGCTATCGCGGCCGATAACGTGAGGTCCTAGCGCTAGACTGCCCAAGGTCTTAAATTAACTGGTGAAGGTGAATACAGTTACACATTTTTAGCGCTATTACGATTCTTAAAACGAAACACCTCATTACTAGACATAAGTAGCATTAAGTCAGCATAATGCATGACTCAGGCACAACACCATCTAAAAGATCTAGTAGCTAACGGTCAACACTTTAACGTGTTCCTCCTAGTAAAAGGAAAAATAATTAAAAAATTAGTAAACATTTAATGCAATTCATATTTTTTTGTGAGAAACCCTAACAAAACAATTACCCAAAAATTTCAATCGCAGCTAGAGCTTGAAAGCCTGGGAGTCACAGTCAGTACATGTTTGCATTTACAATTTAGCGTCCAGAGTTCTGTTATGGCCCCAACGAAAACATTATGGTCCTGCTAGACCTTGACAACAGAAATATTAATTTTAATAGTCAATTTTCTTGGATGCGATTAAGCATAAAAGAAACACCAAATATGATATGAATACAATCTATTTCGTGTATCTATACATATTTCTAAATTTTCTTGTCATCTTCGATGACTTAAATTTGTAGAAATGCTGCGAAATGGTTAAAATTTCCTTCCTTCATTTTAATACACTCTTCTTTAATCAACCTAAATGTTTTTTAGTTATTTTTAAACTGCTTTAGCCACTGCTCATTAAAAGCTATGTTTTCTGCATTTGTAACAAAAGTAAAGGAAATGTAGAGACCGTGTTTTGAGTTTGTGTATAAAAACCATACTGAATTTAAATTTTCATCGTTAAACGAAAATGCCAGAACGGGAAAATATGGGGACTTTAATTAAAAAGTTTTAAAGCTTTCTGAATTTCATTAGCTGATTTAAATGTGACGAGAATATATGATGGCTTGCCAGCTTTATTTAACCCGATAAAGCAAATCTTTTATTTTAGTTAGAAATTAATTAAAATTTTGTAATATGTACAGGGGACTGAAGGGATAAATCTTATAATATTTCATGGCATTCATTTTAATAACAACAACTAATTAAATTTTCACTATTGAATAACAAGATATAAGGTTTTATAAATATATTAAAGGATAGTAATTATTCATCATAATCATATCAAATATCAATCATCATCATAAAGTAAAAATTACCGTTAAAAAAGCCACAATATAAACTTCACACCACATTGCCTTTATTTGCTTTTTTTTCAAGCTGGGAATTAGCATGGGTTATGAAATAACGCAATAAGGAATATTTATAATTCATGTACACAAAGAATTTAAGAAAATATCCTATCGCTAACTCCATTATTTCGTATTTCAAAGATTTGCGTCCATGAATTCTAGATATTTTCAGCAGATTTTACGAACTTTTTTTGGAGTCCAGGAAAATCAGTATTAAAAAACATTCAAACTAAAATTCGTAAAAAAATTTGGGATTCTTTTAGTAAAAAAATATACCTTAGAAAGACAACACGACTACAAATCTCAACATCTATTTCCTAAAGTCCTCGAATGAACTGTTTTATTAAATTCACTACCTAATTTATTAAAAAAATTTAATGTAACAAATATATTTTAAAGTTTTAAGGCTTTGAGCGGATAGTTTTCTAGTATGCATATATCATGAATAGAAGTAAACATAATGTTAAAAAAAATTGCCATAGCATCAAAATAATTCCTCATAATAGTATGAAATTTGAAGTAATGTATTTGAGAGGTTGTAATGTATTTTTTACGTCATAGGCTTTGTGGTTAAACCAATTGATAAGCTCTTTCTGTCCTCCAATTGAAGGACTCTTTGGCAGACTCAGATTGACATATTGACACCAGTTCCAGATTTTAAAAGCAATACCCAATTTAAAGACCTGAGTGCCTAAGACTTAAACAAGAATATCAAACCGAAATGCTGACTAATATGGATCTATAATTAAATAACAATTTAATTACAATTTAATTAAATAACAATCTATTTATAAATCCAACTTACAACGTATTTAAAACGCCCTTATAAAATCTACAAAAAACACCATCAATACCTAACGGAAAATTTTCATTTTTGAACTATATGTTTAGCGAAGTACGTCCTATAATACGATCGCAAGTTAGTTTAAATCCAATTGGGTACGGTTTTCAAGTATTTTAGATAACTCACAAATGCTATGTTGTTATTAATTATTAATCATAAATAAATTCCGGTGGGTCATTCTCGGACAGACGCTTTTCTTGACGATTTTCTTTTCATCTGTTTTTTTAACTTGCCGTTCTGGCAGGTAAAACAAGCAAAAGGTCACTTTCTTGTGTGGTTTGTGACAAAAATATTCAAGTCATCCTATAAGCTCTCATGTAGTATTGTATAAAAGTGGCATCATTCTGAGTGTGCAAACTTAAGTGAGCTTGAGGTACGAATAATCAGTGAACAAAATAATTGTTGGTCTTGCAAAAATTATAAAAGGCAATCTACTTCGACAGTGCTATTTTCCCAAACATCAAGTGCTTCTGGAACTGGCAAAAGTATAACAATGAGTCCATGTTATTTACCCTAGTAATGGAAATGAAAAGTGAAATAAGTAGCTTAAGAAGTGAAGTGTCAACTATGAAGCAATCCCTTAAATTTTTTAACTATTTATATAAAGAACAAATAAAGTTATGGGGGAGATGATGGAGGAAATAAAAAAGGAGAATAGCAAACTTTGTTGCAAAACAAGTTTTCTGATATGGAAAACAACAAATGCGAAAAGTCCCTTTTGGTCAAATGGCGCATTTGAAATTGGAGATAATCCTGATGTTATAAAGAAAAAAGCTTTTCAAGTAATTAAATTTATAAGTCCAGAGTTTTCAGAGAGTATTGTACAGGACTTAAGATCTATCATACCCAAAGAAAAACCACCACTAGTAAGTGTGACTTTTAAATCCAGGGCTGCAATGCAGAATTTAGATAAAATTCGAAGAGAAAAGGGGGATTTAAATACAACTGCCTGTGGAATTAATAAAAAATGAAGCGTTTTTTGTTAATGAAGAACTTAATAAAAACACGTACCAGTTGCTTAAAGAGGCCAAGCAAGCAGCATCGTGAAAAGAGCTATAAATATGTATGGGGCGGGAGTAACTTGGTGTTCATAACGAGCACCGATGGAGATCAGGCAATTGAAATGAAGGATAGTGCGCATGTGAAGCGCTGTTAGCACTTTCCAGGATTGTTGGAAAGTGGTAACATCCTGGAAAGTGGTAACAAAGGTTATAAATAAAAATCAGTGTAATGTGGTATAATTTTATGGCTGCAAATATTTTTAGTAAAATGGCAGGTAACACTAAAATTGTAAAAATTGGGAATCTAAATGTAAGATCATTGGTTGCTCATTTTCCTTATGTACTTACGTGATGTCGACATGTGAAGCGCTGTTAGCACTTTCCAGGATTGTTGGAAAGTGGTAACATCCTGGAAAGTGGTAACAAAGGTTATAAATAAAAATCAGTGTAATGTGCTATAATTTTATGGCTGCAAATATTTTTAGTAAAATGGCAGGTAACACTAAAATTGTAAAAATTGGGAATCTAAATGTAAGATCATTGGTTGCTCATTTTCCTTATGTACTTACGTGATGTCATACTTAATCATGACTTTGATATATTTTGTATAACTAAGACTTGGTTAGAATCTGACATACCTACTAATCTTTATAATATATAAAATGTTTCACAAAGGTCGTATGAATAGGGCGGGAGGGGTAGCGGTTTACATACGCAATGAGTTTGTCTCTGATATTTCTAACCCCAGAAATATGGATCAGGATCCTATGGAATACTTGTTAACTATGGAATACTTAGAAGATGTTTTGAAAAAACATCTGTAACAGAATCAATTGCGCAATTCCAGTCCATTTTATCAGAGGTTCCTCCGGCTTTTGATCATGTTGTGGTAATAGGTTATGAAATGTCAATCTCCTAAACCTTAGTAATCCTTTAAGCGATTGTTTTAACTCCTGTAATTTAAACAAAATAATTAATGAACCAACTAGGATTACTGAAACAATAGCAACTTTACTGGATCCAATACTGGTTAGCGATTTATCTCTTGTTATTAGTCATGGTGTTAAAAATACAGATATAATTTCAGATCATAGCCCTACTTATTGTCAACTTGGGGTGGCTGTTGGGTCGATACAAAGACTTTACATTTTAGATGTTTTAAACAATTTAACACAGATGATTTTTATATAGATATGCAAAACGTAGATTGGAACAACATATATCAGACTCGGGACATTAATAATAAAATTACCCTTTTAACTGACAACTTACGAACTGTAAGATACAGCAGACCGCCAGCTCCTTGGCTTACGGATACTTTGAAACTTTTTTTCTTAAAACAGCATGATATTGCTTTTAATAAATTGGAACGAAATAAAACCACAACTAATTGGAATAGCTAACTTTGCCCTAGCATCCGTAAGGCGGAAAAAAGCTGCTTACCTGAAATACGTCTCTAATCGGGATACCATAGCTATATAGAAACGTTTAAAGATAGCTGGAGTCATGGCAGGGTCAAAGCCGGAATTGCCTATAGAGCTGCAAGATCCTGACAATATAAATGACTATTTTTTATCAATATTTAAACAAAATGGAGCTGACCGGGTCTCTTAGACTTTTTTGAGTCAAATAAATGTGATTTCCTGCTTTTGACTTTTCGTTACCTACTCAGGCAGAGATACGCAGAGGCATTGACGAATTAAAGTCAAATGCGCCGGATACGATATGACATTTTTTATGGTAAAGGTTAACATCCCTATTCTATTGGATTATCTTACTCATATATTAATGTATGCCTTGAGAAGGGATGTTTTTCCTCAACTTGGAAGACTGCTGTTATCTTTCCTTTACCTAAAGTAACTTTACTATCTCGAATTACCGACTTTTTTAATACCTGTAAGTTTTTTGCCTGTTTTATGTAAGCTTCTTGAGAAAGTAGTGTACAGACAAATGTTTTCTTTTGTTGATAGTGCCGCTTTACTGCCTTCCACTCAGTCAGGTTTTCGTCCCAGTTTTAGCACGATAAGCACTTTAATGAATTTAAATGATTCAATAATTATAGCCATGGATAAAAAGGCTGGCTACTATACCATACTTGCTCGATTATTCAAAAGCGTTCAATTATGTTGATCGTAATCTTATGTGTGCTAAAATAAAGTATTTTGGATTTTCGGATAGAGTGGTTTGCTTTTTTCAATCGTATTTATGTGGTAGACAGCGGGTTGTACGTACACAGGTGAGAATATCGGCAATGGGCACTGTAAAATCTGGAATCCCACAGGGGTCCATTTTGGGATCCCTGTTATTTCAATTATATACCTTTGATATGAATAAAATAACTAGATACTCCCCAATACAGTCTTATGCCAATGACACACAAGTGTTATACCCGTTTAATCCTAAATATTATAATGATGCAGAAACCGAAATAAACAGTGACTTATTCAACATTTGTCAGTATAGTAGAAAGCATGGACATACAGATAAGACCAAGGTCTTGCACTTTACATCAAGCCCCAACTCAGAGTTTCTCAGGGAATACATTCATCTTGAGATAAAGGATCAGCAGCTTGTCTACTCGAACACAACTAAAAAATTGAGAATTGTATATGACACAAGACTTAGGTTTAAGGATCATATAATGTATAAGGATATATTCAACACTGAGTAAAAGGAAATATGTAAGTTTAAAAGTTTTATATGCAAACAAATATATTTTGAACTTTAAAGTGCGTAAAAAATTATGTAAAACATATGTTTTATCAAAATTGACTTACGTTTTAACTCTTCTTTACCCATGTCTTACTCAGGTTGAAAAAATTGAGGCTTCAAAGAATGCAAAATAACTGCGAAATAACGATTTATTTATGGACTCAAGAAATTTGACCACATTTCATCAAAGATACAACAGTTGAAGCCAATTGTCGAGAATTTGTTTAAGTATCTTCTTTTAATGTTTATTTATAAAATTCTAGATACAAACTTGCCCTTATATTTAAGATCTAAATTAATATTTAGGGATGAGACCCATCAGCGCTCTTTGAGAGTTAGAAGCAATTTAATTATGCCACAACATACTACTGCATTATTTCAGAGAAATTTTTGGTTTATTGCTGTGTTATTATATAATAATTTTTATAGTTTTTTTCATATTTCTAATTCTATCTCAATTTTCCAAAAAAATATAAAGAATGTTTTGTTGTTTCATCAAAATGTGTACTTAGGGTTTTTTCCAGTTGGACTAAGATTACAGTTTTACATTGCATATTATAACATTCATTATTGAACTTTTAGTAAATTGTGGTAATAATTATATATATAGGCGGACGTATTAGTATTTATTTATTTTTTCTTACAGACATTGAATAAATGCGTGTATAATTTAAGGGTTAATTTAAAAGATAAATTAAGAGTAGCGGTTTAGTGACTAAACAAGCTAGAATGCGCCCTTTATGATTTAATAATCTAATAGTGTTATTATTCTTAATAAAGACATAATTTAGTTATTTATTTAAATTATTAACATATAATATTTTTTTAAATAGGTGTAAAAAACATAATTATTTATCTCATTTAATTTGTATTGTAATATTGATAGACATTTAATATTAATAAAGAAAATGCTTATATCTAAGGCTCTGGATTAAGAGTTAGTTGATGCTTTGTCTCTTCTTTAATTTAAAGTATTTCCAAATTCTGACATATACCGAGACCTCTCTTTTGGACGAGATCACAGCTTTGAATATAAAATCCTTACTTAAGCAGGTTCAAAAAGTGGAAGCTATTCTTTTCTCTTAGTTCAGTCGCAAACTGGACTATGTTTTTTAGGACAATAAAGTATATATTAGGAGAATTTAATTAAATATTACTTAGATTTATTTGCAAATCTTGTAGCAAAAACTTAGAAGTGCACTACTTTCGATTCATCAGAATTATAATATTTAGTAATTTTACCACAAATTACACTATTAGCGATGCGAAAATTCTAACCATAAATATATGTATCTCGATTCTGCTTAGCGTCCAATAGTTACAGAGCATCCCATATCTTAATACACAATCTCATAATAAACACGAAAATTATAACTATTCCATCTAGTTTTGTATAGACCCATTTTATTCATATGATACTTACCATTTTATTCATTAGTTACTTTACATATGCAATCAATTTATTTAGTTAATATTTTGTACCATAGCACGAACTACATTAATTTTCCTCTAAAATCCATTCCTAAAATCCCTGGACAAAAAACTCGCCATCTATGCGGTTTATCTAAGATTATATTTTTAAGGTCAGAAACAGACAAAAAAGTCTTTATTTTTGTTTTAACTTTCAGGCATCTAGTTTATTAATTTAAGCAGATTTCGACTACAAATCTCAACATCTATTTCCTAAAGTTCTCGAATGGCCGGTTTTATCGTAATACCGCTCAATTTTTATTATGTTCGCTCTATTTGTCAAAGACTGGCAGATCCGATAAAACTTTTAGCAATTAAAATCTGCAAAACTGGAGCGCGGTTAATCCCGAAACCGTGTTGGGTCCATTCGAGGGATGCTCTCTAAAAGTATAAATTGAAATGTCTGCATGATATATTTTGTTGAATAAAACTGATTACATGCATTTAAATTTTTTCTTGAACAAAGAAGAGAAAGGCAAATAGAAATGTAAGATATAGTTTTAATTTTTCATAAATATGGAATAACAATGTAATAATCGATAATAAACGTACATCAATAATTCTGTCTATCGCTAATCTGTTATTTTTCTTTTTTCAGCACATTTGTCCCATTTAAATTTCCTTTTGCACACCAGGTTTTGTCTCATTTTACAATATTAATCATAAGGCCTAAGGGTGGTTAGGAAAATTATTAGAACCACTGGTGCGATTGGTGCTAGTTCAGTTACTTCTAATGAAATTTTTTCTGCAAATTAGTTTAAAATAAAGGTGGAACCATTGCCTGGAACCTTGCGTGTAAAAACAAATAACTATTTTAAAGTTATTGAGCGATCTGTGCAACACTTGAGTAACTGATTCCAATAAAAATTCCTGGGAGCTTCGAACGAAGTAACTATAATAGAAATATAATACATACAGTGCATCCGTAAAGTAGCGGATAAATTCAATAAAAATGAAATGAACCGTTTGTTAAAAAAATGCCCACACTCGTCAATTTTAATATTTAGTTTAGGGTTTTTCTACGTGGAAATGAAATATACAAGGTGACTCAAAAAAAAGATATGACGTCATCAATATGTTTTTTAAATGGAAGCCACCATTTTTAATGCAAAATGAGAAAGGACGCATTTTTTTACAAATTATATGGTACAAATGAATAGTGGTTACATAGGCAGTCTTGAACCAAAAATTATGATAAAATGTAAAATTAAAATATCCATCTAAATTAAATGTTCGAATTGAGCATTATTCAACCTGACAATAACCAAATCGATTTAAAAATTCTTTTTGATATTTGATCGTTGTCAATGATATCTGGAGTCATATTTCTAATTTCCTGGCGTATTTGTTCTTTTAAATCTTCTAAACTCGCTGGTTTAGTGACATACACTTTAGTTTTTAAGTATCCCCATAAAAAGTAATCGAGGAGAGTTAAATTTTGAGATTGGGGTGGCCCTCCAATGAACCTTCGTCTACCTATCCAACGATTTCCAAAAACTTCATCTAGATAATTGCGAACGGACAAAGCATAAAGGGGCTCCATCTTGGTGAAAAAAAAGATCACTTTGGTGTATGTCGGGTTCTTCCAAATACGGATAGAAAGTTATCCGGAGCGGGGATAGGATCAATTTGAAGAACGTCCAAATACCTCTTATCAGTAAGATAAGAGATATTTGTGTCCTCTAAAAAGTAAGATCCTAAAACTCTTCTTTTCACTATACCGCACCACACATTGACTTTTTAAGGGTGTTGTGTATGACATTCTGTGAACCAATGAGGGTTTTCGGTCACTTATTATTGACAATGATGTCTGTTTACATGGCCGTTTAGAGTAAACGTTGCTTCGTCAGAAAATATTATCCGTTTTACAAAATTATTGTTAGCATTGCATAATTGCTGCATTTGCTCACAAAATTCATTTCGGCGTTCAAAATCAACTTCCGATAGCTTCTTGAAGTAAGAATATTTTATAAGGGTGGAACTTGACTTTTTTCAATTATTCAATTTTACTTTATGCACAGTAGATCGCGATAAATTAACATTAGAAGCCGTGCCTGTGATTGCGGCTTTAGGATTATCTTGGACCGTTAAGCTTATCTTCTTCAGTTATTAAACCCCGACCAGCTTTTTGAGTATCCCGAACATGTCCGAATTCAGGAAACTTTACTTCATATCTGCTTACCATGCTTTAGCTAATAGGCGTCCTATCAGGATGAGTTGCATTAAACAGTTGAACCACCTTCTTTTGAGTACGCGGCATATGTATCTTCGAAACCAATCATGCACAAGATTTGGATTCTTTCACGTTCGGTTAATTTTCTCATATTTCAACAGTAGGTAATAAAGTGTGGTTACTAATAAAACGCAGGATGACACTAATTTCGCCTCTCAAAAAGAGTAAATGCCACTAGCAAATGTAAAAATACTTCAAATAGTTGCACCAAAATGCATTTATTTTTTGACAATGACGACAACAACAAAACCAAAAGACCAACATTTAATTTAGATAGATATTTCTTTAATTTTATATTTTATCATTATTTTTCGTTTAAAATTTTTTATGTAACTATAGTATAAACTAATGTATAAACAGTATCGGACAAAAGTAGGGAAACTTTTGAAAATTAGGTTTTATTCAAAATGCCGAGAGTAATGCAGTTCTATAGATAATGAAAATTATAATATTTTTAAAGATTTTATTTCGGTAAAGTAATAAACTATACAACGAAAATCAAAGATTTTATTTAAATAAACAAAATACCCTAGGAACAAAAGTAGAGAAACCAAATTTGTTTACTAAATATTTTAACATAATACTTATTTTTAAACTTTTAAAATTAATAGTGGGTAAAATATCTCTTATTGCCAATAATCTCGCGACAACGGTTTGGCATACATTCCTAAGTTTCATAAGTTTCATAATGGCTTTTTTCTCCAATAAAATTCCAAGATCCTTGCAAAACTTTTATTAGATCTGATATCGTCTTATACGCCGGTCTAGTTCCTCCCAGAGTTTTTCAATAGGGTTAAGATCGGGACTTTGTCTAGGAAAGTCTATAATACCCTCAATAACATGTAATGGTTCTATACTGTACCCAGAAAAGCAATCCCATATCATGCAGAAGCCACCACCATGCTTTACAGGAGGATCTGTATACTTTGGATCAAATATTTTGCCTTCTGGGCAATGCTCTTACGATACTCCATCAAACCCGAATAACTTAAATTTACGTTTATCAGTAGAAAGAACTTTTTTCCAGTCGTTGATTGTCCAATGCAAATATTTTTTCATAAAATTGAGTCTAGCATTCTGGTTCTTCCTGCTGATTAGCGTTTTTTTAGCGGCTCTACTACTAAATAATCCTGCTTTCCTTAGACGTCTTTAAATGGTTTTAAAACTAACATAGAGAAACTTACTTAAAATTTTGTTTGCCGTTTTGTGGGGAGTTTTTTGTAATCATTTCAATTTTTTTGGTTGTTTTTCTCAGGCGTCCACTTTTTCTAATGCTTTTAACGAATTTCGCATTTTAAAATTGAAAAGTTGTCTTGCTTACAATAGAGTTATGCAAACTAAGCAATTTGCTTATGTCCACTTGTCGTACACCACTCTTGTGTGCATCAACTATTTTTGTACGAAGATCAAAGTCAAGTCAAAGTCAAAATATACTTTATTTGCTAAGTTTACAAACTTGTGCTAAAAGCTTTCTAATCCTAGAATTTATAATACAAGTATTTATTTGGTTATACAGGACAAAAACAGAATACAGAATCGATTTTGATTGTACATAGAAGTATATTTTATATAAACAAAGAAAAAACAAAACAAGAAGAAAAAAAAGGCGAGAACCAACATAAAACAAGAATAACAAAAAAATTATAATAATAAAATAAATCTGATCAACAGATATATAATTAATTTTAAATATTAAAATGAATCGTTAAAATACTCTTCAATGCTGTGGTAAGCTTTTGGTAAGATTTATTTCTTTAGTTCTCTCCTAAACTTTTTAAGGTCTGTAACAGTCCTAATCGAAAAAGGAACATGATTAAATATTTTACGACTAATAAATATAAGAGAGTTTCTCGTAAGTGAGGAGGTGGGTATTGGAAGAGATAAGTTGCCCACTTGACGAGTATTATGATGACTGGTGCAGGACGGTGGACTTACTGACTTATGTATGAGTGTTATGTATGCAGTTTCCAATATAAAGAGTGAGAAAACTATTAAAATTCTTTCAGCTACAAAAAAAGGTTTACAAGAGACTCTCAGACCAACACCACACAGATACCTTAATGCTTCTTTCTGAATAGTAAAAATCATGTTAAGGAGTCCCTTGGAGCACAAACCCCAAAATGGCAACCATAACGGATATGAGAGTCTATTAAGGCGAAATAAACTGAACGAGCAAACAACCCCCCCAGCTCATGCCTGGCAACCCTGACTGCAAAACAACCAGAAGAAAGTTTAGCAGCGAGGCCCAAAACGTGGTTGTCAAACCTTAAACTCTCATCAATGAAGAGGCCGAGAAATCGACAATAATCCCTACCATGTAGTGGGCTCTGCTCATCAAATAAAAAACCCTCTACATTATACTTAAAGCCCAGAACAAAAGTCTGATCAACATTGAATACAAGCTGATTGCAGATGCACCACTCTTTAATTTTGTGAAGGTCCTCTACTATGAGAGATCTGACTACTTTTTGATCTTTGTTATGCCACAGAATTGTAGTATCATCGGCAAACTGAACCACTAGTCCATGCAGTGATAGAGAGCTTAAGTCATTAACGTATAATAAAAATAAAATAGGACCCAACACTGACCCTTGAGGTACACCACACTTAAGATGTGCTATCCCTGATGAAAATCCAGATGCAACCACCCTCTGGGTGCGGTCAGACAGGTATGACTTCAACCACCCCAAATTCACTCCCCTAAATCCATAAAAATCAAACTTTGACAGCAGTATTCCATGATCCACACGCTGCTGCAGCCTCCTTGGAGTTCATAAATAGATACACACTCTCCAAGAATCTGAAAATGGCATCCTGCGTGCCCTTTAGATGACTGAAATCCATACTGATTAGGGGACAGCACATTGTATTTGATCAAAAAAGAGACAATTCTCTTTTGCAAGCGGCTCAAGAACCTTGGAAAGGGTAGACAAAATTGATATGGGAAGGAAGTTAGAGATGGAAGTTAGAGGGTCGGTCCAAGCTACCACCCTTATGAAGAGGGATAATCATAGCTTCCTTTAAACAGGATGGGAACTCGCCCTGAAGAAATGACTGATTGATTGCCCAAACCAAAGCACCTAAAGCGCTCGCAAGCAGAAGTGACAGCAGACGTAAAGAGATACCATCGGAACCCGAAGACCTATGATTCTTCAAGCACTGAATTGTTTCAAGGACCTCGGTGGCATCTACAGGGTGGAAAAAAGATAATTGGTTATAGCATTCCGATTAAGATACTGCAATGGATCGCCGTCACTGGGAACTGCTTCCAGTAACTTCTTAGCAATATTAGAAAAATAGTCATTGAAATCATCGGGCCCCAAGTCCAGTTCCTTTGTGACTTTTATCAGATGCCTATAAATTTTCCGATATTCCTGAAAATAAGACCAACAGGTCTCATTCAACAGAATTGATTGTCAATAGATTTGCGAAGTCTTGCTAAGCATCGCAAATTTTGGGCAGATGTTTTTAGTCCCGCGGTGATCCATGGTTTTCGTCTCTTGGATTTAAGTTTAACCAAGGGAAAGCAGATATTTATTTTATCACGTAATGTATAATAAAAGGAAGAAAATGGTTGTGAAGCAGCCCGAATTGCATTCCAGTTAACAGACGAAACGGATTGAGAAAATCAATTTAAATTGTTCCCACTGAACACTCTCCCAATGCGGCGGCCAGATTTGTTTTTAAAGTCACCAGGGCATCTTCATCTTCCGCGCGGTATATTAAGTAAAAAACTATTAACAGATCTCACCTAAAGCAAAATAAATATTAAATTTACTTAATTCTTGTATGAGTTTCTCTATTTCTGGCCAACCTGAAATATTTGGATTTATACTATAAATAAACAACTGATAAAAGAAATGTGGAATATGACGGAGAAAAACGCCGTTGTTAAGAGAGTTATATAGTCAAAAATACCCAGTGGCCAGTATATACATTTACTCAACAGTCACCTTTATTTTGCTAGATCAGCTTTTATATATGTAATCGTAGTTTTAAGCTCATTCTTTATACCTGTAGTCTAGGTACATCATGTCACTCTGTCTTTTTAATTAAATAAAAAAAAATTAAAAATAAGAATTCCACCATAAAATATATAATTAGAGCGATATTTTTAGGAAATAGCAATTTAAATACTGAGGTTTTTACTATATAAAGAATTTTAAATAAAAAGTTTCTTTACTTTTGTCCGTAATATTATAAAAAATGTGATGGAATAATTAAAATTCCAAGGAAATTCTCATTTAATGATCTAAGAATTTTGAAAAAAAAATAATAAAAATACCAATAAATGTTGATGAAATATTTCATTTTGAAATTAAAAAAATCCAATAATGGTCAAACATAAGACTGGCAAATATTTCAAGATTTCACAATATGCAACAAGTCAAATATTTCTCTTATTATGACAAATTGGGTACATCTTTTGGCTGAAAATTGGAAAGGGCCTCCGAATTAATATTAAGATTTTATTTCAAAAGTTTTAAACGACTCAAGTCTTGACATAATTGAACAATTTACTCTAAAAGATAGATAAATATTGAATTGTTGAATTCTGTAATAAAATATCAAAGCCACCAACTGTTGCCATTACAATTTGACGAAAATATTAAGAAGAGTCGGATGTTAAGCCCAAATTCACCACCAAGTTTTTTAAAAAGTTGAGTGGCGAAGAGGAAGTGGAATTATAAACTTTATTTAAACCATTCAAAAAACGATAAAATTAATATGTTATATGATCAGAACGAGGAACTAATTAATTGAGACTCGTGATAAATTATTCTGTTGCATTAAACATTAAACAGTGGAGCTTGTAAAAACCCACGAAACACAAAATAAAAGAAGATTTCTCTAAATCGGTACTAAGTATTGGGAACGTGTAAGTGCGATGCATCTCTAGTAATGGCATTCAGTCCATTCAAGTATCATAAATAACCAGCTGAACAAATTACTAACCAATTACTATATACTATATACAGAGTGATTCATTAAGAATGGGCAATCTCTGAACTGGAGTACACACCAAAATATGGCGATTGAGCTTAACATGTCTTATACAAATGTTGCAGGTTTACAAGATACAGGGCATTTAAAGTTGGAATTTTAACTTGAAATTTCTTAATAATTTTGTGATTTTATGCAGTATCGTCTTAAAAATTGGCGAGTTTATGTGTTTTGATATGAAAATTACGAATTTTGTGGTGAATTTAGCATTATTTATACAGGGCGTTAGTTGCACCCTGTTACTTAGGTAAATTACAACATATCTTTTTTACCTAATCAGTTATGGCTAAAACGACTAGAAAATCTAAAGGGCAGTTCAATTTTGAATAAAAAAGGTTTACTTGTTTATTTCATGTAACTCAATCAGCTTTTAAGTTATTTTCATTTTAAACATTTAGCGTAAAAAATCCTAAGCCACCGTTATTACATTGGCTTAATAGGAATTTATTATTTTAAATTACCACTATGCTGGGTAACAACAGTAAAGACAACAAATAACAATCAGTAACAGTATTAAAAGAAAACTTCAAAGTAAATAATCAAAATGCCCGCCTTCCACTTCAATACACTTTGTCGGGCGTCTCCTTAAAGATCTTCGAATATTAAATAACATTTGTTGATTATTTTTGATAATATTAGCAGCTTCTTGAATTTTCTGTCGTAATTCTTCGATAGAATTAATCGTATCTTTGTAAACCATTTCCTTCATGTGTGAACATATTGAGTCAATTCTTGAGTCAATTCATCTAGAGGGTTTAAGTCTGGACTTCTAGGTGGCCAAACAAATTCACTGCCACGCCCAATCCATCAGTGAGGAAAATATTCATTATATATCGCCGTACTGGCAGAGAAAAATGTGGCGGCGCCCCGTCTTGTATAAACCACATGTTCCGCCTTATAGCTAGTGGTACATCTTCTAGTAGTAGATTTAACTGTTGTTCAAGGAAGTTTAAATAGAGGGGCACGTTCAGATTAGGAGGAAATTCAAAAGTTCCAATAAAAAAACTAGATATCACACCACACCAAATATTTACCTTAAATTCAGGCTGAAAATGTCGTTCCTTTAGAGCATCTAGATTTTCGGAGTCCCACAAATGATTGTTTTTCCAATTAAAAACACCTCGTCTAGTAAACGTCGCCTTATCGGTGAAAAGAAGGTCATTAAGAAATTCCTGGTTTTCGGATTGTTTATCTAGCATAAATTGAGCAAACTCTAGGCGAACTGGTGAATCTTGAGGTAGCAAATTTTAGACAGGAGTATAGTGATATGGACGGAGATTCTCTTTCTTTAAAATTCTTTAGATAGACGATTGGCTTATTCCTGTTGCCATACTTAACCGACGAGTACTGAGATCTGAATTTTCCGAAATACGAACCAAAACCTCTTCTTCACCATCGACGTTAATATTTTTGGGAGCACCATTTAACATTTTAGGACGAAAGCACCCTGTTTCTCCTAGGCGGGTATAAATACGTCTGAACAGTTTGTGATTGGGTTGTCTTCGATTTAGGTATAATTCTAAATACCTTCTAGCTGCACCAAGTCTACTATAATTAGATTGAGCAAAAACGCAAATTATATCACCCATTTTACTGATAGAATATTTATTAGGATGTGGCATTTTCTTATTTTAGAATTATTACTACAAATGATACACTCTTACTTAGTGACAGTAAAATTGTCATATAATTTTTTTACACGAAAAACTGTGTGACAGTGCTGACACAAGCCTACTTGAAAAAAAGTCAATGTAATAACGGTGGCCTAGGATTCTTTACGCTGAATGTTTAAAATGGAAATAACTTATAAACTGATAGAGTTACATGAAATAAACAAGTGTACTTTTTTTAATCAAAATTGAACTGCCTTTTAGATTTTCTAGTCGTTTTAGCCATAACTGATTAGGCAAAAAATATATGTTGTAATTTACCTAAGTAAAAGGGTGTAACTAACACCCTGTATAAAAAATGCTAGATTTACCACAAAATTCGTAATTTTCATGTCAAAGCACATAAAGTCGCAAATTTTCAAGACGATACTGCTTAATATACTTATTACAAAACTATTAAGAAATTTCAAATTAAGATTCCAACTTTAAATACCCTGTATCTCGTAAGCCTACAACATTTGTATAAGAGATGTTAAGCTCAATCGCCATATTTCGGTGTGTAGTATCTTCAGTTCAGAGATTGCCCATTCTTAATGAATCACCCTGTATAGTATTCAGGTTGTACAATATATACTATAAACAATAGAAAATTATGTACTTATCTGTAATGTTCTCAATATAATTTTTCTCCTTGATTGAGCATGAATAGTACTAATTATACTGTCTATGAACTAACTATCCTATTTTTATTTATTTAATTATATAAACGACTAGTTATTCTACTTTTAAAGTAGATTATTTCAGAATGATTTACTGGAAATTATACGATAATAGGAGATTGGATAAGGGTAGGTCTAAGTATCTTCTTCCCTATTCCCCATTGAAGAGCATTTAGCAAAAAAAAAATTTCTTCCATAATAAATAGACATGAACATAACGTATTGCATTGACGAAACTTTTTGTTTTATCCATTGCTAAGTGACCTAAAATATATGAAAATGATTTGTTATTTTAAAGTTGCTTAAATTTTATACTACCGTGGAAAACATAAAGAACAAATATTTATTCTCAAAACACTGACCAAGTGCAGTTCTACAAACAATAAACGGCATCTGAGTCTGCTTTATGCGGGTAAAAAACTGCCACAATATTTATGGTTCTCTCTTTGGATTTAGCATCCACGTTTGGGCTGTAGCAGCAGCAGCGTCATATGAAAACAATGCAATGTATGAATAAAAAGGCTTTCCGTAACAAATGGCGCAATCGTAAAAATTAATTAAAATTGTGTTTGGGCGCTGGTATAAATTTTTGTCTGTGGTTTTAAAAAACATGCTATAAGATAAATGTGCTATGATGAATAAAGCCATATTATGCATTTATTTATAATAGAAATCTCCACAAAGGAGGTTTTGACATAGTTCAAAATAGAGCATATTTTATGCGAGCCTCTATCTAAGTTTAGTTTCTAACATTTTATAGCTAATACTTCATTATAAATAAACCTACTTTACATAATAAAAAACATGATTAAAAAATAATTAATATAATAGAATTGTCCCAATATTATATTTATTAAGACTTCAGAATCAAAAAAGCTTACAATTTTAGAATAAAATCTTTCGAAAGAAATAATCTCTTGCGCAACAAAGTCAAATCATTTCATAGTTTAAAAATTTTAAAAGCAAATACATTTGAAACATACATACACGAAACATTTAACATCCCATAATGGCTAAAAGGGTAAAGCGGTCTGTATGACATTTTAAAGAATACTCCCGCCATACATCAATTAAATTTTTTTCACTAATAAAATGAGTAATTATTTAGGAAAGTCTTTTAAATGTTTTACGTTGAAAGTAAAAGAAGTAAAAAGCTTTCAAACTTAAGATGGAACAGGAGGCTTTCATTCTAAATCACTGCACTATAGATAGTGTAAACGTCGTCGACCAAAAAATAACACCCATAAGGCAAAAACTTTTACCGTTAAAAGATGATTTTTTAAAACTTTAAATATAAAATTATTACTTGCATATCAAGAAGCTGTTTGGAATATATTGGATATTACAAAACACCCTGGTACCAAACAATAAATTAAAGACCTGCAGGTAGATAACCTAGTCAGTAGTCCTACAATACCTAGGATATACCGAGGGAGACAGAAACAGATATACAGCTTACAGAAACATATATACAGAATAGAAATATATATACAGCCTAATATATATTTTTGTGAATCCCATTTCAAAATCAAAAATCTAAGATCTAAGAAAAAAAGACAATTATCTAAATTCTATTTTGTAACTGAAATTGAATAGTTATAGTAAATCTTTCCAGTTTTTTTAGAAAAATAGAGAATTATGCTCTATTATTTTAGAACCGGATAAAAATAGGTAAAATCCAAATAATTATGCAATCACACATTGGGTCTATTAAAAAAACAAAGTTGTTCTTCAATGCCACTAAGCCAGAAATGACAGAAAAAATTTAGTAATGTAAAAAAAAGTATAAATGTGGGGAATAATTCACTGGACAACTTTTGTTAAGGTCACTTTCGAATTTCAGATAGTTACAAAATTACAAGCAATATACGTGACATTTTTGCCTATCTATATATATTGACATACTATTTATTTTCTGAACATAATGTAACTCACAAATATTTATGTATATCTTTTGTTTAAGGATATTTCCCAATGTTTTACACTGGTATGAACGATTATATCCAAAACTTTGATATTATCGAAGAACTTAATTATTTCAATGTCTTCAATTAGCCCAGTCAGCGTTTCGTAATAACCGCAGCAACGAGGGTTGCGCTGTTACGATCGAAGTAATTTCGTAACAGCCAAATGCAAAACGGCTTCCAGAATTCAAGCAAGCCTTTATCGTGATTTCTGGCGTACAGAGCGAATAAAGTTTTCGCATTGGTTTAATTGAATAAAATAAAAATTAATGAAACTTGATAAACTTCAGCTTCAGAATTTTTTTTTTTCAAAATTTTGTAGAAAAAGTAAAACATATAAACATATTGAATATAACATAAATTGAATATATTGTTATTGAATATATTGCCTTGCGTCATTCGGTACTACTTACACAAAGTCGATCATTCATTCTACCTCCACGCGAGAGAAGCCACGTACTTAGGCTTTTAGGCTAGTAAGCTATAAAAAGCCGTATAAACCATTGATATAAGTTATTTATTTCACAAGTGTGTAAAATGATTCTTTTTTTATAAATGGGAAATTTGACTGTTTTAGGCATTATTGCGTGAAACGTAAAACTTTATAAACTCTAGGAAGTGTGTAGAGTGAGTATGTACGGCATGAGAAAATAATTATTCATACAACAAATGTGTAAAATGATCTTTTTTTTATAAATGGAAAATTCATCATAATTAAAAAAAGGGAATTTTGCAGACGTGTAAAATTTTTCCAGCTTCCGGAAAAAACTTTAAAAACCTGTATATCTAATCAGTCAAATTAATTTTTACCCTAACCATTATTCCTATTGCGTTAAGCTTTTTGTTAAACAAGAAAAATATAAAATTAGTATATTTTTATCAAAACTCATGGTCATTTGTAATATGAAAACATGGTATAATTGCTCGGTAACATATAATCTGAGGCACTATAATGTGTGATTAACCAGTCGCAAATTAGTAGACTATGAGTTGAATTACTAGTGAGAATCAAATAATAGATATTTATGATACGATAAGTAACTAAGCAGTAATATAAGCTGTAATATATATTAGTCAAATTATAAATACCGAAAATTATCTAAAACACGAAATTCACACAATATTTCCCATTCCATCAAGATCTAAAAATATTCTTTCCAGATTCTGAATTAACAGTAAGATAAATTAAGTTTATTAATATTGTGTTGTTTTGGTTAATGAGCTAGTTAAATTCAGATATCGACGAACGGTCTTTTAAAAAACATTTATTAACACAAAAGGGCCTTAAACTAGGTGAACAGAAATATGAACAGCAACGTGTTACAGTTTATTTTCTTCAGATACATAAAGGATAAGAAAATAAAATGAATCCAAAATGTTAGCGAAAGCATGTCTGGATTATATAACTTTAGGAGGCAATTTCTAAGTTGTTCTGGTGCTAAGGTTAATAAAATAAACAGTTATCATTTCAGTGTTAATTCTATTTTTGATATCAATAATTTTCAACCCTTATGATGAAACTCAAATTATTAATCATAATATTAATTTTTTTTAATTGTTTTGATTTCACTAATGTCAGAAGTCATATCCTAGCCAATAAGATCCCAGCTCATTCTTCTATATCCCTACTAAAACCATTTCTGGCGCGAAAATCTTTGACCTCTTGAAGTCTTGAAGAACAAGCCTGAAGAAGGTTGTTTCTTGGTATTTTTGCCGGTTTTACTCCAATGAAAAGTTGAAAACTCACCTTTTGGGTATTTTAGTTTGTGGATACTAAATTCCATACTGCAATAGTGGAGGATTATAAGTGGTGCAGTTAAATCCCAACTTTTTCAAGATTCAAGTGTCCAGTTTTGTGTTTCCGAGAAAAGGCCAATTCCATTGGTAAGTCCTAATATTTTCATTTGGCATCTTGGTTTATGATAATCTACATATTATAATTTATATGTTTTTATTTTATTTTTATTATACACATGTAATTTTATAGAAGAAGACTCAAGCATACCGTTAAGTTTAACCATCAATGCTTATATCTACTTACTCTATTGGCAATTCCTTAATCTGGGTATTCTTCCACTTTCAGGCTTTTTTTCTCCCCGGTATGGTTTTTATCCACTATTATAAGAGTTAGAAATCTCCACTCATCTACTCCAATAACGTCCACAACATCTACATTGACAATCACTGTTAAACCGATCCACCCAGATCCCCTCATCCCAGATCTCAATCATGCAGCCCTTTTGAAGCCAGGTTTGATCAATGTTTGTGCTGTATAGTGAACCATGCAGTCAGTAAACCACGTAACCAGTAAACCTAAGTCCTATCAACATTTATTAGCTTTACTGTAGTATATTATACTAAATATTAACCTCAAAATTACATTGTTATCACTCTCATTATTAGATTTCACTACTACACTGTTGTTTTGAATAGTTTCATAATAACTAGGTGCATATTAGTAATTTTATTGAAATAAACCGTATAGATCTCCTTGTAAACTGGATAAATAGGCCTATTTCGAAAGTACTCACGCGAACTTGTAGCCCCAAACAACATAATATGAGATTTTACTCTTGATATAGACACTATATTCAACATAACTTGTTTTTAAAGTAATAAGTTTAATTATTAACTTTTCTTTTAATAAAGATTCACTTGAATGTATCTCAGAACTAATGCTTTTCTTTTATGTTTATTTTGATTTTTGAAAGATAACCTAACTTTCTAAGTTAGACAAGGGACTTTTGGTGTGAGCCCATGAGTTTTAGGGCGCTTTCACACTAAAGATGTAAGTTAATAGCATATAATTTAATAGCCAAAGGAAAGGGTTAATATTTATTTTATTGTTAATTTATTAATTACACCATAACACTTGTACATAATATTAAGGGTCAATATAATTAATTGTATTTATAAATCTCCCTGTGTGTTCTTCATTGTGAGATTTTCTTTCAGGTTTATAGGTATAGTGCTTTTAGTAATTTCCTGTTTTCTTGGTCATCGGGATTTTCTTACCCATGTGGGATAAAACAGTTGGCGCTTATATTTTATTGAACTCTTGTTGAATCCACGCCACTCTACCAAAGTGGTTAGTGCTAGTCGGCTTCTCTTTGAGAAGATCCCCTGAGCCGTCACACAGTGTTTGCCCCAATGTACAAAAGTCACAAAAATAATAACGCAATTTAAAATAAGAACAGCCATTAATGGTAAGTATAATGATTGAAGATTACAAAAAAGCCAAATATTAGAAATTCCAATGCTCATACAAAAAACTGCATAGCTTACTGTCGGAGTCCATTTTGCTCACGATAAATAAAAAACTGTGAACTGTACGCAAACCTTGGCAACGTCAAACTGATCTTGTAATTTTTCGTGCCGTTCGTAGTTGCGAAAGCCGTCGCGTGTGTTTTAAGTCGAGCGGCGGTCCACCGGTCGCCGTCGCGGCGCAAACCGCTTGCAAACCGCCTCGTGTGTTTTTAGCCTTAAACTGATAAGAGCGAGAATTTTTAAATACATAAATGTTTGTGTGTGCAGCAGGTTCTTTATAAGTTTTCTGCAAGTGCAATTTATATTAGTAGTGTGCCCAAACATGGATTGTAATTTAACAGGTATGTATTCCTTCCTTTCCCTATTATATTACAAAATTATAAAAAAATAGTTTGACAAAATTCAATTATGTTTTTTAAAAAATGTGCAAAAATGCCCCATATGATTTTTTGGAATATGATAGCCCCACTACTCTACCTTATTATAAAACATTAAAATCTTGCCCCAATTTGCCCCTCTCTTAGTAATTAATTTTTTTAGATGTGTCCTACAATATACCAAGAAAGATCCTATTTGAAGAGTGGCTAATAAGCCCTTCAAACGAAAAGGAACATAATATTTTTTTGAAAATTAAGTCATTTTTAATTCAAGAAAAGGTTTCCGAAGACATTCTAAAGCAAAATAAGGGCTATATACAGCAGAAAAGCGATATTTTTTGTTTAAAGCTTAAGGAATTTTGGGAAAGATATAATCGAACACGTAGTAGAGTAGAAAAAAATCAGGAAAAGTGGCTTAATGGAAATATTACGGGAACTCTAAAAACCACAACTTCAACTTCAGAAGTAGCCAAAACTTCAAGTGATGACTCCGCTTTGGTATATCAACTCTCCACTGTTGGATAAGATTTTTTTGAGTGTTTGCCATTCATTTTTAGATATAACGGAAGCTTTAGATACTGATACCGAAACAGAAACTGATAATTCAGAGTAAATTTTAAGTGGAAAATGATTTAGAATAATATCCTTTAAGTTTTTATATAGGTATATGTAATTTTTATTTTTGTTGATAAATAATTAGATTTTTTATGTATTTTATTACCTAGATAATTTTTTTCAAAAATATCGAAAATACAGTTTTTTTAACTACGTATTTATTATTAAATAATTTCAATTACCCGCCTATACTCCATACCTTTTTAAATTCCTATAAAAACACCTTTTTAAAAATATAAAGGTATAATTGAAGCTGTATCTATATCTATAGATATAGGTATTTACATACTATAGGTTTTATAATAAACATAAATTCAACTTAAACAAATACCTACACCTACATGATAGCCAGATTTGGTTTGTTTATGTTCTAAACATTTTCTTAACACAACCACAATTATTCTAGTTTTTATGGCATCTCACTAGCTGAAATATTAAAAAAGGTAAGAGAGGTCCCGTATTAGAAAAACCCTCTGCAATTTCCAAAAATATGCTAGCCATGTCTCTGTAATGCATTTTGGTTGTTCTTTAATATTAATACATTAAGACATAAATATGTTTAAAACATAGGTTGTATATTACTTTTGTTCCAAAACTCCTATCTTACGCAACGCTGTGCGTCACCTCTATAGTCTATAGTAAATCTCCCTCCTTCCATTGGTTTCCTTGTACCCATTTTCTAACCCTCACTTCCCATACCTTTACTCTCCTTTTTCCTTCCTGTTTTTACCATTCAAATTTCGTTCAATCCAGGTAAATAAGATAAAGTATTAGATAAATTATAATTTAAAGTAAAATTAAAGTATTAAATTGTTATTAATTATTATTTCTTTATATATTTAACAAACGATATTAGCCAGGGCTCTGACACAATATTAATGTTAACGATATATTACCAGCGATTCCTTAAATATAAAAATAGTCCTAAGCTAAGCATATTATAATGTAATATAAATAATTAATTGTGGTTTGAGGATATGTCTAGCTAATTCAATTTAATTCATTCTCATTCTCAGATTACACGGGACTAAAATGACTAATCACGGTCGATTAGTATTACCTCAACCTAACTGTACTGAACTAGATCCCAACCAACACAATACAAAGCTAAAACAATTAAATTATAACCTAAACCAAACTAAATCAGATCAGAAGAACTGATGTTTTTTTTTGCGTTTCTTCGGCATTAAGCGATACCCAGTAGAATAGGAAATCAGCTGATGGAGCAGATATATAAGTGAGAATTAATTATAATGACAAAAGAACAAAGTGAAAAATTAATAGAATCAAATTCATTTTTTTATTCAATTGTAATGATTCGTTAATTAAAACATTGGCAGAATAATAAAATGTCAATAATGTGACTTTTTTGAGTGAGCACATTTCCTATTTTGTCAAACTATGGTAGTCATTATTAAATTTTACAAGGCAGACCCAATCTGATGTATTAAATAAAATTTTCCAGTGGAATAGAAATCGACTGGTCGGGCAGAAAGTTAAGTTGTTCTAGAGCAGAAAAATAAAGCGTTAAGCTAATGGTAGGTGGGCTAAGCAAAATATCAGTTCTATCTCTCATTTTTGTGAGATTGCGCTACCTTTTCGAAAAATATTAAGGATTATTTCATTTTATGTGTCATACTAGGTTTGATATTTGATTAAATAGTGTAAATCATTTTCTTCTAATAGTGTGCCTACTTAATTAAAAGTGATTTAATAATCTTCTACATCTCTCATATAATATCAAATTAGCATCTAGACTACGAGACATTTGTAGCGAGTTTTACAAAAAAGATTATATGTAATAAGAGGCAAAAGGGAAATATGTGTGATTGAGTGATTATAATCAGAAAAACTAAAGTTTACGAGCAATAAGACAGACATATCAAGTCTTTTGAGCAAATGATCCATCTATAGATGTACACTGTGTCCCATTTTGGATGAGACTGCAGGGTATCTCTGTCATTTTTTAAGATAGAGCTTTGCGGTTTTCGCGACCCTGTATTACTTTTTTGTAAAACTTTTAAAGCCACAAACAGAAATATTCTAACTACTTTTATTCCTGAAATACAGGGCGAAAACGAAAATGTTCACTTTTGGAGATGTTATTATTTCTCAGGCCCTGTATAAGATAGAATAAAAATGAAAACTGCTTATAATAGATATTTTTACATAAAAGTCAGTGGCGTATTTAATTTTTTTTCCCAATGCACTGTTTTTAAGATTGGGCACAAACTTGGTATTTTTTAAATGGAACACGCTGTATATTTTAACGTCAAATTTTTGCATTTTTTTTTTCTGAATACATTGATGTATCACAACCTATTCTTTAGTAAATTTTAGCTTCAAAAATCAGAAAAATCCATATTTATTTTTGTTTTTAATAGTAGGCCATGAATTCTTTGACACATGCATAAAAAAATGTTTTGTTTATTGCATTCACGGAAACTAAGTCACAAACAGACTCAATACATATCAATAATGACGGCTGACGGTGAAAATATGGAATTCCAAAATTTTGAAAAGTATGATATTATAAAATGTGTAAACCTTTCTAACGAAAATGTCGAAGCGGCGCAGCAATTATATTTAAATAGGTACAAAATTCAAAAAATAAAAAAGATCTTATTAGGTTTCCAGAAAGACGTCAGCCATCTCGGGCTACGGTATTCCGGTTAAAATCTAATCTTTTAAATTATGGCTGCTATTCAAAACCTAGGCAACCCCATGTTGATAGAAATGAAGCTGGCGAAATTAATGTTGTAGCGTGTGTGGAAGCAAGACCCCAAATTTCCTGTAGAAAGATAGAGGAAGAGATAGGAGTTTTCAAAACAAAAGTGCAAAAAATTTTAAAAAAGCATAAATTTAAACCGTATAAGATAAATATTATTCAAGAATTGCATCCTGACGATCCGTTTAAACGACTGGAATTTTTTAATTGGTTTTTAACCAAAACTAATGAAGATCCGGATTTTGTAAAAAAGGTAATATGGTCTGACGAATCCCATATAAGCAGTAGTGGCATATTGAATAGGCAAAATACCAGACATTGGTATCAAGAAAACCAACATATTACTTTTGAACGACAGCAACAAGGCCGATTTGGTTTTAGTGTTTCCTGTTTTGTATTGGGCACTAAAATTGTATATCCAATTTTTGAGGGTAGCTTAACTGCCCAACGATATCTAAATATATTGCAAAATAATTTGCCAGAGTTGCTGGAGGACATACCTTTAGCCCAGCGACATCAAATATATTTCCAGCAAGATGGAGCGCCCGCTTATAATTCAAGGGTAGTTAGAGAATATTTAAGTGCCCATTTTGATAGACGTTGGATTGGCACACACGGGCCAATCAGATGGCCCCCGAGGTCACCGGACTTAAGTGTTTTGGACTTTTTTGTATGGTCGTACTTAAAAAATAAAATTTATGCAAATCGGCATAATAATATAAATGAACTCCGAGCGACAACTGAAGAAGCATTCATAAACTTACAAAGGCAACCCTTTATAATTTTAAATGCCTTAAGACGAATACAGACTGTATGTGGTTTTTGTATAAGACAAAATGGACAGCAGTTTGAACAGTTTTATTAAATTTATATTTGTTGTTTTTTTTTTGGTTTTTGTAATTAATTTTCTAATTTGATTTTTGTAATTACTAATTAGTTTTTAATGTTAAACCTGGTCCGATATATTTTTTTTGTTTTTAACATTTTTATGTTTATATTAATATTTTAAGTTAATCTTTAAAATATAGTTAAATAAACAGGTTTAAATCACATGGCGTTTTAAAAAAGTAATAATTAAATGCATGTGTGTAAGAATTCATGGCCTACTATTAAAAACAAAAATAAATATGGATTTTTCTGATTTTTGAAGCTAAAATTTACTAAAGAATAGGTTGTGATACATCAATGTATTCAGAAAAAAAAAATGCAAAAATTTGACGTTAAAATATACAGGGTGTTCCATTTAAAAAATACCAAGTTTATGCCCAATCTTAAAAACAGTGCATTAGAAAAAAAAATTAAATACGCCACTGACTTTTATGTAAAAATATCTATTATAAGCAGTTTTCATTTTTATTTTATCTTATACAGGGCCTGAGAAATAATAACATCTCCAAAAGTGAACATTTTCGTTTTCACCCTGTATTTCAGGAACAAAAGTAGTTAGAATATTTCTGTTTGTAGCTTTAAAAGTTTTACAAAAAAGTGATACAGGGTCGCGAAAACCGCAAAGCTCTATCTTAAAAAATGACAGAGATACCCTGCAGTCTCATCCAAAATGGGACACAGTGTACAGTATTGGCCATAATAGTTGGAACTTTTGAAAATTTATTATATTTTGTGTGCCTTTTAATTAGCATTTTATTTTCTTTTATAAAGTTGTTTTACACGAAAAAATAGTGTTAATTAATTTAATTGTTGACAAAAATTCAGCACCAGTAGCAGTTCGGAATAAAAATTAAAAAAAAAGCTGGACAAAATACTTGGAACTAAATAATTTTTATTCAAAAATGACATAAAACATAACTTATTGAAACCATAATATTATATTTAATATTTGGTATGGTAACCCTTAGCATTAATTACTGCCTGCATTCTTCTGGGCATCAATTCAATCAAATTTTCCATTATTTGTCTGTCAATGTGAGTCCAGGCTTCAACAAGCTTATGAAATAGTTCATCAGCATTTTTGACTGTTCCAGATGCCCGAATTTTGCGATCCAGATGTACCCATACATTTTCAATCGGGTTTAAGTCTGGACTCTGGGCCGGCCACTTTAAAACTGTGTCTTTTCTTGGTCCAACCATTCTTTTACCAATTTTGACGAATGTTTTGGATCGTTATCATGCTGGAATACAAAATTGACTGGCATAGACTCAAATGTGTAAAGCTCCATTATATTTCGCAAAATATCCCGATACATAAATCGATCTATTTTCCCCACAATTTTATGTATTGGCCCAGTACCATACCAAGAAAAGCATCCCTATACTATCACATTACCACCTCTATGTTTAACCGTAGGTCGGATAAACTTTTTCTTGAGTCTTTCACCATTCGGTCGTCTTACATGAAGTATTCCATTACTGGAAAACAGATTAAACTTAGATTCGTCATTGCATAGCACTTTTTCCAATCTTGTACAGTCCAGTTAAGATGATCCATTGCAAATTGTTGGCGTAACTTGATATTTTTCTTCCGCAGCAAAGGTTTTTTAGCAGGTCTGTAGCTGTTAAGTCCACCAGAACACAATCGCCTTCTTACCGTTCTTGCAGAGATATTGGAAGGCTCACCTTCGTTTAATTTTTGTAAAATTTTGGAGGATGACAAAAATGGGTCATTCTGGGAAATATTTAAAATTCGCCTATCTACACGGGCAGTCGTGGCTTTAGGTCTTCCAGTGCTTTTACCTGGTACCATATTTCCAAATATACGATATTTCTTAATTATCCGTGACACGGTGCTCTTAGGAACGTTTAGTCTTTGAGCAATATTATGCTGCCTAACACCCTGATTGTAAAAATCTGAAATTCTTTGGCGAATGTCGCTGGAATAGGCCTTGCCTTTTCCCATGGTAACACAAAATAAAATAAATAAAAAGAACCCACTTGCACCAGAGACAACCAAAGAGACGCGCAACTGTGCGCTAATAAAATATCCGATTATTTTCCATCTTTGTCTCTTTCGTGAAGATAGCGCAGATAGCGTTTGCCGCCATAATTCAAACCTCGGTTATTAAGCATTTAATGATTTTAATTAAAACAAATAAAAAGTTATTGATATGTTTTAATTGCTCAGAACGATGGCAGACTTTAATTAAAATAATGCAATTTAATAACATTTAAATTGGGGAACTAAATAAACTAAATATAATTCTGAAACGTTTTGTATTGTATTTTCAGTATATGGTATAACTATAATCTGTGCATGCATTTTCTTAATTATTTTCATAATTTATAATTTAAGACGGTAACAGTAACATGCATATACATAAACGCAATTAAAATATAGAAAGATTTTAATTATCACAGTACTATAATAATATTCAAAAAAATATATCCTTTGGTGTAACACTTAAAATAAAAAAAGTTTAATGTTTTGCTGAAGATGCTAATATCGTTAGCAAAACAGGTATCCAGAATAAATGAAATTGATTTGGTCAAGTGGTAAAACTGTTTTTCTACTAATTAGTAAAAAATAGATAAGTCTGTTCTATTCTATAATAATGAATATACTGTTAAATTTGTATGAGTATGAAATACATATGTATACACATATTTCATTATTTATGATGCAGTATGTTTTTATTCAATAAAAATTCATTAAAAGAATAAAACAGAAAGATTACAGCTAAATTTAAAATAGCAGCAAATAGTCAGCACAGATAGTCCAAAAAAATGTTATTCTTGTAATTATTTTAAGTTATAATAAAAATTAAATTCATTTGACTATTTATGTTAGTTTTTTAATTTTTTTTTAATGTTTTTTTTGCAAATCTGTTAATTTTTCGTTTTGAACCTATTTTAACTACAGCCTTAACAATTACCTTAATGAACATATTTTTGTTTCTAACACAAGTCAAAACACTAAAATCTGCATCCTACAAAAAACTACAACTACTAACTACTGCAACCAAGTTCACCTAAATCCGGTAGGTAATAAAACACGTAAAATTTAAGCACTCGTCCAAAATCTCAACTAATGATGATAAACAAAACAAAATCAGCAACAACAACTATTCAGCCATATTGAAATGCACGTGTTCATACTTCATGTTGAGCAAGGATTGCACCGTTGCCGTACTTAATTATAATTTTAGAAATACTAGAGAACTGGACACAAGCTATCCCGTATTTTTGCATTCATTTAGACGGAGATGGAAGAATGTTTTCTCTTGACAGCTCTGATAATTAAATACATTTAGAATTGCGAAAGATTAGTATTGTGGCGCCACCTTAGCTCACCTTTTATAAGGGAAGAGAGAGACAATGAAATACAATATATACATATTAAAAAGAGCAACAACAATAGGATAAAAATTTCTATGAAGTTGCACGTCTCTTTGGTTGTCTCTGCTTGCACACTGGTATGTCAAAGACTGCCTGTAAAATACATTTTTGAAAAAAAGTTCCAAGCATTTTGTCCAGCACAAAAATTTAAAGTATTTCTTATTGTCTGAGACAAGATAAGGTTGAAATTCTGGTATGCTTTTTTGTTTACTTATAAATATGTTTATTGATTGGATGTACAAAAATAAAATATAAATTTAAAACATTGAAAAAATTTTAAAGTTTTAAAAGTTCCAACTTTTATGGCCAATACTGTAATAGAAATTTAGGTCTATGTCCCTTTTATACATATACCTACTTTTCGTAAACTAATAGAAAAACTCAAAAAATTATGAATAATCTCGTTTATAAAGGCCGATAATTTTTCCAAAATTGGTAAGTTTTAATTTCTTTAGCTTGCTTAAGTTTAAGATTTGAATTATTGATTTTAGACCTTTATAGCATAAGGATGTAATTTGTAGTACTATATATTTTTAAATTATAGAAAGTCTGGGATATAACGTATATCTTAATTATTTTTTAGCAGTATACTACGGCAAACTTTTGAATTTAAGTATAAGTATTAATTCAAAAAAATCATCCATAATTCACGAAGATACTGATTGTTTAAGATATAAAATTAAACAAACCAAAAATACAAACTCACAGAATCACAGTTAATTTATTAAATATTTTAGTCAAATGACCACATATTTCGCCTTAAGAGCATCATCAGACCGGACAATAACACAACAAATACTTATAATGACAAACAAAACGGATTATCGTCTTATAGGAGATATACCGTTTAGCAAAAAAAAACACTTAGTGCTTCTAGTTGGGCGCTACTACTACCTGGAATAGAGAAACTTTTTTAAAAAATTAGAAAATATTCATTTTCCACTGATAAACTAAAAAAATTAAATAGTAGTTTCAGGCGTCCAACTACTCCAGTAGAGGTTTTAAATTCAAAGTTTTATTAAACACTTTATTTAGCTTAATTGAATTTAGATTTACTTGTTCTAGATAATATTCGAGAATACGATCAGATTCATCAAAATATATATTTAAAAGGTATAAATCAAAAAAAGAATAAATTAAGCATGATGCAGCAATAGTTATTAAATTATTGCTGTATCTCTTGTATTTCAATGTTCCACCCAAGTTGTCTGGAAAGAAGTTCTGATGCCATAAAACTGAAAGGCTACAGGATTTTATGCTCACAAAGATGTCAAGATGATTTTAATGAAAGAGATCAGGAAGGAGAAAAATTAATGAGCAAAAGATTTATGATTTGTTGACAGAATTGAAAGAGAAGGATAGACATATAGAGAGAATGAGAAGAAACAGCATGGTTTTTGAAGATGAATTGTTGGCATTACTGGAAGTGAGTGAAAGGGCAAGTCTTAAGTTCAATTCACAAATTAGCGAGCTAAATATCCTAAATAAAAATTTAATTGTTACCATAAAAACATTAGAAAATGAGTCTTCAACCTATAAGACTGAAATAAACTTGCTACAAATATACGTAAATGACTTAACTAACTTAAATAAGAAGATGTTAGACTCCGTAAAGGTGTTGGAAGTTGAAAAAGATACCTGTTATTCCGACATTTGTGCATTGAAGCAACAGTTACAGATATCTAAATCTGTTGTTATTAATTCTTCAGCACAGCTACCAACTAGGCCAAACACACCTGACGATAGTCGACCTCGGCTTCTCTTTTTGGTGGAAATTGTAGCAGAGTATTTCTAAAACATTTACGTTTAAAGTTTGAAGCTTACTACAAGGTCCAGTGTTTCCTGAAGCCGGGCAGTTCAAGCAGTGAAGTGATTAGGACAGCATCAAATTTAGTTAAGAACTTTACGAAAGAAGATTTTTTAATAGTAATGTTAAATGAAATTTGTTCTTTATTAGATGTTTAAAAAAATTTAATTCAAAATCATGTTGATACAAATACTTTAGTGATCACAAGCCCTTATACTTATTTAAACCATAATGTTATCTATAATAGTAATAAGGCACTTTATCGTACTTTTCATGCAAATAATATTAATCTGTATGGGATTTTAGAGTCTAATCACGCCAGTAACTTTAGTTCAGACTTGGCATCATTATTACATGCACATATTTTCAAATATTTTAAAATTAATATTTCATCGAATAAATTGTCTTTAAATCATCAAATTAATGAGTCTAAACTGATTACTGATCGTGAATTGAATTCTTCTTTTTTATAGACATGTCCACGAAGGTTAAATCTCATTCATGTTCATATTCTACTAGTAAGATTGAAATTAGCTCTTCGAAAAGCTTAAATATCTTTATTCTTAATATACAATCGCTAAGAAACAAGATGGATGAGCTTAATCTTTTGCTGGACACATGTAATTTTCCTGATATTGTACTTCTGACTGAGCACTGGTTGAGGCCTAGTGAATGTTTTTTTAATATCTGATTATGTTCCTATATCAAATTTTTGTCGTCAACAATCTATACATGGAGGAACCATGATCTTGGCTAGGCAAACAATTGAAACGATTTTTTGTAATATTGATAAGTATGATAATCTTCTGTTAGAGAATGTTTTTGAAGTCTCTCTTTCTTTTTGTAAGCGTTTTAATTTATATATTCTTTGTGTTTATAGGCCACCTACAGGAGATATTGCTATGTTTTTGGACAAACTTGATTCTCTTTTATCCCAGTTGTCTCTACACTCTAAGGTTATATTGGCTGGTGACTTTAATATCAACTACACTGATGAAACTTTGCCACGTACTTCTCTTTTAAGTATTTTAAATTCTTACGACTTAAAAATGCACGTTCTTTCTCCCACACGAATAACTTCTTTATCTGCAACTACAATTGACTATTTCTGTACAAATTTTGATGACGTTTTATGCACAGTACTCCCATCTGATATTTCCGACCATGAAGCTATTCTTGCTAAAATGCCATATAATACTGCATTATCTTCATCTCATTATATGGGAAGAATTTGGCAGGAGATAGATACAGCAGGAGAAATTTCAATGCTTTTTCTGCTACTACAGCTTCGGTAAATTGGAATGCACTTGAAACGGCTTCTGACCCACTTACTTTATTTTTTTAAGTTCTGTGTGATAAGATCAATCAGTGCTTTCCTAAAATGAGGCTTAAAACTAAGAAACGAAAACCATGAGTTACAAGAGGCCTTAGAATTTCAGCTAAAAACCTCCGTTTTTTGACTAAATTGTGCAAATATATCACAAATGAAAATATCCTTGTATATCATCAGAAATACCGTCTGTACAGAAAGGCAATTAAAGCAGCAAAATCTAATTATTATAGGGATCGCTTAAATATGTCATCAAATAGGCAAAGAGAGTGTTGGTCGATTATTAATGATTTTAGACATTGCCATAGAAAAGTATCTGAACCGGAGTTAAGACCTGAAATTTTAAACGACTATTATTGTGATATACCTAATATCTTGCTCAAGGGCATTTGTAGTAACATTGATCCTTTACACTATCTTCAACAAGTGTCGGTTGAGCATTCATTTTTCTTTCATCCTGTCGATCTTACCGAACTAACAAATGAAATCAAACGCCTAAAAAACCATAAATCATCTGGAGCTGATGGGATATCTTCGAGGTTGTTACTCTTTTTGCCTGATTCAAAGCATTTATGCTTTAGTTTCTGCCATAAACAATTCTTTACATATTGGCATTTGTCCTTCATGTTTAAAAGAGGCAGTGGTTATCCCTCTTCATAAGGGTGGAGATTTGGATCAGCCTTGTAATTTCCGTCCTATTTCTATTTTGTCTACCCTCTCTAAGATAGTTGAAAAACTTGCAAAAAGCAGAATTTTGTCCTTTTTACATCATAATGGCATTTTGTCTGCAAATCAGTTTGGATTTCAAGCCGGTAAAGGGACTCATGATGCTGTTTTTACTTTTTGGAGAGCGTCTATGTGTCCTTGAATTCTGGAAAGTCATCGGCGGTAGTGTTTTATGATCTATCAATGTCAATTGCTTTATTTGACTGTGTGGATCATGGAATACTGTTATCTAAGCTCGATAAATATGGTTTTAGGGGCATAGCGTTGCGATGGCTTGAGTCCTATCTATCAAATCGTACTCAGAAGGTTACAGTGTCAGGGTGTTTGTCTGCTTCTAGATCCCTAAAATGCGGCGTTCCCCAGGGTTCAGTGTTGGGACCACTGTTATTTTTACTGTATGTGGATGACTTGAGTTCATTGAAACTGCAGGGCAAGGTGATTCAGTTTACTGATGATACCACCATACTATGGAGCCATAAAAATTCTGATTATATTAAGACTATATTCTTTTCAATAGTTAATCCCTCTACTATTTAGACTAACAAATTATTCTCGGTAAACTGAATGTATAAATATTTACTTTGCAAATCTAGTCTTTTTATACTCTACATGAACAATTTTTTTAGGAAAAATTAATTCTGCAAAATCATTAGAAAACTATATGGGGCATTTGCCACTATTACAGGTTTTAATAGGAACAATGGCATGTAAAAAAATCATAAACTTTAATGCAAATATTAGTGTCAGACGAGTTGCTTATAAATGACAAAAACAAAAGCAAAACAAATATTTAATGATATTCAACTTTTACGGTACTGACCGGGACACACATAAGAAGTATATCATGAGCCGGTTACAAAGTTTATTTAGAAAGCGCTTTTTGTAAAGTTAATAAAGTACTGGGTAATAATAAAATAAGCTATTTCCTATATAAGATCCAATTTGCTTTTCATGAATCAATAACTTTTTGCATTCGTAAATTACTCGGAAAATGTGCTACCTTCTTACAATAAATTCACGCTCAATATACTCCAATTTTTATTGAGTTAATAGGAAGAAACGTATCAGCAAAGAATTTCTTTCAGTAAAGATTTTCATATATATTGAGACATATACGATTTTATAAGGGCATAACTTAATCCTACTGAAATGAAATTGAGCGCGGAGCCTGAATTCCCGACTTTCTACAATAAAGTAGTTTTGACTTGAAAATTTGTGGCTTTCTTTAGTCTTTCTTTAGTTTAAAGTTTAGCCGTTTAAAGTTTGAAATGTATTATTAATTTTTAGCTGTAATTTAAATGGATAAATTTACAAAATAAATGAACTCATTGGAGCCACGGATCATAAAATACCAAATAAAATAGGCAACCATTGATACGTATGTGTAAGTTATAAACTAAAATTATATATTAATAATAACTCTGTGGGTGCTGCTCGTATTTTATACATGAAGCATAATACAATACTTGTATAATAAAGTACAAATTATTTTTTTGTTAATGTATTAATTAATGAAACGTATGTAATTACTATACAATATCTATAAAGTGTTTACGTAAATTAAAACTCTCGGCCAGTTTAAATGAAAATAATTGGAAATAGGAGAGATTGAAAATAATATTGCATGAAGGCATATTTACTTCAATTATATGCATAATCATTATTATGATAACAAGCAATTTAATCAACTGCTTTCTATTCGAAATAAATTTGAACAGTTGCGAAATTTACAAGTGCAATAGGCGCCCTTTAAAAACCGCCAAGGGTGTAATTCAATCATATCTCGCCCTTTATATGCCATGCGGCGCTCTTTTATAATAAAAACCCCGCAAAAGGGGTGAGATGATGATAGTGCGGAACTATTTGATTTACATACATATAATAAGCATGCTGAAGTATGAGAAGCCCTTCATATTTTATTGCAATTTGAGAAAGGGGCAGTGGAGAACCCACATGAATAAAATTACTCCTCTTTGTCATTTATTAGATGTGTTATTTAAGAAATATGCTCATTCATTAAAACCGCCTTACGTTAATATTTAAATAAAATTATTATAAGCATTGGTTCATATTATTATATTATAACTCTCTAATGCTTCTGGCAAGAATAAATTTAAGTATTTTTTAATTATGTAAGTATTTAAGAAAATTGATTTTCTTAAAGCCTTTATTTGCCACTAAAATATATTTTCTAGAAATCAATTCACAGATAAAAATTTTCTTGCGAATTAATATTGCAATAAAATAACTATTGGGGGATGCTTTCGGAAAGGGTATTTAATTGATAAAATTAAAAATTAAATATAACAGATTCTCATTGTCTTAGCTGGTTAACTAATACTGGCTTGGAATCAGTTAAAATTTTACTAATAAGTAATATTTCAATAACTGAGGCACCACATTATTTCTGAAGGCATAATTGACCTCATTTAGATTTCCTAGTCTTAATTTTTAAGTTCTAAGAAAAGACGTATTTTTATCGATCCATTTGATAACCCTGTAAATATTTTTTTCAAAAATACGTAATTTCTTATGCATTCACAACCATTTTCCAATATACAATTTAATTTAAATTCACTATTGGGTGTCACGATGCTGGATGGAAAATTAATTCGTTACAGTGATTCATGTCACTCTGGATATTTTAACGTAGATATCTAGATAATCTTTATCCTGCTTATTTTTACCTCTATTTTCTTTATGAAGTAGCATTCAATTATAATAATTTTGCAAGTAAATAACGTTTCCTTTCCAAAAATCATCCAATTAGTTTAAATAATATAAACTTATAATATATTTTAATCCTTTTATTGACAGTAGCTTGATATTCTCATTTACATTCAAATGATGCACAGATTTTCCCCATGGAAAGCACACAGCAGACATTAAAGTGGATTATGTATTCAAAGGGCAAAGCACCCCAACCCCGACCACATCAGGGCCGCACCGCACCGCCATTTCGTCCCAAATCCGATTATCCCCAGTCCGATTCTGAATTTGAGCTGCTTTGTCTTGACTGAACGATTAATTGACGGATTACAAATCATTTCAAAGTTTCCGCTCAAGAGGTAATAGTTTTATAAAATGAAAGCAAAAGTTTAAAAAATATTAAATAAATGAATAACTTCTAGGATAAACTTTGATACGATAAAAATGTATATTTGTTGCAGAAATATGTTTGTATAAATAAAAAAATAATTAACATACAAGATAACAAAAATTATAGTATTTTCTAGATAGTCAGTGAGTTAACGTAAATTTGAAAAAAGAGTAATAGACAAAGCAAATAGTATTTTTTATGTTAGCACACTTCTTCCATTTTTAGAGAGATGATAATTCAGTTTAAAACTTCAAGAGGAAATTAATAATTAATTATAAATTTAAAAAGATCCAATTCTATTCCAAAAACAACACTATTATGCAAATATATAACCTTTTATTACTGTCAAGTATAGCTACAATATACATGGCAATACTCGTAGGTTTGATATTATACAGACGGTTCAGTATTGTGATAAAATTTAGGAACATGTTTCTTGGATAAAGCCAGACAAAAAGTGTCTATGAACGTACAGGGTGTTCACTTGAAAACTTCCCACCCCGGATTTATCGAAAACCGCTGTTTAAAAAAAAAAACGCCGAAATATGTCAAAAGGTTTGTCAAGGGGGACAACTTTATAACCTAAAATTACTTCACCCCCTTTCACCCTCTACCCCCCAGGGTCATCCCCTTAAAAATTTTAAATGGTAAGGGGTATCGAGTAATAGCTTGTTTAAAAGGTCTTTTGAAGTCTTTTATTTTGACGTTTAATTTTTTTTAAATCGGACGATTCGTCGTCGAGAAAATTAGAAAAATCTTTGTTTATCTTAATTTGTTCAGATAGAAAACAAAAACATGAAAATATCAGTTTTTATTTCAATAAGTGTTTAAAATGTTGCCCGTTTTTGGCCGAACAATAATATAGGCGATGTTCAAATTCCTGACGAACATTTTCAAAAACATGTTGTGGGATATCATGGCAGCTGTCCATGATGCATTGACGAAGCTCATCCAAACTTTCAGGTTGGGGAGTAAACACAATAGATTTCATATGACCCCATAGAAAAAAGTCTAACGGCGTGATATCAGGAGATCTAGCAGGCCATCTATAGGTCCTCTTCGCCCTATCCATTTATATGGAAACTCGTCGTCTAGCCATTGCCGAACGGGAAGAACATGTGTGAGGAGCGCCGTCTTGCTGGAAATATATTTAAGATGACGAGTTTCCAGATAAATGGATAGGGCAAAGGGGGTCTATAGAATGGCCTGCTAGATCTCCAGATATAACGCCGTTAGACTTTTTTCTATGGGGTCATTTGAAATCTATTGTGTTTACTCCCCAACCTGAAAGTTTGGATGAACTTTGTCAACGAATCATCAACAGCTGCCATGATATCACTGTATATTCTAAACGTTTTAGATTTTGCAGTACAGGGTGGTAAATTTTAAAGAAAAAAAATTAGAACCATTATTCGATACACCATTTCAATTTTTATATTCGCGACTGGGGTTTATTATATGGCGTTTATATTCGCGACACGCTTTGAATAAATATTTTTTGAGAGAAGAGAAGATGATAAGCTACTGATTATTATTGTATTAAAAAAATGTGATATTTTTGAATTTCTTATTTATTTTACAGCATATCTGGTCTTTTTTTGCCTAATGTACGGTTTTCGCATCAAAATTAGACCATTTTTAACGCCAATGACCAATATAAAAATTTAAATTTAGTATTTCGGGAATTAGTTGTATGTTCCAGTACCATTCTAATTTTTAAATTCAATATTCAGGCTGAAGCAAACGAAGATAAATAATGTTCTTAAAGAAAAGTGAATCCTAGAATAATTTTTTTGCTACCTGTACATTTTGCCGAAATACCATATAAGTCATAGTAACTTTGCAAGAATTTTTTGTCTGTTAAAGAAAAACAAATAAAGTTTGTTTTTCTTTAACGGTTTGAGAATGCCATCAAAGACCACCCATGCCTAAAAAAAACAGAAAATTCCTACTTTAATGGCACCTGCTTGAGGAGCTTAGCAGAAACCATTTACATGAGAGAATTTCATACCCGAATAATTGATGACGTTACCAATAATTGTTCCATGCTACAATTGTTTTAACTTGGACATAATCCTAAACACGCTTATTATAATGCTTTAAAGGAAAATATCATCTTATTAACTTTCCTGGCTACTATCTTAATGCCATTGCATTAAAAATTTAGAATAATGTATATAAATCTACACTTTTAAGGCCAAGTTATATTTTAATAGTCTGTATTGATGGAAGATAAGACATAATATTATATACTGGATAAAAACATTTTATTTATTAATAAGGGATATATTTAAGTCTGAAACTTAATAAATAATAAATGATTTTAGTTATATTTCTTTAATTCTAATTCTGTGTAAATTGTAATGATGATTTAATCAGTAACAAAACGCTTTGACCGAGTTACACATTTCATTTGAAAAATAATTTGTGCAAGACTAGATTAAAATTGCTTAAAGAAAAACGACTCAACTCTAGATTCTCTAATTAAAATATCTTTAAGAATTTTGTACGCAATTTTAACAAGTAATATGTAGATAAAACGTCTACAAAAAGCAAATGGCATAAAAAAGTTTGTAAGAGTAAGAAATAATAAATAAATAAGAAATACATAAATAAAAATAATAAGAAATATATTTAAGAAAAAATTAGAATAGGAATTTATCGAGAACAACAAGTTATTTGATCATGATTTATTCTATGTATAATCCAGACTACTCATACTAGTTTTCTGATCTGTCCTCTATGCTGCCTAAACAATTTAGTTACTATTACTTCTTAGCTGCTATGATACTTTAAATTTTCGCATCATTTAAAGGCTAATCAGGAAGTTTTCGATCCATCTAAGATTATTCTAGATTTTAAAATTTGGTGCAATATTACTGTTAAGTATTATTTATTGGCTTTAGTTTTTTATGAAATTAATCAAACTCTCACAGGAAAATATTACTTTTATACATTTTTATTAATTTAATCACGTGTTTGCTCATGTATTCCATTTTGATTGATCGTTTTGATTGATCTGTATTAAAACAGTCATGAACGTTTATGCATGACTGTTTTAATACAGATATACTAATTTCGAAAAGTTCTGTTTAATTACTTACAGGTATACCCAAGCTTCCTTTGATGTACCCCTACCGACATGATGGGTAACGTACTTGTATCACTTGCTCTACTCTCACTCCAACTCTACGTCACCTCAACATATGAATAAGTAAAATACGTCTAAATAAGTAAAATAAATCAATAGCACGAAACTTTTGTTTAATCTAGGCCCGTTGATATTGAGTATTGATAACAATGATTTATACGCTGCAAGAAAGAATTGAGTTGATCGGTCTTTATTAACAACAAATAATTCAAAATTTTGAGTATCGTCAGCATAGAGGTACGATGACTATACTCAATTAAAAAAATATATTCGTTAAAAAATATATACGTTCAATTTGATAACAATCCTTTGGCTTTAGCCGAGAGCGTCAAGATTTTAGATTCAACTATTGATTCTTCTTTAAGATTCCAAGGACATATTAGTGCTGTCTTGCAGAGGTGCTATTTGCATATGCGTTTGCTCTATGCTAACAAACATATTTTAAATTTTAAGACGAAAAACTCTCAGTATCATTAGTGTTATTTATATTAAATTACTGTTTTATCGTTTATTCCTTGTTTATCCTTGTCTTGATAAAATAACCTAGCAGAAACTGCAACGTGTACAAAATAAGTGTTGTCGATTTGTATATAATTTAAGAAAATTTGATCACGTGTCCATATCTATTGATTGCAGTAGCTAAAAATGTAATTTCTTTTTATGTTTCATTTCCTTACATTTATGTATCGACTCTATAAAAATTAAAAGCCAAAATATCTGTTAGAGAAATTAATTCCAAGAGATGTGATTCATGATAGAGATATAAGACATAAATCAACAGCCAAAAGGCTTTTTGGGCAAATGTAATGTATTGTGCATTTGATAACAGATAAAGACATATTTATTTATTTGTTCTTTATTTATTTATTTAGTTAAAAAGGGTCAGTACAAAACAGAAAAAAAAGTTCAGCATCCAATGAGAAATAAAGTGATAGGAATTGTAGTGCTTAACTTACATCTGCTCAAAAAATTGCTATCGCATCTGGCGTGTCTATAAGTACCCTTCACAAAATTTTAAGATTACACAAATATCATGCCTAAAAATTAAACTAGTACATGAGGTAGGTTAAATCATGAGACAAGTGTGCTTTAAAATGTTTGTTTCTCGGACGCATGCTCCTTTTATTTACATGAAGTAAATAGACACAACTGTCGATAAATGAGGGATACTAATCCTCATTTATTTCGAGAAACACGTACGCAGCGACCTCAAAAACCTAATGTATGGGCTAGTATCCTGGGAGATCACATTGTTGGACCTTTTTTTATTAATACAAATCTTAATACTTGAACAAGATGATAACCTTCTAGAAAATAAACTGATGTTTCAACAAGATGAGGCACCACCACATTATGCTACTGCCTTTCATCATTTTTTGAACGACGTATTACCTGAATGATAAATTGGCCGGAGAGGTATGTGGCAAAATCTTTGACACAAAGCCTGACTTCCTTGACTATCTTTGAAATAGAATTGTGAACGAATTTCAATTAATAACCTCCGAAATATTCCTAATGAGCGCAGACGTTTTGAACAACATTTGTATTTTAGTATGGAAGTCAAGGGAGATCATTTTCAACATTTAATAAAATCGGTGTTAGATACTTTTTTTTTTCATTTAAAATTAGGTTTATTTTTATACCACATTATTTATATTTCTTAAGAACGAATTGATAAAAGAACGAATAAATAAAAACAGAATAAAATTACCTGTAATTTAAGGTATCACTCGATCCGTATTTCTATTTAAAAATATTGACATTGGGGTTCTGGAAGGTGAGGGGATGACGTCAGAAAAATTTAATTCCTCTCAAGAACTGTCTCATTTAATATTAAATTTGACGTGTTGGCCCATTTTTGGCTGAACAATTTATTTTTCAAGATCTTCAGGGTGGAATATTTTGTCTCGGACACCCTGTACATGAACTATTTGTTTTGATTTAAAACTCGCGCCAATATTCATACATAAACAGGCCTCCTACCATCGAAGATCCTTTCTGTCCTGATTTACCAATAAAAAGGTAGGTAAGGTATGGTATTCATTTGATAATACCAGTTGCATATACCTCAGTCTCTATAGCATCATTGGAAATGTGCTTGGTTACAGCCGTATATTAGGCCTTTCTTACTCATCCAACAAAGTTCTGTTTTCCTTGGTATAATATATAAATTATGGTAATATAATTGTAGATAAATATAACGACTGCTACAAGATGGGCAGGACGTTAAACATCATAGGAGTAATATTTTTTCTGTTATGTGGCTCTACTTGAAACAAGTCATATTTTAGTATACAATTAATTTGTAATTGAAAACTCAAAAAATCGTTCATAAAATTATTTATAAAATTATTTCATCTTAACAAATCTCTTTACAGAATATAACTACGTCTATACTTAAAGTTCAGTGATTATATTTTGCGTCAGTATGCACTACATACTGATGCTAAAATAAATTAAAATATGCTTTAAATTCCAACTGTTTAGTAATAACATAATATCTTATATTTTCAAATAGCAACTTTAACTAGCATCTCGAAGTAACTTTACGGCAAAGCACTAATGAATATTGTACCGAGTTGAAATTTGCATCTTAGTTTGAAAAGTTTTCGAGTGAACTTTACATCGACGTTGTTTGATTGGTACTACGGCTTGATTAATTTAAATTCATAAGCCTGTATAATTTTCTAAATTAAATGGGGGGAAATTCAGCATTCTACTACAAAACTTTATTTGCTGATTTTGCGAGAGCTTGAAGAAGTACATGAATAAAAACAAATATGATTGCAAAGTTTATTTCAAAAAGTTTCATGAAAAATAATACATTTATACAAAGAGTGTCACTTGATGTTTAATTTTAATTATCTGTTTATTATGTTAACTTTAAAATTTTTAGATATTTTGTTACTGACTAATCCGATGCCTACATAAACTTCGAAGGAAGTTGTCCCAATAAATAAAATAAACCCAATAATTATTAATACGAAGTGGCATACCCGTATTAAGCGTCAAAAATTCTTATTTCGGTAATAACTTGAAAAGTAAAAAAAGATATCCGACTGCGTTTTTCAGGTTTTTTTTCTAATAAGTTTAGTCTACTTTTTGATTCTGCTAACAAAAAATACCGTTCCGTTTAAGTTTCTGCGAAAAAAATCAAACTAATAATTTTTAATGCAAACGCCTACATGACGCCTCCTACCAATTTTACTACTAGTTATAGTATTTAAGATATTACTATATTATTATTAAAATAAGTACTTACATGTCACTTTTAAACAAGATCAAATTAAATAAAATTGGATAAGTCTTTTAAAAGTTAAAGCCATTTAAACAAGTATATTCTCACTACCTTCCTCTACTTTATGAATTTGAATTACGCCAATACGAGTCTTTTTATATTGACGATCCGAAAAGCAATGGATTAAACCATCTTATAATATCGGTCAACTGGTCATTTCAGCACGGTTCCCAACTAAACTTCAGCTTTTTCCAAACTTTTCATGCATGCTTTCAAAAATCTGATGATTTAATTTATAATCATTCGCTCACTTACAACTGTCTATAAAACGATTTCTTTCAGAACGATTAATAAATTTATTACAATCACCATCATAAGGTTTAATTTAAGGTAATTTCTTCTTTTTCTTATATTATAGATAAGCCAAGTAAAAAACTTAATTGATCAATATCTGCCATATAGCAATTGAATTTTTTTACATTTATTACCAATTTATTGTAACTTAAAAATTATTAAAAGCGTTTAGTTCGCTGAAACTAAAATTAATAACCTCTATTATTCGCTGTTACTAATATTGTAAGCCTTCAATTTGCTTGCTAAAGTTATCCTTATATATCCCTTAAACAAAGGGTTTGACGCAAAAGAAAAAGGCACTTACGGTGACTTCTTCATCCCGAGATTATTGGAAACCTGCCTACAATTGTGAAGCCAGATGTCGCTGGTTGTTTGGATTACGCTGCCAGTGCTGAAACACTCCAGAAGGAGAAAAAAGTCTTCTTTGAGGCTGACGATGCGAAGGCATAAAAGATGCCTGAAGGCACAATCTTACCGACTGCGCCAATTACGAACGTTATGCGACACAACAATTTTTTATAAATTTAATTTATTTTAAAAAGTACTACTGACAAAATAACATGAAACAGCAGGTTAACTATATAATCTATGAATCGAATATAGTTTACTCTAATTTTCTAAATAATTAGATTCTTAAAACTAAGGGTTCGTATAATAAATATGTGATGATGTGCCAACCGCGTTATGGAGATTCTGTACTTTTTACAAAGTTATGTCTAAATTCATTTAAAATTCAGGGGTTTGTTCGAAAAGAAAAACGCTCGGACCCGTCGATTTTTATTTCAAGTTGTGCATTTTTGTACGTGAAGTTTGTATATACAGGGTTGCTCAAAAATAAATTACGATCATCAAATTTATTTTTTCAAATGAAAGCACCTTTTTTTATTTAATTTTTGAATTTCGCGTGAAATTCTACGTATGTTTCATGCATCATGTCCTATACCTAAAGTCAACAGTTATCGAAAAAAAGACGATTCATGTAACAAATAAAAAAATAACAAAAATTAAGTTAAATGTTCAAAATGGTTGCCATTCACGGCTTGACAATATCCAACGCGATCAATAAAGTCTCGTTACACATTTTCAATCATTTCCGGAGTTATTGCACGCACTGCTCTGCGAATTCTCTCTTTCAAGTCGTCTAGATTATCTGGCCTATTAACAAATACCTTCGACTTGAGGTATCCCCACAAAGAAAAGTCCATTGGTGTTAGGTCAGGCGACCTAGCAGGCCATTCGATGGGTCCTCTCCTTCCTATCCACCGATTGGGAAAGGTTTCATCCTAAAATGTACGCACAGTGGCATCATAGTGCGGAGGAGCGCCATCTTGCTGGAAAATTAGTTCTTCGTCAGGATAGTCTGGGTCCAATGGATTTGGAAATAAAGCTGGTAATGCTGGAACTAATTCAAATTGGAGAAAATCGAGATACACTTGTCCCGTTAAAGTCTGTTCAAAGAAAAGGGGACCTATTACTCTTCCGCGCACTATTCCAAACCACACATTTAGTTTTTGAGGGTACTGGGTGTTTACCTCGATGATCCAATGCGGATCTTCTGTTGCCCAAAATCGACAATTTTGTCTGTTCACACTACCATTCAAACAGAACATGGCTTTATCGGAAAAAATAATATTTGTTACTAAATTATTATTTAGATTGCACATGTTTTGTAAGCGTTCACAAAACTCATTTCGCCTATCGAAATCGTCATCAAATAACTCTTGCACAGGAATAACTTTGTAGGGGTGATATTTGTGCTTTTTAACTATTCGGTGAACTATAGATTTCGCCATGTGTAAATTTGCCTCAATCTGCGACAGAGGAGTGCATGGATTTTCTTCCATAGAAAGCAAAACGTCAAGTTGTTCATTTTCATCTCGAGCAGGACGACCAGATTTCGGCAGATCTCTAACATGACCGAATTCTCTAAATTTAGTCTCTATTCTACTCACCACCTTTTGACATATTGAAGGACGATCAGGATAGATTTCATTGAATAATTGAGCAGCTTCTCTTTGAGTACGTGTTCTATCCTCAAATCCAACCATGCACAGAATTTCTATTTTTTCTCGTTCCATTAACTTTAACATTGTAAAAACCGCAACTTTGCTCGTACACTTCACACTTGACAATATCTGTTTGTCGAAGATATCCCATCAGCTCCAGATGATTTATGGTTTTTTAGGCGTTTGATTTTATTTTTTACTTCGGTAAGTTCGACAGGATGAAAGAAAAATGAATGCTCAACCGACACTTGTTGAAGATAGTGTAAGGGATCAATGTTACTACGAATGCCCTTGAGCAAGATATTAGGTATATCACAATAATAGTCGTTTAAAATGTCAGGTCTTAACTCCGGTTCCGATACTTTTCTATGGCAATGTCTAAAATCATTAATAATCGACCAACACTCTCTTTGCCTATTTGATGACATATTTAAGCGATCCCTATAATAATTAGATTTTGCTGCTTTAATTGTCTTTCTGTACAGACTACGGTATTTCTGATGATATACAAGGATATTTTCATTTGTGGTATATTTGCACAATTTAGTCAAAAAACGGAGGTTTTTAGCAGAAATTCTAAGGCCTCTTGTAACCCATGGTTTTCGTTTCTTAGTTTTAAGCCTCAGTTTAGGAAATCACTGATTGATCTTATCACACAGAACTTGAAAAAATAAAGTAAGTGGGTCAGAAGCCGTTTCAAGTGCATTCCAATTTACCGAAGCTATAGCAGCAGAAAAAGCATTCAAATTTCTCCTGCTGAAAATTCTTCCCATATAATGAGATGAAGATGATACAGTATTATATGGCATTTTAGCAAGAATAGCTTCATGGTCGGAAATACCAGATGGAAGTACTGTGCATAAAACGTCATCAAAATTTGTACAGAAATAGTCAATTGTAGTTGCAGATGAAGAAGTTATTCGTGTGGGAGAAAGAACGTGCATTTTCAAGTCGTAAGAATTTAAAATACTTAAAAGAGAAGTACGTGGCAAGGTTTCATCAGTGTAGTTGATATTAAAGTCACCAGCCAATATAACCTTAGAGTGTAGGGACAACTGGGATAAAATAGAATCAAGTTTGTCCAGAAACATAGTAATATCTCCTGTAGGTGGCCTATAAACACAAAGAATATATAAATTAAAACGCTTACAAAAAGAAAGAGAGAATTCAAAAACATTCTCTAACAGAAGATTATCATACTTATCAATATTACAAAAAATCGTTTCAATTGTTTGCCTAGCCAAGATCATGGTTCCTCCATGTATAGATTGTTGACGACAAAAATTTGATATAGGAAGATAATCAGATATTAAAAAACATTCACTAGGCCTCAACCAGTGCTCAGTCAGAAGTACAATATCAGGAAAATTACATGTGTCCAGCAAAAGATGAAGCTCATCCATCTTGTTTCTTAGGGATTGTATATTAAGAATAAAGATACATAAGTTTTTCGAAGAGCTAATTTCAATTTTACTAGTAGAATATGAACATGAATGATATTCAACTTTCGTGGACATGTCTATAAAAAAGAAGAATCCAATTCACGATCAGTAACTAGTTTAGACTCATTAATTTGATGATTCAAAGACAATTTATTCGATGAAATATAAATTTTAAAATATTTGAAAATATGTGCATGTAATAATGATGCCAAGTCTGAACCAAAGTTACTGGCGTGATTAGACTCCAAAATCCCACACAGATTAATATTATTCTCATGAGAAGTACGATAAAGGGCCTTATTACTATTATAGATAACATTATGGTTTAAATAAGTATAAGGGCTTGTCATCACTAAAGTAACGTAAGGTATATGGATGAAGAACATTATGCTGAAAAAATGTAGTTCTGTAAAAGATTAGAAAGTACCACTACCTCCAAAGATATATACATATAATAAGTTAAAAAACTAGTTAGATGTTAATGACACACCAATGAAAAATAAAACATTGTGTCGCAGATGGCGCCACTAATATGATGGACAAGAAAAATGGCTGCTTAAAATTTATGAAAAATTCGAATCCAAAAGTTAATATTGTACATTGTAATAATAAGGGAACTTAGTAGCTAAAAATATCTCGCCTGTCCTAAATCAAATACTACATGCAGTAATAAAGTGTGTTAATGCTCTTAAGGCTAGGACCAAACGTGAGCATGTAAGAAGTAAGAAGGCTATCCAAACGAAATGTTTGATACTAGTGATTTTTTAAGCGACAAGCCTGAAATGAAGTATATTTTAAGGATCGATGGTAAAGCCTTTATTTAGCCGATATCTTTGAAAAACTAAATATAATAAATAAGCAACTGCAAGGGCAAAATAAAATATTTTCCAATATAAAATCAAATTTATTTTATTTCATTACCAATATAGTTATATCAGAAATATATTAATAACAAAAACTTTAAACAGTTTCATAAACTGCAAAAATGTCAAGTAGCTGATACGGTTTTACTTATTGTCAATCAGTTGAATATTCGCTGAATTAAAAAAAATATATTTTCTGATTTAGAAATTGATTTGTCAACATGGATGATGTAGCCAATATAAGTGAATTTGTGTGATATATTAAATATGTACTATCAAGAAGAACTCGCAGAACTGCAAAATGATGCATCAGTAAAAACTTTATTTAATATAAAAGGATAAAAAAGAAGATGGCGTGGCTTTGTGAAGGAACTGGAACACTCAAATACAACCAAATATGCAAGAAAACTTTTACTTCGGTTTTCAGCTTCCTATATTTAGCTAAATGCGAACTTGCTGTAAATTTATTGATAAAAAAAGAAATCGACTTGATTTAACACATTTAAGTTGAGAGTTAGGAGTAAAGCTATTTAAATTGAAACATAATATACAATTTATGTGCAGCTAGTATTAAGCGCATGGATTGCATTAAATGAAGATAGGGATAAATCAATATTAAAATTATTTTAAATTTCAGTTTTTCATTACATATTGAAGTTTTACTTACGATGTTTTGATAACAATTTCATAGTGATTTAAACTTCTTAAAACTTATCATTTATATTTCTTAAGGGATCAAGAAATTTTTTTTAAGTATTATGAATGGCGGGCATACACATTTTATGAATATTAAATTAGGGCATGGCTTAAGAAGGTTAGAAAGCACTCTTCTTCAGGTATCAGTTATTTTGCCTTGAATATAAATACATTTTGTGTGACCCTTAGACATGATACCAGCTCAGAACACAGCCCTTCCTGCTGCAGAGAGCCTCTTATTACTCCCTCCAATTACATATCCGATGACTATCCTGTATCAAACAAATTCTTGCATATCTAAGTATCACGCATATCTCTTTGGAGTGCTGGTATTGCCATAGTTGGGTTCCTTTGGAAGATTAAGTAAATATAACGGTTCTATTGTTGATTCTGATGACAGAAATTTTAGTCCTTCTTGGTCTATTATGAAGAAAATTATTCTGGAGATAATGATTCCAATGCGCGACACATAACTTTGCCAAACCCCAACTCAATTAGGCACGAACCTTTCAGAGTGTCCTTTTTCAAGTAAAACGACTATTCTTGCACGGTCAATCAAAATTTTGATTAGTATGTTATAATTCGATTTATGTGATCATGCATTTTGATAACTCCTCAACTAAAAAATAAATTTACCGATAATAAAAACCATCTTTTTATTTAACCATTTTTTTATTTAACCATAATAAAAAATCATTTATTTGAACATAATTATAAGAAAAATAGAAATCTTAAGAGAAATTCTTTACATATTTTTAAACAAAAATAAATTTTAAAATAAGCTAAGAAAATGATTGAAAAATTATTCATTTTAAGATGTTTTATAAGTATTATTTCTGGAAAAAATAATACTATCGTTTTGATTTTTTCCTTTTTCAATACGCAAAAATATACGATAGTATAAAATATATTTATATTTATTTCGTATTTTAAGTCACGTACAGAATGTTATAGATATGATGAAAATATATATGTAGGATATTCCAGTAATGTTTATTTTAGTGAAAAGATATTTTAAATATCCTAATGTATGTCTCTTTAATATTCTTAGAATAAATTTTATATCACATATCATTCGGGCTGCTCTGTGATACAAGCTTTTGTTTGGTAAATTTTAGTGTAAATTAAGATAAGATTAAGATTGTTTTTTTAATGTTTCTATCTTGCGGTTTTCGAGGTACAGAGTTAATTTGAAAGAAATATGATCTACCGTTATTTTTACTAGAAAAAGCGGGCTCGGACAATATAACTATTTTTATTAATAAATAAAGGGATGCAAAAACTTTGATTTTTTACTTAGTCAGAAGGAATCCTGCGGGCGTGGTCGATATTCGATGGGCCAAGTTTTATCGCATGTATTTTTATTAATCCCATAATATATGTTAATAATTTGATATTTAGCTGTTTCATGACATAAGTACTAACCAACAATATGTAATTTCCTTAAATAGTATAGAAGACGAAAAAAAATCAAAAGATTATTATCTTTATACCATTACTAATGCTCAAAAATAAGTACCAACACTATAAGGCCTAAATAACATTCATGCAAAAAGTCTCATAATTAGTTCCAAAATATTATTTTCAAAATACAAAAAGAAAACTTTACGTTTGGATTGCACCTTGCTTACTTATAAATAATAACTTGTATTGCATTCTGTGTGAGCTCTAATTAAAAGGTTGAAATAAATCAATAAGTATGACAAATTATATTTTCTTCACTATGCCTTTAAACCATTCTGTTTTGCAATTATTTCAGCAATAATTATTAAAACCGATTCATTGTGTTCTCAGTGGCAAACTAACAAACGTTACGTTTTGTTCTGACATTGCAAGGATTTAATTTATGGATTTCCATAATTTATAATCCCTGATGATTTATATGCTGGTTTTGCCACACCAAACCGGAAAGTTTACGTTCTCCTTTCCCAACTTGTATCCGTTTTAGGCTCACCAAAAATTAGTTTTTATTAATATAATGAAACACAATTAAAATTAGCTTAATTATCTTTAAGTCTAAATACTGCATTTTTAAATCAGTATTGTATCAGTATTGTTTATTAATTATTGTTAAGTAAGTTATTTTCTTATCCAAATTATCAACATCAATTTCTTACATTTATTTTTAAAAAAATATTTCGGCTTTAGCCCACAGAATTTTGACGTTGCATAAGAAAAACGACGTCGTTGAAGTTCTTCAGTTTTTTAGTATGGATTCCTGATTGAAGTAACGGTCTTTTTTGCTGTTATTTGAGACAACATTAGTCTTTAATTTATAAATACATAGTGAGTCGATAATATCGTATTTATTGCAAACTAGTCTAAACCAGATGGTTCGCTCGCACAGAAATAAGATGAATTATCAAATGTGTGAGTACCGAATAAAGCGGCAAAGCAAAGGGCGCTGCGCGAGAACGTCATATGATTCTATTGTTCAATATTCGCGTAAGGCTATGGCAATATGACGAATCCGTGATTAAAATAATGTTTATAACCTTCTTCGCATAAAAACACATAAGTGTGCTGAATTTCGTATTATTCCGTAGCGCAGTTTAGACGTGATGCTGACACTTCAGACATACATTCATAATTACAGAGGGTGTCATTACGTACATTATGACACCCAGTATTGTCATTGAAATGGTAATAAAACTAACAAATATTTCCACTCGTTTCGTACATAAAGTTAAAAAAAAATAAGTTGTTTCCTTATAAAATTCATATTCTTCATGAACTCGGAGAAGATGATTTTGATAGGAGAATTCAATTTTGTGAAGTGATGTGCCAGCGAATTGACGACGATCCCCATTTATTAAAGAACATTTGCTTCAGTGACTAATCAACCTTTTTTTTAAATGGCCTGGTGAACAGACATAACTGTCGATACTGGGATAATGAAAATCCGCATGTTTTTCGGGAAGGCCATACCCAATATCCCCAAAAAATTAATGTTTGGGCAGGAATTTATGGAAATGAAATAATCGGGCCATTTTTTTTGGAAGAAAATTTGACTGGCGAAATTTATTTAAACCTTTTAGAAAATGCAATATACCCTTCCATCATCCAATCTATGGAAAATCAAGTAGACCAACATGGTGCTATATTATTGAATGAAAATAATATACATTTTCAGCAGGGTGGAGCTCCCGCGCACTACACTTTGGTAGTTCGAGAGTGGCTTGATGAAAATTTTTGGAAAATGTTTTATGAACAAGAAATGGAATTTTCAATTACCATAATACACATCACTGGTCCGATAAAAACCTTCATGCTGTTGTGAAAAGTCGACACCAAATTCGATTCTCAGTTAATGTTTGGGCGGAAATTCTTGGTGACAGACTTATATAGAATAAATATGTTAGGCTAAAAGATCAAAGTTACCTTATTTGTTAACACACGATCTACCAGCACTTTTAGAGGAATTTCCCATTGCACCGAGGCAGATCATGTATTTTAGGCATGATGGTGCAAGCTCATTTTCCGCTAGCAGTGAAAAATCAAATTCATGTAAATAATACCAGGGATATTCCATAAGGTACGCAAATCGTGGAGAAGACATTATTTTAAAATAGAATATGGGTAATTGGTTTATTCCATTTTTTAAAGCAATAAAATGGTTTAAAAATCATGAAATTTTGTTTTTTTTTTATTAAGTATTTAATAATTACTTAGTTCATCAGTTGTGTATTCACTAATAAAAAGAAAACCTGATCAATAACACTGCATGTTACAAGTCCAGTGTAAAAAGAGAGTAGCATTAAGTCTTGCGTTAAATTGATTTGTTGTAGTGCACTTGTTTCTTTTAAGGAGAATCTAAAAGTAAAGTGAAATTATTAAAAATTAAGTGAGGCTTAACATTAAAAATGTCGTTTACACACTTTAGCACTTTCTTTTATTATTTCCAATTTTTCTAGAAGGTGAAACTTTTACCTTACTAATGTAATAATTTTACATTCTCATGTATAGTAGTAGAATGTCCTACAGATAGTAGATGTTTAGCAAAAGGTAATTTAAATTATTTTGTTTCATTTCGCAATGAAATCAAAATCATTTTCAAGTGAAATTTAACTTAATGTGCCCTAACTCCTTAACCTAACCTAACGAATTCTAAGCTGACAACATTATTATATCCTGGGATATAATAAACATTGTTTTATTTCGTCATACGGTGTACAACTTGTTGTTCAAGTCAAAATAAACCGAAACAATAATTTTGCACAACGTAAAGTTAATTCCAAATGATAAACTAAGTTCATTAAGATAAAAATATATCTTTCAATTTGCTAATAATAATATAAAGTAAGGAAAAGGTACATAGTAGCAAAGTTGTACTAAATGGCTCTTCAGATGTCCTAAAACAAGAAAGTTAAAGGTAATTATTAAGCTGAACTTACTTGAAAATTACACTCATGCATTTAACTTCATATATTGTTTTCGCTTGATTACAGCGAAAACAACCCCTGAAGCTAAGGAAAACAACAGCTATCAAAAATAATCCCATGGTCACCCGTCAAGTTTTTATTTTTGATTGACAGAAACAATATAAATCAACAATTAAACAATATGTTGAAGGAGTAGGGAACCTTCAGCTCGTCATCTAGCCCAGTAAATTAATCAGAGTGACAACGTCGTAAAGGGACCCCGTAATCTCTTCAAGGGATGGCTGTGATACGCCTAGAATACTACTATATATTGACTATAGAGCAGGGCAATCGCAAACTATGCGTGTCATTGTCTTGTCTTCATGGTTACATGCCCACATAAGAGACTCCTCTTTTTTGAAAAGATGGCCATTTAATTGACACTGACCAGTTACGATGCCTGTTATTAGTCCAGCCTCCCTGGTTTCGAAAGAAACACAACTCTCATTTTACTCCATGTTTAAGGATGTATCTTACTGTCAGAGACGCTTTGAATATCCCCACCAGGTAACGCAATAACTTCCCCCTTAAGTAGTGCGGGACATATGCCGTCAGCTCCTGGGGATTTCATAGGAGAGAATTCGGAGAGTGCCCAATTTATTTTTTCATCTTGTATTATCCAATCAGCAAGTATCCGCATCCAAGGGCAAGTAAGGTACCTGTATCCGATCATCCGTATTACTGAAAGTAGAAGCAGAAACAATTGCGGTAAGGAATTAAAGGTTTTGGTAGCAGTGTATAAGAAAACCCTTTTAAAGATTTATTTCCGGCGCTGTGTAATTAGAAATCTTGTTATTGAAACGCGATCATGCAGATACATCCTAAATGCAATCTTCTAAAAAGACACCCAGATTTTATCTTTAGCTACCACGGTCAAACAAATTATTCATACCTTTCTTAAAAGTTTTAAAAGTGATTTCTTATTTTCGAATGTACATACGAAGTTTCTATGTACATCCTAGTTTTTGACTCGTGACAAACAAGTTTATAGTTAGTTCTTAGTTTCTATATAATGATTGTCTATATAAAAACGTTTGTTATTAATTTGTATTTTTTTTAATTTTGGATGTGAGTAGATGAGTAATATGTTGACATCCTATACTTACATCCTATTAATATAATTTAGATTCATGATAGAATATGCATATTTTTTATATTTCTTCAAGAATATTAAAAAATAAAGCATGATAATATAATAGCTTACTGTAATGTTTAAACAACCGTTTTATTAGGGATGTAGGTGAGACGCTAATATCTTAAAAACGTAAAGTAAAATCTTTTTAAATAAACTTCTTTATTCATCAAAAATACATTTTTGTAGTATACAGATTGGGTATTTAACAATTACGTACGGTGAGGTACGGAAATATGGAAACCTGGAGGACATATCGTCCTGCGGTCGTTTTTCTACTGAAGTATTTCGCAGTAGTATTAACACAATCTGTTTATTTAATAAAATTGATTGACAAATATATTTATATATATATAATTTAAAAAATATTATAGAATTAACGATTCTACATTAAAAGTACTCTACATCATATCACAAATCGCATGATCAACGGTGAAAACATTCTTTACAGTGTGGTAAAGTTATCGAACAATATGTGAATGTTGTGTTAGGCGAACATTAGCTACATCGCGATGACGCAACTTGGCGATCCTTAATTTACTTCTAACATTATGGAACATTTTCGCATTATGTGTGTCGACCTAATCTATTACTTACCAAGATGCTGGATTTCACAGGGCAGAGTAACCGTATCCCCTGTAACTACTTTAAAAGTAGTGCCTCTAGAAATAAACCGTGGACCTGGATTATTGCTGAATATAGCACCTGCAACAAATATTATACATAAATAAACCTTACTTACTACTTACATCTTTTATTAAAATGTGCTCATGTTTTTTACTGTTAAGAACATCTTATGGCAAAGTCGACTAAGTTAATAAAATGTATTTTATGAATTTGTTTGACGACTGAGTTTAAACTTATGAAGAAATTTTGCTCACATGTATAAAAGTTTATAAAATAATTAAAAAACAGTTACCTATGTTCGTGTAAAAAAACATAGTATTTATATACTGGGTGGCTAACCTAAGACAGTGTAGCAAGGTTTACGGTTTTAACTGTAAAAATTATTGACGGGTTCAATTCTTTGGTTTTTAGGGGGATATATTTACACGTAAATTCAATCACTCTTATTCAACTTCAACTCCTTAGTATTGACAGGGGCGGCATTATTTTTTTTAATGGCGTTTCATTCTTTAAATTCAAGCCTTCCCATTTTAAAAAGTAAGGGTGAATGCCGCCCCTGTTAAGGGTTTAAAGAATATGGTGAAGGCATTTATGTGAAAAGTAAAGTATACGAGTCCGAGGATTTTTAAATATTTAAATTCAAAGCTGAAAATATTACTGGATCTTTTTTCGATGGATCATGTTGTATAATGTTTAAAACTAATTACCAAAGAATAGAAAAACCCTATATTCTTACCTTCTTAAAAAAAATATTGTATAGTTCAGAAGCTGATACAACTGGTATAAGAGATACTGTCTAGAAACTCTTCAAATCCTATTTAGAAAATCGAACCCAACAAGTTAAAATTAGTATCTTGGCACCAATAGTACAAATCTTGCCTCGTAGAGTATGATGTGCCTTAATGGACTTTAATTAAGACGTAGATCACATCTAGAATTATACCTTGATTTAAATAGGCTCTATTCTAATTATTGTAAGGATAGTTAAGGAATGATTGCATATAAACTTTTAGATAGAAAATACAAAGAAATTAAATTTTATGAGTTTCTCACCTAATAAACAAAATTATCTAAGGAACCACGTAATAATTATTGGCGAAGAAAACTGTTATAATCACAATTATTGTCAGTATTAAGAAAGAATATTATTTCATACAAATATAGTATAATAATATATAATATGTATATATAATAATTTAATATTATTGTAGAATTAGCTAAATATATAATATAGGTTATAGCTTCATGAGGATTCATGTCGGATATTCACCTGATTGCTTTTACCGTTTTTAGTGTTTTACCATTTTTACTATGCAAATTTGTATCGAAACTATTCTCTGTTATAATTTTAAGTTATAGTTTTAAGCAAATCTGCAAGCAAAGCAGCTCTGTTATAGTTTTAAGCAATTATTTTTAATACAGATTAATGTTGTCATTGAAAAAGGACTTTTATTAAATATTTCCCAAAAGGACACATTTATAATCGATGTAAATTATCACATGGCGACCCTGCCTTAAAAAAAAACTATAAAAATGGAGTCTAATTAAAACAAAATATAAAAAATGGGGAAAACTAAATGTAAGGAGAATATAATAGTTGTCCAGGCGGGTAATAGTGGTAGACAAAGTGATGATACAAGCAAGTTGCCGAAACAAGCCAGTTTTGACACAAGTCAAGATATCCCGACTTTAATAATTGTTCTCATATTGTTAATACTTTTAATAGGATAGTTTATCTTTGTAAAATGCAAATGGGCTATGGAGAGAAAAATAAAATGAGTAATGAAAAATAAATGGTATCAAGAAGCCGAGAGATAGTGTAATTTTTTTAGGGTTATTCATTTATGGACAGATATTTAAGTGCAATTTATAATATTTTAAACCAAAGAATAGGTAGTTAAAATCAAATTAAGACCCCAGAATCGATCGAAATTCGATTCAATCGGAACAATTGGATTTAAAAAAAGCTGCAGGATTAATTCCAATTATGAATGGATCTGAAACACTAATTAAACAAATATTAGATACTATAGAACTATATAAGTCGTTACCAGATACTGAGGAAAAAAAATAATTACAAATTATATTTTACCAGACTGTCATGAAAATAATAAAATTAGGTTGAAACAAACATATACATCTAACACGTTTTTTAGTAAACGACTTAAAAACTATTTTATTCCAAAAAATCATCTTCGGCCTGATTTTCAAAGGTAAATAATGAAAAACAAAATTCTAGGTCAACTGATGAATTCGAATACTTGTGTCACGAATTATTAGTTGATCTTACGTCAATGACAAAAGGCCAACTTCTTAAGGTCTATTAACGAAAACATTTATTATTAACACCTCTGCGAACAGATAATAATAATCATAAATAATAATAGTCCATGCACCAAATATCATAACAACAAATACTAATCTACAGCAAATTAGTTTAAATATTGTTATTATTATTTTTCTGTTTTAGCTCGCTGATAGCGGTGTTGTCAATTTCATCGGCCTGAAGGCAAGATGAATTTTGCTATGGTAGATTTAGGAACTTTCGAACAATGTTGCATGTATTCAGTATAACAGATTTCTGTATAGTGATAGTCGTCCAGGAAGAAAGACCCAATGCGTTAAGGTTTTTGGACAGTGTTAAAGGGACAATTCCAGTGGATAAAATAACTAGAGGGAGTATATATACATTATCTTGCCTCTATTGTTGTTTTATCTCGTGAGTTAGATCTGCGTATTTAGCAAGTTTAGTGTGTGTCGTTTCTAGGAAATTATTGGTATTTGGCACTGCTATGTCAATTAGAAAGGTTTTCTTTTGGGCTTTGTTTATTAAGATTTTGTAAATTATATACACTTTGTTTGAAGTCAGTGTCCTATCGGTCAAAACAGTTCTGTCCCAGTAGAGGCGAAAGTCGTCATTTTCAAGTACAGTTTCTGGTTTGTACTAGTAATAGGGGCAAGTTTCGCCAATTAGATGATAAAGTTTTGCCAGTTCTTGATGAATAATTTTTGCCACACAGTTATGTCGGTGCAGATATTCGGCAGCTGATAGAGATGTGCATCCTGATGTTATATGTTGAATTGTCTCCGGTACGCGCAGGCATTTTCTACATCGATCGTCGATTACTTTCTCATCTTTAGTAATGTACTTAAGGTAATTTCTTGTAGCAATCACTTGGTCTTGTATAGCCATCATAAAGCATTCAGTTTCAGGAAATAGATCTCCATCAGTAGTTCGAGTCAAGCAGTAGTTCGACGTTTCATAATCGACATGTTCGGCATTAAGTTCGTGAGGATGCTTTCCGTGTATTGCCTTTTGCTTCCATGTGTTAATTTTAATAGCTATGTGCTTTGATCTTGTTACAGTAATGTGTTCTGCTGTACCTGCACGGAGATTCAAGGGTGTGTATCCGTTATCCGCTAGCACCACTGCTCTATGAAGAGAAGAGGTTTTCCTCGTAGTGAGGAAGTATTTCTGAAGATCTCCTACTTGTTTTTTGAAGAGAAAAGAAATATCAGTTAGTTCTCTGCCATCCTTGGATCTGGGAAGAGTAAGTCTTTCGATGGCTGACTGAGGGTGGTGTGCTCAAAACGTCCTGAGGGTTGTTCTGGTCTTCCTCTCAATCTCCTCTATATCAGTCTTTATCCACCTAATGACTCCAAACGAATACGTTAAGATAGGGATAGCGTAGGTATTAACCGCTTTAATCATGTTCTTACCATTCAGTTTAGTTTTTAAAATTTGCTTAAGACGATTAATATATTCCTTTTGGAGTTTCTGCTTCATTTTTTTGTGCCCTGTACGCCCAAGTACTTATAAGTTTCCCTTTCTTCCATAGCCCGAATGAGACTACCATCTTGTAATTCAAAGTTGTGTTTACCTTTGGTAACTGTTTGAGTTTTGCATTTATCGATACCAAAGCTCATTTTAATGTCGTGGGAAAATATTTCAATTATTAGCAGCAATGACTTGACATGCGTTGATGCCCCAGCATAGACTTTGATATCAGTCATGTACATTAGATGTGTAATATTATATAGGTTTTTCCTGTTATCTTTAACGGTAAATCTATGTTGACTTTGATTAAGCATATGGGAGAGGGGATTCAGAGCCAGACAAAACTAGAGGGAACTCATGGAATCTCCCTGGAAAAGTCCTTGTTGTATTGTAATAGGCTCAATCGCTAAAGTTTCATGTCTGCAGTGAGATTCAACTGTGTGGTCCAGAAACCTATTATATATTTTAATAAATTGATAAGCGATGGAGCGACTTTATAAATCTCAAGGACCTTAAGCAGCCAAGTGTGTCGAACGGTATCGAAAGCCTTACGGTAATCTATAAAGACGGTGTATAAGTTTCTCTGCTTCTGTATTGCTTGTTCCATAATTACAGTATCTATAAGTAACTGTTCTTTACATCCTTGAGACCTCTTAATGCAGCCCTTTTGTTCTAGAGCGATAATTCCGGGGTCTTCGCAGTGCTTATAAATTATTTTTGCAATGCATGCTGTAAGCAGTTCTTGTAGGCAGGCAGGTGATATTTTAGGCCTATATTTTGCAGGATTTTCGGTATCGTTATCTTTTGGCAGCAAATATGTTAGTCCTTGCGCAATGTAAGTTGGTATTGTGGTTGGTTCCTGCAAAAATCTGTTGAAATGACGAGCTAAATGTGTATGAGTGCATTTAAACCGTTTGTACCAAAAGTTATGAATTCGGTTGTTACTAGCTGTTTTCCAGTTGAAGGAATTATCAACTATCCGCCACTTATTATTATTATTATTAAATAGATTATTGAAATAAAATTAAGCTAAATGGAATTTTAGATTCACTAACTTCGCCAGGCTCAGTAAATATACCGTTTACAGTAAATAAGAGCTTGGTTCAAATGATTATAAATCGAAGAAAAGTCTAGGAAAATCGGAAGAATCGTTAAATTTAAGTGATTTAAACAAAAAGGAGAATATTAAGGAAAACTTAACTGTTCACTAGATGACGTGCAATGTACCATTCAAGTATTATTTGATATTGTTTGGAATTTATGTATGTGTTAAGTAACTGAGTAAGTAATTTACAATTTTAAAATTTTGTCCGTATTTTTTATGTCACCTGTCAAGAAGAAAAAATATTCGTATATGTTTTTGAACTGTTTGTAATATATTTTAAAGTCTGTCTATATTTTAATGATGGCAGAGATACTTGCCGAAATGCATCACTCCTGAAATTAGAGGATTAGCATTTTATTTGTGGAGAAAAGACTTCCTCTACTAACTTTTCAATATTCAAGAAAGGAGAATATTGCATTCCAAAAAGTTTGTATAAAATACTTTGTTATTTTCTTGTTGGATAATGATCCTTTAACAACAACTAACATATTTTATAAGGCCTTTTGGCTTTAATAAAAAAAATTTATTAAAGCCAAATGCAACCCCTGTATATAAAAAACTGTAGCGATTACCATTTTCTCAGCAACAAGAAATCGATAGTCAAATTAACAAGATGTTGCAAGACGGTATAATTGAAAAAGCTAGTTTTGAATGTTCCTGCCTTTTTTGTTAGTTCCAAAAAAGTTGGTACAAACGGTAATGAGTCTTTTAAGACAGTGATAGTTTGTAGGCACTGTAACACTTAAAGTCACAAGATAAAAAGCGGCCTTTACCTTCTATAATAGCGATTTTAGATTATTTGCCTGGTGCAACTTATTTTTCTCGATTAAATTTATCACAAACCTATTACTAAATGGAACTAGATAAATCAGGTAGGCCATACACTGCGTTTACAGTGGGCAGTAAGGAGCAGTATCAAATGACTAGACTTCCACTTCCAATAGGATTAAAAATTAGTCAATAGGATAAAAATACTTTTTCTAGAGTAAGTGCTATTTTAATTATGAAAGCTGCTTTATCTATTTAGATGATCTTATTGTTTTTGGCAAAAATTTTATTAAGCATAATAGAAATCTAGTAAAAAATTTTCAGCAATAAAGAAACGTTATTGTAAAATTAAATCCTAATAAATGTGTTTTCTTACAGAAAGACGCCATACCCTCAATATAAAGACCATGTAGTATCGTCTGAAGGGGTTTTAATTAAATTATTTGTTAAGAAAAAATGTTCAAGTTGAATGGACATCTGAATGTCCACAGTCTTTTGACAATGAACTATGTTATTATGCAATTAAAAACTACTTTAATAAATCCCTCCTCACTACAATATCCAATTTTTTCTCCGCACAACACTGACGTATTTGATGATAGTGTAAGTGCAGTTCTTTCAAAAAATAATGATAGACCTATAGCCTATGTAATAAGAGCATTAAATAAAGCTGAAAAACAATACTCTATAATAGAAAAGGAGCTTTTAGTAATTGTTTTCGGTAGTAACCATTTTCTATATTATTTATATGGGAGAAAATTCATTATACAGTGCTTTCATTTAAAAACGAACCACCCTTAATAATTTATGTAAAAAAAAAGTCAATTTAGATATATAGAGGGTTGTTTAATTTTATATTTCACAAAGTTTTGTCAATCGTCTCCAGCTAACCTCACTGTGATATGTCAAATGGAAATCCCCAAACCCCCCATCGTGTGAACATCATTGTAAGCAGCATTAACAATCTCTATTTAACAGTTTTAAAAAAAATTAAATCGGTTGAGATAAGAGCGAATAGTGACCAAAAATGTCTAAGAATAATGGATATTTTATCGACCCCAAACTTTTGTCAATTGGCTACTTAAAAGGGTGAGGCATCAGTTTATTTAAGGCCATTCCATCTCTTACCTAACCAATCCAAAAAAAAAAACAAATTCGGTTAACGTATAAGAGAATAGTAAGTAATTTTAAACGTAATAAAAATGCTAGTTCCTCCAATGTTATTTTTGTACGTATTAGGTAGTGCAAAAAATATTAGTAAAATAAATTCGCCAAATATTATACTGCGAAAAATATTGGGCAGAATTTCAAAATAGGATTAATTATTTCCTCCAGGCAACCATTTGACCTACCAAAGTTTAAGTTTATAAAATAATGTCTTTTATCACTAGACATTTTTTCTTATACGTCAACCAATTTTATTTTTTCTGGTTTTGTTAGATAGGAGATTGTATGCCTTTTAAAAGAAGGTATTATTTTTAGTCACTGTTCGCTGGTACGTCAACCAATTTAATTAGTTTTGCCACTGTTGAATAGACATTTTAATGCTACTTGGTATTATAAATCCTTATAGTTGGTATGACAAAATTTAGATTAATTATAGAACAATGTGATTTTGATATAAAATATATAAAGGGTTAGAACAATGTAACCACAGATGCGTTACATTGAGAAACGATGAATTAAAAAATATGACAAATACTGTCGAACAAACAATATTTATTATAATTAGGCGACGACAGATTGTAAAAAATATGATATTCCGGAATTAGTTATTATTAAAAACAGAGAAAATGCACAATTATTAAGTGATATAAAAAATAACATGAAAACATAAAGATTTTAAAATGAATGAGCAGGAAAATAGAATATTTCAAAAAATTGCATTCTTCATAACTGGAAAAATATTTCTTGCATTTTGGATTTTTTTTCAATCGTTCTTAATTCTGGCCTCTTTTGATAAAAGGTTCTTGTACTTTAATTTGGCATTTACGACAATTTTAAAGATAAAAGGATGTCTTAAAATTTGAAACCATATTTAAAATTAAGCATGCACACTCAGTATTTATATGCTTTATATGTGATATAGCTTTAATCCAAGCTATTTATTTAAGTTTTCAGATTATGGAAAGAGAAAAAAATGTATATGGAAAGTATGTATATGGAAAGAGAAAAAAATGTACATAGTAAAGCAACGGAAGGTTTTTAAGATATTCCGCCATCAAAGAAAGCAAAAAATATTAAGTATGGTATTTTCCGACACGTGTCTCTGGCTCACTTGCGGATTATCATGAAAATCTTTAGCCCCTTAACCATTCGCGTTAACCTTTCACATTGGCTTATACTATAAGTATATACCGGGTGGTGCGTCGCCGAGCGGAACATAGGAAAACCCATGTAAATTTTAAGGGCGTCAATTATTGGCTTCCCTGTACATTTTATAGGCAAAATATAAGATAACTTTTTGACGAGACCAATCTGGCAAACCCTTGTGCAAAGTTTCAAAAAATTGTAATAAGCGAATCTTGAATTATTCTATTAAATGTAATTGCAAAATTAGCAAATATTCGGTTCAGGTAAAACCAAACGGGCACCAGTAGAATGAATATTGTCACTGACGTGAGGAAAAGTGTCAATAAATCAGTGACAGTCGATATTTGAAAACAAGTATGAATTATTCAATCGACGAAAAAATAGCCATTATTAAGTGGCATTATGCGGAAAACAGTTTTAGAGCAGTATCTAAAATGTTTTCAGTTTATTTCCCCACCAAGCCCATTCCGTCCATTTCAACTATTAAACGTATTGTCAATAAGTTCGAGTCCAAAGGTAATAAATAATTGTAAATGTTTAACTCAGGATATCGAAAATAGAGCCGAAGAAAGAGAGAACAGAGATCTTAATATTCTACTGAGTGTGAAGAAAAACAAAATGGTTAGTACGAGGGTTCTTGGGCAAGAGGTAGATAAACATCATACAACGGTATTGCTCACTTAAAAAAAAACACAAATATTATTCGTATAAATTCGAAAAACATCAAGAGCTGCAGGAAGGAGATGAAAAGCGAAGAATGGCATTTTGTTTAGAAATGATGGAAAAAGCAAATAATGATAGGATTTTTTTTTTAAATATTTGTTTTACTGATGAATGTACATTTACACTCAACAATACACCAAATGTTCAGAATTGCCGGTATTGGAGCCAAGAAAATGAACATCGCTTTGTTCATACTCGGACACAATATCCCCAAAAAACAAATGTATTCGTGGGAATTATCGGACACCATATCATTGGACCCTTTTTTATGGACTATAACCTAACAGCTGAAACCTATTTGGACTTATATCAAAATCAAGTTGGACCCGCCTTGGAAGAAGTTGTTCAGGAAGATCAAATATGATCTGGTACCAAATGGATGGTTGCCCGGCCCATAATGCCCGTATTTTTTTTATGGTAAACGCAAGCACAAGAGGAAATCCTATGTCACTCTTGGAGTGGTGCTTGCGCGAAGATATTTGTGGGCATTTATCTTGAATCGCTACAGATTGTATGCGTCGGGAAATATGTGAGGTGGAAGCCCGTTCCACAAAGATGTTCTCCAGATGAATGAGTCCCGATACAGCGACGTCCTTGGGGTAGGCAGGTGGACTCGATGTTGATGAGCCGCAACTGCTAGACGCGTCCTTCTTGCCGGAACAGCCCTGGGTGGGATCAGGCCTGCCAGCTCAGAGGAGCACTTACCATGATAATAACGGTAGAATAAACAGAGATCAGCCACCTTTCTCCTGTGCTCCAGATTATCCAGAATATTTCTTAGTTCTGGTTTGTCGATAAGACGAACAGCTCTCTTCTGTATAGAATCTAGCAGCTTTAAACTATGCTTGGGTGCAGAGCTCCAGACATGCGAGCAATACTCGAGGGAAGGGCGTATTTGAGCCTTATAAAGAGTCAGCAGCTGTTCTGGTGTATACAGTTTTTTTCGTTTTGAAAAGCACTCCGAGTTTTTTTGGAAGCTGTTCTGGCGATCTCTGCAACGTGGTCATGCCAGGACACACTGTTGGTGACTTCGACTCCTAGAAGATGTAAAGATGATTTCATTGGCAATGTTTTCCCTGCCATAACCAGCTCCGGGCCACCAAGGTCAGTCTTCATCGTAAATACTGCAGCCTGCGTTTTTTTAGCGTTAAAATTGACCAGATTGTTATCGCCCCACTCCAAGGTTGCTCTAATATCCCTGTTGGTTGAAGCTACTTGTTGCTGCCTAAGATTCTGAGAAGTTGCGGCTGTCGTTGGTTTGGCGGACTTAAATGTGGAAATAAGTGTGCTATCGTCCGCAAAGCTGTAGATTGGATTGACAGTGGTTCATAGCAAATCATTGATATATATCAAGAAAAGAGTGGGGGATAGAATGCATCCTTGAGGGACTCCAGCGTTAATGTTAAATTTGTCGGAGAGGTGTCCATCGACGGCTACTTGGATTGTTCGTTGTTCAAGAAAACTTTTGATCCAATTCAATAATGAGTTAACTGATTGAGGAGAGCTTGGTTAGTAGTCCCTCATGCCACACTCTGTCAAATGCCTTGGAAATGTCAAGAGCGACTGAGCGGGACTCGCCGTGCTTCTCCATGGCCTCCGTCCACAAGTGTGTGACGTAAGCCAGAAGATCGCCGGTGGATCTAAGCTTTCGGAAGCCGTATTGATGATCGTTGATTAGTCCAGATGATTCCAGATATCTTAACAGTTGTTGGTTGACTGCTTTCTCCATAATCTTCGATATTACTGGAACTAGTGTAATCGGGCGATAATTGGACGGCATCGTCTTCTTTCCCTTTTTGGGTACAGCTTGCACTTGTTTAGCTGTTAATGGAGGGGTTGTTTAAACATTTGATTAATTGATGTTTTTATGTAATTCTCTATTATTTTTAAAAAAGTTATTGTATTTTATTTTATTTTATTTTTCCACACTTAGTAAAATATTAAGAGTTCTGTTCTCTCTTTTTTCGGATCTATTTTCGATTTTCTGAGTTAAACATTTACAATTATTTATTGCAATGTCTTTGGACTTGAATTTACTAACAATAGGTCTAATGGTTGTTTAGGTATAGTTTAATGAAATGGACTAGATAGGCTTGATGGGAAAATAAATTGAAAATATTTCAGATACTGCTATTGGTTTAAATAAGTTTTAAGTATGATAAAATTATTTTTTTAATAATCGATAATTATAATTGTTATTGGTTTAACTTCATCGTTATATTAAATAAAAGTTTAGATAAAAAAGTAATTTTATTATTTGTGATGCTGTAGATTTCGTGTTTTTTACCTTTTATAAAAGTGTATGACCAGCATCTTTGGGATAATGGATGAGTTTTTCGAGTTAAAAAAGTAATGTTAACGTGTCTTACTTTGAATGTATGGTTGTAAGATTGATAAAACGAAAAAAAAAATTTCTTGTATTCAGCTGTACGTCAGATTTGACAAAGCCTTATAACAAATTGTTTGCTGGTGGCTGGTGTCTGGTTTTACCTGAATCGAAAATTTGGTAATTTTGCAATTACATTTAATTGAATAATACAAGATTCGCTTATTAAACTTTTTTGAAACTTTGCACGAGGGTTTGCCAGATTGGTCTCTTCAAAAAGTTATCTTACATTTTTTCTGTAAAATGTACAGGGAAGCCAATAATTGACCCCCTTAAAATTTACATGGGATTTCCTATGTTCGGCTCGGCGACGCACCACCCGCTATAATTATACTATATAAGTATACATTTATTACGAAAGTATATTTACAGTGGGGTATTACAGATTTAAATATTTTTCTTTCTTGAGGCATTTCTTATATTAGTATATTCCTAGTAATACTTTTATTATTACTTCTTTTTAATTCTCGTCGAGTAATATCTTTGTAGTTTTAAGAACGGTGCTATTTTATTATTATTCATTGAAATATTTAGTACATACCTTTTTGGAGTCATAGATAAAGCGCGCGCAACTATATCATGTAAACCGATAAAACGGGTAAAGTTTTCTGTGAAGAAAAAATACAGAAGATTTGTTATTATATTAGAATTAATAATATAATAATCCTTTAATAAAATATCTTTAAAAATATTACTTAATTTTAAGGTAATCTTATACAGGGTGTAAATCCTATTTGCTATGTGTGACTATTGCTATTTCTGAAACTATAGGATATACGAGGGCGGTTAAATCAGAAAAAAGTTGCCAATTTTGATGCTTATTGTAAATCATTTTACAGCGTTGGAAAATATTTATTAGTTCGTGAATTACAGGGTAATTTATAAACAAAATGCCAACATTTATTTAAATGATTGGTTTTAGAAATTTACTTCGCCTCCGACAAACCTGCATAAACCTAGAGGACCTAAAGTATTATGGTATGTATAAATTGTACCTCAAAGAACTAAATGTCATATTTAATCAAGGCACCTGCTACAGCAGAAGTCTACAAAGCATATAGGGGAATTAAAATACATTAAGCACATTAAAAAAGGTTTATTATTGAATAGATACATATCGTAATCTTAAAAAGAAAAGAAAAAAAACCTATAATTTCTGTCCTTATTTCATACTTTTCTCAAAATAAAAAAAAATCATAATGTCAATTTAACTAAAATTAATTAATAAAGAAAACCGAATTTTTAAATAGTTTTTCTATATTAGGTTTTTCATTTTTTATGTAAGTTATGATATTTTTCTGCCTCAGGTTCTTTTTTGGAAATCAAGTATAGAATGCCACAATAAAATTAAATTGGCTAACTACACAATGACAACGCTGGAAAACGGAAGGAGATTAATTAGGGCATTATTTGTCTGACAAGGCCACGCTGCATGTAAGCTTCAAGTTGAGTTATTGACGCTCGCGGCATCCAATAGCTTCCACCGTTACGTCAAAATACGGATTGTGTGTTTGATAGCTTTACGTGGCTAGGACTACTGGGTGTCAGCTCTGTTAGCAATGATAATATAAAAACTGACCGTGCATAATCAATCTTCCATGTGGAGTTGACATTTTTTGTTCTTGAAATAAAATGATTGCACTGGAGCTAATAATAAAAACTGCTTAACCACTTTCTATCTCGTATTATCAGCCAAAAGACTTAAGAAGCTTAAGAGCCATTAGCAGTTTTGTACAAGCTTACCCTTAATAAACTTTAATTAGAAATTGTTGTAGCAATATAAAAGTCAAATAATTAATAATATCACATATTTACTATGAAGACATGGGTTAATAAGTTATGAAGATTATCTATGGAGTATGTTTGCAGATCGTTTTACGAAGATATTTGACAGACTGGACAACACATTTTTGTTTTGCTGGCTAAACTTTAACTAATTGATTTCAGAAGTAATATTATTTGTTGGTTGTGATATATTATTTACTGTATAAGTGGTAATATACATTGCTTTCATTTTAAAACGATCCACCCTTAATAACTTTCTTAAAAAAAAAAAAAAAAAAAAAAAACACGTCAAATTAGATATACAGGGGGACGTTTAATTATGCATTTACTGAAGTATTGTCAATCACCTCCTCACCTCCAGCTAACCTCACTTTAATATGTCAAATGGGAACCCCTATCGTGTGATACATCATAGTAAGCAGCGTCAAATTCTCTATTTAACGGTACCAAAAAAAATGAAATCAGTAAATGTGTAAGCAAATAGTTATCGAAAATGTCTATAAATAATGAATATTTTATTTACACCAAACTTTGGTATGTCAAATGGCTACCCCATGGTGTGATACATTATTTTACATTATTAAGGGCATTCATTATGCTATCAATGGTTGTAAAAAAAAATAAAATTAATTGACCAAGAAGCAATTAAAGTGTAAATCGGTAGGGTAGAAAAACAAATTTAATTAGTTTAACAAATTTATTTTATTAAATGTTTAAAATGCGCGCCGTTATTAGCAAGACAATAAAAAAAGCCTATTTTCAAACTCCTTACGAACATTGGCAAGGGTCTGCCCGCTAATTTCTCTGCATTCTTAAAATATTGAATTTTTTAAATTCTCAATACTCTCAGGTGGGGTTTTATAAACTTTGCTTTTTAAGTAGCCCCAAAGAAAAAAGTCTAGTGGGGTTAGGTCCGGAGACCGCGCAGGCCATTCGATTGCACCACGTCTGCCAATCCACTTTTCTCGAAAATCTCGGATTTTCATTATCCCAGTATCTACAGTTATGTCTGTTCACCAGGCCATTTAAAACAAAGGTCGACTCGTCACTGATGCAAATGTTCTTCAATAAATGGGGATCGTCGTCAATTCGCTGGCACATCACTTCACAAAATTGAATTCTCCTATCAAAATCATTAAACTTTATCTACGGAACCAGTGGAAATATTTGTTAGTTTTGCGGCCTTTGGTATAGACAAAGTTGGATCCATAGCAAATTGTCCTAGTACTTCAACTTGGCATGCTTCATCGACAACTCTATTTTCATATTTTTTCTTATTGCAAATCGATCCCGTCTCTTCAAATTTTCGTATCAATTCTAATACGTATTTATGGCTCACGTTTTTATCTTGATACCTTTCATTAAATGCTCTCGCGGTTCTGCGAGCCCACCGATCTTGAGCTCCATAAAGGAAAATTATTTCTATTTCTTCGGCTAGCGTATACACCATTTTATTAACTCACTGTTTTACTAAAATTGAAAAATTGCATGCGTCAAACTAATAGTTTTAACAATAATAAATCGCCTGCTTTTTAAACGCCTTAAAAATGTAAGGTTTTGCAGTGTTTTTTTGTACCTATTAGGTAGGTTTCGCAAAAAATATAAGTGAAATAAATACACATACTTTTATAAGACTGCAAAGATTTTTGCAAAAAATTTGAAGACACTCTTTTTTCTCGCAAATAACGGTACACATTCTTTACTTTAAAAATAAATAATTCGCTTGAACTAAATGTACTGTTTGTTACCACACATCTTAACTTCTAAATTGCTTGTATTTTTTTTTTGATGATCTATTATAAAAAATGTAAGAATTTTAAAATGATGTAGGTACCACACTAAAAGTATTCATTTAAAATACCAAAGTTTGGCGTAAATAAAATATTTATTATTTCTAGACATTTTCGCTAACTATTTGCTTACACATTTACCGATTTCATTTTTTTTGGTACCGTTGAATAGAGAATTTTACGCTGCTTACTATGATGTATCACACGATGGGGGTTCCCATTTGACATATTAAAGTGAGGTTAGCTGGAGGTGAGGAGGTGATTGACAGAACTTCAGTAAATGCATAATTAAACGTCCCCTTATATATCTAATTTGACGTGTTTTTTTTTTTATTTTTTTTTTTAAGAAAGTTATTAAGGGTGGATCGTTTTGAAATAAAAGCACTGTATAAGATTAAATTATTTTATTATAATGTATATAGAGTGACAATTAAAAAATATGAAATGGCAATATATTAGAAACGAAAAGCTGAATAAAAAAATTCCTTTCCCTCCTTTCTTTTTAAGCTATCGCATGAACGGTGTGGGCTAGCGGTCAACGCAGCAAACGTTTACAGCCTTATCACCACCTTAAATAATAAAATAATTTTTTGAGGCCGAAACTTTGTGTTGTTCTCTTTTGATTTATGAATAAAGAAACGCGGATGACAGTTTCTATAAAATAAAGAAGGAACAAAAATAAGGGGGAAACAACATATTATCTCAACCTCTTGGACAGGATACATCTCTAAAATCTTAAATAGAAAGAATGGTCGAATGATACATCATTTTGAAGCTTTTGAAAAATGTTTTCCAATGATATAATAAAAAGCAACATTTCAGAAAATTCTCCTTTGTTTATCTAGAAAAATAATCAGATCAAACATCTCTTCAGAATTCTAAACATGTCAAGTCTATATTTTGTATTGTTTTATTTACCTTATGTTTTTTTTCTTGAGTTGTTTATAAATATTCGCATTTTATTATCGAAGAATTTACTTTAAGAGTAACTTATACTAGTATTATTATTTTAAGAACAGTTCACTTTTTTTGGTTCAGTTTAAATGAAAAGTAGCACTTCTCATCTTTAACAATGGTGTACAGCATAACTAAACCTGTAGACATTATTTTCATTTAGGGCTCCCAAGATAAATGTTTCTTAAGGACAGCTGAACGTTTTAGCGAAAGGCATCCAGGTCAAAATTTAAGCCCGGAGTAGATTCGCCAACTAGCAGCCATATTTAAAGAAACTGTTACGAATAAAAAGAGAAATCAACCGAGATTAGTCGATGAAACAGCGCAAATTGAAATTCTGGATTATCTCGTGAATCAATAATAAAGGTCCTTAGATTTCATATTGAGAGAAGGGCATACCCAGTACTGGCTGATATATTGGGAGATGGTATTACCGGCCCAATATTTATACCAGGAAATTTAACTGGCAGTATCTATTGAATTACTAAATGCGAAAATTAAGAAATCAGAGGAACTTACACGGAAATTAATCTTTAGAAAAACGCTTACTACAATTCCAATAGGATGGAGCACCTCCTCATTATATAGTTCCTGTTAGACAATAGTTGAAGGATTATTATTTTAACCAGTGGAAAGACGTAAACAGAAAGTAGAAAGTATCTCACCCTGTCCAAGAGGTTGCAGATAAGGGTAAGATGATATTATTGTTTTGTTCTTCTTTCGTTTTATTGAAACTATTTTCAGCGATTTTTATTCAGTTTTTCGTTCGTATATGGCCATTTCAAGTTTTTAAATTATTACCCTATATATATTGTAATTATATAATGAAACTTCAAAGAAAAAAGCTAGCACGGAGAGTTAAATGGTAAAGGTATATGTTTATCGGGATACTATGTAATTTGACTATGTCTGTTATGACATCCTGCTGCAATAATTATCCCTATATGGAAGAAGAGGAAATTCATACAAAAAAATACATTTTACCAATTAATACATTATACCAAGACCTCAGAAATCCTAATGAAATTAATAGTTATTTTACATCATCTTTGCAATCCATATCAAATATCCCAAATAATCAAATTTTATATTATAACACCCATATATTCAACCCAGAAATTAACTTAATTTTTTTTAGCTACATTGTATGGATGGAACACATACGCTTCGCTTTACATAACGTCCGAACTAACGCTGTTGCGTGCAGTTCAAATAAATGCAAAAATGCTAAAAATATGTAGCCCTTTAATAGATCATAATTATAATTTTACACTTTGCTAACACGGCCATAGAGAAGAAACAAGTTCCAACAATTTGGAAAACTGCTCCGGGAATACCACTACCAAAGAATAGCCAGCCCTCCCATTTTTCTGAGCAACAGACCTATAAACAAATGTTGACTAAAGAAAATAAAAATGCGAAAAATAAGATTTTGAAAGACTGTCATTTTGCGCTATGGGTAGAAGTAATGATTTAATTTGACCATAAAGCATTCAGTGGGAGGATTTAAACGATTAATCGCATGACCTCCCCTTTCTATTTAATTTTATAAAAAAGATAAGATAAAAAGATAAGAGGAGGAAGGACAATAAGAGCCGCATTGTATACGGTTCATGTCTTACAGGTCTCGATAAACAAAAAATACAAAGGGTACAGAACGCTTGCTGTGGATTAACGTATGGTATACTTGTTGGAATATTTGTAACTTAAAGTTCCTTCCTTGGCTTCAATGTATATCTCTGGGGACATCAAATCGATAAATCTAGTTCTGGGACTGCACTTTAGCTCCTGTCGTTGCTTTTTGGTTTGGAATCAGATAAACCTCGGGCCACTGAGAAAAGTAATTGATTTCCATTGCTACTAGTAGAAGAAGGTCCTGCTACGTCTATGGCAATTCGTTTAAACGGTGCACCAGCAAGATCATTTTTCCTCTGGTCCGGGTTCTTGGGCCCTTGCTTGATGAACATTGCTCACACTGTCGGCACCAGCATTTAACATCTTCATGACTATTTAGCCAGTAAAACGGTTTACATTGAACAATAAGTAGAGCAACTACACCAAGCTTTTGAGTTCTGGAGATTTGTCAGAAATATCTTTTCATTCTGGTTTTGAAATTTATGGAGATTTCAGTTCGTAAATAGGACCAAATACTGGATCATCACACTGATCCTGGATTAAGCTAGCTACATCTTACTTCTTAGAACTGTTAAGGCCAATACGATTACAAGTAAATATCTTTGGATGTTGTTTTGATTTCTTTTTAAGACAATGTTGACATATTTCAATATAGGGTCTTCTCGATAAAGCATCGGCGTTTTGGTGATATTTGCTTTTCCTATGTTCTATTGTAAAGTGATACTCTTGTAATCGTTAAAGCCACCTTGCTATTTATCCTTCGGGGTTTTTGAACTGAAACAGCCATTTCACAGAGGCATGATCAGTCCTAAGGATGAATCGTTGACCATAGAAATATTTATGGAAATGTTTAATAGCTTTTACTGCTGCTAATAGCTCTCGCCTGGTGACGCAATAGTTTCTTTCTGGTTTTGATAGCTTTTTACTGAAATTAGCTATCAGTTGCTCGATAGGACGTCTCCGATTCGGCATCTGTATCCAAAATAAAAGTTTGTCTAGGAATCGGATACATTAAAATTGGAGGTGTACACAGTGCTCTTTTTAACCCTTGAAATGCATCTTCACAGCCTGCTGACCAACTAAATACCATTTTCTTTTCCCTAAGCTTATGTAGAGACTTTGCAAGATTAGCGAAATTTCTTACAAATCTTCTGTAATAGGAGCAAAGGCCCAGAAAGCTTGTTAACTGGTGTTGTCAGTGGGCCGTGATCAATTTTCGATTGCTTCTACTTTATCTGGATCAGCCTTGACACCTTTTTCCGATATTACATGGCCAAGGTATCGAACTTCATTTACTTATCCCAGATGCCTCCGATATCAAAAGGATTAAGCTCTGTGGGGGCCTTTTCGGTGCCCTTAAGTGACCTGAAATGTAAAGTTATCTCCTAGGAATTTTCGGGTGCTGCGAGCAGTTGCCAGTAGTACTGCCTTTTGCATGTGCTTACATAGATGTTCGCCAGTTCCTAGTTGTTTAAGGTATTTCAGTAGACTCTTTGTAGATATAACAATTGGGATGGTCTGAATATTATCCATTCTCCATTGCCTTCCGATTTGAATTTCTAGATCTCTGTATTTGGCGATTTTCTCAGTGTATTTCTCTTGCAGATTATTGTTGTTCGGTATGGCTACGTCAATTAGAGTTGTTTTCCTGGAAATTTTATCTATTAAAATAAGATCTGGTCTATTATGCCTTACATGTTGATCAGTAAGCACACTGCGGTCCCAATATAACTTATATCGGTCATTTTCCACTACGGGTTTTGGAGTATATGTATAATACGGAACCTTCCTATATTATTATTATTATTGCTATTAATTTCTTGGTATCCACCTTAATAAAGCCTCACCTTAACAACATAGAAAAACAATCTTCAAATCTTGCAAGTATAACATTTTTAATCAATTATCAACATAAATCAACTTATTATGTGAAAATTATCAACATATTTGTGTCAAGAAATTATTAGAACAGTATACATGGGGATGTTTCAGAGCCATGCCTATGGGATGCGGTTTTTCGGAAGCTCTACGATGTTATGTTTTTATACTATAAAAAGCAGTAATTAGAGTAATTGCAAAGCTGTCATACATGTAAAATTTACTTTAATAAACTCCACTTTTGTTTTTGAATGTTTGTTATACGCAAAGCTATCTAAATTTACTGCTCATATAAATTTACATACCTATAACACTAGGACAAAGTCTTTAATAGTTTTACCTCAACATCCTTTAAGTACAACACACAATAGTTTTGTAATAACTTCTATTAAATTATATATACTTATATATATCATCTTTCATACAGCCTGTGCAGGTAAGAAAATTTAAAATCAGTATAGAGTGCATATTAATTTCTCTGTCTTACACATACAAAAAATTTTTAGATGAACCATTGGAAATTGAATCATTGCTAAAGAAATTGATTTGTTTGGACTTATTTTCCATTAATTATGTTTATATTGTTGTTATGGTAAACATTAATTCTTAGGCTATGGTTTTAGGTTATAAATTTCAAAATGTAGGTTAGATTCTTCTTCGTGAACACAGTTGCTGTGAGCGCATACAAACTACGTGCAGGATGGTGGAACAGTGGTGTCAGAAGACAGGGCTGTCGGTCAACCCAGAAAGAACCGAACTCATTATGTTTACTAGGCAGAATTTGGCAGACTTTAAACCTCCCACCATGTATCGGACTCGCCTATCATTGAATCATCAGGTCAAATACTTGGGAGTTAAATACTTAAGAGTAAACTCACGTAAAGCAGGTAGTAAATAAGGCAACAGCTATTATATGGTAATTACGGCAAGAAGCATTGGAAAATAACGAGAAGACTTGCATCCACTCTGATGATCAAGCTGCCCTCAAGGTGGTCCAGAAAATCAGGACCAGCTCAGCATTAATCCACGAACGTAGGGACGCATTGGAAAAACTGGCAGCCACAAGGAAGTGAGACTAAGGTGGGTCCCAGGACACCCGAATGAGGAAGCCAATGCGCGGGCTGACAAACTAGCAAGCTAAGGTTTCGTTAGCCCCTTCGTAGGCCCCGAGCCGTGTCTCCACTTTGTTTCTTTGTGACGAAGTTTTTTTTGATTGATTTGCTTCACGGGAAGCAAAAAAAATAAACGGATTAAACGTATCGCGCCGTAGACAAATGTTCAAAATGCAGTCGTGGGGTCTCAGGTTCGAATCCTGGCATCGGCATGGTTGTTTGTGTTTGACTTTACAAAAAAATCGTGCGTAGTTCGGAACCCACATTAAATTGTAGGTCCATTAGATTAAACCTGGGCGGTCGTCTAAAATGACGCAGTCATGACAAGAAGAAAGAAGAAGAAAAAGAATAACAATGGAATTGGGATATATGCATTCGATAACACGCATAAACATTATTTAAATTAGGGGAAGCAAAATTTGGAATTATTAAGTAAATTGCAATATATTATGTTAAGTGGTTCAATATAAGATTTGGAATTTATTGCATTGCTTTAATAGGTCATCATTATTAATATGAACCACCTTCATAAATATATAATTATTTTAATTTTTTTTAATTCATAAATATATTTTATTTTAATTTGGTCCATTATTTAATATTTTCACAATATCGCACGTAGCACTGTTGGACATATTATATTCAAATCAAGTAAGGGGCTTAGTGTTGGCGAAGATTTTCTAACTGAAAGATAGCAATTTTTCAAAATTGAGGCTACATTAAGTGATAAGTGATTAATACATATATTAACTGACTGACGGAATTGTAAATAGATTGTTATGTCATATACAGGTGATACGGTAATCACTTTTTTTTAAGTTGGGAAAATGTAAAAGTGGGAAAAGATAATGCAACAATTGGAATGGGTAAAATAAGAAACTGGTTAGACACATACCACACCATAAATTATCATTTAACACATCAAAAAACAGTATAATGCATTTTTATCAAGCGAAGCGAATAGACCTGCATTTAATTCTTTTGATATAGAAAACAATACATACCTAATAGGTTTCCTTTACTATTATCACTATTTGAATGTTATAATCGATACATATCTAAAAGAGAATCACAGCATTTTAAATATAATCAAAAATATTCGAAAACTCTTATACAAATTTTGCATTTTAAAATAAATTTTAAATCAGAAATTGCTGGTCGATGTTTATGAAAGTTTGGTTCAGTCATTGAATAGGTACGGAATTTTTGTATCGGGTGCTATATAAGATTTTTTTAAAACCCTTAAATCTGGTACAAAATTACATTTTAAAAATCTTATTTGGGAAAAATAAACAAGTATATTCAACCAATTTATTGTACTTATGTGATATGTTTGATGTCCATTCAATTTATTTCTTAGAAATTTGTTGCTTTGTTCATAAAAGTCCCAAGCTAAAAATCGTGTAACATACTCGCAATAATATAAATGAGCGCTTAAAAATGCTGCACCATAAAATATAAGATAAATCATGAATAAAAAAAAATTAAGAAATCTTGTAAAAATTGTACATATTTATACAAATAATAAAAAAATTAAAGAGGTGTTTAGAAGAAGTGAGTATAATAAGTTTGATTTCATATAGGTTAAGTTTAGTTTTTTTCTTATGGTTTTCTGGTTGCCTTGCCCTAAAGAAATCAATAAGCAAAAACATGTGTCGGCAAATTTCATCCTCCATATTTCTTTAAGTTTTCAATTGAGATATGTATTAAAAAATGTGTAGCTGCTAGTTCGTTCCTATTTCCGTCATAACTTTATTCTGATCTCCCCTGTACACTCTCGAACTTATGTTTATGCACTTACCAGACAACATGAAGAACTACATAACTATGTTAATTTAATTTATTATAAATAGTTATGTAAATACTTCCTCGGGAGCTATTTCTCCGAAGTTTAAAATAAATCTGCACTTAAGATCCAACTAATTTCTCTTTTAAGATACGTTGTAAAAATAAATAGGCAATAACTTTTAATAGATCGTCTAATGTCGATAAAAATCTATACCATCATCAAAACAGAATGAATGAGATAAGCCCCAATCTATGTCACTATAAATGCGTATATTCCCCCATTTTGCAGTAAATCTGAACGTCATTTATTATATGCTTCGACTTCGTCCTAAAAGGGCAATAGTATCGTTGACATTAAAGAAATGGATTACGGTACATTAACAGATATTTTGTCCCCTATTTGGAAGTGATTGATACACTCATAAATAATAAGGGGGTTACGGTCGTAGGAGCACCGGGCAATCGCTGATAAGTGTTAGTTAATACAATAAGTAAAAGTTCTAATTTCTTTTTATCTTTGTGGGACGCAATAATTTAAATAATGTATATACAGGCGCCATTACCCATTATTTCTATTTTTTTATCAGTGGAAAGAATTAAACCTTTATAAATTTTTTTTATATTAATATTTAGAAACCTATAAGTTATGTGTGCTTTATTTTGTGACTGAGATAATGTTGAAGCAAGAATCTATTATTCTTTATTATATGAATTACTGAGTTATGTTTGAAAAACTTGTAATGCGAGCCGTTTAAAAAAAAACTAATTCGAAAGTGTGATTTTCCCATTCGATATTCTAAAATATGAATGTGCGACATTCTATATAACTTATTTGTCTAAACGCGTGGTTTTGAAAATCGCATTATATTATTAACATGCAGTGTTTAAGAATTGTAGTTGCAAAAGTCTAGGAAAGGTTCCTTTTACAAAATATAACAAAGTTCTAATGAATATTGGTCCATTGGAAAATGCTTTCTGTCTAAAATGTCAAATATTTAAAAACCCTAAAATAAAGTTTTTTATTAACAGTAAAATCCATTTGGCCACACTTTCTTTTTCCAGGAGTGCACTCAGCAGGTAAATTATTTAAGGAAGATACAAGAATGACCATGTATTGCAGCGATCGTGTATTGAAGTTTTTTTGCAGCTCTGCAAATTTTTATTGAACTAGCAAGAATATGACGAAAAGCTAAAACAATGAGTTATTTTTTTTCGATTACTTAAATAATTTAAAACATGATTATAAACCTATCGTTAATGTCATTCATGGTTAGTTATGATTAATTATGATTAGTTATCGAAGTCAAGATATCTGTAAAAATATAATTGTTATCATTCATGCCTAGAGCCGTATTAGTAGTATTGAATTCTTTATTTATACATATATAGCTAATGCCAGGATGTTCTCCAGGTTTGACAATATTCGCTGCACGAAAATAGCTATATTTATAGATACGAAATTAGTATTAATTAAGTATGAGTAAAACCAAACTAATAGAAAAATAATGAAATAAATCTCTAGTATGATACCAAATTGGTATAATACATCCAAAAAATGTATAATAACTTAAAAGACATTAATCCAGTCTATTATAATTACGTATTTTACAAATTACCAGGCTGATATTAGAAACGATTGTCAAAAAGCTTTCTCGGGACCATAAAATCACCAACCATGAATGTCGAACAATAAAAGCCCTGCTGGAAAATTCCCAAAGCAAAACTGGAAGAGCAGTTAGCGATAAAATAAAGTTTTATCCAAAGTAAAATCTTAATAGGGTAGGACAACTTGTGGGGTGATGAGATCTATGAAATAACATGACTTGCGAATATGTTCGATCAGACATCAGACTAGATCTCCCCTACAATTTGTAACAATTCAAATATAAACTCGGATGGCTTGTTTCCTTCCGTTAATAAATCGTTTCTTATAACGACCGAAGGGAAAGACTTTTTGTTATCAAAGTAACTTTTATAGGATAGTCGCAATGATTTTGTGTTTTCCTCATAGATATATCTATAAAATTGCAAGCTCTTTTAGAAGTAAGATCATAATCTATATACAATATACTTAGAGACATAAATCTTTTAAAAACGTTTAATTTAGAGGACACTCGTTTAAATCCTTTAGGAGATATATATATATGGATATAGAGATATACAGAATATATATCAAATATAGAATATATTGTACATTAGAGTACCTTTAGTAGTATAATCATATTTGTATAATAACTGACGTATAGCGAATAATTTAGGTGTCTCCGTAACTCCATACATTAAAGTCAGATATAATGAGGCTCGTCTTCGTCGATATTTCAGCAGCGATAACTAAATAGGGATTTAGTTAAATTTACTTTAAATACTTAAGGATACTAGAAGTGTTCCTTACTTACCTTGCTCTAGAAGAGCCAAAAAGAAACAAAAAATAAACATAAAACGCCCGAGAATTTTTTTTTAATATGTCAAATATTTAAAAAAAAAATTAAAAATATCCTAAACGCTTGGAATACCTAGAGTAAATACAATGTATTTTTTACAATTTCATCAGCCAGCAAAAACTTGTGTAAATAACAATTAATGCCTTCAAATGCCTTGAAAGTATGCAAAATTATATAAAATACTCAATTGACTTCAAAGGCATGGAACAAAATTCAATTAACTTCAAATGTTTAAACATTGTAAAAATTATAATGAATAAAATAAGAAGTATTCCAGCAACCCAAGATGCAGTTTTTGCTCTTTATTAAAGCTTGAGTTTTGATACTGCGTCTCTGATTGTCTTCTCGGATTTGAAAGCATTCTGATGTTTTTCAATGTATTTTTTATATATTGGATTGTGAATAGTCCTGCATATTGATTTAAAGTTCGTTTTTTTTCTCATTTCTCCTGGATTTATCTCTGGATGTTGGTTTTAAAAGGCTCCTTCGGAAAAGCCATGTGTTGCAAATCGCTCTTTATGTTTCCTAGTTCAGCATTGTCATCCGTATTCTTATTTCATTTAAATGCTTCTATCTGATATAATGTTTTCATGATCCGCCAAACACCAAAACATACTATTTGAGCCCTCGTATGGGACAAGAATTTGCAATTCAATTTTGCCCACAATTATTAGTCCCATAAAATAACGCCTCTGGTGTTATAAGATGGCGTAATAATAAAAAAGAAACTCGAAGAGATTTTTAAATTAAAAGATATGTGCTACTGATCAATTGTTAATAACCTCATCAATTTTGTTTTATTACCTAAAAAGCTTAGATATACTTTAAGCGAGGACTTCAAAAAATCCCTTTTTTATTAAATAATCCTTAGTAAATGTCGAGAAAATAGATATGATATATGGAAAGATAGCTAACGTCTAACAAAACTTAAATTGGCCGTAGCATTTCCTTTTAGGAAACATTACGATTTTAGCTATTCCATCACTACAAAATTTTCAGAACAGACTACATTATATAAAGGGGTTAATATAAGGTTATAAAATTCAGTGCAAATATTTTAAGAGCATAGAGAGTTTTTTTCCTATAAACATGTGTCCTAAAATGCACCTTCAGAGTAGCAGCCCATGCAAATTGCTTGAAGAAAATCGATTATTTGAAACCGTAACTACAATTATGCATCAATTTTTGTAAAAATTTGCATTTTCCCTTTTTTTGGGTGCTCTTTTTATTTTCCGCCCCAAAAATGGTGTAAATCTAATTTTAGGAGAGGATTTAAGGGAGCTTACCGTTCTGATGAATTGAATCTTATGTTTCCTATAAGAGATTTAAAAATCTAGCAACATTATCTAGTTAGCCATGAAAAAATATAAAACTTTTGTCTCGTGCATTTTTTCGATATACCTAAGCATTTTCGAGAAAATCGCTGATAAATGCAAAAATGCAAAAAAAACGATAGTTTTAGATTTTTTCATGGCTAATTAGATGGTGTTCTACATTTTCAAATGTCTTATTGGAAACAGAAAATAGGGGCCATCAAAAGGCTAAGCCTCCTGAGTCCTTTCCTAAAATTGAGTTTACACCATTTTTGGGACGGAAAATATCAAGAAGACCCAAAAAAGTTAAAACTTACAAATTTCCAAAAGATTTTACGTATGACTGTAGTTAGAATTCCAAGTAATCGATTTCCTTCAAGCAATTTGCGCGGGCTGTAGCTCTGAGGGGATGCATTTTAGGACACATATTTATAGAAAAAAGTCTCATTTTAACAATACGCTGTTAAAATATGTGCACCGAATTTTGTCACACCCTGTATAGTCCTATGAATGGAACCTTTGGTGTGACACTCAATTCATAAAATAGTTTTACCACTAACCTAAACTCTATATTTTATTCTGTATATTTCAGTGTCGAGAATAAAATAAAGAGTTGGTTAATGATAAAACTGTTTTATCATTTCAGCTCATAATATAACTATAAAAATAGACTTTTTCTATTTAAAATATACTGGCTGAATTTACATCTGATGATTTTTCTTTTCATAGCATCCTAAATTATCAATTACCAAATATCACGCAATAAGTCCCAAATTAGTTTTTACACTACGTAGGAAATAAGTTAATAAATAAAGACGTTGGTGTAGAAAAAATTATGAGTATTGAAAATAATTCTATAGAACTAGTTTTTAAAATATTAAATTTTGTAAAAATAGTAGAGTTTAGATAAGGACGGCCCATTTATAAAATTAATTTAATAATGGGCATATACAGTGCTTTCATTTCAAAACCTACCACTCTTAATAACTTCTTAAAAAAACAAAAAAAAAACACATTAATTTAGATATACAGCGGGGCGTTTAATTTTAAATTTTATATTTCATCATTGTAAGAAGCATTAAAATGTCTATTTAACAGTGCCAAAAAAAAACAAAATCCGTTGATGTATAAGCGAAAAATGTGTGGTAATAAAAGACAACAATCAACTTAAACTTTGGTAGGTCAAATGGCTGCCTCATAGTGTTTAATTAAACATTTATTAAAAATTAATACACATTATTTTAAACAGCAAACAATTTTCCATATTACTTCGCCAAAAAAATTGATGCAAGTTGTAGCGATTTACCAGTAAAAATGTATGGTAATAAACAGTTCATTAAGTCCAAATATTTTTTTTAAATATGCATCAATTATTTGCGAAAAAATAACTAATGTCATTTTGAAACTCTTATTATATGCGAATTAGTGGTGACGAAATCATCGGGCCATTTTTTTGGAAGAAAATTTAACTGGACAAATTTATTTAGACCTCCTCGAAAATACAATATATTCTTCAATCGTCCAATCTTTGGAAAACCAAGTGGATAAAACTAGTGCTGGGATACTCAACCAAAATAATTTGCATTTCCAATAAGATGGAGCTTTCCCGCACTACGCCTTGACAATCGAGAGTGGCTTAATGAACAGTTTCCATTGGCAGGCATTTTGAATGGCCCGCACGGTCGCTAGACTTAACACCGCTAGATTTTTTCCTTTGGGGGTAAAAAGCAAAAATTATAAGATCTTACCTCAAAATATTAATGATTTAAAAGATCGAATTACTCGCGAATGTAGAGATATTAGCGAAAAAACACTTGCCAATGTTCGAGAAGAATTTCAAAACGGACCTTATTAATGTCTCGCAAATAACGGAGCACATTTTGATCACTTAATAAAATAAATTTTGTGAACTGATTAAATTGTTTATTTTTTAAACACATTTTTACACGCTCACTTTTTATAAGTTCATCAACGTACATTTTTCATACACCATTGGGTGGTAGATTGTATGCTTTGTAAAATGATGTAATACACTATAGGATAGCCATTTGACATACTAAAATATGACGTTGATAAAATATTTATTACCAGACATTGTTGGTCACTATTCGCTGGTACGTCAACCGATTAAATTTTTTTGGCACTCAAATAGACATTTCAATGCTGCTTACAATGTGGATTCTCATTTAATATATCAAAGTGAGGTTAGCTGAAGATGAGGAGGTGATTGACATCTCTGTCAATTATAAAATTAAACGTCCCCCTGTATCTAGATTGACGTGTTTTTTGTTGTTTTTAAGAAGTCATGAAGGGTGGTTCATTTGAAAATAAAAGCGCTGTAATATACATATACATGTTTTCTGTTATTAAATTATATTATTCCTTTTTTTTTAAATGTTAAAGGGTGTCAGTGAGGGTAAGTATTTTTGGAATATTCAAAGAAATACCAAAAAGATTATAAGAAAAAGAAAGAAAGAACTATTTTTATAAATTTAATTTAATTTGACTTGATAACGTACATTCAACTACCACAACTGGTTGGTTGAAGTTAAATTTTTTTGTTCAATAAGTTCTTTAAGATTTAATTTTTTTTTATTAAAAAAACAATAGAAAAGGAAACGACTTTAGAAGTCGATAGATATAATATTAGATATTATACATCAAGTAAATTATTCTATTTAAGAATTATTGTACTTAGAGTGAATTAAATATAACAAAAGATATTATTAACGGTTTTAGTTTATATTTCTCCTGAATACGTGAATAAGTCTATTAAATAAATAATCAATTACAAATTTTGCAGAAAATATCCCAAAGCGTAATAAATATATTTCAAAGATAATTATGATTTTTCTCGTGTTTCTATGTGTTAACTAGAAAAAAATATAAATTGTATAATATAAAATTATAGATAAAATTATTTATTTTTTTAAAAGTTCCGTATATTGAGTCAATATATTATGACATTATTTATTATGTCTCTTTCTTCTCTCTTTTTTCCTTAAATATACATCTCTTTTCGTATACCTAGTAATTCTACCTTTCTCTATACTTTTATAATCCTAATATTTAGCTAAATAAAGTCGGTGAAATATAGCAAAACCAAAGTTAAGTGACAAAAAAAGTGACCAAAGTTAAATGAAAAATAAAGTTCTTAGTAATGTAACTTGTATGTAATGTAATGTATGTAATGTAACTTAGTACTGTAAGTGACTTACATTCGCGTTTAAGTCATTTAATGACACGCCGATCATAGTCATTCAGTATAGTGTGCATAAATAATAGCAATGATCAAACAATAATATGTTTTATTCAACAACTAGTCTGATAAACTTAGATTGAATACCTATGTAGGAAATCATAGTACTAAATGCTAAAATCATTAAACAATAGTTAACTTAAAATCCTATTTAATCAACTGTTGTAGTTTCAGTGTAATTTAATTTTTGATTAACCATAAATTTTGTTAAATGCTTTATATGCACTATTATTTTATCAAAATGCTTGGCCAGCATTTTGATAAAATTAAATCGATGTTATGCTTTTTGTAAACTCAATTTTAAAAAACTTATTTAAAAAGTATTTTTTTACCTCCACTTTTTTTGAGTAATTGGAAAATAATATTACAACTTTGACTATAGACTATCTCAGAAATCAAAATATATTATGCAAATATATAAAGGATATGATGACGCAAATTTAAATTTGAGTAATTTTAAATTAAAATGTAAACAAATATATAGAACTTTAAGTCTTAATATACAGATAAAAAAGAATAACACATAAGAAACCTTTCTTTCTGAGTTTTATTGGAAAATTTTGAAACTTTTGAGAATAGAAAAAAAAATATATATATATATTTATTAAGTGAAACAAAGATTTTGATGTCAGGTCAAGTCAATATACCAAAACTAATAATTAATATCTTATACATAATTAAATTAACTTAACAAATTCTATCCAACCAGTTCAAAAATTATTCCGAAAGGTACCAATTGCTCCAACGTATTCGATAGAGTTAATAAGAATTTATTTGGTAAAGAAATTCTTAGTTTATCTCAGATTTAAATATGGTTATCCAATTTTTTGTCTAGCAGAACTCAGCAGATGCAAATCAGTATTACAAAATCAAGCTACATTTCTGCCTAGTTTTACTACGATGTCATATTATTCAGATCAATTACGGAAAAACCAATAAGTATTGAAAAAAGCAAATAATTGCACTTGTAGAATTGATTTAATAACTTTGCTTAAAAAATTGTCAGACGGACAAAGGTACCTGCTTTTGCGAGGAATAAGTGACAGGAGTGGTACATATGGCCCCTTCGTTGGCGTGTGGTGTTCTTTTATGATAATATAATATATATAAAAATATTCTTTCTTTACATTTTAATTATAATGAAAAATATTTTTAAGAAAAATTGCCCAAAACTTTGAAAAACTAAACGAAAGTAAAAACACAAAGTCATGGTCTCATCAAATCAATATATATATATATTTTTTTTTAAAGTCACACGTATTTCACTCCTATCGGAGCATCGTAATGTGATCTGTGTAGGTCTAGGCCTGATGATGCTCCGATAGGAGCGAAACACTTGTAGCTTTAAAAAAAAAATTATATGGATTTGATGAGACCGTGACTTTGTGTTTTTACTTTTGTTTTGTTTTCGTTTGGTCTCTTAGAGAAAAAATGGATGATACGTTTCTATTTGAAAAACTAAACTTAAAAAAATAGTTTAGACAAAAAACTTCACCAATATATACAATTAAATACAATATTAAAACTACAGGTATAATACTTATTGTACATATTATTACGTAATACTTTTTAAGGTTATAAAAGAGTAAAGCATTACAATAATAGATGAGTAATGAATACAATACCAAAATATTTGTTCAGATCGAATGGAACAAACATATTATTTTTGAACGTGAGTGAATAGATATTAAAAAAACGAATAATTGCCTATCTTGGGGGTTGGTTTGACAATTGTGCACAGAAATTCGAAAATATAATTTTTAAGCTTTAACTTTTTAAAATTTATTCGGTTTGTCCTTCACTTATTCAGTCAGTTTTTGATGTCAAATTAAACATTTAAGGTGTGTGTTTGGTAAAAAAATTATTATTTACTCGTTAATTCCACCACTGAATTTACTAGCAGCGTAAGCAAGTTAGTGTCAGAAGCTCTAAATAATTTACTTGGTATATAAATAAAAAAGCATTTATTCATATTTAATTATAAAATTTGCTTTTAAAGTTCTATTAATGCCTATCCTATCTTCGAAAATAATTAATTATACGTTTAATATTTGCCAAACATGCAATTATTCATATCGGTTGGCTAGTTTTAATATTATTTGGTTTTAAATCGATAAATTCAAACCTCAGCTTAATTGCCTCTCTCCGGTGTTTATCGATGTGGTATAATCAATAGAGATTAATTAGCGCATTACTGTTTAATAACATCATCTCCTTTCGATGTAAAATAATCTTCTATCCAATTTAACGATTTTGAATAAATTCTCCCTGTAAGGCGAGACAGCTTGGATGTTTGGATGTTTTTGGAGACGATAGACGATGCGAAAGTCTTGAAGACTTGGTTGCCTCTTTTCAAAACTTAATGGCTGATGAGGATTTTAAAAAGTGTAATATTTAAATACGTGATAACGTTGGAAAACATGTTAATAATTCTAAGATAAATTTTCTCAAGAATTATGACCAATATATAGTCTAAATGTATTTGTTATGTTGTCTTTAATTCTGTTATAATTAAAATCCTAAAATTCTAGATACCACCCTGATGGGCCTGTGCTTTTTTTACTTTAGAAATTTTTATTTAAGTACCTAGTAAGAGTCTATCGGGGAAAACTCAGGGAAAACATTCATACATAAGCCATGAGTCTAAAAATTACAGAATTATCTCAAAGTAAACAAACTCCAAACAACGACCTCTTTTATCATATAACAAAAGAATGTTATTATTCGTGTGCTGCATAAATTTACTAAAATATATTTTTGAAAACTTTAAAAATAAAACTTTATGACGGGCAGCATGACTTAGATGCTGAAAATGTACCATATTAAATATGTGCAAATTTGCCACACAAAGCATTTGAAGCTGTAAGTAGTGAAGCACATAATAACCAATATATACTTACTATCTAAAACCTTCGATCTTATTGACCATGCATGAAATCCTAATTAGGCGATTAGCAGGGTTGGGCTTTTGCTTATCTCTCATCGCATAAAGTTAAGATCCTTACATTGCACCTTATGGAATTCCACAGGAGAGATGTGGAAATCTTAGAATGAGATGAATGGAATCTCTGTTATTTTTAGTAACACCCTAATCAAATTTATAAAAATTATCTTGGTTTTCCAGGCAATTTATTATACAAGATGTATAGTTATGTAGAAATTTAAATCATAAAAAGTATATTACGAAAAAAGTACTTAAAATCCCTTTCAATCAAAATTAAATATGTTATCAATGGAAAAAAATAAGTTGAAGCTTAGTTGAAATATAATTTTATTTCAACTAAGCTTGGGTCAAGTGCATGCCGGACTGTCAGTAAGTCTGACAGTCGTTTCATCTGCTAGCGATAAGGCCAATGCTTTGATTGACTGTTTTTGTGCAAATTTTTCTGGTAAAAGTATGGACTCAGTTAATATTACTAGTGATTCTCTAACGGATCAAACTGAACTATTACAGTTTCTCAGAGGATATATATTAAGCTGGTTAAGGAAATGTAAATGTAGTTTACAGAGGAAACCAATGATTTCTGCAATGGTTTACTTAAATTGACAGCGAAAATTATTAGTATTTTTTTAAAGTGATATTTGATATAAGTTTAAATAATTCTTAAATGGTTATTAAGTCAATGTTACAAATTTGCGTACAGTAAATTATAGGCCAATTAGTCCTACATCTTTATGTTGAAAAGTATGAAGGCAAATACTAAATTTAATATACCGGGTAACCCAATAAGACTGGTTTTTGGCCATATCTTGGGAACCGCTCGTCGGATGAGGGGTAAAAAAAATTATTGGATAAATCCGTCATCAAGAATCACTGGAAAATGTTTTCAAGTTCCGAAAATGACCACCAGAGAACGTAACTGCCATCTTAAATTTTAAAATTGCATTTTGTTCCAATTTTGCATAATAACAAAAAAAATTGTCTTCATATTTTTAAAGCGAGCTAGTTTATCTATCATTTTCGTAAAAAATCAGTCATTTAAAAAATAAAAATGGTGGTTGGGGTTTAATTTTTTTTGCAATAACGTGCTTTAACTTCTTAACAATTTAACTGATTTTAACAAATCTGGTATCGTTGAAAAAAGCATTCAACAAAAAAAAACAAACGGAATGATATGACTTTTTCTTTATGAAAAGTAGCCAATTAACATCCAAAGAAGACAGTGAAAACAGTTTTTCAAAATCTCATTCTTAACCTCAAATATTGAGAAAATGAGATTAATGGATTCTGGAAGGCCAAAGATCGCGCGGTAAATTTCCTAAGACTATTAAAAATGTAGGCAAAATGAATAAGATATTAAAGAGGCTATTATGAGTCTAAAAAATATACAACATTTAAAAATTTATACCGTCAGAACATTCATGTTGCTCCAAAGGTATTAAACGCTTCCTGAACTTATTAAGTCACTTTAGTATTATAGATATAATCGAGGATATATTAAAGTTAGTTTACTAATTTTTTTTATAATATGGTATCTGGCTCTAAATAGAACCGTTTTCTAATCAAGAAAGTGATCTAATGGCGACCCAATATTGAAAATGGCATCCGTTATTTTGGATGCTCATCTGCAGACGATATGAGTTGAAAGACAGCAGTCTTAATTTCAGTTGTTAGCATGTTCTAGATGGCATTCCTAATTCTTGCAATAATATCCTCGCCGTTGGTCTTATATAAGACTATATCTTTAATCCTTACCCAGATATACAAATCGAGGCAGGGTAAATCGGGAAATATCGAAATATTCATTAAGTTTTAATATGTGCGCAATTATAAACAGAATCATTCCAAAAGGCAACATCTAAAGATTCTTGCCTCCAAGGCAAATATTTAACACAACAAGGGAAGAGGCTAGAAATAGGCGAAATAGGTGAAAAATTATTTAACATAAAATTAATGAATTTTAACATAATTTTGACACAACCAGATTTTCTGATGTTATGTTTCTAGTAAATGTTAGTAGTTAACGTAGGTTGTCAATTTGTTGTTCTTGCTATTTAAGGTAAATTTAAGAATTTTTATCTAATTTTGATTTTAAAGTTGTATTTTGATTAAATTTGGATATAGTATACCTCCTTGAATTTTTAGAGTTACTTCCTATTTTTCCATTAGTTTTAACTAAAGGTGAGACTTTTGAGATTACTATTAAAGTGACTTAATAAGGTCAGAATGCGTTTAATCTCTATGGAGCAACATGAATGTTCTGATGATATACATTTTTTAATGATTTATATTTTTTAGTCTTACAATAACCTCTTGAACATCTGATTCATTTTGTAGCTAATTTTGAATAGTTTTAGGAAATTTACAGAGCGACCCATGGCCGTCAAAGATCCATTAATCTCATTTTCCCAATATTTGAGGTTAGGAACGAGATTTTGAAAAAGAGTTTTCACTGGCATCTTTGAATGTTGTTTTTAATTTTAATAACATTAATTTTTTTTAATGTTATTTTTTATTTTTTAGGATTTCTGGTCGTGGTGTCAAAACTAGCCCTCCCTCCCCTAGCGGAGAAGGATTCACACTCGGATATACTACGATGTAAGTAATAGATTACGAAATAACAAGATGTAAAAAAAGTGAATAGAAAAAAAAGTGAAAGTTTTTGTTAAAGAGAGTGTATGACCATCCCTGTTATTAATAATGGCTGGACATCTGTTAAGCACCCTCCTAATTAAATTGAAAAAGTCGTTTTGCTCAATATCTAGTTCCATTTTAGGTTTTAAGTCGAGGGATTACACAGGCCATGACAATACCCGAATATTATGCTGCTCCAAAAAGTTTCTAGCAGTTTTTGCAAGATGCCGACGTGCATCTCATTCTGTTTCATATATTTGCCTGTTAAAAACCCTTAAAAAAACCAGATTAGTCCCAAAACTTAAGCTGCAGCCCAATTAGATGTTTTGCAAACAAGACGCGCTGCCACATCCCCTGCTTTCTTGAATCATGGTTAATATTTAATCATCAATGGTTTATGTCCATAAACCAAACCTAGATTTTTCGGTAAAAAGAATGCATGCACAGCCATGCTCTAGCATCATATTTTTTAATGCAATCTATTCCTTATAGCTGAGCAGTACACTAACGCCATAAAAATTTTGAAGCCCACTTCTTAGCTGGTTGGTAGCAGACTAAACCTATTATGTGTAGGTTTTGTCGCTCTTCTCTGCTACAACCTTATTATTTCTTAATTAAATTTACAGCCTTTGCAATTTCGTGTGATTTTCGATTCACCATCATAGCAGCCCGTGATTGTGTCAAGATGTTACCTTTGCATATTGGCTATATAGCACACCGAATTAAAACAAATTCTTATTTTTCTGCCAGCAAAAATTGTTGTACTGAATACATTTTTCACTTTACTAAATACATCTTAAATAATTTAAACTATTTATTTACTATCAACAAGAGAAACTTAAGATGATGAATGTGATAAGGTATCTTCAACGGAATGTCCAATAAATAATAAACACAATTGTTTGAACCTTTACCGAGATTTTCATTTTTTCCACCTTTTTAACTTATGTTGGACCCATACATGAATATTTTCCGACTGCGTGGTATCCTTACCAGATTGGCCTTACAAATGGTTTAAAAGGCCAATGAAGAAAATGCTGCAAAGAAAAGAGGTATGCCTTGAGTTCGCTGGAATTTTAAGAGACATTTTATTCTTTCTTTGCCTCTATTTGGCTTTGCAGAATTTAAATTTTGTACTTTGCCTCAAAATAAAAAAAAATGATTTATAAATTACAAACTGACATCCCCTTGCGGGTCCTTAAAGAGGAATTGGGGTCACCGTCCTATATAGGTAGGAATGATCATCAGTTTAAAATTGATTCTTCATGCCTTAAGACATATGATAAATTTTATTCTCTACTAAGTGTAAGAATGAGACTGTCAAACCTTTTAGACAAGTTGCTTGATTTTCAGGGTCTACTCATTAAAAAGCAAAATAAATAAGTTAGGAACTTGGTTATAAACCACTTTTATCGAAGGAAGTTAATGTTTCGTCAAGACAAATGGTATTGCAAATTTTGTAAAATACTGGTTGCTTAAGAAATCGTTTAATTTGTGATGAAAGCAAATTCTTTTTGAGTACTCGTGTATTTATTAATAGATCGCCCTTTAAATTCAGCAGCTCAGCAATAGTAATAAAACTGCAGTTTATGTTACACTCCTCTGCTTTTAATTCAAACAGTATAGTTGTGTTCTATATGAAAATGTTGATTAGATTGTGTGTCATAAGTGTCTTGTTAACAAAGAAAAATTTTTCATAGATTTTCCATAATTATCAGTTGCCAAGAAAACAATACTAAGTTAACCAAAGATAGTATTTGCACTGTTTACATAAAACAACCATAAGATGCAGCACTAATACAAGTAATATTTTCAAATTAATTCCACCCTATTCGCTGAAACAAGATGTGGTCTCATAATTTTTAACATATTTTGATTTTATGGGATATTCCCACAACGAAATGTAGATCGTTATATTCAAATCTTCTGGTTCTGGATATAAGTGACTGGAATAAGCTTAGATGTTTTTTTTGCTTGGGTTAGTACCTTTTGTTATGTATATTTTAATTTTTTATTTTTTCCTTCTTCTTAATATATTCAATAGTTAGATATCGTAAAAATATAAAGGTATATCGTATTATTCGATATACTACATAATATGATATTATATTATATAGTATGATATTATATTGATAGAACTTCAAGTTAAATTTTCTAAAAATATAGCAGCAATGTATATAGAAGGATAGATCAGTTAACGATGAAATATTTGGATCTGTTTATAATAATTATTGTCGCTTAGTTTTTTGTAAAAACGGTGTAGGAATTAATTAATACCTCTGAAGCACAGCTTTAGTTGAGCAACGCATATTCTTCAATGTATCGACTGTAAAATAATTGTTTAGAAAGCCAACGGAACAAAAATATATTGGAAAAAAATACATTCTAAGACTAAAGATATAAGAACTAGTGCATGAAAAGGGACCAGGAAGCTAATAAAACTCATCTAAAAAAGGTATCTCAGATGTGAAAGCAAACATCAGAAGGTGTAACGAGAATTTAGAAAATTACAGTGAACTCTTTAAAAATGGTGCAGAGTTTGGTAAGCTAATTAAAACTAAGCAGAAACCATCTAGTAAACTATATTTAGAAAAATAGCAAATTAAGGAAGAAGCCTAATATAACTTAAGAACGAAATAGGCAATTAATGAAAGTGAGCAGGAGTATGGTGTCTTTAATGTCTTTTATTTAGAAGACGATGACAAAAAAACTTCAAGAAGAATTGGACCAATTTGAAGAAAAAAACTACATAAACTTCCATAAAAGGCTGAATAACAAATTTGTCCGCCAAGTCCAATTATCACTAACCTTATTATAAAGTATTGATTTTATGTGGTGGGTTTGGTCATAATCATATTAACCTCCATATTTATGATAATAAGTATGAATTGGATATGCACCTACATATAATGTTGTTGCTTACATAATTGCAGCTTTAATTGTAGAGTATAAGTACAAATAATAATATATTTTTTATAGAAACTATAGACTGAAGTGTTCCCTCTAATACAATTTTATCAAAAAAGGAATGAATCTCAAAAAATATAGACACATACGAGGATGATAATGTGCCTGGTCCATAATTTATATTGACAGAAAATTAATTCACTCTGAGAATATTATTTCTCAACCCAATTATATAATGAAAGTCTCACAGAAAAATAATATTGGATCTTCTGTTAATTTTCTCCAAATAACAGATACTGCCACTGAATTCCATTAACTCAAACATCTAATTATAATTATGAAGTAAGCGTTACACGGATATATAGGTGTCGTAATTATTTTTTTTATTTTCACTTACATCTTTAATGACTAAAAAACAATGAAATGTTGCTATTTTGGAGGATCACCTACAATTTTCACACATATTTGAACACTGATTAAGTTGTGTTGGTATGTATGAAGGCGCTTGTATAACTCTAGTTAAGGATCAATGTATTGACATATTTAAGCTTGAACGTGTTAACAGATATGACCACTTCTTAATACAAAAACTCTTTGAATTTTCTATTATTTACTTTATTCTCTTATATAATATGCATTTACATAATATATGTTTATATGCTATGGAGACTTTAGCTCCAAACTAAGGCGAATTATTTCTTTACAACTGTGAGGGAACGTGGTTATATTAGTGAGTTCAGGAAAAAACAATCAAAAATTCATAATTCAATTTCTCCTAAAATGTATGGCTTACGAAAAACACATGAAAATGACTTTATTTTAAGACCCGTTGTAAGTTATATAAGTTCGCTTTGTTATAATTTAGCGAAACTCATAATTACACGAAATGTTGTCACCTCTGGCATTGACTTTCAACTGCAATATTAGGAACTGATGTAAAATCATTTTTTCCTAATATCCCTTGTTATAGATATATTAAATAAGCAATGGCCTGATATTTCATCTCTTACTGTTGTGGATAAGGAACTACTAATTGAAATCATTAATTTTGTTTTGAGTTCAGCTATTTCAGTTATAATAATGTCGTTTATAACCAATTAGATGGTAGCGCGATGGGAAATCCAGCTAATCCTATCCTAGCAAATCTTCTAATGAATGATCTTGTTTCAAGCATATTAGGAAAATCACACAAAATACATTTCATTAAATATTATGTTGGCGATACTTTTCTTATAATTCCTAAGGATGAGTAACCTGACATTTTCCACCACTTAAACAGCTATCGTAATAAAATACAATTTACTTTTGAGACAGGGGAGAATTACTGCATCCCTTTTCTTGACACTACAGTGACTAGAAATACGGATAGCACCATAAGCACCAACTGGTACGTTAAACCAAGTAGTAGCGGAAGAATTATAAATTTTTACACTAGTCATCCCATGGGTAATAATGTGGGAACTATGAAGGGACTACTCAAGTCATGAATCACTTCATAATAAAAATATTGAGATCAAATTTCTACTTAGAAAAAACAAATAGCCCACCCGTTTTATAAACACTTGTACCTACATAAGTATATCTAAATTTCATAGAATATACTTTACAAAGATGAACAAACAGGCTCATAAGGAGAATGTCCTGTATTTCAAGTTTTCTTTTATTTAAAGTTGGTCGATAAAATTATTAGCTGTTTTAAGAATGTTTTAAGAATAATAGGACTATGCTGGCCTTTTATAATGTAAAATCCATATTCCCATTGCTTACTAGGCTTAAAAATACTTAATATTCCATTAGATTAGCAATCAAGTGTTTATCGTGTTTTATGGTCTTGCGGGAAATCATATGTCAGACAAACTAGACAGTATTTAGGTTTAAGTTTTAAACAACACACTAACAATAATTGTCGTATTAAATATATGCAATAAAAGCAATAAAACATACTTAGTTAGCGTGCTATCACTCTGGACATGATTTTTTATTTAATAATGTCGGTATTTTAGATCATGAAGCTAGCACGACTAAAATAAATATTAGTGAAATGATCTATTTATGTAAAGATAGTGTAAATTTAAGAACGAACACCTTGAGCCTGAGTCATTTCTACAGCAACTTTTTAAATAAATATAGTTCATTTAAATTACTAAGCCTTATGGGAGGTATTGCAATATAATTTTTACACATTATACTTATTTACTTCTTAATCATATTTAACTAATAACTCAACTAATAACTAAATTACAAATATAAAACCTAGTAATTAAATATGACGAAAAATTAAATTGCTTTATAGGCTTACGGAATCCGTGGTTTTTTACCTTATATGTTTATTTTTGCTTTATGTTTTTTTGATTACTGCATAGCTGCATACCATCGCGTAGATATAAGTATTCTCTTTTATCAGTTTGCGGTTAACACCAAGCAAGAGTGCGTATTGTTAAATTGTTGTAATTCATTTATCAATGTCTATTTGTGTGACGTTAATGTTATTCAAGTAACAAAATCAGTAATGTATCGTATGTGTCTTTTTTTAGCTGTTTTTGGATTAGCACTGATTGTTAAGGTAATTAATTAGTTTGTTTTTTTCAACAATTTTTTTTCTTTTAAATCTTCTTACCTATTAATGAACTTTAATAGCTTATTACATTTAATACTATTAATAGTTTTTTTTGTTTTTTGTTTCTGAACTCTATGTTTTTCATTATTAAGTTTCTAATTTTTTCAACTGCGTTGTCTTTTTTGTATTTATATTTGAACAAATGCTGTAATTCTTGCCTATTTTAAGGAAAGGGACTTTTCCCTATTTTGTTATGCAAGTCCATGTCATGATATCAGTGTCTGAGGAAGCAGGACTTAACCCTGCGAAACGTCGCAATAAATTAATAGTTTTATTCCTACTCCTAAGTTCCGATGAACTGCGAAATTTTTTTCAGGCCAAATAATCCTAAAATGCCATTAACATGACTCAACAAGCATTATTGCTATATCACGGCAAACCTCACTCAACATATAAATAGCAGTATTAAAATTTACTAAATTATTTAAGAAATACGAGTATCCGATAGTGTTTCTTCTTTAAATTGATAATCTTCGTAGAACGCCTCTTGGCCATCAAGCAAATCAGAAATAAATATTCTACTGTCGAAAATTCATGTCAGGAAACATTCTAGGGAAACTCCTCGTGCAACAAATAATATATCCTGTAAAGAAATTAATCAGTCGTCGATAAGAGGACTCTGTTTCGGTATGTCTAGGTAAGGTAGCAAAAGTAATACCGGCACATGTACATGAAAAATTAATAAAGGCATTAATTTTCTACGAGACCAGAAAAATTTATCACTTGCCTTATGATTATATTCAAGGTATAGAATATAGAATCAGGACAGAAATAGTTTTTTAGTTTACTGGCTCAAGTCTTATTGCTAAACAGGTAATACTACGGCCTGGATGAATACAACACAAATGTTGTGTTATCTCAATTATGCATTTCAATTGTTTTTATTATTTTAGTTGTTGAGAGTTATAAATATTTTAATTGTTTTATTACACCTGTAGGTACCTATCCTTTTTAGTTTTTAATATTCAATATTCTGTTTATAATTCTATTTTGTATTTAGTTATGTTTACTGAATGCTATATTTATTTCAATAAAGCAAGGGTGATAGATAAACTGTTAAACAATTATTATAATTATAACAATTGTTGCTAAATATAATTTTTCACAATTTTATATAAGGAAAATAATTGATATAGGTCTTAGATCAGAGTAGTTCGTGGGTTAGCTTACCTTGCGAAAGAACTTGGTTAAAGACCATTTCTTATTTCTTGAAAAAAAATTAGTTTCTCGCCAATAGTTTAAATTACGTGCTATGTGGTTACAACTACTATTTTCACAATGCTCAATCATTTGCCAGAGATATTTTCAAGATATAATTATCTTAAAAATCTACTAAATATAATTTAAAACGAATTTAAGAAAAAGACTTTTGAGAAAGGTTAGTTTCTCTCTAAATGTTACGCTGCAAGCGTAATTTAAAATTACACGGTTTAGTTGTACTAACTACGAATAATCTCTACTCTTTATGATATTGTTTTATCAACGATTAAAGTTCTTAATAAAATAAAGTAAAAATATATTAAATTGCCCTATAATATATTATGCTATAGAGAATGGTATTGTACAGGGTGTTTTATGGAGAATGGCGCTATATCTCAGCAATGAATAATCCAGTAGCCTTGGGCCAAAAAAATGTTGTAAATAATTTTTAAGTGCCTCACTCTGTTGCTAAAAAGTGCAAAACGTGTCTATAAGTTATAAAAAAAAATATAACGTCAATAGTTTTACTACGATTCTCCATCTCTTAACACGATTTTTAAAGTTTAACTTTCGAAGATAAATAATACAAACTCTCAACTTCAGCTTTCAAAGTTAAATAACGAACAAGATAGATAAATAGAAACCAAATTTTGGAAACGTGAAATCTACAATCCAGCCTCCGGATATTCAAAATGAAAACGGATTAGGACAATCAGACTAACAAAGTTCCTTTAGTGGTTTGCTATTTGACTTTCGAATAGAATGCGGGAAACTGCTTTATGAAATACTATAAACTTAGTGCAAGACCTATTCATGTGGAAGTAGAATATGGGTGACAGATATTTTTTAAAAGGTTATTGGTCTGGTTTTTTAAACTAATTTTCATATTTTTATTTAAAGGAAAGTTAGGCCCTTTTGGATCTTTAAATTAAACATGAGATGAAGTGAGTGTTGGAGCAAAACCGAATAAATCCACTTTTTATGAAAAATGAGTTAGCGACGGATTTCAACTGACTTTGTTAAATTACACTTTATAAACTATCCGATGCGAGCAAAACCGAATAAATCCACTTTTGATTCAAAACCGACTAAATCCAGAAAATTTAATTAACGTAATAAGAGATGGCACCAGGGTTGTATAACTTAGAATAAAAAAAGGTAATGACCTTTTACGGCTGTTGGCGGCATATTTTGCGTGGTAATGGGATAAAACAGTATAGTTTTAGCAGTAGTCACTAGTGCTCATCTGATTAGTCTTGTCCTGGCGCGATATTATTTACATTCGATTGTTTTTGCTGTTATATAAGCACGTGTTGTTTTGATTTGGCCGATACCGAAAGGAGAATAATATGGATGAAGATATAATAGATGAAACAGTAGCCGTGTGTGATGCCAATGAAGGTAGCCGAATAAGAAAAAAGGTTGAGAAAAAGCAGAGAGGAAAACCTGGAAGGTAAGATTTACTTTTTAAAGGTGTTACTTAGGGTATGCAAGAGGGGGTTTGTTCAATTCAAGAACGTGTGGCGTGTCATTTTAACCCTTGTATAACCAAGCAAATAAAATTGTTTTCTTTCTGTTTTAAAATTTAATTTAAAAAAATAAAATAATCGTGGGGATGCGCTAGATTTTTTATGATTTTTTTATTGTTTTTTTTTCAAAAGATATTTTCTAGGCTGATTGGTACCTGAGTACCCAGTTGGTTACACAAAGGTTAAAGGATTTTTTTATACAAAAATACATTTTTAGTTTTTTAAAGAAGCGAGGCGCTTAAGATTTTTTTTCTGTTGTTACAGATACCAGGATCCAGATCCAGACTTAAATGGTTTTAAGCGACCCTGTTTACATAATACAACTTATCAATGCGAACAAGTAAAAATATCTGATATTAAAGTGACTAGATGGAAGCTGTCATATGATTAGTGTTTGCGGTACCGTAAGGAAGAGATCTGTAAAAGAAAATCCTCGACAAAGAGCAAGAGCGGCGAATTTCTTTATAAAAATTAAGAAAAATCGATCAACAGAAGTAGTTAAGGTTTGTAGGAGTTTCTTCATGGCTGCACTAGCAGTGAAAAATCACAGATTGTTTACCATTTGTAAGACTGTTGATTCAGAAGATATTCCCAAAGAACGTCGTGGTGGGGATCATGTTTCAAAAAAAGTTTTTCCAAACGTTCAAGAGTTTATCGGAAAATTAAGAGCTACTGAAAGTCATTATAATCGAAGCAAATCTAGAAGGATTTATTTACCAGCCAATCTCAGTGTTAAAAAATAACGCCAAATTTATAATGAACAGGCTGAAAATTAGTGTAAAGTTAGCTACGCAATGTTTAGAAAGATTTTTGTTACAAAATTTAACATTGGATTTTTATCTCCAGCTTCAGATACCTGTTCTCAGTGCACGCGTCTAAAATATCGCATTAAATCGGAGAAAGACCCACAGAAAAAATTAGAGCATATGACTGAATATAGAGTTCATAAGAAAAGAAGCCAAGCTTTTCATACCCATTATAAAGAAGAGCCAGAAAATTCTTTGACATTTTGCTTTGATTTACAACAGGTGCAGCCGCTACCGCGCACTCCTATTTCTGATGCATTTTATTCACACCAAATAAGTATGTATTCATTCTGCTGTGTTTCCATGAACTCAAAAAATCCTACTTTTTATATATGGACGGAAGATCAATCTGGGAGAGGTACTACCGAAATCGGATCTGCGTTGTTGGACTACCTAACAGCTTTGGACCTGACTGGCATAACTCAGATAAGATTGTTCTGCGACGGATGTGGGGGCCAAAACAAAAATTCCCAAATCATTCATATGTTAATGTTTTGGCTCTTAAAATACTCTCCTGATAATATTATTGAAATTATCATTACCTACACTGTAAGAGGACTTAGTTTTTTCTAGCGGACAGAGTGTTTGAACGCATGGAAAAAATATTTAGAAAAACTCCAACCATTGATTCTAAAGAAGAATATGTTGGATACTATCCTGAAGTTGGAAATGTTATGGTCTTAGGATCAGAGTGGAAAATTTTCAATATCAAGGAATTACAAGATTATTTTAATAAAGTTGCAGGAATATCGGATTTAAAACGAATTCGTTTACACTGATTCGAAGCCCAATCAGAAGTTAAAAAATATCTCTATAAAAGAGGAAAGAACTTAAAGAACTTTTCGTTGTCCGCTGCGCAATACCATTCCTCAAAAAAAAAATCAGAGTGTAAAACAACTGATAGAAAAACAATTTGGAAAAGAGTGGGCAAGTGAAGAAAAATTTTAATGGTACAAAAAACTGCTGTGTAAAGACGAAGGTGAAAATAATGAGAAAATTTCTCAGGAAAAGGATAATATTAGCAATGATTGCGACTGCTTGGAGGAAGAATACGCACTCCATATTTAGGTTTTAGTTAATGACTGTGTTGTTTAAAAAAATTTTTTTTTGTTATTTTTATTTTTTCTTAATATATTGGATTAAATATTTTAAGAAATAAAGCTCTCTTGTTTAAAACAATGTTTTTTTGACAAAACCGAATAAATCCATTTTTGGTTTTGTTATATTTCAAAAAACAATAATTTTTCAAAATTGTATTTAAGTAGAATGTCTCGAATGACGTCTCGAATAATATGTTCTACCAAAAAAAAAAGAAAAAGATAATACTTTTTGCGTTATTAAAAATTCGGGTTTTTCTCAAAATCATGTTTGGAAGATTTATTCGGTTTTGCTCCAATACTCCTCAAGTATACAATAAATATTATCCCACCATACTAAGTATGTTATAATTGGTAAGTACCCGTCACCAATAATAAACGGTAATTTTTTGAGAAATCGATAGATTTTAAGAAAGACTTTAAATAGGAAATACAAGTATTGATTACTTTTATAGATTTTTTTGGTTATCCACAATTTTTCCTTTTTTATCCAGAATATCAAACTAAAAAGGTCTAAGAGTTATAAAGAAAAATGCAACATTATTTATAAATGTATTAGATTTTATGAAAAAATTAATAGCGGACAACCTTATAAAAATAAAGCTAGCCTACTTTGCTGTGACTAGTTATTTCTTGCAGTCAAATTCCAATCTTCGATGCAGCATTCAACCGTAAACAATAGAGATTGAAAATAATAACAATTAGAAAGTATTTTTATTTATAAGTATTCCGATTTGACAGAACATTACATCATAAAAAAGGTATCCTGATATTATTGCATATCCGAATATTATTGCATTAATTAGAAAAAAGCAAACAGCTTTTAAAGGATATAAAAAGTATGGTTCAAATTATGATTACAATAATTTTAAAGTCTATAGAACAATACTTAAGAATCAAATTAACGCTGCGTATCAAGGATTTATCAAAAAAATTGAAAGTGATATCCATATATGATATGATAGCTCATGATAGGTCATTTATACGGATAAAAAAGGGTAAATCCCGAATACCTGGTACATTAAAAAATGGTGATAGAGAATTTTTATCGTCTAAAGCTATTGTTGAGAAATTTTCAACATTTTTTTCAAGTGTTTATGTAGAATCTAGCAACTCCGTCGATATTGATCCTGTTTCTCTGGAAAAAATGCCTTACCAAATTGAATGTGTTCATGGAATCTGATATTTTTTAGCTGCAAAGAAATTGAAAAAAAAATTAACTACAGGTACTGACTCCATTCCAAGCTTTGTTGTAAAGGATTGCATATATGATTTTTCAAAGCCACTTCTTTTTATATTCAGCAAACCTATTGAAACTGGTATTTTCCAAGTTGTTGGAAAACCGCCAGTCATACATGTTTGGAAAAAAGGCGATCCAACTGATCTGCGTAATTACAGGCCTATTTCGATTTTATGCAACTTTTCTAAGCTTTTTGAATCGTGCATTTTCCATCAAATTTACTCACAAATTAAAAGCTTTATATCATCAGATAAGCATGGATTTATGCAGAGAAGGAACCTGACATGTTTTTCTCAGAGTATCTGTACTACACTGGATTAGTTTGGCCAGGTTGATGTAGCCTATATGGACTTTTAGAAGGCATTTGATCAATTAGACCATAAAACTTTCCTTTTTAAAATTAATGCCTTGGGATTTTCGGATAAGTTGGTTGCTCTTATACAATCTTATTTAACTAGCCGCTATCAATTCGTCGAAATTAAGAGTTTCCGTTCTCATAGTTACGAGGTTTTCTCAGGTGTCCTACAGGGATCTCTTTTTTTCTGATATTTATTGATGACCTTACTAAACTTATTAAATGCCAAAGACTCAAGTTTGCGGACGACCTTAAACTTTTTCTTAATATTATCACTATCCGCGATTGTATTGATTTGCAAGATCAAATAAATAATATTGATATATGGTTTAAAACAAACAAGTTCTACTTAAATAAGTCTAAATGCTGCATTTTAACCTATTCTCGAAAACAGAATCCAATAATATTTGATTACGCAATTGATAATAATATTTTATCAAGATGTACTGAGAATAGGGACTTCGGGATTACTTTTGATCATAGCTTTGACTTCAAAACTCATCTAAATAATGTCGTTTTAACTGCCTCTAAATCTTTGAAATCATCTTATTATTCGCAATAGCAAGCATTTTCAAGTTCTTTTTGTAATTTAGTTTTAGATCCAAATTGGAGTATGGTTGTCTCATTTGGCATCCAATTTACCGGATTGATATTATGAAGCTTGAGTCTGTGCAGCGCAAATTTTTGAAATATTTAGCTTTTAAGGAGGATGGTATTTATCCTGCTAGAGGCCTAGATAATGATTTTTTGTTAGATAGGTTTGGAATGGTATCCTTGCAAACCAGAGGGCATAGATTAGGAATTACCTTTTTATACAAACTCTTAAATAATAAAATTGATTGTACCGAGTTACTAAATCAAACTAGATATAAAATTCCCAGATTAAACGCAAGACGTTCCTTAACTTTTTATTGTCAACGTCCTAGAACTAAATTGCTAATTAGACCGCCAATAAATTATATTTATTTGTTTAATACTTATTGTACACAATGTAATATTTTCTATGATTCGTTGAAAGCAATAATTAGCAAGGTTAATTGATCTATTGTTGTCTTCTATTGTTTACTTAGTTTATAGTTTAGGTTAGGGTTATGGTTTATTAAGTAATTTTGTTAAAATATTTTTTTTTCTTTTTTTTCTTTTTTTTTATAAACTTTATCAAGACTTTTTTTATTTTCTGTAATTGGGTGACTTACCAGGTTGAAAATATATGACTATTTATTATTATTATTTTTCATAAGCAATAATGTATAAAATGTTTTTTTATAGTATCTCTGATGGACATGTTATATGTCCGAAACATGTCGGATTAATGTTTTTTTTTTCAATAAATTTAGTGGAGGATGACCAAAGTATTTTTAGTTACCCTACATTGATAATAATAGTAATTATACAGTAACATCTCAGTAAACAGCCATAGGAGAAAATAAAAGTGGCAAGTGACGATAAGTTTTTATTAGTATTGGCAGTTTCCTTGAGCCACCACTTTGCTATCATTTAGTTTTATAATAACTATTATAAAACTAAATTTTGCCATTGCAATAGCTACTGATACCCATCACGTTTTGGGTGGTGAACGGCAACGTTATTTCTTTTAGAAGTCTAGCGCTTAGTTGGAATACTGCTTTTGACGTGTTTATACCACGAACTTAATAAATATACATGGACTGCCAATTCAATGAAAAGTAAATGACCACTACTAGGTGGCCGCCATTTTTCGTGATTGTGTCCTTTCGATGTTGGTCACGCCGACAAATATTTCCCTTGTGCCAATTGTAGAGAAACAAAAAAATTCAAGTTTTTGAGAGGTTATGTTGACAAAAAAAAAACAAAATAAAAAGTTACATTTAGTTAGTAATCCTCACCTAAAATGAGACAAAGTTTCAATCAACTTGGAATAGATGCTTGCACTTTAAAATACTTGTTTTATTATTCTGATAATCTTGAATCTTATAAACTCGAAACTTATAAATCCTAATACCATGAAAGTGATGATCTTCATTTAAATTTTTGCTTGTATTTACTTAACAAATTCAGTTAAAAACATTTTTATTTTCTTTCTATTTTTACTATTACAACTTTTACTTTCCTTCTATGTACAGTGTTTTCATGTTAATAGGTACAACAATCATACATTATCCACGTATTAAATAAGGAGGAAGCTACATCGCCTGTTGCAGACGATATACCCAAGTGTCGTTTACAAATCGCCAAAAACTAACCGTTGCCGAAAATGTTCAGAGTGACCAACATCAAAAGGACACAACCACTATAAAAATGGCGGCCACAAGGCAGTGGTCATTTTTGGGTATCGTGGCCATATGCATTAGCAGTCCAGGTATATTTATTAAGTTCGTGGTTTGTACGGACATTTAAGTTCTAGCTTTTTAATAAATCATAATTTTCCTTAGGGTAAAGGTTGAAAAAAATCTTTGATGCATTTGTCCATTTAAAATAAAATAATTGAATTATCAAGAAATATTTTTATTGTAAGAACTGCAGTTAAGGTCGACTAAGACGTAAAGCAAAAATTTAAAGAAAAATAAAATCGAATTTTGTCTCCCGATCTTTTGATTAGTCGTTTTAACAAAGCGCTATCTCTTGACTGGTGGTTTTAACCAAAGTATACGTATGAGCCGACCAATTAACACCAGAGTATCGGTATAAGATAAGTATTGTTTCTTTTTTGCATTTTTGCTTACCGAGTTTTATCTTGTTTCCAAATTTATACCAATAATATTCATACAGTGCTTTTATTTCAAAACGAACTAGCCTTAATAACTTCGTAAAAAAAACTTCTTAAAAACACATCAATTTAGATATACAGAGAAGTTTATTTTTATATTTGACAAAATTCTGTCAATCACCTCCTCACCTCCAGCGAACCTCACTTTGATATATCCAATCGGAACCCCCTTTGATATATCCAATAGTAAGCTAAAACATCTGGCAATAAATATTTTATCATACTTTGAAATGTCAAATAATTATCCTACAGTGTGATACATCATTTTAAAGAGCATACAATCTACCACTCAACGGTGCATAAGAATGTAAGTTTATAGACTTATAAACACTAAGGGTGTAAAAAGGTGTTTAAAAAATAGGCAATTTAATCCGTCCACAGAATTTATCTTATTAAGTGCTTTGTCATTCGCGAGATAATAATAAAGTCTGTTTTGGAATTCCTCACAAACATTGGCAAGTGTTTGTCCGTTATAAACATTCGCAAGAAATTCGATCCTTTAAATCATTAATATTTTCAGGTGAGGTTTTATAAACTTTTCTTTTTAAATACCCCCAAAGGGAAAAATCGAGTAGTGTCTGGCGACCGTCTGGGCCATTCAATTGTACCACGCTTGCCAATCCACAACCCTGAAAAGTGTTCATTAAATTTATGAAGAGATTATTAATGTTTATTACCATACATTTTTACTGATAAGTCGCTTCAACCTGCATCCATAATTTTGGCGAAATAAGGTGGAAAATTGTTTGCCATTAAAAATAATGTATGATAATATGAGATAACCATTTGACCTTCCAAAGTTTAAGTTGATATATAATAAGTCTTTTATTGCCACATATTTTTGCTTACTATTCGCTTATATCTCAATCGATTTAATTAGATAGGAGATTGTATGCCCTTTAAAATGATGTAGCATACTTAGGGTAGCCATTTGAAATCCAAAAATTTGAGAGGTGTTGACATAACTTGTCAAATATAACATTAAACGTCCCCCTGTATATCTAAATTGACGTGTAATATGACGAAATAAGTAATGCGTTTTAAAATGAAAGCACTATAATATCGTATAGTATTTAAATAAAATGCGTATTACGAGTAATTGCACGCTTGTGAGTAAGATTGATTTAAACAAGGTTCCTTACAAACATCTTCTAAATTAATAACTGTACAAATATTTTTTTAATATTAAAATTTAAAATGAAAAATACATTTAATTTAAATCTAAAAACCTTAATTGAATTTAATCCTTGTAATTCAAAAGAAAATTAATTATTTTTTACCTCCTTAACTCAACTCTCTGCAACCCCTGTATGTTCCACTAAGAATGATTGGTCTGTACCTACTGCACCAAGCAATGTATGTGCCCAATTTGGTTGCAATTAGCTTAGCGATTTTTGCGAAATCGTTTGTATAGACATACACGCAGCCGTCTTTTTTTATTGTTCATGAAATTCCAAAAACTTATGTTCATGTAAAACCAACGTTACCTCCATATTACGTAAAGACAGTAATAATCCACAATTTTTAAACGTTACTTATTTGTAAAATTAGCGTAGAGCTCAAAAAAATAAAATACGATAAAAATTATATTTTCATGGTTTCTTGGCGCACTTTTCAACTTGTTTAATTAAAAATAAATTTTTAAAAATCATCATTTTCAAAATGTAATTTTTTATCAAAATATTTTTTGCAAAACGTGACACCTCTAAAATCACGCGCGTTTACTTGATGTACAAAATACTTAGTTTTTTTTTGGAAAAAAAAGAAGAAAATTATAGAAAAAGCTATAAGTGTTTTCTTTATCCTAGGCCAGTTGGTACTTACATAATATAATTGATAGTTGAGAAATTATTTTGGTAACATTTTCTATCCAGAAGATAATCACATTATTAAAAAAAAAATTATTTAGTACAGCTCTTTTTGAATAAAGACAGCTGATTTCCAAATACTAAAAAGTACAAAAGATTATCGTTGAGCAGGTTTAATATACCATAAAAATGACGCAAAAATGCTTAACCTATGCCAAATATCGCTTTTCCGATCTTTTGGCCATATCATATACATAGTGCCCAGCATAACTTTTTTTATTTTTTTGATAATCCTCGACACATGACTTGAATTACATGGATCGCCATACATAATTGTCCTTTTTTACGGGGTGGAATAATAAGGACAGTTTTAAGGTAATCGGGAAAAAAACCAGAAAATTATCAGCTACATCGCCAATGGACCGATTTGGTAAATTTTGAAGCAGCTTAACAGCATCCCCATTTGCAGAATAATTTTATTACATATGATGAATAGTTAGTTATTACGTTTTCAAATTAATCTCTACGAACTAAAAAGGACTTTATAAACAATTTTATAAACCTTAAAGCTCAATAAAAATAGTTTATTTAATTTAGACTTCGGAGTATCAAGCATATCCCGTCTTGATACTTTCAAAGTAAAGAAATATTAATAGAACTACTTTTACTTACCTCCATTCATAATAGCCTCACCTCCTATTAAACGGACACAAGTTAATAAAGAACACAGGACACGCATGGATAGGTCCATTTTCAATAACTTTTTCATTTCAGTAAATGAACACTTGAAAAGTCCCCTAAAGTTTTTTTTTGGTTGTTTTTCCTACATACTCGAACAGATTCGTTAAAGTCAATTTTTCATTAGATTTCCTTAAATGTTTTTCTTCACCCTATAAGTCAAAAGTAATTGTTTTTGGAAAAATTTCTAATTTATTTTTTAGGCTAATTTAATTAATTCATTCAAACCTATTCTGATAAAATAACTACAAATTTAAAAATGCACTTTTTATCCGAAGAATTCACATTAAAGTTGCATAATCCACATAGAAATCTAAAAGATGTATATTAAATTGAATTTAATAGTTTGGTCTATGAAAAAGTATTATTTTAATCCAATAGTTACTTTTGGAATTTAACTCATTACTAAGACTGATAATATAATTAATATTTAGTGGTACACAAAAATTGTTTTCACTAGTAATACAGAAGATCGTTTCAGAGAATCATAAATTATGTTACCCCACACCTACAGGGTTTTTTGTAACTCTCCTTGATAAGAAGAAGATTGATGATAAGTTATTTAAATCCCCCTATAACATTAGAATTTCCACTTTATCAATTAATATTTATTATTTCCGCCTTGTAATACATTTTATTCATACCTTGGTATTTACAAATAGATTTCTTTAAATGGATATTTCTGCCTCATTTATCATTTATTATTAACACAAATAAGGTATTTGTAATTACACGTTTTTATTTTCTTATCTATTTTCGAAAATTTTCTAGTACTACTCATATCTCGCATAAGTAGTTTGACCCAAGCCGAAAAAGAACGTTCGAGGACCAATCTGCTCTGTCGGAAAGAAAAGTGACATTGTCGTTTTGCGTAGCGGAGCGAAAATGCCATTATCGAAACTATCATTCCAAAATATGCGTTATTGGTTCAAAATATTCATAGTTCATGTTGGAAATATTATATAAATCTGTCGTATATACCTTTTAATGTCAGCATTTTGAACAAACATTAAATCTAACTACAACAATAAACATTTACATATTAATGTACAGAGTGATAAAGATATGAAATTTTTAACGAAAACTGTAAATAGCTTTGTTTTTTTTTCAAAACAGAGTACTATAAAAGCTTAATTTTTTTTATCCATTTTCTAATACGATAATTTATTTTATATGAAATATTTATATCTCTAGAATAAATTTTTTTCGGATTATGTGAATAAGTCTGTTTTATTTTTTTTATTTTAATAATTGAATGTAAAAATTACCCAATAGAAGAGATAACTAATTATGAATTTGTCACAACAATATAGATTATATTTAAATTAAGTGTCGTCATAAATAAACAAACAAAAGCAATGTAAATGACTGCATGGTTGTTCTTTTTTTTTAAATATTACATTATGTACAGTATGTCGGCCTAAAGGTATTTTCGATCGATTTTAATAATTATTTTTTGTTGATTGAAAATATGTCTTCAAGAGGTAATATCATTTAAGTAACAATTATACAATTTATTTTTTTTAATTAAAATTTTTATATTTAAATTCTTGTTCAAATTTAAAGACGAATTCTTACAAGAGGTCATTAACTCACTACACAGTCACTAGAGGAATTACGTAAGCTTTTAAATTCAATTAAAATGCAATATTTAAAATTTCATTTTTTATTCTGTCTATGTTACAACTGTGAACATAAGAACTTGTATATTTCAAGTAAACTCTAATAAGAATGCTTCATAAAAATTTAAACTTTAAAATCCCTAATGTTACTTTTTTTAAAAATAAGCTAATAAACTTTGGCAAACTGATATGATATTCTATACATGATTGTACTAACGCAGCAAAAAAGAATTATTAAAGTCAGCAAAAAATGTATATTTTGAAATATAGAGCCGGTTGAGAAGGGCGGGAAGACTTTTTTTCACCAATGAAAATGCCAATCTTTTTATGAAGAGTATACACAGCTGGGATGTTTTTTGTTTAAAAACATTTAGTGTAAGAGTCTGATCATGATGAAAAATGCATTTGACACAAAGATTGGCATTTTCATTTGTGGAGAAATGTCTTCCCAACCTTCCCAATGCGCTACATTATAGCCACTCCACTTCAAGAATGGACTTCTACTTACAAAATTTTAAAATATCTTAACGGCTTTGGCATATTTTGCAAATGGAAACAAAATTAAAGGTGAGTTTGTTAGAGGCACCACGAGATTATTAAGGTTATCTATTTCAACTATGTAGTTTTTGAAATTCGAATTTTAAACAATTCGATATTCTATATAAACAAAGTAAGATAATATAATATGAGAAAAAAAGGAAGTCACAGTTTATTATTTTGGAAGTTTGACATACATATGAGATGTTGGCGTAAATTCGGATTAAGATTAAAATATGTAAACAAACATTATCTAAATGAATTTAATTTTTACAGAGAAAGTGGTAAACCTATTAAAAGAACATGTTATTCAACAATTATTCATTTTATAACAATTCGGAAAAGCAGAATCTTGCACCAAATGAAGCAAGTAGGATTGAAATCTGGATTGTCGATAACGATAAATTCGAAACTTTTATGGAAACACAAATTGGACCAACAGGTTCATTATTAAAAATATTTTCAGTCAAAATCTTTATTATCAAACTAAAAAACTGAGAAACATGTCTATTTTTATTTCCTTCTAATGACATATTAGTCCTATGATTGGAACCTTTGGTGTGACGCTCAAATTACAAGAGAGTTTTACCACTAACCAAAACTCTTTATTTTTACTCTCGACACGTATTTCGCTAGCGATGTTAACATCTTCGGGAGAAGATTACAACTCAAAATGCTAACATCGTTAGCGAAACACGTGTCGAGAGTAAAAATAAAGGGATTTGGTTAGTGCTATAACTGTCTCGTAATTTAATTTAATGACATATTGTTTCACAATGTTGCCAAATGACTTTTTTTGCAAACCTAAAAGTCCTAAGCTTATACACAGTTACCTTGAATCATCTTATTTTAGATCCTAATTAAGGACAAAAAAATTATAAAAAAAAAATTGAAAAAATTAAGTGTTAAAAGTTTTTTCAATTCTATTTTTTCTCTTCCTTAATCGCTCTATTTTGATAAATATTAAATTTATCAAATATAGTGCAAATGCTACTAGAGTCAATCTTTTTTTTATGAGAAATTAAATATAAAACTGAATAATAAAATACTCCGTATAAGAAAAAAATATGATCTCTTAATTACATGCAAATATAATTTTTTTAAATAAAATTAAAAATATCACTAAAACATTCCAATAATCTGTAGGTATTAGGAAAAGATTTTCCTATTAATTATAGGAAAATTTACACTATCTTTTAAATTTGAGTAGACCGAAAATGCCCATTAAGAAAGTTAGGAGCACTTAAAGGGTGAATTAAAAAAGCTTTTTTTTAAGGTGTAGGCTTGACAAACGAGATAAAATTTCGACAAAAAATCCTCTGCTATAAATTTTGACCTTAATTCAAACAATATACTGAAAAAATTTAAAACGTTAAATCTTAAAAAACATTATATTGAAAAATGGGAAAGGGTAGTTTTAGCAAGGGTAGAAATTGTTTCGTGAACGACCTTTTTGTTGTTATTTTTTTCATAACATGGGTCAATTTTTTGAAAACTACATATTTTTTCATACAAAAAAGGTACTCTTGTTGCACATCGCACAGAGCGGTGGTTTTCAAGAAAATTGAAGGTAAAGAGTTTGCTCTGATGGGTTACTATTTTTCTAATACATGATCTACCAGCACGTTTGGAGGAAGTTCCCATACCACAGAGGCAGATCATGTATGTTATGCATGATGCTGCACCAGCTCATTTTCGGCTAACGCTGAGGAATCATTTAAACCAAATTTTTGAGAGGCGTTGTATAAAACATGGTGGTCCACAAGCTGGGTCAGCAAGATCATCCGATCTTAATTCACTAGATTTTTATTTCTGGGGCCACTCGAAAACTTGAGTTTACTTAGTGCCGATTAATTCTGAAGAGCAATCAAATTCGTACAACACCAGGGATATTCCATAGGGTGCGCAGATCGTGGCGAAGAAGAGCAGATATCTGCATTAAAATAAATGGTCACTTTAAACATTTATTACGAATTAATAAAGGAATAAATTAATGAATTAAGGAAAATAAAATGTCATTAAGAAATTTTGGTAATTTTGTTTTTTAAATCAATAAGCTTTAAAAATCGTGAAATTTTGATTTTTTAATTAACTATTTAAGAACTACTTGGTTACTTGTAAAAAAGGTATGTTTCATAATCAGTTAGCAACCAATCAGACTCAAACTCTTTACCTTCGATTTTCTCGCAAACCATCGTCTGGGCGATGTGCAACAATATTTTTTTGTAGGAAAAAGTATGTAGGTTTTCAAAAATAAACCCAGGATGCAAAATAAAGGTAAGCTCAAAAAACTTATTTACGAAACAACCCCCTACCCTTGCAAAAAGTACCCTTTCCGATTTTACAAACAATTTTTCGGTATTACCATTTGATTTGGGGCCAAAATTTATGGCAGAAGATTTTTTTCGAAATCTTATCTCGTTTTTTAGGCCTACAATTAAAAAAAAAATCGTCTTTTGAAGTCAACTTCTCAGTGCCCTTAACTTCCTTAATACGTATGCATTTTCCGCCCTATACTTATAGGAACTTTTTTACTATTTTTAGAACTTCCCCGAATTTTTTTACACCCTATCAATGACACCTTGTAGACAGGTACCACAAGCTAGACATCATGTAACAAACACACACACTAAATAAATAGTATCAATTATTATATCGTTAGTGACGTGATCAAATTCGCGAAAAATTTAATAAATTAAATACTCTTGACACTTGGAAATAGCTTTTTCATAGACCAAAGACAAATGTTAATAATTTCAAGTGCATTATAAATTAACCGACAAATAAAAACGATCCGTCGTCAAACCGCGAACGCAACAAGCACGTGACTGACAACGTGCTTTCGCTCGAAGATCGTAAACAAACGCTTGTAGGGCCTGCCCTCCGACATCAACCGCATCCGTTGCCGGTTAGCCGAAACCTGGATCGTGGCGCGTGGTGTCGCTATCGCAATTGCCGGCCGGCGGCGGGCGCTATGACAGAGCGGCATTGCTGAATTCTGAAACACTTGCTATCTTGCTCATTTTGCGGTCGTCACCGACCAATTTGCATTTTGCCGATCAACGATTCTCCCATTTCCCAATAGGTCACAGTGGCGCGCAAAGTAGCACAACGAATTGAATTATTTATTATAATCATGAATGTGGTTCGATTTCGTTCTAATTAGCCCAAAAAAAAGGGTTAATTAGGGTTTTTTTATATGGGACATTATGCAGGACGCCTAATAATTGAGTGCCGATAATACAGGTTGTGAATCCTACGTCATGAAAGTTAGCAACTGAATCAGAAACAAAAATAAAAACAGAAAATTTGAAGGAGATTGATCCAAAATGCGTTACCATTTTAAAAATGGTGTGTAGATACAAACAAGAAATAAATAACAAATTTAAATAAATATTTTATTTGGGGATGAAGAAGTGTGAACTTTTATAAATGTTTAAATTAATAAATAATTTGAAAAATAACACCATAATACAAACATACATCTCAAAGACACACGTTTTTTCAAACACTGAAGGGGTAAACTCACCCTCAAATTTTTAAAAAATTGATTAAAATTACTAAAAGTTTGATTGTTACACCTTCAAATTCGGTAAAAAATATAAAATATATGCAGTGTGTCCGAGATAAGGATGTCTATCATGGGGATCTTGAAAAATAAAAGATATTAATTAATAATTTCGTTTTTATTTTTTTCTTACAGGAATATGGAAAAACAAGAGACACTTTTTATGGCCACTTTTTATGTTTTACAAAACAGCACTAAGAGATTTTCCGTACGATGTTTCGTTTCAGAGAAATCATCATCAAAACAAAACGCATAATTTTTATATAGCGCGTAAAAAAAGGATAGTCTGTATTAAATAGCATATTTCATTATGAATAAAACGATGTATGACTTACGCAATATTTAAATCAGGAAAAATGGCTTTATTAAATTCCGAATGTTTTGGTATTGTAGGCGGTGAAATGATGGCGCTGAGTATGGTGTAGTAGTGTTACATTAAAATCACGTTTAACGATTTAAAAACTTTATTCATATACGTAGGTAGGTCACGTCATATATTAATTAATTTAACAAATTAGTTAAGAACTACTAATTTGAACCAACTCAACCCAACCCAAAAAAAAAACTAATTTAAATTATAAAGTTGAAAACTCAACTGTCGAACTTAAAACACTTCTTAATATATCAGATGTAATGCTCTCGAATGCTTTAAGAACAATTCTTCTCAGCTGATCCTCACATTTAAAAACATGGCTGTAAACATAATTTTTGCAATACCCCCAGAGAAAAAAAAATCAAGCGTTATGTCCGGCGAATGAGAATGCCATGAAACTGTTAAATGTGTACATATCCATTTTCTTCAAAATCTGTTCGCTAGATACTCGCGCACAATTAGGACATTGTGCTCGACCGTACCATCCTTCTGAAGCCAACAATTTCTAACCTTAGAAAGCAGTAAGTTCTCCAAGGATTCTTCCTAAGCAAATTGTAAGAAAAGGGGTCTATTAATTCGTTCCAAAAATCCCAATCCACATATTAGAACCAAAACGAAGCTGATGTCTAGCCATTCGGTGTAATCGGGGATTGTCCCTTGAGCAATAATGAGTATTTCTCCAGTTCAAAATTCTATAAGTAGATAAAACAATATAAAATACTACATTTTATAATTCATTAAGGTGTGAATTAAAACACTAGATATACAAAAACATAGATTAATACTTCTTAGATAAAAAAAAACTTAAGAGCTAATAGAACACTGAACCGATTGAGTGTTGCGCCCTCTGAATGTAGAGGAATAGTACTAACCCGAAACGAAAATGAGCTTGTGACGTCATAGTAGCGGAAAATTTAAAACTTGTGTTGCAAAAGGTTATACTAAATGTATAAAGGCCATAAAAATGTAACAACATCATCGAGGAATTTATTAATACTTAAGTAATAAAATCACCACTAATTAATTCACTAGTAAAATTCCTTAGTAAATATAAATTAAATAACTATTATAAAATTAGCAATGAAAGAGGCAATAAATAAATATGTTAAAAGTAAAATTTACACAAGATACAATTTTTTTTAGTAATTTGCCTTTGAAAATATCATAGACTCTAAGATTTGGATAGAATCCAAAACTGATCATACATTGAAACTGGTGAAATTGCTCTTCTCTTAGCTTAAGTGTCAACTTTACAGTAAGTTTTCACATTGAGGCTGTCAGAAAGTCTAAGCAGAAACAAGATGAATTCTGTTTTTTGTTGAGGTTCACTGGTTAATTTATTTTGAATTTCGATATCTAGAAATAGAAAGTATATTTTGTATAAAGTATTAAAAAAATCATACTGCATTTTTCCATATTGTTCATCTAGGATCCTAAGGTATTGCTAAAGACCTGAGTGCAGCTTTTAATTTTCAATCCATCAGCATATTCTGTTGTCAGACTTCTGCTTTATGTGATCAAAAGTGGTCAGTTCTTAATTTTCGTGATCTGAAAAAAGATATTTTCAAATGGAATGTTCTATATATCTTGAACTTATAATATGAATTAATAATATTAATTTATTGATTTCAAATATATCATACAAAAAATCATTTGGTCACGCAACAGTGGTATCAGTCTGAGAGATACATTACTAAGTTTATTTTTATTACCACAGTTTTTATTTATAGGTTAAGCCTACCACCTCTGGTGGGTTCACTTGTTACGAAGTCCATTTTAACTTACCTTGTATCCTGGAGATTAACCGAAAGTATTTTATGACATGAATGAATCACGAATAAAATAATTTTTTTAGAACTAACTTTACATAGAATTTGAAATAGAATTGCTTATTACTGAGATTTTCATGGTTTCCAGGCCCTAAGAATCTGAACCCAAGTATTAAACATATTGGGCCTGTTAAAAAACTAGGAAATCTGTGTCTTTTGCTGTCCACATAATTTACACAACAGCTTCTTCTTCTCAGAATCCATTTCTCACATTTGTTCTTTAAATTTGCACCTGCCATTCTCACAAAAAAAATTTATTGCAATACCTACTTATGCAAATGTAATCAATTAAAATAAATAAAAAAACTCAGGAAAAATGTGTGAAATATGAGAAAAAATCAATTTTGTTGAGGTTTTTCGCAAAATGTGATTAATGAAACTTAGTTTTTCGGCAGAAGTAAAAAGAAAGCCTTTGCAAGCTAAAGAACTATGAAAAATGGCGTTATTTTATATGACATATCAGATACTTGACAGTCCGTGTAGTCTCGAGGAGGTAATTTCGTCTTAGCGTTATCTATATGTCGAGGAGTAAAAGCTTTCTCAGTATTCCGTAAATCGACCAAGCTTTCAAGGTCCTGATCACTGACCAAAATAGTCAATTGATTTATTTTACACGTATAAATACACGACCCTAGACTCTACTTGAAGTGATTACATACATAAATTCGGTAACCCTGACGTGGTTTGAGAGATATCGTGTGGTATGCCCGCCTTCGCCACAGCGATGATTATAGAATAACGAAGAAAAGCTGATATTCGTGCCGTTGCCAATATCGTCACACTGCCCCCTGCTCATTTCGTGCCAAAATGATCCCAAAAATATTGGACGTCAATAATAGCATAAGGTTTTTCTCGTATATCAGGATCACCTGTTAAAATAGCAATCCAGGCTTTTCTCCACAATGTTAAGAATGTTCATTGTGGCATTAGAATGTTCAAACAATGTTGAGGAGTATAACAAACAGCACACTAGAATTTGAATGCCTGTAAACCTAAGGACCACCTCTAAGATACTGCGAATCAACCTCCAGTCCAAGTTATCGAGTCCGCATACGAGTTTGGGAATTTCGAGGCTGCTCAGATCCTTGGCACGCAACTCTTCCTTTAGAGAACATAAAGCGTACCAAACGTCCTTATAGGTGACGCCTCTTTGACTGTTTAGTAACCAGCTAGAAAATCCTTCCACCAGTCTCTTTATCAATTAGTTATTTTGAGTGCTTGTACGACTCTGGGGTTAGACCGACAGCAATGCACAGCTCTTGATTTTTTACAAATTTCCTGCGAAAAACCTAAGCTTTCCGTACACCAGATTGACAGACTTTTTCTTTATTAAATCATTGGCGGTACTAGAAGTTTCCTGATTTGGTAGAAGGTACGTCTTAACCCATTTATTGAAGTACTCCATCACGACCACGATGTACTTACTCCCTGCTTCTGATTTGGGAAATGGGCCGACAACGCCAATAACTCTTTTAAAGGAACATCCCATGTTGTACTGACGCATGAAAGCCTCTGGCTTTCTATGTAAACTATGCTTTCTATTGCTAACTTCACTTATTTTTCCAAAATTTCTCCTTTTCATTCCTTTTTGACATTAGCATTGCTTTCCAAAATGTTTTCTTTTATTTTCTCTTAGCTTTTCCGCAAGCTCATTTTTTAAATTGGAAAGTGTTCATTCAGTTTTACACAATTTTTTAGCAATTTAGATTTCAGAATAACAGAATTCTCTTGCAACTTCACTTCCAGAATAGCGAAATTTTCTAGCAACTTAATTTCCAGACCTTGCAACATTTGATCGACCTCGCTTGCACCATCAAAAACAAAGTTGTTCGGGTCATCGCCTTCCATAAGTAAAGCGGTACGAAGTCGTTCCTACAAGTCCGCTTCTTTCCTGTCGTATCGCAGTTCCTTTCCTCCAGCTTCCTTTTCAGCTAAGCATATGTAAATCAAGCAGCTTTGCCATTTTCACACACTTTATTCCGATGTATTCCAGTTGACTGACGTCCAATTCAAACCTTACACCTGACACCAATGTAGCGTTTTTACTATTAGTTAAGGAGTGAATACCACTCAATGCACAAAATAGTCAACTGATTTGTTTACACTTACACATTAAACACGATTCTTAAGACTTCTGGAAATATTTATTTACGCTATATTTATTTACTACTAATGGCGGTGAGGGCTTCTTATATACCTGAAAGTTCCGGAAGATTCGCTGACCTTCCTACACGTCTCCAGAGATGTTGTGCGGTGTGCGATGATATGCCGAGAGAAAGAGGAATTACACCCCAAATAGTTTTAAAAAATCATAGTTAATACAAATTTTGTGAAACTCTCAAACTCGGTAGGGGGATAAAAAATATTAAATACACTAGATATGTATATCTCAAAAACACGTCTTTAAAGGGGGTGTAAGACACCCCTTAATAGTATTAAAAATCATAAGAATTAATAAAAATGTTATATTATATCAAACTCGGAGTGTAAATAAAAGAATATAAAATACATAAAATATCTCAGAGACGCACATTTCTTCAGGAAATTTTATTTGTGAGATATATTGCGTATTTTATATTCCTTTACTCTTAAAAAAAGTTAAAAAAATTTGGAAAAATCCAAATCTATACCCGATATATTGCATGACGTGGAAAATATTTAACAAGAAAATACATACAAATGTTAACCAAGGCAATAACAACTTCTTCAATTCTTTTATCCACCCGCTGAAGTTAAATATTTAACAGAAACAACAGATATTTTGGCCGTGGGGACCAGTTTGTTTAGGTCTTTTCAGTGATAGAATAGGAAATGGAAAAAAATATAAATAAATTGTCAAGAATAGGTAGGTTGGGCCTGAAGGTGTCTAAGGAATCCACAAATAGCATACTGTATTCAATTCTGAAAAGCACCTCTTCGCATGATTACAAAAGTTAAATAACTTGGCATTTAGAATGCTCGAATCATATAAAAAACGCTATTTAATCATACGAATTCTCAAAGTTGGATAAGAGCCGGTTTGAATTTCTGTAGCTGGTACACGTTGAGTATAATATTTAAAATAAAATAATACTTTATATCGTACAACTACGGTAAGAATTAATCCAATTGCTTAGTGCGACTGAATTTTATAATACCTAATAGTATTGTTCATTAATTTTACCATTATAACAAAGTTACTATCGACACAGGCGTTTTAATTTTTTCAACTTTAATAACTCATAAAAAAATCGCATCAAAATTAAAGAGTTTCAGATGAAAGCTAATGAACGCGTTTCATAGCAGCAACCGTTCTAATACATTTTTGAAAACGTTTTCATCAGTTGTTGACACGCTAAGACGTCTAGTAGAGAATTAACATTGATATCTTCTCAGCCTCCTTAAAACTTATGGCTCGTAAAACTTATAAATATTTGTTCCGCTTGAACGATATCATATACAATAGTAAAACTCCTTGTATATGATTGTTGCTATTTACAAACAAACCTCGCTTACAATAAGTCGTGAAAAAAACGCCAATTTTCTTTTTAAAGGTGTATTTTTGTTTGTTTTTTCAATACTTAATAACAAATGAAGAATAAATAAAGATACAATAATAAAAATTATATTATTAAACACTACGCTATTTTAATTTAGCTTTATTATTATTTTCTACATTTTCAGATGCCACCAACCACAAGCCCGTAATGTTTAAAACCATCCCAACCCACCACAATATGGATGTTTTTTCGCCTACTAGCAGAAATCCAAGAAAAGCCTACAAAATACAAATATGTTTTTATAAAAAAAAATGTTTAGCTATGATTGGTAATTTTTAGTCACAAAACAATTATTCCAATTGTTTCTGTCGATAAATGGGATTATTATATACACCCAATTATCTACTGATAATAATTTCACGGAAGAAATTTTACATAACCCAGCTTAGGGACAGTGTGGAATTATAACTCAAGGCAAATGAGAGAATTTCTTTAAGATTGGAAGATTGTTGGGATGGACAAATAAAAGATGATATCCGGAAGGCACTCAGAATGCCGCTGTTTCCATAGAACAGTTGTTACTAAGGTATGGTTAGATCTTGATTTCAAGAGATAACCCAGGAACTATTGCAACAATTTCTCCTAGATAATTTGATTTGGAAAGTGCAAGAGTGACTGGTTGGCAAGTAATAGCCCAAAGCACAACTCCAACTCGGATACAATATTGAAAATATCTTAAACATTGAAAGGCTAGAATTAGTAAACAACAACTTTGTTTGAGTTCAGCATGTGCACAGGTGCGAGGGGGGTGTTTTGTTTACAAACATATTCTTCAATTCTCTGTTGTCAAGTTTACACGCATTTTCAAAAGAGGAAATAAAAAGTAAAAATAGATATGTGTTATTTTAAGCGCAAAAATAACATCTTCAAAGCAAAAAAAAAATTATTAAAATTCTTATTCCTAAAACCGATTCTAAACATTTTGAAATGGCAACACCGCAGGCAAAAGCTGATGTCATCTTGCAAAATGTCATCTTGACCAACAGCTTTGTGTTTACATTTGGCATTTGTGAAGTTCTGTGTTTTTTCTTTAGTTTTTGGTTGAAAAAGGAAAAAGGTTGAGTCATTTCAGTGTTTTTGTGTTACGATAGTAAAAACTTGTGCCGTTTGTGCCGCACCATGAGAAAAAGGCGATTTAAGCCGATCTTTTCACAAGTAAATACCGATATGGTTATAACATCATAACATCAAGAGTTCATAAACGGTAATATTGTTTATAATTTAAAGCATTATCTACTAGTAATAAATATTTATCATGTAAATGTTTTTTGACGACGTCACTGGTAAAGATTACTTGTGTCGTTCGAATCAACAATGCGATTGAGCGGCGTTGCGATGTTGTTGCCTTTTTCTCTAATATGTTATGTACGTTATCTACATTCATTTAACTTTGAACGTTGACTTCTTTATAAAATATCTTCAAATCAAATATCAAATTTTATAAATAAGAAATGCTTCATATTTTATTAAAGAGGAATAGTATTGTTTTGCGCCTGTCAAAATAAGTGACAAATTTTTATGATATTCTAAAGTGTGTTTTTTTTGCCATTCCTACATAGACATTTGGCATCATTGCAGTAGAGATGTTGCATGCAAACAAACTGTCCATAGTCCTTCGGCAATGCTAATTCTAGCCTTTCAATGTTCTAAGGAAAATATAATTTAAGACAGTATAATATAGTGTCACACGATTTATGAATTAGTCCAACAGTGCGTCTAGAAAAATCTGAAGTTCCTATCTAATGAAAATCGATTGATTGATATTGGCACTATAAAGCAATGCTATATTTTCAGAGGACAAGGATATTAAGAAAAAGACAATGCAAGAAGAAATGTGTGGAGTTGTTTTAAGTTGTCCGCTCGAACGAAAAATGGCGCGGCACGTCATCGATTTGCCTTACATTACAGAAGCTGTTCTGTTTCATTCATTCTCCCATAGATAGAGGAATTGTATGTTTTGTTATGATGAATATTTTTTTATTGGATTAATAAAACTTAGGTATCGTAGGTGTGGTAATCCAAAAGCATTTTAATTAAATATTATATCTAGAAAAAACACCAATATTCTTTTTATTCATAAAATTAATTATGTTTAGTACTAAAAAAGAATAATAATTAGAAAATATGGCTATATCCATGTATTATGATTCTGAAATATGCTACTCGTCACACCCTTAATGAATCACCTTAATGATACAACCTAAGCCTCTCTATCAAATCACTTGATACTTCGTGTTTTGGTCTGAGTATTGTGGGGTAGAATGGATTCTGGGGCAAAATCATTGACACAGACAGTGTTCTGTTTGAATTATTTCACCAGTAGTTTTTAAGCAAGGATTTTTAATATTAATTATCCATTGCTGTCTATATTTGGCATCATCTCTTGGAAAAAAGAAGCTGCTAGAAAATAGATCTATGCAGCGTGGGACAATGCATTTATGTTTTGCGTTTACGTCACCCATAAACATAGACATTTTGTAAAATATCAATTCAATGTTATAATAAAAAGTTAATAACCAAAGTAAAAAGTAAAGTTTTAGATAACACACACACAAGTTAAAAATACAGAGTGCCTCATTTATTGGAAAATAAATGAAACAAAACAGCTTCTGCAACAGATCGCAAAATTACGTTTCACGCCATCTTTCGATCGATCGGACAACCTCGAAACAACTCGACACGCTCCTTCCATTTAACTTTCTTTTCTAAATGGGGATTTTCTGTGGTGTCGCCTAAAGTCATTGTTCGAAGCGGTTGTATCGCGCAGTCACTACTAAGCACGTGGTTTTGATGTATTTATGAAATTATTTTGAAGTAAGTAATCAAATAATTGATTTATTGATAAATAATCTTTTATTTTATAAGAACTGTGATTTTTGTCACCTCTGTTATCAACTGGTGATAACGGAGTGGTGATAAGTGATCATGGAGGTGACCATATTTTGTATTTTCTAACTAAATGTTTATAGTTTAAGCCTACCTACCCTAAGGTTATAATTTGATTAGATAAAAAGATGCTCGATGAACTTACAAATAGCAACCCTTTTTATTTTTCTTTTTTTTCTCTTAAATTTAGACTAGGCTGCCAAAGGCAAAGCGACCTTCAGTAAATGCAGTCGCTGAAAAGTGAAAATTCGAATGAACATGCAGCGAATGAAGAAGAGAATAAAAGCAGATGCGGGCAAATATGAAGAATATCGAATATCAACAAAAAAAGGAAGAGATATAAAAAAAAGAATGTGGAAAAATTAAAACGATTTATCAATTAAGTAATAGAGAAAAAAAACCGTTCGCAAAGATTAGAAAGAACGGGCTGGAAGATCAAGATTAAGAAAGAGGGTAAATGCAAATTTTTAAAAAGAATTGGCAGTTAATACCACACCCGCAACTCCTTCTTTAATCCCAAGGCCGTTAGAATTGGTTCATAATGTAGAAGCTGGTCAGCAGGCTACTCCAAGTAGACAAAATTTAACTGGTAAAGCTGTAGCCCGAAAAAATTGAAAGAAGCTTAAAACAGAAGACGGAGAATTGCAAGAAAAAGTTAAGGAGCTAACAAAAAAAGAAATAGATACGCAAGGGCACAAGAAAAGTTAACGTGTAAATCAAATTATAGTCCAAATACAGAGGTCAATAAACTTTTGAAAGATTCACGAGATGTGAGTGAAGAGGTTAAGCGAAAATTGCATTTTGGGAAAGTCATAATTAAACAGTTAAAAAAAAATAAAACATAAAATCGGTGAAGAAGAAAAGAGATCTAGTTAATTGTCCACTCCGTACTCCCTTATTAATCCTGTCACCTCCATACCACCTATTTTTTCCAAAATTTCAATGTATAAAAAAATTAAGCATGACTTTCATATAAAGACGTTTTTGGGTTTATGATATGGCTATTCATAAACCCAAAAAGTTTTTAACTTAAAAAATAATAAATAAATATTTTTTTTTTCGAGAGTATGCCCCTAGTTTGATAATGGCTCTTGTACTAATATCATAATAATATAATTAAATTGACAATATAATTAAAAAGTTGCTTACCGATGAAACAAAATTGAAAGTGGAACTAATCACAGTCGGTACCATTGATGATGTTGTTTGGTGTAAGGACTTCACAAACAGGGTCATTGATGCAGAGTTGCACAATAGCATTATTCCAATTAGTAACACTCTAGCCAGAAACAGGTCCTAGAATTTAGGTAAGCTTTTAAATCTATGTAATTGAAAACATGAAAAGTTATAACTAATTGATGAAAAATATTTAACAGTAGAATGTTGAACATTATTAAAGAAAAAATTTAGAGAATTAACAAATATTTTAATATCTACTGATTTTAATTTAATTAATTTTTTTAAATTTAATTGGAATGTTATTTAATTGAATTGAGAAAAAAATCATAAAGGTAATAAAACCAAAAAAGTTGACTGCTAGCAACAATGCTGAGTAAAAGACAATAACACCATTTGAAACGCAATTGGATATATTATTTGGATAACTCACCTCAACGAATAGAATATATTTTTTTAAGAAAAGGAATGGTCCATAGCAAATATCAAATAAAAACTATAATTAATGTAAAGTTCTTTGAAATTTTGAGATTAATGTAAATTAAAAACTTTATAAAACATTTCTACTTCCGCTAATTTTATCTATTACTTATTTGTCTTATTTAAATAGTATAAATATTTAAAAACAATTTAGAATCAGCAGCGGTAAATGGTAAAATCAGAATGTTTATTTATATTTAAAATACATATTTCTATTCTTTACACAGCAAACACTTCAATTACTTTATTGTCAAAATCTAAAATATTCTGTACAAGCTTTTTTTTTCTGTTGAAAGCATAGCAAGAGCATTCAGTCTATTCTGAGCCATCATAATTCTAAAAAAACACTTAATTATTTTAAAAGTTGAAAAATATGTTTCCCTCTCACATGTTGTCATTGGAGTAGTACAAATGATTTCTAAAATTTTGTAGGTTTTAGAAAAACATTCGTTTAAATATTTTTTTATTACGAATAGAAAAACTGAAAAACACCAGTTAAATCGGATACAACACATCATTCATATGTATAAGTTCATTTGACGATGACATTGTTGTTCCATCTTTACTCTCTTGAATAATTTTTTCCAAACAATCAAGCAACATTTGCACCTAAATTTTAAATTTCAACTTTTTCTTTAAAGGGTGGTGGTGTATTTTCTAAAATATATTTAATAGTATTCATTATTGATATTATTTAACTTTAACAAAAACAAATTTAGAAGAGTTAATAGGGAAAGTCTTTTCTCTAATTAAATCCAAATAAAAAAGAAATTAAAATAAATGTGTTTTAATATAATATGTTGATGAGTCAAATAAAATTTTAGTGTTATTGTTAAGACTCAAGGAATTAAAGAAGGTGTTGATGTCGAATTTAGTTTACTCATTAACGCAAGTGTAATCCGGTGATTTGTTGGCTTTATTTATTTCCAGGATTTCCAAAAGATCCAATTTTAAACCTTTCTGACAAACGTGGAAAACTTTGGTTTCCGCTTCAGGCTCAAACCTATCTCTAGCCTCAATAATATGATTGGCGAAAGAAGAATAGGTCTTGGTTATAAATCGGTTAATATTCTTTTCAATGATTATACTATGTTCTTTGATTCTCGTCTCGATTCTCCGCTTTATCCGATGTAGCATACATTGAAGTCAGGGTGAGAAAGATGACATTTTAGTCTGTAAACACCAGATCTGTGTGTGACGGGAATTTTGTCCTTGGACTCCTTGGTGTTGACTAGAGATTTAGACAAAAGTCCTAAAACAGATACGCAATCGACATACTCTTGGCAACTTGATGGGATAGATTTCCAAAATAAGCTATGCTTCAGTCAACGGCATAGTTTTTGTAAATATGTGGCTTATTTAAATATTTATTAACATATCTACAATAAAGCGAATTTATTATTTTGTCAGGATAACGATTGTGCGGACCAATTTGAAAAATTATATTAAGTTCTTTTTGAAAATGTTTTTGGAATAGAGGCATATTAAAAAAAACGATGGAAAAATAAGTTGAACATGGAAAACTTTTGTTTAACTGAATTGTTTGAACAGAAGGGTATAACTTTATCTTACCAACATATTATATGTTTTTTTATAAATCTCGCAATTTGAGATTTACCTTTTAAGAAAAAACATAAACACTGCTAGAAAAGGTGACAAGTTAGAACCTACTGCAAGGCCAGAAGAACTGCAACTGGCCTTGCAATGGGTTGAGTTTGGACAATATACGACGATCCGCAAGAAAATAAAGGATAGGCACTGATGAACTACTCCGAAAGCTTGAAAACACTTTGAAACAGCAGCAGATCCATGACGTTGCCCGTTGACATGGTAACCACAGATCTACTCGACGATCTATTGGCCGACGTGCTTCGCGTGACGTCACATTGGGTTTAAGTTTAGCTACTACCAACGTCCACTCATTATTTTACTTTTTCGGGAACACTCAAAATTACTTTCCGATAAATTTCACTGCTTGCGGACGCGGCATCAAATGATAAACAAAACTAAAAAAAATCTTAATATCTAGGCTTAAAATGTGAATAATAGTATCGGAAGTTTTAAATCTGGGATATATACTGGTAAAATAATTATTTTTTTAATCATGCGTAAAGCATTAGATTTACATACTCGCCAGAATTTAAAAGTATACTTTTTAAATGCGTAAAAAGTAAATCTTTATTAATTAGTAATTTGCTTCAGATTAAATTTTTAATCTGTCAAAATTATCGATATAAAATGCAGTTTACTTTCATAGTCGACAGAAAAATTAGATACAGTAGCGTGATTAGTAGGTAGGTAGCGGTCATGGGAAACATCAATCACCTGCTTATTTATTTATTGATATATTTACTCATACAAAAAGTCTCATACTCATAAAACAGTAATTAAATGTAGGAATTCTTACTGGATCGATGAAATTTAAATTAGGAAACTAAAAAATAGAAAATAGGAAACTAAATTAGATCAAAGATGAAAAGATGGCTGTATATAACTCTTAAAATAATAAATAAAATACAATCAAAATTAAATATACCTATCAAAACAACCATCACCCTAAACAATTGTGTTGTCAAATTAACATTTGACAACACAATTAAGTTTTTTATACTTTTGACACTACTTGCAAATAATTCGTAATTACATTTTTGTACTACATTGTTAAAGTCTTGACGCACTCTATTTATAGGAGAACAGCTTGAGATTGAGCCGAAGAAGAGCTTTGGACTTCTTAGTCTTAAATTGATACTGTAAAAGTGCCTGCAGTTGTATCCCAACATTTACTGTTTCTGACTAGCACTTGCTTATTAATAGACTAATTATATGCAAAGCAATTGATTTAAAGTTAAAAGTAATTTTTAGGCACTTATTTATTTAAGACCATTTTATTTAAGACCATAGAGCAACAACTTTTAAATCTAACTTAAGAAGATGTGTCTTCAGGACTTCAAAATATACTTGCTTTGAAATCATCTACGAAAATAAGACTTAAAATATTTGATGCAGCTAGGCAAATCATCTACAAAGATGTCGCTGTCTCTGTCAGAGTTTGTTGTTGATAGATCACGTAAAAATTGATCTTGTTCCTTAAGAAAATGTTGTGGAAGGCATTGAGTATAAAATATATATTTTCACATTTCTCTTAGATCGATTATTTAAGAAAACAAAAACAAAGTAAACCTATTCTAGTGCTTGAGTTTTTTTCATGCATTTATATAAGCATGGATTCGAATTTTTCTATATATTACACATTACTTTAACATATAACATAATAATTAAACTTTTCAATAAGAATAAAATTTGAGATATATGACATATATTTATCATATCCTTAACTGGCATAATATATAGCCCGATTTTAGTTTTTAAAGTTAAAAAAAATATAATTTTTGATATTTTTTATGTTGTTGCCTTCATAAAAAAAGGATGATTTTACAAACTTGTGACATATATAACTATTCTGAAATAAAATTTAGAAATAGAGCATATCAGATGTGATAAATTCAACTAAATTATCTAGAATGTTATATTGCTATAGCTATTTGCTAATAATCATTAATTATATTGCTATTGATGGAAATATTTAAAACCATAAATTATCTATATTTAAATTTGCTTGCAGTTTAAATGTATAGAATAATGGAAGAATATATATTGTTCAAAATACATCTTTAAGGACTAAACTCTATATGAAAGCAAAAAATTCTTGCAGATAAAAATTCTAGGTATTTGGTCTGTTGACACTAGCGCAGGTCTTTTATAATTATGCAATTTTTTTTTCTTTCACTGACATTCACAAACTCTTCTATTAAAAAAAATTAAATCTGAATCTTACCCAAGCAAACCCTTTAAATTCTATTATGAATGAGCAGTCCCAATTCAGTGTTTTTTATTAATGAACATATTTCTGAGTTCAGTTTTATTAGAATTTTTAATTAACCGAACGTCTCCATGTCAAACCACTGGTTCCTTGCTTATTTTGGTGAAGTTTCTCTTAAAAAGCCTGTCAATTAGTTAAATTCACAAATGTAGAAACAGTTCTTTCATTCACACCTTGACCGTTTTACTCAAATACAAATCATTTATGCCATAATATCATAAAAAAACTTACTTAGAGTTCTCTTGAAAAAAAATGTTATGTTTGAAGATAAAAAATCATTTTTAATAAACTAAAGGAAGCCAATATTTATAAAATTATTTCAAATTCAAAATAAATTTATTTATCATATAACTTACAATTAAGCAATAATAATTTAATAAGGAAGATGTTTTCCTAAACTCTAAAGGAAGTCTTTTTCCATAAAATAAATCCCAATCTTGTTTGGTGGTGCAAACACCACTGCACTCGGCTCAGTAGTGTGTACCTCTGTTGAAGGAGTAGAGGACTTTTTTTTCATTTATTTATTCATCGGTCAACGTATACAACATTTCAAGTACGTATTAGTAGCTAACAGTAATCTTAAGTAATAATTATACTTCTAATAAACAATACTCAGCTAAGCTTAACCTAAAGAGAGGGGCTACGGTACTATCCCAAAATAATAGCCCTAGCTGAAAACTTAAATTTATTTATAGAAGTGCCGAAAAAGTCAAGATCTTTTGCAAATCTATTCACTGTAGAAGCTATTCTGTTAATAGGACTGTTTAGCAAATAGGATATTCTGAAAAAGGGAATATGGAGAAGCTACTGATCTGGTGTTCTGAGGATACATGTATAGAGAAAAAGTTCAGACACTCTGGACTTCTAACAATAGCATTCAGGACTTAATATCCTTGACTGAGTCAAGCTACTTTAAGGGGATACCTTCAATAGCATATTGACATGGAGGGGAGACTCTTAAACGAATAAACCTCATGAACCCAGAGAGAAATCATAAAAAGTGATTTCTTCCCTAATTTTTAATTCAAATGCTTAAAAGAAATACTTTCTATTCTAATTCTATCTTCAACCAGAGGTTCTTTTCAATTTTCTTCAAGTGCCTCATAGTGTTCAAACAGCTTAGGAATTTCAGAGAGGAAACTAACTGGACGATAATTAGTTACGTTATTTTTATTCCCAGATTTATAAATAGGACATACATGAGATAGCTTCCAATCATCTGGAACCTTCTGTGTGCTATTTTTTTCTGAATAACGAGACTTTTTAATTCTCTCGAAAACCATGGTAGGTAGTGTTTTTTAGGAGTGTGTTTTTTATATGCATATTCAAACAATCATGAACAACAGAATAGAAGTTCGCAACAGTGGTATTTAAGTTATCGTTAACAATAATAGAGAGCCAGTTAAATGTAGAAAATTAGTTATTTCTGGACATAAAATTAACTTGATTAAAGTCATAAAAATAGGTTACTTTTAGATCCAAGTAATTGGTTTTACTATTTGTTAGTTGCAGCTCAAGAGCAGGATGATAAGGATCTGGCACGACTAGACCATTACATTTAGTTATTAATGTGGAATAAAAAATTGTAAAACAAAGGTCAAGAATTGTTCCATGATCATGAACCACTGCATTGAGCTGCATTAAACCTAGAAAAGTGAATGTGTCATGTAAAAGGTTTTCTTTATCGGATATAACATTATTTGGCCTTCAGCCATGTTCATCGTCACTTGGTAACCATGTAATATTTGAAGGTTAAAGTCACCAACAATAAGAATATTTTTAAAGCACTCCAGCTTTGATAACAGAGTCACAACGCTTCGCGTATAGATCCATGAATGGAGAAATGTAAATGCAGTTAATTCAATATTCCTCACTATCACCATGACACACAGAGATCCAGGTTTCTTCAAGTGAATTGTTAGCAATTGGCAAACGATGGGATTTTAGGGTATTGCTTACTGCTAAGAGGACACCCCCGCTTCTACTTTTCGAGCTGTTGCTAGTGTTGCGGTGCGTTCTATACACGCAGTAGTTGCAACTAAGGAATTCACAGTCGTTAACTGCGGGACCCAGCCAAGTGTCAGTTAGGGCAAGAATGTGGTAGTCTTCCGATTGAGCAGCACAGAGAAATTCTATTAGTTTAGTTTTTAAGCCCCTCACGTTCTGATGAAAGAACAGCACATTATCTACTGTGGATGCTGAGACAGTGTTGGGTCTAGTTGAAAATTCATCCTCCTGGACAGAGATTCGGGTCAAGTACTCGTTTCAGTAGGGACTCTTTTACCCCTATCTTAAAGGATACGACATCCTCATTTTTATCCAGTGTGACACATATAACATCTGAGATGTTTAGTTGCTTTTCAAGGTAGTTTAATATCTGTTACTCAGTAGTGTCCGGATTTCACCTGCCCAAATAGATAGTGAAGAACCTTCAGAAGAAGTCCCAATGATGACAGTCTGCCTGCTAGAGTTGGGTTGATAGATAGATTGTGGTGTTGATCTGGGCTGTGATTTTGCTTCAGAATTAGTGCCATCCATTGAAGAGCTACTAGGCCTGGATGTAATTGGATCAACTCTTTTTGCATAGGTATGGGCTACTGTTTCTATTTCTATAGGCAAAGAAACAGTATTATCTGTAGATATTTGAGAGGTTTTGTCAGTTGGGAGCAAGATTAATTTCTTTTCCAGTGTTGTTAACCTGGCCTCTAGTGCTTCATTTTTTGCTTGTAGTAGCTTTATTAGTTCAGAATCGCTGTTAATTTCTATAGCAGAAACGCCATTTCCTCCGACTTCATCCTCAAGTAATTTCTTAAATCCCTCATGGAATGCAGTGCATCATGAAAACCGCAAGACATTTGGTTGGTAATTGTGTTCTGAGAGGATTGGAGAGCCTCCTTCATTTGGGGTTCTAGAAGAATAACAGCACTCGTTGAGAAGCGGTTTTCCTTACTGGTTATCTGCAAGCTAGGTTTGCACATAGAACATATAAAAAACATAATACTACTCTTCATTTGAGTGATTTAAGCCTCTGATGTAGTAAAGGCTAAGCAATGCATGACATTACAAAAATTACAAACAATCTTAATAACAATTTGGCACATTCCAAAAAAACTCCAAATCTGAGAATCTTGTTGGTTTAAGCAGAGCAATAAAGTTAATACCAAGAATGTTAAAGTGTTAATTCCAATAGAGACGTAAAAAAGTTTTAAAAACTTATTGTAATCTGAGAATGTCTATTGTTTCCACTGAAAATCACAATAACTCGCGCAATAAAAGCACAATAACTACTAATTACTGAAAGTACTAGACCAGGATATTGCAAAGACAATGCTAATGCTGAGAAATAGAAAATATATAAGAATCACAAATCTACCTCTATTGAGTTATATAAAATAAAGCAAATATGCGAAGCGTAAGATGCGTGTGTCGACACGGTTGAGATACACCGAGCCACAGTGATGATCTGATACACTGTGGCTAGGTGTATCTCATCTATCAGCAAATCAATCAATGAGAGCGACAACGTCGCCAAGAAACTCCCTGATTTTCTTAAGGAATGGGCGCTTAGAACATTGAAAGGCCTTTCAATGTTCTAAGAATGGGTGGGATCCGTACGTACAAATTGACGTGAGAGCAGGGCTTAGAACATTGAAAGGCCTTTCAATGTTCTAAGAAGCAGGGCAATCGCAAAGTATGTAAGTTTGTTTTGAATTCGATTTGCTCACTCAGGACAGCATGTCTCCAATATCATAGACAGTATTGACAGGTGTCTCCAAGCTTGCATAAACTTTAGAGGTAAGGTAGTAGGAGGAAGTAAGGTAAGTAAGAGTAAAATAAGTAAGGGAGTTAGGAGGAAGTACATGGTATTAAAATGTTTTTCAGTACCTTTATTAAGAAAAACCATCAATTTGATGATTTAATTTGTATTAAAAAATAACCCTTATTAAAAAAAATAGTTATAGGTAGAGTAATAAGTTTTTTACAAGCATTTTAGTTGTTTTCTTTAGTAAAACTAATCAGTTAATAAGTTTCTATCTATTTTTGCTGATAAAAAAACTTTCAAAAATAGGGTGATGCAAAACTTTTGAATCTGTGTGTATTTTTTTAAGCATCTAGCAAATAATTGTATTTTGACAAATTATTAGTTTTAGACATTTTATTCCAAAGCTGAGAGGTAACAAAAGCCAAGGATTTTTGAATATTTGACATTCTCTTCTGTGGCACTACAAATAACTTTATGAATCTAGGCATTATGCGGATATAAGTAATTTTTGAAAGCTTAATATGATGGTGTTATTTTGAAAATGTGTTATTTTTAACCCGCAATATTATTTTTTTAAGGGTTAAACTGAATCATTTTGTCCATGCCAGTGAAAAATATAGGTGTATTACAATAGGAAATCTTATAACATCTGTGCATATAGATTTCAGGGCATTGCCATTTATTTCCTAAATTGTAAAACTACATTTTCACAGAAGTTAAAAAAAAATTTAAATTAAATTATTTTGCTACCAACCATTAGACTTATGATTCAATTCAAATCTTCAATTTTTCCAAACATATTTATATTGCTATAATATTTTTAGTTAAATCCAAACCTATATTTGACTAACTTAAATTTAAAAGTATTTTGTTATTTCATATGCAGGTGTTACATTAGTTTTTAAGACAAAAAACCAAGTAAAACAAAATATCATTGTGGATTGGATATTGTACAAAACTGGTTAAACATTCTTAAGGTAATTAAAGATCACTTTCTTAATAACACTGGCCAATACTCCATGGTTAAATTAAGGATAGAAGTAGATATAGATCAAGATAGACAGATAATTTAGAATAGAAATACTAAGAGACAAATGGGTATAATGGGTTCTGAAGCTGAATAAAATATTTGAAAATTATAATATTTCACATCCTTAAGTACTTCCAGTGAGTAGGGTAAACCATCCAGTTACTGGACATGTTGCAGTTATTGGACATATTCATTTAAACAAATAAAAACCAGATTCCTAATTCTAATATTTCATCGATAATAATATAGATGGCGCTATTTAAATATCTCCGATCTGTCTATTTTTTTCCTGTGTAGTATCGGCATGTTTTGGCGCCAAATCTTATTAGTCTTTGGTACATCAACAAAGCGGAGCCTTAACTTATCGTTTTCTTTAGAAATACAGTGTAGGTAAGTTTTTTATTTTAATTGTGCAAAAGTGAGGTTATTTTGTCTAGGATATTCGTAATACCTGAGGACCTAATTAAGGTAAGAATTTAAAGGCTCATGACAGAAGGTATTATTAGTTAGGTTAGAATATGAGGGGTGTCCAATAACTGAAATAAGTAACCGTCTTTTTTAAATTATTGGACGTTTGTCCAATAACTGAATTTGGCGGTTATTTTTGGTTATTTCGCTGAAAATTCAAATCTTTAATTCCGGTTAATTTAATATAGGTTTGCCTGAAATATTCTTTTGTCGAGCAGTTATTGGACATTGTCCAATAAATGGTACTGGTCTGTCCAATAGCTACAACTTTTGTATTTAGGTATTGCTAGAATGCCTAAAAAGGGTCAATATGATTCCAGTTCTATGGACACCGCAATTAACGAGGTTAAGAATGATGAGCTGGGATTAAGGGCGGCGGCTAAAAAATATGGCGTTCCAAAGTCCACCTTGGAATTTAAACTCAAAAACCCTGGTCATAAGGAAACTTGCGGCCCATCACCTATATTGACCTTAAAAGAGGAACAACAGCTTGTAAAGTAGGTTAAATATCTACCATCTAACCGCATGAATATAGTAAATCCATACGTGATTATTCTTACAGGTGGATAGAAGAGTTAGCAAATAGAGGATTTCCAAGAAAAAAAGAAGATATTCTCAACAGTGTTCAACAGTTTCTAATCGAAAATCCACGACCAAATCCGTTTAACAATAACAGACCCGGCGACTGTTGGTTTAAGGTAAATGTATTTAAAAAGTATTTTTTATGCTTATTTAGGACTTTTTTTTTTATTTATTTAAGTTTTCATTGGCGGCTTTTTTAGGCTTTCCTACGGAGAAATCCGACAATCGTGCAAAGAACCAGTGAAGCAGTTAGCAACGCAAGTGTTTGTGTCTCTGAAAAAGATATAATGAAATGGTTTAGAGAAATTCAAGATTACCTGACGATAAAAAATATTAATATGAATAATCCTTCCCGAATCTTTAATGGGGATGAAACAGGTTTTCAGATTTGTCCTAGCACTGGAAAAGTTTTTGCTGGAAAAGGTGTTAAGAACGTGTACTCAATAGATAAAGGATCACAGAAAGAAAATATTACTGTTATGTTCTGCTTTTCGGCTTCAGGGATGACAGCTCCACCAATGATAATATATCCCTACAAAAGAATACCGGAAAAAAATAGCCATTACAGTGAATCCAAATTGGAGAATCGGGCGATCCGATAATGGATGGATCACATCAGATACTTTTTATGATTATATTAAAAACATATTCCATCCATACTTAGTTGAAAACAATATTCAGTTTCCAGTTGTATTATTCTTGGATGGGCATATAGTCCCACTTAACATATGATCTAAGTATCCTCTGCAATGACCTACAAATAGAAGTATTTGCCCTTTATCCTAATGCAACTGGACTATTGCAGCCTTGTGATGTTGCGGTATTTAGACCAATAAAGATCGGCTGGAAAAAAGCTGTTAGAAATTATTATGAGCAAAATCCAGGACAAGTTTTAAATAAAATCTCTTTTGCTCCCTTATTAGAAAAGGTGGTGACAGAAGCAGTCAAAACAGAGACGCTTATCAATGGTTTTAAAGCATGCGGACTCTATCCATTTAATCTGGATGCTATTGACTATTCTAAATGCTTGGGAAAGGAAACGATATCTGCTCCTGTAATGATGGATGAAAAGACTTTTAGTAATTTTGTTGGGGCTGACCTTATTACTAAATTCGAATCATATGACGCCATTCTCATCAAAGAAGGATTTACACCTGAGTTTTTAGCCCTCCATAGGATGTGGAGTTTCTTCAAGAAACCTAATGCCAGAGAATTGGAGGAATCTTCTAATCAACACAATCCAACAAATGAACCAAATAACGTTAAAAATGATACTGAAAAAAATGATGAATCTAGACAGAAAAATCGAACAAATAGGTACTGATTCGAAGAACAAGACACCTAGCTTTTCACCAATAGGTAAAGGTATTAGTGACTTCCTTAAAATTCCTGATAAGCCTGAGCGCAAAAACAAGCGCGAAGTTGAACGTGTATCTTTTGCTATCTTTTATAACTTCACGAGCTCAAAAGGCTCTTAAGTTGGAGGAAGAAAATAAAAAGATTGAAAAAAAACGTAAAAGGGAAGAAAAAGCTGCAACTAAACCTAACCTAAAAAATAAAAAAGTTTGTAAATCAACCGAAAATAAACAAGATGCCGCCTGCTCGGTCTGTAAGAAACGCATAGCCAAAAGTAAACATTGGACATGTAATATTTGCCATAAAAAGTTTCATAACATATGTATCCCAAAAAAACATAAGGAGCATGTCCCCGATGTAGATGATAACATTTTTTTCTTATGTCATAACTGCTACCAAAAAGAAAATGATGAAGATATTAATAGTGAGGAGAATTTTGAGGATTTAGAAACAGAACAAAATGTCTTCATTGGCGAACGAAGATTTAAGGATCTGGCGAGCATGGCAAAAAAATAAATTATCTAGAAGAAGAAGAAGATGAAATGGTAAAAGCTATCGACTCGGAGGAAGTAACATAGAAATTTTGTCCAATAACGAAGATTTTTGACATAGTCCCAGATTTTTTTTTGTAAAAAATAATTACTCCTTTATCTTAATCTTGTTAATACTAGTGTATAAATCCAATATATTTTCGATCCAAACTAGCAATCACTCAAGTCTCTAGTCTCTAAAAAATATTTTTCGTAAATTCAAACTTTGTAAAATCCTTAAATGTCCAATAACTGGGTGGTTTACCCTATACCAATTAACTCGAGTTATATACTAAAACTAACTTACAAAAAATAGGGGTTTACACCACAAGCATGTCTAAGAGAAGTTTTTGAAGTACAGATAATATAGTGTTCTGAATATGTAGGTAGGTATGTTTAATGATTCTCATAGTTTTTGTTCTGTTTTCCTTTATTTAGTTTAAGTATATATTACCAAAGTTATCAAAAGTAAAATAGGATGAATGAATAATAATAATAACCAAGAGTAATATCCATACTGAAAAGAAAAAGTAATATCTTGTCAAATAATATATGGTATTTTTTTGTATTTAGCCTTGATAGGAAATTGCTGCTATTATTTTCACATATAGATGTTTGTCATGTAAATATTGGGATGTAATAATTAAAATATTTTTTTTGTTGATTTTGTCTTTGTGTTTTCTACAATTTACTTCTGAATCATAATAATTTATCTTAAATTTCCAATTTTTATAAACTAAAGATAATAAATGAGAGTATCCATTATGATTTCAGGTGCACAATTCATCCATAATTTTTTCTTGTGGTTTTTTTCTAGCATGCTATAAGGACTTCATCATCATGTACCTAACAAAGAAATTAAAAACTCCAAAAGAAAGCACAAATGACAACACTTTGGCTTGAAAACTGATGCCATAAGCAGGGTTACTCACTTTCTGTAGAAAGGTATATTGTATACTAAATAACAAAATGGATATAGGTACCATGATTTGCCTATAATAATATCTTAAATGCTAAGTTATACCATTAACATTTCATGTCCTGATAATTTGGCAAAAGCTCCCCCACTAGCTGCAAAAATGCCTGCAGCAGCAGCATAATATCGCTTCATGACTACTTTGCGGAGGATGCGTCAGCATTAAAAGATAGTGTAAAGTACCATTTTTTTAACTTATGATCATTCCACATAAACATTTATTGTTTAAATTTTAAATACATAATATTCGTATTTGTAAACAAACACATAACCAAAATCCATGAATAAAAAATGGACGCGTAAAGCCTGGTTCATAAGATTATAACGAAACGCGAATTTCAATTTGTAAAATGATTTGTTCGGTACTAGTATTTTGATTGATTATAAAAGTAAAGAGACAAAATAGTGCTATGGTTGAAACCTTTGATGTGACACTCAAATTACGAGACAGTTTTACCACTAACCAAAACTCTTTATTTTTACTCTCGACACATGTTTTAATAAGGATGTTAGCATCTTTGGGAGAAGATTAAAACTAAATTAAAATGGTGAAACTAGTAGAGCAGGAAATGCAATGAAACATGGCCGAATAAATCTTAAATACTAACTAAACTATATAATTGACTATAAGGCATTTTATCCCTGTTAAGAATGTTATTTTGATTTTTGAATATTTGTAAACTTTCGTATGCACCTAATTTTCTATTGTTATTAACTATTTTAAGTAATTTTAAGTTGTCTATCCCTACAAAGTAACCAGTATTTAAAACATGTTCAGTCGAACTTTACTTTTCAACTCTTCCATATTTCACATGAGCTACATGTTCTTTAAATCTGACATTAATTGATCTTCTGGTTTGTCCTGTGGACTTTTTATCACAATCCTTGCAACTAATCTCATAGATTCCAGACTTTTCATTGGTCTTTATATTCTCTTTTGGGTTTCCTAAAAGATTTCTTAACTTGGTCGAACCTGAAAGACCATTCTTAGACCTAAGTATTTTAAAACCCTATCAAAACCTCTCGTCAAGATAGTATCATATGGGATTCCAACTAAAGTTTACTTATTTTTAAAATGTGGTTTTAAGAATAACTTTAAACCTATGTCTTCTAATCAACTTATCAACAATCTTATCGTCATAACAATTGGCCCTAGCTTTAATATATAAATCTGTTATTACTTAGAGGAAATGAGATTAAACGATGTACGAGAAATGCATGCTAGCTATTTTATGTTAAAAAAAATTATTAGAGTCACTAGTTATGTATCTGAAAGTATTCGTTTTTTTTATAAATATCAAATTCTAGCTTATTATTATTTTTGATGACAAGAGTATATAAGAATAGAAGTTGATTATTTATTTCTAGGCTCGAAGGTAAATTTAATAGATGAAAAACAGTTATTGATTTGTTTTACAAATTTATCAATATTAAATTTGGTTTTGTCGAACACGGCAAACACATCATCAATATATCTTAACCAAACTCGTGGAAACTATTGGAATGTATTTTTTGCATTTAACACAAAACGGTTCATGAAGAGCTCTGCTAGGAGAAAGGCAATTACCCATGGCTGTACCTTCCAGTTGTTCATACTATGAGTTGTTATATTAAATAATATTTTGGGACATGCAAAGTTTGGTTAATAATTATTTCTTGGATATTTTCGAAATTATTTATTTCCAGAAATTAAATCAGATATTCCAAAGTTTCTGGTATAGGAATGCTTGGGAACAAAGAAGATACATCGAAAGAAACAAGAATGAATTTTACTTTCACTTAGAGATAAATTATTGACTTTTGAAATAAACTGTTGGCTGTTTTTGACTGAAAAATATTCATAAGGTAATTTTGATGTCCAAAGTTGTAACTTGAGTTTTTCTGAAGAGGAAACAAGGTTTTTTTCAACCATTTAATGCTGTCTTAACCTGCGAGATTATTTCTGATAAAGGGTTTTAGATATCTTTTTATATGGGCCATTTTCAATAAGATCAAGTTGTAAGACCATCAAGTCGATTAAAATATTCTGCTTTGTCTAAAATAACAACTTTATTTCTCTTATTAGCTTTAAATAGCAACAATCTTTCGATGAACTACATGTATACCATATTTTGATTCAACTGACACACCCAATATTAAAAAATTGTATTGTAAAAGATACGCAACTAAAACTATAAATTGACGTATCTGAACGTTTTCTAGAAAAATAAAATTAAGAGCATGTGCAGATGTTGATGGTATTGAAGTCAAAGTAATTAAAAATTAAACTTCAAATGGACTTGTGAAAGGAGAATGAGAAGAAGAAATGAAATAACGAGAAGTTAGGAGAATAGTCTGCAGAATGAAGACAGCTTAAAGTCAGCTTAAAAATTTTATGCCAAGCAACATAAAGATCAAAAGTCTATTAATGGCTCTCTACCGAAGAAAATAAATAATCTTAAACAGTTACATGCAAGAACTTAAAAACAGCTTTTGCAGTTAAAATCCCTACACCTTTTTAAGGACCATTAATCCAGTACCAATAATATACATTTAAGGGTGTCTTTAAGACTGTAGATTATTAAAAAACATGAAATAAAAAAGATAAAAATGTTAGTCGGCTTGGGACCACGCGACTGAAGTGAAACTTCTTTAGATGCATACATATGTATATACCGGGTGGTGCGTCGCCGAGCGGAACATAGGAAAACCCATGTAAATTTTAAGGAGGTCAATTATTGGCTTCCTTGTACATTTTATAGAAAAAATGTGAAAGATAACTTTTTGAAGAGACCAATCTGACAAACCCTCGTGCAAAGTTTCAAAAAATTTAAAGAAGCGAATCTTGAATTATTCAATTAAATGTAATTGCAAAATTAGCAAATTTTCGGTTCAGGTAAAACCAAACGGGCACCAGTAAAATGAATATTTTCACTGATGTGAGGAAAAGTGTCAATAAATCGGTGACAGTCGAGATTTGAACATAAGTATGAATTATTCAATCGACGAAAAAATTAGCCATAATTAAGTGGCATTATGCGGGAAACAGTTTTATAGCAGTATCTGAAATGTTTTCAGTTTATTTCCCCACCAAGCCCATTCCGTCCATTTCAACTATTAAACGTATTGTCAATAAGTTCGAGTTTAAAGGTACCGTAATAAATAATTGTAAATGTTCAACCTAGCATATCGAAAATAGACCCGAAGAAAGAAAGAACAGAGTTAATATTCTACTGAGTGTGGAGGAAAACAAGATGGTTAGTACGAGGGTTCTTGGGCAAGAGGTAGATAAACATCATACAACGCTATTGCGCACTTTAAAAAAACACAAATATTATTCGTATAAGTTCGAAAAACATCAAGAGCTGCAGTAAGGAGATGAAGAGCGAAGAATGGCATTTTGTTTTGAAATGATGAAAAGAGCAAATAATGATAGGAATTTTTTAAGAAATATTTATTTTACCGATGAATGTAAATTTACCCTCAACAATAAACCAAATGTTCAGAATTGCCGGTATTGGAGCCAAGAAAATGAATATCGCTTTGTTCATACTAGGACACAATATCCCCAAAAAACAAATGTACTCGTGGGAATTATCGGACACCGTATCATTGGATCCTTTTTTATGGACCATAACCTAACAGCTGAAACTTATTTGGACTTATTTCAAAATCAAATTGGACCCGCCTTGGAAGAAGTTGTTCAAGAAGATCAAATGATCTGGTACCAAATGGATGGTTGCCCAGCCCATAATGCCCGTATGGTTAGAGAGTGATAGGAAAATGCTTTTAACGGCAATATTATAGGTCGACGGTACCGCATACTTTGGCCAGTCAGGTCACCTGATCTTTCACCGAATGACTTCTTTTTGTGAGGTCATTTAAAGAGTGTCATTTATAAAAGTGTAAAATTTGAGAATCTAAGCCAGTTACAAAACGCTATTTCGTTAGAATGTAATAAAATTTTCCAATATCAACTTAGTAACGTTAGAAATGAATTTTATGATCGGTTAGGATATTGTTTAGATGTTAGTGGGGGTTTGTTTGAACATTTGATTAATTGATGTTTTTATGTAATTCTCTATTATTTATAAAAAAGTTATTGTATTTTATTTCATTTTATTTTTCCACACTTAGTAAAATATTAAGATTTCTGTTCTCTTTTTTTTTGGGATCTATTTACAATTATTTATTGCAATGTCTTTGTACTCGAATTTACTAACAATAGATTTAATGGTTGAAATGGACCAGATAGGCTTGATGGGAAAATAAATTGAAAATATTTCAGATACTGCTATTGGTTTAGTTAAATTCTAAGTATGATAAAATTATTTTGTTAATAATCGATAATAATAATTGTTATTGGTTTAACTTTATCGTTATATTAAAGAAAAGTTTAAATAAAAACGTAATGTTAACGTGTCTTACTTTGAATGTATGATTGTGAGATTGATAAAACGAAAAAAAACATAAGAAATGTATTCGGCTGTACGTCAGATTTGGCAAAGCCTTATAACAAATTGTTTGCTGGTGGCTGGGGCCTGGTTTTACCTGAACCGAAAATTTGCTAATTTTGCAATTACATTTAATTGAATAATTCAAGATTTGCTTATTAAAATTTTTTGAAACTTTGCACGAGGGTTTGCCAGATTGGCAAAAAATCTCTTCAAAAATTTATCTTACATTTTTTTTGTAAAATGTACAGGGAAGCCAATAATTGACCTCCTTAAAATTTGCATGGGATTTCCTGTTTCGCTCGGCGACGCACTACCCGGTATAATATATATATGTATATACTCTTTCTTGCTCCTACAGTAATATACGAACTGTAACTCTCTGTCTTTTTATCTCCACTAACTCATATCTCCTTCTCAACTACCGTTTGCCTCGCCCGATCACACTTTTCGTAACGCTTTCATAACGCATTCGCCAGCTTACGCCCCAACTCAAGCGTGCGTAAAGAAGTTTTACTTCAAAAGTAAAGCAAAAAGCATGGTTAGTTGCTCATTGAGTACTAAATCAACTGACTACACTGTACATGTGGTAAACAAGTGCCAGAAAATAAAAACTCTAATGTAATATTTCTTTTGCAATAGTCTTTCAGTTTCCTAATGTAACGGTAATCTTATTGGACCTATGGTAATCTTATTTGACCGGTATTTCTTAGCTATATCATTCAGTGTTCCTACCTTATTCCTTCTAGAAAAGAGTCTTGTAACAACCGATTTAATTAAGAAATATTGACTTGATAGATATGATATTTTCCATAATCGAAATAAAGTAAACAAATATGATGGCACCAATATTTATGCCAAAAATGAGCTTTAAATACAGAAAAAAACACAAACTTTTTAATACTAAATAAAAATTCTATTACTTTAGAGGTTATTACTCTTGAAAGATACGTATTATATTATGGCTTGACTTAATTGTTTCAGAATGATTCTATAGAATGCTCTTGTGAAATTTTTTTGGAAACATAAATCCTGATATCATGGATTTATAGCAGATAATGAAATAATAATTCAAATCAATTCTTTAAAGAAATGGAATTTTTTAAATCATTGCGAGGGAGGGAACGATGGGAATTCTGTAGATATTGTGGAATGCAACTATAAATCTTTAATTAAACCTCTTAGGCATCTTCTATCTAGCATTTTCAGTACTGGAGTTAACCCGGTTATTTTTAAAATACCATGGCATTTTAATCTGAAGACATATCTCATTATTTTTAATAAACTAGAGAAAATGTGTATTGGATGCGTTTCGATAACTTATTTAAGTTATATTTTACTGAAATTGAAAATTATTGTCAGTAAGCCGCCAAGGATCGAGTTTGGTGTTCCACAGGAAAATGTGCTAGGCTTGATCTGTTCCTTATTTAGGTCAATATATTAACACGTGTTATCAAAAAGGCAAAGTTATTTGCTTTGCAGATGTTACTATACTATTAGTCAGAAACCGAACATCATGTCATTCGAATCCTTTGGGAGTTTTGGAAGTTATGGTGGTTTATATTTTTGTACATCTAAAAATTCAATAATTTTTTAATAAAAAACTTTTGTTTGCAGAGGTTTGCAACTATCTAAAATCGGTTTAGATATTTATTATTATTCACCTAAAAAGTTTCATATGAATCCTTTGAGATTTTTTGAAGTTATATCCGTTTATATTTTTACACATCTAAAAATTAAATAATTTTTTATTAAAAAACTTTCATTGTAGAGATTTGCAACTATCTGAAATCGATTTAGATATTTATTATTAATTGCATAAAAAAGTTTTATCCAAATCCTTTGGGAATTTTGGGATTTAGAGCCTTTTTCATTTCTTTAACATTTGAACTTTTTAATTAATTTTCACAAGAAAACCTTAGTTTGTAGAGGGTTGAGACCACCATAAGTCGATTTAGGTATTAATTATTAATATCTGGACAAGAAAAATATTAAAATCCCTGAAATTCCAGGAGATACGGGCATTATATTGATTAAATAACAGGGAGCGCGGACTATGAATTGGTTGCTGGCAACCGACATATGCTTCGTTCTCGATTTTAGTCGCTAGATATTGATCGGACGCTAGCTTCACACACACACATAACTTAACCTAACTTTAGAAGTTTTTAAAAACATTGTGCTTTTGTTTATATAGTGGTGTTCTATATTAACTTATATTGTTTTGTAAAAACTAAACAGTAATACCTGCTTTTATAGAATTATGAAGTTTTCGTACAAGGTAAGAGCAACTTTTAAATTTATACACTATTTCTTAATTACATTTCGTAATCTAATGATTTCTAAGTTTAAAAAGTGACCACAACCGAGGACCGTCTATAGTAGCATTTATTGCTTTACATAGAAAATATAAATTTAATAGAATTCTTCTTGACGCCAAGTAGGCAAATTTAGACTATCCAGACTAGATGTCCAGATCCAGATCCTATATATTTAGACACCCACTGATTATTTTATAGACCTCTAAATGAAACACCTTCATTTCCCTATTTGGTACATGATTAAGCATTACAATAATACCAGTTATGCCATAAGACTCATTCATAGTGAATGGAGATTCAGCAAAAATTTTTTATTTTGGGTTAGTTGAGTCACATCTGAGATATGGGATCCAGTTTTGGGGTTTTGCAAGCGTCTATCTATTGCAGTCAATTTTTGTTTTGCAGAAGCAGGGTGTAGATTTAAGATTTGGGGACCACCAGAAGCCACTTTTTATTCAAGAACAAATACTAACATTAACCTGTATTTTTATTTTATTGACTTTGGAGTTAGCTTACAAAACATTCAATTTGAGGGGATCAAAATATACAATCATTTGACTCTAGAATATAAAAATATTAGTAATCAGTGAGTGATTTAGTATGTTAGTTTAGACATTTTTATTGAGTAAAGCATATTAAAGCTTGAATGAATGTTATGAGGATGAGAGATGATTGTGATGAAACACTTGCTTTGTTGTCTATGGCATGTATGTATTGTATTGACTATTTTATTGCCAACAAATACATTTTATTTATTTTTTTTGTCTGTTTTTGTATTGGTCTTATTATTTTGAAAATTTCAGTTTATGTGGTTTATTTTTCATCCAGCTTTGTAAATGAGGGTGTAATACAATATTTATACAATAAAGCATTTTTTGAATTTGAATTAATAATAATGATAATTATAAAGTTTATTTGCAAATCTACACAAAACTAAAGATTAGCCAGTTTCGGAAATTTTTAATTTTTTTGTACTTTCCTTACCATCAACCGATTTACGGCCAAGGATAGAAATAAAACTTAAAATTTTTAAATTATATATTTTAATTATAAAAGCAGATTACAGAAACACATATATGAAAAGAAATAAATCTGCTACTTTCTAAAATAAGTGGTGTTGCGTAAACACATCAACGGCCTATAGTGTTAAGTGATATTGCCGAAAACAGTCAGAGTGTAAATAAATAGTGCAATGCTCACAAATATAAATTGTTTGACTTCTACATACACAACATCTTCTTCGGGAGTCAATCCTACTGATTACATGTCCAGAGTGATCAACCCTCACTTCAGATGGTTCTAATGGAAGTGGTCTAGCAACAAAGTTCTTTGTTTTTAATAAGCATATGGCGATGAATGATTTAAAATTCAGTTGTGACATTTTATTGTGATTCACTGTGTTGTAGAGTTTCCAGGAATTGACAAGAGTACTGTCTATTGTATTTTTAAATAGTGGCCACCACCATTTCTTACCCATCACACTGATTCTATAATTTGCCACGCCATTATCATGCAAATCTACTCCTCCCATGTATTTATTATATCTTGAAATTACAGCTGGTTGTGGGATTGACACTTCTTTTTTCGATTTTCTATTATATCTTTTAGCAGAAGTAAGAGGTTCTACACTTCTACGTGATAATGGGTACTAATTGCTAGACTTGTCTTGACACACTTGTGACAGGCAATTTCAGTTATTCAGCCGATGATGCAAGAACGCAACAGCATAATTTATGACCTAATTAGGAAAACTCTGGTTCAACTAGGCCTCGGTTTTCAATTTTATGGTGTAGTTTGGAATGTAATTAGTGTTAAAAAAATACAAAACTTTGAAAATAAAAACATTAAATAGTAGTATATGATTTTTAAAAATGTGCGGCCAAATATAAGGAAAAATCCGGCTTCAAAAAATATAAAAAAAAATTCGTACAAGAAAGCAAATGAAAAAAATGGTTCAAATTTAATTCTGTCACTTTTGTTCAACCTTGCGTCAATGGTACCAGCCCATATTTCAGGCGAAAAAAGCACTATTTTTTTGTAAATAAATCATTAGTGCAGTGTTGCGTATACGCATCACTGGCTATAAATGGGTGCTTCTTTATTTTATTTTTTTTTATTTGAGTTGATACTTATTCCTTTCAAATATTTATCTCATTCGAAAGCACTGTAGGTGTAGATAATTTTTTATAGCTAATTTTGCAATGCATTATGTAAGCATGTTACAGCTACTTCAGAAGGGCCACTTCATAGTTACCAACTTAGGAATGCGCTTTATCTTCCAACCTGTCACTCAGAGCTATTGAAAAAATCGATTATAATGTAAAAAAATGCACAATGATCTGCCATTAGAAATAAAGTCCTGCCTTCCTTTCCCTCATTTTGCAAAGCCTTAAAATTGTACTTACTGAAGAGAGCCTTGTATGTAGTAAACGACTTTTTTTATTCATACTTAGACTTAAATTTCCCACACATTTTTTAATTAAAAAAACAAAAATATTGTGTCGGTCTTTGGTCTTGTATTGTTGTGCAATAACAAAAATATATATAAAAAAATATAATATTTATGTAAATATTTGGTCTACACATCCTAATCATCCTATTGACAAGTGAAAGATAAGATGTTAAATCTCACAATAGATTCAAATTGATTTGAGTTGATATCATAAAAACGAATACCTGTATTGAACTCAAATGAATTTGAATCCTTGATTCTCTATTATCCCAATTGTCACTACACTCCATAGTTATATTGGCTGGTGACTTTAATATTAACTTCACTGATGTAAGCTTGCTATCATATCATACATCCCTTTTAAGTATATTGGAATCTTATGACTTAAAGATGCATGTTCTTTCACCCACACATATAACATCCTCATCTGCAACTACTATTGATTATTTGTGTACAAATTTAAATGATGTGTCATGTAGAGTACTCTTATGACCATGAGTACTCTTATGACCTGGCATTTCTGACCATGAAGCCATTCTCGCTAGGATTCCATGCAACACTGTATTTCCTTCATCTCATTATATAGGAAGAATTTTCGGTAGAGCAAATTTTAATGCTTTTTCTTCTACTACAGCTTTGCTTAATTGGAATGCAGTTGAAATGGCTCCTGACCCGTTTACCTTGTTATTTCATGTGCTATGTGACAAGATCAATCAGTGTTTTCCTAAAACGAGGCTTAAAATGAAAAATAGAAAACCATGGGTCACAGTTCTGAACAGCAGGCCTCAGAACTTAAGTTAAAAACCTCCGTTTTTTCGCTAAGTTGTGTAAGTTTACAACTAATGCAAACATTATTCTTTATCATCAGAAATATCGTAGTCTATACAGAAAGACGATAAAAGCATCAAAGGTTAAATATTATAGTGACCACTTGAATATGTCCTCAAATAGGCAGAGAGAATGTTGGTCAATTATAAATGACTTCAGGCATTCTCACAAGAAAGTTTCAGAACCAGAAGTAAGACCAAATAGTTTAAATAATTATTACTGTAATATTCCTCATTTATTGCTCAAGGATGTGAATACTAATATTGATCCTTTGCATTATATTCTACAAGTGTCAGTTCAAAATTCTTTTTTCTTTTATCCTGTTAGCCTTACTGACGTTAGAGATGCAATTAAAAGCTTAAAAAACCATAAATCAGCTGGAGCTGATGGGCTATCATCAAAATTACTACTCCTTTTGCCTGACTCAGCATTGAATGCCTTAGCTTCTGCCATAAATAATTCCTTTCATAATGGCATCTTTCCAGCATGTTTGAAGGAGGCAGTGGTTATTCCTCTTTATAAGGGCGGAGAATTGAGTGAGCCTTGTAATTTCCGTCCAATTTCTATATTATCTACCCTCTCCAAGATAGTTAAAACTTGCAAAAATCAGAATTTTGTCTTTTTTGCAACATAATTGCATTTTATCTGCAAATCAGTTTGGATTTCAATCGGGAAAAGGGACTCATGACGCTGTTTTCGGCTTTTGGGAGAGTGTCTATGTGTCCTTAAATTCTGGAGAGTCCGCGGCGGCAGTGTTTTGCGATTTATCCAAGGCATTTGGTTGTGTAGATCATGTAATACTGCTGTCTAAGCTCAATAATTATGGCTTTAGAAGTGTGGCATTGCAATGGCTAGAATCCTATCTGTCTAATCGTACCCAAAGAGTTACAGTATCTGGATGTTTATCCGATTCTAGATCCCTTAAAACTGGAGTACCTCAGGGTTCAGTGTTAGGACCACTACTATTTTTGCTCTATGTAAATAATTTGGGTTCATTAAAACTGCAGGGCAAAGTGTTTCAGTTTGCTGATGATACCACCATTTTATGGAATCATAGAGATTCTGATAATGTTACGAGCCCAGGTTTTTTAAGGATCTTAAGATTTTATCGGAGTGGTGTGCTGCAAACAGGCTTGTATTTAATGTGGGCAAAACCTTTATTATGGGATTTGAGTGTGACGTTCAGGGCATTATGTTTAGTGAAAACCCCCCTTTTGCAAAACAAAGAAAGCTGTAAGTTCCTTGGTATTACCATTGATGGTCGCCTTTGTTTCGAAGATCATATCCTAAGCTTTGCAGTAAGAATGGCGGGGCATGAGCTGGGAGGGGTAGTTGCACGTTTAGTGTACTTTTCTTTTATTAAGTCCCATCCTCGTTATGACATAATGTTTGTGATTCAAAAAAAGGCAGTTAGATAGATACCTATGTTCCGCTGGGTTAAGAGATTCTTGTAAACCTCTCTTTATATCTCAAAAAATCCTAACTCTTTTTTCTCTTTTTATCTTAGAAACAGTTACTCTTATTCATAAATGTCCTAAACCTCCCTCTAACACTGGTCATATGACTCGCCAGGTTAACGATTTTCCCTTACCAATCCCTACATCCTCCCTCACCAAGAACTCACTTATATATAGCAAAAAAATTTACAACCATGTTCCTCTATGTATCAGAAAAATTTTAGAAGTTAAGAAATTCAAAAAGGAATTAAAATCACTTTTATTATCCAGGGCATATTATAGCCTTGACAATTTTTTTAATGATACCTTTTAACCTGTGCTCTGACATGATTTTAGTGTTTTAGTTTTGTTTAGCAATTAAATAATTTAATTTACTTCCTCTAAATTCTGTTTTATTGACAGCTTTACTTATTTTTTAATCAAATTTATCAAAGAGATGCTTTTTTTTCTCAATCTGTTTTGTTACGATTAATTTTGGTAATGTGTGTAAATTTTATGGTAAAGTGTTTTAGGTGTTATGTTTGTTTGACATTTGAAATTTAAAGTGAATTTGGAATTTTTTAGTTTTTAGGATGCTTGTACACAAGATTTTGTTGTCTTACGTAATATAGCACATTTTTTTTTTCTTTCTTTCTTTCTTTTATTATGTAGTAATTGTATACATTTGGGGCATAATATTCAAAATACATCTGGCCTGTAGATGTGTCCATTTTGAGTAACATAGCTTGCTTTCCTTTGACCAATTGGGTGCCATATGAATGCTCTACCTGTTCAATAACTATTTTATTAATTGATTTTTGATAAGTTTGCTAAAAGCATTATTACTGCCTTAAGTCAAGCACCTTCAAATCTCTAAAATGATGATCACTTTTGCACAACTTCTAGAGATAGAGTATGGCAGTCACTGACCCCTCTTCCACCACATGATGATTGACACATGTCTTCAGAGATCTCATGTGCAGTTTGCCCACTTGAATGCTTCTGGAATGATGAAGAACAGCTGATATTTGTGGTGTTTGCAATATTGAATATAATATGCGCAAATTGCAAATATTTGATTACATTACTTTCAAGAGTTTGTCTGATAGTATTGTAGAAGCTGTTCATGTTTTCAGCCACATCTATTTTAGTTCCTAGGATAATATTGGAACCAATATTTAATTTATTAAAATCTTTATATACTATTTTCTGGTTGCAAATTATTACTACAGTTTCATAGAATTTTGTCTTATTTTCACTTTTGCCTATTTGTTTGTGATTTTTTTAAAATTATTTATAGCATTAACAAGACCCCTTCGATCTATTTTTGTTTGCCAAAATTTCTATTGTTCTTTTTTATATTGGTGATATTTGGCAATTTTTTCTCTTAAAATTGTTCGCTGCAAGGTTTAAAACAATAGTATTACATACATCAACTAGACTTTAGTTTTATGATCATATTTTCTTTTTTCTCTATGATTTATGTATTTAGCCATAGAACTCATAGGTAAAATATATTCTGTTTTAGTTGCTTTAATCAAGGTGATAGAAAAATGATGTGTAATTTTATATTTGATTACAAACAATTTTGGTTGATCGACATCCTTTGATTTTTAATCTTTACCCAAAAGTAGTCCAAGCATGTATTTTATTCTATTTATGTCACACAGCCTACATAAGAGACAAATCGAGAGTAAGTCTATGTAAATATCTCCAGCGATAATGTCGTTTTTAATACATATTTACTATGTATCTTTTAAATTTTTTCACCTTTAACTTTTTTCGCATATGAATTTAGCACTGGAAAAAGGAAATTATGTTCAATAGGAGTCAATTTACTTTTTATTTTAGAGGTTTAAATGCAGGTAATTTGTAGAACTTGAAATTGAATGTATTGAACCAATTGAAATAGATAAAGAATTTTTTCAAGATATTTATTAATTTATTAACAGTAAACCATTTTAAAACATTAGAGAAAGATACAGTGACTAAATTAAAACATATCCATTGTTATTAATATTGTTTGAAAGAGGATTTAGTAATGCAAAGAGTTTTGAAATTTTATTATAACATTTTTATTACCTTTGAAATATAAAAATAAAATTCTTCCTTGGACAACAGTAAATGAATAAAATAATAAATTGAAGGAAAAATATGATAACAGCTTATTAAAAAATTGCTTTCTGGATTTGTTTATCTGAACTTTCTGTTCGAATACTTCCTAAATGTTTTTAATTGGATTCAGCTCTGAGAACTTGGATGCACGTTTGGAATCATGTTAAAAATGAGTAGAAGTGGAATTTAGTTTTCTATTTATAGAAGCATTGGTTTTTGTTTTTTTTTTTGACATCCTTATGGCAAATATGTCCATTATCTTTTCTATCGTAAGCATTAGGCACATGCCAAATACCAAAATCTATTTCCAGACCGTGACAGATGCTTTGTGATAATGTAAATCTTCTGAAATTATCATAAAATGTTGAGCGCAATCTCCTTAACAACTACAATTTAACAAGGAAGACTGATAGGTACTATATTATTCTCATTTAAAAATATTTGTTCATCTACTTTTACCCATAGTAGTCGTGAACATTTTTTTTGAGATTTATTAAATTTAAAAAGATTGAATAGTGTTCATATAAAATGTGCATTTTATTAATATTTTTTAAGCAATTTCTTATGATATAAAACTTGTGATTAAAAACAAGATTCTAAATTTAAAGTATATTTTTGATCAGAATTTATTATTTTAAATCAAAATTTACAGTTTGCTTATCCACTTAGGGCCAATAACCTCTGAGACCATAAAGATAGTCTAATAAATTGACGAAAAAAGAATACAGTTTTTTAATAACAAGTCAATAAACACTTATTCTTCAGTATAATATAATTGGTTGATACGTTTATTTGAATCAACCCTAATAATAAACTTCTAGGTGTGATAGGAAATATATTTTTCTTAATTTGATTGTGATTTAAAGGAAATCGTTCCCTTTACTGATATTTTAGAATTGTATGTATTATTTTGAAAAAGATATGCTATATGCCTGTTCGGGCAATTTAGTCACATTGGCAACGCTGCTTGAAACTGATGGGGACCGAAGCGGTAGCGAGAACGAGAAGTTGGACAGCGGGCGTGTGTGTGCGAACTTTGAACAGAACAGACTGTTATATATTATCGTCTTGATTTGTATTTTTATGGCGATGTAAAATAAATAATTTGTTTACTTTTGAGTCTGTTAATTTTTGGCAGTTCTGGCACAATATTAGCACACCAATTTTTTATACAGTCCACATATTTTTACATGGTCCTTCTTCGCTGGATAATTAAATGAAAAAGCAATGTGCCGTAATTACAAATAAATATATCACATCGGTGGCCGGTAAATATTGTTTATCTCGGCTGGGTTCGCAGAAGAATAGTAATTTCGAGAACGACGGCTGAATGTTGATTATTGAAGCTGGTTAGCCGAATTTGTGTTAGTAAAGTTGTTTTATGCCTATACCTAAATGATGGAGTGAGGTAAGTTTTTCCTATATTTTCCTGTAATTTGTTGTCGCCTCAGTATTGTGCTGTTTAGGCTTAAATAAATAAATATTAATATACCCACTTAACCTTTTGTTTGTGCATAAGTTTGTGACACATCGTTTCAAAATGGAGGCTTTAAAACGGCAAAGAGGCTCTCTAAAGCGAAGTTTAACTAATTTTTCAAAATATATTAATGAAAATTTTATAAATAAAAGTAATATTTCTTCTAATATTTTGTTAGAATTGGAGGTAAGAATAAATAACATCGAGGGTAATTTAATACAAAAGTTTTGTGATGTACAAAATGAAATAGAAAATTCTTGCAAGGAAGAAGACCTAGAGGGTGAATATGGAGAGCGATGTGACTTTGAAAATCAGTACTATGCCCAATTAGGTTTGGCTAAAAAATATTTAAGTGACCATACACCTGTGCAGCTTCAGGAAAATAAAAGTGTAGATGAAGAATCTCAAGCAGCGGCGTTGAATATTAACAAACTACAAATAAAACTTCCGGATATAAATTTACCGACATTTGATGGGTCCGTTCAAAATTGGATGGAGTTTCGGGATATTTTTGAGTCGCTTATACATAAAAATGAATCGATAACAAATATTCAACGATTTCATTATTTAAGATCATCTGTAAAAAATGAGGCTGCACAGATTCTTTCCACAGTTGAGTTTGGTTCTAATAATTATAATGTAGCTTGGGAACTGTTAGGTAAGAGGTATGATAATGATAAAACGTTAATTCATAATCACATCAAAAATATATATTCTATTGAACCCTTGCATAGGGAAAATTCAAAGGGGATTAGAACAATTTTAAATGAAGTAACAAAAAACATGCGTGCGCTTGAACAAATTGGTTTACCTACATCGCAATGGGATGTTCCCATTGTATATTTGATTGGTACCAAACTTGATAAGGTAACTGCTAGGGAATGGGAATCCTATAAGGCCAAGTCAACAAATTTTCCTACTTTAGAAAATTTCAAAGTATTTTTGAATTCCAAAGCTGAGCTTCTTGACATATTAGAACAAAATAAATTTGAAAAGCATGGTACAAGAAATATGTTAACTCTTGATGAAAGTACAAAGTCTGTTTCCAATCATAATTTTAATGGTAAAGTACCAAAATGCTTATTTTGTAAAGGGGAACATTATATTCAAGTTTGTTCAAATTTTTTAAGAATTCCTGTGCAAAAAAGAGGAGAAACTATAATGTCTTTAAAACTATGTCTGAATTGCCTCCGAAAGGGGCATTTTAATAAAAATTGCGCAGATTCCCTACCTGCAGAGAATGTCATGGTAAGCACAACATTTTGTTGCATGTTAATAGATCCCAAGAAGATAATTCTGACAAAAATAAAATTAATATTAATGAAAATGCTCAGGTCGATGAATGTAAAGTCCCGACTTTCACGAATTTATCTGCTAGTTCTAAGGTAAATGATGTTTTGTTGTCTACGGCTCAAGTATATATTTTGGATACTTTTGGAAAGAAACATTTAGTGCGAGCCATTTTGGATAGTGGTTCTCAATCTAGTTTTGTTACACAAGATATGTGTAATAAATTTGGTCTATTTAAAGAAAATGTAAATGTTGTTTTAAATGGTATTAATAGTAGCCATTCTATTATACACAATAAATGCAATATTAAAGTTTATTCTCAATTTTCTGATTTTGCTATAAATTGCACATATTTCATAATTCCAAGTATTACTAGTTTATTGCCTATTTCACCTGTAGATATAAGTAAATTAAATATTCCACAAACCTGCAAACTGGCTGATCCATTATTTTTTGAGCCGCAACATGTGGATATGTTGATTGGTGCTGACTTGTTTTGGTATGTTCTAAGTAGTGAACAAATTTCTTTAGGTAAAAACCTTCCAGTATTGCAAAATACAAAGTTTGGGTGGATTGTTACAGGACCATTGGGTAAAATTCAGCAATATGATTTAATTAGTTGTAATTTTGGTTCCACAATTGAACAGCAGATACAAGAGGATCTAAAGAAGTTCTGGGAAATCGAATCTTTGGAATGTAGTGTTAAAGGTCTTTCTCAAGAGGAAATAGCTATTGAAAAGCATTTTGTTGCAAATACCAAACGCAATGAAAAGGGTGAATTTATTGTGCGATTACCATTAAAAATGGATATTAGCAAATTGGGAAGTTCTCGGGCACAGGCTACTAAAAGGTTTTTAAGTTTGGAAAAAAGGTTGTTAAAAGATAATAATATTAGATTTCTGTATCATGATTTTATTCGAGAATATATACAATTGGGGCACATGACAAAAATAAATAATTCAAAAACTGATATGTCATGAGATTACTTTATGTGCCATCATGGAGTTTATAGACAAAATGCATTGACAACAAATTTGAGGGTTGTTTTCGATGCCTCTCTACCAAGTAGCACAGGATATTCATTGAATAATATTCAAATGGTTGGCCCTACTATCCAGTAGGATTTAGTATCAATATTAATGCGATTTAGGCAACATAGTGTTGTTGTTGCTGCTGACTGCAGTAAAATGTATCGATCAGTTTGGGTAGCTCTGGAAGATAGAGGTTTACAAAAAATTCTTTGGCGATTCAACACTAATAGTACACTAGATACTTATGAGCTCAACACTGTAACGTATGGTACTGCAGCAGCTTCGTTCTTGGCAATTCGTTGCTTGTTTCAATTGGCTTATGACATTGAAAATGACTATCCAGTGGTTGCAAATATTATAAAATCCGACTTTTACGTGGATGACCTTTTGACCGGTTTTGAGAATAAGGAAGATGCAAAACAAATCATTTCCTTAATATATAATGTTTTAAAACAAGGTTCTTTTGTTCTTCGTAAATTTTATTCAAATGATCCATCTGTGTTAGTTAATATACCCCATGATGATCCTTTATCTAAAATAGTGGAGTTCGGAGAAAATGATAATAAAAAAACACTTGGGTTGATTTGGTGCCCCTCCCAAGATAAATTGATGTATAGTGTTAAAGAAGATTTTAGTTCCTCTGTTATTTCTAAACGTACAATTTTGTCTGAAAGCTCTAAAGTTTTCGACCCTTTGGGACTAGTCAGTCCATGCATTATTATTGTGAAAATGCTGTTACAAGATCTTTGGCTTGAGAAATTGTCTTGGGACGATCAGGTTCCACAGTCCATAGCTACAATTTGGAAAGATTTTAAAAGTCAACTAATATGTTTAAATGAATTAAGAATTGATCGTCATGTTGTTTGCCCTAATTATCAATATGTTGAAATGCATTGCTTTTCGGACAGTTCTGAAAGGGCTTATGGTGCATGTATTTATTTAAAATCTTTAGACATAGAAGGGCAAGTTTTTGTTAATTTGTTAACTTCAAAGGCGAAAGTAGCTCCATTACAGTCTATTTCCTTGCCGCGTTTGGAATTGTGTGGTGCATTGACGTCGGCTAGATTGGCAAACAAAGTTTCAAAAGCGCTAAGACTTATTGTTGTAAGACGGGTTTTTTGGACTGACTCAACAATTGTTTTAGGTTGGGTTCGTACTCCTCCAAATAAGCTAAAAACTTTTGTCTCAAATAGAGTATCTGAAATTCAGAACTTTACTATTAAAGATGAATGGAGACATGTACCTAGCGAATTGAATCCTGCAGATTATTTATCTCGTGGGGTTAAATGTTTTGATTTAAAAAATTTGGATATGTGGTGGCATGGACCCTTATTTTTGTTTGACGATGAAAACAATTGGCCCAGAAATCCACTTTATGCAAAAATTTTGCCTGATTTAAAAACAGAAAGGAACGTAAACGTCATGAGTTCAACTTTGGAAAATGGAAATTATATTTTGGAAAAATTCTCAAATTTATTAAAATTTAAGAGACTTCTAGCTTTATTATTTAGATTTGTAAATAACTGTAAGTCTTCAAAAGATAATCGTAGACTGGGACCTTTAATAAAACTTGAAATTGATAATTCATTTTATTATTTTTTAAAGCACATTCAGCATCAATGTTTTGAGGATGATATAAAAAAAATTAAACTGAATAAATTAAAAAATAATTCTAAAATTGTAAATTTAAATCCGTTTCTTGATGAGTTTGATTTTCTGAGAGTAGGTGGTAGATTGCAAAATTCTAGATTTAATTTTGAAAAGAAGCATCCTTTGCTTTTACCTTGAAATCACCATCTTACTAAATTAATTTTGGAGCATGAACATATAAAATTATTTCATTGTGGGGCCCAGCAGTTACTAGCATCTGTCCGCGAAAGATATTGGCCGATAGGAGGACGATCTTTAGCTAAAAAGATTGTGTATAGCTGTATAACGTGTTTTAGATATAATGCCAAGACTTTAAAACCTATAATGGGCAATCTACCAGAACAAAGGTTAAATCCAAGTCATCCGTTTGACGTAGTTGGTGTCGATTATGCAGGCCCATTTTTAATAAAAAATCATACGGGCAGAGGTGCTAAAGTTTCAAAATGTTATGTCGCGCTCTATATTTGCTTCTTAACAAAAGCTGTCCATTTAGAATTAGTTACTAGCCTTAGCAAGGATGCTTTTATTTTATCATTACGTAGATTCTCTTCCCGTAGAGGAAAACCCTCAACAATTTTCTCAGATAATGGCACTAATTTTGTCTCTGCTTCTCATGAATTAAAAGAGTTAAGTAAATTTTTTATAAAAAATAATCTTGAACTAATCACATCTGCTTGTAATGAAGGTATTGATTGGCATTTTATACCGCCTCAATCACCTCACTTTGGGGGCCTCTGGGAGGCTGGTGTAAAGAGTATGAAGTCACATTTGAAACGTGTGGTTGGTGGTGTGTCACTTACTTTTGAGCAATTATATACACTTTTAGTCGAAATTGAGGCAATAATGAATTCTCGCCCTTTATCCCCAATTTCTTCCGATCCCGAAGACCTCGCTCCACTTACACCAGGGCATTTTATTATTGGAAAACAACTTAGTCCTGTTCCTGGGACAGATGTTATTGATGGTCCAGTAAACCGCCTGACGATTTATCAACATTTACAACAAATGAAACAACACATTTGGAAGCGTTGGATGAAAGAGTACATAGCTGAGCTGCAGCAAAGATCCAAGTGGAGATTGAATTATGACTCTTTAAAGGAAGGTGTCTTAGTGTTAATTAAAGATGACAAACTTCCTCCTATGAAGTGGAAGCTAGGACGTGTATTAACTGTTTTTCCGGGAAAGGATAAGATTTCGCGAGTGGCGCTTGTAAAAACTGATCGCGGAAATATAACTAGGTGTTTTTCCAAACTGTGTCCGTTACCCTTGTCGGACTTAGTGTAATTGTCCCTACGACTATTTTGAAAGTTCGGTCTTTCAAGGCCGGCGATATGTTCGGGCAATTTAGTCACATTGGCAACGCTGCTTGAAACTGATGGGGACCGAAGCGGTAGCGAGAAGTTGGACAGCGGGCGTGTGTGTGCGAACTTTGAACAGAACAGACTGTTATATATTATCGTCTTGATTTGTATTTTTATGGCGATGTAAAATAAATGATTTGTTTACTTTTGAGTCTGTTAATTTTTGGCAGTTCTGGCACAATATTAGCACACCAATTTTTTATACAGTCCACATATTTTTACAATGCCTCTTGGCAAACACATTAGGCTCTACTTAACTAATGTATAAAAAAAAGTAAGATACTTGTATAAGCATATCAGACTATTTAAATAATTAATTTTTACTCCTACCTACTTTTTGTATATTTACTGATAAAAAGAAAGAAAGCAAACAAACAACACTAAATATGATATGTGAAGTCAAGCGTAGAAATTAAAAGGTGAAATTGATAAAACTGGAAGGAGACTAATTACCAAATATTGAAAATATAAACAAAACAAAATGAGGAGCGAAACACGTGTAATCCTTTGACCTTATATTCCAATATATTTGAGTCCTGTGACTTGGAGTTTAATTTATTATTAAGGCTAAATCGCCAAGAAGCAACCATAGATTGGATGTGCAAGTATGACTTGCACAAGAAGAAGAATATTATTAAGAATATTATCTATACTATAACTTCTTGCCCATTACTGATTTGTATGCATGGATTATTGTAAAGAAAAGAAAGAAAATGTGCTATATTACGTAAGAATAATCTTGTGTACAAGCATCCTACAAGCTAAAAAAAACAAAACAAAAATACAATTTCAAAAATTGACAAAACAATGGACAAAATTAAACACAAGAAGACAAAACTTTTTGAACATACTTGAATTAAAGATAACTAAATAAAACAATTACTAAATAAAGGTAAACTTATTGACAAAACTGGAGAAGAAAAAAGGAAAAAAAAAATTTTCCAACATGTCCAAGGTTAAAACCTATCATTAAAAAAGTCATGCAGGTTATAATATGCCTTAGCCAATAAAAGCGACTTTAATTCTCTTTTAAATTTCTTAACATCCGATATATGTCTAACACATAGAGGAACATGATTGTAAATTTTTTTACTTATGTAAATTAATGAGTTTCTGGTAAGGGAAGACGTAGGAATAGGTAGAGGAACATCATTTACACGACGAGTCAAATGGCCAGTGTCAGAGGGTAGTTTGGGAATTTTGTGAATAAGAGCAGCTGTTTCTAAGATAAAGAGTGAAAAGAGTTCGGATTTTTTTAGAAATGAAGAGGGGTTTGCAAGAATCTCTTAACTTAGCAGAACACAGGTATCTAACTGCTTTTTTTTGAATAACAAAGACAATGTTAAGTAGCCCCTTATTGGTTAAACCCCAAAAAGGCAAGCCATACCGAATATGAGATTCAATAAGTGAAAAGTACACTGAACGTGCAACCACCCCTCCCAGCTCTTGTTTTGCCATTCTTACTGCAAAACATCCAGAAGATAATTTCCCAGCTAAATGTAAAATATGATCTTCAAACTGAAGGCGACCATCAATGGTAATTCCTAGGAACTTGCAGCACTCTTTATTCTGCAAGAGGGAATTTTTATGGCTCCATAGTATGGTAGTATCATCAGCAAACTGAACCACCTTGCCCTGCAGTTTCAATGAACTCAAGTCATCCACATACAGTAAAAATAACAGTGGTCCTACACTGACCGCTGGGGAACGCCGCATTTTAGGGATCTAGAAGCAGACAAACGCCCAGACACTGTAACCTTCTGACTACGATTTGATAGATAGGACTCAAGCCACCGCAACGCTACGCCTCTAAAACCATATTTATCGAGCTTAGATAACAGTATTCCATGATCCACACAGTCAAATGCTTTGGATAGATCACAAAACACTGCCGCCGATGACTCTCCAGAATTCAAGGACACATAGACGCTCTCCAAAAAGCTAAAAACAGCATCATGAGTCCTTTTACCGGCTTGAAATCCAAACTGAATTGCAGACAAAATGCCATTATCATGTAAAAAGGACAAAATTCTGCTTTTTGCAAGTTTTTCAACTATCTTAGAGTGGGTAGGCAAAATAGAAATGGGACGGAAATTACAAGGCTGATCCAAATCTCCACCCTTATGAAGAGGGATAACCACTGCCTCTTTTAAACATGAAGGAAAAATGCCATTATGTAAAGAATTGTTTATGGCAGAAATTAAAGCATTTAAGGCTGAATCAGGCAAAAAGAGTAACAACCTCGAAGATATCCCATCAGCTCCAGATGATTTATGGTTTTTAGGCGTTTGATTTCATTTTTTACTTCGGTAAGTTCGACAGGATGAAAGAAAAATGAATGCTCAACCGACACTTGTTGAAGATAGTATAAGGGATCAATGTTACTATGAACGCCCTTGAGCAAGATATTAGGTACATCATAATAATAGTCGTTTAAAATGTCAGGTCTTAACTCCGGTTCAAATACTTTTCTATGGCAATGTCTAAAATCATTAATAATCGACCAACACTCTCTTTGCCTATTTGATAACATATTTAAGCGATCCCTATAATAATTAGATTTTGCTGCTTTAATTGTCTTTCTGTACAGACTACGGTATTTCTGATGATATACAAGGATATTTTCATTTGTGGTATATTTGCACAATTTAGTCGAAAAACGGAGGTTTTTAGCAGAAATTCGAAGGCCTCTTGTAACCCATGGTTTTCGTTTCTTAGTTTTAAGCCTCATTTTAGGAAAGAACTGATTGATCTTATCACACAGAACTTGAAAAAAGTTGGTCAGAAGCCGTTTCAAGTGCATTCCAATTTACCGAAGCTGTAGCAGCAGAAAAAGCATTAAAATTTCTCCTGCTGAAAATTCTTCCCATATAATGAGATGAAGATGATACAGTATTATATGGCATTTTAGCAAGAATAGCTTCATGGTCGGAAATACCAGATGGGAGTACTGTGCATAAAACGTCATCAAAATTTGTACAGAAATAGTCAATTGTAGTTGCAGATGAAGAAGTTATTCGTGTGGGAGAAAGAACGTGCATTTTCAAGTCGTAAGAATTTAAAATACTTAAAAGAAAAGTACGTGGCAAGGTTTCATCAGTGTAGTTGATATTAAAGTCACCAGCCAATATAACCTTAGAGTGTAGGGACAACTGGGTTAAAAGAGAATCAAGTTTGTCCAGAAACATAGCAATATCTCCTGTAGGTGGCCTATAAACACAAAGAATATATAAATTAAAACGCTTACAAAAAGAAAGAGAGAATTCAAAAACATTCTCTAACAGAAGATTATCATACTTATCAATATTACAAAAAATCGTTTCAATTGTTTGCCTAGCCAAGATCATGGTTCCTCCATGTATAGATTGTTATTTGTTATAATTTATGGTTTAGTTCGTTAAATTCATAATTTAATTTTTTATGATTTCATTATTTTGGATTTACCTTTATATTTTTTTCTGTTTTTCTTTATAATTATTAAGATTGTGAATTTAGATACAGTGGTAATCTTTTATATTTTTGTATTCCAAACATTATCTATTATATATACTGATAATTTATGTACTCGGTTAAAAGCAGCATTGCTGAAATTCGCCGAGTCAAAAATAAAGTCCTTTTTATTTATTTATAGATCCCAAAGAAGTTATAAAAAATAGGTTATTTTACTCTTTATTAAAGGCAAATTTTAGAAACATTGTTAATTTTTAACCTTTGTGTTCAAGCCTTCCTTTAAGCCTTAATTATCAAATATTAACGTAAACATATTATAGTATAAAAAATGATAGTATTTAATTAGATGTTTTTACTATTTTCAGTTTAGTAACTTGCTAGGAACAGTGTATAGAAAAGGTGATCTACTTTTTACCCCAGATGGAAATTCAGTTATTAGCTGCGTTGGGAATAGAATTAGTTTATTTGATCTTCGAAAGTAAGTATTCTATTTGAGTTATTATTTTTAACTATCAATTAACATTTTAAGTGGTATTTTATTTATAAATATTTATTTTTTCTCAATAATAGTAACAGATCAAACACCCTTCCCATTGAAAGCCGGTATAATTATGTAACATTAGATTTGAGTCCAAATGGTTGTACTTTGATAGCTATAAATGAAGAGGGTGAGGCACACATGATCAGTCTAATATCACAGACTATAGTGCATAGATATAGATTTAAGGGAAAGTGCAGAGCTGTTCGATTTAGTCCTGACGGCAAGCATTTCGCGGTTTGCAAAGACAATAATGGTAAGTTTTTTCTTATAATCAAGTCTTTTAAGTTTTTCTTATAATCAAGAATAAAAACATCTTCATTCATTTGTTACATAACATGATTTATTTAAAATGTATTCTGTTTTGGCGTTTGATAAGAAAAACGGTAAAGCTTATTTAAATTATTAGATTTAATAAATATATTACACTATAAATCTTAAAAAAAGTTCAGGAAGGAATTGAAAACATTAGAGAAAAAATAAAAACTTCAAGTCTCAGTCTCAAAATATCTTTTTATGTATTAATCAGGTAACATGTTTCGCTAATAAAGCATCATCAGACCTTATAGCTAGATGACCTGCTAAGTACTTTACTTACTACCTAGCAGGTATGATAAAATTATATTTTTTAATAATCGATAATAATAATTATTATTGGTTTAACTTCATCGTTATATTAAATAAAAGTTTAGATAAAAAAGTAATGTTAACGTGTCTTACTTTGAATGTATGGTTGTGAGATTGATAAAATGAAAAAAAAAACATTTCTTGTATTCGGCTGTACGTCAGATTTGACAAAGCCTTATAACAAATTGTTTGCTGGTGGCTGGTGTCTGGTTTTACCTGAACCGAAAATTTGGTAATTTTGCAATTACATTTAATTGAATAATTCAAGATTCGCTTATTAAAATTTTTTGAAACTTTGCACGAGGGTTTGCCAGATTGGTCTCTTCAAAAAGTTATCTTACATTTTTTCTGTAAAATGTACAGGGAAGCCAATAATTGACCCCCTTAAAATTTACATGGGATTTCCTATGTTCCGCTCGGCGACGCACCACCCTATCAAAACAATACAAAACCAACAAATATACAGTGCATCCGTAAAGTAGCGGATAAATTTAATAAAAATGAAATGGACCGTTTCTGAAAAAAATGCTCGAACCCATCGATATTTATATTAGGTTTAGGGTTTTTCTACGTAGAAATTAAATATATAGAGTGACTCAAAAACAAGTGATGACGTCATTAATATGTTTTTTTAAATGGAAACCACCATTTTTTAAGCGATTTAAAAAAATTTTTTGAACGTTATCAATGATATCTGGAGTCATATTTCTAATTTCCTGGCGTATTTGTTTTTTTAAATCTTCTAAATTCGCTGGTTTAGTAACATGAACTTTACTTTTTAAATATCCCCATAAAAAGAAATCGAGGGTAGTTAAATTTGGCGATCTGGCTGGCCATTCAATGAACCCTCGTCTACCTATCCAACGATTTGGAAAAACTTCATCTAGATAATTGCGAACGGGTAAAGCTTAGCGTGGCGGAGCTCCATCTTGCTGAAAAAAAAGATCACGTTGGTGCATCTCGGGTTCTTCCAAATCCGGATACAAAGTTATCAGAGCGGGGATAAGATCATTTTGAAGAAAGTCCAAATCATCTTCCGATAGCTTTTGAAGTAAAAATATTTTATAAGGGTGAAACATTGCTTTTTTCAATACTTTATGCACAGTAGATCGCGATAAATTAACATTAGAAGCCGTGCCTGTGGCTTTGTGATTATTTTCGACCATTAACAGAACGTTAAGCTCATCTTCCACCTACTTTTGAATACGCGACATATCTCCGAAGCGAATCATGCACAAGATTTCAATTCTTTCTCGTTCGGTTAATTTTCTCATATTTCATACAATAATAGTAGGTAATAAAGTGCATCTACTAGTAAAACGCAAAATGACACTGCTTTCGCCTCTCAAAAAGAATAAACACCTTGCAAATGTAAAAATGCTTCAAATAGTTGCACCAAAATACATTCATTTTTTGACACTGACAACAACAACTAAAAAACCAAAATATCAACATTTAATTTAGATAGGTATTTCATTAATTTTACATTTTATCATAATTTTTCGTTCAAAATTTCTTAGGTAAACACTATTCATTTGTTCCATATCCTTTGTAAAAACAATGCGTTCTTTCTGATTCTGCACTAAAAAATGGTGGTTTCCATTTAAAAAACATTTGAGTTCTTTTGAGTCCCCTGTATATTTAATTTCCAAGACAGGTTCGGGCTTTTTTTCAGAAACGGCTCATTTAATTTTTAATGCTACTTTTATTCGCTACTTTGCGGATGTACTGTATAAGCTTGCAAACTTATTAATAAAGTGTATTTTCACTTTGACTAAATGCTTAATATAACAAAGGATTATTTTTTAGCGTTTGTCTTCAAGGCCCCAGGGCCGTTTTCAGGAGAATATAATGCATTTGTTATGGAACGGGTATTCCATGGAGCATATGATGAAACCACTTGTTTAGATTGGTCATTTGATTCTAAGCTTTTGGCTATTGGCTCCAAGGATATGGCAACAAAAATTTATCCTTTGGAAAAGTAAGTATACATTATAATATTGTTATCTAAAAACTATAATAGGTAATTAAACGTTTATATTGTGTTTTTTTAGGTGCAAAAACTTTAGGATTTACTCTTTAGGTAATCATACAGATGGAATAGTCGGGTGTTTCTTTGAAAAAGATACTTATGATATAATAACAGTAGCTAGAAATGGACAAACGTGTGTTTGGGAATGTACTATAGATCCCAGTGACTTACATCCACTTGATGACATTGTACCTAGTAAGAAAAAAGTGAGTTATCAATTTCTTTAATTATCACGCGTCTGTTTGTCTTCTGAACCAAGTCTAGTCAATTATACTTTTTCTGGTTTACGAAAAAGTGCACTTTCGCACTGCTGCGCAAGACAGAATTCCAAGAATCCCAGTTTTCTAGTTTTTTTCACGAAAGGTTTATTGATTTAATTGATTGTATCTTTGTTAGCCCTGGATTCGCTTTAAATACTGTGTGATATTAAACAATTTTAGTTTTGTACCTACATCAGTTTAATTTTTTTTTTCAGAAAAAAGCATATCATTGCTTGACGATTACTTTTCTTGGATGATTTAATTTTTTGATTTCAAAAATATATAGTTTAGCTACATTTAATCAAACCGTTTTGGAAATATCAGGCTCCAAACTTAAAAGAAATAACATATTGAAGATCTTGGTAAAAAAACATTGTTAGTATTTGACATTTATTATAAAATAAATAATTCAGAAGACATTATCATTTTGCCGTCTTGTAAGGTAAATGAATTAAGTAGAAACAATAAAAAAGTTTAAATTTTTTTTAAGCGATATCTTTTTTTTGACAAAAATACATTATTTTAATAATTGTTTAACTTTATATTAAATCCAAATAATTATAACTGCTCTATATGACCACCACCATTATTAATATAATTTATATAATCTTGTTAAATTTTTTGTATTAATTATAAACTGTCTATGGTTTTGTATATATAAAGACATATGGCGGCGATATTTTTTTGCGGAGCGCCTCGAGGTTTTCAGTTTTCTGTTTGTAAATTTTATTTTGCGGGTACCCCGATCAAAGTGCATCAGAGGTGCCAGGTCTGGACTATTTATTGGCTCAGTCCGTCTGATCTAAAAATCGTATTTCTCATTTAAAAATCGCAAAACAGGTAACACATTAAGCGGTTTGACGATAATCCGCTCTCGCTGCATTTATGTTTTTTTTGTAAAACATACGCACGAAGTCACATTCTTCTTCCTTGCTATTCGTAATTTGTGGAGATTTATGGGTCAATCAACAAAAAATAATAATGTCTTTTTTATTATTTGTTTCCTAGCAAACGCCAAACAATAACAATCTGCCTACCAAGATCTTCAATACTTAATTTTTTTAAAGTTTGGAGCCCGATATTTCCAAAAACGTTTAATTAAAAGGTAGTCAAACCCTATATTTAAAATTCGGCTCCTATTAACTATGAAGTTATATACAGGGTGTTCGATGAGAAAAAACTAATTATCTGTCAAAATTTCACATTTCTAAAAGGAAAAAAAATTCAGATCAGATTCAAAAATTTTAAGTAAAATCGGAAAAGTTGGGTATACAATTTTTCTAAAAACTTTTCACCTAACTGCTGTAGAGGAGGGTCAATAAATGGGGAAAGACCCTGTACATGTACTTGGACATAAAAATTGGTAATTTTTTCTAATTCTAAAATTAAATATTTTATATATTATATTATAACTAAAATATTCATATTTTGTATTATTGCATTCATATTTATACAGGATCTTTCAATTTATTTTTGTATTTAATATCTGTATTTTATTACTGGATATAATTAAAAAGCTATTAATAAAGTTTATTGTCCCGAAATTCATATGGAGAGAAAGTGTATCAGGTTTAGGACCTCAAATATTTGATCCTGATTTTGTTCCAGAAGAAATACCGTTGTATAAAATACTTGACCTTTTATTTAGGCCATCTTGAAGGTTGAACATAACAGGTTCGTAATTATTTATGTTAAAAAAAAATCATATCCGGTAATAAAATAAGAAAACATTATGAAGCCACTCATTATATTCTTATATTCATAATCGAACTTAAAAGTTTAAATCTATCAAACTACGTACCTCCGAAATGTTCTTAGCGAGATTGATTATGATGATAGCTAGCAAACTTAGTTTTTATTCTTTAATAGGGAGTCCTTTCCTTATATTAGTGGCTTAATGTCATGTTTATAAATATATTGCTAATTAATAATTGGTTATATTGGGCGCTAATGTTTGAGTTTTCAATTCTCTAGACAAGATCCTAACCTTAGAAAAATAAAAATTGCGATCCAACGGAAAAAGGTGCTGTGCATAATCTGTATGGTCCTCCTTGTCCGCGTTAAAAATGCTTCAATCGTATTTGTGCCGACTCATTGTGCTCTTAATGTATTGTCTCGTCTGTCTATAACTCTTATCACAATTAAAACATGGACGCCGGTAAATAATAATAAATATAAAATATAATAATATCGCTTGTCCTGTTAAGACGTATGTTTCTGTCTAATACTTTTAATACATATTGTGAAATAAATAAGTGCAAAAGATTTGTTGTACAAAATTCTCTGAAGCGTTCCTGAATTATAAAGGAGTGATCTATCAACACTTTCCTACTTACATAAATTAATAAATGCAATTCTATTGATGCCGCATGGTTCTGATTCACCTTGCTCACACACATCATGTGTGTATGAGCAAGACAGAAAAACGACATCATGTCTTAGTGCGGTTTTTGTAATGCATCAGCGTCCAGCTCCCGAAATAAGCCATACGTGACATGCGCCGGCTGTTGCTCCAAGCGATATCACCTTGATTGTATGCGTATACCCACTGAAGCAGAAAATTTATTATCTACGGTTCCAGGGCTATACTAGTGTTGCCCAGCATGCAGAAATATTCCTGACATGGATATTTAAAATACAATTAAAGAGTCCATAAATAAAAACCCTTCCTTGGAGGTAATTAAGAACTCTTTAAAGCAGACCATCGACAAAAATATATTTTCGGTTGAGTATTATTTTGGTTAATTATACATTCTATGGATTCCAAGGTTGAATGAATTTTTGTCGAAACACAATTAAAGCAAACTTATGTTCAACGAAGATATGCTGAGATTGTAAACAAGCAATCGATAATTATTACTAGGCCAAAAAATACTAATCAAGATAACACTCTGTTATATTTTTTTTTTCTAAAGTGCAATAAAATGGAATTATGTTGATGCGATGAATGCCAAGTTAATCAAAAGAAAAGAAGTACTAAAAGTAGTGAAAGGTTTATGGCCTTAAGAGGGTCTCCAAAAGTTGTTTGATGCCCGGAGGAACTTAACCCCTCTTACCTGAAACGCCCAGAGAAGGAATCCTTCACAATGCTGCTAGCTCAAGCCGATGTGGGTTCTAGCTTCTTTCTCAACCAAATGAACCAAAATTTCTTAGGTAGTAACTACCCAAGAGTTACCCAACTAAATGTCAAAATCAGTATGGCGCCACCAAGTTTTGGATTTTATATAATCCCAAAGGACGCCCAATATTTATCAAAATTTATTTAGGCAAGTTCAAAACGAAACTTTGAAAACAAAATCAAAGTCAAATCAGTATACACTATTGTTTCCAAATGACCTATGATATTCCAACCTACTCAACTCAAGTGAAAAACAAATTAACAACAGAAAATAACAATTTATTTAAGTCTTGATTATCACAGAGAATTATGTTATGTTATTTATCGTTAAGAGGAATAATTATTTAAGTTGGTAATAAGGAACCACAACATCACAAAAAAAATACACCATCAAAGTGTGGTTGTCAAAATAAAATAAACTATGTTACACCCAAACTTTGGGGAATGAAGCTTCAATTCAATTTAAACTAATAATTTACATGGCCCGGTATATCCCGCCACGGACATTGACCTAAGCAAAAAAAAAAATAACAACCCTAACTGTTGAAGCTTCCCCACTTAAAATTACCCTTTTATTAGTTTACTCTAATATTTACTAGCTAATCTGGGAAAATTTGACATCTTAGGAGTAATCTGAAAATAATTAATATAACCCAAGTATATACTCGTAGTACTACGAAGCCGGCTGCGTCTTACCTCACAGGAGTCACTTGTCACATATATATGTACTCTTATCAGTAATATTCAATAATAAAATAGCATCGATTAAATAATGTCAAATAAAATTTTAAATAAGCTTATGTATGTATCTCAACTCAAAAGATAAAAGTTGTGATAATAAAAATAAAATAAGTGAATAAAAAAAAAATGTTATGTTGTGTCACCTAGCTCCACACACAGCAGACTACTTCAGATTCTTCGAGATTCTCCCAGACATCCAATTCCCAGTCAAAGAAAAACTGCAGGCTTCCAAGCTTCACCTCTTCCACTTCACAATACGCCAAGCTCTGGTAGTGGTCTAGGTTAGACGTTAGCTCACAGTTGCTTAAAATCTCCTTCTAGATTAGAGCCAGTAGAGTACATAACCCCAAAACGAAAGCACCATGTGGCATGAAGAAATCAGGTCCGTACAAAAAAAAATCCGTCCAAAATCCATGTTATGTAGCTTTGCTAATTAAATTGTCCCCTGCCAATGCCAATCAGAACCGCTATTTTGCCGATGTTCGAGGGCACGTGAAAAATTATTAGGTTTTAAATCGCCATAAAGGCCAGTAAATTCAACAAAACAACAAATTATAGCATTACGCCCAAAAAGTTGATTTACTCTCACCACATTTAGTCAATTATATCCCCATATGGGTAAAATTCACACGAATTTCAAAAAGAACTAAAGCACTCTTCACTTCATGACGGCGGTCTGGCAAAAGGAACGACCACAGAGGTCAAACCCGTATTTAAGCAATCACGCACAAAATGTATTGCCAATCGAAAATAACTTAACTTTTTTTATAAGTACCATAGAACCTTTTATAAAAAAATAAATAACAAAATTTGTGGCCCAAGGAAGTTGGCAATGAAAATATGTGTCACTATGACAATCAATTTCGATTTTGCCTAGATCAGCAACTTCTTGCTATCTTCCAAGAAAACTAATATTTACATTAGATAAAAAGAGACAAAAATTAGATAGGTCAGTCCGAGTAAAATCAACCAGCATATCTGGTATGGTCAAGCCAAAATCAGATATTGTACTATGAACAGTACAACATACACAATAATTGTACATGCCCAATTAATCATTATTCGTTATAAAATAATTAAATAAAGTATGGAATAAGCAATATGGGATATAATTTAAATTCTAAAATATTTCTTTAGTCCAGAACCGGGTTTTATAAGAGTATAAATAAAATTTCATTAACAACCAGTACAATATGAAGCTGAAATGTACAAGACTAAATGTGTCATTAAAAAAAAGAATACTGTAATTTGAAATGGCTAGAGAACAGAACTATGGGTTACTTGGGAGGCTATTACAGAGAGGGCATTACTAGTATCAATCATTAATATTTGTAAAATATCTATTTTGAAAATATAACTGTAATCAGTGCTTTTAATAAAGAGTATAAAATGCCAATTTTAACCTGTAACAACGAAGACAGATATCTTAACTCACATCAATCCAGCACACGAAAGCATTCAACTAAGCAAGGTTTAGAATATCGCAGATGGAGGTATTCTTTTGACAGCTGATTCCATTGGCGTTACTATAGTTAAGAATCTTGCCAGCGAGAGACCTACGGAGGACTAGAGAGCATATCTCGTGCCAACAATTATAAATGCGGAAACTGCTATTCTCTTAAAAACAAATTAAAACTAGATATAGACACCGATCACGCTGTCTGGAACAAATCTGTTTTTCATACATATTACAAGCGAACAAAAAGTATAGAGCGGATATTTTTTGGTCCACTCTATAGCAACTAAGATCGCGCACTCCCTCCCACGATAACATCTTCCTTAGAACATTGAAAGGCCTTTCAATGTTCTAAGACATCTTCTTTGCATCTCGCTCTTTAAGCAACTCATTTGTTCAATTGTCGCAGACTCGGCGGCAGCAACAGCCTCACAGTGACCTTCGCATTTATTATCAGAATATTAAAGATCTACGAACGAAAACACAATCTTTTTATCGTGCAGTTTTAAACTGCGACTTTGATAATACTGCTATTACCGGGGTGTGGCTAAACGATAGCATTTCCGAATTTTTCTCACAGGAATACTCTGTGTACAGATACAATAGAAAATACGCAGAAAGATGCGACAATCGAGGAGGAGATGTAATGCTCGCTACTAGACAAAACTTTGCGGTCTCTTAATTTAAAATTATTGCTTCCTCAATCGATTTGTAATATTGTTGACAAAAACTGACTATAGCTGCTTATACACTATTCTCATATATACAGGGTGATTGATGGTTGATGGTCCTTAGACGTTTACGGATAAGGGAAAATATAATTTTTTGGAAAATTTGGCATCATGGATTTTAGCTATTCATCTAACGATTAAAAATTTTTAGCGATAGGACGTTGCCGCTTATGCAAAAAAGTAGGAGTATACATTTTTATTACTACGGCACTGGAACGCGCAGAAAATTGGAATTATGAGGGTAATTTACGAAAGTATTGTACATTAATTAGTCTTCACTATCCACTCTATTATTGGAGTTTTTCTGTTGAGTGACAATGTAAATAAATAAAGTTAAAAGATAGAAGGTCTTTAGGGATTGGATCTTTTAGTGAAAATAGAGCCTATTATTTTTGTGTTATAAATTGCAAGCTTAACAATAGGTGCTTTTTTTTATAATAGTACACACAAGATGGTCTAGAGGACAAGGAAAAAAGCCGTTTTATATTTAGACGAAAAAATTTCTTTCGAAGATAAATTGTATTTATTGTTTGTTGGGCATTCCTTTGAACATACCTTATCACATTCATCATATATAAAATATATTAAATAATTACTTTAAATTCTGCAAGGTGTATTTGATAAACTAAATAATGCATTCTATGTGTATGCAATGCAATTTAATTGTGCGTGCAGTGTAGTGAATATGCAAAGACATCATGTTGAACGTGAAACATAGCTACGAGCTGTTGGTATAATACAGGGTGGTATGAATATCCGCGACGTCGCAGAACCTTTAGATTCTACCAAATTTAAAAAGAGTGATGATGCGAGAGAAAGACATACTGGTCCAATAAAAGCAAAAGAACTTATACATGATAGGTTTATTCGCCCTCCAACCAGCCAAAAAGGGAGCTTCAAAATGTTCATAGCGTTATTGTCACTGCTCAAAGAATAAACAATAAGTTACATGAAAACGACTTTCTCGCAAGTCTTTATGTTAGTAGTATCCTGTGCAAATCGCGCAAGAAGATGGCTTTTTTACCGATGAATCAGCCCAACATTTATTTGAACCTTTTTTCTTACCTGGAAATTTGACCGATGAAATGTATTTGGAATTGCTGGAAGATGTTATACATCCTGCATTAACTGCCATAATGAGTGGTACATTGCGAATAGATTTATCACCTATGGATTTATTTACGTGAATTAATGTTTGCTTTACGTTCTGATTCAAGAAGGATGAGGATGTGTCTTTTTATATTTAATATTTCTTTGTTTCAGAAAACTACAGAGGAAGATGAAGAGGATGATATAGATATTACTAAGTCTTTGGAAAAATCCCAAGCTGAAACTGAAGAGGCTTTGAAAAAAATGGACATCAATGATATTGAAACAGGAAGTAAAGAACCCAATAAATTATTTTACAAAAGAGTTGCAAAACATTATCTTTCCGATGAGGTCAGAAAAGATCAAAAAGATGCAATCCTGACTTCAGCTGCTTATAATAAAGCATCAAAAATACTAGTTACAGGTATTAAAAAATATACTATAATTATTTTTTTATAAATTTTTTAAAATACTAACTTTTAAAACTTTGTTACTCATTTTCATGATATATATTGTCCTTAATTTTAGAGTTTGCGTAGATATATTTAAAAAAAATATAATATAAAAGACACCTACATAAAAGAAAAATATATACTATTTTCCTTAAAATAATTCGTTATTTTTTGCATCTATTTATAGGTTTCTCTTCTGGAGCATTTGTTATTCACGAAGCGCCGGACATGAATCTAATTCATTCGTTGAGCATATCTGATCAGAAAATATCATCTGTAGCATTAAACCATACTGGTGATTGGATTGCGCTGGGTTGTAGTGGAATTGGTCAGCTTTTAGTTTGGGAATGGCAAAGTAAGTTGAATATTATAAATGAGTCTTCATTACCAGAGGAGTTACACATTTAATATGTATTAGTTTATCGTTTTTAATTGTACTATGAATATTATATAATTTAATTAAGGTCGGAAGATGGTGTACACCTAAAGAAAGAGGTTTTTGTTTTATTTCTTTGGTTAATATTGGTTCTAAAACTTCGTGTTACCGTCTACTATTTTATTTGATCATTCTTTAGAATAAGTATACATTACTATAACTTGGAAAAAAAAATACACGCATACAAGCGAAATATACACGAATTTGTTTTACAAACATATGTTTTAGTATAATTATGGCTATTAATCCAATTTCTCAAATTAGATTTGATATTATTAAATTGCACAATTGCTTTGATTACTTATTAGTGTTACTTCTTACTTGTCCACAATTAGTTGACATAATAATATTTATACGATTTTATTGTTATTTAATTTATTTAAAATAAAAATTTTCATTTCAAAACTTTTTCAGAAGAACTTCGATCGGTTATTACGTCTGGGGAGGAGAAAAGACTTTTGCAATGTCAATAGAACGGCATTCGACATCTAAGAAATTATAATTTTTTTAAAATAGTTTAGTAACGAATATTTTTAATACCAAATCTACCCATTTTACCTCTCACACGTGTTTACGGGGTATAAATTTTCTTCTCACACGTATTTTAAGGATGTACAAATAATATTTTTAATTAATATGTTTAACGTTAACCCATTTGCTTGTCACATGTTAATGTTAGAATCGGTTATTTTACCAATCCTATATTCCCTCTTTATTCACAAAATGGTGAACAAACCAATTGATAGAACCATTCCTTATTTTTGCCAAAATATCAGGCATACAGGGAACAAAACACTCTCTTCGGCCATAGAGGAAAAGCCAGTCAGGGAGTCTGGGAGCAAAGCTGAGTATTTATATAGCATATTCAAAGATTACAACTTTAAGTCTCAAATGAAAACAAACCTTTAATTCGAGCATTAGTAGTTAGTATTAGAGTTCTCTATATTTACTATTGCATTTTAATTTGCTAATTTTTGTAAAAATGTTGGCGTGTGAAAATGAATAAATATATTTTGTTATGTTATGTACCGAGGGACAACCTGTATCGTGTACTATGTACTTATAAATTTATATCTGACCTTTAATGAGTTTATCATAGATTTCTGGTATTATTTTAGGTGAAACATACGTTATGAAACAGCAAGGACACGCGAACAATATGTCATGCGTAGCCTATTCTGGTGATGGACAACTTTTGGCAACAGGCGGGCATGACGGCAAAGTAAAATTGTGGAACATTGGTTCCGGGTTCTGTTTCGTTACATTTAGTGAACATTCTAGTGCGATAACAGCGATTTCCTTTAGCGGAAATAAAAAGTTTGTCGTGTCGGCTTCTCTAGATGGAACTGTTAGAGCTTATGATGTCATAAGGTATATAATATACAGTAAACTCTCGTTTATTGCAAATCCCATTTATTACAACTCTCGACAAATGCAACGCGACACTCTGTTTATTGCAATTTTCTCTCACTTGCTTCATTCCCACCAAGCTGCAGCGTAGCGTTACTCCGACTAATCGAAGTCAGAATTAAATGTTCGAATTAAATCAATATTTACATCGTGTAAATTATTGCAGATCATATAAAATATCATGTGGAAATTCGGATATATTTTTAACAATACAGAAATATCCATTTTATATATTATAACTTTATTTTATCAAATTTATTAAAATTAATACTGATTAGGTTTCACTAGTTGTGGCGCGGTCAGCGTGACTGCTGTGCGTCAACCAATCAAGTGCGACAGATGCGCTGTCGCGTTGAAATGAGAGGCAGAGTGGGAGCTTCTTTCGAGTTTTGATAATTGAAAGAGATCGGACTCGGGGACGTTGTAATAAACGAGAGTTTATTCTTCTTACTTTTATTTGAACCCTTATTTCTTCATTTTCAGATAATTTACAATATTAGCTATAAAATACAATAATCAAACTATACAACACATTACAATTTGAGCCTTTTAAACAAATTCTTGCACCTAGATTACAAGCAATTTGTATGTGCAAAATCTAAGGAGGTTAAATTAGTTCCTAAAATATAATGGACTAAAATAATTTCTTTTACAACCTGCAGGTACTAAAATGAACAGATATTAGTGTTAATGAAACAATATTCAATAGGACAGAATCTGAGAATTACATTAGCTTAAGATATGTTTTGTAGTTGTAAATAATTGGCTTACATTTTTTGCTGAATTTATCATATTTAGCGATATTTCTTATGTCAATTGGCAAGGAATTGTATAGTTTAGAAGCTAAGCTCGTAATAAATCTTTGGTTGTCATCCTTTCTATAAAAGGGAACAGTCAAATTCTGGTTGGATACTTGTCTAGTTTGGTATGTATGCTTAAGTCCTTGTTTCTGTATAGAAAGAGACAAATGTTATAAAAGCGTACCATTCGCACTTGCAAACGCAGTCGCCAAAAACAATAGATTTGTTGTTTTTTATTGGCGTAGTGAAATTAAGGTCATTGTCATCTTGGATAAACTGGTTTTGTTGTTTCAAACAGTTTTTGATGTCTTCTATGTTCATATTTTTTGTTGTCATAATAATCTTGAACCTCGGTTTCTTCATTTGTGAAAGTTGTACTGTGTATTTTTTCTCGGTGTATTGTTCTCGTATAATTTTCAATTACTTTTGGCATCCTTGTTCGCTACAGGTGATTATGACAACCCCGTTTCTTGAAGTTTTAATGTATTTTATGCTCACATTCAACTCGTTCAGCTTATTTTTTGATTGAAGATCTGCCTTGGTGACTTCCGCGTTTTGGATATTTTTGGCTTAATAAGCACTGGAGGGATATTCTTAGGAGTATGAGGTAATTCAGAGCAATCACCACAATAATTTGTTTTGCGAGAATCACAGGAAAACACATAAATTTTGTCCTTATTGTTTTGTTTTTGATTGCACTTTATGCAGGTATTACCTATGTTCACTTCTCTTTATGCCCAGAAAAAATGCTGCACGCGAATTGGTAATAGCGCCTGCCACCCGATAAGAAAATTACACGTTTTTAAGAAAGCTGTGTCAATATTTTTACACGAGACTCACTAACTTCACTTCACATCAACATTAGTGCTAAATAATTCCATTAAGATCTTTTTCATAAATCAATTTGTAGAAAAACTTATAATGTAAACAATAATACCAGCAATGTTGCCGCCACGTTTTATTTGTATAAAACGCGTTAACTGTAATTTAACGCGTTTAATGAATATGGAGCGGAGAATTGACCAATATTTCAGAATTTCAGCTATTAAGTCTGGGGACGAAAAAGACTTTTTAATTACCCATAGAGACCATATTGAGGAGTTAAAAACTAAAATAAGGCAAGAGTGTCGAAACACTTCTCCAGAATGCATAAGAAACATTCAAAATTAATTTGTAATACGTTTAGGGCATCGAATAAAGGTATGGCATGTAATGACAAAATATTTGGAATTTTGTGGAGAATTCAAAAATATAATAACATATAGGGTGCCCCATTTCTCATTTAAAATAAGAAAGTTGATATTAGCCCCGCCTACATGGCCCACCCTATATAAAAAGTGTTGATTGTAAAAAATGCGCAACTTACAATCTCTATTGACGTGTCCGAGCGTTTTTCCGAATACGCCCCCATTTATTTATTTTCGAATTTATTCCAAGTACAGACTCGCACTGTACAGGGTGTCCCGTAATTAATTGGACATAGGTTAATGTAGGACACCTGACATGAAAATAAACCGTTTGAGCTCAATATCGCTTAGCAAAATGTTATTGGTTTTCGTTCTACAGGGTGTTAAAACTAATTTTTTACCAAACATTGAAATATTTTGGAATCCACTGGACAGATTAACCTAAAATTTGACGTACTCTTATTATTTGGAATGAGGAACACGAATATGATATCTATTTTCCCATTATCACTAGATGGCGCCACATACAACAACATTGAGTGATTAAAATGGTCATAACTTTTTTGACCTACTTGTACGCACATTTGCGAGTCAAAATAATAAAACAGCATTTAATTCTAGTCAAAAAAGGTATACTTCTTTGATCTCCAAAAAGTAGACCGTTTTCGAAATAAACGCATTTTTGTATTAGGTTGCGTATGAACAAATTATTAAGAGCAGCGCAGCGTTATTTATATCTATATCCGGATAGAAGGCAGCCAAATTATCAAACATTTAAAGCGTTGTACGATAGATTAGGCGAAATTCAGTTAATTTTTAAGAGAGCGCCAATTGAATAATCCATTTTTTTGTAATAACATTTTATTTACGGATGAAGCCACGTTCACAAGGAGAGGTGTTTTTAATTGGCGTAACAATCATATCTATTCGATGGAAAATCCTCATGCTTTCCAGGAACACCATTTTCAACATGAGTTTTCAATAAATATTTGGTGTGGTATCTTTGGGGATTGTATTGTGGGACCGTTTTTTTAAGCTTAATGGAGAACGTTATCTAAATTTCTTGAGGAATGATCTATCCATTCTTCTAGAAGATGTGCCCCTAAATTTAAGACGTGACAGTTGGTATATGCACGATGGTGCACCGGCACATTATTCACTGCAAGTCAGAAATTACTTGGACGAAATTTATCCTCATAAATGGATTGGTAGAGGTAGTGAATATCCATGGCCTGCGCGTAGTCCCGATCTTAATCCCTTAGATTTTTATTTCTGGGGCTACTTGAACTTACTTGTGTATAAAAATAAAATAAATAACCGTCAGGAATTGTGGCAAAATATTGTGGAAGGAGTCAATACCATCAGGGCCCAAGAAGAATCATTGTTTGGAGCAAAATTTAAATAAAAGAATTACACAATGTGTCCTAGTGGATGGTGAACATTTTGAACAATTATTATAATCAGCCTTTTCTAATTTTATCGTTGTTAATTAAATTTTAGATTAAGTGTTCATACGCAACCTAATAAAAAAATGCGTTTATTTCGAAAACGGTTTACTTTTTGGAGATCAAAGAAGTATACCTTTTTTGACTAGAATTAAATGCTGTTTTATTATTTTCACTCGCAAATGTACGTACAGGGAGGTCAAAAATGTAAACTTCATTGTGCTTCCGCCTGGTTATCTGGCCTATGTAAATAAATAAATAGGGCTGGTAATAAAAAAAACAGAGTATACATATTACTTCAAAAGTGTTAAGCATAATATTGTTTGCTGTTACGCCGTAGTGCACAGATATATACAGGGTGTCTACCAAATTAGTACCTATATTAAATATTATCCTTATCTGTGAGACATTTAAAAATCGCACCTGCCTGTACCCTTCTTATAGCATTGAAACCCTACTTTTTTTTCTCGCTTTCTATAAATATTTTTACAACGATAGTTTGACAGCTTTGACGCAAAAATTAAAGCTCAAATAAAAAATCGAAATTTAAGATCATAGACCTCTTAATATTAATGACTTAAACCTACAGAATATTTTTTGTTGTCTATTTGAACAATATTTTTCATATATTTTTCAACAAAAAAAATAGTCGATTTAACACATTATAAATGAACTTTCGCAACTTGTTATAGTTACATTATAGGAAAAGGATATTTGAAATACTTTCTTCAAATTCGCTTTAAAAGTTTGGCTATTTTTTTTACAATATTTTTCATTTAATCACTTTTTCTGATAACAAATGTATATGTATCTATTTTAGGTATCGGAATTTTAAAACTTTTACATCTCCTCGCCCAGTACAAATATCATGTGTGGCAGTTGATGGTAGTGGGGAGTTTGTGGCGGCAGGAGGACAAGACGTTTTTGAAATTTACCTATGGTCCATTAAAACGGGTAGGCTACTCGAAATTGTATCTGGACATGAAGGACCTGTGGTAAGTTTATTATTTTAAATCTGCCAAAATCCATACTAGTGAACTTATGCTAAAAAACTGGTTATAATGTTATAATCGCTGGATATGGACTGGATATATAGTGTATTTGTTTCTTTCCTGTAAATATGTTCTTACAATAAAAGTACAATGAGTGAGTGTATGTAGGCCAAAATGGTGGTATTAAAAGAAAAAAAGTTTTGAACAGCTTAGGTTTTAATTGACCCGACATCCAACTTTACTGTTAAAAGTTAACACATTTGAACTGGGTCACTAATACATGTCTAATAAAATTGTAAAGAATAGATAAATAAAGCAAAAAAAAACTAATAACGACTATAAAATACTATCAATGTCAATAAAAGATTACTTTAGAACTTCTCTTAGGAGTTTTATAAATTATTGCAGGAACAAAAACTGTTATATTGAAGTCAAATATACAGGGCATTAACGATGAACAAATTTGTTTAAAATTCAGGTATTTTTTTCTTCTTTTATTTTTAGGACACGTCGATTAGCATTGTCACTTTGCGTTTTTTGCAATAAAAAAATTTCTATACAGGACAACTCAAATAGAAACTATGGCGTCAACATCTAATTTAAATATTTAATTTCTTAAATTCTTGGCTTTAAATCATCAACATTATTTAGTCCATTCGTACAAACTTTAGGCTTCAAATAGACCCTTAAGAAAAATCTAAAAAGAAAAAAAGATAGTTAGGAAGAAAGATTTTCTTTTAAATGTTTATTTTTATTATTTTGTAGTAATAGAACTTTTTTTGGCATTATGAACATTTTCATTCAGAATAAACGGATTAGTGAAGTGGTTTCGATAAGCATAAATACATGCTTGCAGTACATAAGTGTCAATTACAGTTAAGATTTTTAACCGCTTAAAATACTTTATGCATGACTCTGACACTTGATACAGTATTCCTACTACCATTTTTCAAGAGTAAGACCCTTTTGCAGTAGCCAGTAGCATTCCAATTTAAAATGTATAGAAAATTTTGGTAAAGTTTGTAGTAAAAAATAGGTAAAGTTTCACTGCAGTGGCTATATAAACATTAAAAATGTGTTTTTTTTTCTTTATTAAGAACGAAGTTATTTAAAGAAAGCAGTTGTTTATTAATGCATATTTCACTTCTGCATGACATGGAAAAAAATATTAGAATAATTTTTGTTTAGGTGGTAAAACAGATTACTTATATATACTATAAAAAACAACGCACTTAGAATGGAGTCTTGACACCAGACAACTCTTAGTCTTATTAGTGTTGCCATCAAAAAATGATGGTTTAAAAAAATAGAAATTCTTAGGTCTCATAGACCTAAGAATTGCTTATTGTTATTTCCAGCTCCCACAATTTTTATTTGAAGAAAGCCAGGAACGGTTTCAGTGCTTCTATTTATTTATTACTCGAATTTATGCTTTTTAAATAAGCAGTATAATTAATCTTATAATGCATATGGCTGACAGCCCGACAATTCCTGTAAAACTTTGCGTCCCCTTTTTATTGATTAATTTAATGAGAAAAATTCTCTTCTCAAACCAAAGCTTTGGCAATTGTTGAGAGTTGCAGAATAAAACTCCTTCATTGCAAATTTATATAGTGAATTGGTTTTCAATTTTTTTTTTCTAGTTTCGGAAAATGTTATTTGATACAAGATGTGGAAAACTATAATCGCAAATACCTTTAATAAATAGTGAAATCCTCTTTTCATGCAAGTTCAAACTTCACTAGTGCCGATAGGTTCTGGCTTCATTTGCTTAAAGTTGGTAATTTAAAAAAAAAATTGGTGCATAATGTAGGTATGAAGATTCAAATTATAAGAGCATACTAAAAAATTATGAGAAATCCACAGCCTAATCAAAACGATAAGTTTTATTCTAATACTAACTTTGAAAATAAGTCTACTATTTTGTTGATTCTGTCAACAAATTGTTGGGTATATCTAATAATATAAAATTCCTTCAGAATAGTTGCAAAAAATGTTTCTTGTTTCTGTAATTGAGATGTAAGACTTATAATTAAAAGTAAAAAAAAAAGTTCCATATTCATCACATTAATAATGTTGCAAAACTGCAGGGTAGGGTGTTTTGTACTGTTTATTGCTGGCATGTCTACTGTGCCGACCTCTGTTTGTTTGGTTGGTCATTTGTGATAGAATGAGCTATGTAGGTTCAAGACTGAAGTAACAATACCCTTGTGTTTAACCTTGCTAAGACCGTTATTTTTAATGGTTTATCTTTTATCTTAATAACATACTATTAAATAGAATACGTTTTACTATTTTTTTTTTGAATTTGTTGAATCGACTTTCCTACTATTTTAATTGCATCAGATAAAATTATAGCATATTAATTATCGATATTCTTGATTTAACTTTTTTGAGTAAGTTTAGAGTTGTAATTAACATTTATTTTATAAGTAGGGTTTTAAATTGACAACTCCAATGTTTTGCTTTTTTTTAGGCAGGTTTGGCTTTCAGCCCAAGTATGACCAATACAACTCTAGCATCTGTATCTTGGGATAAAACATTACGAATATGGGATGCAATTGAAAAAGGGTCAGCACACGAAACCATTGAACTTATAGCAGATGGTGTGAACGTGACTTTTAATCCAAATGGTTTGGAAGTTGCAGTAGCCACACTGGATGGTCAGATATCAGTGTTTAATGTAAAAACTGCAACACAAGTTGTGGCCATCGAGGGAAGGAATGACCTTGGCAGTGGACGGTCCGAATCGGATTTAATAACGGCCAAGAAAAATTTAGAGGCAAAGTTAGTTATTCATTAATTATTAGTAAATTAGTCATTTGTTGACAATGCGAAAATATAGTTTGTTTTAAAATATATTTATAAAATATATTTTTATATATATATATATTTTTAAAATATAATTTTTTTTCAAATAATCCCTATTATGATGGGAGTAAATATTACTTACTGATAATTAGATAGTTGATATTAAGATCATCACATATTTAAGTTTATTGGTTTGTTTGAAAAAAGAGAAACCTTCTATTTTTCCGTGCATTCTAATATACAGTACTAAATCTGAACGACAAAAACTAAGTTATGCGAAATTTATTCAAGGATATTTTTCTAAAGGGTATATATAATATATGCTGTAAAAGCAGACTGCATTCTCTTTTTTTAGTTTTGTTGGATTACATTAAATTTTACTAAATAAAATGCATTGAACTAAAAAAACACACAAGAACAGACGTGGAAATATTAAGATAGACATAAACGATGCATTATGGTCACAAGCACAATAATAAAAAATAACATATAAACACATTTATTATAAGACATTGCCTTTCTTCAGGACTAAAAATAATACGAAAAAAAACAATTACTTATGCGTTTTGAATGTTACATTAAAGGTGACGATATACATACTGTATGTCAGTAATGAATAATCGAGAAGCTTTGGGCAAAAGTTTACTGATAAGTTGTTAAAAGGGATTGCTTAAAATATTTTTTTTAGTTCTTAACTCTCTTTTTTTTTAAACATCCCCATAAAAGATTCCGAGGATGACTGCATACTTATATTGATGTAGACTGATATGAAACTCCACTTCTTTTTGTAATATATAATACCAATAATTTTGGACTATTATTAAACAAAGACATTAGTAAAAACCACATCACCAAGAATATAATCTGGAGTAAGTATAATATTTTTTGATGTTTCAATTCAATTCATTTAATACATTGAACTGACATTGATATTTTGGTTTCGTATTTGCATTTTATTTTTTCAAATTTATTGTAATTAATTAGACCTGAAGAAGATGAGATACAAATTGATATTAAACATTAATAATAATAATAATAACTATACAATAGATTCGTCTCTTACAGTCCCGAAAAATACCGCATATGGTAGAAACCTCGGTAGTTTTTTAAAATAAAGTGGTTTTATCTATTGGTAGTTATCGCTATATAACTATAAGGACGCGAGCATTTACAATGATTGAATAATATATATACCATGCAGCTCTTAATTGTCCCCAAAATGACGTCCATTTTGAAGTTTTGCAAAATGAGCTAGGGACCAAAAAGTAATATTTAGGTTGCTAATCATGTGTCTCAAATTTCAAATTTGTATATAAACGCATTCAAAAGATAGGAGGGAAGGAGGCAATTTAGAGGTTCTTATCTCTTTTATCTTATCGATTCTTATTTTTTATCTAATTTATATATTTCTTTATTTGCTTTTGCCAAAAAATAATAATTGATGTAATTCAATTTTAGATGATCTAGAACTTTATTTTCAGATCATTTACTACCTTATGTTATTCAGCCGATGGTGAATATTTATTAGCTGGAGGCCAATCAAAGAATGTATGTATCTACAATGTCAAGGAGGCCTTACTTGTTAAAAAGTTTGAAATCACCCAAAACCGATCGATGGACGCCGTCGATGTAAGTTATCTAACGTGTATACATTTGTTAAAATAATATCTATAATAATTAGCACAAATTATGATTTTCCTAATATGAAAACTTAAGAAAGCAGTGAATGAATTGTAAAATTAACGCAAAAATATCTTCTACGTTGATCTTCAAATAACATTCGCCCTAAAAGTAAATTTGCTTTATATTTCTTTAAACTCATAATATAGTTGAATAGAGTCAACTCACAATATCCCTGTTGGTAATAGTGCCAAGCTGTAAAGAATACAGACAGAAAAACATTATTTATTATTATGTAATGATGCAAACCGTGAAATAATTTTTAGATTTTAATTAATTTTTTTGAGGTTGGAAATTTTTTTAAATACAAAAAAGGGTTTTATATTTGATTCATGTCACGGAGGTTTTGATAATATTACTTGATAATTTTGAGCGTGCTGCTTATTTTAATATACTTCATGTGTCTACAAAAGTTATCTTATCGACAATTAAAATCATAGCCAGCAGTAGATCTTTTAATGTAAATTATCCTATCCATGAATTTACACAGTCTGATGGCAGCTCCATCGAAGCCACCGTAATATAGAAAGCCAGAACCCTCGAGTCGTGACGTCACGTCGAACGTCCGAGTATCCCGTGTCGTTCGTATGTTATAGCCGTATTTATTCAATACTACCGCTGTTAAAATCATAATATTATCATTGTGTATCGTTTAAATGATAATATTGTTTAATAAAATTAATAGTGTGTTAGTAGAAAGAAGTACAAATAATAAAAACAATTCTTTATTAAAACAAAAATGATATAAAAATCAACAAATTCCTTAATGAGTTATAAATATGAGGCAAATAAGGCCTATATGATACAATAGTTTTTAAGAACTACTGAAGCATATATATATTTATAACTATTAATTAAAACCAATACAAAACTCTTAAAAAAATAATAAATATAGCCACTGTAAGATGGTTTAAAACAAATTTAATAAAATACTAAATAATTATTTAAAAAAATGGATAGATAGTTAGTAGTAGTACAAAAGAAACAAAATAATGTTTTTTATTAAAACAAAACAACATAAAAAAATATAACATTCTTTAATAAGGTATAAATATAAGGCAAATAACCTATACAAGCTTTTAATACCTCCCGAAATATATAATTATAATAAATTAAAACATAAATACAAAACTCTTAAAAAAAATTAATATAATTATAATGAAATAATAAATATAATAATATGAAAGTTGGTTTAACACAAATTTAATAAAACACCAACAGAAATAAAACTCAAATAGCTAGATAAAAAAACTCGATAAAAACAGAATAAAAAATTTAATAAATTAATTTTATGAACTGGAAAGTTTTTTATATTTTCTAGTCTTTGGTTCTGGTTTTTGGTTTTCATCTTTTGATTTGGACACATTTTGTTTTTCTTTTCTCTCTATAATTTTTTTTCGTTTGGCGGCATGGATTATATTATTTTGGACTTTTCGGTAATTATTTAATAAAATGTTTGAAAACTTAAATACCGCATTTTTTACAAGATCTGACATAAGAATTCCACAGTCACATCATGTTATTTCAGGATTGATATCTGAATTGTCGAAAATAATTCCAACAGCAAGCTTGGTGAGGACGGCTCTCTGAGATGAGCATTTTAAATAATTTTCTTCATATCTGTCCGATATTAGAGATTTAAAGATGTTAAAAGTTATTATTAATACTTCCTAATGCCTTCCTACCGAGTGCATACCTAATCCCGGGCCGGGCGAGGAAGTCGAGTCGTTCGGGCAATAGACGTTCGACGTGACGTAGCTGCTGGAGAGTGGGATGACGTTTCTGGCTTTCTATATTACGGTGGCTTCGGCTCCATGTTCTCATGTGTTAAATACTGCAATGTGCTTCCTAATATAAAGCCAATTTCAGACTTGGTTTTATTATAAAACGGCTTTTTTAGTAAATTTTGAGTATATTTAACACAAAAATTATGTTTGATGATACAAATCACAATTTTTTTATTTATATTTTTAAATAAAGATTTTTTTCTTGGTAAAAATATTCTCAAATCTAAGATACTTTTAACTTCTTGCGCAAAATTCTAACAATATATCTATATCTTGGCTAAATTAACTAATTTCTATTTCCCCAATTAATTATAGTAATGTTTTGAATATTGTCTCTGGTTCGATCCCTATGTTTTTTGAAAAACCTTTTTGTATATTTTTTTCTTTCATAATTGTATTTGTTTTCATTCTTTATAAAATAAGATGTAAAGAATTTACTGGATGTGATATTTGGCGTTTTATAATTCATATTTTAGTCAATAACGATACACGATGGTATAAACTTATTTTATTTTTATGTTAGTGTGAGTCAGTGTGCAGTTTTTTGTATTTATATATGATTATAGGTATGTCTTTTCTGTTAATTAGCGTTCTGCTCCGTATTATTTAATTTTGTTAATTTTACTTAGGTCTGATGATGCCCTAATGCGGCGAAACGCGTAACCTTTAAATAGACGCTTGATTGATGAGACTTGGACTTTGAGTTTACTTTCTCCTCCCCTTTATTCATTTTGAAGGTAGTTCATGCCTATCTTTTGAAACTGATGCTTTCTAACATTTGCTTAAATTGTCCCTAGCTCTCTATTTAATAGCTTTTTTTTGTTAAGATATACCGATTTTTTGCTATACCCTCCATTGCTATTGTCAAGTCTGGATTTTTTATTTGAAACTTAAAATCTCCCCACAAATATGGAATTAAAATCTTACAATATTATTTTATATAGGTTCTCTATGGTCACTAATTGATTTTCTTTCTTCTCTGCTTCATAAGTGTAAGTATATTCAGGTTTGGGAAACGGTCATTACTCATAGAGGTGCTTAAAGGCCGAAATGTGGCAATTAGTCTAATAAAAATTTAAAAAAAAATATTATAAATAAACTTAACGAAAATTATTTTTCTAAATAAAAGCTTCAAGAGAGTTTCGGTCTAATAGTATTTGTTCAAAATTGTTTTATCATAACCGCATTATAAGCAGGACAGCCGTCTGGTTGAAAATAGACCGATCCCAGGTCTTAATCAGGGAGGATTTAAATGGCAGGAAGAACTTGAGTTTGAAGCAACTCAAGGAAACCGTACCATCAAAAAAATGGCCCTATATGGTTGGCCAATATACCGGTCCAAACATTCAATTTTTGAGAATACTGAATACGGCATTGAAAACTTCTGTGCTCATTTTCCCAATATCGAACAATAGTTGTGTTTTCCATGTAATAAAGGAAAGAAAAGAAGAATCATCTATATTAAAACTGTTACCAATATTTCCAAATATTGGTAACATTTAGTATTTAAGTTATATATATTTTATAATATTTAAACTGTTACCAATATTTTCTAATATTGGTAACAGTTTTATGGTCCATACCCAGTTCCTTTGCAACACCGGTCCTGTTGAATCTACTTCTAAACAACAAATCATTTCTTTCAGTCGTTCTTTCTCCTGGATCCTTTCGGTAAAAGGTTCTTGCACTTAAGTGTGCCTTGATTGTTGCTATTATTTTAGATAATGCATAACTTTCAATTTCCCAACCTTTTTACCATAAATATCGTTAAGTGATTGATTCATAGAGTTTTTCAATTAATTAAATATTAATTTATGCTAAATAGTATTATTTATGGGATTTTCTCAGTCGCATTTTAAATTTATTCATTTGAGACAGTTGTTAAATCAAAATATTATCTTTTAAGTCAATATGTTTTAGTTGTATTTTGATATCCGAATAAATCAAATAATAGAATAATAGTGTCCAACGCAGTTTTTTTAGCTAAAAGACCAAGCTGACAATTTATTCTCTGACATACACATGATGGTAAATATTATGTTTTTAGGATTTTATAAATCGAAGGAAATTAACAGAATTTGGAAATTTAGCGCTAATAGAAGAAAGAGAAGAACGGGAAGGAGGAAACGTGATGCTTAAGTTACCCGGTGTAAGAAAGGGAGACATGTCAAGTCGATCAATTAAACCGGAGGTGAGTTTGTATAGTTAATTATCTATTAATATTGTATCTGTTTTACAATATTTCATAGGTAAGAGTGCTTTCCCTACAATTTTCACCCACTGGCCAACAATGGGCAGCAGCAACCACAGAAGGTCTTCTCATATATTCTCTTAATACTGGTTTAGTATTTGATCCTTGGGACCTGCAAATCGGTATTACTCCTATGGCCGTCAAACAAGCATTAAAAGAAGAAGATTATTTGAATGGTAAGAAAGTTTATAATAAATGTAAATACCTATCGACGGAAATAGTTACTTCCTTCAAAGAAATACTTAGTTATAATTTTCGGTTTTGTTTTTGTGACCGAAAAATACTTTATGCTTGTTGTTAGTGAGTTGGATCTGGGGTCAAATAAAACTCAGGTTTTTTATTTTAATACTGCCGACATTTCGGCCATCCTCAGCAAACCCGGAATGCCGATGATGTTGGGAGAAGGGTGAAAATGCAGACTACGTTATCGGGGAATACCCAGAACTCAATCGGGCTAGGTTCAAATATCTGGATAACACCTACAGTTTACCCAGCGACATTAAGTCTATCAATCCAAAGTACCTCATTATTTTTTTAAGGGTATTGGCCTCTGATACCTCTTGTGCCTCTCTGAAGGTACGATGGCGTGGGTCCATTAGAAAGCTTATGTGCATTACAGCCCCTTTAGCCGAAAACTGCTTTACAAGTATAATTTCTAGTAAAACACTTAAACTAACACTAACTAATTGCTTAAAAGATTTAGTTCTATGATTTAAATAACACGGTCGTACTTCCTTCCGCATTAACCAGATACCTTTAAACTGGTCTGGCCAACTCAGGTTGTGGGAGCGGAAATACATATGCAACAGAAAATCACTTGGGCTAGCCGCAGATGGATGGAGTGTATTTTTGCGTAGTAAATAGTGTCTGGTGTCGTCCCTGCGTTATTGGGAATGTAATCTTTAGTAATTTAGCTATAAGTTTGTTTTCTACACAAAAAAGTAGTAACAACTGAACTCTCGTGGATTGTTGTTTGTTGTGTGGCCGCCTAGCGATGCTTCTAGGACTGTAAATCTAACATCCTTAGATTCACGTATTTTCAATAAGCATGATCTAAATACTGATTATGTATTAGCCTTAAGCCTAGGCTAGAAATAAAAACTGGCACTCACACATTCTAAAGGGTCATGCCTAGTTGCCTGTTCCCTGGCATCTAATCTGCTCTCGGGATTGGTTATTTGTCGTATTTTAGAAAAATACAAAAAAAAACCTCTTGTCAGACTGAGATAGAAATTGGTGACAATATTTTTCATTAGATTCTGCTCACGCCTTCTTTTTTGTTTGGCAACCCCCTCCAATTTTTATTTCATGCTTCGATATTATTGGCTTCTCTCGACTTCAAGCAGTTTTTGATGGATGGCGCCAAATACAGATCTTAATAAAGTGAGGTCTGTTTTGTCTATGCTAGCGCTTATCTATACTTTATTTTTCAATTGGCATTTTATTAACTAATTTAACTCGTTAAATTTTTGATTTATAAACTAACATTTCAATATCATTTGATCATTGTAAGACCTGATAGTGAGAAAAAATATTTTTGAACAATTCTAATTGTGAATTTCTATAAAAAATGTGAACTTAAACTCGTTTATTTTTGTAAATGTGTTAATTATTACTATTTAAATTGTAACAACTAGTACTTTGGTCAAAAGAACTAGTTGGAATTTTTTGACTTTTTGTCAGTACTTAAAAAAAGACCAAATAAAAGAAACGTGTTATCACGATTATCTGTGTGCCAGTGCCAGCGTGGTTAGTTAGATACCTTAGTTTAATCTGGATGAGGAATCACGGCCTATCGGGTATCCTTTAAACAGTGGAGAAAGTAATCCAGGTCTTCTATATGAGTAAAACAATAGGCAACATTGTAACAAAATCACATTTATTCATCCCCAAGCTTAACATGTTATCTCTCTGCTAACAATTCTTAATAAACCTTACATACGGCCAAATTCAATACGGTACTGTACTGGAAAAGAAGAGGAGGGGTACAATGAAGGGAACCCATGTCGGTAAGCAAAGTGTAAAAGTGGTAATGAATGCTTATGAAGAAACGGATCAGATACTCCCCAGAGAAAATAAAGCATGCAAAGTCGGTATTAACGGAATGGTAAGCGGTAAATCACCCACAGGAAATGTATGCGGTATAATGTATGTCAAGTAAATGCGGTCGCTCGTAACCTTGGCAGACTCTATTTATAATGACGGTAGATTTTGTAGGTAGAAGATGGCAATGTTGTCAGGTTGGGAATAATGGGATAACATCCAATGCAGAGTGCAATCTCGTAACGGTCCGGCACGCAACGCCGTGTATCCTGTGGATATGAGAAATAACGGGATAATATCCAATACAAAGTGCTACCTCGTACCGGTCCGATAGGCAGCATCCAGCACTTTATTAAGGAATACAGAGTGATACCTCGTAACGGTCTGACACGCAACACAATGCATCCTGTGGAATTCGGAAAAGGAATTTGCCTACATTCTTACCTATTATACTTACATTAGAAGTAGTAAGCGGCGGCGGAGAGGTGGGTTTGTGGGCTTACCTCGGTCGATTATTGCTGGAGCTCTGGTCGGTTCTATCGAGTGGTAGCGAACTCAGCAGTCTGTCGTAGTGATGGCTTCCTAATAGTGGAACTGATTCCGCGGAACTGATGTTTACAGTTGGAACGGTGGAACAACCTACCCACTAGAAAACATGAGTCCAAGTTCTAGTCCGGATTGGTTTGAGAATTAATTATTACGGTCTACCAAAATCTAAAATGACACGACGGAACGTCACGTCGGCGGGTTTAGGTTATTGTAGTCCGAGTCCTGGGGCCGTATTTTTGAAACCATTCGACTTTGATTCGCATACGAAATTAGAGGATTTCGCACGAAAAATCGATATTCGTATTTTCGACCGCTTCGTATGCGAACATTTTCGCATGCGGTGTCTCGAATGGGTATATACCATTCGAATTTCAAAGTTCGTGTGCGATTCTGCCGCTTGTCTTGTTTTGATTTTAAACTAGCTTTGTTTTTTTTCTTAATTTGTGAGTTGGTTAAGTTTTTTTGTAGTGTTTTCTTGTTGTTTATTGAAAAAAAAATAAGAATAATCAAATAGCAAGATTAAACAATATTGTGCAAAGAAAAGTCGTCGATGCACTGGAAGAGACTAAAACTCTGGCAGATAGAAGGAATAGGATGTACTCTTCATTTCTTGACCCATTTGAAATGTATTCAGATTCTCAATTTAATAATATAGATTACAAGCCTATTACGATAGAATGATTAAGCCTATTACGATGATGTGCTCTTTATGTGCTCCAGAGGCTGTGTCTGTCCGCTAGTTTTATCCACAAGGCTTGTGCAGTTTTAGCCGAAAAATTTTGGGTGAATTTGCCCGACTTTAATTCCGGGTGCTTTTCCATAAATGAAATTAGTTCTTTCTTTCGCTCGCTCGACACAAAACCGCAATATTTTTTATTTTTTTAATTCATTTAAAAAAAAAGTCGCAAAAACTCAAGAAACGCCATGAAAAAACCTCAAAATTCCCTTATGTTTTTAAACTTAAATTTTAGGTTAGGTTAAATCTTTATCGTCTTCATCCCGGTTGACACGGCCTCCAATAGCACTCGACTTTGCTACGTTGCCACTACATTTCATGTTCGCATGCGAATGAAATTTCGAGTGCTGTTCAAAAATGCACTTTTTAATTCGTGTGCGAATTTTGCCGCTCGACTTTGTTCGCATTCGAAGATTCTCGCATGGTTTCGAAAATACGGCCACTGTAGTGCTGCTTGTTATACGCGTGTATGATTAGATGGTATGGACTGAAATCGTTTTTTTTTCTGTTTTCCTAGTCCGGAATTTTTTTGCCTTGTTTTAGATGTTAAGTTGCGACTAGAAATGTTGATCTTTCTTTTAATTCATTTTAGTATTTATTTTTTATTATATATTTAACACAAACTAGATATTTTAAAGAAATGTGTATTTATTGTAATAAATTTAATTTATTTCTCATTAAAAGATATGAAAAACTAAAAGAAGTATTCTATGAATATTAAAAATTAAAGTACTTAATTATTAACTGTGGTTTTTCGATATTTTGAAAACAACATCGATTGGATACTTCAAAAAATCATTATATCTGACATATTTTGTTTTTCCCCGTACTTAATTTCTGTATTTTTATGAGACTAATAAGTATATCGATCATTTCATTACGATTGCTATATAATTCTGGAACGCATATTGGAGTTACGAATTCGTATAGCCATTAATTTATAATCCTGTAATAGGTATATATTCGGGTTCAGTTCGGACTCGAACTTGGAACTGAACCGCAAAATTTGTTGGATCGGCCAACCCTCACTGCCGATTTTATTATTATTATGTACAGCATTTTCAATTTGATAAAACTAATTCTTATAGAGTTTTATTTTTAATTTTATAAACGGCTCCGCCTTGCATCCGTTTAGACCTTTCATTTTTTTAAAGTGATCCTAATTCTATAGTTAATCATAAACCTAAAACTACAAATCTTTTTCGGCTTTTTATTACATCTTAACTGCCGACTTTCGGCCAGTGTATCGCGTTTTAAAGAGGGCGGACATGCGCGGTACTAAGACAATAGTGGCGGTACGGACACAAATGATGATGGAATTAGCACGGTCGTGCTTTTATTAACAGAATATACATTTTCCTAAATTTACTGAGCAAAGTTTAGTTGTCAAGATGAATGTTGAAAATTATTAATTTAAATTGGAAAAAGAACCGCATAATTCTATAGTAACATATATAATAAAATTCTATAATTACATATCCGAGCATTATTTAAAAAAAAACTAGATAACTGGCGCTTTCACCAATGTATCAGGAAATAATATCCACCATTAATGATTTGAACAGAATAGATCAATAGTATATAGCCGAATTATTTATAAAAGTGAGGAAAAAACAAAAGTAAATTAATTTTTTTAGCCGGTGCTGTTTTTTTTAAATAAGCAAATTTTTTAAGGTATTAGCCGGGTTGCCGTAATTTTTCGGTCCAGTATGAGCGGTCAAATTCAAAGTTTAAAAAATAAAAATAAGAAATACTTTATTTTAGAATAGATTTCTTATTAAATTTTTTGGCCGTTTAGTTTAATGTTGGTCTTTGATCAGTAAAATGACTATTCAGTGTTGCATAGCTAAAAAGAGATTCTAAAAAATATTTATTTTTAAGGCGTGACAATCGAAAATCTGATCCAAGAGTAGGATTTTGGTGACTTCCACTAAAGTGCCAATATCTCGAAAACCATCGATTTTTTACTAAGGTCATTTTATGTTTTTCTGGGTGCTTATGAGTTGCTCCATCAGCCCCTTCAGTATTATCGTTGACTTTCCGGACACCCTGTATACATGGTATGTACCATTGTCAGGATATACAGTCAAGAGTATATACACTATACAGTCAGGATATAATGTTCGGAGTTTAAATACCTTTTGATGCCATACGTAAAAATAAAATTGCAATAATACATTTAGAATGGCTCAAAATGTTTTATGTGATAATATTTTCGATAATAAAACTGATTTACATGGTGTTTTTTTATTTTTCAAAAACCTCGGATACGTCGATTTTATTTTTGAGAGGGACAACTTTTAACGAGCTGAGCGTCCTCATGCCAGTAACCCCCTAGGTGTATTTGGGATCTAGGAATTCTTAAATGGAAAGAAGAGTCGTGTGATACCGTTACTTTAAAGGTCTTTTAATTCTAAATACAACTGCTAAGTTTTAAGTAGCTGCTATCATTTTTTTTAATATAAGAGCTTTTCCAAATTTTAAAAATTGCAAAAAATGTAACGCAGGCATTTTGAGTAATTTATCTTTATTATCTTAAACGCGTTAATTTATTTCATTTTTCAAAAATATGCCTATTTATAAAGTAATCGTCTTTAGACCTACAGCTTTCTACGAGGGGATGAAATAACCCCTAAAATTTATTAAATTAGTATAGTTACTATCTTCAAAAACCACCGCGGTCATCTAATTTTAATGTTTTTTATTTTTTTATTTCTTAATAAGAGAATTGCCATCAAATAGTATAAACCATATTTCTCTTACATACAATAAACTTATATAACTTGCATTTCTTCTTAAGAGTTGGCTTTATGTTTAGGTATAAACCTACCTTCAGGTACTTTACCTAAAAACCTTTCAGTAATTTTAATCAAGTCTCAGGCAAAATTTAATATTCATAATTATGTCCTTTAAAAAATATAAGTTTATTAAATTAAGTTAATTTATAAGTGCTCCAATTGACTCCGCCTACTCTCTTAGAAGAATAAAGGTTTTGCTCAAAACGAAATCTGACATTTTCTAGAACTTCAGGTGTCTATCATTGTAGGTGTCTGTTATCTAACACTTATTTATGATCCTTTGACCTAAGTCTTCCAGGGTTTTTGGTTAGGTAGCGTAAACTTAATAGGTTTTAAATGCTCCCATAAAAAAAAATCAAGTGGCGTCAAATCAGGCTACCTAGCTGGCCATTCCATGAAGTATTCTCTCGTTCCAATCCAATGATCAGGAAATATCTCATCAAGATATTAGCAGTTCCATCTTGTTGGAAAACGACTTCATCTTCACCTTTAATTATTTTTTACTATTTTTGGATTGACCGCATTTTCCAAGAGATTGTAATACATTTCACAACTTAAATTTTCTTCCCACTTACTAAAATAATCAATTACCACGATTATGTACTTTATTTTTTCTTCGATCTCTAAAGGAAGCATATCTACTTTAATAGTTATTTTTTGTAAGAAACTTGCAACGGATGTTGTATTGAAGGATTTATTCACTTTTTTTAGTAGTTCTAGCATCTAGGTATAATAATAGCTGTTTCGCTGCAAAAGTTTACCGTCTACAAACAAATAAATTGTGCGTATTTACATTTAACAGTCTCGCCACTTCTTTCTGGGTTAGTTTCTGCGTTCTTTTTTTTAGTTACGGCAATCTTGAACTTGAACTATATCTTATTTCAATTGTTGACAATGCTTTTACATAATTATTGTTTATATTTGAAAAAACCCAAGGTAATTAAATATTCTAGACACCTAAAAAAACTTATAAATATAAGCGACGCATCGAGAATAAAATTATGAATACATTATTTTATCTTCTGTATTGACATTTATGTTTCAGCATTGACTATGGCAATAAAAATCAATGAATCTAGCCTCATTCAAGAAGTTATGGAGATGATTCCGGTTAAAGATGGTAAGTTAATAATTCTTATTTGATTAGTATGGAAATATTATGCCGAATAACGTATATAGAATAAAAGATGCGTTTTATTAAACAAGCAAATCTAACAAATCGCTTTATTCTTTTGTTGTATGTTTAGTTTGATTTTATTCTCTAATTAAGTTACTTATTATAAATATATAACTCCTAAGTCCAAACTGAGAGATGTGATTTCGGATAAAAATAGTTCATATAACGTTATTATATTTCTCACCGAATATTTTACGTAAAAATACATTTTTGAATCAAATAAAAAAGTACAAATTGTGATATTTAAGAATTTTTTTATGAAGTAAATTGGATTTCTTCAACGAACCTTCATTTGTAGCATGATTGTAAAATTGTTACCAAATGGTTTCCAAATCTGAAAGCTTAATTTCTTCTGTTTTGTAAGAATGGGCAATAATTTACAGAATTAAATCCTAAGGCGCCATACTCAAATAATTTTAACATAATAAACTATTTTAACAAAAATTAATTTTAACATTTCTGAATTATTACCACGGGGCTGAAATAATTTTGAAGAAATTATTGGCCGATGTTCTTGGTGTAATTTTTAAATAAATGAGGCTGTGGGCACAAAATATATTTTTTAACCAAAAGGATACTTAAGATATAGTCGATAATAAAGAATTGGCCCTTTTTTTCAAAGACAGAAATGCATCTCTCATTTTTTTTATCTTTACACACATACTTCCAACGAAAAACCAACAGTCCTTCTATTTAGTTCTTTTAAAAAGTCTAATATTTTGGCTAGTTTAGTAAATTCTATTACATTAGATGCATTGCTTTTAGGATTCATTAAACAAATTGCAACTTTTGACGGTGTTAAGTATTTCGTTTGACCAATTGGTACCGTCACGCTGTATATTTAAGTCAATTTTTTATATAATTTTTATTTCCAGTACAACTGATAGTATCAAGCCTTCAAGAACAATTTATCGAGAGACTTCTTCTTATAATAGCCAGCGGATTAGATAGCTCTAGGCACTTGGAATACTATTTATACTGGATACAGCATACACTTACCATTCATGGTCCGAAAATAAGTGGCCAAAAAAGCATGCCTGCATTGCTAGCCCTAGAAAAGTGCCTTGTAAGAAGATATGAACAAATTTCCAAATTGTAAGTTATATCCTCCTCTAGTTTAGGTTAAAAACGGTTTAATATATATTTTTTTAATTTAACATGTGCGATATAAAGCTTTAAAAAATTTCATTCATCAACATTAGCATCTACCCAGGGTTTGTACTAGATATTATTGGAAAATTAGTATTTGTATGCAATGTTTGTATTTTGGTTTCAAAAATATGGCACAAAATAAGGCAAAAAGTGACAGTATATTGTCATAAGTCCATAGAAAATTATTTATTTTATGTCCTATTATGTCCTATTTTTAAAACACTTTAAACAAAATAGGATATATTGAATCGTATTTTCATTCCTGTCCTCACTTATGAAAATGAGGTTCTTTAACTTGTTCTCTTGCAAGGAGACAATTCTATTAATAAATAATCATCCCTAAAATTAACATACCTTACTCTTAAGGCGGCGTAGTTGGCAGCCATACTTGACTTTCAACTTAACAATTGTTCGACAGATGCCGCATCTAACATAATGTTTTTAAATCGAAATTAACGGCTTAGTTTAGGAAAAGACCGCTGTTGGCGGCTGGCGCTACTTGTGGTGGTTTCTATATTATATTCATGCGATGTTGAAGTGTGTAAGTAGACTAACGCTTTTTGAAAGAATATTATCGCCTGGGCTTTAATATTAGTATTAAGTCAATTACAAAAATATTTAAAAAGATTTTTTCCTGAATTTAAAAATTATGAAAAATGTATATATTTTTGAATACATGATTGAACGGCGAGAGTTTTAAAAAATATGTTTGGGGTTTCTCAAGTATTTGTGAAGGCTTTGTATTGTTTCAAGGGGACTTATTTATTTATCCTTGATTATTTTTTAAGTAAAATATTATAAAAGCTAAAAACTTTTCAGCAATAACACTTTTATTTAATAAAAGAAATAAAATTAATAAACATTTTCTCACATACCCATTTTAAACACCAAAACTTTCTAAGTCTATGACGATTTTAAGAGGAATTTTCTCAGTGTATACAATTTTAGAAAACATAAAGGATATAGTATTACTTAAATTATGACAAAGTTGGGTAATTTGGTGCTTATTAAAATCCGAATTTTTACGAAGAAAATCAAAAATTGTTTTGTCTTCTTTTCTTTTTTTTTGCCATTCTTTCATTCGTTATTTATTTTCTTTTAATATTATTTAAATCCATAGAACAAAATTAATAACAGTTCTTCGTAGATACGTTTTTGTATTTTTTACAATGTTAATATTATTGGGTAGATAATGGGAAAATTAGAACTATTTTAAAAAACGATCTGAAGATTTACAATACTCTAAAAATAGGTCAAATAAGTTAGAATATCCTGAAAAACCTACCCTTTTCAATCCTCAAAATATACAAATCATTTAAATTCAACTACTACTGGTGCCTTTCTTTTGAGAATAGTTTTCAATTGATTTAATTATTATGTTTGGCTTAAAAAGCGAGGAAATTATTGAATACAATTATTTAAAAAACAAGTGTTTCTTAGATTTTGGGCAAATTGAAGAAACTTATTAATTTTCGAAAACTATTCCCCATATAGTACCACTTAATCGTAGTTATTTTATCTTGATTCAAGTAATAATTATTCATACTGACCACTAAATAGATGACAATACTTTAACATAACATTTTGATAATTTAGCAGATGTTTCATATTTTAGTTTTTAGCTTTTTAAAATAAATTGTAAATCGTTTAATAAAAAGTAATGAAATTTGGTATGGCGGCTTATTTTACTCTCTCCTTTAAGAGTATAAGTCTAATACAGTTTTTCTGAAAAATATACAGGGGAGAGAATATTTGAAAGTATCATAATTTATATGGGATTTATATACAGTGTGGTGACTTTAACTGGAATAAATTCAGTTAAAACTAATCAAAATTTATCTCGCAAAATTCCTGAGACCCATCGATTTTTATTTATTTTTTTCACATTTCAAGATATTTTTTGTATTTTTTCACCTACAGGGGGGATCCAAATTAACCTAAACTTTTTTTTTCAAACGGAAAGCCACTTTTTTTAAACTTTCATTGAAAAGAGCCCTTTTTCCTGATTAAAGTGCCCTATTTACTTTTGTGATTATCTAAAGGAAAATACGAAAAAAAAAATAAAAACCATTAAATTATTAAAAGTCTCAAAATATTTTGTGTTGGTAAATTTTTGGCGTGTTTGTTTATTTTATTGGTATCGAGACATTTCCTGACATTATTGTAGTGTCACTGTTAAAGTGAATTTCAGTTGTTAAATAAGTCAACTTATATTGAAAAAATGCCTTATTTATCCGAATCCCACAAGATTGAAATCTTAACGATGATTGGTTATGGGGACAGAAGTCGTACTCAGCTAGAGGTTGTCCACTTATTCAGGCAGAAATATCCAGATTTGCCGCCTGTTAACCAAGGTACGGTTAGTAAAATCGAAAGCAGATTTCGAGAAGTTGGGCACGTGAGGGATGTTTCAAGACAAAGGTCTTCTAAAATCGATGAAAACACCCAATTAAATGTATTGTTAGCGATGGAAGAAAATCCGGTAACTGCAGCCAGAAGAGTAGCTCGCGAAAAGTCTATTCATCAAAAATCTGTGCTAAAAATTTTAAAAAGTGCAAACAAACAACCTTATAAAATGCAACCCGTTCAAGAGTTATTGGAAGACGATCCAGATCGCAGAGTTCAGTTCTGTGAATTAATGATAAACGCCATTGACGAAAATCGCATATCTTCGGCGTGGATCCTTTTTTCTGATGAGGCTACATTCACCCTAAATGGCCATGTTAATAAGCAGAACTGTCGCTACTGGTCTGACGAGAACCCACACTGGGTAAGGGAAACTAATACACAATATCCCCAGAAAACTAATGTTTGATACTTTAACTGGGGAAAGATATCTAGAATTTCTTGAACATGAACTAGTTCCAGTCTTACGTGCCTTATATCCGAGTCAGTTCGATCCAGATTTGTATGATGAAAGAATCTGGATGCAACAAAATGGTGCTCCCCCACATTATGCCCGTAATGTACGCCAGTATTTAGATGACAATTTTCCAAACAGATGGATTGGTAGAAGGGGTGCAATCGAGTGGCCGGCACGTTCTCCCGATCTCACCCCACTTGATTTTTTTCTGGGGACATTTGAAAAGTCAAATTTATATTAGCAAACCAGGAAACCTAGACGAACTCAAAGAACGTATTAGGCAAGAAATCCGACAAATATCTCCAGAAGTGTTAGAAAATGTCAGAAACGAATTTTATTATCGTCTTGGGCTTTGCCAACAAGTAAATGGTGCTCATTTTGAGCATCTTATACATTAAACGCAACTTTTAATAATTTAATGGTTTTTATTTTTTTTTTTGTATTTCCTTTAGATAATCACAAAAGTAAGTAGGGCAATTTAATCAAGAAAAAGGACTCTTTTCAATTACAGTTTAAAAAAAGTGGCTTTCCATTTGAGAAAAAAAGTTGGGGTTAATTTGGACCCCCTGTAGGTAAAAAACTACAAAAACTATCTTGAAATGTGAAAAAAAAATAAACAAAAATCGACGGGTCTCAGGAATTTTGCGAGATAAATTTTGATTAGTTTTAACTGAATTTATTCCAGTTAAAGTCACCACACTGTATATGATAAACTGTAAATAGTTTCTTGCTTTCTTTCTAATTTAATGGCTCTGATTCGAGGTAATGCCTAGAAGAATTCATTGGAGATTCGGGGGAAAACAGTCGTGTATGTACCCTGTTCTCCGAATCGATCACTTTCCTAATTCGTAAATGTATGGGGTATGAAAGGGATCTGAAGGATAGGAGAGGGAGAACGACCACATGTTGACTGGGTTAAATTCTTAAATTCACATTGACTCCAACGGCAAGGGTTCCTACCCCTTTCTTTTGCAAATCCGAGGTATAGTAAAAGACAAAGAACAACCAGGTGTTGGTTGGGTGAAGGATGACGCGGAAGTCTTTTAAATAGTTATGATCCATAAAAGCGCCAACCACCTGACAGGGACTGATCAAAATAGAAGCCCGTAATAACAGTAACAAACTACAAAATGTAAAGCTTAATGAGCTGTGAGCGAAATCGAATAAAAATATGGATCATATTTTAATTTTTTTTATAGATTGAAAATAGGATTTTACACATGATTATATGCTGATATAAGTGTATTAGTATTAGAATATTTATCTTAAAACTAGTAATTTGCATTGTAATAAAATTATAATTTGTATGTATTCCCTGAAGTAATATTTTCAGGCTTTTTTATGTAATTCATATTAATTTATTGCCTCTTCTTGCACCTTTCTCTTCAGTTCCTTACCGACCTTTGCCTTTGATAAAAAATTAACATTTTAATGTCGACAAAAAGTAAAAAAAATCAAATTTGTCCTAAAATGAATGGGGATCTTAAAGATACTTAAAAAATCTCCTACATCAAAAAAATTGCTATAGATGTTTACTATGCGTATGCGTTCTCAAGGCAGTTATTTCATATTATAATTAAAAAAACTCATTTCTTCTTAAAACTTTAGCTTTTGGAAAACACGTTTCAACTCGAAAACAAGAGATTTTGGACATAGGTTTATTTATACTAATCTTAAAATCGCCGAGGGATTCACCCCTTTAAGAATTAGGATCTTATTCTGAAACACCCTGTCTATTGTTACTCTAGTGATAAAAATATGTTCTCTATTGAATTCTGCCAAAACACAATACAATCGCAATTGTAAAATTTTAATGTAATTAAGAAATTTTGTTTCTCTTAAGTAAAGAATAAAGCTTTAAAGACAAATAACATGTTAACATTATATATATTTTTTTTAGATGCGACTATAATAAATATTCTCTACAATATATTACAATGTTAGGTAAAGTTCAATCTGAGAAGCAGGCTAACGACATAAAAATGGCAGACGAAAGCGACACTGATTCAGATTCTATGGAAGCACACGGAGAAATAGAAAATGTAACAACTTTAGAAGACCTTTGAAGTAATAAAATATTGTTTGGTTTATCTTGTGTTTGATTTAATAAATCTACAGTCTTTTTTTAGCCTCTAGATTTTACCTTCTTTGACGATTTTTAAATTCACGCCATCTTTTCGAAGTGCAGTTTTTTGAATAGATCGAGTGGACCGGACCGCCCACCAAAATGCATTGCATTTTTCAGTTGCTCGAAAGTTGCAAAGGACATAGCTTTACCACCGGTCGCTTTAAGGTTCCATTACTGGTTGAATAGTAGCGACTCTCACTACTCCATCCGAACCCGGATGTACCTCTGTAACTCGACCCATATATGCCACTGCAGGGGGGGTGCTAAGTCATTGCGAATTAGTACTAGAGTTCCAGGAGAAAGGTTAACAATAGGCTTATGCCATTTGGCACGTTGATGTAGCGTGAGCAAATACTCACTAGACCAACGGCGCCAGAAACATCTTTCATTCATTCTTCATTAATCAATTTCATCTTCATCTTCAACATTTTTTGGAAAAAATCTGCCAGCGATCTAAACGATTTATAGGTAGCGAGGTCACATCAGTTTTGGGAAGAGCCGAGGCTCCAATACTAAAAAATGACCGATTATCACGGCGGTCAGGTAGTTAAGGTCGTTACTAAAGGGTGTAAGAAGACGTGAATTTAAAAAAGCTTCAATCTGAATTAAAATGGTATTTAATTCTTTATAAGTTAAACACCGATTACCAATTACGCGATATAAAGAGTTTTTACAGATTTCACCCCAGCCTCCCACAGCCCTCCAAAATCAGGAGCGTAAGGTGGGCTGAAGTGTCATGATATGCCTTCAGTCAAGGCGGAATTACTGATAAAACTATTTAACTGCTTAGACGCACCAGCAAAATTGGTACCGCAATCGCTATATAAGTGCTGACAACGGCCACGCCGAGAAATAAACCTACGTAAAGCGGCTTCCAATTCAAGATGTAAAGCCTAGGTTGCAAAGCAAACGAGTAGGCACAGGTAAGCCTTTGTGGTGCGACAGCCAGGGTAACGTGACATCATTACATTAAAAGGTCCACGCCGGTGGACTACGCCCACTCCGGTGTGAAGAAAAGGCTTTACTTGGGAGAAAACGTCGTCAATATAAGACGACCTTAAAATAACTTGGGAGGCTTCAGGCAAATTAGTCTTTTCCTCTCCTGCTAAAGCTAATATTGACCTAATAGCAAGATAAGGTGCACAAGTTAACCTATAAGTAACTGTAAGAAGACGATAATCAGCGATAGGTTGATCTTTGGAGAAGCGTTACACGATTCTTTGATAATAAGCGTGTGCGGGGTAACATTTGGCAAACATCGGCTGTGAAAACAAAGTGGTGAATTCTAAAGCCAAGAAGTAACTCGAATTTGGGTTGGGAGGGAAAAGACACTCATTAAGCGACATGTCTCCGGGAAATTTTGCTGAAGCATTAAACACTACGCGAAATTTAGTGGTGGGACTGGAATTCCTTCATACACAATGATGTGGGATATAAAAAGACCTCTTTGGAATGTCCTCTGAAGGTATTAATTTTATGTGATTTGGGTATTCCCCAGTAAGGTAAGGTATTCCTGCATAAAAGCAGAATAATCACAGTAGAGCTTCGGATTATTTGCCAGTCTGCGCTCTAATGATAAAAAGTTTCGAACAACTAGTTCTCTACTAAAAAGTAGTAAACTCAGAATCCGGGCTTTGAAATGGCAAGGAAACTACGAATCTCCCATTTTCATTGCGATACAAGATAGAATTATAAGTAGGGTCAGCCAGAACAGCTTTGCGCAAGTGAGGCCAGTTTCCTTTAGGCAAATTACCACAAATTTTTGGAAGAATTGCTGCTTCCAAATCAAAAATTGGGGTAAGTTTGTTAAAAGGGCGAATTTTTGTGAAAATAGTTTTTGCACAATTTTGTAGATGGGTTTCTCTTATGCCCTGAACTGAGCAAGGCATATAAGAAAAAAGACCAAGGCGTCTAACATAATCTTGTGAACTAAAATGAAGTTGAGAGCCCGAGTCCAATATATTCGAACTTTTTGAAAATTCGCAGATGCGTCTAACATATCTACTAGAGCTGTAGATAGTAAAACATTAATTGATGTATTACTATTAATACTACTTGTGACTAAATGCGAAGAATTTGAAAGATCAGTTGGCAAGTGTGACTGTGCATCATTATCTACAGGAGAAACAGTAGAGTAGATATAGCATGATTGCTGTTGCCAGAGCCAGTGTTTCTTTCGAAATGCAACAAATTGTGATGCTTTTGTTTACATTTATGACAAGCGTGAGTAGATTTACAATCCTTAATAGAATGGGTATTTATGCTTAAGCAATTTATATACATTTTTAAAGATTTTGCGAGTTGATATCTCTCATTTGGACTTTTTGCTAAAAAGCTGGGATATCGATAAATACTATGATTTCATTTACAAAGATCACAAAAAATTGATTTGGATTGGTCATGGCTGAAAAGAGAAACTTTTTGAATTGGAAAATGATCCTCCCTCTTGGCAAGTTTTTTCTCCTTTCCATGCAATTGGGTGTAACAAACATTATCAAGAGCCGAACAATGCTTATTCAAATAAGTAGTGAGTTGACCAAATGAAGGCGTAACACTTAGATCGTACTGAAGCTCAAATTTTGTAGCCACAGAAAAATGAATGCGTTTAAGTAACATCTGAACTAGAATGAAATCCCAAGAGTCCACACGGAAAAGTAGATTACGTAGGGCAGAAAGATTATCTGAAAATGTGTCCAAAAGCTGCCTTAAATCGCTAGGATTTTCTTGGTAAGGCTTGGAGTATTTTCGATAGCTGCCCAGTGCGTAGCTGCAACTAAACGAGTGTTTTGGTAACGTTTTACTGGCGTTTCATAAGCGGTTGAATGATTAAGGTAGGTAAGGTATCTTCTGAATTAATCATAACGGTTGGCCACGCAAAAAAATTAAAAGATAATTTCTCTATATTGCTCAAACTGCCATTGTTAATGTATCAGCGCATCAAACATATCTCTAAAAGTTGCAAATTGTGTGATATTCCCGGAAAAGATGGAAATTTCAATTTTTGGTAAAGTTACATGTGATTGATTACGAGAAACTGATGAGGAGGAAGGTTCAGAGCCTCACCGAATAAGTATGTCGATTTAATGCACCAAAAATCTCGTTCGATTGAACTTCTAATGCGATTGTGTAATGGTATTTACTGGCGCTTACTAATTTTTTTTTAAGGAATACACAGTGATACCCCGTAACGGTCCGGCACGCAACCCCGTGTATCGTGTCGACACTAGGAATAATGAGATAATGTCCAATGCAGGGTGCTACCTCGTAACGGTCCGACACGCAGCCCCCTAGCACTTTTTAAAGAATATACACAGTGTGACTCCGTAACGGTCCGGCACGCAACCTTGTGTATCCTTTGGACACTAGGAATGGGAAAAAGGGATTTGCCTACCTTCTTACCGACTATACTTACATGTTGGCAACAGCAGCGGAGCGATGTACGGTACTGTGGGGCTTACCTCGGTCGGTTATTGCTGGCGCTTCGGTCGGTCTTCTCGGTCGGACTGTTCTCAGTGGACTGTGAACTGCCGGTCAGGTCAGTGCATCGCGTTATATAAAGCACGGACATGCGCGGTACTTAGTAAACGCGGTAACAGTAGCTAACCTAAATGTTTTAGCCCCTGTAGATAGTCAGTATGACTACGCAAATGTGTATGTAAATATTTTTCCTAAAGCACTAAAATAAAAAAAGGCTTCTGACACCATTACCAAAAATACAAAAGGTATACAAGGAGGGTGGTAGAGCCGCTAAGCGAAGCAGAACACCAACACTACAAGTTATTCTGCTTCACTTAGCAGATCTACCTGACCTCCCTTATATTCTTTAATAACCCTTTGGAAATATTTTATGGTTAACATGGGAAAATTTTCGGGAAAAATAAAGGTCAGGAGACGATTTTTTTTCTTCATATTCTGAAGAAAACATGCATAAAGCAATAGAGGTTGTAAAAAATGGAATGACCCAGAATAGAATTTTCTGTTCCTCGCATCACCCTTATAAGCAAATTGTCAGGAAATGTTCCGATTCGAAAAAAATGGGACCCTCAACTGAGCTTTCTGAGGCAGAGGAAACTGTCGTTGTAGACTGGATATTAGCAATGGGTAAAAAAGGGTTCCCAGTCCAAAAATAAAATTTAATACAGGCCGTGAAAAATTATTTGCTAGAACACAATAAAAGTGTACGATTTTTTAATCAAGAGACTTTAACTCCAGGCAGAGCCTAGTTTGAAGGTTCTTTAAGACGCCATCCTAATATTAAACAAAAGCATGCGAAGGCAGTTAATAAGGCACGTGCGACAGTAACCAAAGACAGGATTCAAAACTGGTTCGATGAAATACATGATTATTTAAAAGCCAACCATCTAGAACACATTCTTACTGAACCGAGTAGAATATTTAATGCGGACAAAGCTGGGTTTGCTTTATGTCCAAAAATCAAAAAGAAAATAAAAAAGTAATGGCAACGTTTTCTGCGGATGACAAAATCCCACTACCCATGTTCATATTTCCCTACAAAAAGATGCGAAAAGCTATAGTGGAGTCTGTTCCTACAAACTGGGCACTTGGGCGTTCAGATTCTGGCTGGATAAACTCGGAGGTGTTCTTTGAATATATTTCCAGTAATTTTTTACCTTATTTGGAAGACAGTAATATTACTAAACCCGTCATCCTTTTTGTTGATGGGCACAGATCTCATCTTACGCATCAAGTGAGTAGCCTATGTGATGATAATGGGATAGTTCTAATAGCTCTTTTTCCAAATACGACACACATAACACAACCTGCCGATGTTTCTGCTGTCAAGAGATTGAAAATTTGAAAATTTTCCAAAAGCGGTAACTAAATACACATTTGGTAAAATCCTTAAAGGTGGTTTTGATAAATATGCCACAGCTACAACAATAGTGAATGGTTTCAGGAAATTCGGTTTGTACCCTTTTAACAAAAATGATGTTGACTATTCAAAGTGTATTCTGAGTCGATTAATAACATTTTCTAAGAAAAAAGAAAATCTTTCGAAAGACTTTAACCTAAAGTTCTTGAAAGAGTAGAAAGTAAAATTGACGAATATGAGCTTTACCAATTTCTGGAAACTTATTAAAAAAATAACACCTGGCAAGGATGTTTTAAATCACACAATTTATACAAACTGTGGTATTCTCTAAAATAGGATTCGGTTCCAAGGCCCCCTATTACAGCCAAATATCAAATTGATTTGCTTGAAATACATTCACCTAATACAAATATTAATTTAGATGAAGATGAAGCACAAGAAATGCCAACAAACTAATGGTGTTTCACAAATTTCAAACCCCAAAAGTCCCAACGCCCTTCAAAAAGTGTCTGCGATTTTAGGAAACACCAGAAAAGAGAATTATGCCTAAAAGAAAGGTCACTATTTTTCCTGCTGATGTGGTATCAAGTGCGGCATATCAAGACTTTTATGCCTCAAAGAAGTTTTAAACGAAAAAAAAATGTGCCAAAAACTAAACTGAAAAGAGGAGCTGTACCAGAAAGTAAACGACATTATCTTCGTTTATTTTGTCTGTAACCCAAGTGATACAGAAACAGAACTCGATTTGAAGGAAAATATATTATTGTCAAGTATGAGGAAGAATATTACCTAGGCAAGTACTACTTACATTTACACATAGACATTTTATTTCTTAATCCATTTATTTTACCATAGTGCATCCCATGTAAATGTACTAAAGACAATACTTACCTTATTTGTAAGTTAGTTAACATAACTATTTTATTTTAGGAGTGATCTTAAAAAAGGACCACGAAGGAGCTGATGTAAGATCTATGGTTAGAGTTGGAGTAGATTCGTGGAAGTGGCCAGTAAAGGAAGATGAACTATACTTTTTCAAAGATGATATAAAAGCAATAATCAGCAACTCAGTGCAAAAAAAAAATAGTAGAGGGCATTACAGTGTGCCGGAAATGGCTAATTTTGAATAAAATGTAATGCCTTATATTTTATATTCAAAAATGCAATACAAATTTATATTTTTTCTAAGCGTCCATTACTGCCTCCTCCAAATAATGTCCATTACTTTGTCAATTATGTCCAATACCTCCCAGAATTTGTCATAACTTAAATTTTTATTTTTTGTTAAACCCCTTACTAAAAGTTATTAATAATAATCCTGTATCCTCCAGTTAGTACACTAATAACCATATCACCTGCTATATCAAGGCAGCTGATATCTTAATTCATATCTCCATAGAAAGAAATTAGATAAAAAAAATCTCTCCGTAGTGTCCATTACTCCCTCAACTACCCTATATGGATTAAATTATTTTTTGGTCCGTCGACTTTGGTTTTAGGAAATCTACATAGGCCATCCTTATCTTATGTTAATCAATTTTTTAAATATTACAAGGCATTATTAACTGATTTATTTACTAGTAATGATTTTTTTTTTGTTACGTAGATTTTAATATTGATGTGGGTAACCTGGATAATAAATTAAGCGTATCCTCACATAATATATTCGATCTAAAACAGCTTATTAGAGAACCGAGTAGAACAAACAACTTCAGTTCATCAATTATTGATTTGATTTTTTGTAACCAGGATAATATAACAGGTGTTGGAACTAGAGATATACAAATTTCTGATCAAAATTAATATATACCGCAATATTCAGACCGAAAATAACAATGAAAAAGTTATACCAATTCAAATTAATACTTTCGTAAATTCTATAATAGCATTTTACCTAAAAAGCAATCGGGCTTTAGACTAGATTTAGATTTAGAGGCACACCTGTGAGATTGCATTGGCTGAGGTAACAGACACAATTGCTCAATCTCGTAATGCTAGGTTATTCCAAAGCATTTTGATGAATAAAATGAAGAACATTCAACAAACATTAGATTATCTTTGTTGATATTCCAAAGCACAATAAATTTTTAAATGTTCGTTTTCTTATAATGCGCCCAGCCTGATTAATAAATATAAAGTCTTAATATTTGGTTCCGTGAGTTCATTTAAGGGCTAATAAGCAAATACAGTGCCCCTCTTCTTCTCTGATTTTCCCTATTGTTTTTCTTTGCCCTCTATCATCTTTTTTCTCTAATTCGCTAGCTCTTACCTTTATATTTATCACATCTTAGAGTAAATTTTAATTTATATTTATCTTTAATAAATTTTGTTTGTTTTGTGGCCTCAACCACCCCTAACTTTGTTAGGATGTTTTTTTTATGGATGCTTTAATTCATATATTTTTTCAGTGCTGGGCAGTTAATATGGATTAATTAATAAACGTTGTTATTATTAATACTATAATTATAAAAAGCATGAGTGTTAAGAATTCGAAAGCCTCCTGTTCTCTCCTCCTCTCTGCCCCTGGCCAGACACAATTTTTGGAACCCCATTACAACAATTCTCAGGTCCTCTTTGCCAGCTTTAAGTCGCTCATGCAACTGCTTCCCGAGATTCTTATGCAGTTGTAATTGATTTGGAGTCTTATCATCTGAGGAAGACAGTTTAGTTCTTTTCGGAACATTTTATTAAGGTGGAAGCAACATCAGGAAAAGTGCATATTACCTTAATGGGTCTACACTGATTTTCAGCTTTTTTGCGAAGCCTAACAGCACGAGACAACCTTAAGTTCGATGCCCATGGACTGGTAGTAATCACAATCGTGATTAGTATGGGTCTAGATGTTTTGCCTCATTAGACTATGGCAACGTACCAAATTTTGGAAAAAGTATGAGCAGTATGAAAGGTTTGTGAGTTAGTGTTTGTGTCTAGCGCCCAACCTAAGAAATTTTGTACTAAGGTAAGTTTAATTAAATCGGCTACAGGGACGTAGCGAGGGTAGGGTATGGGAGGAACACACTGCCAAACTTTTAGCAGTGGGCAAATTTCGAATATTTAAGGAAATTACATTAGTAATATGAGTCAGCAGTTTTAAATATTGTACTAAAGATTTTCTGACAATTAGTCGAATAAACAGAAGATGAAAGTGGTCGGCAACCTATTAATATAATATTTTAATACATTCAAGTACTTCACAATTACCTTAGTGCTGTATTATACTCGTTATGAATATAGTACAGCATATTATAAAATTCATCCACTAAAATATTCGTTGGAATTGAAAAATCATTAAAAATTCTACAAACATATCTTTGGATTGAGAGATTACTTACTTACTAGCTTAACATAAATTTAAGAAGAAAAATTTATGTAGTCGGCAAACTGTCAAGGTAGTCATTATCCTCAACTAACCCTCGTTAGGTACGTTTTTGTAAAGAGATTCCCTATAATTAAGAAAATATAAAAAAAAATGTTAAAGTCAAACGTCAGCAGTTGGGCTATCAATCTCACGTAGAAGCATTTGGTCAGACTTCAGTTGCCCGTAGTAATTTTCACCGTTATAATTGATCCACTTAAAACCAGTTTATTAAATCATGTTTTATTCGTATCTATATATATAAGTTTATTATGAAAAACGTTGTTCAATTTTTGTGCGGCTATTTTTGTTGAGAAAAGGATAAGTTCATCGAAAAATTTCCCCACAAATGAAAACGGAATAATATGAGGTATGGTATTTTGTATGATATTTCTTCTTATTCACTTATTCAGGACAAGGGAATCAGGAGACCAAAGAAATTTAAGATTCATGGAAATTAAGAGACTCTCGAGCTTAATTTACTGGACTTATATGAGAAATATCTCGAATAACTTTTCTTTTTGTCAGTTTACTATCTGCAATAATTTTTTTCATATTTATTTAATTTACATACACTTAACAAAATAAAGTGCTTCATAAGGTCTCGTGCGCCATTTTTTATTAGCGTTATTAACACCAGACCTAGCGCCGTACCAGTTTTTTTTTTATCTTACATGAACATTATTTAAAACTGTTACTGTTTAATACGATAATAGGTTTACATGTTTATGAGTAAAAATAAATCATAAATAGAATACTTTTACATTATTTGAATTAAATTAAAACAAAATATATCAATAACAAATTACATACTTAACGTTCAATATTCATTTAAATTTCTAATGCTGCTAATGCTGTGACAACTACATCTGCCTCACTATATTTGTTTTTAATTTCTTTAAGACTCCAGTCTACCATTTTAGCAGCTTCTTTCTTTTTCAACGCAGAACATTTGGATGATGATGACAAAGCTGAAGATGTCTGGAAAAAAATGAATGTTTAAAATCATAAATAGATTAAAACTTATTCGGCTATAAAAATATAACACGTTCACATTCAAAAAAGTGAAAATTATTTAAAAAAATTAAACTTTATAATTTAAAACAACGCAACGTATCGAAAATTTAATTCGTCGGATCTTGGTCGATTTTTGTGGATTGAAATATGAAGGAAACATTAAATACAATTGTTGGCATTTTTTAAAATAACTATGACTGTCAAGGCTATTTATGTAAGATTTGAGAAACTAATATAGTATTACAGTAGTTTTTCGAGGAAAAGCGCCTCTTTCTACCGTGATGGTCTGTGATGGGCAGGAATTCGAACAGCACACCATGCATCAAATCTGCCATCATAAATTCATATAAAAATTATCGAGGCAATACCAACACTCTGGTGAAACCTTTATTTAACGAAACCAAGAACTGGAACCACCTTGGGGAAGAATCAACGAAAGCCTTCAATAAAGTAAAAAATACCAGTACACCGCAGGGATCAATATAACCAATCAAAGATTTTAGTGTGGATTTTGCTTCAATCCTGATTGAAAAAACCCCATACAATTAACTTAAACGGCATTGGTATCAATCGAATGGTAGACATCCCTAACATCTACTAAGATAGTTTCAAGACTAAGAAAGGGTCGGGCTGTAGTGTACACTTTAGAGACCTGGAGCACGACCACAAAGAAGAATTCAAAGAATTTTCACAATTTTTTTTAATTCATAAAAACTCATGATATGAGGCTTTTTTCTCATTTAGGCAATATTGTAAATCACCATTTATAAGATTAAATTTTAAATTTTCACCCTATAGCTCAAAGACGCCGCACAGTCTAAATTTTGTGTATACTAATTTTATTTACTAATCTTACCAGATATAAACCATACAAAGCTCTCATATTTTTAGGATTAATCTTCAGTGCTTGGGAGTAGTATGCCTTGGCTGATTCCCAGTTTTCAATTCCCCCTTGCGTGTATTTTATATCAGCATAACGTTGATGCAACAAATGATTGTGAGGATTGTGCAAAATGAGTTCTTCAACGCAGAAGGCAGCTTTATTATAATCTTGTTCAGATATGTATAGCTCTGAGAGTTCTTGCCATGCTTCAAAATCAGCCATAAAACTAAAAATAATCAAACACACCAAATACACTATAATGTTATTATTATGTTTTTGTCTCAAAACTCATTAAGCTGACAATGGGTTTTAATTTAATTTTTAAATCGATTATTTTACAGTTGTTTCAAGATCTTACACTTACATTTTTAAATATTCTGTCAACTCCTTAACAGCGTCGGATGTTCTTCCTTGAGCCTTGAGTACAGCAACCTTCCTTTTTCTTGCAGCACTGTTTGTATCATCCGCTTCAATAATACCATCTAAGATTTCTAAAGCTGTTTCAAACTCTTCTCTGGCTTCAAAATACATTGCCTGTAATTTCTTCACTCTTGAACTCTTTGGAAATTCAGCAGCTAATTGTTCTATAGTAGCTTTGGCAACATAAGGTTCATGACAATCCAGAGCAGCTATACATACTTGTTCCAAAACGAGGAATTCTAAAAGATAAAATTCACAAAAAGAACGGGTGTAATTGTTGCTTTGCAATATATTTATATTATATATATATATATTAATATTATATTATATATATATATATATATATATATATATATATATATATATATATATATATAGTATATTATATATAGTATATTATATATAATATTACAAACTAAAAGTTGTACAATAGATGTAATTTATTTGTATTTTATTTCTTAGATGACCGGTTCGACGTATATAAAAACATACAAACAAAACCTTTGATTTAATTTTTCTGATACAGTTGTATGATATATACATCCCAAAGTTTCATTTCCGGATTAATTATTAATATGACGAAGACTTTTTAAACGGATTAAAAGCTGCTTCTGTTTAGGTCGTTATCTGTAAGAAAATCCAATAATAAATATACATTTTTATGAAATATTTTTTCTTCAGGTCATCTGATATTTATTGAATCAAGGAACTAAACAAAATTATTTATTTAGATCTGGTTGTTATGAACTTTGATGCACGACATCAATCGTAACATAACATTGCACGATTTTAATTATTCTTCTTAAACCAAATATTTCGAAAACATTGCAAAATCTAACGTAAACATCATAAAGAAAGAAGTTCAATACTGAATTAAGTGACTTATTATGAACAACAAGGAGTGTATTTTGGTTTCCAAAATAAATATAATAACCAGCGAGAAAGTTTAACAGTAGTGATCCAAGAAAAGTTTTTGCTGATATCTTAAATAATACGAAAAAGCCACTGTGTGTGGACCAGAATGAATATATTTATAATTAGAAGTTTTATTGTAATATATGATTTCGCATTAATGCCTTAAGTAACAAGAACCCAAAAAATTATGATTAAATAAAACTCCAATTATTATAGTATTTAAAACATAAATTTAAAAATATAATAAAAACCCCGACATAAACTATTTTTAACTAAAATAAAATTCAAGATGCGGCATATTACCTGGAACAATATATTTAATAAATTTTCTGCGCTATGACAGAATTTTTCTATTACAAAATAGTAAGATAACTAGTTCAAAATATTTAACTTTAAAAGGAGGACTATTTACTTACTCTCAGTACCCAAACTGTCAACTTTTGACCAAAGTGAATCCAACCAAATTTCTAATACTTCTTCACTTTTCCTTTCATTGTTTTCTCTCCAAAGACGCAATTGCTCCACACCATCTAAAATGATATTTTAAACATTAAACAATTAGACAAGGTTTAAGTTTTATTTCAATAAAATTTATGAAGGTTTCTTTTAAATAAACTTGCTTGTGTTTAGAATGGCCTATAATATGGCTGTGATCTATTATCTAAGTGATTTTCATAAACCTATGAACTTTTCAATTGTTGTGGTGGTTATTAGAATCTGCTTTGTAGTACTATTCTTCAATGTACATTTTCGGATGCATAACATTTAGATTGTTTTACCACACTCACTAAATGTTTCCTCTTACTACAAATGTACTTCTCTAACTGTGGTGATCCTTCCCCGGCTAAGTACATGATACACATGTAAGTAGCATTAATGATTTGGAGATTATATTTAACATTGAATTGAGCTTGAACAGGTAGTATGCTTTTAGAATGATTGGTTTTTTTAAAATGGAAAGATTGAGTATATTAATGTACAGCTTAACTGCTGTTTTTATATCTTGTGACTACTCAGTCAACACTGTTTTTGCGCAGATCTCACCGGAACCACGTTAATAGATAAAACCACGAGTCTACACTAAGCAATTTTATAATTACTTACGTTGCTGGGAAAACTAGATCCTAGACTACACACTACAGACAGATCTATCAAAATTAGAGCTAAAGTACTCATCAGAGGAATAAAAAGGCTGAACAAGAAAAAATACTTCTGGACACTTGATACAAACATTTGTTTCCAGAGAGCGAACACTAGAACCATCTAAGAACGACCATCCCGCATAACCAGTGCCAATCCCTATTGAAATTTGGCACACATCATTAGCAACCTAAATACTACGGCGGCGGGACACCATTTTGAAATATAAAATTAGAAAGTAGTCACGCGATACATCGTTTGAAAGCTCCCACTGAATGCTTTATGGTCCTAGAATATTAAGTCCTACCTGCTTCTACCCGTAGCAAAATGGACTTTCAAAATCTTACTTTTCGCATTTTTATTTTCTTTACTACAACAGTTCAGGTGTAATTTGTTTCTAGGTGTTTTGTTGTTTGTAGAGTTTGTATTTTTTATCAATGTCAATGTCACAAGCGAATAATACCGAAAGAAGAGAATATTTTTGCTATTTCGTTCAATACCTTGATCTAATCGAGAATACCTTCGATCCACGTCCCCTTGCTGAAAAAATTGAAATGTTGGTTATATAAACAGTATTTCAGGCTACCTTTGTTGGTCTCCAAAGTCATGGTAAAATTCATGCTTAAACATAAAGTTGCACAATGTATGTAAGATACTTCTACCAAGAAAAATTTACTTAACATCCACACAAAAATATATATTTGTTGTATGGAACCCCAAGTCTATAATGAAATTCAAATTTTATACAAAAACTAACCTTACATGAATATTAAATCAAAATTAAATATTTGGATACTTAGTAATAATGTTTATTCTTACTAGACGACAAATATAATTTCTCATGATTTTTTATATACTTCAGAAAAAAAGACGAAAATATTAACTGTCATAAGTATAATAACATACATAGAGTGCTTTCAGTTCAAAACGAACCACCCTTAATAATTTCTAAAAAAAATAGACATATCGGGAAAATCGTCGAGTATGTACCATGTTGAAGGACTCGATAATTTTCACAATTCTCAATTCTGAAATGCACGGTGAAGCTGCTCCCACGATGTATCCGGCATCATCCGTCCTGGATAGGTTCAGCTACCACTGGCAAAAGGCAGGAAGGGGTTCAAAAGGATTCCAAAAAATAGGAAAGGAAAGAACGGCGACTTGTTGACTGAGTGAAAGATAACGCGGAAGTGGACTTGATACTTTCACTAAATTTACTTCTTAAATGCACGTTATAGCCAATGGCAAGAGGTAGGAATGGGTTTAGAAAAGGAATCTGAAGGATAGGAAAGGAAAAAGAATGACTGAGAAAGAGACGAACCTGGTGAGCGATGACGCGGAAGTGGGACTATACAGGGATTTAAGTTCTGTCACCTCCCGCCAACCTCACTTTGATACGTCAAATGAGAACCTCATCGTGTGACACATCATTGTAAGAAGTATTAAAATGTCTATTTAACTGTGCCCAAAAAAAAAATCTGTTAATGTACGAGCGAATAATGAGCTAAAATTTGACGTTTTTTTTCACTGACGTCATACTTGGCTACGTCAAATGGCTATCCTATAGTGTGATGCATTATTTTCAAGAGCATACAATGATTTAATTTTTTTGTTACTTGATTTATTTTGTTATATGTATGTAGCCAATAACGTCGTTTCTTTAGTTTCTTATTATGTTTTGATAATAATAATGTAAGAACAGCAACTATTGTATTGTCTTAACTATAATTGGTGTCCATTTGCTAACTGAAACTAATTTTATTTTTGATTCTTCTGTTATCATTATTGTCATATTTATTACGATAACTGAAACAGTTTCATGTTTGGTATTTTATGTCACATTTAATTTCTCTTTGATGTGTAGCTTGCCTAAATGTTAGTTTCTATTTTAGATAGATTGTAATGAATATCAAAAGTATAAAAGTAAAATATACTAAATAATAAACTTTTCTACTTTTAATATTTTCATGGCATATTTATATATTTTTTTGTAATTGCTTTCCCTCCTAACTTTGTTTCTTTAAATCTATACTGACTTAGATAAAGGATGCACATGAATTTTTTCTAAAGATTTTTTACATGCTTAACCTCATTACACACTTATTTTTCTTTTAGCCTTCGCAGAAGAAACAATAAATAGAAATATCTGTGGGCAGGTACTACTGTTTCTCCTGCTTCCAATAATAAGATTAATTGTGACGAACCTAGCATTTTCTCATTGTCCTGTCCTTGCTTTCTTTCTTTAAAAATATAATTTACTAAATTTTTACTGGTCCACAAATAAATCAACAATATTTAAATTTCTGAACATCTTTTGTAGTTTGTTTTCTGACAAGAATGATGACTGTTCTCTTGGGTTGATATTCTATAAAGTGTAAAAAAGCAAGAGCTTGGTGTTTTAAATTCAGTCTTCAGCTTGTTCATGAGGTTGGGGAGGTGGTCTGGGTTCTAATCGGCGTAAGGCTAAACGGTCCCTAGTACACCTCTCAGGTAGTTTGTTGGATCTGCACGGAGACCATTTTGTTTTTTTTTTTGCTAGCACCTCCATCATCAAACTACCAACAGGACTACAGGACACTCTCGTCAATGATCAGGAGTATGCAGCCCTAGCCTGCATCCTACACGCGGTAACCCTGTTGAAACTAAATTCTGTCTAAACTGGACGTCGATAAACTCCTCGGCAATAACACTTGGGATTGTTGGACTAGAGCCACACCTTTCTTCCGCTATTCTTGGGTGTACATCTGCTTTCTCTTCTTTCTGCTTACTATCTGCCGCCCTCGGCCTGCTGTTCTTCTTTCTTAGTGTTCGTCTTTTCCTGCGTATCTTCTCTTCTTTAGCCCAATCCAAGGTGTGTAGGCAACGTGCAGAGAGATGAATGGCCGTGAGGCAAAACACGCTGACGTTCTCTCTGGAATACCGGGCGACCTTCCAGAGTATCCAGCCTTACTTAGGTAAACGGCTCTGTCTGGGTGGACCGCTATTTCTGATATACTTGTGGGACCAAGAGGACACAGAAAAAACAAAAAAAAAACTCTCCCTCCCCTGCGCTCCAATATGGCGCGCTCTGAAACATTAGAGCTCACCTTTCCTTCAGCTCCTGATGCAGGCCCTTCCTCTGCCACACATTCCTCCACCCCCGAGGGCTCTGCCTCAGCAGGGAACCCGGTAATCCGCGACGTCAACATTGACGATCTAGCTGGAGCTCTCAACAAGGCACTGCTGAAAAGAAAGAACAACTGCGGTTCAGAGAAAAGAAGGAGAAGGAAGGCTAGGGCTGCAAAAGTGGCCAACGGCTCCCTCTCGGCTTCCGCGACGTCCTTGGCACCTACTCCCTCAGTGGTTTGCAAGCCTGGGGCTGCCACTAAGGAGGGACCTGGTACCAAAAGGCTCAAGACACCTGGGTCTACGCCTACAACATCGTTAGCGAAACACGTGTCGAGAGCAAAAATAAAGAGTTTTGGTTAGTGGTACAACTGCCTCGTAATTTGGGCGTCACACCAAAGGTTCCAATCATAGGACTACCAAAATTAGTTTGACTAAACAATTTAAAATGAAAAATTTAGTTTCGTTTTTTACGGAGATAAAAAACAAAACTACCGAGGTCTGCAAGGTTTCAAATAATATCAAAATAGCTTTAGTAGGCAGCCGCCAACCAAAAATAAATTTAAATAGTTTTGTAATATATTTTTTGTTAACATTTAAAACTATCTATTCATTTTTTCAATAAAATCTGCAGTAACTTTTACCCCATCTGCAAGAATTTTCCAATCAATAGAAGTATACTATGCTATAACAGAGTGACATTAGATATTAAATATTGCTAATTTAACTTCTTTTTCTGAAAGTTTTTTGAAAATGTGCTCAGTAGATATTTTTGGAGCAAGTCAGTACTGTTTCATTTTATCATAATTATACATTTTTTCCAAATAACTCTTATTTGTTTGCCCATTTATTAATTACAAACTAGCCCCTGAATAAATTATTCCTTGTTGATTTTAAACAAATTGGGGATGTCAAACATTTATAAAAGTTCTTTGTCATCAACTAAAAACCTGTCATTTAAAAAACATGATTTTAACTGTGTCAATTGAAAAATAAATTCAGTAAATGTGCAATAAATGAGCCAATGTTTTCTGAAACATTGAACAGTAGACTTTGACGGAAAATGAAAAATGGATGACATTTTATTATACGCTTTTCATCCAACACCTCATACACTCATAGCAAATTGTTTATATACATTTGTGTACCTGCTTCCACAAGCAGACTTTTTTATCAAATCAAATCATTTATTTCCATTGACATCATTACAATGTATAGGAATTGTCAATAAAAAACTACAATGCTAATAAAAATTGTATAAAATTACAAAAGAAATTAACAAATTTAACTAAATTTAGTCAATAAATCTACAGTTAAAGAACTCTCTTTAAAAGAGATAGTTGGGTCTTATGGAATACCCAAAAATCTGCTGTTAGTTGTTAGTTGTCGTCCAGGAATTTTTGAACAGCGTCCAAAGTTGCTCCTATTTCAACAGATCTTTTTGTGTGAGAGACTTCTTTTCTCCAGATTTCTAATTTCTTTTCTTAACTAAACTTTTCTTGTCTTGTCTTTGAGTCATTGATGAGATCTTCATTGAGGTTTGGCAGAACTTATCATGAAACTAAAATTCATTTTAGATATGGTCCTGGTTTTAATACCAACTCAAAATTTAAATTGGATTAAGACTACAATAATTTAGGTAAATTTATGTTAAGTTTTTGGATTTAATTTGCCTAAATGAAAATAATAAAATCCAAGAAAAAATATATATATTTTTTTAAAGGTCTAAAGAAGTATGATAGGGTTGGCATCATATTTATAGTTAAGGTACTGGGTCACTCAATTCCTTCTTTAATGTGTGAGTTGCAAAGATGTTAGATTTATCTGTGCCTGGAAAAATAATATGTACATTTCTGAGTTTTTAAGGGATATATGTTTGAGAAAGTGGATCTTCAGTGAATGTTAAAGGATATAAATTTCAGCTATTCATTTCAAGATCTGGTGTGCCTCACGGTTCCAATCAGGGTCTCTTAATACTTTTATTATTTATAAATAACATTACAAAAGTTAAAAAAAAACAACTGGTTTATTGTTTATGGATAGCTTAAGAATTTATAAGATGATAAAAGGCTTTGCTGACTGTTTGGAATTACAAAAAGATAGTGTCACTCAGTGGTCAATAGAGAATAAAATATATTTTAATATAGGTAAATAGTCTTTCATATCATGTATCTGTACAAATTAAATAATATGTTGCTTAAACATGTCAATGAGGTTATTGACTTAGGAGTAGTCATTAGGCAAAAACTAACATTTTTGCCTCATTATGAATCATCTCAAATGTATGGGTTCATAGTAAGGCATACAAAAGAGTTCTATAATCCATCACATTTGAGGCAGCTGTAATATGCCTACATAAGAAATTTAGTAAATATATATGCTTAATTTGGAACCCATACATGACTTACAAACACAATGGTGCATTACATGTTAAAAGAATCTAAATCTTATATTTTAAGAACAATGTAATTAGCCTTTAATTGATTAAATGATTTGGGATTTTACTTTATAATAGGATTAGTTACACAGTGTAATATAAACTGCAAAATGCAAATAAGTGAATAAATAAATAAACAAGATCATGAAGTAACAAGGTAGGCAATCATGATTTTAATAAAAAAACTAATTTGCATGTACTTACCTACGTAATTTTTTGTACACCTAAAAAACATTAAACCACTTCCATGCTCTGTTACACAATTATTGTCTCCCAAACAATAAGTCAAAATTTTTTTATAATAAATTGCTAGCCCACCGAGTCCACCTGTTACAACCACTAATAAAACATTCACACTGCTGGAATGATTTAAACTACACAGGGATTTCAATCCAAGGGATTTCAAATTTGAAATCTAGAAAGCATGACTTGGCAGATGAAGTGAGGGGAAGTTACTACACATATTACTAAGTAATATGTCATGTAGGGCCAAATGAAGCAACTTGTATTTTATTCTGTAAACTTTGGAGTAGGGAAACAAATCAATTTCCTAACAGTTACTTGTAACACTTAATTTTCTAAATTTTATGAAATGCTTAAAAAATTATGATTGATTATGAATGTAAGGTCTATTCCCTTTTGTGCTTAAGTTGATATTGAGATTAATAAGAAGTATGAAGGATATTCCAATCTATATACATTATGGCTTATTATTTATGTAAATGTATGCTATTTAAATAACTATTAATTTTCAACTTAAATTGAAACTTTTATGTCATACTTGAGTAATTTTGATATAACCTTTAGGTGTAGGTAAAAGTATATAACACTGGGGTGTTATAAATCTGCATCCCTATATAGTTCTTCGAATATACAATTCTTTTACCTTTAGGAATTCCCATTTTAATACAATCAACGTTTTCCTTTCTCTGTTTTTACCTCGTTAGGAACTTGGAACTTTTTCCTTTAACTTATATTTTTATTACTGTTAGAAATAAACGTTGAACTAACAGCAATATTTAATTTAGGACAGACTTAAAATTAATAAATAACAAATAATGAATGGCATATTAAGGTTAAGTTTTTTGAGTTTTTAAGATGGGAAAAGCCATATGTCAAACGGGCAGTCCGTTACGGCGAAACCGTCTAGGATTGACACTAAAGGCTCGTTTTCAAAACTATGTAACGGAATGGCAGGGAAGCGAACGATGGTCGAAAACCCAAATATAATAATAATAATAATAATAATAAACGTCTTTTATTTAACAAACAAATAGTTTACAGTTGTGATTATTATACATACATTTCTATAGAGATATAAGAGAGGCGAAGTCTAGCCATGTGGCTAGTCTTACTTAACCTACCTAATCCCTTTGAAGTGAAAATAAAACAATATCATGCAACTTATTAGCGAATAGCTCCTTAAATGTACGCACATATTGTAGAAAGAAAAGAAAAGTTACTTAAAGAATTATTATACACAACGACAAACTGTGCGATACAAAAGACCGTAATATAGCTTTATCCAGTAGCAGGTAGAGATTTTCTTTAAAAAGTAGAGAGTTATATTTTGAAATAATTTCAAAGCCTAGTCCAGTTCAGCATACAATGCCAATACCTGTTTATAAATTCTTCAAATATATTATAAGGTTGGTTTATTATACAAGTCTGATACACTATTCTCCCATTTTTTTAATTTACCCCTTTATTTTTTTTTATTAAGTATTGCCTTAACATGCTCATTTTAGGTGTCTTTTTGTCTTTAGTAAGAAAGAAAGAAAAAAATCCTTTCTTATTCATGGCGAATTTGTTGATTAAATAAAAACAAACGCATTTTGTATTTAAATTTGTTAATATTAAATATTTTAAAATTATCAGGTATGGAATTATATAAGGTGATTGCATTATATGAAAAGGATCTTTTATACATAGATGTTTTATGTAACGGGATGGAGAATTTGTTTTTGTTTCTAATATTTTGTCCATGCATGCTTGTCCTTGGCAGAAATTTATTTTCAAGAGTATTCGAGGTGTTAGTGGTATTGAGAAGCTTATGCACAAAATTTGAAAGATGTAGTTTTCTACGGCTTTCCATATTTAGCCAGTTAGATTCTACAATTTTATGAGTAATATGGTCATGCTTCCTAATTCCGTATATCAATCGACAGCATGCGTTCTGTACCCTTTGTATTTTTTGTTTATCGAGAGCAGTCAGACATGGACCGTATATAAAGTCACCATAGTTGAAATGTGAGAGTACTAATGTGTCGCATAAACTTTTTTTCAACGAGTAGTTAAGAATGTGCCGATTATTATATAATAATTTCAGCGCACAGAAGCTTTTTCTTGTTATATTCTGAACGTGTGCACTAAATCTGAGATCTTCGTCGATAGTTAAGCCAAGATTTTTTGCGTTGGATCCAAATTTTAATGTAGTATCATTTATTTTTAATTTTAAGTTATTTTTAATAGTGGTCTTTTGATTTTGCTGCCAATACATAATAGTTTAGTTTTGTCAGAATTTAAGTTTAGGTTATGTTCAGCAGATAATTCTTTAATTACCTGAAGATCAGCGTTTATTTTATCGACCATTTCTTGCGATTTGTTATAATCAAAAGAGACATAGATTTGTGTGTCATCCGCGTATGCTTGTGTTTTACAGTATTTAGGTGCGAGAAGTATATCAATAGTGTAAATAATAAATAGAAGGGGTAATAAAATAGCTCCTTGTGGCACACCCGACAGAACATCCAATGCATTCGACGTAATATTGTTATAGACCACCTTTTGCGACCGTTTGCTTAGAAATGAATTAATTAATTGAACAGAGTCCGCGTCGAACCCATAATATTTTAGCTTAGCTAATAGGATACGGTGATCCAGAGTATCAAAGGCCTTGGAGAAGTCTAGAAGTACCAAAATATTTATGTAGCCTTCATCGCAGGCCCTGAATATATCATCAAGCACAGATGCTAAAGCAGATACTGTACTAAAATTCTCTCGAAATCCACATTGATTATCAGGCAGGATTTTATTAACAGTGAAATAAGTGAATATTTGGTTATAAAGGATTCGCTCAAAAATTTTTGACAGGGTGGGAAGAATACTTATGATCCTTAACTCAGAAAAATGGGAGGGTTGACTATTCTTTGGTAGTGGGATTCCCAGAGCAGTTTTCCAGATTGTTGGGGCTTGTTTCTTCTCTATGGCCGTGTTAATAATGTGTAAAATTATATGATCTATTAAAGGGCTACATATTTTTAGCATTTTTGCATTAATTTGATCTGTACCAACAGCGTTAGTTCGGATGTTATGTAGAGCGGAGTGTATTTCATCTATTGTAGCTAAAGAAAATTTGAAGTTTATTTCTGGGTTGAATATATGGGTGTTATAATATAAAATTTGATTATTTGAAGGATTTGATATAGATTGCAAGAAGGATGTAAAATAACTATTAATTTCATTAGGATTTGAGAGGTTACTTGGTATAATGTGTTTTTTTTGTGAGCGAACATTTAAAGCTTGAAGAGTTTTCCAGAGTTTAGCTGTATTGTTTAATTGAGAAGTATTTATAATATATCTCTTTTTTGCAGCTCTAGTGGCAGATAATGTCTGGTTACGAATATTTTTATAGAGTAAATGGTCAGCGTCCGATCTAGTCTTTCTATACTTTTGCCAACTTTTATCTCTCAATACTTTTAGGTGACGAATGTCATCATTTAACCAGGGAGCTTTTGGTTCTAGAGTTCTAGTTTACTTTCTAAATTCTCTTCCCATAAAATTTGATGCCACGACATATTTAAAAGATCATTTTCAAAATTTAGTTGATTAAAATTTCTAAATGATCTAAAAGAGAATATTCTAGGAGGTGCTTTTTTAATATTAAGAGACATATTAACATATACTAAATTATGGTCAGAAATTCCATTTGAAGATATCGTTCCACATTGTTTTACTATGTCAAAATTATTGATAAATATAGGATCAATAAGAGTGCTTGAGGTCACATCAAAACGTATAAATTTCGAATTTACCGATCGGAATGAAATTCGTTGTATCGTGTTCATGGTGCTATATCGTTTTAATTGGCATAGTATGTAGATTATTTCTGTACAAATTTGAACTGTTCATTTTGTCAATAAAATCTTATATATATATATATGTTATATCCAATTTTCTCACAATAAATGTCACCTTCACAAAGTCACCCAGTCCTTGGTTCTCACCGGATCAAATAACACTTATCTAAACCAGATAAGTCACTTCCCAGACGCCGGATCAGCAGACACCCACACACACGGTCAACCAAGATGCCTGTTCCCACTGAATCGGCATATTTTACATATAAATAGGATGACAAAAACTATTGTTTAAGATTTAATTAGATTAGACTCTTTAAGTTAAGTCATGATACTGTAATTTTTGAAACTTATAATTTTATACAATAAAAATATTTTTTAAAAAAGTAATTTTAAAATCAGTGATATAACATATATATAATGTTATATTTGCGTTCGCCAGGGGTGTCCAAACAAAAGCGTTCTTTTTTTCTTTTTTGTGATGAAAATTTTAATAATAAATTAGACTTAGTGTTTTGTAAGCGTAGAAATAGCGTTGAACAGCTGCCGAAATCTTCTGCCTTGTTATTTAGAACGATTTTAGTTGATTCATCATTGTTGTTCGTGCTTATTTACGTATTGATTTTTATTTACATTTGCCAGGTAGTCATTGCGCATAACGCTACTGCGCAGCCCGAGAATAGATGTGGGAGTAGCCAACTTCCCATACAGATTTTGGGCTACCCAACACTGGCAAGATATCTCTCCTTCATCCAGTCTTGTCAAGTTAAACATTTAAACTTGATAAAAAACCTGTGATAATTGCTGAGATTGGGGATGAGCTGATCATTGGGACGGTTATAATGGATACTAATGGCTTTGAGTTGAGCTTTAAGCAGATTGTGGGGGTATTCCCATCTTATTTGAGGGAAGTAAACACCACTCGTAGATATTAAATTTTTATTTACCCGTGATGTGGAGAATTAGCCATTTGCCGCGAGAGCAGCAACGCAGCACCTTAACGTCTTAATGTACAACCCAAGACTCTCTCTATCTCTCGCCGTATTTCGCACGTGAACAATGACAAAGAAAAGCGGCCTAGCCGAAGTTACCAAAATTAAAAATGGCTTGATTAAATAGAAATATCACTTAATACAGAGAGTGTTGAAGATACAAGATAAAAAATTGTTTTGCATTCTTAGAGAGATTACACCGTACGAGTCCTACCTCCGAACCAAGCTAGAATCAAAGAACTAATCAAGATCCGGAGGACTTAATAATAGTAATAATAATAATAATAATAATAACCCCCGTGGGGGGCCGGGGTAGAATAGCTTCCTGGTATGTTCTGCCTGTCGTAAAAGGCGACTAAAAGAACAACCTGGACCACCAGGGTTAAATGGTGGTACACCCATGGAAATGGAGACACGAAGCGGAAGATGCCTTGGAGAAAGGTCACTGCCTGGGAATCGCCAGGGCATGTCTGGTGCCGGCGCTGGACATGACAGTATGCGGACCGTCGGTGGCAGGGAGTTAAGGAGGCGGCAACCAGTCATTCAAGAAACTACACCTTCTCCTCTTCAACAACAGAACGACCAGGAGGGCCCAACACCATCACGAGCCCCCCTCGCTGAAGGTGCTGCGCAGGAAATTCAGGCAGCTCTCACCCAGGCGGGACTACAAAGACAGCGCATGAAATGGACATCTGCGATGAATGAAACCGTCATGCGCAGCTTTTATAAAGTGACCAACTTGGGACGAGAAATGATCAGCTACAGACAACCTTTACATGCCGAATTTAGGAGAATCTATTCACATCTCCAAGTTACCGAACAGAGAGTAGCAGACCAGTATCGGGTAATAATGCGTAATCACCTAACTCCAGAGACAAGACTCAATACCATTAAAGAAGAAATACAAGCGCAAATTAACAACGAACAAGATCCAGCTAACAATGAACCAGCTGAGGAGCAACCTGTAATAGAAAACGTATTAAATAACACACAGGAACCTAACACTACCGAAAACACCACAAGAGGACAATTCTGAGCTATATCACGAACTATCTGCAGAAATGGCACGTGCGATGCTAAAATTTGAGGGAACCAACCCACTGATAAGACCCAAACTTCCGAAAGTAAACTCTTCAAAAAAACTAGGTCAAATTATGGAACTTTTAAACACCAAAATTCTTCCACCTTATCTTTTAATTATTAATAACATGCAATCTCTTCACCTTTTAGTTTATAGCGCAGCAACTGCCGTTATTAAAACCATGAAGATTAAGATAAGGATCCACAATGACTCTGCAAGAACGGAGCTCCTGATACCGCCATGGGAGACCAGACTTCAACGAAAAATTCAGAGGTTTCGAAAAGATATCGGCCAACTAACAGAATATCTGAGGGGTACACGAACAAACAGACTAAAACAGAAAATTGACGAAATTTTGCAGAGAAACAACATCCACACTCGGCATGGACCAGAAAATAATACACCTCAACAATGCCTGGATACTCTAAAATAGAAACTTATTTTCAGGGCGCCTACGAAGATACAAGATCAGTAATAACCGAAAACGTGACAATCTTCGTTTTGAAAAGGCCGAAAAACTATTTTATAGAGAGCTAAATTCAAAATCAGATCACCCAGATAAGCAATACACCACGAAAGAACAAATTCAAGATTTTTGGGCCAGACAACTTGCAACTCAAACAACATGCAATATCAACGCAAGCTGGGTTATTGAAGAGAAACAAAACAGTAATAAATATAACCAGATGGAACATCGACCATTTACTATCGAGGAAGTCAACCAGATTATAATACAGGGTGTTCCGTTGATCATGTTACAAACTTCTAGGGCAGATCGAAAACGTCAAAAGAAAAACAAATGTTCATATAAACATGGGTCCGGAAAAGCTTCCTCAGGGAGCTAGAGCTCTTTGAAAATAACCTTTAAAAACTAGTTTTTTTTTAATAGCTCCGGAACTACTTTAGCTACCGCAACCAATTTTGGGAGGTAAATTATTATTAGTACGTTTATTCTTTTGAACCTACTAAATAAAAAAAATATTTAACAGGGGCTTCAGAATCAGGGGGGTGTTTGGTAAATTTAGGCCCATTTCTTTAAGACTTTAATTTCTGCCCGTTGGGGCATTAGATTATGATGTTCCTAAGCTTTTTACATAAAAAAGGTGCTCTTAGTAGAAGTCGGTAAATGGTAAATATCACCTTTTTTGTGAAAATTGGCCGGAAGCAAGTTATGAGATACAAAAACGAATTACCTATTATCATTAATAAACAGTTAAAAAAAAATCTGGCGTAAATAAAAAATAAATGTTTAAAAAAAGTTAAGGTAGCCACTTTATTAAATTGGTACTCAAATTAATTAACTGTCACTTTAATTACCTTGAGGCTTAAAATGGTTAAATGATTTTAAGTGTAATAAAAAAACCAACAAATTAACAATTTTAGAAACGTAAACAAATTTTATTAAAGATTGGTATTACAAAAATAAACTTAAAATATTAAGTGCTCAAAATGGCGGCCGCCACGATCAATACATTTATTGTATCTACGCAGTTACGCAGCATATTAAGGTTGACGTGGTTAAAAATATCAGGCGTGGTTTGGATTACTTCAGCAGCTGCGGAAATTCTGGCCACCAGGTCTTCTTCTGACTCGACTGGAGTTTCATATACGAGACTTTTCATATGCCCCCAAAGAAAAAAATCTAAGGGTGTCAAATCTGGTGAGCGCGCTGGCCAGGTGACAGGGCCTCCGCGGCCAATCCAGCGCCTTCCAAAATTTTCATTTATAAACTCGCGGACAATAAGTGAAAAATGAGCTGGCGCTCCATCGTGTTATAGCCATAAGTTCTGTCGTATATTTAGGGGCAGATCATCTAATAGTTCTGGCAGTACATTTCTTAAAGAATTTAAATAAATATTTCCCGTTAAACGAGGAGGCAACATAATTGGACCAATTCAGCGTTTTCCAACAATGCCGGCCCACATATTGACCGAAAACTTATGTTGATAGCTCCTAAAATGAATACTTTAAGGGTTTTCCTCACACAACACATGATTATTCTTAGAATTAAAAATGCCTTCTTTTGTAAATAAAGCCTCGTCAGTAAAAAGGACATATTTTGGAAATTGAGGTTTTTCTGTACACCGGTCAAGAAACCACTGGCAAAAGTTCACGCGGGGCATAAAATCATTGGGTCCTTATGATTGCACCTTTTGCAGGTGGTAGGGCCGAAGAAGCTGTTCCTTAACAACGTTCCATACCCGAACATGATTTACATGCATCGCATCAGCTACTGCTCGAGTACTTACTGATGGGTTATCTTCAAATCGCTGAAGCACTTCCTCCTCAAAATCTGGGATTCGGATGTTCCTTTGCGCGCCATTATCTTGGCGTTTTATTTTAACGGAGCCAGTCTCCCTGAGCCGTTGATTGACCCTTTTAAAAAGTGTGTGAGCTGGGATTCGCCTTTCGGGAAATCGCTCTTCATATAGTCGAGAAGCAGCTCTACCATTACATCGAACTTCCCCATAAATTAAAAGCATATCGGCGTATTCAGCAAAAGTGTAATCTTCCATTACTTAACCGTAATAAAAAGGGAATTAATGTCATGTAAAAAATACTGACAGTGACAAATTTAAAAAGTACTGACAGTGGCAATGAATTAGCATTATTATTATTATTAAAATAATGAATTCAGGTGCTGTATCTTAGTTTGGTTTTAGTCAATTTCCACAAAAACGGTGATATTTACCGACTTTTACTAAGAGCACCTTTTTTATGTAAAAAGCATAGGAACATCATAATCTAATGCCCAAACGGGCAGAAATTAAAATCTTAAAGAAATGGGCCTAAATTTACCAAATACCCCCTGATTCTGAAGCTCCTGGTAAATATTTTTTTTATTTAGTAGGTTCAAAAGAATAAACTTACTAACAATAATCTACCTCCCAAAATTGGTTGCGGTAACTAAAGTAGTTCCGGAGCTATTAAAAAAAAACTAGTTTTCAAAGGTTATTTTCAAAGAGCTCTAGCTCCTTGAGGAAGCTTTTCCGGACCCATGTTTATATGAACTTTTGTTTTTCTTTTGACGTTTTCTATCTGCCTTAGAACTTTGTAACATGATCAACGGAACACCCTGTATAATACTATTCCTTACAACTATACTATAAAATAATACTATTCCTTAATAAAATATGAAGCATTTTTTTTTCATAAAATATGATAAAATACTCAAAATTCACTCAAATGACTCAACCTTTTTTTTTTTCAAACAAAAACTAAATAAAAAACATAGAGCTTCTCATGACTATCTCATTTATTTATACAATCCTTCCATACAGAATCTTTACATAATCCTTGGCAGAGCTGGAATCCTTATAAATCACAAATTAATTTCCATGTAATATTTTTAAAGGTTTCATGTCAAGATAACATTTTACAAGATGACATCAGCTTTTGCCTGCGGTATTGCAATTTCAATTTTTTTAGAAGCGATTTTAGGAATAAGAATTTTAACAATTTTTTTTTGCTTTGTTAGTTGTTATTTTTGGGCTTAGAATAACATATATCTATTTCTACTTTTTATTTTTAATCCAAAATCTACAAACACTAATAAGTTAAATTAACATTATTATTTGTGTTTATATTTAGCTGAAAATTTCCTCTTTTGAAAATGCTTATAAACTTGACAACAGAGAGTCGATCAATATGTTTGTAAACAAAACAACTCCCTTGCCCCTGTGCACATGTTAAACTCAAAGTTGTTGTTTACTAAATCTAGCCTTTCAATGAATGATCTAAGTGTAAACACCAACTTTAAAACACGAAAAATATTAGGTTTGTTCCAAGCGACATAGAAACCTTAGATTGTAGGGTCACTATTTTGCGCACTAAGTGTATATATGTTGCGCAGTACTTAAAATTCTTTTTCAGCTCAATCAAGCGGCACCGTACATTGTATGGTTTTCATACCAATTCAAATTTTGTTAACATCTTTAGTTTTACGAAAAAGTAGCACAGTGTCACAAAAACCGCAACTCTCTATCTCAAAAAATAACGGAGATATCCCGCAAAAGTACCCAAAATGGGACACCCTGTACATACATCTTATTGATAAGTAGTTGATGAGTTGGTACAGATTACGATAATACAATAATTAAATAAGGGAGAGTATATCTAATGCTAGCCATTCAATTACTACAATGTATAAGTAATAAAAATAAACAATAAATATTCTAGCTCTAACATGTATGTTACTGATTATCTAATAGAACGCCTTACTTTTGTTTTAAATCTATAAATGGAATTAGACATATATCAGTTATATCGAATGATAGCGCGTTAATGACATGACAAATATTATAAAAGAATGATTTTTTGAAAAATTCATTTTTGTGTTTGGAAATAGTTTGGAAAAATTTATTTCTTTAATTTAAGTGGTGAATGTCTGTCCGAATTGTAATTTTGTTGTATAGATAGGCAAGACTGCGATATTTCATAAATTTATAAAATAGCACGTTGGAATGTAGCTTACGTCTGTTAAACATATTAAGCTACTTAAGATCATTAAGCTTATGTGATACATGACTTTGCCTATTAATACCATAAATAAAACGAATATATTAGTTTCGCATTTTTTGAACTCTATAGGAGCCTTGACCATGTAGACAAGCTACATAAATCACATCACAATTATTAAAATTTAACAATACAAGAGAGTTGTATAGCTCACGTTTAATATTCAGATCTAAGTAATGTCTATGAGGGTACATGGTTTCTAGCACAATATGAATTTTTAAGATTATTTGATATGACCACTAAAATTTAGTTGTAAACCAAGTATTAAATCTAAACTCTTGGTATTCTCAACCACTTGAATTTTCTGATTTTCAACAAATAAAAAAAAAACTCATAAATTTATTTGAACTTTACTTCCAAAGAGAATAACTACACATTTTTTAGGGTTTAATTTTACGTTTACTAGAGATTTTAACAAGTGCATCAAGATCAGAGTACCAAAATAAAGCATGTTGAAGAAATACTAAATAGTAGTGGTTCCAATATACTACCTTGGGGCAATCCATTAAGAACCAAAAGCCAACTTGAAAAATTGTCATTAATTTTTACCATTTTAACGTTATTAGTTAGAAATGTCTTTATTAAAACTATAACATGATTTGAGAATCGCGCGCAAATTATATACACTTGGAAACCCAGTTTGCTGAATGGGTAATATTGAAAATCTATTAATATGGTCATATTTTGGACATAGTTGGTAGCACACTAATGTATCGAAAATGTGTATAGTGAGTAGGATTACTTATTTTTGGAAAGGGTAAGACAATGCCTTCCTTCCAATAATTAGGAAAATGGTTAGTTTCTAAACGTTTATTTATCATGTGTGTAATATACTCACAAATATGAGGACAACAAACCCCAAGAAAAGTTATTTTAAGAGCGTCTGATACAAAGGCTTTCCTTTTTATTTTTTTTTTATCATAATATCTCATAATTTTCTACTGACCTGAACTACAAAGACAAATCTAAACCATCTTTTTTATTAGTTAAATAAATATTTCAAAGTTGTTGATCTAAAGGCTGATTTGAGATAGTAAACTTTATAAAAAAAGTTGTTAAATTTATTAACATCATTAAACTGCACCGCAATATCTTTTTTCTTCAAGGCAATTAGTTTATTTATTTTTTTTTATTAGTTTATTCCTCTTTTTCTGGATGTTTAGTGCGTTTAAATTGTTGAAGAGCTGCATCTTTTAATTTCAGAATTTTCCTAATATTCTCTCTAATCCAAGGTAAGAATGTTTTGTAGGCAAAATAATTGTTTTAAGAGGAGCGTGAATATCAAATAGGCTAGTTATAGCGTTATTAAAAATTAAACTTTTTGATTAATATCAACGATATGGTAAACATTATTAAATGGTATCGATTGAAGATTATGTAAAAATAAGTTAAAGTTTTTAGATTTCTAGAAATGATCAGTATTCAATATTAAAGTAATAATAATAATATCAATATTAAAGTCTCCTATACAAAATATGTTGTCATACAAAGAAAAGAAATTCGAAACAATGTCCTCTATTTTGTTTACAAACTGCTGAATATTCGATCTAGGTGGTCTATAATTTTTTCCAATAACAAAATGTTCTTTCTTTATTGTAATTTTTGCCCAAATACACTCTAAAAACTCATGATTCTCTGAAAAGAGAGCTTATTGCAACTAATACATGTTAATGTGCATGTAAGTTCAATAAATTTACTGCTTTTTTTTAAATTATATCATTATTTTTTTATGGGCTTAGGTTTCCAGGTTGGTTGGACATTAAATATGACACATATTTTTTTTGAATTATTGATTTGAAATTATTTTTTTTAATAATGTCATGCATTGGATTTGTTTTTTTTTTTGTTAAATTTTATTTTTGATGCGGCTTCCTGAGAGAGTTTTTATCTGATAAAAAATTAAATTATACCTTATATTTTTTAGTAGTATAGTCAGTATTAGTCTATAATGGCACTGCTGACTAAATTCTCATACTACATATTGTACCGTTAAATGGCCCAGACTGCAGCTGAAAGCAATTATTTTATATGAATCTTCAGTATTATTACTAATTATTAATGAGAGTTATAAACTTAATAATTTGATAATATATCTGCAAACTTGATTATTGTATTCCTTTTTTAATTACAGGTCCTAAAAATAATTGAGACTCTCTAAGAGCTCAATGCCGAAAATACTTATTAAAATTAAAAACTAAAACTAGCCAAGCAGCACCGAAAATTTTAAAATGGCGGTATTGTTATCACATGCAATTCCTCAATGACTTTGTTAATATTAATAGGCCATGAAAGTCATCAGTTATTGATAAAGACAGTGAGAAAATTGAAATTTGGAACAAGGATTCATCAGGTGCAAACCAGCTTTGTTAGATGCGATGAGAATGAGAATGTTGAACTGACGAGAAATATCAGTAACACATGTACTAAAGCTACCCCGACAACTTCAAAAGTGAAAAATCGACCAGGCTATACCCAACAAGAAAACGCATCATCCACTTTAATGACATACATTTTAGAAAAAAAAATATCAAGAACGGACCATTTATCCAATAGAACATTTCTTCTCTTTGATGGCTATTGATCAACATCTCCATCTTATTTTTCAACACCATCGTCGCAATATTCATACATGCATCAATAGGTAACTCCTCTACTCGCATTCATATATGGTGATTCCATGCCATATTTCAACAAGTTGAAAATCATTCGTCACAAAATTCATATGACTTACAACCAACAAACAACAGTAATAATAATAAAAATTAATATATATTATATTAATATAATATTTCTTTCAATTTTATTATACGTACTTAATTAATTAGTATTATGTTAATCTTTGTTTGGTAGTATTAGATATTTTAATAATGAAAATAATTACAATTTTTCTCGTGGAGAAATAGTCTAACGAAAAGTAGTATTTTTCTTCGAAATTTTATCTTCTATTTTTTGAAGAACCGACAGTATTGTATACATTTTTCCTCTTTAGTAAGTGACGATAGAAACTGTGGTTCCTCTTCTTCTTGATATTTGCTTTTTTCTTATTTTGATTTTCTTCATCAAGCAAAATAGCCATAATGGCTAGATCGTCACAATCAAAATTGAATGTCAAGTTTCACGAAAAATGAAAAATCTATATACGTGTTCACGCAGCTCAAAATGGTGATGAATCATCCAGACTGCACGAGAACCAATGCTAGACTGAAAATATAGATGTCTGAAGGACCGAGAGTGGACCGTCATCGGCATCATAGTGTGAATCCAGCCTAACTATGCGGACTTTGTTTATGGTCCCTGCCTTATACAAATATCAAACTTACAGAATTCAAAACATGTGTTGCCGTTTTATATTTAATTGAACAAAATATGATAGTATCAGAGAATCAATGAAATTGAGTGGCTAAATATGTCAAGTAGTAGGCTCTTTTACCCGGGTACATCTTTTAATAAAACTATGAATTGTGTGTGAAGCTAGCGTCCGATCGATATTCAGTGACCAAGTCGAGAACGTAGCATATGTCGTTGCCAGCAAGCTATTGTTATGGATAACCCATCTAGGAATCTTTGGGTCTCTTTTATGTTTGAATCTTGGACGGTCCATCAACTCATGGAGGCATGGCCGGAATTTTTCCATGTGCATTGTCAATAGTACTTTGTCTCGGAGGAACTTTAAGCAATCACTAATATCCATCCAATACCCATATTCCTTATGGATGAAATGCATGACATTGTAAACTGTAAGAATTTCGTATTCAACGCTAAATAAGAGATCCTCGAGCTTTTTGTCACTGTAGGAGCTGAAGTTCACAAGACGGAACTGAATGGGTTGATGTATAAAGAATTATATTGACAATACACATGAGAAAGTTCCTGCCACGCCTCTATGAGCTGATGGACAATCCAAGACTGAAGTCTGAAAGTACTCCCGATCAGTGTTGCCAACTATAGAAAAATGAAATCCGCTAGTTTGATGTTTAAAAACCGCTAAATTGCATATTTTTCCGCTAAATTACTAAGTTCTACATTTATATAGTTATTTTAATTTTGTCTCTGAAACAAAAATTGGTCTAAAGATGTAAACAAGGGTATGGCGTATTTTTTTTAAAATAAAATAACATAAAACTTAACACTGATTTATAAGTTTGTTATTTTTTTAAACTGTTTTAAGGGGAAATAAATAAAGATCCCTAAGCTTATGTATTAAAGTTTTTATTATTCAAAACAAAACAAAAATATTTAATAACAACGAAAAAATAGGAACTAAAATTTAATAAACTAAACTACATTATTCTGTGAAGTTCCATAAAATAAGAAATAGAATTGTTAAAAATAATAAAAAAAGTTATTTCTAAATAGTTTTAAAAACTAAAAGAAGAGAAAAAAAATTTAAAGATTCAAAAATGACAAATAAAGGTATGTATATACCTATGTTAAAAAAGATTTCTCAATCAAAATATTAAAGTCTGTGGTATTGTCGTCATCATAGCACTTTTTTGTGCCTATTCGATTGACAATATCAAGATGCACATCATAATCATTACAACATTTGTTATACCTTTTGAGTCCATATCTTGTAAGTATTGCATTTGCCATATTGGTACTCATTTTATTTCGGTATTTGTTTTTCACTATATTTAGGGAACTAAAAATTCTTTCCACATCTGCATTAGAAAATGGCAGTACTAAAATTCCCAATGCAAAATTGGAAAGTTCCATAAAGGGATTTTCCCCACTTGCATCCCGATATTTTACGACCTCAGTCCAAAAGTTAATGGGTGGGTTATATTTTCCCATTTAATAAAAGTTATATTGTTATATTGCAAAATAATTTTTTCTATTTCATTATCAGCAATTTGCATATTTTTTAATAATAAAATCAGTGGCTCGATTTCTTTGTTTTGCTTTAAAATATTCTGAACAGAAATTAATGAAATTTTTTCTAAATGTTTAACATTTTCAGTAAGACGATTCTTAAGTTGCTTAAATAACTCTACTAAAAAATTACGGCACCGCTCTCTTATCACCTTTTCTTCTGCAGGAGTAACTTTTTGTTGGTTTAATAATTCGCTAATTTTTGTCTCAAATTGGTAAACCAAATAGGGTTTGGGATTTATTAAAATTTCAAATATATTATCACCGTCTGTATTTTGAGTTTCCCAATTGGGAACTCAATTTCCAATACTCTTAATTAACATATTTAAATCATGTAACAATAAACTCGGATCTACATGATTAGATTCGAACATTTTATTAACTTTTTGTACTTCATTTAGTACAGGTTTTAAAAATAAAAGATATGCCAAATTTGTTACGTCTTTAAACATTGAGTACAAAATCTCAGCGGTATAGCATTTTTCAGAAAGACGCGTTATTTCAAAATGGGTTTTTAACTCAATATATTGATTTAAGATTCTGTCTACAGCAACTTCAATACTTAACCATCTTGTGGAGCACGCGCGTACAATTTTTTTTGGATATGCTCCATCATTTATTGCATTAAAAAGATGCTTGTAATTATTTTGACGATTTGCCGATTTACTAAACCAATTGTACGTTTCAGAAATCATAAATTCCAAATTTCTTGGGAATGTTTCTTTAGCTCCGTGAGATACAGCTAATTGTAGAGAATGGCAGACACATCTAATTAAAAGTAAATTTGGAATTTCCGATTTTAAATGAGTGTAGACACTGTTGTTAATACCTGTCATAACACTGGCATTATCAGTACCAATTCCCACAAGATTATTTAGAGAAAGGTTAAAAGTTTTTAAAGTTTGTTTAACGGCGGTTGCAATACTTTCGGCATTACAATGCTCTAACTCAACAAGCGCTAAAAATGTTGATATTCTTTTACCCAATTGATTATCACAATAAATGATTGCCATTCCTAGTAGTTTTGTAACACTTATGTCATTGATTTCATTCAATAACAAACGATATTTACAAAAACCAGTAATTACAGATTTTAACAAATCTTTTTGAAAATGGGGGTAAAATACATTTCTTATGATCCCGCTGCATTTTGTTCTATGTATTTTTAAATTTTTGGCGGAAACATCCTGGAATGTATTTTTACATAACTCGCCAAGATGGTCTATGGGTAATATAGACAAATGCACACAAACAAATAACGATAATTTTGCCTCTGCAGTCGCTGAAGGGTTATCCTTATTCATACCGGCATAATTTATTTTTGATTGGACCCCAGATCTACTCGGTGCAAATGGTTCAGCTACCTTGACATGTTTAAGGGATGTCAAATGTTTTTTTATATCGGATAGCTTTGCAGAAAAACCAGATTTACCATATTTGCACCTTGCACGGGTTGGATGGCCTGCAACCTGCACTAACCAATTTCGAAATTGAGGAAAACTTAACCATTCTTCACGAAAATGTTGGAAATATTTTGTCTTAGGGTTTTTGGCCATTTCTAAAAAGTAAATCGATTGGTAACCATAGAAATAATTTTTTAATAGAGAATTAAATAATAAAAATTTAAATATGTATGTTACGGATAAAATGCACTTTTTGAATAAAACGCAATATCTTTATAGTATTTTAATTGTTTAATTCGGTATTTTTTAAATCATTTTAAGAATATAATAAAAATAATATTTAAAAAAAAAACGACAATTCCACTCTTATGTCATCAGAATTATCCGGCAGTGTTTCCAGATTTCGCATTTCACCCATAACGTACCTAACAGTTGAAACAATAACAATAATAATAAAACTTACCAGTTATTCTGTTTTTAAGCAGAAAACGAACAATGTAAAATAATAACAACAAAATTTCAAAGAACTAAACAGCATAACCTAATAACGTAACTCTGACCTGATAAATTATGTTTCTTATTTCCCAATAAGGCAAGTTACGAACTAAAGAGAATCCCCGAGAACAAGGGAATCCCCGAGATCTGAATTATGCAGCCAATAGGAGTTCGAATATATCATTAGACAAACCAAGCAAAGGCGATGTTGCCTATTACTAATAAATCGATTTGTAAAAACAATAAAATTATTCTAATTTATTGTTTAAAAGGACAGTTGCAGTTAATACGCTAAATTATGTTTTTTCCCCCAGGTAAACCTCAGTTTTCCGCTAAAAAATCCGCTGGCCGCAATAAGCAATTTTTTTCCGCCAATGCAAATGTAATTACGCCATATCTAGCGGAAATTCCGCTAAGTTGGCAACACTGCTCCCGATTCCCTTCGTTTGACGTCATTGACGTGAATGACAAGAATAACGACACGAATTTTCCCGCTTTTTTTGCGTTTGTTGGCTGGTTGTTTACTTTCGTAAAAAAGCTCCAACTAATTTGATCGATTATTGCAATTATAATGAACTTTCCTTTGTTTCTTTCTGAAATATTGACCATATTGTTGTTTATAGTGTTTTAAAATAATACCGTCATCTGGGGTGAATTCGGACAGTAGGGGAGAATTCGGACATAATGCGCAAGAATATTCCTGTCGGTAACATGTTCACGTCAGTCGACGTTTAGACACGACTAAGTATGCATGTTCATGTAATCATGTATTCACAGTGTAAAAACAATTCAACTTAAAGTGAGTATTCATTTTATGACTTCAAATATGTGTTTATGTTTTGCCTTTTCTCTATACCATAGAAAGAAACTTCTGGTAGGAGAATTAGGAAGTATTTGAATGTGCATTTTTTAACAATAGTTGAAAAATATTATATAAACAACAATTTAGCATAAAAACATTGCGACTTTTGACCTTGGTTTTTTCGTTTAGGGGATTAACTTTAAAATTTGTCACTAGGTGGGGTGAATTCGGACAGCCATGCCACGTAAATATGTGAAGAAACTCGGTGTCCAGTTTATGAACTATACGCCAGAGACCTTGGAACGGGCCCTAGAGGATGTTCGACGGGGCAGAAGGTCTACTCGTGATGCTTCAGAAACCTATATGATTCCGAAATCAACCATCAGCGATAAGCTAAAAAATAATCACAGTAAAAAACAAGGTGGGCAAACTGCACTCTCGGCAGAGGATGAAAGATTTTTGGCAGAGAGAATTCAAAAATTGGGTGAATGGGGCTTTCCCCTCACACGATCCGATATACGACATGTTGTCAAGAGCTATTTGGATCGTAAGGGAATGAGGATAGCGAAGTTCCGAGATAATATGCCAGGGCAAGAGTGGTTTTATTGTTTTTTGAATCGAAACAAGCGTCTAACTGAGCGACTCGCACAAAACATTAAACGTGTCAGAGCAAACGTATATAGAGAAAATATTGTGGAATATTTTTCGAATTTGAGGGACACGTTGGAGGGAGTGCCAGATACGAACATCGTCAATTACAATGAAACTAACATGAGTGATGACCCGGGTCGTGTTAAAATGATGTGTCGTAAAGGCTCAAAATGAGCGGAGAGAATAATGGATTCAAGTAAAAGCAGCATCTCTATCATGATGGCTATTTCTGCATCTGGCCAATTACTACAGCACAGTTTATAAAGCTACACATTTATATCCCACGTGGGTGGAAGGGGGAGTAGAAGGCGCTTTCTACAACCGTACAAAAAGCGGATGGTTCGACGGGCCCACCTTTGAAGACTGGTTTGATAAGATTGCGTTGCCATATTTGAAAAATCTCCAAGGCCCAAAAATAATAATAGGCGACAATCTGTCAAGCCATGTGTCTTTACATGTTCTTGAGGAATGTGAAAGATTTAATATAAGATTCGTTCTATTTCCGCCAAATTCCACGCACCTTCTTTAACCCTTAGACGTGGCATTTTTTTCCCGATTGAAGAAAAAATGGCGGGTTGCATTAACAGATTGGAAATTACAAAATAAGGGATGTATTCCTAAATCAGAGTTTCCCAGAGTTTTTAAAACCACATTAACTGCCATGGAACCTACAATGCAGCAGACCATCAAGTCGGTTTTTCGAGCATGTGGAATCTTTCCATTGAATCCGGAGATAGTGTTAAACAAAATTCCAGTTCCAAACGCTCAGGATGATGTTCCTGATGAATGGTCTGAAACGTTCGTTGGCTTACTTCAAGATAAATGATTTACTGAAGAACCGACGCGTAGAAGAGGCAAAAAGCTCAATGTGGCTCCCGGAAAAGCTATACAACATCCAAACAACAGATCTCCTCTTCATCATCAGATTCATCATATGAACTAATCTGTCAAATGAGGATGAAGCCGATGAACGATTTGATGGTGAAAGCGAAAAAGAAAATAAACTTAATGGAGAAAATAATCAAAGCGGAAATAATAACGAAGTCCAGGGTGCTTTTGAGGATCCAAAAGCCGCAATTATAACAACTGACACCGTTGTCGTAGTAAAATTGACCAACTTAAAGACAATAAAAAACTATGTCGCCTGTGTCAAGGAAGTTTTGGATCAAGATACATATATGGTTTATTTTCTGAGAAAGCACGAATCTTCCAAGATGGGAGATTATTATACTTACCCCCAAACTAAAGATGAAAGTATCATTGAAAGACGTCAACTAACGCTTGTTCTCAGATCTGTAAAAGACGCACGAAGGGGCCGATACCAATTTAAATTTCCGGGTAATATAAGCACTTCTTAGAATAATATATTATTATAATAATTAAATAATATGTTTTTTTTATTTCTTGTGAGAATATTTTTTCAGTTAACAAAGGAGTTTGTTTTATTTATTTTGTGAACAAATGCTTATGAATATATCTTATGTTTCTCAATTATTGTGTTTTCCTCATATCCAAAAAAATATATTTTTTTCATCTAGAGACGTGGGAAACATTTTATTTTTAATTTTTGTGTCCGACTACACCCCAATGTATGTCAAAATTCGAATATAGGCAAAAAACAATAGGTGTCCAAATTCACCCCACACATAGGGGTGAATTCGGACACTAGGTTAAAAAAAATATATTAAGAAATGAGAATATATATTTTTTCTTGTGTGGAATGAATCGACAAAAGACATAAGAAATTTATTAATTTTTTTGAGATTTTTAAAAAAATAAATGTAGCTGCTATTTGGAAAAATACCGGAAAATCGTCCGAATTCACCCCAGATGACGGTACCTGAAAAGTTTATTTTTAAACACTATATTACCATAGACAAGTATTATGTTACAGAGCTGGAAATTAGTGAATGCTAATAATAAGTAACGTACTGTAGTTGGGTCGGGTTGAGCCTAGGATTTGTATATATGTATTTTATAAATTACAAATTCTTACATATTTTATTTGTCGTTGAATAATTTTCAGCTTTCACGCTGAAACGTTACACATCATTCTCTGTTTGATCCATTTCCTAAATTTGCATCGAAATTTGATTATGCACGAATCTAAGGGTTTTAAAGTTGATATTAATATAAATTATAGGTTGATGGATGTAATTGAAGATTTGGTGGACGCAAAGATGTGGCAGAGAGTTTTGAAGTTGGAAAGACCAGATAACTACCAAGATAAAATGATAGTAAAAGCTCATAAAATGGCCGAAAAAATGGATATGGCAAATATGGTAACTGAAATTGGATTTGGACGAAATTATGTAAGATCTATAGAAATTATGTAAATTATGTATTGTAAATTATGTAAGATCTGTTTTCATCGCTACACATGTGAGTGGCCACAAGGGTCCGATAAAGTTAAAGGGACGTCTAAAAACCGATTTTTTTTTGAAAATTTTTACATAGAATGTTGAGTGTGGTCAAAATGTTGATAAAAAAGTGAGGACGATTGGAAAAAATACAAAACTTTGGAAATTATTAAGGTTTTTCTACATACGTTAAATACGTAATTATTGCCGGCTTGCACAAGGTTTTTTAGCTCTTGATTTTGCTATAATTAAAAAATATATACATTTGGGCAATTTTGGAACTTTTTGGGGGCTAAAATTGTAAATTTATAGGATTTTTTATCGCTTTGTATTCCTATAATTACATATTTTGTAATTTACACACACGAAAAATAAAATAACCTTATTGATAAAAATGGGAATGGCTTCACTGTCTCTAGTAGTGGTTTTGTCTGGAACAGTTTTTAGTTGGATATGGCTGTGGACTCAATTTTAGAGAATAAAGGTATAATATAGTTAGATTTTACATTACATGAACAAAACACATTTATCAGGTGTTAAAAATTAGGTATTATTTATTTAAATTATTTGATATTTTATGTAATTTAATATATAATAAGTATACATTTTGAAAAAAAAACATAATTTAAGATATTTAATTATTAATACGTAAATAATAACGATGAGGTTTAATGTACATTAACTAATAGTCAAAACAATAAATATCTTTAAATTCATTATAGGCATTAGGAATAGCAATAAGGCATAGGAATTATAGGCACATACAAATTATATTTGTGCTTTATTATTAGCCCTTCTTAGCAAATGGGAGTTATATTTAATATAATTCCCATTTGCTAAGAAGGGCTCAAACGACTACTTAACCCACTATTTAGCGCCAACCCAAGGTTCCAATCCCTTTTTGCAATCTCCAACTCTACATGTGCGCCAACCACACAGTCCCATGTGCGTCCGCCTTGTATGGGCGCCTTGTATGGGCGCACACGGGGCTACAGCCCGTGTGCGCATGTTTTATGATCATATAAATAAACAAATACTGACCTATAATGAGACAGGACAGAAAATTACGATATTCGTACTAGTACAGTAACCACTCCCAATAAATAATATTTGTTGACGCAAGTGACATTTGACAGTCTTTTTTATTTATGAATAAATCCGTATTTACATATTGGATATTCCTGGGCTGGGATTCGAAAATCACGATTCGACACGATTACTCGATATGACCGATTCTAAATAAAATTTTCAGTCGAGAGTGTCTTGCGAGTTGCCTAGTTTTTAACAATTTGTCGACGACACGCTTGGGTATATCGTATACACCAGACGATATAGCTTCTTCCTTTTTTAATACGTGCATAATGTGACAGCATCCTTTTTCGAACGTATTTGTTTCATTTATTGTTTACCAATAGTCATACCAGGTTTTCATTAGTATATCAAGAAGCTTTCTTAAACACAACAACTAATAGATTTAATTCGACCCTATTTTCTACAACCTTCTGTTAATAATAGAGGCAGAGGAAGTAGAGTTATCATTGAATGGGCAGTTTTAGTATGTCAAGATTTTATACCAGTGGCGGATCTGGAGGGTTTTGGTAGGTGAGGCGAACCCCAAAAATTAATAATAATATATTTTCAAGTTATATAATTTAAAAACAATGGACTGTAACCACCAAAAATTTAATACACCCACATTTAAATTATTTAAATATTTTTAACTCCTTTTTGCAGAATAAGGCTCTCAAGACTCAAGGGCTCTATTTTTAGTTACTAAAAAAGTTTTTATAATTTTTTCATAAAAGTCCTCTTCGTCTGTTTTGGAACTAGTCATATCATTAATAAGCGACTTTTCGATTGACAAGAGTGCAAGGTCAGATAACCGGTCTTGATTCATAGTTTACGAAGGTAAGTCTTTATTCTTTTAAGGCAAGAAAAATGTCTTTCCACACTTGCACTTGCAATAGGTGAAGTTAATATGAGCATAATAAGTTTAGTTGTATACGGAAAAACATCTTTTATGTCGTTGTGAGAATATTAAATATTTGTTGCGGACTACAGCCTGAAAACTGTTCATCGCCAAATATTATTTTCAGTTCAGTTTTTAACGCAAGTCTTTCCTTTTCAAAAATTTTGTAATTTTTAACTAGGTTTGCCAACAAATCTTCAGGAAATATCTTTCTAAATTTTATAAAGTTATTGCATTCAATTAGCGCTAAAAAGTGGATGTCTGTAAAGTTCTTAAATCTTTCTGTTAATTGTACAACTGTTGTAGCAAGAATTTCAAAATAAAGACCTTTCATATTTTCGTCAGACTTTTCTTTAAGATTATATGAAAAACTGATGGTTTGTTTAGCATTATTAACTAAATTAGCTGATTTTGTTTTTAAATTATAAAAAATATCATCCGTCCTTAATTCGCCCAGTTGCGTAATACATGTATCAACATATTTTTTGCATAGGACAACATCAAATGTTTTTTTTTTGTAAAATGTCATAAAGAAAATCTGTTTTTAAGAAAATTTCGCTAAACACATTTAAAAGAAATACAAATTCAAATTCTAAAAAAGATTTTAAAAATCCTTTAGCACTATTAATAGAGACCGCACCTAATATATCACCTATCATTCATAATATTTTCAAACACGGAGATAAAGTTGAGGTATTCATTTGTTAGTAGCAAAACAATCTGGATGCCCATCTGGTTTCGCAAAAGGACGGGATTCCCACTCTTCGTTTGGCCGACTGATGAAAGAAATTAGGGATTCCCGATATAGTAGTAAAAAATATTCGACATTCCTTAATAGATTTGCATCCGTCTTGAAGTACCAAATTTAGTTTATGGGCTGAACAGTGAATAAAAGTTGCTTCAGGAGCATAATTTTTAATTTTCATTTGCAAGCCGTTAATGTGACCAGCCATGGCACTTGCTCCATCATAGCACTGTGCCACGAGCTTTTCTCTGTAATTAAATCGAGATAAAACGCTGGCAACTAATGTGTATAAGGCTTCTGAAGTTCGGTCATCACTCACATCGTAAAAACCCAAAAATCGTTCATAAATATTCAGAGATATTTTCTCTACATATCTTAGTGACATTGCACACTAAGATTTTTCAATTACGGCAAAAAACTCGTGTCTTCATTCCTATCTTCTATCTTCATCCATCATTTTGAATGGTTTTGGAACAAATTCATAAATGATGTTAAATGATTGCCTGATTCCGCATGCTTTTTTGCTGACCGTTGCAAATTTTTAAGTTGTTAGCACAGAATAAACGATCTCAGATGATATAGATGATCTCGAGATCGTTTATTCTGTGGTCATAGTATCTATCTTTGATCCAGACAGACTTTACATGTGAAAGAAGAACACATGGCCAACAAAATAATTTTTGAGCATATATACTCCCACACAACCAAGGATGGGTATTGTACCAAGATGATTGAAAGGAACGAAAATACTTTGAGCCTGAAACGTAATTAGTACTATTGTGGTTGATCGACCTATATTTTTACAATGTTTAAGATTTATAAAAAATGGTTTAAGGAAAATTTGAAATAAATAAATATAATATAATCATTATTTTCTAATATTTAGGTCGATCAACATTTAAAAGAGGATGAATAATGAAGAAAGATATAGTAAGCCTAATTTTATATATTTAGTCATTTAAAAAAATTATAAAAAAAACATAATTTGGCATAAGTAGGTTTACTTTAAATCGGTTGAGTATATGTGGTTTGGAACTTCATGTATGGCAGGAAACAAGAATAAAATTGTATATGTATAAATATTAAAATAGATTAGATTTTATAACAATATGCTATTTTATTCTTAAAAATAATTAGTATTATTAAATAAAAAATAATAACATAAATATTATGATTATTTTTTATATTACATTATTAGTAGAAGTTTACTATAATAGTTTACTTATAGATACTAATATTTCAAAGATGAAATATAAATAAAAATATATTGCCATACATGAAATTTAAACTACTCCTTTCCAAATTATTATCATCGCCCTTTCTTTACCTGATCTTTTATTTTCTTTTAAATTGCATAAAGATAGCTGAGGTCTACCAATAGTAAGAATCTCTCTTTTTTCATTTTCCGTTCTTCTGGAAAACGGAATTTCCAGCAAACAAAGTAATGGGTCATATTCAGGGCCAAAAACAGGCATGACTTTTTATAATTAATTAAAAATGTTTTGTAAAGTCTAAATCATAAACATTTATACTCTATTTCAGAAGTGTATAGAGCAATAAACTGGGGAATTCCGTTCTGTTTGGCTACATTTCGTGGTAGTTCATAGGCGCAGGTACTTATAATATTTAAGAATTTAATTTTCACGGATTAAATGCCTTTATTTTGAAAGAGATTAAATACTAAATAAATACTTTTAATCCTTTTTGTATAGGTACCTATCTTTTAACGCTTTGTAACATGCAAAAATGGGGTCAGGTAATATATACAGACTATAAATACTTTTAAATCATATTTTAAACGTTAGTAGTCACTGCTACGCTGTAGTGTAATCACAATATTATTATCCCAATATTTAAAAAATGGAGGTATTCAGTCCAACGAAAAGATGTACTAAAAATTCTCCACTATCGCTGAGTGAAAAAGTTATTATTTTAAATGTACATGATTGCATAAAACACGATTACCCTAGTTTTACTGTGCAAAAAATTGTTGAAAAATGTTCTCGAATGAGTAAAATTGGAAAGTCCATCATTTTCAAATTGTTGCGGGAAAGAAAAGTAGCAGGTCAAGTGAAATCTCCCAAGCAAAAGCCAGGACGACCTACAAAAGTCCTTGATGAAAATGCTAAATGTATAATTCGAAGAAAAGTTCACTCTTTTTATTTTAAAAAGGAAATACCCACCCTAGACAAAATTTTAATGGAGCTTGGCCGAGATGACAGTATTCCGTTGATAAGTAGAAAACTTTTATGGAAAACTTTAAAAAATATGGATTTTGCCTGGGAAAAGCATAACCGCAAAGCATTTTTACTGGAGATATAATTAAAATAATATAATTTAAAATTGTTATACACTGTTCAAAAAGTGCCAGATCCAAAAGTGACATTTTTAACTGTTTTACTCTACATATTATGTTCAATAAATTTGTGAAAAAAATATATTATTCCATTTAAACAAAAGTAACTTTCTAAAATAAAATAGCATTTAAGTACATTAATTATAAGGTAAAAAACAAGTCCCAGTTGCACGCCTTTGGCGAACCGTTTTCAATGTTTATCAGTGGGTAACAATGGGCAAAACTCATAAATTGACCCAAAACCGGGTGGCACTACCTGCAATCAACGAAAAGAAAGAATTTCACATTGAAACTAATACCCAACTAAGGTAGTGGCATAAAATATTGGTGGATCACCAGGTACCACTTTTGCATACCTAATGAGGTTTTATTGCTCTACACACTTCTGAAATAGAGTATAACAGTACAAACAGTACAAAAACAAATAATTCATGTTTATTCAAAAAAAAATTTATTCGTGCTGTTCTCCGCCCGCCACTTGACTGCCAGCGGGCTTTTCCAACTTTGAAATCGTTCCGTACCGGGTAAAGTCCAGTTCAGAGATCTATTAGAATCTTTGATGTGTCGCAGATGCCGCAGTAACTAGTCCGTGCGCCTATGTCGTATTTATTGTCGCATGATATACATGTTTAAATGGAAAAATTTTCTATTGTTTATCTATGAAATCATTTTAAATATATGTAAAACCCCATGTTTTATAGTATTTTTTATTTTTCTTTCGAAAATGTCAATTTTTAGAAAGAAAATAATATCACAAGAAAATAATATAAAAAATTTGACCGCGGACTAAAATCCAAGCATCTTACAAAATATTTTAAACACTCCCAGCACTCACAGACTTGTCACTTCTTTTTAGCCAGTCTATTAAACAAAGATAAAACATCAGAGTTCTGGCGATTCCTACTTTAGGCTGTGCTAGTAATTGTGTATCTCTCTCTATCCCACTGATTTTGAGAATTACGGGGCCGTACCCAGATAAATTTGTGGGCTGTTTTTGTATTACTTTTGACGTATTTTTAAAGAAATCTTTAAGGATGGGTCTATCGCCTTTAAAATAGTTGTTGGATGGGTCTATCACCTTTAATAGTTGGTAGGGGGGCCATGTGAGGTTATTATTTGATGTGTTTTGCCGGTTATGCTTTTTACACGTTTATGAAAGTAAAGAATTTAGAATTTGGCCTGTATTCGTCCAAATTTTTTGCAGTTTTTACTGTGAGGAAGTGTGTATTTTTATTTGTGTTTGTGGATTTGTTTTAGTATTATAACTTCTTCCATCATTCTCTGGGAAAAACCCTTTTTTGCTATAGTAAGAAAAACACTGTTTTTATTAAGAAAATAAGTCTAAAATTTTGTCTTTTACAGCTTACTTCCTTCTGTTGTCGCAGTTGAGGATCCAATTTCGTGTTTGTCTAGGAATTTTTTTTGACGAAGAAATTTACAACAAAAATCAAATTTTTTTCTTACTTAATAATAACCACAGGAATTTTTTCAAGAAGGAAAATGTCAAAATTTTGCAATTATTGATTTATGGATTATTCTGAAGATTTTTTTAGTATTTTTTAAAGAAATGACTAAAATCCACTAGCTAAAAGCCCAGAACATTGAAATTTCATCCCAGGAGTGCCTGTGCGAAAAAAAACATTTGTCCCTTATTGGCACCCCAATATTTTAATTTTTTTTAAAATCAACATTTTTTCAATTATTGATTTATGGCCATCTCTTTTCTGAAGAAATGATTGGAATTTATTCATTAAATGTCAAGACAATTGAATTTTCATTCCAGGAGTGCCTGTAAAAAATAAAATAATTTGTCCTTTATTGACACAATAATATCTTGAGTTCTAGTAGTCAAGATTTTGAAATTATTGATTTATGGACTGCTCTGAAGGGTTTTTTAGACTTTTCTGAAGAAACTGTTGAAATTCATTTACTAAAAGTCAAAAAATTGGATTTTTTGTTCCAGGAGTGCCTGTAAGAAAAAAAATAATTTGTTTCTTATTGGCCCGCCAATATCTTGAATTCTAGTAGTAAAAATTTCGTTATTATTGATTTATTGACTACTTTGAAGACTTTCCTAGTCTTTTCTATAAAAATAACTAAAATTTAATAACTAAAAGTCGGAAAAAAACGGACATTTTATTCCAGAAGGAAAAAATTTGTCTCTTATTGGCATCTTACTTATACCTTGAGTTCTAACAGCCAAAATTTTCCCGTTATTGATTTATGAACTACTTTAAAGGTTTTTTTATTCTTTTTTGAAGAAATGACTAGAATCCATTTATTAAGAGCCAAGAAAATTGCATTTTTATTCAAGGGGTGGCTGTAAAAGACAAAATAATTTGTTTCTGGTTAGTACCCTAATATCTTAGGGTTCTATTAATTTAATTTTGAAATGAACGAGTTATGGACTACTCTGAAGGCTTTTTTAGTTTTTGTTAAAGAACTTACTAAAATCCATTTTATAAAAGTCAAGTAATTGGAATTTTTATTTCAGGAGTGCCTGTAAAAACATAATAATTTGTCAACATTTATATGAGATAAAAGTATACTTATCTCATTCCTTTATGAGCTAGATAGAGATAAACTTATGTGTCAAAAAGATATTGATCCATTTTAATATTCAAACGTTTTTTCATAAATAATAGAGTGTTTATGGGTAAAAAAATTGAATGGGTTTATAGAAAACGACGGTCAACTGATTAAAAATTAGCAAGTCCCTATCACGAATTTTGTTCCAATCTTATCTTTTGGCTCATTGACAACATGTAGCAATATATGCCCTTCAGCGACACAATAAAGACTGCTTCTTCCTTCATTCTCTGGAAAAAAGTCCCTTTTTTGCCATAGTAAGAACACCCTATTTTTATTAATTAAACAAGTTAGCAAAGCAAACTGTTTCCTTCCTTAATGGAAAAAACTGCTAAAGAACAAAGGCAAAAAAACAGAATTTAGAAAATTGTATTAATTTTTTGGGATTCAGATTCAAAAGACTGGTTAAATTTATAAAAGTATTTAGTATCCTCAGTGTAGTTTTAGGATTCAGTATACTTAAAATGTAGTGTCTTGTATAAGATTTTTAGTTTTTAGTATAAGCATTTATCTTTGTTAATTTTCACCTAATCTCTCCTATTATGCACAATAACTAAATATGAGGCAAACAAATTAATAAATATTACATTCAGGATGTAAAGTGTGTTTTTTACAAGTAAAACTTGTGTCTTTTAAACGCATAAGTTATAGACCGCTAGATGATTTTTAATGTAAAAGTTTATTTTAAAAAAATATACTTCCACTTTTCTGACTACATAATTACTTTTTATCAAAAGAGATTGGTACGAAATATAGAGATGGGGGTTTTCACGAGTATATTATTATAATTATATATCATAATATGTATTAATTAAAAAAAAAAACAATAATAAAGGACATTGAATATGGCAGCCAAAATCCCCATTAATAATCACCACCAAGTAAAAATAAATCTCAATACCCAAAAAAGGGAAATATATAAAATTTGAAGACAAACCAAAACATTTTACCCTTTTGTGTCAAACAGTAAATATTTAATGCCTTAATAAACAGAATAAATGGGCCTAAGTAATTCGTACCACCTATTCTCTCATCACTTGTTATAAACACCCCACTGATGGCGCTAAAAACTAAACTTATTAAATTAAAATTTTTGGTTAAACTTATTTTACGTACTTAAATCTTATAGTTAAATTAAATATTATTTTGCTATCAACTATCTTCAATTTCTAACTTAATAAAACTAAACCCAAAAATCCCGAATAATAAAGTTTTAAATACAAATACATTTTAAGGCCGGACCTGTGCAACTTTTCACGATTGACTGGCTCCGACTGAGGTCAGGCATCTAACAAAATAGTACGTGGGCGCATTTAGTAAAATTTTACGAATCAAATTTATAAATTCTGAGAAAAATGCTTAAAACATTTATTTATTTAATGGAATGATTAAATATCACTTAGAATATAACTTTATGACTCCATTTACATAAAATTTTCCGATTTAAACATGCATGTCATGGGACAATACAAGCAACACCGGCACACGGACTATTCGCGGCACATCAAAGATTCTAATAGATCTCTGAACTGAACTATATCTTTCGGTTTTTCATGCGGCGACAGCGAAGATCGCCTCAATCGAACCATTCGGTGGCGATATTTTGTAATTGCGCGGGCGCGTATAGCCGTAGCCGATCGATAGTTCTAGCCTGGACACTTATCCCCGCTTCCATCGATACCTCACAACAGAAGCCAAAATCATTCGAGGCGACGACCGCATCGCGATGGCAAAAATTCCGCGCTGGGGCACATATTTTGCGTTGATTCGAAATGATATTTTACTGCAGTTATTATTGTAGTTTATAGTAAGATTACGCATTTAAAATTTTAAACTACCAAACTATTTTGATACTCGCTTTGAGTTTTAAAAAGAATAAAAATTCGGTATTTAAATTAGGTGGGTAAATTAACAATTTTATTTTTAACTTACATTTTACAATCTTAATTTTATTTAGAATAATGCATACCTCTTGCTACATTCCTGTTTAAGAAAAAATTAAAATGGATTTTTAATTTTTTTTTTGGTTTTTTTTGATTATCTTCGGAATCATTCAAATTTTCGATTTTTTAAATAAGCAACAAAGATTTGCCGTAGGTACCTACCTAATTTTGTTTTCGGCATTAACATTTTTACGAAAAAGTAACATAGCAAGGCAAAAACTTTCCCATAGCAACCAAGATAACCCACAAAAGTGTCAAAAATAAGTTTCTGAAAAATTGTTTTTTTTTTCAATAATCTTCAAAACCACATAAAATATAATATATATATTTTTTTATATGGCATATTCTTTTATAAGTAAATAATGTGCAACTTTGAGGTAAATTATCCATTTTCGTATTTTGAGGGTAGACGAATTTAAAACACCGTTTATGTATATTTCTCCAATAAAATAAATAATATTTATCATATACCTAAAAATACGTAATAATAAAAAAAATATATTATCTTGTAAAATGTAAAATATTAGGTCCCGCGGTATTTCCACTTGTCGTTCCACTGTACGGCGTGCGCCACCAAATCTCGGCTTCAATTTTGACGCCACGAAACCAGTGTCACGGCTAGAACTCTCGATCGGCTACGGATCGAGTTGTGATTTTAGAATCCCAGCCCTGGACACTTATCCCCGCTTCCATCGATACCTCACAACAGAAGCCGAAATCATGGGAGGCGACGACCGCATCGCGATGGCAAAAATTCCGCGCTGGGGCACATATTTTGCGTTGATTCGAAATAGTATTTTACTGCAGTTATTATTGTAGTTTATAGTAAGATTACGCATTTAAAATTTTAAACTACCAAAATATTTTGATACTCGCATTGAGTTTTAAAAAGAATAAAAATTCGGTATTTAATTAGGTGGGTAAATTAACAATTTTATTTTTAACTTACATTTTACAATCTTAATTTTATTTAGAATAATGCCTACCTCTTGCTGCATTCCTGTTTAAGCTCAGAAAAAAATAAAATGGATTTCAAATTTTTTTTTTTTGGTTTTTTTGGTTATCTTCGGAATCATTCAAATTTTCGATTTTTTAAATAAGCAACAAAAATTTGGCGTAGGTACCTACCTAATTTTGTTTTCGGCATTAACATTTTTACGAAAAAGTAATACAGCAATGCAAAAACTTTCCCATAGCAACCAAGATAACCCACAAGTGTCAAGAATAAGTTTTTGAAAAATTGTTTTTTTCAATAATCTTCAAAACCACATAAAATATAATATATATATTTTTTTATATGGCATATTCTTTTACAAGTAAATAATGTGCAACTTTGGGGTAAATTATCCATTTTCGTATTTTGAGGGTAGACGAATTTGAAACACCGTTTATGTATATTTTTCCAATAAAATAAATAATAAAAAATATTTAAAACATTTATCATATACCTAAAAATACGTAATAATAAAAAAAATATATTATCTTGTAAAATGTAAAATATTAGGTCCCGCGGTATCTCTACTTAGTCGTTCCACTGTACGGCGTGCGCCGCCAAATCTCGGCTAGAACTCTCGATCGGCTACGGTATAGCTCAAAGAGCACGTTCATAAAGTTAAATGTTGAGTATCGCTGACCGATAGGTTTTACCGGATTTATATACTACTATTTTACCGAAATCAATTTTAAAAGGTCTTAAATATTGATTGATTTAATTTTTTTAAACGAATGCTACTATATAATATCGTATTTTTTAAAATATTTATGCAAGGTGAGGCCACAGAATAAACGATCTCTGAGATCGTTTATTCTGTGATGAGGCGTCGCCTCCCTTGCCTCACTGGCAAATCCGCCACTGTTTTATGCCACAGATTATTACCAAAGAAGCAATGGACAAGACTTTAAATTTGGAATTAGCAAAACTGCTGCAAGTCGTTGAATCCATAAAATTACTCAAATTATTGAAAATCACCTTTGCTGACCGATTAATTTTTCAAATATAAGAGATGAGAGAAATTAATAAATTAACATTTATAGAGAGATCCAATTTCCCTGGTGTTGGTCCTATTGATTGCACCCGTGTTGCCATATTAAAACCAAAAGTGGATGAACAAGTTTTTGTGATTTTCCATGAATTGAATTATTATTTTCCAATGAATAGTGGTGGTTTTAAACGACATTTTTTTTATTTTAAAGAAATAATATAGGCATATATTTAAATAAAAAAACACAAAAAAAAAACAAAATAAATGAAAATTCTTAGTGTTTATCAATAGAAAAGACAATTGGCGTTTCCATCTATCAAATATTAGGGAAAATAACAAATATATACCAAGAAACCTAAATCAAATCGAATAAAACGAGTTTAGCCGACGATTGAAATTTAGAATCACCATTCTCGTCACGACTGAATTGCGATCGAATTCGAAGTCGTGATCGTATAGAGATCGAGTCGTGATTTTAGAATCCCAGCCCTGATTAGCTCTGATTGACTAATTTTTGACGTACATCAACTATAACAATAGTGACATTAATGACATTTTAAATGTTGTATTTGATGATTGTCTTTTTTAAAGCCATATTTTAGCGAGTAAGCGGATATAAGATTGAATTATTCAATTAAATGTAATTGCAAAATTAGGAAATTTTCGGTTCAGGTAAAACCAAATGAGCACCAGTAAAATGAATATTGTCACTGACGTGAGGAAAAGTGTCAATAAATCAGTGACATATTGAGTCGATATTTGAAAACAAGTATGAATTATTCAATCGACGAAAAAATAGCCATAACTAAGTGGCATTATGCGGGAAACAGTTTTAGAGCAGTATCTGAAATGTGTTCAGTTTATTTCCCCACCAAGCCAAAAAAAACATTTTTTGTATTCGGCTGTACGTCAGATTTGACAATTACATTTAATTGAATAATTCAAGATTTGCTTATTAAAATTTTTTGAAACTTTGCACGAGGTTTTGCCAGATTGGTCTCTTCAAAAAGTTATCTTACATTTTTTCTGTAAAATGTACAGGGAAGCCAATAATTCACCCCCTTAAAATTTACATGGGATTTCCTATGTTCCGCTCGGCGACGCACCACCCGGTATGTCTAAACATCACAAGCATGATGTGACAACCAAAAACACTGCTGAGATTGCTTGGTTAATTTTTTTCTATATTTCCAGGCTGTAATTTTTTTAAATAAGTACTTAAGCCTTAACGCCTAGTACAATTGTCTCATGATCTTGCCGAAAATTTGACTTCTAATTTTTTGTTTTAGAGGCGACCTGTGACTGTTTAATGCCGCCTGGAAATCACTGTGCCTCTGCAGTCAGATGTGTGGTGCTACGTTGCCGCCATTCATTTTAAAATACCGGCTGCATATGTTGCGCGCCGGCAGCTCTGAGAGATATTTTTTAAGGTGGTAGTTGGTTAAAAATAAAATAGCTTTGTGTTAAATGGAGGATTCTTTTATTAATTATTTTTTTAAAGGTTATATCGCTACCTACGGGGTACAGTAATAGGACATTATGTACCTATTTAAGTACCTATACCTAATTTATATGGAGTTTTCAGTTTTGGTTATTAATGTTAAATAGTTGTCCTTCCTTATATACTAAAATGGGTGACATTTAACATTAGTGCAATCGAAATTACATTACAAAATTAATTAATATGATGAGAATAACCTAATTTAAGTCAATTCCAAAAAGAAAAAATGAGGAATTTTAATTTTTTATTATAATATTAATGATTTTAATATGAAACTATTTTTCGACGCGTAGTAATAATGTCGGTGTGTTGGGATTTTCTATTGGTTATAGTGACATTAGTGACAAGCGAAGCGCAAAAATATTTTGTTCATTCTAACGGGTTTGAATGACCAAAATTCGAAAGGGCGCGCCTGGGTTGGAGTGAGACTTGATTTTAGAATTGCATCTCAAAACGGATATCGACCGTGGGTTGGAGCCTCCCATCGGTTGGGTTAGTGTCTTTTGAGCCGCGTACCGGGAATATTAACTTTATTTATTACTTTTTTTCGTTTTCACGCAAAAAACTTATTTTTTCCGCATTTTTTTTCCTTTAAAAAATAAAAATACTATACAATGCCTCTCCTCTTTAAATTTTCTTCAAAAAACGTTTTCTTTTGATTGCACTAATATTAAATAGACCCCTAAAATGAGTTAAGAATTGATAAAGGTACCTACTACGATTTCAATGAACTCATAATGTAATAAAATCACATGCCATTATTTTATTCAACCATTCATGAGATAAATGTGTTGAAAATTGTGCTTGCGATGACTAGGAAACTGTGCAGGATGCTTTCTCATTCATGATGGTAAAAACATATTGCACTTTTCTGAATGTAACCATTAACCTTTGAATTGCTAATTTTAGAATTTATAAACATTTTGATATTTTATTCAATAAATACCTATGTATTTTTTTATATGGGTAAAAAACGTAAGATAAGAAAATGCGATTTGTTTATTGTTTATCTGCAAATAGATAATAGATTTAGCTGCATATTACAGACTGAAGAGCATTAACGCATTAAAATAGTAATAATGTAGGATTTGGAATTTTTAAAATATCGCTTTTGAGAAATATGTTTAAATTAGCAATTATTTCAAAAATATTTCAAATTTAGAAAGAAAATATTTTTTTAATGATCTAAACACCATCAATAGAATGAATAAAGGCACCAATCCAACATAAAACCATAGTATAGGTAACTAAATTTTATTAATAAAAAACAAAGAAAAAGATAAACTTATTTATGTAGCGAAGGGTTACTAGAAGTAGGACCCAATAAGAAAATGAAACCAATTTCTTACAAAAAAATGCCGACGTTTCGACCTTATCCTTATATTTAGATTATCTTCAAATGTGGCTGGAAATAACACAATACATGCATAATGTAAATGGATATACGTGTAAACCAATCACTTAGCTAATGATATTTGTTTATGTCAAAATAAACAAATAAATACAAAATTGCTAAACATTGAGTCTGCGAGACTGCGAGCGAGCACATGCATGCATAACGGCTCACCCAGAATGCGTTTTAATCATAAAATATGATATCTTTGATGAAAGCGGCAACATTGACTATGCTCTGCCGCGAGAGCGAGCGCCGGCGGCACAAGGAACGGTGGTTTCGCAGACGCTAGTCTGTTATGTGGTCGCCAGTGTGGCGGCAACCAGCGAGCCTGCAAGAGCGTTATTTATTTTCATATTATTTCGCGCCAAGAATTGCGTCTGCTATTCAGTTCTGCGTGGCGCTGAGCTAAGTAGCGATTATTTACATAATGAATTTGCCAAAAAGTTTTAACTACAGTTTAATCGATAAAAATAAGTACAGAGTTGACATTAAAAACGAAAAAGACATATATAAATGGCTAAATGAATATAAAGGTATTTATTTTTCAAGCTGGAAAGCTACAAACACGAAAAAAATACCCCCCACTATTTATGCAGGTAAGCTCTTGTACAATATTTTATTAAGTATAAATATGCTCTCTTATTTATATATAATTATTACATGCAATTATAAGCATACAATTATAATATTTATTATAATTGTATGCTCTAATAGTATTATATTTTTCCAGTATAACTTATGTATGTCATCATTCAGGCTATCGAAGAGTCCCACCAAACACTAATAAAAAAAGAAAGTCTAAAAATTCAAATTGCATGGCTAAAATAAAAATATCGATTAAACATACAACAAAGGATACTATGAAAAAAGATAAATTCGTTAAGGTAAGAACTAAAAAATGATTAATTATTTATATGTATCTATGTACAGGGTCATTCCATACAGTGCGGTTTTTTTAAATATAAACCACAGGGTTTTAGGTGTTAAACACTTTTGCTTAATGCTTCGAGACAAAACTTTCAGTAGACTAAGTTTAATGTTTTAGTTTAAGTGTAATGCAATATCTTATTTTTGGACTACCCTGTAATTGTACGGCTATAGATAAAAAAAATGAATAATAGAAATAAAAAAACAATCATAAAAAATTGTTGGAAATAAAATTAAATCATTAGAATTAAATGTTAATTAAATTTAATTCATTTATATTCTTTAAGGACGGTTTGCCAGATATTATGAATATAATTGGAGATCATAATCATAATTTGGAATCAGGTGAAAGCCTTTCATGCCTTCGTCCATCCGCTGAAACCAGAGCCAAATATTTTTCTTATTTTGATAATGGAATGGGAATTAAAGAGTCTAGTTTATCATGAGTCTAAATTAGAATTTAAATTTGGCTTTGACAGTAAACTTCTAGCAAATGCAGAAATCAATCCAAAATATCGTACAGTGCAGCACTGGCATGATATATGGAGAACTGAAAATTTGGGACCTCGTGATGGAATTGGGGTTTTGGAGGTAAAGAGAATCTCGTAAAAAATCTTTAAAATTACTGACCTTTTTGTATCTTTTTTAGAAACTAAAACAAACAGTTATTGTTTATGAAGCTGAAGGTATTTTAGTAAAATATAACGTTTGCCATCATTGTTGTAACAACCATTATGCAGCGGGAATACAATCTCCCATTTGAAAAAAGATGTTGTTTTTACAGATAGCACAGCTTCTTGCAATGCATTAAGCCATTCGGTTCATATATGCCAATCTATTTGGCGCTGGCTCTGTGAAAAAAAGAATGGAATACTCCAAGACGAACGACAATTTTTATTTAAGACATTCCGAACTATATTATTAGCATCGACTATTGAGAAAGCCACAGAATCATTTAAGATTATTTTTGAAAACCAACGATTTCTACAATGGAAAAAATATATAACTAGTGAAATAACAGTAAGGCCTTTTTAAGGACATAGTTCTACTTTAATAGACATCAGCTGTACTACCTTAGAGGAATATTATAGAAGACAACTTCAAAATTTCGTAAACAGTAGAGATGCAGCTTCAAGATTACTCTTTAAAAGGCAATTAGAAAAAATGAAATATTTAAAAAAGGAAGATATAATAAAATTATCAGAAAATTTATACAAAGTCCCTAGTGAGCGAAATTGCGATGTGCTCTACGAAGTCGACATAGCCACTGGATTTTGCAGCTGTGAAATTGGGAGATTGGGTGCATTTTGCAAGCACCAAGCTGCGATTGCACACATTTTTAATATATCTGTCAGCAACGTTCCAGCTACTAATCCTGAAGATCGATACGAAATAGCTAAATTAGCTTTTGGCGAAAAAGTTCAACCTTTCGCATTTTATAGCGGGCTTATAGGATCCAGTGTATGTATTACAGAAAAGTATACTAATAACAACTTTAATAACATGGATGAAAATAATGTTAGAGAAGATATTTCTATAAATAAAAATGAAATAGCTAAATAACAACAAATCTCATTTGCAGATTTTATTAATACGCTACAAGATAAAAATGTTACATTTGAAACTGATTCATCAACGTTAAAATTATTGAATGAGAGATTATCCCATATTAAAACCAAAACGGCTTGGGAAAGTTTTTTAAAGACTGCAGGAAGCTCCTCGGCAAGACGATTTGGACACAAGGCCAGTATAAGAGTACAACCAACTTCAATCAGCCGAAGAAAGTTAGAAAAGTTACTAGAGGGTCAAAAAGGTTACCATTTGGGCGACCACCTAAGGATGAAACTTCTAAAAAAAGATTAAAAAGGCGCCACAATCTTTCTGCCAACATCGCAGAAAATCAAAGAAATGCAACTAAACATGGCGAAGGACATGAATTTCGCATAATTATTAATTATTCTGGTTTAAAAGATTCTTTTTTTTTAATATTAATTTGAATAAATGTTGTTTACTTCCTAATATTATTGTTTTAGTTTTCTTTAATAATGCATTAATAAATATTTTAAAATCAGTCTCCTTGTAACTGATTTGCTTACGTCCGCGCCCGCATAATATTATGTAACATTCCGCTTATGAATTTTGCACCGAATCACATTCCATATACGTGTTTGGCACCTCGCTGTCTATTGGTTGAATCATGACCGCGTGCAGCAAAGAACCAATGGTAAAGCCCTAGGTGCCAAATACATATACGGAATGTTTAGATGCGTTCCGGTTTGCAGGTGTGACCTCAGCAACATTTCTTGCATTAGTCCGGTGAAACTACGCGTTTAACTGGAGCGCGGGAATTAAATTGTCACAAAAATAATTCTTTTTCCAAATAATGTAATTTTTTTATATAATCGTTTTTTCAGATACTTTAGGGTAGTAAGACTGAGTTTAGTGTCAAATATATTGGCATTTAAATATATGAATACACTGCTCAGATTTCTAAAGCGACCGTATTATGATGGCTCCAGCGGGCCAATCAGAATCTTAAAGAGATTCCGATTGGTGGCTACTATATATACCCAGAGAAAAATATTCTCAAAAGTTCCAAAAGAGACATGGCAACGGCGCTTTTTAACCAAGTATTTAGAATTAGAATAATTTTAGTCATGTAATCCAAGACATATGTAATTACTTTTAGGAAAAACGGAGAAAATATGTCGTCATTTAGTAAATTAGCGCCAATAAATTTGATTTTAAGCCATCCGACAGTGCCATTTGCTTTAAATGCGGTAAGTTTCGGTTGTTTTTTCCATTAAAAAAAAACGGGCTTTCATTTACAAAAAAGAAGACAAATTCGTGTTTCTGTTATCACATCTATAAACTTTATACCCAACCATAAACTATAAATAAAGACTAACCATAAACCAGCCTAAACCATAAATATCCCGTTTATTGGTAAAAAAGCTGAAAACCGTTTTGTAAATTTGGCACATAACTAGCCCTTTGGCTATTTCGCAAGGGTTGAAATATGTGTGTATGTGAAATATATGCCGAAATTTGTAAGGAATAATCAGGGACTCTATTAGTATTTTTTTTAATGTCGCTTCTATGCTGGAACTGCTAAGTTATAGTGTTGTTCTCTTTTCTACATACGATCTGTAACGCAACATAGGTATTTTTTTGTAATTTATATTAAAATAATCCACTGGAGGTTAAGTTTGTGTAGCCATAGGCTCTACTTCTTGGAATATTGTTGTAGTAATCAGTTTATAAAATTTTATGATGTTTAATTTGATTTAATAAAAGACGATTATTATTATTATTATTATTTTTATTAACATTCCCATTTTTAGTGTTAATAAGTGATTTTTGGTATATCAACTCCTTTTGACAAGTCCTACAAGCACTTAAAATAAATGACTTACCTTTAAAAACACCCTGTATATATAATCTGTCATTTTAAATTTTCGAATAATCTAATATTTTTGTTAATCTTTAATGTATTAGTACTTAGACAGCAGGGCTTTCTCAAAAAATGTTTGTGCTAATAAAGCTAGTTTTTGAATTTGAATTTTGAGAGCCCAGATTGCTGGGATATAATGGCTCTAATATAATTTAAATAATACCGCCAAAATTTTACTAATATCTAAATATTAATGTTAGTTATGACAATTTTCCCTAGTCTTCTAAGTGAAATTATTATTTTCAAAATTATTTCACAAAATATTATTAAAATAGTCTTATATTTTCTATATGACTATATACCAGTATAGTATCACTAGCAAAATAAATGTTATCACATGTAAATGTTATTTAATTACTACAATTTAAATAGAAACGTATCATCCATTTTTCTCTAAGAGACCAAACGAAAACAAAACAAAGGTAAGAACACAAAGTCACGGTCTCATCAAATCCATAGTCATCAGTCGGAGTATCATCAGGCCTAAAAAATACATTAAGATATTTTTCACAAAAAGAACGCTTATAAATTATGATAAAACTCATTACCTAGACCTACACAGATCACATTACAACTAACAACAAAAGAAAAGCTAGGTTAAGTTAACAATTCGCACCATAGATAAAAATGTATACTTAAAAAAAATAAAAAAGTAAAAATGTAAAATGTCACCCGTGGGGAACGATCCAGCAACCTTTAGATTCACAGGCGCGCGTCTAACCCATAGGCCACCAAGTAAGATAATCAAGCATGGGGAACTATCCGAACTATACTAATAAGTTTGAATATAAGTAAACAATCTTAACAATAAAAACTAAAAATATATAGAATTGAAAAGGAAAAGACTTTTAAAGTCTTTGAGAGAGGTGTAATTAATTAATAATAATTTAATTCTTTGATTATAAATAAGGTGAGGTTCAAACGTGAAAATATCGTTCACACACACAAGGACAGGGCTCTTCTTAGCTTTAGTTATTTGAATTTTTTCTCCAGTTTGTGATCTGTGTAGGTCTAGGTAACGAGTTTTATCATAATTTATAAGCGTTATTTTTGTGAAAAATATCTTAATATATTTTTTAGGCCTGATGATACTCCGATAGGAGCGAAACACGTGTAGCTTTAGAGAAAAAAATTATATGGATTTGATGAGACCGTGACTTTGTGTTCTTACCTTTGTTTTACTACAGTTTAGTAACATATTTAATACAAAACTGTAATAATATATGTTTTTGAAAGTGATAGACAATGGTAATGTAGAAACAGGTAGTCGGACTGATAAGTTCCATGCAATGTAAACTGTTTACACTTGATAACGGTCGGAGATACTTACCGACCGAAACGTCGTGCTGTGCCAAAAACTAAGACAATGTCAGTCCGACTACCTGTTTCTACATTACCATTGTCTGCCACTTTCAAAAACATATATTATTACAGTTCCATGCAATGTAAACTGTTTACACTTGATAACGGTCGGAGATACTTACCGACCGAAACGTCGTGTTGTGTCAAAAACAAAAAGAATGTCAGTCCGACTACCTGTTTCTGCAATAATATAATTATGGCATAATATATAATAATTATTACTAAATTTATTAAAAATTAAACATTCGTTACTTTTAACATTACAGGGTTCTTAAACATATAAACTAATGAGCCTCGATCTGCTTCATATGGAGGTTTCATGGATTCATCAAGAGTAAAGCGAAACTTGCTTAGTAGGGTTGCAATGACAACTTTAACTTGCAGGTAGCCAAATCTCATTCCTAAAATTAAATTATATATTAAAAATAATATGTATATTATTTTGATTGCAGTGATATATGTAGGTACAATATCTGTACATATGATGACCATATTTGTTAATCTGGACAATAAATAGACTTACATATTAATATTTAAGCCAGTGTATCCAAGTTATTATTGAACGCAATGAACGTGTTTTGAATATATTTTGGACATTCAATGGGTCTTGTGGGCCACCCGAGATGTGTGTTTAGGAATTCGCGCTTTACCGGAGATTCATATTTTCACCATATGTTTTTTATTTAAAGTTAAAACCGTTAGAAAACATTTATAGATAATTTTTGTTACCTATATATATATAAGTAACAAGGTAGTTGTAGACAGGGTGGCCCATCGACAGTCCAGCAAGGTTTGGAGTCTTTGGTCAAGTGATTTTCTCTTCTTTCTTTCTTTTCTCAAGTCAAGCTTATTTAAAGGTCTTTTTATTTTAGTTGGAACTACCAAGTTTCAAATTGCTAACTTGAGTTTTCGCAGTATGATAGCTTGTCAAAGATTTTAAAACAATACCATTGTTTAATGCTTTTAGCTCTAGTTTTTAGAAGTTCTTGATTTACACAACAGAAACACTCGCACCCGTCAATTTTTGATTTTATAAAAACGATTTTTTGTTTAAATTTTTAACCCCACAACTTCAACTCCTTAACGAGGGCGACATTCACCCTTATTTTTTAAATGGGAAGGGATTTGTTGCGCTACATCTTTTGAAAGGGCATTCAATTTTCTTCAATATTTCATTTCCATTATGACATCAGTACGGCAGTTTCTGGATGAAACGTTTCCTGGTAGATGGATTGGAAGAAGGGGTGCTGTCGAATGGCCCGTGAGATCATCGATTTACTTCCCCTTGATTTTTTTTTGTAGGGACATCTGAAATCGAAAATTTATGCCATCCAACCTGAATCGGTAGAAGATGTAATATGTAATATGGAACCGCATCATTCATGAATGCCAACAAATGACACTCGATATTCTTCACAATGTCCGTATACATTCACAATACAGTTATTGTACTATTGCATGGAGGTAAACAGTGGATATTTTCAACATTTAATAAGATAATGCGTAAGTTCTAATCAAAATTAAAAAATTGGATTTCTCTGGAACTCAATGCTCACATTTAAATAATAAAGCGCTATTATAAAGAAAATTGAATGCCCTTTCAAAAAATGGATGACAACACACTCCGTCCCATTTAAAAAAAAATAAGGGCGAATGCCAAATCATAATGTAGATTGTAGAGAGACTGGCAGAATATTCTAATCCCCTTATAGTAGACTTGATGCTCAAGAAAGCTGACCATAATAATTAAAAACAGAAAGAACTGAACAGAAAGCCTTGGTTCGGCGAATATACAGGTTTGACCAACGCAGGACTTAGATGGGGAAGTCAATGTATTAACTTGCATAACAAATCTAAGTTAAAAAGATAACGATAGCGTTGTCTGTACTTTCCCGCTACTAACGTTCGGCCCTAACGGAACGCTGAGTGGCGAGAGAGAACTGACGGGAAAATATGATCAAGCCGTCCCATCGATCCTGAGTTGACGCGCTTCCAGTGTTTCGATATCCAAGACAAAAATCAGAAATTTGTTAGAGAAATTGGAATATTGGCGCGATTTTTCAATCAAAATAATTAGTAGGAAATAAATACAGTGTAAATCAAGGTTTCTAATAGGCTTAAGTGAATGTGTTTAGTGTGTACGTGTGTAATAAATCACTTGACTATTTTAGTACATAAAATTGTACGGTCGCCGCTTGCTTTGCTAATTAATATTATTCTCGTATAAAAATAAGCTCAATATACACGTTCTCAAAATCTAGGGATATTTAAGACTTTAACTATTAAGTATTTCTTTCTTACCTTAAACTATGTTGAGCACTGCAACACGGTTCTAGTAATATTTACTAATGGAAGTATACGACTTTAATTCATCTGCAAATATTTTACTCACAAAAAAATGTTTTTTTTAAAGACTCTAAAATACACCATATTAAAAAAATGCATAATATTATTAGAGTTTTGCCAAGTTTAGTATTGCACAAAAATGTTTTTAAGTTGTTCAAATATAGCTAGACGCCATTTGGCAGATAATGAGATGTTAAGGGCTGTGATGATACTTGAGGCTGCAATGCGTCAAATTGATGTAGCCAATGCTATAGGCACCACTAAAGGCATTTGGATCGATACGTTAGAAGCTCGAAAAAACGACACAGCAACAGCACCACAATCAATAACTCATTTCTGCTGCTCAATCATAATGTGACTTTCAAGACATATCATCTACAGAAAGTTGAGAGAAGGTAATCTAGTATACCGAACGCCTTGGAGATGCAAACCTTTAAATCAAGGGAATCGCGGCAGTCGACTAGTTTAGGCTCTGGAACATGTCACTTGGGAGCAAAATCAATTGCAAAATGTTTTATTTACTGATAAATATCACTTTGTCTTGTATCCAGATTCTCGAAGAGTACACGTATGGAGGGCACCTGGCACAAGAAATCGAATCCGTCATACACAGGAGGTTCATAGTTAGAGAGGAGATACAATTATGGTATGCGTAGGAATTTCTCTTGGGAGTCGCACTGAGCTTGTTCTTCTTATCAGCCAACCACTACTAAAAATATTCTAGAGCCTATTGTTGTTCCATACGCCCAAAATATTGGTGTAAATAATAATTTTTGGAGGAGCAGAAGATTTGTGTTTTAGACTGGCAAGCTCAACCACCTGATCTCATTTCTATAGAGCATGCCTGGGATATGCTTCAGTGAAGAGTTCCTTAAGGCCAAAGTCAGTTTCAGCCTGAGACTAATCGAGATCAGCTATTTCAAGCTCTTCAACAGTGTTGGATCTCCACTTATAATGGTTACAAAAAATATTTTGAAAATTTAAAACCTTATAATTAATCTAATAAAATTCAATATTCTTAGATTTTGAGCATGTGTCTAAGTTTAACGAAAATTATTCTTATCTAAACATTATTTCTTACCCAAACATTGTCTTGGTCCGTCACCAAAAGGTAACCAAGCGAAATCTGGCCTAGACGCTACATTTTCCTTACTAAAGTTCTCTGGATTAAAAACTTCAGGACTAGGATAGTATTCTTCATCCATATGTATCCCTATTACTGGAATAGGTATGTTGGTACCTTTTTTAATGACAATATTGGTATTTGGAATTACATAATCTCTAGAGCATACTCTGGGTAAAATGGAAACAACCGGATATTTCCTTAAAGTTTCTAAAAAGTAGATTTGTTAATGAAAATAAGGTTTTTAAAATTTGAATATATAATAATTCCTTATTTTGTTAAATTTTTTAAAGATTTAATTAATTAATTTTTGTAATTTAAGAAGACTAAATGAGTTTTATTAAAATCTATAGTATTAATAATTGATAATTTAATGTTAAAATTACACGTGAATGTTAAAAGTTGTATTATTTTTCTGAATTTGCTTTTTTAAGGGTATTGGACCTCATGATTCAAACCGGTTGATGACTATCTACTAATATGCAATATAAAATGCTTAAATCTATTTGTTCGTTTTCAACCCGTAGTGCAGAATACATTTTAACCCTTCAAAATAAAATATTATTGGTCATTTAGTCTTAATTAGCTAGTTGTGATACATAATAATAAAATTAGGATATTTTGGTACCTCAAGGCAGCAAGAAATCCAGACAGATTGATGAAAAAAACTATATTTTCATAAAAAAACTTTTAAACATTTTTGGATTTCATTACTTCGTAAGATATGTGAATCATTGGCAGAAATCTATAATACCTGAGGAATAGAGTTTAAATAACGTGTGACAAGAACTCCTTTCACCTCTACGGATAAAAAGTGAAACATTAAAATACAAACATTTAGGTCATTAATTTGAATTTTCTTTTACGTTCTTGTACAATCTAAGCAGACTATCGTATATCTCAATAATTTTTCTTCAACATGATAGTTTTTTCAACGCCAAAATTTAAAGCGCCTGAAATTTTCTATAAACCAAATTTTTTAATGCTTATTATGAAAAATCACATTATTAGCGTTAAAAGGTATGATTTTTGATTCGACAAAATGGGATGCGACAAAAGCAAACTTCGCACGTGTTTTTTAATTTTTCGCCTTCGTTAAACAATATATATTACGAATTCAAAATGTTTTACAGATATATATCTTGAAATTGATGCAATTTTTCGCTAAGCTAAAAATCTAATATCATTGATCCTTACCTCGAACTACTTTATCCAAATATTCCATTTCAGTGATACCCTCATAAGTTAGCTTTTCGTTATGTTTTTTTAAACTCTCCAAAATTTCTTCACGTAGCTTCTCTTGTATATAGTGATTCTGGGGTTGCGCAAGCTCAAAGCATGCAAATGTCGATGTACTAGCAGAAGTTTCATGACCAGCCAGATAAATTAGAAAAGACTCTGATATAACTTCGTCTATTGTCAAAGACAATTTGCCTATAAAGAATAAAAAAAAAGTTCTATTGAAAACATTTAACATTACAATGTAGAAATAAAACCTATAACAAACATATTATAAAGTCTTAATCTATATCGACAGATTACAATATTTCATTAAATTTTCTACAGATTTCTTAAAAATAATTTGTGCTAAGTTGTTATGATACGACCACTTAGCACAAATTATTTTTAAGAAATCTGTAGAAAATTTAATGAAATATTGTAATCTGTGGTATATTGTAGGGTGTTTATTTCTTATTACTAAAATTACGGATGAAAATTATATATAAAGGTCTTAAATTCAAAACTTGCATTTAAAATTATAAACTTACTGTCTGTTTTTGATGGGTCAGCATTCAGTGATCCCGTTTTATTAAGTTGTATCATCATTTGCATAAAGTCGTTTCTCTCAATATTATGTTTTGTTCTAAAGTTCATGGTATCCAAAACCACCTCTAAAATACGAGTACATTATATTTTAATAGTTAATAATTAGACTGCGAGATGGCGACTTACTAATAAAATATTCTCGAACATCTTTCGGCGTTGTTTGATATCTAAGTAAACGCAATAGGTTATGTGGTAATATTGTTTCAATGGCCATTTTTATTAGGCTTGGCTTTAAAGCTTTTTTTCCTAGTTCACTAAAAATAACAAATACATTTTTGTCACGAAGATAATAAACTTTTTTGTTTATTAGAGCTAAAAAATTTACATTTTAATTTAAAAATTAAGGTTGTATAATACTGGATTATATCGGTGACTACGATGATCACTTTTGCTACCGGCAAGCTATTACTCGAAAGCAAATTTGGTCTTTCAAATTTAGCCATTAGTTAGCGAATGTTTACATAATTAAAACTTTTCTCAGTATAACTCCCAACTTGAAATTTAAAAATTTTTTTTACACGTTCAGCTGTGCTACGAACCCTTATAATTCGTAAACATAAACGGTGGTTCCTCGCATCGCTCACATCTTCATGTAGAGCTTAATATTTTTATACATGTGCAACTTTAGAATAAAATTTGTTGTTTTACCTAAATTTATCGGATGGATCCGTTAAGGTGTCAACATTAAGTCCAAATGCAACATTGCCTATAACATCAGTGCTATATCTTAATAAAATATCCTTGAGATCAATCGGTTTTTTCGAATCAGCAACGTTTTTCAAAACATTCGTTAACTGACTGGCTTTTTCAAGCAGGGTTTCAAGCATTAGTTTTATTTTCCCTAAAAAATATACAATTTTAATAGTAACTTAAATAACTAAAAAAGAGTTGAAACTAAATCTAAAGTGCATTCATAAAAATATGTGATGATATATCACTGTTTAGGATAAACAAGTCCCAGAAATGTTAAAACGTTTTAATCGTACTGTTCTGATCTCCCACAAATCATTTTTCAACAATTTTCAATCAGTAACATTTTTTGCCACACTTCGCAACTTTTATTTATTATGAAAAAACTACACTACATTTTCAATTTACGTATCTTTTATACCATACATTACACTTACCTGAACTAAAAGCTGGTGTCATCTTAGTTCTCCTATTCTTCCATACATTTCCTTCAATATTAAAAAGATTCATAGAAAATACATCGGACTTATGGCTGTAAAAGCCGTGACTGTCAAAGTAATTATAATCTTTACTCAAAATTCTTTTAATAAGCTCAAGATTTACAGGCATTAATGTGGGATAACACATGTTATATAAGCCCATGTACGGGTAGCCTAATACTTTTACTTTTCTGTATAAATCCAAAAAGAAATTCTGAAGAGATGTTTCGCCAGTAACCATTGGTTTATAATTCCCAAATATTAAATGTATTGGTTCTAGTTGAGGTATACCCTTTCTTTTCCAGTACTGGTGGATATAGTTTAACAACATAAAAAGTAAAGTAAAGGCGAGCCCTATGAATAGGGTTACTGAAGTCCAATAAACCATTGCAATCTGAAAAAAAGTAGGAATGAATTATATTTTTGCCTTTTTTTAGTTGCTTTTCTATTGTCTTGTCTCTTATAGAAAATTCAAAAATACTTTACGTATAAGTATTATGAAATTATCTGAAATGACCGTTTTATGTTCTGAGAAAAAAATGAAATGCATAAAATCATTCAATATCAACAGTATAAATAAATAGAGAAAAATTTATCTATTTGTGAGGCAAATAATAAAAATGAATAAATTTTCATTGAAAAATTGGCATTATTTGGTATTACTTGTTCATTTGAATGAAAATATTCAGCTGAGCAAACTTTTCACGAGTTTTTTTAATCCATTCGAACTTAAAATGACGTCAGTCAACTATCATTCGTAATATTTTACCCAATATAATATATTAGTAAACTTCCCATAAAAGGTGTTAAATATATTCTTATATTCTGTGATATAATATCACTGCTTAAATATATATCAAATTTAGAGAGTACTTTGTCTCATGCCTATTTATAGAAGAAGAATATTAGAGTTATTTATAAATTCAGAATATCTTTCGATATTTCATTCAGTCCAAACTTCAATAAATAAATAATTAACAATAATATCTTTACCGTTTAATGCGCTAACGCGTTAATTATTAAAACGCTATTTAGTTTTGTATATACAATTTATCGGTAACGTGGTAAGATGTATGTATACGAAATATTGAGATAAGTTATATTGCGTGCTCGAGTGTTTTTTTTAAATCAAAACGAATGCTTAACAGATCGTTCAAGCTTACTCACTGTTTTAAAGAATAACTACTTTTAATTTAGAATCATACATTTGAAGAATAATCTAAATATATTAAAAACACAATGCTCGATTATTATTTCAAAATGTATGAAATAATAAACGTAGCAACAGTAAACCTTAAAATAATAAAAAGAATTCCTACTTTTGACTTTACAGAAAAGATTAAAATTTAAAAAATACAAACAGAACATCATAAATTCGTTAATAGAAGTAAAAAGTTAATACGATACAAAGTCGCCTGGTGAATATTAGAGATTGTTGCCCACAGGTGTGATAAGAATAAGGCCGTCGTCCCACCAAAGATACACGACAGCGACGCCACATCTCCGCGATGTCGCCAGCGTGTATCTTTCGTGTCGAACCCATGTTTTAAAATCATTTTGTCCCCACCAACGCTGCGCCGAAGACACATCCAAATGCGTGTCGCCTTCGTGTTGCCGGGAGACTGGACGTGTCAGTTGCGAAGCAACATTCAAGCTGTGTGTGTTGGCGTTTTTTTTCATTTATCGAAGTTTTGTTTTTTTGTTTATTATGGCACAACAAAATGCTGAACTGGATTTTAATGGATGTCTGTGCAGCTTCTTAGCAGCAACAAAAAAATTTTTTTTTTTTAATTTTTTTCAATAAAAGTATGCACCCACTATTTTCTTTTTTTTGCCTTTTTATTTTTTTTTTCTATTCCGCAAATACCAATACATTGCAACATTACATCCTCGTCTTCACTCGATGACATTTTGAACTAAACTGAACAACTTAACGTAGGAAACACGAAACGCGTATCTTTGGTGGAGCAACTGCATGTCGTCTGAATGTGTCCAGGCGAAATCGTATCGCCTTCGCGTCGCCGTCGCGTATCTTTGGTGGGACGACGGCCTAAGCCCTAAGGCCTAAGGCCGTCGTATCGCGGAGATGCACGTCGCTGTCGTGTAGCTTTGGTGGGACGACGGCCTAAGATCTCTCTAGTTTATTAAATCCATAAATCTGTAACTGATTATACTAGCGCCTCAGAAGCCACTATAACTGAAACCGCACGATGAAAAGTAATTAAAAATATAAAATTTTAATTTTCATTTAAATAAAAATTAAGAAATAACTTTACATATAAAAATGTCTTTAAATTCAAATTAAAACTCAAACTATATATTTTTACAACCGTTTGATTTTACATAATAATATATAAACATTACAGCTATGTAGTGTAAGAACCTAATGTTGATGAGTGAACTCATCGAAATGCATTACTATTGACAACAATATTGGAATTTTCATTTGAGGAAAAAACTCTTTCCGCCCTTGCTAATCCGTTAAACTGGAAATATACCCGCTATACTAGTATTTCATGACTAATTGTGTCAAATGCCTTTGTAAAATCTATAAGAGTCAACCAGGTATTCTTTTTAGTTTGTTGATTTTCTCTGGTAGCATTTAAAATATTCACTGGTGCTGTTTTAGTATTGTGTTTTTTTTTTAATCCTTACAAATCAAATACATTAAAGTGCATTCCGTCAGAATGGAAAATATTACCTTAATTTTTTTTTAATTTAATTAATTATGTATGTCTTATCGATAGGCCGGCCGTCTTCGATATTATTTTAATCTTCATCGTCAATCATTTTAAAACTCATTTCTTCAATATTATTTCTTTTTCTGGTATTGTGATAAAACTCAATGTGCTCTCGACTAGGTTGATTGTCCGATTCCGAGAAAAAATTGTGAATGTTAGAGGCGCTAATAATATTTTAAATATCTAGAATTGCAAAAACACTTTGTAAATAAACTATGATTTTAAAGCAATGATAAAATGTTTTAAAAATACTATAAAATATAAAAATTTTAATAAAAAACATACACAAATACTTTAAATACCTAAAATAAAATCGAAAATGATTCGACAAGTCTCTGTTATCTGGAAGATATATTTAAAATATCTAAAAAATATCAGAACGTTAATTAATATATTTCGTTATGATAACACTAAACATTTTTCCTTATGATTATTTTTACTATATGATTTAGTTATATTAGATTATTATTAGATATTATTTAGATATCGTTTATAGTAAAATTATAAAGACAAAACTGAACTTAAAAATTCATAGTATTGATCTGGACTAATATCTAAACCGTAGCTGAAAGTAGTTTTAATCTTCTCTTGAAGACGAACCGTTTGCAAAACCCGTAACAAGTGGTAAACAAAAAGTCTTTTGTTTTGTTGGAAGTCTACACCAAAAGTTTAATTACTTCAGTTTTACTCATGTCTATTTTGTGTGGAATATTTTTGTTATCAATGACCAGGTTAATTGGCACATCTATAGGACAGCATGACGTATCAAGCGAATCGCGAAATGTCGTTGGGCAAGAATTTTCTAATAAAAATTGGATACCATTCATTTCTTATATAATACGGTTTTTCTAGTGACAAAATATGGTTGTTCAGAAATTATTAATTTTAGACATTGGTAGGGAAATAAGGCTTTTCAAAAATGGTTCTAAGTTATTAAAATTGGAAGCAACAAGCCGTTTGGGTTTCAAACATCTGAGCACAAAACACGCTCTAGCATTATTGACAAAAAAAGTTACCTGACAGAAATGATTGAAAAAGTCCTATAGCTATCCAGTTAAATTTCTCATATCTCAGAGCAACTGAATCATTATCCAGATACTTTGAGCCTTTCCTTGCTAACTTGTCTGTTTCTTCATTTTCATCGTGGCATGGTACTAAGCCACAGGACATAATAAGTAATGTGGTCCTATGGTTGTAGATAAGATGCCATTTCATGAAACATGGGTTAATGCAATACACGCTTAAAATACATAATGTATTTTTGAACTCAATCTACGACATGCCATTAAACAAGATGGTACTTAATACTACTTCAAGAGACACTTATATATATAAGTGTTTTTATATAAAAATCAGTCACGCAGACATGGGAGGGTAACCTCGAATAAAAGCAGACCTAGTCTGTTAAAGAAGGATTAAGATCAAAATAAGCAATTGAGAGAAAATACATGTAATAGACTAACACCAAAAAAGGTTTGCATCGAGTCCAAAACCATCTAATGGTTTAATTATGCCACAGTTTTTCAGGTAGAAGTTGGTATTTAACACTGTGCCATGATGCATGTCTAATGTCAAAGACACATGTATAGTTATATATTCAGAAAACTAAACCGCGTTTAAGGCATTATCCCCATAAGGGCAAATCCAGGTTAATAAAAAACGATGTCCAATAATATGCAGGGATAACAGGCTATGAAGGCCGCGATAAAAATGAAGAAGTAGACAAACAAGGAAAGGCGTAAGGTATCTGGATCATGTTTTATCACACTTGCTCTAAGGTAAAAGAGTGCATATTATTAAAACAAGAAAAAGCAACGTTTTTCTCACAAAATCGCTTTATGCAAATAAATCACAATAAAAATAGCCCATTTCTCTCTTTCTCATTACTAACCGATTAACTAATAAATTTTGAAACAAAATCTACAAAGATTCACGTGACAAACAAAAGCTTCAAAGCGTGTCTTCCGCAGGTTTTAAAGCAAGCCATTCTGTGGCATTGCAGTCGGACCCTTTAAGTATCATAAAAGTCAAATTGCGTGCAAGTGACTGAAATTCAATACATGCCCTTTTAAGACTAAAGTCATGAGACTAAAACCTTGTTAACCTTAAAAATCACTGACAATAACCTTTGCAAGCTGTGTCAGGAGAGGAAAGAAATCTCTGAACATATATGGTGTAATGCTTTAGGCAGTCTTTGGTTCGAGAGTTTAGGAGACCACAAGCCATAACCAGGTGAATAGATGCAAGTGCCTTTAAAATCTTATCAAAAAGACGGCGTATAGAAACAGCTCTAACATAGTTAGGGTACAATAAATCTCTGTAGGTTACGGTAGCATAGGAGTTTCTTTGACAAAGATCAAAATTGTTCGAAATAACTTGTCTCACATCTAATCCAACAACAAATATAATCAACTGAGGTCATGAGGAAACCTATAGTATAGCGCGTAAATTATGTATACGAGATATATAACTAATAACAATTGGTCCTTGAGTTTTTTTTGTTGTTGTTATGATAATACTTAACACATATTTTTCACAACGTAATAAACTTTCTAGATATAGTAATGCATTTTCTTATCCGAATCGCATTGGAAAAAACTGAAAAAAAAGGAAAAACCTTGATAAGAATGTAATGTAAGCATACATTTAAACTAAAATTACGATTATCTTACAAGTATATATTTATTTTTTAAATTTTTACCTTATAAATTTTTAGTACCTACTTTTAAAATTCAGAGGACGATCCTATAAGGATTAAAATTGCTCGAAATAACTTGTCCTACTTCTTAATCCAACAACAAATATAATCAACTGAGGTCGCAAGAAAACCTATTACTTATACTTTTTAATATACAAATATAAATTATGATGGTGTAAAGTGCGAATATTATGTAGACAAGAAACAACTGATAATACTTGATCGTTAAGTTTTTTTTTGTAATGATAATGCTTTACCTTCTAGATATAGTAAACTGAAATCCCGATAAAATGTATTATTTATATTTTTTTAAATAAAAATATAACTTTGATGGTGTAAAGCGCGTATATTATGTATATAGGAAACATAATTGATAATAGTTGATCCTTGAGTTTTTTTTTTTGTTATAATAAGAATGGTTAGCCCAACGTACTAAATCCTCTAGATATAGTAAAGCATTTTCTCATCGTATTGCATTGAGGAAAAAAAACTTGATAAGAATGTAATATAAGGACACACTTGACACCACTTGAAACTCATTAAAACTATTCGAAACCATCTTTTGGAATCCTGGGAAATAACCTTATAAAAGTTTAACGATGAAAAAATAAAATTTTTTTAACATGATTATTTTACGGGTATATATGAGTGCTATATATTTGATGTTTTTATATCTTCCAGGAATTTTGAAGTTTTACGTATTTTATGAAAATCATTTAATGTTATATGTATTTGGACATATTTATGAACTAATTAATAATAATAATAATAATAATAATAATAATAATAATAATAATAATAATAGACAGTTTATATTTCCTCATAAGATATTACATATGCTCACTCATAGATATAAATAAGTTTACAATATAAATACAAAGAAAAAGAAATCCATCAGTGTATATTAATTCAGCATGTAACTGTAAAGAGGAAATAAAGGTCATGTTTCAACTACCCTCAGAAGAAGGAGCTGTTAGGACCTTGAATATTACACTTATAATTTTAAAAAAAATATCGCGAACCGCATTATAAACTGTACGAGTAGCATGCATACCCTACATCCATAACTAAACGAAAGGAAAAGAAATCTAAATTATCCTAGCTTACTTATTATTTACTAATAGGAGGCAGGAAAGGAGGAACGAGGGGTACAGGCATATTGACTATATTTCTGTTGTAGACTCTTATAGTAGAGAAAAATATAGATATAAACATTTTTATTTCCAAACGCGCGCCAGATCCAAACACGGAATCCCGACACAAAAGAGAGCAGAACCAGGCTGATTGATTTACCAGAGATGTCAGTATTAAAAAGAAATAACATAAATTATTTCAATGCATTAAATATTATTTTGTTTAGATGAAAGAACCATTTTTATTGATTTTTTAAAAGCCGATGTAGATTTAGAAAAATCCCAAATTTTGTATTTATTAATTTTGGACACAATATTGTAAGAAAATGCCTTTTTAAAGATTTCTTTCTTACGTAAAGGTATAGACAAAAGGTCATGTCTGCGAATATTTATATTGTGAACGTCAGTACGATATCTGAGTTTATTATAGAGATATGGTGGTGCTTTAAATTTTATTATTTTATAAAAAAAAACATATGGAGTGCAACTCTCGGCGATTTAACATATTAAGGCATTTAAGATCGACTAATTTATGTGATACCCTTTTCCTACGTCTAATTCCACAAATAAACCTTATGCACGAGTTCTGTAATTTTTGAATTCTTGCAGAGTTAGCGCAGTCTAAAAATGGTCCATATACTGTATCTGCATAATTAAAATGGGATAGAATTAATGAGTCGCATAAATTTTTTTTTGTTTCTTTTGACAAATAAGATCTATGCTTGTAAAGTTTTTTTAGCATTGAAAATCCTTTCTTAAGACAAGTTGTAATGTGATCTGTGAACTTTAGCTTGACGTCTATGATTAGGCCTAGAGTTTTAGTTGAGACATGAAAAGGGATAAGTTCTCCATTAAGAATTAGCTGGACATGATCCAAAATTTTCAATTTTATTATATATATTTGTAGTCATTTGAAATTAATGCATTTTGACTTTACATGTCCTATATCTCCCAGGAATGGAAATTACTTTTTCGCGTTTTTTAGGCTTTTGCAGTAAATTTTTGTTTTTACAAGAATTGGAGATATTATTTCCCACAATACCTTTTGGGCATCTTTTAAAGTCGTTTAAAAATGGCTTTCAGGAAATTGTTTAAAATGGTTAAAAGTTGGGGTCATTGACCTTGGGAAAGAGCTGCCGGAAAATTTATTTATCTATGTACACGTGTTCACCAAGTTCAGGATAAAACTGAAACTAAATCATAAATCTTTTGGGCGACATGGTATGTAAGATTTCCATAACTATCACTTATATGAGGTAAGGAAAATCCACATGAAATCTTTTAAGCTCATTTTAAGCATTAGTTTTCAGTAAATGTATGACTTTAGGCAATTTATGTTCATTTATTCAGTCTAAATATCCTCCAACAACGACTAACAGACAAATCTTACCCTAGTTTTCTACAGAAGAGTTACCTAATCTTTTTGAAGAAATTCCTCTACAGCTGAGACACTTATGTGAAACCAGTTTTAAATGAAATTTTTACGAGTATATATGAAACCAGTTTTAAAACAATAAATAAATCTTTAGTTTCTAAAAAAAATCACCCGAAGCCGAAGCGTTTAGGAGCATATGTTTATAAAGCAAACTATCATTACTTTTTCACACCCTCTAAAGTTTGTCGCACTTATTTACTAACACCATGTATTCAGCTAAACTAAAAGGATGTTTACTTAACTGGTATTAATTGATACCTTAAACCTGGTATTAATTGACTGTACAACTATTTCAACTTCTTTCAAAGAGTCCTGGTTTCTCAGTTATTATAACTTTATCTTGTAAATCTTTTAAAAGACTTGTTAATATATCTGATTTTTGACAGGCCATTCATAAGATCTCAATTTATGACAGAAATTATGACATATTAAACAGGCCACACTTTTATAGAATATGTAATATTCTATGAAAGGTTTTTGCTAAAAAGGGATTAAATGGAACTTCAATAAAAGTTTTTTGTGAAATAATCTACTACATCTTTCCTAAATGTGGTAATTTCTCAGATTTATTTTGATGTGGTATATAAATTAATTTATGCGGTATGTAATTCATTTGTCTATAAAGTTGCCATTATAACAACCATTGACAATTTTTTTTAAATGATAACCAATATAAAAAGAGAAATACTGTAAAGAAACATTAAAAACACTAGCTAAAGATGACGAAATCTAAATTACGCATGAATCATCCATAAAACCAACAAAACTTATTTATAATTAACTCCTTGAAGAAGCCTCAAAAAAATCTTTATTAATATATCATTCTGCAATTTTTTTATAAATTTTTTATTTGCTTTCTTATTATTATTATTATTCATCTTAATTTATATTACATATACTCTATTTAACTTACTATTGTTTGTTTTGCCTTAAAATAATTTGACTTGATTTTTGAACTATGAGCTTTTCAAGAATGTAATTTTTTTTCAAAAAATTGCTATTTCAAGTCGTATATATGAGTCCGGCCTATAATAATTAGGCATTAGATTTAAGATTTTGGGGAAATATATCTTTTTTTAGGGTGGAGAATTATGTTGTGTTAAGGGGCAAATGCAATTTTAATTTATTTTATATTATTCATATGAATAATATAAAATTAAAATTAAAAGAATGAAAATATGTGACATATGTCACGGATATTTTTATTCTTTTTTATTATTATTATTATTAATTATGTTTTTGATTTCAATAAATGATCTACTAAGGAATAAGATAAAGATGCCGAAGGATTAAATACTGTGAGACACCTAAAAGGATCTATATTATTTTAATGATAAAAATTTTACGAAATTGTCATAACCCATATTGAAATTGGCAACCCTTTTCTAATTCATCATATCTTTTAATCCAATCCTCATATCTTTTATAGTTTTCGAGATAGAAATAAGGGTATACATTATATAGGATAGATTTAGCCATTACCTTTTAAGAAAAAAACAAAAAAATCTTAACAAGTCGATTAAATCCCTTTTCTTCAATATTAAATTTAGTTTTTTCTTACTTACCTATACTCCGCTTCAATATTCTTTTAAAAGTTATTAAAATATAGATGTCATTTCACATCGCTTTAACTTTATATTTCAAAACATGTCGATAACTACAATTTTATTTAGATCTAGGAATTGGCTGTTATAAGTGTATTTTTTTAAATAATATACATTTAATGTACAAAAAATTAAAAAAAAAATGTCAAAGGTAAACATAATTTATGTTGGCAAATAATTGTTATAATTATTTAAACAAATGAGCCTAAAATGTGTATACAATTTATCTATAATATTAAAAACGTGGTCAAATAATTTTTCTGGCTCCTAAACATTATGCTTTTTTTCGCAAACATGTAAAACAATTTTTCCTATTATCCCAAATAGCTGTACTTTTTTGCTTACCCTTTATAATAATTCACGTTCATTCAACTTCTATGCGTTAACGTCAAGAATAAACTATTATGATTATTAAATTCTCCAGTTGTTTTATATATAGGAAAATTTTAATCTCAATGAATGATATAATATAAGTCAATTAAATATCAACATGATTTTGAGCTTTTGTTATAGGAGGGGATCTTAAATTGTTTTATAATTAATACATACATATCAAATTGCATATTGCTGAAATTTAATTGCCATTTAGTGCGTTCTCATGTTATTGATGCTTTTTTTTTTAAATATTTAAATATGAGGTTTCGTTAGTCAAATTTAATTTTTTCATGGTCCAAAGCTTTTTTTTGTTAATATTAAAGCATTTATACGGTTTTATACAGTGGGAGTACAAAAAAAGCTGTTTATTTTTAAGCTCAAAACGATGGTATTATGAATGTTATTTTTTAATAAAATTATACATATAGAATAGGAATTGCAATTTAAAAATTGGGAATGTTGTCTGAGAGATATGCAAACTAATAATAAGACTATTAGAACCGAACTTAAAGCGTCGTTGAACCAGATGTTAAAAATAAAAGAAAAGGTAAACATCTGACATCTGACTACTTTGAAAACACATTTATTTAGCACACTAATACTTGACCCACATTTGTAAGAGTAAAAATATTGCTACTGTCAGAGTTGGATTAACTAAAAGCAATTTGTTTAGGATATGAAATTCAGAAAATCTTAGAAAATTGCACACAGTATTCGTATATGTATGTCGTAGCCAGATTATAAAATCCGTGATTTCATAAAATGCCTAGTCATTTCTCAGATAGCAAAATGACATCTTGAAGACATCGTTTTTCGAACTTTTTGGTCTATATGATTGGACTATTTAACCCATCATTTTGACGTCCTTATGACCTTAAAGTGACGTATAAATGTCACGTCCAAAATGGCGTCTTAAGCGATCCCAAAATAAAGTCTAAAACGGAACTAAAGTTTTAAACGGAATTAAAAGAGAACGCCTGGAAGACGTCAAATATTTATTTAGGATTATTTAAAAAAAACATATACTGACAAATATATATTTATATATTCATTTGTCAGTATAACAAAATAAAACAGACATTCTTTGGTTGATTTCCTTGTGGTAATATTCGCTACAAAAATACTAACAACTTTTAATCTTTATATATTTTGTGCGGACATTACCTCTTGGTAACATCTTTTTATTAATAATGTCGTTTTTTTATATACACTTATATAACTAAATACTAATAGAAATTAATACTTTTATTTCTTAACTTAAAATTCCAAACTGTAAAAATCCTAATTAAATAAGAAAACATGAAAAGAATGATTCTCCTTACCAAATGCAGCTTCTGAGGATAGACTGCTGCTGCAAAAAGCCATAAAAAGTAAATTACGTTTATTTGACAATATGGCCGCCCAACATGTCCAAGTATACCGGGTGGTGCGTCACCGAGCGGATCATAGGAAAACCCATGTAAATTTTAAGGGGGTCAATTATTGGCTTTCCTGTACATTTTATAGAAAAAATGTAAGATAACTTTTTGAAGAGACCAATCTGGCAAACCCTTGTGCAAAGTTTCCAAAAATTTTAATAAGCGAATCTTGAATTATTCAACTAAATGTAATTGCAAAATTAGCAAATTTTCGGTTCAGGTAAAACCAAACGGGCACCAGTAAAATGAATATTGTCACTGATGTGAGGAAAAGTGTCAATAAATCAGTGACAGTCGATATTTGAAACCAAGTATGAATTATTCAATTGCCGAAAAAATAGCCATAATTAAGTGGCATTATGCGGGAAACAGTTTTAGAGCAGTATCTGAAATGTTTGTAGTTTATATCCCCAACAAGCCCATTTCGTCCATTTCAACTATTAAACGTATTGTTAATAAGTTCGAGTCCAAAGGTACCGTAATAAATAATTGTAAATGTTCAACTCAGGATATCGAAAATAGAGCCGAAGAAAGAGAGAACAGAGATCTTAATATTCTACTGAGTGTGGAGGAAAACCTGATAGTTAGTACGAGAGTTCTTGGGCAAGAGGTAAATATACATCATACAACGGTATTGCGCACTTTAAAAAAACACAAATATTATTCGTATAAATTCGAAAAACATCAAGAGCTGCAGGAAGGAGATGAAGAACGAAGAATGGCATTTTGTTTTGAAATGATGAAAAGAGCAAATAATGATAGGATTTTTTTTAAGAAATATTTGTTTTACCGATGAATGTACATTTACCCTCAACAATGAACCAAATGTTCAGAATTGCCGGTATTCGAACCAAGAAAATAAACATCGCTTTGTTCATACTCGGACACAATGTCCCCAAAAAACAAATGTATTCGTGGGAATTATCGCGCTCTATATCATTGGACCCTTTTTTATGGACTATAACATAACAGCTGAAACCTATTTGGACTTATTTCAAAATCAAATTGGACCCGCCTTGGAAGAAGTTCTTCAGGAAGATCAAATGATCTGGTACCAAATGGATGGTTGCCCGGCCCATAATGCCCGTATGGTTATAGAGTGCTTGGAACCTGCTTTTAACGGCAATCTTATTTGTCCATGGTACCAGATACTTTGGCCAGCCAGGTCACCTGATCTTTCACTGAATGACTTCTTTTTGTGGGGTCATTTAAAAAATGTCATTTATAAAAGTGTAAAATTTGAGAATCTAAACCATTGACAAAACGCTATTTCGTTAGAATGTAATAAAATTTCTCAATATCAACTTAGTAACGTTAGAAATAAATTTTATGATCGGTTAGGATATTGTTTAGCTGTTAATGGGGGGTTGTTTGAACATTTGATTAATTGATGTTTTTATGTAATTCTCTATTATTTTGAAAAAAGTTATTGTATTATTTAGAAATAAATATATAAAATATAATAATTTATTTTATTTTATTTCTCCACACATAATAAAATATTAGTTTTTTATTTACATATATGTTTTTTAAATATTTAGTAAAATATTAAGAGTTCTGTTCTCTCTTTTTTCGGATCTATTTTCGATCTTCTGAGTTAAACATTTATAATTATTTATTGCAATGTCTTTGTACTCGAATTTACTAACAATAGGTTTAATGGTTGAAATGGATCAGATAGGCTCGATGGGAAAATAAATCGAAAATATTTCAGAAACTGCTATTGGTTTAAATAAATTCTAAGTATGATAAAATTATTTTTTTAATAATCGATAATAATAATTGTTATTGGTTTAACTTCATCGTTATATTAAATAAAAGTTTAGATAAAAAAGTAATGTTAACGTATCTTACTTTGAATGTATGGTTGTGAGATTGATAAAACGAAAAAAAAAAGAATTTCTTGTATTCGGCTATACGTCAGATTCGCTTTTTAACATTTTTTGAAACTTTGCACGAGGGTTTGCCAGATTGGTTCCTTCAAAAAGTTATCTTACATTTTTTCTGTAAAATGTACAGGGAAGCCAATAATTGACCCCCTTAAAATTTACATGGGATTTCCTATGTTCCGCTCAGCGACGCACCACCCGGTAGGGTGTACCATTTTGCGGGATATCTCTTTTTTTTTTAAGTCTTATTCTTATAGATGTTTTCCGTAGAACCAGTGGTGTACATATATTTTTTTTGATTAATAGTTTTTGAGTTATAACCCAAACTTATGTTTTTTTAACGGAACATCCTGTATATTTATATTTCATAAAATTAGCTTTATTTATTGGCTCTAGCCCAATATAATTAAATTACATTGGGCTGGAGGGATATTTTCCAGAAGGTCTGGAATAAATTCCTCCAGTATATCTAGCCCAAACAGCAGAGATATGTACTAAAGACGTATTTTGTACGTACTCCATGACATATGACATGTACTTTTAGGACATTCTGTGTGAAAATTAATTAAAAATTATCAATGATGTTTACACGATTCCTTTTTTTGTGTGGCAAAATGTATTTTGACGAAAAAATAACTCATTTATAGAAACTGAAAATATATTTATCATAAAAATATAAAACGAAACATACTTAATTTTTAAAAATAATTAAAAATACTTCACCTCTGGTAAAAGAAAATTATTTTAAATACCGCAAAGTAGAAGTCATTGCGTATGACAGATATTACCGATTTACCTGAAATGACCAATCAGCACGACATAAAGACGTCTTTCACCGGCGTCAAAGTTTTTTGTTTTTAAATCGTAAAAATTAAAACCAACGGGAGTAGATAAAAACGACTTTTATAAATAAATAAATAAATAAATAAATAAGGCACACAAAATTACAATATTACAGAAATGAAAATTAAAAAGTAATCATTTGTTCTAAATAATATGCAAGCTGGCGAAGTCAGCAATTCGACTTTTATTCCCTACTAAAAAATCCCTTGTACCTAAAATACAAGGGTGTTTTTATACCTGCATGTATGGTACCAATATATTTTATTATAAATACTTTTAAATATATTTTACTATTTGACAAACTGACTAAAGTACCTCACCCGCAAGAATTTTAAATGGCAAATACTTTATAATTTCACAATCTTCCTGAGTAGGCATATATATAGTCGTTTTATAAAATGGCTAGCCAGATAGCAAAATAATAAATCGTTGAATAAAAATTTGACAATCTAGACGCTCTATATAAAACGACTAGGCGTTTTATAAAAAGGCCGGTTTTTTAATCTGAATACGATATATGCATAATTGTAACAGTTGCTAAAGATATATGGATAAAATAATTTTTTGTATCATCATCCGACAGAAACTTTTTTAAATCAGATGATCTTTAATATTCTCTGTACGAATTTTTATTTGATTAATCATTATTCTTTTCAAACGATTATAGTTCCCTTCAACCAACTGTTTATTTGTTTACCATGCAATGCGTGTAATAGAACGATCAATATACATTGTATTTTAAAGGTTAGTTTGCTGAATGTGTGTGAGTAAGATACAGAATAATTACAATATTTCAGTCTTGGAGCTTTAAGAAAAATATTATATTTTATACAAGTTAATAATCGCCTTGTTACTTCAGATTGTAATAAGTACACTATGTCCAATTTAGCATGAGATTGCAGGAAATCTCTGTCATTTTTTTAATATATAGCTTTGCGGTTTTCGCGACCCTGTATCACCTTTTTGTAAAACTTTTAAAGCCACAAACAGAAATATTCAAAGTACTTTTTTTCCTGAAATACAACGATAAAACGAAAATTTTCCGGTTTGGAGATGATATTATTTCTCAGGCCCTGTATAAGATAATATTATAATAAAGGATATTTTATTTTTAGACGTTAACTATATTAATTAACAGACGTGAAATGTCGATATCTCCAAATTTTTATAGGATGAAATGTTACTGAACATGTAAACATTTTTCGCAATTGATTGATAAGTTTATCAAAACCGGTATATTGTCAATAGCATCTTTAAACTACATGTTTTTAGTTCAATCAAGTGGATAATACCGTATTACGGCTTTAACAGCTCCGAACTTTGTTAGGATGCTAAGTCAAAGATATTTATTTCTAATTTGTTTTTCAGTTGAAAGTTGTCATCCTTAGAAGCAAATTTTGGAGAGCTTATATGAATTTTTTTAAACTATTTAGTATTAAAGTACCGCTAGACTTATAATTAGAGTTATTATACTGTAATGATAAAATAATATACATATGTTTATGAAGTAAATAAATTTATTTCTCTTTACTAATAAACTGACCGTGCATAAACATGCTTTTTTTCCGCGCTAATCGCATATCGAAAGGAAAAAGACAGGAAATCAAATTTGCCCTAAAATTAATGGACATTATAAAAATAATTTATATTTTACGGAAAAGCAGTGGCGTACATTTAAAAAATATATTTAGTCTACGTTCTTGTACAGACGCCGCTGCTTAAACTAAAAAAATCTACATACAAAAATGTCTGTTGAGAGAGGGTGTGTGCTAAATTTCATAAACATACCTAGGAAGTTAATAAAGTTATGATGAAGAAATGATTTTTTGTTAAAGATTTTCAACACCATGTAGCTCAAAATTAAGGGATTTTGGACATAGGTTTATTTGAACTTTTTTTCTTAAAATCACCTAAGGATTAACACCCTTAAGGACCAGCATCTTATTCTGTAACACCCTGTATAAACAACATAAGTTTAAGGTGAAAACTGAAACAAAAATTCAACATTAGTGTTAGCTAGTATTGTCTATCAATGAAAATTTTTGTTACAATTACAATAAATTTTATACAGCTGTTTTTATATATCTCTTACCTTTTAATTTTCTTTACATCTTTTGGTAATAGATTGTATATTTTTGAGGCAAAATAAACTACCAAGCGTTATATTACATTTTTATTGAGAAATAGAATCCGAGTGGTGTGACTATAAGCATATAGGAGTTAATGGGATATAATTTTCGTACTAAATTGATTAGATACATATTTTTTTTAATTTAAATAATAACAAATTGTACTTACAAATTTATAGAGTTATCTCATTAATAATTTATAGATTGAGTATAATTTGGGTTTTCTTAAAATAATTTTAACTATATAATTTCAAATTATCTAAGATTCTAAACTAAATGTGAAAATGTGGTTTACAAATTGCCTCATTAGAGGCAATAGGTACCTCATTAGAGGCATACTTGCGTCTGAGAAACCTAATTTTGTTCTCAAAGGTATTCACAGAGCTTATCCCATTTAAGATGTTGGTCAATAATCAAAGATACTTTAACTGACTTCTAATTGGAGCATTTAAAGAATCTGTTTGCTGCTTGTGTAAATGCAATGTTTTTTTTAGTTTCATTCCGCGTTAGTTTAAGAGTTTTCAGAATTATTTTTATTATACAGTGCATCCCAAAAGTTATGTCTAAATTCATTTAAAATTCAGGGGTGTATTCGAAAAAAAACGCTCGGACCCGTCGATTTTTATTTCAAGTTGCACATTCTTGTACGTGAAGTTTGTATATACAGGGTTGCTCAAAAATAAATTATGACCATCAACTTCATTTATTCAAATGAAAGCACATTTTTTTTATTTCATCTTTGAATTTCGCGTGGAATTCTACGTATCATGTCCTATATCTAAAATAAAAAAAGAACAAAAATTAAGTTAAATGTTCAAAATGGTTGCCATTCACGGCTTGACAATATCGAAGGCGATCAATAAAGTCTCGTTGCACATTTTCAATCATTTCCGGAATTATGGCGCGCACTTCTCTGCGAATTCTCTCTTTCAAGTCATCTAGATTATTTGGCCTATTAACAAATACCTTCGACTTGAGGTATCCCCACAAAAAAAAGTCCATTGGTGTTAGGTCAGGCGACCTAGCCGATCAGGCCATTCGATTGGTCCTCTCCTTCCTATCCACCGATTGGGAAAGGTTTCATCCAAAAATGTACGCAGCGAGCGCCATTTAGCTGGAAAATTAGTTCTTCGTCAGGATAGTCTGGGTCCAATGGATTTGGAAATAAAGCTAGTAATGTTGGAACTAATTCAAATTGGTGAAAATCGAGATACACTTGTCCCGTTAAAGTCTGTTCAAAGAAAAAAAGACCTATTACTCTTCCGCGCACTATTCCACACCACATATTTAGTTTTTGAGGGTACTGGGTGTTTACGTCCATCATACAATGCGGATTTTCTGTTGCCCAATATCGACCATTTTGTCTGTTCACACTATCATTCAAATAGAATGTGGCTTCATCGGAAAAAATAATATTTGTTACTAAATTATTATTTAGATTGCACATGTTTTGTAAGCGTTCGCAAAACTCATTTCGCCTGTCGAGTAGAGTTATTTGATGACGATTTCCATAAATCGTCATCAAATAACTCTCGCACAGGAATAACTTTGTAGGGGTGATATTTGTGCTTTTTAACTATTCGGTGAACTATAGATTTCTCCATGTGTAAATTTGCCCCAATATGCGGCAGAGGAATGCATGGATTTTCTTCCAAAGAAAGCAAAACGTCAAGTTGTTCATTTTCATCTCGAGCAGGACGACCAGATTTCGGCAGATCTCTAACATGACCGAATTCTATAAATTTAGCTTCTATTCTACTCGCCACCTTTTGACATATCGGAGAACGATCAGGATGGATTTCATTAAATAATTGAGCAGCTTTTCTTTGAGTACGTGTTCTATCACCAAACCCAACCATGCACAGAATTTCTATATTTTCTCGTTCCGTTAACTTTACCATTGTGAAAACCGCAACGTTGCTCGTACACTTCATACTTGACAATATTTGTTTTGCGTACAACTGTCATACAGTTTCCATGAAAATACACAGTCACCAGCGAACAATAAAAAAACACGAATGAATGGAATTTTGCTCTGTATAAAAATTCTCAGAGATAAGGTGACTCGTAAGGTGAACTTCAATAATAATGTTTGGTCGTCTTTTTTTCGATAACTGTTGACTTTAGGTATAGGACATGATGCATGAAACATACGTAGACTTCCACGCGAAATTCAAAAATGAAATAAAAAAAGGTGCTTTCATTTGAAAAAATTAAGTTGATGGTCGTTATTTATTTTTGAGCAATCCTGTATATACAAACTTCACGTACAAAAATGCGCAACTTGAAATAAAAATCGACGGATCTGAGCGTTTTTTTTTCGAACACACCCCAGAATTTTAAATGAATTTAGACATAACTTTTGGGATGCACTGTATATATTCTGGCACCCTCTCATGTATTATTATAAATAGTAGGCCAGTATTGTCAGCATATGCCAATATCTGATCACTTATGTTATGATTGCAGAGTTTATTAACATAAATAATAGGGACCTAACACAGTACCCTATGAGATACTTGTTTCTATTTCCTTTCATTCTATAGGTGTATTGCCAATCTTAACATACTGGGTTCTCTCCGACAAGTAACTTTCAAAGACTCGACACAATTCCACTAGCCCCATAGTCCTGTAAGATATGTTGAGATTGATGGGCAGGGCTTGAGGAACCGTGTCCAAAGCCTTCGCCATGTCAAGAAATACCGCCAGAAACTTCTTTTACTAGATAATACACGGTATAGGTAGGTACTTAATGTACATACATGTACTTACCTTTTCCATAAAACTGAACTGGTTGATTTCTCGAATATTTCGAGTAATTTGTTTTTTACATTTATAGGTCTGCAATTACTTATGTCGCTGCTACCGGTATTTTTATAGATTGGTGTTACTATTAGAATAGTTACTAAATAAAAAAATATATTACACATTTTTTGTTAATTCTTATATCACAACCAAAGTAAATGATATTTTTTTTTAAATATTTTATTTCCAAACAAATATATCAAAAACAATAATAAATATACAAATAACGATAATATCACAACTGTTCAAAATGCCCTGCATTAACTCCAATGCGTTTTGAAATACGTTTAACAAATGACTGCCGTATTTTAAAAAAAAGATCCTCATTATTTTTTAACATATTTACAGAATTTACAATTTTTACATTTACCTCATTTAGATTATTTATAGGACTGTCATAAACAATTGATTTCAAATATCCCCAAATATAGAAGTCCATGGGGTTTAAGTCTGGACTTCGCGCAGGCCAAACTAAAGGTCCTACACGGTCCATCCAACGTTCGGGATATTGTTCGTCAAGGTAATTGCGTACCTGTCAAGAAAAATGCGCTGGCGCCCCATCGTGCATAAAATAAATGTTCTGCTTAACATTTAATGGTATATCTTCTAAAAGACCCCAAGTTCATTTAGTAAGAAATTTAAGTACGAGTGTCCGTTCAAAATAGGTGGTAGTTCATGGGGGTCTTTTATATGGTTTCCAATAATACCACACCAAATGTTTAAATTCATGCTGGAAATGACGACTGACAATTGAATGGAGGTTTTCAGTATCCCACATATGAGCATTTCTAAAGTTAAATAGGCCTCGTCTAGTAAATGTAGCCTCGTTTATGAATAACACTGTGCTAATAAACATTGGATCTGCATTTTGCATATTTTTAAACTGACGACAAAACTGCATTCTGGCTGGCAAATCTGGTGGGATAAAACACTGAACTGGTGTAGAGTGGTATAGATAGATGCCTTCTTTCTGAAGTACTTTGTAAAAATTGTGATTATGTCGAAAATGGTTGCTCCTAGCACCTTTAATAAGGTATACATTAATATGTAAAATTAAAAAGATTTATTTTGGTACTTTTTAAACTGCTATATAGAGCTGAAAAAAAGTTAGAGGTTCTAAAAGGTAAAATCTAACGCCCCCTACCGAAAACTGTATACGAAATTTTTTTTTTTTTTTTAAAAGACTCGTATGTTTTAAATTTCATGTCAGTATGTCAATTGGTTTAGGACCTATGAGAAAAAAACGATAAATCAAATAATACTTTGACACCCTGTATTTCAGTTACTTTTAAAGTTAGAATAAGGCAAGTTGTCCTCAATCACAATATTTTGATGTAAGGAATCTACTGTTGTTCTATGTCCCATTACTTCGGGGACACCCTGTATATCTGGTGAGCGGTTATTTTTTAGTAAGTTAGCGTCTTTAAATACAAATATAATGATTCGAGCGGATGAAGATTTTCTTGTCCTTTAAGATTACTTGAATTACATATATAACTTAGATTGTTGCTTATTAGGTCGCCCTGTTTGGAAATTTCGTGGTCATGACATTATTACTACACATGAAGCTTTTTTCTGAAAATTTAAGTTACCATTTATAGTACTAGTTAAAAAACTGAATATGCCAGAACTCGTAAAAAAAGTTCTAAAATTAACATTTTCATTAAACGGAGTTGGGTTTAGGACCCATAACCGCCTTGACTTTAAGTTAGTACCATCCTCTTCGGGAGCGACCAAAATTTATTTTACGAGTTAATCTTGCCTAATGTATTGACGACACGATATGACAGATTTCAACGTTTCGCCATCCATAAAGCCAAAAATATGAATGTTGCAAGAAGTTACATCCGACAATTTTGTAAGATTAAATTGACAGGTTTTATCTAATGTCACTAAGAGAATATTTGGCATTACTGTATTTGAATGGTTAAACTCGGTATTTGAATTGATGATATTGGTCAAATCTGGTCATTCAAAAGTGAAAGGTTAAAGCTAGAAAAAACTAAATACCATAAAAATTTCTATGTATATCACTAAGCAGGGGTCAATACTACTAAGTTTTTATTTTATTGAGGTGGAACACCTCATTGCATTTCTTGATATACTGGGTGTTACCAAACTCGGTGCAAATATTTTAAGAGTATATTGTTGGAGTTAGAAAAAGACTTTTTTTTCCATAAACATGTGTCCTATAATGCACCCTTCAGAGCTACAGCCCGCGCAAATTGCTTGAAGAAAATCGATTATTGGGAACACTGCTAGTTATACGTCAAATCTTTTGGAAATTTGCAAGTCCTAATTGTTTTGGGTCGTCTTGATATTTTTCGTCCCAAAAATGCTATAAACTCAATTTTAGGAAATGATTTAGGAGGGCTTACTCTTTTGATGGCTCATATCTTATGTTTCCCATAAGAACTTTTAAATACACACCATCTAATTAGCCATGAAAAAATCTAAAATTGTTTTTTGCATTTTTGGATATAATTAATTTGATTTGACAAAAAATAAAACAGTCGGGTTTTATTAAAGTTAATCGGGTTTAATAATACTCTACTTTCGTTTATCAGCAATTTTCTCGAAAATGCTTAATTATATCGAAATAATACAAGAAACAAAAATTTTATATTTTTTCATGGCTAACTAGATGGTGTTGATATATTTTTAAATTTCATATGGGAAACATAAGATGCGGACCATCAGAAGGGTAAGCTCCCCTAAAATTGGATTTACACTATTTTTGAGAAGGAAAATAAAATCCAAAAACCGGACACATGCAAATTTTCAAAAGAATTGATGCACAATTGTAATAACGGTTCCAAAAAATCGATTTTCCTCATGTAATTTGGGCGGGCTGTAGCTCTGAGGGGGTGCATTATAGGACACATGTTTATAAGAATAAAGTTTAATTTTAACTCCAATATATAATATATTGGATGTATGTAAAAAAAACAATCTAATAGCTTTAATGTATAATGTAGTTCTACATCATGTTAGTGTTTTTTTAACTTGAATCAAGAGAAGCAATATATTAATCATGGCTTGATAATACTACGCATCATTATGGTATGTCTACACATGCATGGATTTAGTGGCGCCATTGGTCGCGACAGTTCTAATTGTACGCCAGTGAAGGTTTTTTACACATATTGCTAAAAAACCAACGAAACTGGCACGCCATTTTAATTTTTAAAGTATTTTTCATGCTACGCACTATGTCGAGTAAACTTCCTGAAGCCTGTAAAGCTTTGTTGCTAAACTTTGAATAGAAAAAGAAAGAATACAATTACAGAAAAAGAATTGCAACCAACGAAAAAGCTGTGTTTAAATTAATTAATTAACTTATAGATTAAACTAGATTAAACTACAGATTGGCCGTCGACCTAATTTGCATGCTTCTGTAAAACTTCTAGGAGAACCTGCAGCAGAAGATCCTGCAAGCTGTAAACACTCTACGAATGAGAAAGCAACATTTTGATACTCTTCTGTAATATGTGACGCTTCCGAAATGGATCAAAATAAAAACGATTTATGCAAACATATTGGTTTATTCAACTTTATATGCAAAATAAAAATGAACGAAACTAGTTTAAAAACTTAACTGTATCTGTCATCTATAACGTTTTTTTTAAATTACCTATATACATCTTAGGCCCTATCAATTATAGATACGTACTAATCTACCCGGTCGTTCTATTTATATACATCAGTACTGCCACACGCAGTTAACTTATGTTTGTAGTAAAATCACAGATCTTTTCTATAAATACAAAATAATCACAAAAGATGGCATGGCTCTTTTATTTTAAATTGCTAGGGTCCAACATCCATTGTTACTTCTTGAAATGGTAAAAAGCATAAAATGGTCAAATTAAAACGGTAGAAAAAAGCAAAACGCATTCAAGCAAATTTCACGAACATAAACAATAGTAACTCGCTGTATTCTTTAGCACACTTTCCGATGAAGCTTGCAGAAATTAAATCAGTCTTAAATATTCTTTTTTTTGTCAGGTGTGACTTTTAACTTAAAATAAATCCCAACTTAGAATAAATCATCTAATCACTGCTGTTCTGATCAAATAAAGTCAATAGGCATAAGATCCATCATACAGTCGCTCATATCCACATATGTGTCCATATTAATCATTTTCATCATCTGTTCAGCAGTTGTAGTATACTCTAAGTCATCCATTTCGAACGTTGTTTCTATTTTTGATAGATCTAACTTTTTCTGGGGAATGCCATAGAAGCTATAACCCGCCTCGACGTCTTGAACCTCTTCTGCTGTGGTCTGGCTCACATACGGTATCGAGATAGATCTTCGTCTGGTCTGGTTCACATGTGGTGCTGATGTAGATTTCCTTGCCATCTGTAAAATTTAAGAAATTCAAAAAAAATGTTTTTATATTACTACAACGCTGAAAAATCATGTCATGTGATGATTATAGGGGGTCATTTCTCCAGGAGCAAGTCAGCGGGGAAAGGGACAAAATAAACATATTTTGATAGTTTTGGTACCTCCGGTTATACAGGGAATAGTAGGGGTAATTTAAATGGAAAACTGTATTCAAAATGCCAGATCTTTTGGGAACCAATAAAAATATTGATAATAATAAATATACCATGCTGAATAAATTATACAAACAAAAACTATATAATCAAAGCTGCCATTATAAATTTTAGTCACCTGTTAACAACACTAGATGACGTTCATAGAACTTTAATACGTACAGATGCAAATATCTAAAACGCTTTGAAACATTTCAGTAATCTGTTTGAACAAGATAATTTATTTGGTCAGAAATTTACCACGTTTTACACGAAATCAATAAACAAAAATTATATTAAATATTAAATACCAATATTACACTTGATATAACTCGAAGTTATAGTCATTATTGGACTAGATGATATAAAAGGACAGTAACATAAAAAATTAAACTAAAAAATTAAAAAAAAAGGCAATAATTAAAAAAACTTATTATTTGGGCCGGAAAAAAAACAATAAAATAAATAATGAATAAATAATAACATCAGTTGGAATGCTGGAGAGGAAACGTATTAATAATAACATACCTATTATATTAAAAAAAACAATAATACAGTGTAAGTTTGACCCAGTACAACCATAATGATTAAGACACTAGCTCAATAAATATTAACGTTGATTGAATATTTGAGAAGTGCGTAAACTTATGGACGAAAATGAACCCGACAATGGGATGGCGACACGGTCGCGTCGGTTTAAGTGAACCTGAGAATTTTGCTAAAGGCGTGTGCCAACAGTTACTGTCTACCAGCTTTACATATCCGCCCTGAAAACTCGGGCGCTTTGGGCTGCTATCTATTAATGTTTTGGACAGGTGTACTTCGAAAGACTATTTTTAAAGAAACATTTTTTTGTAGGCATTTTTTTCTTTAGTAGCGTAGTTAAAAGCTGCTTCTCTTGCATAATATACACAGTTATGAGCAACAATTCACAATAAGTGTTGTTTATAAAGAACTTCATAATAAAAAGAAACAAAAACAATAATGTAAGTTAAATAATGTTTCTTTAAATCTCAGGTTCTAAATCAAATGCCGTTTGAATGGATTCAAACTCGTGATAACATGGATATGTGAAAATAATTTTTTGAAAAATGATATTTACGTAATAACATACCAAAGAAAACTACTAAGAAGAAATGTTGTACGGAAATATGGTATCTTGGAAATGTTTGATATAATTCTTTTTTTTTTCACTAAATAGAGAGGTTAATTTATTACAGAATTTTCACTGAATATGTTGTCATTATAAACATTGAATTCAATTTAATCTATTAATACAAGCTATTTTGTTTCAATTTTTCTTTTAGATACTTTAGCCTTTACTTTAGAGCAGTGCCGTTCGGAAAAAAGAAGGAAGGTTTCGAAAATCGTATTAATATCAATTAGGTATTGTTTTTTAGGTAGCTTATTTCAGATCTAATTTGATTTAAAAACATATTATGAAAAATATAGGTTTACAAAAGCAAGTTTAAAACTATGTAATTAAGTATTAGATCAATAACTTACATGTTGTTTTATAAAGAATGTATTATACTTATTCCAGTCAATTAATGTAGTTAAAGATTTATTGATCATGGATCGTTTAAAGTAATTCAGATTTAAGTTCTTATTTTTTGTAAATTTGGTCTTAACTATTTTAGCTCAGCTGAAGTATTTAAAAATAGTTTTAAAAAAAATCACTGCATTTAACGATTTATTTAAATCCTTAAGTCAGTCATTGTTTTGAGATCTCCAAATCTTTTTACAATTGGATGGCAGTTAGACCAGCAAGTTAATTTCGGATATTAAAGCCAATAAAAATGTAACATTTTGTTATTCCGAAATGTCATCTATAACCAATATAGGTAGTTTCACTTCTACCAGTCTAAAAATATCGAATAATTCAAATAAAACTGTAAGTTTGAAAACGTGTTCTAATGTAATGTTTCTGGACATGGGTAACGCAGAAAAATAGTTTACTCAAAACTGTTAAACCGGGAAAAAACGCAAAAAAATATTTTTTAAGCAAACTTCCGAATTTTAATCTAAAAGTATTAAGCTACTGGGCATCACACTGAACAGTAACCTTAGCTACACCTCACATAGATACACGAAAAAGAAAACTTTATTCAGTGGTGTAGCTAATTCGCAAACTAAAATGTATTATTGACGTTATTAATGTATAAATCCTTAATTCATATGGATTCATACTACTCTCTATTTCACTCACATATTCCATATAGCATTGCGTTATGGGCAAACTCTACCTATTAAATTGACATTTTTCTTTTATAGAAAAAAGTAATTAGGATTATCTCTAATATTGGCTGCAAAGACCATTGTAAACCTTACTTTATTAAACTTAAAATATTAACGCTTCCAGCTGTCTACATGCTCTATTAGTTAGTAGAAATACATAAAAACAAAAATACTTTTAATATAAACTCAAATTTTCAGACCTATAGCACAAGATCAGCAAATTTAATAAGAGCTAATTTTAGAACGCTAGAAAAATCTATACAAAATTCGCCAAGACTAGATATTTACAATAAGCTTCCAGTCAAGGTTAAAAATCTCTCTAATAATAAATTTAAGCAAGCAGTCATTAACAAAAAATTGAATAAGTGTTGAGGAATTTTTAAATATAACAGGGTTATAATAAATACCTTTGTAAAAGCTCATAGTTACAGGCGTCGTTTATGTTTTATAAATTTTGTTATTTGCTAGTTTCAGATATGTTATGTATATTGTGTAATTTATATTTTAAACTTTTCGTTTTAGGACTTGCTATCTATTTACAAAACGTAGTCAATAAAAGAAGATAAAAATAAATAAAAATGCAAAAAATAAGATTATGAAAGGCTGCCATGTTGCTATGGATAGAAGTAATGACTAATAAAATATAATATTATAAGACCATAAAGCATTCCAGTGGATGCTTTCAAACGATGTATCGTATAACCTCCCCCTTTCTATTTTATTTTATTTTATAAACGCATTCAAAAGATAAGAGAGGGAAGGACGGCAATTAAGAGCCGCACTGTATAATAGTAATATTGTTGATAAAAATAAAACTAGTATCGTCCGCGAATAGACAAGTTTTACAGCTAACGTCCAGACTAGCAATATCGTTGATAAACAGCAAAAACAAAATAGAATCCGTGATAGAAGAATAGAATATGTGATCTATAACTTCAAACAATATAGAGATTATAAACTTTATTGTCCAGGATGAGAAATTTTTCGACTAAAAAAATCTTCAATTTTCAAGCTCTGGAATTATAACAGAAATATTGCCTAATTTTAAATATATTTAAACCCTATAGCCTTATAAGATATAAATACTTTTTATTATAGATGATGCAAATTAGCGATAAAACCCCATTAAAAATAAAATAATTAAACATACCATTTTTCCAGAGTAACACTCAACTATTCTCTTCTGGTTACTGCTTTCTTCCTTTTCCCAGGAACTCTTAACTTCCTTTGCAGCCTTAATTATGTCCTTAAGTTCTTCCGTTATTGCTTTATTCACCATCATAATAACATCATCTTTTTTTTCCGGTTGGCCTTCTGCACCCGCTAACATATCTCTATAATGCGATTTCAGGTGATGTTTCATCGACATCGATTTAATCGAAATAACACTGTAGCTACACTTTGTGCAATAATATTGTCTATAAATGATCGGCTGTTTCTTTTTATCTTTAGCGGCACCAACAGAAATAAAACTGTTTCTAGAAACGCCGTGTACTCTTGAATAATGATTTTTAGCTGCGCTTGCCACAAAAAATTTAGTATCACAAAAGTCACAGCGATACTTGTAAGGCGCATACTCTTCATTATGCTGAGCCATAAAATGCTTTCGGAGTTTAATTTCTGAAAGAACGATGTCACAAATGTTACATGCCATTAGTTCATTTTCGCGTGATTCACATTTAGACTTGTCCAATACTTGGTATCGTAATTTAGACAAATCTTTTGTAGTTGGTGCTACGTGATTTTTTACATGCTCCACTGTTTCAGATTCAATATCTGAAATAAAGGCACAGATACGACAGGCAAATGATTCGTCACTAGATGGTGTTTTAGATTTTTCCTCTTCGTCATCGTCTAACATGATAATTTGATCAGTACTTTCGGATGATGCACTTTCATTAATAAGTATACTTGACTCTTGACTCTCTTCTAATTTTGCTTTTTTTGGCAAATTTGATGAGGAATTTGAATATATTGGCCTTTTCTTAATATTCTCGGAAAAATGTAGGGCTTTGGCTAGCGTTGGTCCTTTTGGTACCTCTTGACATGTAGTTCTACGATGCACGATTTTATTATGTTGTCGTAATTCATATACCGTATAAAATTCACTGGGGCAGTCTTGACACTGGTATGGCATCATGACCCAATGATACAGCATGTGTTCCCAGCAATCTGGCCATAGCATAAATCTAAAAATAATATTAAGTAAATTAAAATATCGTTTTGATCTTGCAAAAGGAAAAATACATAAAAAAACATTTGTATTTAAAAGAAAAGAAAAAATATTCCTAGTAACACCTAAGGCAGAACATTGAAGGGCAAGAATTAGTAAACAACCTTGTTTGAGTTCAACATGTGCACAGGGGCAAGAGGTATTTTGTTTACAAACATATTCATCGATTCTCAGTTATATCAACACATAATAAAGTTAATTTAACTTATTGATTTGGATTAAAAATAAAAAGTAGAAATATATATAATTATACGCAAAAATAACGTCTTTAAACCAAAAAACAACTATTAACATTCTATTCCTAAAACCGCTTGTAAAAAATTTGAAATGGCAACACCGCAGGCAAAAGCTGATGTCATCTTGACAAACGGCTTTGTGTTTACATTCGGCATTTGTGAAGTTCTGTATTTCTCCTTTAGTTTTTGTTAAGAAAAGAAAAAGGTTGAATCATTTCAGCGTTTTTGTGAACTATCATGATAGTAAAAACTTGTGCTGTTTGTGCCGCGCCATGGGAAAAAGGCGATTTAAGCCGATCTTTTCACAAGTAAATACCGATATTGTCATAACATCATATCAAGGGACAACCTTCCTCATAAACGTAGAATAATAAAAACTTATTAAGAAATCTATAATACTTATAAAATATTTAATTTCCATAAAAATGCTTTTTATAAGAAAAGTACGATTACTCTAAAGAAGTACATTACAGAACATATAAAGAGTTCATAAACGGTAATATTGTTTATAATTTAAGGCATAATATATTATTAATAAATATTTATTATTTAAATATTTTTTGACGACTTTACTGGTACAGATTTCTTGTGTCGGTGGAATCAACAATGTGATCGAGCGGCGTTGCGATGTTGTTGTCTTTTTCTCTAATGCACGTAATCTGCATTCATTTTACTTTGAATATTGACTTCTTTATAGGCAGTGGCGAAGCGTACGAGTAGACAAGGTAGACACTGTCTACCCGAAATTATCCAGTTATTTGTTATTAATTTATCACGTAATTATTTCATGTAATTGTTGAATTAAAATTAAAAAAAAATTAACACAGAGCGAAGCCTCCTTACTATTATTAAATAGTATCTAAACATGATTAATCCGAAGGCGCGCCCCGCCTGACGCACAAATTAAAATAAAAATGCAGGGTTGACACCCAATTAATGTATACGAGTCCCAGGAAGACACATTGATATTTGTCTTCCGAAATTTGGAACATCTAATCGAACCAAATACACATCAAACAGGTGACAGAGGTCCGGCCGCATCAGTATTCAGCCTATTACGTCTGCAAAATTTACTCGCGGGAAAGACATTCGAGCTTTTGTCTATCGAAGTCGACCAGCTATTTTATTAAGCTGTTGAGTTATTTTTATTTATTTTTATTATGCTGTTTATTGGTTATGGTCTATGGACACGCTTGATCTGGTCGGCCGCAATACATCTTCAGTTTTGTTTTGATGAGTCTGCATTTGGCATTTGGTGCGGGCGCGTGCTATAGTAATTTAATAATTAGTATTTTTATTTTTGGGTGTATAGAAAATGTTTTTTTAGTGGATATTTTAGTGGTTATTTATCAACGACTGTTCGATATTGGCAATAGTTATTTTATACTGGATATTATAATTTATAAGTTATGGTTATACCTATGTTGTGTTTTTTTGTAAGTTGTATTTATTTTTATCTATTTTTGTATGCTAGTAGTAAATATGTTTTTCTTTTTTATATCACTACATAATTTTTCTCTTTGAGTTAATATTTATTGCGCCTTCATTCTCTATTTTATTAAATTGAATAATATTGAATACACATTTCTTTCGATATAACGATTTTTATTGTTTGTCTACCCGAAAAAAAAATTCACGCTTCGCCACTGAGAATCTTATGTTATCAACGAAAATGCTTCATCTTTTATTAAAGAGAAACCGTAGTATTGTTTTGTACCTGTCAAAATAAGTGACAAATTCTTATGATATTATAAAGTGTTTTTTTTTGCCATTTCTACATAAGCATTTGGCATCATTGCATCATAGATATTGCAAGCAAACAAACTGTCCATAATTCCACGGCAATGCTTATTCTAGCCTTGTAATGTTCTAAGTCTAAGATAAATTCTTGAGGTACACTAGCAGAATTATTTTCAGGTATTTTCCTTTCATAAAGATAAGACTTAACGAAGTGTGTTCCAACTTATCGAAAGCTTAAGAAAAATCAAGTAATACGATGTTGTACTGTGCTGCTTTCAAAAGCCAGACTCACAAAATTATGTTATTTACTATTAAAAAAAATTGTGTTTGAACAAACATATAATTTTCGCTTATGGGATTTATGAGGGGAGTATTCCATCAAGAAAATAACGCCTTACTAAACAGCAGTTTAACTGATGAGCAAGATGTTGAATGCAGTACATGTACTAAATTGCAAGTGTTACTCCATAAATCTCCTCTTGGAGGACTTTCGATCGAGCTAATAAGAAAAAGTTCCTTTCCCAAATAATAAACTAAAATAGAAACTGAATAATTAAGATCGTACTCAAAATTTTGAAACGTTAACGAGCCTTCAAAAGACTGCCGAATATAGGCACCAAATTCCCCTCAACTACCCTCCCCCTTTTTTATAATAACTTATAATTTGGGATTAAAATCCCTCAAAGTTCTACACATTATAAAATTATGTGGCTAATAAATTATTATGAGTTAACCAAAGAATGCAATCACTTATCTTCCAAAACTCAACAGAAAAATAATATTTTTTAAAGCTACATACACTTAGACGCTACAGAAATACACAAAAAAAGTGATTTACGTATAAAATATAATTTTAAACGAAAAAAAGTGATTTAGAAATAAAAAGCTTGGGTAGTCTCTATTCTTACTTATGCAAAGATATACCGGGTGACACAGGAAAATGGGCATTATAATATCATCATTATAATACTTAATAACTTGTTTTTTTTTCAAGATAAAGAAATTAAATTTGGTTTATCGATAGAACAATTATAAAAGCATCTTTTGACATGTTCTGGTATTTTTCTATACTTCCGGTTTAACTGACACTAACTTTTTTGTTTAAAAGGGACAATTGGTATATTATTACGTATTGTAATTAAAAATAATATTCTGAAAAAAAAGATACCGCATTTGCCACTTTTTGTTATATACTCTTAGAAAAAATCAATTTTTAAAATTTTGAAATAGGATGCCATGAATGCGTCGAAAGTTTCAATATTTGATCAAATAATCACGGAAAAATAATATTCATTGTATTTTATTATTTGAATCTTTTACACGCCTATTTAATTTTTCAACTAGTTTTTTCACCAGTACTTTTAAATAGCACCTTATTATGAATAACTACTACTGAAATGCAGTTTTGCAGAAAGATAGTCAGTAAACATCAAAAATGCTCTTGACAAGATGTCATGTAGTATGTCAATTAAAAAATAATTTAAAAACGCGTCAAAACGCAGCCTCCTATTCAAGAAATCAAAGCCTTCTATGCTATTTTTATTAAACAAATATGTCCATTTATATGACTTAGTTTTTTTCTTCTTATACGTTTATTTATCCACCGATTTAAGAACTAACCACATTAATTTATACGAAAAACAAATCTGCATTTCAAAAGCCGTTGTTCCCAATAATGTGATATTTAAAAAAATAAAGTAAATGCCAAAATTGCTGGTTTGGACATTAATAGGCGTGTAAAAGATTAATTCATAACTTTTAATGCATGTTATCTTTTTTTTTTTAAATAAAAAAAAAATATATATAAATTTAAAGTAGCAACTATGATATCGCACGTTGTTTTCAGAATATTATTTTCTTCCGAAATACTAATAATACCAAGTGTCTCATTTAAAATAAGAAAGTTAATGTCACTTCCGGTTAAACAGAAAGTGACGGAAAACAACTGAATATGTCAAAAGATGCCCTTATAACAATTCCATCAATCTACAAAATTTTATTTGGTTATCATGAAAAGTAAAAGAATTCCACTTTCCACTCCACTACATTCCAATATATACACAGGAAAAAAATACCAAATATAGTAGAAAGTACTTAAATATGGTCTGAGCTGATTGAATGTTAAGGAATTACAAAATCCAACAGCAACTTGTATTTGATATAACAGGTTTTTATCAAGAATGACTACGTCGCATAATACCTATTAGATAAGTCATTGCTAGCGGCTACGATGTCAATGAGTCAAAGTTTGAGAATATGCTTATGAAACAGCCAATTAATTTGTTCAATTATATCAGTAGCATTATATGCCGTAGTTCGTCCACAAAATATTAATTCATGGATATCATAATATAAAGTCAATGAGCTGAGAATGTCTGTTTAGTGTGTGTGTCTCATGCAAGAAAATGTTCTCGCTTAACAACTATTGCATGCACTGCTAGTTTCATCTTATCCACTTATAGCAAGCCCTAGACATAAATGGGAAACCCAAAATCATCTACATGGTTGGTATCATAAATCAACAGTTACCCATAAATAGCAATGAATTCGATAAAAAAAAATCTTTTCTCTCTTTATAATAAATTTAATATATATTATCGCAAATGTGGTTCTTTTGATCTTTAAATTTTACATAATAAGCAAATTTGAAAAAAAAATGAAAAAAGTTAAAATATAAAATTTAAAAACATCTATATTTTAATAAAAACTAGAATAGAAAACAATAATACATAATTTAACAAATGATTTTAAAAAGACACGCTCAAAATATATAAAAGAGGTTTTCGGCCGCATAGGCTCATATTAGTTTGTTTCAGCTGCCGCCCAAATTAGTTTGTTTATTTTTACTTTTTTTGTGAAGACAAACATAAAACCAGGATTCAAAAAACTTATTATTTTTACATCTAATTAGTTGGAAGCATGGAAAATTAAAAAAAAAACACGAATAAAATTTATATCTGATTATGTGTAAAAATGATTTTATTAAAAATATTCAATTTTTTTTCAAGTGGCCAAAAACTGGTTGCGTTACTTTAGGATTTTTTAAGTTAATTTATATTGCAATAACTTATTATCTTTCACAATTGGGATAATTTTTTGTAGTTAGAGGTTACTAGTAACAATAATAAGCTACATATAAAATAGGTTTGATAAGAAAACTTACTTCTCTTCACAGAAAAAACATTTGATATCAGTAGGTGCAGTAACCGGACGTTTCTGAAATAATGGAGCATTTTTGAGTATTTCCAAGCTTTGTTCTCTGATAACAATGTGAATCCACGTATCTAACTTAACATTTGGAGGTAATCGCTCAATAATGTCGTCATTAAATCCAGGATGAAATTCTACATGGCTCTGCATGTATTTGTACGTGATACTTTGATCGGAGCAAGCTTTGCAACGATATCTAAAATTAATTTATGACATTAAATATATTTATATTTTTGGCTTAAATATGTATTCGAATTAGCTTATACAGGGTGTTCATTATAATCTGGTGTTTAATATCGCATTGCTCGATTGCGGCTAAACCTTAAAACGAATAAACCTTAATTAGGGGGATGTTAATTATGTTAGAGGGGGTACTTTTTAAAATTAGTCTAGTTGATACAGGGGGTCCCAAAAAATCATAGTACATAATTTTATTTTTTTTTTTAATGGAACCATCTATATTTTTTTTCTGGCATTCTGAGAAATTTTCAGGAAAATTAATAGTCCTATGGTTTGAACCTTTGGTGTGATGCTCAAATTACGAGACAGTTTTACCATTAAATCTTTATTTTTAATCTCGACACGTATTTCGCTAAAGATGTTAGCATCTCCGGGAGAAGATTAAAACTAAACTAAAACTACTTACAGATTTCCTTATATACTAATGATGTAACTAATAGAGCGGAAAAAGCTAATTAAACTAAACTTATAGTCAATTATATAGTTTAGTTAGTGTATAAAATTTGTTTGGCCATGCTTCATTGCTTTTTCCGCTCTATTAGTTACGTCATTAGTATATAAGGAGATCTGTAAGTAGTTTTAGTTTAGTTTTAATCTTCTCCCGAAGATGCTAACATCGTTAGCGAAATACGTGTCGAGATTAAAAATAAAGAGTTTTGGTTAGTGGTAAAACTGTCTCGTAATTCGAGGAAAATTAATGTTTCACTTTAGTTTTAATAATTACCACCGACGTTTTTTATCTTTTTAAAAAGTTCATGTAGAGTCCTTGGCTAAAATCATTTCATCTTTCGAAATTTCACAATTAATTTTTTTTATACAGGGTGATCAAAATCGTTAATCAAATAATAATATTTTCAATTCAATTTTGCGCTATTTTTTTAAATAGAACACCCTGTATCTAGTAACGCGTTTTAATAAAGTATTCTTTTATCTTCAATTTGATACCAACAAGTTTACGTTTATCTCTAACCGTTTTCTCAAAATTTGTTCCTAAAGGAAAAATTACATATTTTTTTTATAGGCATTACCACATTTACGACGGAAAACAATTGATAGATATTTTATGGAATCAGAGTGATAAGGTTGTAGAAACACGCAAAAAGACAAATAAGTAAGAACTTCCCCATCGAGTTTTTATCAATAATTTTCAACACAGAGCATCAATGTTTGGGGTGGAATAGTACATAATTTTGTTATTGGCCCATACTTTTTTGAAAATCGTTTAATAGGGGAAGTTTTTTTTAAATTTCTTAAGAGAGGATTTTCCATGTTTGATCCAAGATCTTCACGACTTTGTAAGATGTGACTACGGTTGAACGGTGCACCAGCTCATTTCAGTGCAAATGTCAGGGACCATATCACACACCAATTTGGTACTAGATTGATTAGAAGGCTAGGTTAATTATTAAAATAACTTTTATATACATATTTATTAAACTTTATACTGGATAGGTCCCAGTGGATGGCCTCCTAGGTCACCGGAATTAACGCCTCTGGATTTTTTCTTGTGGGGGAATGTTAAATCAGTAGTTAAACGTATTGCACCGACAACTAGGGAAGATATGGTGGAGCGCATTCAATAGTCTTTTAGACGTATTATGCCTATACGCTTCGTGCAGTTAGAACATCTTTCGCACGTAGGGCTGATTTGTGTTTGGAGCAAAACTGTAGACATTTTGAGCCATGTTTGGGAACTTTTTTTATAATGTTTTTAATTAATGTTGTTAATGTTTTTGATGAATTCTTAATGTAATATTCTTAATTCTGAACTTGATGGAAGTGATATTTATTTTTCTTGTGGCATTTTCCTACGGTATTTGTCCTTATTTGTCTTACTCTAATTTTCGGATTTTCTACAACCGACTGGGTGAATGAGAATTTGATTTCTCATTTATCATTTAAAATTGTTTCTGTTCTTGTTTTTTTTGGAACTCTACGCATCCAGTATGCTTTTATCATTTTCAAATAAAAATAAACGTTGTAATGCCTATAAAAAAATATGTAATTATTCTTTAAAAACAAATTTTGCGAAAACGATTAGAGATAAAAGCAAACTTCTTGGTATCAAATTGAAAATGAAAGAATGCTATCAAAACGCATCACTAAATATAGGGTGTTCCATTTATAAAAAAAATTCGCAAAATTGAATTAAAAATATCATTATTTGAGTCACTATTTTGATCACCCCGTATAAAAAAATTAATTTTGGAATTTTAAAAGATGAAATGAACTCAGCCAAGGACTCTACATAGATTTTCAAAAAGATAAAAAACGTCGGTGGTAAATAATAAAATTCAAGTAAAACATAGATTTTCGTGAAAATTTCTTTACATGCTTAATAACTCAACAACGTCGCATTTCAGGGCAAATCAGTTTTAGGGTTAAAGAGAGAGTCAAATGAGAATACCCATTTAAGAAAAAAAAATAGGTGGTTCCATTTAAAAAAAAATCAAATTATGTACTACGCTTTTTTTTTAAACACCCTGTATCAATCAAACTGATTTTAAAAAGTAGCCCGTCTAACCTAATTAACATTCCCCCTATTAAAGTTTTTTTTTCTATTTTAAGATTTAGCCGCAATCGAGCACCGCGATATTAAATGTACACCCTGTATAAATAGATATATGTATATCAAAACATATAACATACCTGAAAGTTTTGTGATCTTTATAAAGATGGAACATGAAATCGCTAGCTCTTTTGGATTTAAACTGGTTACATGTCGGACATTTCCATTGTTTGTTGAATGGTAAACCAACACCGCCAAATAGATTTATAAGATTTGGTCTGCTGCAACTTTGAGCCTAAAATTTAGGAGGCATTTTAATGTCACGAACTTATTCCATCATTGGTTAGTGCAAAAATATGTGTCCTGGATGCATATTATTATAACTAATTATTGTTATAATACAAAATTGTTAATGTCAATAGAGAATTGGATTGCACAGGAAAATATACAAGGCTTTTATTTCTGAACAAGAGCGGGGATAATTTCTTAAATAATGGGTGCAATATAAACCTCGTCTTTCTTATATAATAAATTATTAATATAATTTGTTTTTGAGGTAATTAATTTATTTAATTATTAAAATAAATTATCTCATAAATACATTATTAAGATTCAGTAGCTCTATATTCATTATTGTTTATGATATTACTATTACACAGGAAGCCTCCGATTAAGTCGGCAATATTGGCATCTTTGCTAATATTTAAGATACAGGGTTGGGAAAATTAGCAAACTAGTAGGATATTTTCTGATGATTAAAATCGTTAAAACTAAAAAAAAATTAACATTGCGTTCTCTAAAAATTTTGAAAAATGTACTTTTGTTAAATGGAAGCCTCTCATTAAAATACTTTTCTTACGAAATATATTACGAAAATAATTGGATCAATAGATGGAACATCAATCTTAAAAGCTACAAGGCATGTGCTTAAGTGTGGTCAGAAATGTATTAAACAAGATGGCGATATTTTTAACTTTGTTATTAAGTTAGGCTTAAGCTAGTAGTATTATTATCTTTGACTTGTTTTTTCTATTTTCATCATTTTAATTTGTAGTTTGGTAATATAACAGATCCTTATCTTAAATATTAACAAAGATACCAATACTACCGAGTTAATTGGAGGTATATCGCGCATAAAACTGCTATTGTATAGCAGGGTTATAAATGTGCAGGGGCGATTATTTTTCCTACAAGATGGTGCTTCACCTTATAACACAAGAGCAATTTCTATAAAACCATATTGAGACTTTAACCAGTTAGATGATCCCATAGTAACTAGGTAAAGTTTACCTTTTGATTTCTGTATCATTTATCTAGATGTTTTAGATCACCGAATCAAAAAGGATGTTAGATCTTTTTATGGCCAACGATAAAAAAAGTTGCGATACAATACATGCACAAGTGGGATAAATAGCCCTAAAAAAATGTTAAAATCAATGGATTAAGATTTTGTAATATAACATAATAACAGTACCAAGTAACTGATATTTTTATAATCAATTAATTTAATGTGCAACAACACTGAACACAAAAATGTAGTACCTAACCTCGAGAAATAAGTTACTTTTTTATTAGTTTCAGTTTATAACAGACAAGGTAAATCTTTAATTTTGGGAAAATGAATTGTGAATATAAAGAAAATTAACAGGCTGTAAAATGAGCTTTGCTATTATTTAACGTAAAATAGTATAAACAATACATTCTATTAGTATACATTCTATTTAGTTTAGGGCGATCGACAAATGAGACAAATACGAAATTACTAACAGAATATCACAAAATGTGACAAACAAAGTAGCAATGTAACTAAAATATTTAAATGCAAATAAAAGAATGTTAAAAAACAGTTTCCCTTCAAGAATTTTCCCTTCAAATAAACATTTAAAAAATTACCATAGTAGCATCATCGTCATCTGACTCCTCAATTTTGGCTAACTTAACGGCTTCCTGAAGCAAATCCGTAGTGCCTGGGCGTTTTAAGTTCCTACTCTTGCCTGTTTTAGGTGAATTGGCTACCCCTTTTGTAAATGGCTCTTCTTCATCTGATTCTATCACTAAATAAATAATGATACACAACTGTATTAAAGAACATTACTAGTTGACGTATTATTTGTAATTGATGATTAAGTATTGTAATTACGTAATTAAGTATTAATATTTAAGTATTGTAATAATTTTACCATTATTTTAAAAATAAACCGCATAAAATTTAAAATGTTTTAGGATTTCAAATTTTAAATATAATTTTAATAATTGTTTTTATGATTGCCTAAACTAAGATAATAAATAATATATCTAAAATCTTTGTAATATTCTTGTTTTTTGATGAATTACTTACCTATAACATTTGGACTTTTGGGAGGTATAATTACCACATCATCATCTATGGGATCAAATAAGATTGCACTATCACTCTTTGATTTGCTAGACGTTGCAGTTCCGCTAAATATTTTTTCAATTACTGGAACTTGAATCTTGGTTTGTGTATTCTCAGTTTCAAGAGAAGCAAAATTAGCTTTTGGAGAGGTTTTTTCTTTAGTCGGGTCTAATCCAGGAGCCTCCTTCTCTTTACTTACAGCAATAACGGCCTTAGAAATTATCTGGTCTACTGTTACCTCAGTTTCACTAACTTTAGATTCAGATATAGATTTTCTAGGTTCTCGATTACTAGGATCAAGAATGGTCGCAGTACCTACGAAAAGAACATAAGTTTTTTCCACAAAATAATTTAAAATAATAATTTCAGATTGTAGATGCACAAAATTATGTTTTTTTAGGAACTAAGCAACTTTATATTATACAACTTTCTACATAGAATTAACACCAAATATACTTCGATACACGCAGGGCATGGTAAACTGAATGTTAATTTAATTTCGCGCTCTCGATTCTGTTAGTAACAAGTTACATAATAAATAAGTTACATGCTATGTGCTTCCTAAGTTTTGTCCTAGGATTTGCTGTTTTAGTAGATTTTTTGTCTTTTTAAGGTTCTAAATCTTAACTTGCAATAAAAAATGGTTAAGAGCACTTCATAATAATACTTTTACAAGAAGCCAAAGTAACTAATAGCCGGTGCAGGGAGCTTGATTCAATATACATATACAGGTTATCCCGAAAGTAATGGGATATAGAACAACAGTAGATTCCTTACGTCAAAATAATGTGATTGAGGTCAACTTGTAACCTAACTCTAATAGTAACTGAAATACAGGATGTCAAATAATTATTTGATTTACCGTTTTTTTCTCATAGGTCTTAAACTAAATGACATACTGACATGAAATTTAGAACATAAGAGTCTTTTAAAAAGAAAAAGGAAATTTCGTATACAGTTTTCGCGTTTTCGGTAGAGAGCGCTCGTTGCGTTAGTTTTTAATTTTTTAAATCCCTTAACTTTTTTGCAGCTCCGTAAATTGGTTTGAAAAGTTACAAAATAATTTCCTTTTTTAATATTACATAAAAAATTTATACCTTATTAAAGTCGCTAGGAGCCAAACCATTTTCGAAATAATCGCAGTTTTAGGTTTTCATAATATGCGAATGACTTAAATTTACTAGATTTTTAGCAATGCAATCCTAAATAAAATAGAATTAATACATAAGATTATTAATATTTATGTAAAATTAGAAGTGTTAGTAAATACAAAAAGATATTACGACTTTTTGGTTAATTCTTATATCATAATCAAAGTAAATAATATTTATGTATTTTTTTATATTTTATTTTTAAGCAAATATACCAAAAACAATAATAAACAAAGAAACATACAAATAACGCTACTATAACAACTGTTCAAAATGCCCTGCATTAACTTCGATGCATTTTGAAATACGTTTAAAAAATGACTGCCGTATTTTAAAAAGAAGATCCTCATTATTTTTTAACATATTTACAGAATTCACAATTTTTACATTTAGTTCATTTAGATTACTTATAAGACCATCATAAACAACTGATTGCAAATATCACCAAATACAGAAGTTCAAGGGGTTTCAGTCTGGATTACGGGCAGGCCAAAGCAGGTCCCCCATGGCCAATCCAATTCATTCGGGATATTGTTCGTCAAGGTAATTGCGTACCTATCGAGAAAAATGCGCTGGCGGTGCATCTTGCATAAAATATATGTTCTGCCTAACATTTAATGCAATAACTTTTTAAAAACCTCTAAAAAAGTTCATTTCGTAAGAAATTTAAGTACGAGTCTCCGTTCAAATTAGGTGGTACTTCATAAGGGCCTATTATATGGTTTCCAATAAAACCACACCAAATTTTAACCTTAAATTCATGCTGGAAACGACCACTGACAACTGAATGGGGGTTTTACTATGTACTATGCTAATAAGCATTGGATCTGCGTTTTGCATATTTTTAAACTGACGACAAAACTGCATTCTGGCTGGCAAATCTGGTGGGATCAAACACGAAACTGGTGTAAAGGGGTATGGATGGCCTTCTTTCTAAAGTAGTTTACCAACACATGATTTGCTTACACCCGTAGCTGTCGCTATTCGCCTAGTACTTACGGACTAAAATTTCTTCTTCCTGTTCTTGGCAGGCATTTTTGGCCCAAAATGATCTAGTTTCTCCTAGTCGGCTATAAATTCTTTGCAATAATTTTTAATTAGGTTGTTGTCTATCTGGAAATATTTCCATCTCCAAATTGGTAAATAAATTATGCCTAGGCATTACTTAAAATGATTAAACTTAAAAAAAACTTTTTTACTCGTTTTAAAAGTTTTATATGACATTCAAAACAAAACAAAACAACACTTGTCTTCAACGCCAACTGCCAAAGATGCTATTTAAATAAAATAGTAAATAAATATTTTCAATTTTTTTTTTAAATTGGTGATTATGTCGAAAATGATTGCTTCTAGCGACTTTAATAAGGTACACATTTTTTATGTAAAATTAAAAAGGGAATTTATTTTGATACTTTAAAAAAGTAAAAACGAACACAACGAGCGCCCTCTACCGAAAACCCGAAAACTGTATACGAAATTTTATTTTTCTTTTTAAGACTCGTATGTTTAAAATTTCATGTTAGTATGTCAGTACACCCTGTATTTCAGTTGCTATTAAAGTTAGGATAAGGCAAGTTGACCTCAATACATTATTTTGACGTAAGGAATATTTGTTCTATGTCCCATTACTTTCGGGACATCCTGTATAAAATCCGACATAATACAGAGTTTATGTTACGCTGGCATCGAAGTTTACTCGATATGAACTATAAGTTTTTTTTTTGCATTTTGACGAATGAACTACTAAGACTTTTGAAGAACAAATAATTAGTATCTAATCTATTAAAATTAGTTGAAAAAAATTAGGATGCATTCTGACGGTTGCATTTGCGCTAATTTTTTTTTTTGTTATTACGAAGAAATAGTAGTAGATATTTTCGCTAAAAATGTCAATTTTTGAGAAATGTGCTACATTTGCACAGCTATCTCATCATTTTACAAACGATCATATTTTGGTTATAATTGGTCCAACTTTTTTTCTTTATGAGGACCTTTTGCTACTACAGAGTTTTTCCAAAAAATTGCATGTACAGTATTGGCCATAAAAATTGATATGGAACTTTTAAAAATTTTAAATTTTTCCAATGTTTTAAATTTATATTTTATTTTTGTACATCCAATCAATAAACATATTTATAAGTAAACAAAAAAGCATACCAGAATTTCAACCTTATATTGTTTCAGACAATACGAAATACTTTAAATTTTTGTGCTGGACAAAATGCTTGGAGCTTTTTATAAAAGATGTATTTTACAGGCAGTCTTTGACACACCAGTGTGCAAGTGAGTTCTTTTTATTTATTTTATTTTGTGTTACCATGGGAAAAGGCAAGGCCTATTCCAGCGACATTCGCCAAAGAATTTTAGATTTTTACAATCAGGGTGTTAGGCAGCGTAATATTGCTCAAAGACTAAACGTTCCTAAGAACACCGTGTCACGGATAATTAAGAAATATCGTATATTTGGAAATGTGGTACCAGGTAAAAGCACTGGAAGACCTAAAGCCACGACTGCCCGGGTGGATAGGCGAATTTTAAATATTTCACAGAATGACCCATTTTACAAAAATTAAATGAAGGTGAGCCTTCCAATACGTCTGCAAGAACGGTAAGAAGGCTATTGTGTTCTGGTGGACTTAACAGCTACAGACCTGCTAAAAAACCTTTGCTGCGGAAGAAAAATGTCAAGTTACGCCTACAATTTGCAATGGATCATCTTAAGTGGACTGTACAAGATTGGAAAAAAGTGCTATTCAGTGACGAATCTAAGTTCAATCTGTTTTCCAGTGATGGAATACTTCATGTAAGACGACCGAAAGGTGAAAGACTTAAGAAAAAGTTTATCCGACCTACGGTTAAACATGGAGGTGGTAATGTGATAGTATGGGGATGCTTTTCTTGGTATGGTACTGGGCCAATACATAAAATTGTGGGGAAAATGGATCGATTTATGTATCGGGATATTTTGCGAAATATAATGGAGCCTTACACATTTGAGTCTATGCCAGTAAATTTTGTATTCCAGCATAATAACGATCCAAAACATTCGTCAAAAATGCTTAAAAGAATGGTTGGATCAAGAAAAGATCACAGTTTTAAAGTGGCCGGCCTAGAGTCCAGACTTAAACTCGATTGAAAATTTATGGGAACATCTGGATCGCAAAATTCGGGCATCTGGAACAGTCAAAAATGCTGATGAACTATTTCATAAGCTTGTTGAAGCCTGGACTCACATTGACAGACAAATAATTGAAAATTTGATTGAATCAATGCCCAGAAGAATGCAGGCAGTAATTAATGCTAATTAATTATAATATTATGTTTCAATAAGTTATGTTTTATGTCGTTTTTGAATAAAAATCATTTAGTTCCAAGTATTTTGTCCAGCTTTTTTTAATTTTTTATTCCGAACTGCTACTGGTGCTGAATTTTTGTCAACTTTTAAATTAATTAACACTCGTTTTTCGTGTATAACAACTTTATAAAAGAAAATAAAATGCTGATTAAAAGGCACACAAAAGATAATAAATTTTCAAAAGTTCCAACTATTATGGCCAATACTGTATGCATTCAAAAAAAATTGTTTCAACTTGGTGGCACACTCAATTGAAAAAACAAAAGCGCTGCATATAGCTTAAATTGATCCTATATTTGCAAACAAAGTTATTTAGTAAAAAATTAAATGCAGAAATATGTTTACAATGATGCTGAATTGTGTACCTTGATGCCCCACCAATATTTTTTAGCCTACGGCTAGGTTTTCCATAACTGCGCAGAAAATGACGACTTGTGTCTGTCCATCCATCAGTTTCGACTTAAGCTTTTCTAATTAAATTGGGAACTATCCGCTAATATATTGCAATCAAAAAATTCCATATAACTTGCGACCTATTAGTATGAATACTGCATTTTTAAAATTTAAAACCAGTGATCTTATTAAGACTTATCATAATATGCGAGGGCATCAAGTGCAATTACAGCACCACTAGTAGTTACCCCAGTATTTTATTTTTAAGTACTTTACAGTACTTTTTAGATTACTTATTTCCCTTTCTTTTCTCTCTTTACTTATTGCTCCCTTAATTACCATTGATTGCTGTGTTGATTGGTATGTAAATAATCTCTGAAATAAAAGTTGCATTATTATTTTAGAGATGCTTTGGATACCATTTAATCTCGACAACGTATTATCTACGAATCTTTTTTTTCGTTAAATTTTTTAAAAATTACCTTAGATTTATAGGCTATTTAAATATTTTCAATATTTCAGTTAATTATTCCCAATATCAAAAAAGGAAAAACATTCAAAAAACAAATAAAAATTATGACAATTTTGCTAGAAATTTATGGGACGTCATTTAGAAATTAACGCATGAATTACTTTAAAATCAAAAATTGAATTAAGCATAAAAACTTCAGAAAACTAGGAGTCATTGATATTTCATTTTATATCCTTAGAACATTAAAAGGCTAGAATTTAGCATTGCTGTGGAACTATGGGCACTTTGTTTGCTTGCACCATCTCTGATACAATGATGTCAAATGCTTATGTAGAAATGGGCAAAAATACACTTGATAATATCATAAAAATTTGTCAGTTATTTTGACAGACGCGTTTGTGATGACGGCTGGCTCTTGATATGATGTTATGACAATATCGGTATTTACTTGTGTAAAGATCGGCTTAAATCGCCTTTTTTCCATGGTGCGATACAAACAGCACAAGTTTTTACTATCGTAACAGTTCACAAAAACACCAAATGCGCCTTTTTCAACCAAAAACTGAAGAAATAACAGAACTTCACAAATGCCGAATGTAAATACAAAGCCGTTTATCAAAATGAAATCAGCATTTGCCTGCGGTGTTGCCATTTCAAATTTTTTAGAAGCGGTTTGAGGAATCAGAATGGTATATTTTTTTTGCTTTGAAGATGGAATTTTTGCGCTTAGAATAACATATATATATATTTCTACTTTTTATTTTTAATCCAAAATCTAACATCAATAAGTTAAATTAACATTATTATATGTATTAATTATAGCTGAAAATTTCGTCTTTTGAAAATGCGTGTAAACTTGACATTAGAGAATCTATAAATAAATATGTTTGTAAACAAAACACCCCTGTACACATTTTGAACTCGAACAAAGTTATTGTTTACTAATTCTAGCCTTTCAATGTTCTAAGATTATATTATAAAAAAAATTAAAATTAAATTAAGTTAAACCGATAACAAAGAAACATATGATGTTTCTGATTTTTTGACTTTCAACTCCTTCCAAATTTGATTATATTAGGGCAAGTTTTGAGCTATAGAAATTTTAAATGCCAAGACTAATATATACCTATACTACATTTTCAGTGCCTTTTAGTAGATAAATTTTTTGTACCAAATAACATTAAACCTCCGATTTTGCTGATTATCTTTAAAAGACAATAGATTCTTTTTCCCAAAGTTTTAATATTAACATAATATTAATTGTCAAAACTTAAAGCAATTAAATTATTCTTGAGCAACCCGTAAATGATATGTTCAGAATTTTAAACGTATATGTAACTTACCTATTTTTTCATAAAAAATATTTATAATCATCTTACTTAAAACAACGCAAAAAATTAGCCACAAATTAAAAAACTCAAAAAAACAAACTATTATTAATCCTTAACTTCACTCTTATAACCCAGCGAAAAAATAAAATCCCGAAAAAAAACCTCCGTTCTGTTTTCCGTAAAGAAAATGTTAAAAATCTTGGCTTAAAAGAAATTTCCATTTTAAAACGTCGCAGTCGAATAAAATGTATTACAAACACTAAACTTAAGAATGATTTTTAAAATAAGACCTCTTTCCTAGTAGAAAAGGAGCAATGAAATTCACGAATATGCAGTTATACTTTTTTTGAATTTTCGTTCCTATTAATATCATTAAATTGAAAAAAATAGAGGAGCGGACCTTTAGAAAACGAAGCTGCAGTTTACTTAACTTGCTTCTGTTAGGTGGCTTATACCATATTTATATGAAGCATGTTTTAGTTTTTTTCGAAACGTTTATTCGGGTTCATTAGAAACTAATTCGAAATAAATAATTTTCAATAAAGCCGCCACTGTTCATGTTACTTGTACTATATTTAACACAAGATACAAAAGCATACCTCTTGCTACGGCATCGATGCAATCGAAAAGGTTATTACTAGTAGCACTCTCAGGTCTATTTTTGTCGACAGAACTACTTGCTACTGCTTCCGATGTAATTGTTGCAGTATTGTTTGGTCCTGATTTTATTGTAACACCACTTGAACCGGCCTTTGAAGTAGATAACCCTTTTAAGCTAGACGCCGTGTTTTTCTTCTTAGGTGATCTTAAAGGTTGAGGCGACGACTCATCAAAAAGTATGCCTCTAATGTGACGCACACGTGGTTTATCACGCTGCCAAAGAGGAGTGGTGTCAAAACTCTCTAAGGGCTCTTTAACTGGTTCTTCATCAAGCTAAAACAAATATTGTTTATTAACTTTAGGGACTACCTAAAACCTACGTTTCAGGAACCTAATTAGATGTAATAATTTTTTGATAAAAAGTAGCGCATACCTTCTGATAAACAAAAATAATATCAAACTCGTGGCCGGAATGCTGCTCTATAAAATGTCCTCGACAAGCTTCTTCAGAATCACTTTTAAACGCGCACAATGTACATTTAAATTGGGCATCAATATTATGCTTTTTAATCGCATGAGTTTCAATTTCTTCTTTGGTATAATATTTAGCTTTACACATACAGCAGTTCCAAGGCTTAAATTTAGATAAGGTAGTTGATTGAGGAGTACTTGAACCCGAACCACCATCCTCTTGATCTACAGGTTCAGCATCCATGGATCTACGTAAAAAAAGACTTTCTATATATATGTATATATATATAACATTTGATTATATTTACAAAAGAAATCCTTTCAATATTAAAGGTCACACGGTTGCTTGGGTAAAGAGATCATTATCAATTATTCACCATTAATGTCAGTTTGCTTAGGACGTTGTTAAGATATTTAAATTTTTTCCGTATATATTCTATGTCTTTTCTATATTAAGCTCATATGTTTACTATTTCCACTCTGTAGTTTTTCCAGTCACTTTTTTATTTAAATTTATTACAATTTTTAAAATGGAAAAAATTGTTATAGAATGCGACAAACCGAATTCGAGACATTGTGCTATCCAGACGATGCTGCAGGGCAACCTGCAGCGAATGCTATTTGAGCTAAACCATGCCACAAAGAAATATAACATGAGCATGTCTATACCAAAAACTAAATCTATGACTCTAAGAATGACCACCGATTCGATGCAAGCCGGCTGAATGACCAACAAATCGAATTAGTGATGAGCTTTAAATACCTGGGGATCAGGGAAAACAGCCGGAGTCTCTGGCTGTCTATATAATACCATTTGGAAAAAGAAACACTTATCAATAACCCCAAGGCTATAATCTACAGAACTCCAGTGAGACCCATCCTCACCTACGCAGAGGAAACGAGAGCAGACACCAAACGGACGAGAAAATCATTACGACTTGGCCCTCGAATACGATCAGACCCTTAGAAAATTTTGTGATGATGATAAGATTGTGAGATGTTTTACAAGATTGGTATTTTATTAAACTTAAATTATAATAAATTTTCTTGGCCTTTATAATTGAGATATTTGTGCTTTAATACGTTATCATTTCTTAATTGTTGTATTTATACTTTAGTAGTAAAACTAAGCATTACATAATGTCCGAAAAAGTTTAAAGAGTTTCGACAAAGCTGAAAAAATTATATTGACAGTTTCTTAATAATAAAAGATTTTTAGGAGTTTACTTACATAAGTTTCTAGAATGCTATATATATACGTAAAAAAGATTTGAAGAGCCACCTGTGTCCATTAATAAAGGTAAACAAATCAAAGAAAACCAGATGCTGCTTTATTTATCCTTAAAATAAATACTGAAACACAAATTAATTTAATTGTCAGTGGACAATACGAATTTACCTTCAGTGCTCAGGAATAATTTATCAGAACTATATGACCTTGTATATAATTTCGCTTATTTGTTAGATCAAATACACATATTAAGTAAAGATTTTTTGAACGAAATTGTTATCTATTTTTGAAAATTTGAAATATTAAAAACGATCATTGCGACCCAATAGTAGCAGTTAGGAAAAAAATGGTAACAGGCCATCAATACTATTTTAGACTTTGGTGTTACCAAGTACATTGTTAGTTCTATAAACGAAAAGTTATCTCCTATTACTATCAGTAAAAGTTTTGATTGTTGAAATATAAAAAAACAGCTAAATTAAAGTTAAACCACCGGATTCAATAATCGAGAATTTATACTTATAAAAAGTGAACTTAATTCACTTACATAAAAAATTATATTATAATAAAAAAAACTTAACTTACCTTAAAGTCACAAGTTTGACAACTGACTCTAAATGGCTATTTGCAATGTGTCCTTCGACTTTGTGCTTTAAATAGTGCACAAAATTGCAACTATTACACTTATAAAGGTGCAAGCCATGGTACTTGAAATGTTTAATAACATGTTCAATGTCAGTGGGCTCGATCTTAACTTTGCAGTGGGCACAAGTAAACTCAGTTTCATCGCTATGGAGAGCCATAATGTGGTGTTTGAGATTACCCTCCTCGAGACAGAGGTAGGAGCAACCTTGAGCACAACACACGAACCGACGGTGGGTTGGGACAAACTCTGGGAATGTTTCATCTTCTTTCTCTATTAAAAAAAATGTATATTTTGTGATTTAATAGAAAAATTTTAAAATTTAAATATTATGAAAAATACCTATAAAAAAACAGTAACTTTTGATACAAATTTAGAAAGTATATTGCATTTCATTAAGTCGCATCGAAGTTACTTGTTTTATTTACAGTTGTTTTTTAATTATTTACTTATTTCTGACATAAAAATTCCGTTTTTCTAAAATAAGTTTTTATAACAACATTTTTTCCTAAAATAAGTAGTATATACGTTTGTAATGAAAACGAGAGCTGATAATTTTTTTACCCTAAAACCTAGGATATTATAGATGAGGAGGCTGATCTGTAATCTAAATGTCCGCATCCAAAAATTACCAATAACTAGATTTAGAAAATAGCCATCGGCACTGTTGGTAAGAAGTGTATTCATTATAATTGATTTGACCTACCTTTTGACAGTTGATAGCGAGGTACACTTCTGACTAACAGCGTCAAAGTAGCTATTTGCGAACCCAGTTATCATTCAAATTTGCGCACGCACCCTATTTGGCAAGAGCGGAGATCAGTCTCCTTACCTGAAACCAAGCTATACTTTCTTCGAAGGTGTTCGGTAAACTCAATCAAAATTTGGCCGGACACTCGTGTTAGGGTTTAGGCTCATGTTAGGATTTACAAATATCCTAACATGGAATAAGAACCCCTTCTTTACTAAATTTTTGAAGTTATTAATGTGCAGGTTTGTTTTCTCCGACAGAAAAGCCGGAGTCGGAATCTTATAAAACATGTTCCTATTTTAAACGGCGTCGAGTTTGTTGTCATATAATAAATTTTGTTTATTATTATTATTATATCATTTAGTGCAAATTTAAATCCTCCATTACTGCAGGACAGATTTGAAAAATATCCGAAATAAAATATGAAAAAATATACATTTAAAACGTTGGGGATTTAAAACAACTTAAGGAAAATGTGTGGATTTTGGGTGCGTGGGCTCGAAATATGTTAGCTTGCAGTTTTTAAGCTTGAGGTTTATAGTCTTGAAAATTTAGTCTTCAAGTTTTCAGTTTCGAGGGAGTTTTTAAGCAAAAGGTGTGTAAGCTTGTGGTAATATATTTAGTCTTTGTGGACGTATATGACGTATATACTTGGAATACCTGAGCTTTGTTTGAAGACATGATGTTTCTAGGATGTGTGTGTTATTGTATTAATAAATCATAACCTTATTATCTTGAAAATAAGGCTTTGTTTGAGAGCTTTAGATTTTTTTTTATATTATACTTACAACTCCTTACTCTTTTATTCAATACATTCTATTTAATTGAAATTCAGCTTGCTTCAGTAGATTTTGTAATTTTAATTGACTTAAAGTAGCTGCTTTTTTGCCGGAAAGGTTCTTGACCTGACCTCGACGTTTAAAGGAATACGCTTTTTACGCATAAAAGCATTAACAGTTTTAAAAAGTTTACATACCTTTTAGGTTCAAACAAAGTTTAAACACTAACTAAAAAGTGATATATTGGATCCCTTCAAGATATTTTCTTTATTTTCAAATTGTAAATTGTAACATAAAATTGCATAATCTATTCGAATAAAAATTATATTGCAGCACACTTAAAACTACTTAAGAAAGGCGTATAATTTATGATCCTAAAATTTAAGTGGCCGATTTTCTGGACTTAAATTATTAAAGTTAAATCGGAAACTAACTACTATATCGGAAACTAAGGGATCCTTAATGTTGTTGCAAAACGGCAAATCAATTTAAGGCTTTAGGCATGTCTTCCTTATAATATATACTTGTGCGATTAGTAGACATTGGCATAATTTTTTATGAAAACTAAACCTGAAATACATAAATAACCTAAAAACTATGCAAAAACGATGTTCGTCTCTTAAATCCCTAACTCTCTAAATTTATGACTTCTAATTATCAATAATGCTATCATTATCACTACTGGCCATAGCAATTATTCAAATTAATTTTTTTATTAAATCTGTTACAACTTAGAGAATATGAGATTAAACGATGTACTTGAGATGCATGCTAATCATTTCATGTCGAAAACAATGGTTAGAGTTGAAATATATTTAAAAGTATTTGTTTCTTTTCTATGAATATCAAATTCTCACCTATTATTTTTGAAGAGTATCTAAGAGTTTGAAGAATATCTAGTTATTTTTTCTTGTTCGAAGGTAAATTTTATGAAAAATAGTTATTAAGTTGTTCTACAAAATTATTAATATTGGATTTGTTTTTGCCGAACACGGTAAACACATCATCAATATATCTTAACCAATCGCGTGAAAAGGATTGAAATGTATTTTTTGCATTTAACTGAAAACGGTTCATGAATAGTTCTGCTAGAAAGGAAGACAGGCAGTTCCTGTACCGTCAAGTGGTCCCTAATACGAATTGTTCTATTGACAAATATTTTGTGACATACAAAGTTTGGTTAATCTACTTATTTCTCGTACTTTATTGGAATCATTAATTTCTAAAAGTTCAGTCAGATATTTTTGGTATAGGAATGATCGGAAACAAACATATATTTACAACATATATATCGAAAGAAACAAGAATTTCATCTTCACTTAATTAGATTATTGATTTTTGAGATAAGTTGTTGTGTGTTGAGATAAATTTTATGTAAATTGCGAAACATTAAAAGCAATTTTAATATATCAAATGTTGTAAGTGAAAGACCTTATAGTGGAAACAATTAGTCTCATTTATTGCCAGGTTTATGGATTTTTGGTAAATAATATACTTTTGAAATTGGTGGGTTTGAAAGTTGCAATTGAATTCATTTGAAAACAAGGTTTTTGTAATCACTTCATGCTGTCTAAACTTGCGAGATTATTTTTGATAATGGGGTCTTAGAAATATTTTTATATAGGCCATTTTCAACAAGATTAAAATTTGATATGTCTTTCAATTTGATAATATTTCATAAGATTTGGTTGCGACTCGTTTCTCTAACGAATACTTTTGAAAATTGATTTTTCATTCGCATATTAATTTTCGGAACAATCGAAGTTTACTAAATTATATCTTTTAAACTAAGGAACCCAAAGAAATTATTTTTTTGGTATTTAAGTAACCATTAACCCAAGTTCTATAATATAAATGTATCAAACTTAAACTTTAACTTTTTATAAGGTTGTTTTTAAATTCCGTTTCGTTGGCTTTTAAGGATTTACACCCTCCTCTACCCTAGAGTAGTAGCTGATCCACCTGTAATAGTCTCATAAGTTCCTACGTAACTTCACCACTACAGTCGGCGTCGATCCTACGTTATATGTAATATATCTCTTATTGATACTTCAGGTACTTCATGACAATGTTGATTTGATTTTCCTTAGGCTGTAGGCGTTTAAAGTGTTATATTTTATTTTAAATTAAAATTTAGGTGCACAATACTTATAAAAATAAGATATACTATAGCTACAGTATAAACTATTAATTTTCACTAAATTTATTATGCTTTTAAAAAGAAATATTCAAGATTTAAAACTTCCTTAAAAAAAACGTTTTGCTGGTTTTAATGCTCTAAATGTATATCTTGATCAGCTGTATAACAAATTTTGATAGATGTATCATAGATGTTTGCCCATTGGCTATTTAGATGATAAATGCTACTTTTTAAGTTGATATAATTAGTTATGATGCTGAAAATGCAAAATTACCTTTTCCAGCTTCCCCCATTCGAGAGCTGGTGGTGATGGAGCTAGCTGCAAAATTCATCATCTTATCGAACATTTTTTCGTTTTTCTCTAAACAAGGTACCGGGTTAACTGGAGCAATATCAGGTACCGCTTTTTCATCTAGATGCATTTGGAGATGCCTAATAATATTAACCTGAAACAAATGGGTTATTGTACTAAAATATAATTATATAATGGGTAAAAACATTTTAAGTAGGCTAGTCCTTTTATAAAATTGTATTATTAAGGAAACAATTTAGTATAATAGTATTAAAATAATAGGTTTTCAAGGCAGTTAAGTTTTAATGAACTTTGTAAATTTTCGTTAGTATAAAGTTCTATTTAGATATAATATATGTTTGTTTTTACTGGCGATTGACATTTTTTCTTTTACTTACTCTAACTTTGGTCTGATAATTGCACAACCCACACTTAACATTAGTACTAAAAATTTGCCTAGCAGGAATACTGTCAAGTTGATCTGGAGTAAAGCTGTTTTCATCAGTCGTAGCTTTTGGACTCTCCAATGGATTCTCTTTTTCTTTTGATAACGGAGTGATAGCCTGACAAGGCTTTAATAAGAAACTATCGATGTCGATATCGTTTCTGTTTGAACTTAGTGGCACCAAATTGGTTTGATTAATACTGTGTCGATTTTTCATGTGGAGTCTGAAAATTAATATAAAGGTAAATTGAATATTTATCATACAGAAGCTAAGAGAGTTGGTTCTAGGAAGGCAATAAAACAATAATTACAGATTGCTTTCGTCGAATATTCTTAATCTTTTTCACAATAGTTCGTCGGAATATAGGGCTTACGTTTCGAAGAAGTGAAATTAATGATTATATAAGAATAAATATTACCAATTTATAACCTAATTCACCTTTAATCAACTATTGGTAAATTAAAAAAAATCTTTTAATTACATAAAATCATATTTACATCAAATTGCAAGCACATGAATAGAACTTATTACGAGTCGAATTGTTGATTTTAAAAATTGAAGATTCTAAGAATATTTTTCAGTAATTGAAATTATATTTAACAAGAGAGTAAATAGAATCTTGATTCTGTTTAAAAACCCAAGGTCAAGATTATTTTGAAATTAAAGGCTAAATCTGTTTAGTGGGTGAAAGCCAGAAAATTATATTGTGGCATTTTTAATGTTCTGTGAACTAAAGCACTAGATACACAAAAATGGTTAACTATTTATTACACACGTATAACACAATTATTGTGCCCAACATGATTTGATGTTGGGAGAATACTTGGCAACTTTTTCCTAAGTAGGCTTCTTCTTTTCCTTTATACAGTTAAGAACTACCTGGATATTGAGCCGTTCTCTTGATCTTTTGTAAGATCTCAATTTGTAAAGTCGTCGACGATGGTGATTTTTAACAAATAAGCATCTTTCTCCTCTGCCTGCTTACTAAGCTTACAGTACTCTGGATAGTCCATTCTTATGTGACCTGCTTTGCCAGATTTCTGGCTTCTATGTTTGTGTTATTGGAAACTTCGAATTCTTGGCCCTGTGTTAGCGTATCTACAAGCTTAGGTGGATGTGCTAGTAGTAAGGTCCGCCTCACCTCATCATCGCGGAGTTCATCCAGGAGTGCTTGCGAACTGCCAAACATGCCATGATCTTTTTCTGGACATCCGGACATGCCACTCAAACCAAATATGCAATATCAGTTTCAATTCAAATTCTTGCAAGGACTCCCCTGATTTCTGGCATCGATCGCCTGGACGAACTGCGTGTGGTAGAGACGTTTCTGCTGTAATTGACAATAGCACATCTCCGAATGGCTTACCAGGTGGTCGTAGACCTCATGCTCTTCGGGAAACATTCTGTGCAGAATGATAACAGCATCTTTTTTCAAGCCCAACCTAAACCTTTGGTTTTGCAGCCGTTTCCAACTGGCGATGATAAACCTCAGTGCATCAGCCCAATAAATTTCGTATTAGCACAAACTTGGTTCGTGTTGCCCACTGCTAAATGTCTTCACTCTACAGTGCAGCTGATCGAATATTGTTAACTTCCAGTGTTGCGATTTCGTTTTAAACTAAGTGGATCCTGTCCTCAATGAAAGGATCCACTTTTCAGGTTGGTGGAATTTTTATCCATCTTTGAATTTTCCAGCAACTTAGCTTCCCATCTTGCAACATTTGACCGATATCGTTTGCAAAAGTAAAAACAAAGTAGTCCGGGTTCATCGCCTTCCTCAAGTAATGCGTTACGAAACCGCTCCTGAAAGTCCGCTTTCCTTCCTGTCGTATCGCAGTTGTTTTTCTCCAGATATCTTTCCAGCGCAGAAACTTTTAAGAACGTTTTTTTCTTTCATTAATAGTTAACCGATTTATTTCAATTCACTATTATTTTATTTTCACCAATATCCCATTGCCCGACGTCCAATTTACACCCCACATCTGACACCAATTTAGCTTTTTTGCTGTTCGTTTAGAGGTGAACTAAAAACTCAATACGATGAGATGGTATATTCGCGGCTGTTAAAGCTGCTACAATAGTCACCTATACTGACAAAATTTTTCTGAGTAAACATTAAAATAAGCCTTGATATATTACAAGAAAGTTTGCAAATTAAGCCTAATTTCGATGACTCTAGAATATTACTCGATTATAAATCTTCTTTTAATAATACTAAGGAACACTCTAGAAATATAATAAGTTATTGAATTACTTATTTTACCATTTTGAACAGTTAAGTTCGAATAGCTTTTAACTACGCCTATTAGTAATTTAAATAGTTTAGGAATTTTCTTACTAAAGACAATATTAATTTATTATTTATACATGGTGTTCATTTGAAAAGTTCCCACAACGGATTTATCGAAAAACACTGTTTAAAAAAAAAACGCCGAAATACGTCAAAAGGTTTGTCAAGGGGGACAACTTTCTAACCTAAAATTACTTCACCCCCTTTCATCCTCTGTCCCCCAGGGTCATCCCCTTAAAAATTTTAAATAGCAAGGGGTATCGAGTAATAGCTTGTTTAAAAGGTCTTTCGAAGTCTTTTATTCTGACGTTTGATTTTTTTGATTTTTTTAAATCGGTCGATTCGTTTTCGAGAAAATTAGAAAAATCTTTGTTTATCTTAATTTGTTCAGACAGAAAACAAAAACATGAAAATATCAGTGTTTATTTCAATAAGTGTTCAAAATGTTGCCCGTTTTTGGTCAAACAATGATATACATTTTCAAAATCATGTCGTGGGATACCATTGCAGCTGTCGATGATGCGTAGACGAAGTTCATCCAAACTTTCAGGTTGGGGAGTGAACACAATAGATTTCAAATGACCCCATAGAAAAAAGTCTAACGGCGTTATATCAGGAGATCTAGCAGGCCATTCTATAGGCCCCCTTCGCCCTATCCATTTATCTGGAAACTCGTCGTCTAGCCATTGCCGAACGGGAAGAACATACTGAGGCGGAGCGCCGTCTTGCTGGAAATATATTTCAGCCTCATCAAGTTTAGGGTTCCCATCATCATCGTTTTGGTTTTCAATGGATTCAGTGATAAGCGGTTTGATGGTATTTTCCAACATATCCAAATAAATGTCTCCATTTAAATTTCCGTTAATAAATAATGGCCCAATCACTTTATTTCCTAAAATGGGTACTGGGTATGCCCTTCTACAAATGCATGAGGATTTTTATTGCTCCAATATCTACAGTTATGCTTATTAACAAATCCATTTAGATAAAATGTGCATTTATCGCTGAAGCAGATATTCTTTACATGAATAGTATTATCATTAATCGCTTCAGTCATTTTTTCACAAAACTCAAGTCGCCTATCGAAATCGTCTTCGGTCAACTCTTGCAATATTTTCATTTTGAATGAATAAAATTTATGAAGTTTGGTAACTGTGTGAACAGGGCTAATGAAATACCAGTAGCAGCAACAATTTTGCTTAATGAAGTATTAGGATTTTTCCAAAATGACCCAAAACTTCAACTTGAGCGGCTTCATCCAAAATTCGCCGATGATCACGTTTTTTATTTGTAACAGATCCAGTTTCAGTAAACTTAGTAACAAGGTCCAAAACATACGTATGCGAAGTTATCTTCTCCGGATATCTGGCGTTAAACGTGACGGCAGTTTGCCGAGCACATTGATTTTGGGCACCATAAATTAGAATAATCTCCACTCTTTCGGCTACTGTGTAAACCATTTTGGAAGTAAAATCTTCAATTCAACCAATAAATTTTCACTATTCCAAGACTGTCACAAATGTAACTGACGGCAAAATAAATTTTTTATTTTCCTTAGCAACTATAAATAACTGAGCAGGTATAACAATAAATACAGTTCGCCCAGGATATCTGTGTTGATGAAAAGAATGCGGAAAAAAATTCAGGTTTTTATTTCGTTTTTTCCACGTCTAATCTTCGGAATTGCTGTTTATGTTAGTAGTTTTCGTTTCAAATTATAAACGAATTGTAGATTTGGCAAACCCTAACGGGCAACATTTTAAACACTTATTGAAATAAAAACTGATATTTTCATGTTTTTCTTTTCTATCTGAACAAATTAAGATAAACAAAGATTTTTCTCGAAAACGAATAGACCGATTTAAAAAAATCAAACGTCAAAATAAAAGACTTCGAAAAACCTTTTGAACAAGCTATTACTCGATACCCCTTGCCTTTTAAAATTTTTAAGGGGATGACCCTGGGGGGCAATGGGTGAAAGGGGGTGAAGTAATTTTAGGTTAGAAAGTTGTCCCCCTTGACAAACCTTTTGACGTATTTCGGCGTTTTTTTTTTAAACAGTGGTTTTCGATAAATCCGTGGTGGGAAGTTTTCAAATGAACACCCTGTATATCAAGAAAAAAATGTGCTGCCACAAAGCTACCAACTAAACAGATCTACACTTATTCAAAAGGGTCGAAATGCACTTCAATTTACATAAATATATAGTACTTACTTGGCTATATTCACTACGGTAAACTTCTCATTACACAAAGAGCAACTGAACCTGGATACACCATGACTCATAATATGCTCACACAGGCGTTGCATACTTTTGAATACTCTGTCGCAGTGACAACACTTTGGTACTACTTTTTTACAAACTGTCATCATATGAGATTTAAAAGGTTTTAAACTGGAAAAGGATAGATTGCATGCGGCACATCTAAAGAGTTGGTATCCTAAAAATATTGTATTCAAATTAGTACTGAACTAATGTGTTTCAAAATTTAAGAAAAAAATTATTTACAGATTTATGTAGAGGGTATTCCATTTAAGAGAAAAAACTGCATATTTTTGAAATCCAAGATAGCTAAGCGATGTATTTTAGCTAGGAAAATTTAAAAATCATAATAAAGACAACTGCATGAAAAACAAAAGGCTTATGCCATAATTGTTGCCTTTTTTTAAACGGAACACCTTGTTGATTACATTTCTATCGTCAATACGTTTATTTTATTAAGGGTACTATCTACATCATTCTTCCACTGTTTTCCGTCGAGTTCTTGTCGTTCAAGAAATTCTATATTCGGCTTAATTAGAAAATTAAATCAACTTAACAGGGCTTAATTTTGACATACTAAAATTTTAATTTTCTCCAAATTATTCGGTAGATGAAAAGCTGCAAATAGTAAAGCTGTACTATAAGCTAAAAGACGTAAGTGGACCAAAAGCCTCAAGTCTTGCCAATTTTCTTAGAAATATAACATTTTAAAAACACAACAACACTCATTCTCAGAATTCGATCCCTTTTTTTTACCATACCATTGATATGAATATTCTATTATTATTAATGTATATCACCATTAAAAAATTCAATATTTTATGTTTGAAATTACTGACCTAATTTAACTATTTTACTAATAACTATGGATATACATACCAACATATTTTTATTAAACATATTTCTTAAAGGGTGCAACTTATTCAATTAACTAAAAAATATATATAGTTTGGCCTGAAAAATGGAAAATTCAAAGAAAATTCATCAGGTACACCAAATCTTCTTACGGAAACATAATAAATGTGTATATTAAAGTAGCGATACCTAATATTGTTAATGGAAGTTTTTAATATATTAAAATTTAGTTTAGTTTTAGAAGGCTGCAAGAACATGCCTATTAAGTGAAGTCTAAAACTAGTTTAAATTATTAAAAAATTAAATGGCTCTCGACAATAAACTTTTCGTTAAACTTGCGTTTAGGGGTAAAATATATAAAGGATCTAAAGAGATTTTTAGTATTATTTTTATTATTAATTCAACCAAATAAAGGAATACATATATTTGTTAATCTATTTAAAGTAGAGTTTATAACTGGAGAGGAAGAATGTATTTAACGCAGCTTTTTTTAATCGTGGAGAGCTCTTTATTCAAGCTTCGCATGAAAGCGAGACATTAGAAAATCTATAAAACGTTACATATATATAGGTTCAACTTTATGTCAAGAAGGTAAATTTGAATTGAACTGAATTATGTTATCTGTGGCTGTCTCATTTCGATAAATTTTGTATTCAATTTTACTAGTACTTCTTTTCAGCACAAGATCTAAGAATCGTAACTTAAGTTTTCTTCTTTTCCAATTTTGGGTGTAGTTGTGCACAAATGTATAAAAATTGGAAGGCCTCTTTTGAAAATGGAAACAAACAATAACTCATTGCCAAACCCTCTTTTTGCCAAAGTGGAAAAACTTTTGGTCCAAGACGCTTGAAAGAAGTAAAAGCGAATTTTTCACATTTTAGGTATACAATCTTCCTTCAAGAATATTTTTATATCCAATAAATCAATTTCATTATGTCAGGAATATCAGTCTTTTAAATGCTCTTACCAAATTTAACAGATTTGTCACTGGAAAGTCCGATTTAAAATGTTATTAAGTCAAGAAGGAAATTAGTAGCAAAACCCTAATACATCTAAAAATAGTTTTTTAGTTTAAATGATATGAACTTCTTTTTTCTCCATCTTTGTAAAATAAATGTAACCAATGTCCGGTCGTATATGTTGATTAGTCAGATAGAAAGGACTAATGAACATAGGAATCAATTTAATAATTTTTTTAATATCACCCTGACTATATCAACTTTTGCAAATCATCTCCTAGAAGTTAACCATGATTTTCCACAAGATATTAATATAAAAAAATTCTTACGTAATTAATAAATTTGACAAGGTAAAAAATTAGATTTAAATTCCTTTTAACAAGGCCCATGAAAAACTTCAAATAGTAATAATACCGCGCACAAATGCACATGATTTGTGTATTTTGTGTTATCGGCCCTTATGGTCGCGCTGTAGACCTTTTTGTCCTCGGGTTATATAGTATATAGTTGTAAAATTGATTGCGTATAATTTTTATATGTATATGTTGGGCAAATAAAGAATTTGATTTGATTTGAATAATAAGTGCCGCAACTTTAATAATTTTGTCACATTTGCGTGTGTTTTATATTAGCTATAAAGTTTTTCATTAAATTTTCCTGCGTCAAATTATATTCAAGGTGTCCGTAAAGTAATGGGACATCAGTAAATTTAAGAACAACAGTAATTTACAGAACAACAGTAAATTCCTTACGTCAAATTAATCTGGAAATATTTCCTGATACCTACGTGCCATCCATTAAAATTTACTGCGCGCAAACACAAAGCATATCCAAATTGGTAAACAAATTTTGCCCAGGTATTACTTAACATGATTAAACTTTTTTTTGGGAAAATGGTGATTATGTCGAAAACGGTTGCTCCTAGCGACTTTAATAAGGCATATACTTTTTATGTAACATTAAAAAAGAAAATTATTTTGTTACTTTTCAAACCAATATACGGAGCTGCAAAAAAGTCAGAAGATTTAAAAAACTAAAAAAAAACTAAAACCCAACGAGCGCTCTCTACCGAAAACTCTATACGAAATTTTATATTTCTTTTTAAAAGACTCATATCTTCTAAATTTCATGTCAGTGTGTCATTTGGTTCAGGGCCTATGAGAAAAAGAACGATAAATCAAATAATACTTTGACACCCTGTATTTCAGTTACTACTAAAGTTAGGATAAGGCAAGAGTTAAGAGAATTGTACCTCAATCACATTATTTTCACGTAAGGAATCTACTGTTGTTCTATGTCTCATTACTTTCGGGACACCCTGTATATTTATAGGTTTGATCATGACCTACTTGGGCGAAAAATATAACCTCTATATTTTGCATATTATACCTGTAACACGGTAAATTTTGTATTTTGTTTGTACTGTAATAATCCTATGTCAATGTCTTCATGAAAACCGATAATCTTTTCGATTTATCAGTTACGACTGTTTGTATGTTGCGCTCTGTTACTTTTCTTACATTTATTTGTCTTTAAAAATAACTTTATCAAAAAAATTAAATAAAGGCAATATTCAATCAATTTTACGTGATGCTGTAGATTTTTTGTTTTGTGTTATTGCTTTTTATGAAACGTATGACCAGCATCTTTGTGATAATGGATTCATTTTTGGATTCAATAATCAATATAATATATACCTATATAATACAAATACATTTACCTATTAATCCTCGTTTCTTTTTATCCATATGACTACTATCAGAGTCCTCATCGGAGTTGGAAACAACAGAAGCAGATCTATTCGTCGGAGAAATTTTCATCGGACCTTTACTCATATCTTCACCCGCCTCAGTTGATTTTTCTCCGAGACACGAAATTTGAAAAGGTAACACATCAGTTATATTCTTATCTATAGCATTTGCAGACTCCTCCGCTATAGATAAATCTGGAGTTGAAGTTGGCTCAATATTTAAAGTGTCATCTGCTAAAGGGTCTATTGCATTAGTATCAATCAATAAGTTAAAACCTTCGCTAGGTTCTAAATTAAGAGGATCGACATCCTCTGGATTTTTTTCTACACTTGCCGTCGTGTTTTCGATTACTTCGATGTGTTCCAGAGGTCTTACAGCTGGACTATGTTCAGTTTGCACTTTAGTACTTGATGCAGCTGGTAGAGAATTGCTTATCGGAGCTAGAGGTGGTGGACTTGAAACATTTGGTAATTCTGGCTGAATATTTTGGGTAACAGTGGTGGATCTACTCTGGTCTTCATGATCTAAGATACTTTGTATTGCAGATTGAAGCAAATCCTCTTCACTCACCGGGTTTTCTTCATGTGTGGAACTATCTTTTGCTGAAGGAGTGGTTTGACTTGGACTAGAAGTACTTGGTAGGTTTGAAGGTACCTTGATAATTGAGTCACTAGATGGAAGCACCACCCCTGAGTTATCATTAGGATAAATTGTAATATTTCCGAACCTGTATGGCTGAGGAGGTACTGTTTTTAGAATTTTCTCAGAAGCAGTAGAAGTCTGTACAGTTGCTTTATTTATAGGAGCTGTAGATGTTAAAACTTGGCCAGGTTTTGGCGGAACTAAAGCTGGAACTAACAGAATATTCTCATTGTTCTTCGTAGTAACAAGCAAAGTAACATTGGAAGAAGATAACACAGCCGAAGACTTTTTCTTGTTGGGTGATGTTATGACTTTTCTACTAGGGGAAAGAACTAACGGAGTTCCCGAAGAAATACCTTTTATTGGGCCAACAGTATTTTGCACTTCAGGTTTACTTTGATTATCTTCAGAAGGTACAGTCCCTTTCATAACTAACTTGACGTTCTTCTGGTTGCGGTTCCGAATAAACATTGACAAGTTTTCCGGTAATTTTACCACGCGAACAAGAATTTTAAAAGCTGCGTTAGTATATCCAACTTCTCGATTCTAAAAAATTAAAAAAAACAAAATTTAATAAGATTTGCTATTGGTTGTTTAAAGGTAAATTACAAATTATATAATTGGAATTTATATAATATTCTGTTTGTGTTATTTTAAACATATTTCAAAAAATCACAACACAATATAATTCAACGGTAACAATCCGTACAAAAAAAAACAAAACTATCAGGAAATAATACCATAAGATTCACAGGAATATATCTTGTATGCATAATTGTTTTATTCATGTAACTTTTTTTAAAATTTCGTATGTAATGTATTTTATAAATGTAGCATACTTATAAACGAAATTCAGACTTTTGACACTATTGCAAAGCTAAAACGTTATAATCACTACATAAGTTGAAAATGTATGGATACAGCGTAGCCAAATATGTGTATGTAACCTCCATATTCTAATAACTTTCGAGTATTTTTGATATTCGTTTTTAAAAATTATTTAGACGCTGCATTACTAACCTAGACTATATTATATATTAATAATATATTATATATTAAAAAATAGCAAAACTACATTTAGGATGTAATTCATAATTTTTAAGTCAATAGAATTTGTGTTGTGAAATTGAAAGTCCTGGCAAATGGCGTTTTTTTAAAATGTGCAACGTGATTTTCTTTTTTTTATGTGAAATTATTTTTTTTAATACTCATTTTAGTTATGTTAGTTGTTTATAGTTCATTCCAAATAAACTTCGATACACATCACGTTCGATGTAATTTATTTACGTCGCGTCTATTGTAAATGCTGTTTCACATGAAGGCAAAACGAGAAATACTGCACGATACTAAAAGGAGTCTGACTTCATGAATGAGAACAGTAAGTTACTGAAATATATTTTGAATAATTTCTAAATGAGTTGGTTTCTTTATTATTCAACAATATATTGTTTATAGTATGCAACTTTATCTTGTTTATGTTGTTGTTGTTATCTTGTTTACCAAACAATTTGATTGTCCAATTTCATCAAATAAACACACATAAAATAGGTTGCAATGTTGTAAACGCTTTAAATTAAATTTTGCCATTTAAAAACAATATTACCAAAGAAATCCCAACTAACTCGTCATTATATTTTTTTCCTTATAGGCCTCATATTGAATTACATGCATTATAAATCGATGTTGTATCGCAATTGCATATTAAAAATAGTTTGAGGGTAAAATTTTTAAAAAAATTAAAATTCACATGGGATTTCCTATGTTCCGCTCGGCGACGCACTACCCGGAATGGCATAATCTCGTAGTGGAAATCTCGCAGATGCGCATGGGTATTATTGTGATTTCCTATTGTAAGAATTTTTAATCATGCGCAATTGCCAAATTCCACTGTGAAATAGACTTATTGACTATTGGTCCTCTAATATACCTGTCTCTCTTCCCTTTTGTCGCGATATTACGAGTATCGAGTTTATACAGGGAGGAAAGGGAAATATTTTGGGAACTGAAATATTTTGGGTTCAGAATGTCAAAATAAGATAAATTAACTCATATGTTTTAATCTGATTCTCAACCGTTTCTGAAATAGTCGGTTTTGAGGTTTTTTTGGAAGATTTTTTTATTTTAAACGCAACACAAAGAAATACCAGTAAAAAAACGAAATTCCACTAATTTAAAATGTTTTCGAAAATATCCCCACCAACTTCAAGGCAAGCTGCAGCACGTTTGTTAAGCGCTTGTGTTGCACGTTTAATTGCTTGGGGATTGTTTTAAATAATATTTGAAGCATTCGAAGTTTGATTATGCAATCCTGCGGTTTCTACTGGTGTTTTGTATACTAGAGCTATCATCCACCCCCAGAGGCAATAATCCAGTGGATTTAAGTCTGGTGACCTCGGTGGCCAAACTGAAGTTCCTTCTCTACCAATCAAACGATCAGGAAAACGATTGTCTTAAGAAATTACGCACTCGGCGACTATAATGAGGCAGGGCTCCATCGTATTGAAAATACATTCGGTGTCCAAAAAGCATAAATATCCTCCAGTAAGACGCTCCTCTAATACAAAAAGACCAAATAACTGCAGGTCGTTCAGCATTCCCGAATCGATTTTGAAAGTTTCGTTCAAATGTGGCATGAGGATTTTTATCTGACCACCGATGTTCATTGCGTCGGTTATTAATTCCACTGCGGGTAAGATTAGCTTCATCGCTAAATTAAATAAAATGTATTCATGTAGGCTTCGATTTTGTTGGATCCATTCGCAAAATTGAACCCTTAAGCCATATCACCCTCTTGAAGATGTTGAACCGGTTGAATATGGAAAGGCTTAAAACCGTTTTTCCTAAGTGTCTTCCAAACGTCCACATGTGATGCTAATCGAAATTCTTTTGTAATCCGCCTCGTAACACTCAGGTTCTCTTCAGCCATATCAAAAATATTTTCTTCATTTCACGCTCAGAATCAATCAAACTGACAACCATGCTTGTCAAAACTATAGGTCAATTAAAATAGGTACTAACAAACAATAATGAAATACCTGTAACGTAAATTAGAAATACAGAGAACGTAATTATTCCAAAAATTTACAAAAAAAACTTTAGAGCAGATTATTTCAGAAACGGTTAAGAATCGGATTAAAAAATATGGGTTAAGTTATCTTATTTTAACCTTTTGAATATGTTCCCAAAATATTTCTCTTTCTTCTCGAAACACCCTGAAGGTATATGGTGTTATGCGACCCGTGCTGAAGAGATGAATGGCACTGGACCTAATAGGAGTTGGGGTGCTCTCGTAAGCAAAACTTTTATTAAGATAAATAAAGATAATTAAATAAATAAATAAAAAACTTTGTTATTAAGATAAATGTTTAATGAAAGCACACTGTGAACTCCAGTAAGAGATTTGTGGACTGTATTTTTGCGATTAAAATAAAGGCAAAAGAGCGAAAACCAGGCCAAATTATTTGGAAGTTCACAAATTAAATGTGGACGGACCAGGTGTCTTTTACGGAGCATCTACGGAACCAAGTGAAATCCTACAATATAAAGCCTTAAGTCCGTAAGATGGCACTGCGGACTCGGACCACTTTTTCTCCCTACTCATGGACTCCAGTTACACAAAACCACCAAATGCTGCTGGATCTTCTGAACAGGGAGCGGGGCAACCCGCGGACCGTCAAAGAGAAGAGAGAGTGGTAGAAAAACTGACTCAATCAGGTCATCAGGTCATCAGTCAGTCAGGTCAATACGACCAGACTAGTCAACGCTAAGTTTTCCAGAGCGCAAAAAAGGCGAATACGGAGAGAAAAGAAAATAACGACGGGCACAGCTAAAAAGACGAAAAAACGGAAGACTGGCACCTCCTGAGCCGCAAGGCAGAGGAGAAGGGACAAACTCTGGCCTATGGATACGAAGTCATACAAGGTCCTGGAGAAAGGCATTTGCTTCAGCTACCAAATGGGCAGGGTGAACCTGCACCGCAGTAGGGCAGCATCACTCTGCAGAGCAATGGAATCACTTGACATTGCCCTGGAGATATGTGGTTTCAACATGATGGGACACCACAGCATTTTGGAGCAAACGTGCGCGAAAGACGTTCTGTCGCCTGGCCCGCGCGCTCTCCTGTTTTCAACCGCCAAGATTTTTTCTTTGGCGTTATGTGAAAAGTTTGGTCTACGAAACACGTGTTCCTAATGAGGAAGATCTGCTAGCAAGGATAAGCTCGTTGTACCCATGTAGAAGCTATTCCCGTAATGTTCCAAAGAGTTCGCGATGTAGTGACCCAACGCTGCAAACTTTGCGTTGAAGCAAATAGTCGGCATTTTGAGCAACTTTTGTAAATAATAATTCATTTTTTAATAAACAAAATAATGACTGCACTACTAACACTAACTAACAGCACTCTTGAACCAAAACGGCTCATTTGTGGACATATGTTTCCTGGAGAAAAAATATTTGTTTTGATGCCCCCTACCACCCCTTGGAACTTGTCATATTTGTAACAAGTATATATTTGGGACACCCTGTCTATATATACAATATATATATATATATATATCCCTCTGCCCCCCAGGGTCATCCCCTTAAACATTTTAAATGGCAAAGGGTATCGAGTAATAGCTTGTTTAAAAGGTCTTTCGAAGTCTTTTATTTTGACGTTTGATTTCCCCCTTCGCCCTATCCATTTATCTGGAAACTCGTCGTCTGAAATATATTTCCAGCAAGACGGGGCTCCTCCTCACTATGTTCTTCCCGTTCGGCAATGACTAGACGACGAGTTTCCAGATAAATGGAAGGGGGCCTATAGAATGGCCTGCTAGATCTCCTGATATAACGCCATTAGACTTTTTTCTATAGGGTCATTTAAAATCTATTGTGTTTACTCCCCAACCTGAAAGTTTGGATGAACTTCGTCAACGCATCATCGACAGCTGCCATGACATCCCACAACATGTTTTTGAAAATGTCCGTCAGGAATTTGAACATCGCCTATATCATCGTTTGGCCAAAAACGGGAAACATTTTGAACACTTACTGAAATAAAAACTGATATTTTCTATTTTTGTGTTCTATCTGAACAAATTAAGATAAACAAAGATTTTTCTAATTTTCTCGAAAACGAATCGACCGATTTAAAAAAATCGAACGTCAAAATAAAATACTTCGAAAGACCTTTTAAACAAGCTATTACTCGATACCCCTTGCCATCTAAAATTTTTAAGGGGATGACCCTGGGGGCAGAGGGTGAAAGGAGGTGAAGTAATTTTAGGTTAGAAAGTTGTCCCCCTTGACAAACCTTTTGACGTTTTTTTTTTAAACAGTGGTTTTCGATAAATCCATGTGTTTCAATGAAGTCATCAATGAAGTTTTTAAATTAACACCCTGTATAAGATAATGATTGATTTATATCACTTTTTAGTTGATTTATCTCACAAAATCAAAAGAGACACAAATAAACGCTTATATGCATAAAAGGTATTTCACGTATAATCATTCTGCAGTATTTAAAATATGAGCAGTTCTGAGATCGACCATGTGAACCGTGTGTTAGGTTTTGGATTATATAAATAGCTTACCTTAGGTAAAAAGTAGTTTTTCCTAACTAAAATACTCGGTATACTGCAAGGATGTCTGTTAGCAAAATGCAGATATAGATTATTTAGATCTTGCGAGCTGTATTTACAGATTCCACATTGATATGTTCCAACACCATGGGAACTTGCCCAATGATTAATCATTGCAGCGCCGCTTGGTTCTTTTTGTAAGCATTCCTTATATCCACACATTAATGTTTGGTTAGGGTGAGACTTTTCCATGTGTTGCAAAAACTCATTTTCGAAAAGATACATCGTATCCTTGCTCATTTCTAAAAATAAAACATTGTTTATAACGAAAACAATATACTTTTTTTAAAGTTTTTAAGCACACAAAAACTAAATAATCTTCTATAGAAACTCGGTCTGGATATTTTATTAAAAAGTAATAATATCCCTTACAGAAATTTTGTAAATTGGTAATATACCTACTAGGAAGTAATCATTTCTAAAAAAAATACCTTTTGAATATGGAGATGCAGCACAACTGCATTCAAACGGTTGACAGAGAGCTCTGTGGTCCCCATTTTCTTCCGCAATAGAATACTTGCTTCCCTTACTCGCAGGTAAGGTGATGGCAACTAACTCGCGGTCGTGATGAGCCTTCTCTATGTGTAAGTATACATATTCCTTTAATAGAGCTCTGTAAAGACAATAAGAGCAAGAATATCTACATGCTGAATGCCTTATATCGATGTGCATCGGCACCTGCTCCCAAGGAGTTTTTACATCGCAATAAATACAAGGGACCATGGAGTTGGGATCTATTTTGTGTGCGTGCATATGACGTCTTAACAGTTCGCAGTTACTACTACTAAAAGAACAAAAGTAGTGTGGACACTTATACAAATCTCCGGGACTCTCCAACAGTTTTTGTAATGATTTTTGTGCTTTTTTACTCTTGTTACATTCCCAGTCTGCCATCTGAACTTCTTTAATAAGAATTTCCTGTAGATGACTCTGCTGTTTGTTAGTACCTGGCAAAGTAGTTAATTGTGGAGCAAGCTTTAACGGCGGGAGTTTGGGCTCGGTTTTAATTATAGCCTTTGAAGAAACCGAGACATCTGCTAAGGACATTACACTAGATATTTTAAATGAAAATGGGTTATCCTCTGGTAACTCAAGGTTGGATTCGGAAGCTATAGGTTCTTCTGTAGAAGCGGCCTCTATTTCCCTAGCACAGCCTTCTTGATTGAGATCAAGCTCCTTAGAGAGAATGTTAGGGCTTGAAGCCACAACCGATTTTTCTGAAGAATCGTTTACTTCCGAAGTATTTTGCGAATGTTGCTTTTCTTTTTTAATAGAGAGTTTGTCGCCACTCATTCGCCTCATCCGAAGAGATGGTTTTAACAGAAACTCTGAGTGTGCAAATATCAAATGATCATATAAATTCTCCAGTAAAGTGGTATCAGGCGTTGTAGTAATTTGAACTTGACATTTACTGCAAAGTTCTGATGTTAAGTTTAGATCTTTATGGCCGAATTTGCAATGGAGCTGAAAAACCGTTGTATCCTTTGTGGCTACATAACAACCATTTACGTGACAAGAATATATGATTTCCTGTCCGATTTTAGTAGCCTTTACTAAATCACCAACGAAAACAAATAACTCTGATGTGGCTGTAGACGACTGGTCAACATTTGGAATTTTGCAAACGGAAGTCTGTATAGGGCCGTATATATCTTCAGCTTGTCTAGATGTCGAGCTAAGTTTTCCTTGAAGTTTCTCAATCATATTTGAAAACAAACTATTAGACTTATTTTGTGGAAAAATAATATTAGACTGTGGTACTTCTGGAATGTTGTCCTGAACAGTGTTTTTATTTAAAATCTGTGAAGATGCACTAGAGCCTCCAACTGAAGTTTGTTTGGTTATTGGCGAAACATTTATTATTTTCTCGACTGGTTTATCAGCATCTTTTGAGGTAGATAAGTGTTTTTCAACTGTATTAGATTCATCTCGATCCTCAGGTTCATCTTTTACAATAATTTGTTCTTCATCGATTAATTCATCCTGCTCATTATTCAGTCTAGTTGATAACTTATTTATGAAGTCTAATTTTGGAGCTCTCGATTCAAGAATCGATTTATTCAATTCTTCCATTTTTCTTAAACGATCTTCCTCAATCAGTCTTGCTTCTTGTAAAAAGTCTTTTTTACTCGTGAAGGCACTTAAATTATCTTCCTTCTGGTTGGACTGATCTTTCATCTTTGGGGGATCCATTTCAGCTATTTTAGACGTGGAAGTATCTACTTCTTTCTCTTTATAGCTTGATTTTTCGGAAGGCTTCATTTCATCGGATGATTCACTGGTATCTTTAGAAGCACTTATCTGCACTGCTGGTTTTTCTGGAGCCATAGCATCTGTGTTTGGTTTTTTACTAGGAGAATCAACCTCAGACCTTCTCTTTCCGATCCCTTCATTGTTTTCCATTAAATATTTTAATTTTTCTGTAGCTTTTGCTTTAGCAGCTCTACTACTTCTGCTTGATAAAGTTATGATAGTGTCTAGATCATCACCACTATCTTCATTTAATAAATTTGCCAAATCTCTTGTTCTTTTCGTTAAAGGAATTTGCTTTACTGGAGAATCAGATTCCATCAACTCTGGGTCGATGGAATCAGACTCTGATTTTCTTTTCAATGATCTTCGTGTTTTCGGTCCTACTGATTCCTCATCTGATGAACTATCCTCTGGCATTCTGGTCTGTTTCATTTTGGCTGTTTTGTTTCTCGATTTGGCGCCCGGTTTCTGGCGTACAGGTGTTGATATAATTACAGGTTCATCTATCAATGGTTTTCGAATGGACAATGTTCGGGACTTTGGACCAGGGCGCTTTTTAATTAAGATTTTTTGGGAAACGTCGGAATCCTCTGTGACAGTTATATCATGATTTTCCGGTGGCGATTTTATAGTTTTAGATTTTGGCCCAGGTTTTTTACATTTAGGAGCTTCTGTCGATTCTGAAGACTCTATAATTTTTGACATGTCTGCAAGCTTGTCCAGCTCAGGATCTAAATCCATCGACATATTTATCTTGTGGATTATAGTTTTTTCACCCAAGTGAAATATATTAGCGTGATCTTCAACATTTTTTTGATTTAGTTGCACAAAGTTACATTCTCCACAAACATATGCAAATATAATACCAAGCGTATATGTTCGCCTTACAGCTTTTCTCTCTTCTCCTGGATGAACGGTCTGAAAATGACTGGCCATTGTCTTGCTGGTAGCCGCAAAAAATTCGCAAATACCACACTGATGTCTCCATTCTCCAGTATGTGTAGTAACATGCTCGTAAAAAAATATTGGCGTAACAAAACTGTTGTACATGCACATTCTACATGTGTAGTGATACTTCGTACTGACTTTCGGAATTGTGATGCTTTCATATTTTTGGCCGTATTCGGCAAAATCTTTAATTGCTGTTGTCGCAACTTCAGGAGAGAATCGTGAACATAAAACTTCCGATTGAGGATGTTCGCGTAAATAGTGACCAGTCATCATATGACCACTATATTTACATAATTTGCACGAAAGTTTTCTCTTATTCACAAAATCATAATAATATTCCTTATCTGGTTCTACAAGTTTACTAGAGTCATCTAATTCGCTTAACGAATCAGTTGCTTCACTAGCCTTTGATTGAGCCGCGGAAAGCGGACGCTCGAGACTATTTTCTTTCAATACATTATCCTTTGGTTTTTTCTTTTTCTGTTTAGTTATGACTCCAGAAGCCCACTTGTTGCCTCTGCGCCTTTTTGATTTTTTTCTTGCGGGATGAATTGCAGCTTCAACTGCTCTAGTTTCTTGATTTTCCTCATCATCAGATTCCGAATGAGATAAATCTTCTAGCTCAGAGTCATCCTCTGAGTTATCGGAGGATGATATTTCCAAATTAGAATCTTGATTTTCTTCGTCTTCAGGTTCAATTAAATCACGCAGTCCTTTTATTCGATTGCTTCTAAGAGAATTGATTGAAACTAAAGCAGTATCTGGTATTTTACTTATAACCACTCTCATATCTTTTATAGTGGTACCGTTAAATTCCTTGCAAGGTTTCGACTTTGGCTTAGGTCCGGGCTTTTTTCTAACCTTCTTTTCCACCGATGTATCAAGCGGTCCCGGAGTTGCAGGTGGTGTATCGGTCTTATCACCTTTAAGCACGTTAGGATCGTCCTTTAGAATTCTGCACATTCTCTTTCCAGTTGCTGTAAGAACGCCATCTCTAATAAACATATCTTTAATGTCTTCGTGTAAATGATCCAGTTCACTTTTGTGTTTCTTATACTTAGGAGCTCCTCTTTTGCGATTTTTAATTCTTTCTCCTACTGATACCATTATTGGCTCCAACTGCTTGGCATCCGAAGCTGCTCTTATATCGTTTGATACTTCTTTTGATTGGAGTTCTTTAACTACCAACTTCAATGAATCGTCTGATTGGGCCACATTTTGCTCAACTTCCAGTAATTCTTCGGTATTTCTATTCTCTGCAGAAATGCCAATAGTGACTTCTGATAGATCCGTCGATTTTGTTACTTCATTAACTTGTGTTTCTTTAGGAGTTGACACAGATTCAGTAGGTAAAAGAGAATTTATTAATTTTGAAGATGTTCCCTGTTCTGAATCTTCTTCTGTTGTTGAACCGACGACAGGCTGTTGTTCTTGAACTTCGCTTTGATTGGGAATTTCTTCTAAAGGCAATTCAGCAGTTTCAGTAACGTTAGATCCCTTTTCATCATCGCTATTTTCTACAGAGTCCTCATTCACTTTAATAATTTTCCGGATTTTTTGGATCTCTTTATCATCAAAAGTATCAGAAAAAGTTTGTATAAGTGAAAAAAGAGCAGTCTTTTTATCTTTTTTATTGTTACTTTTAAGTAAATTTTCAAAAAAGTGTGCTAAAATTTTCTGTTCAGTGGGTTCGGGTTCAGTTTCAGGTGGTGGAATATTAGAAGAAGCGATTTTTAAATCAACTATAGCTTCGTCTTTGTTTTTAGAACTATCTAATTCTTCAAAATCTGGCGATGAAGATGAGGGTTCCTCAGTTTCAATTATGTCTTCTATTTCGGATGTTTTTGGTTCTTCCGTTGTATCATTTGTCTTTGTTTCTACCTGGTTTTCACAAAACTCTTTTTGAAACTCCTTATCATACTCACTAACAAACTCCGTCTCAGTTGGAGACTTAAGATCTGCATAGGATCCCCAAATATTCGTTTCCTTGTTTACTACTACCTTAATTCTAGACGTATCATATTTTTCTTTGGCTTTTTCAAATGACTTATTATGCTTTTCTTGATCTTCATCATCGCTTATGACCATAGAGTCATTAACAAACAAAGTATCACCATCTTCAGAACTAGACGAAGAGATTCTATTTCGATTAGCAGTTTCTTTTTTATCCTTGGCTAGCTTTTTTGGGTCATCTATTCTAGACTTGCGAGGTATTTTAAAATGTTGAAACCCATAGCCACGACCAGTTTTTCCTTTATCTGCGTTATATAAACTATCTAAGGGCGACATAAAAGTTTCATCTTCGTTACCTTCGTCGTCTTGTGACCTAGATCGTGATCTTCCTCTATTTGTTCGCGAATACATTTTATCAAACTTACTAGTATCTAATTTGTTATCTGATTTTCTTGATCTAGGATCTCTTGAAATTAATCTTTCCTTGCTTTGGGTTCTATGGGGCTCTCTAGTTTTACTATGAACCCTATCTCTGGGGTTTCTATTATGTGTTCTCTCGACACTTTTTTCTCTACCCCTCGATAAACGGGGATCTTTAATGACTTCTTGATCATTATTAGAAGAATCAACGCAAGTATCTCTGGATAATCTGGGATCTCGACAAATAGGATCAGGATTACCACCATCTCTACATCCTAGTCGAGGATCTTTTATTTCCAAGTGTCTTTGAGCCTCTTGTGCAGCTTTAGCCTCCTTCTCTTGTTGTTCCTTCATCTCTTTGTACTCTTTGTAATTTCTAGGATCCCCCGGACGTCTGTCTCTACCCCACCTGGATCTCTCTGGAGGATAAAAGCCCTGGTTTTGTAAATTAAAATGTGGCATTTCACCTATCTGCGGACGATACGACACCTGATTTATATCATAGGAATTATTAAAATGAGTAACTTCCATTCCGGGACCAAAATGGCTGGGGCCTACAAAATTGCCAATCATCTGCTGCTCTGGATGTACAAACCTTTGGTTCATTCCAAATTGATCGTTATTTGAATATAAAGCAGGTTCAAATTGCCTTACAGGTGCTTCAAAGTCGATTCTAGGTGTGGTCGGTGTGTCAAAGTCAACTCTCGGTGTACCAAAACCCAGATTCATCGCATGATCTGTATATCCGCCAAAAACAGGACCTGGTAAAACTGACCGAGGATTAGGTACAGGTAACATTCCAGGAGCAGGGCCTAGAATACCAGGATTGTTATTATGATTTACAGGGCGCCTTATAACATCTGGAACAAAATCTGGTGCTTGAGGTGGAGATATAAATCGCGGTGTCTGAAACTGTACCGACTTATGTGGCGGAGATAACACAGGGGGTTCAGGTGGTATAATAGCACCTGCTTTGGTTAAAGGATTAATTGTCGTTATTCTATTAGAAACGTCAGCCGGTTTAGTCACCGAGTTTATAGTTGACAGTCTGTTAGGTAGGCTTGCACCTGTATTTCGAGAATCTGTGTTGGGTCTGACAATAGGATCAGTTATGTTTTTAGGAATTATATCTCCCAGTATAGGCTTACTAAAAAACTTTTGCAAAATCTCTGGAAGTTGAACTGGCTTTGTAGACACTGAAGAAGTTGAAGCACTTGTAGATAGATCAGTTGTATTTGGCGATGATTTGACATGAGAAAGTAAAGTAGTAGACAATAGTTTTGTAGGTGATGATTTCATGAACTTTTCAATACTTTCCGAAACTGACTTATCTACCTCAGGCATATCGGGTTCTATGGGTTTTAATTTAGGTTTTGGATTATATTTGTCCGCTAGTCTTTTTAATGGCCCAACTAAAATATCTGAAGGAATAGATTCAGATTTTTCTGACTTTTTAGTATCTGAAAACCTCTGTTCGATTGGCTCCGCCGCTTTAGTTGACTGCTTAGTTAATTCAGCCGATGCAACAGTATTTGCAAGGATTGCTTTCTGCTCCAAAGACTCGATCACATTAGTCGTTACCTTTGCCACTTTCCATTTTTCTTTTTCATTTTCTTGCTGCTCTTCCTCTTTCTTATGTAGCTCCTTGCTTTTCTTTCTAGAATCTTTCTTTTTAACATTCTCTTCAGACTTGCTCCTTCTTTTATCACGACCGGAGTTTTTCTTTTTATCCTGGTCACGAGATGAGGAGTGACTCCTATCCTTATCTTTACTACTTCTTCTTGATTTATTATCTTTTTTGTCGCCTTTTTCCAAATGTGAGCTTAGATTGTTACTATTCCCTTCCTTAGATGTTCTTCTTTCTTTCTTTTTCTTTTTTTCTTCAATTAGCTTATTATCAATACTAGAAAGCAAATTCCCAAATACATCCACTTCTTTTTTATCTTTTTTTTCAGACTTGCCTCCGGAAGAATCCCGTTTTTTCTTTTCTTCCTTTTTATGTTTGCTTTCCAGTTTAATATCTTTTATTTGATTTTTATGGCTTGGCGTACTCTCTAGTTGAGGATTGATTGGGTTAGTTAATGCCATTTCACGTTTAATTCCTTCAGCCTCGTGCATTTGCTCCAGTCGCAGCTGTAACTGTAACTGTTTTTTAACTTCTTGAAGTTGATCCACACTTTGTGTAACAAATTCAGTGTCGGTTATTTTTTGCTGCACATCTTCTTCTAGAGTTTTCAAGTCATCTAAACTAATCGGTGGTTTGGACATGTCAGGAACTTTTGTACATATTACTGGAGATTTAGGCCTAGAGGACGGGTTGATTACTACTTTACTGTAAACGTCGATTTTCGGTCGATTCGCGGAACAGCCTGGATAGGTAATTCTGGAAAAAAAATAAGATAGACTATACATATATCCACTAATTTAATTAAAATGAAGATAAACTGGCAAGAAACACCATTTTGAATAGAAGTCCATATTTTGTAGGAGAATGATAAATAAAAATAAAATATAAAGATTACAAAATAGGGAAGTCTTTATTTCCAAGAAAAATACATGTAGGTCACTTAGGTAAATGTATTATGCATTTCGGCTGTGTAAGCAGCCATCATCAGATACAGAACATTATTGTAATTATAGGGGTACAAAGCGATAAAAAATCCTATATATTTATTAATAATTTTAGCCCCCAAAAAGTTCCAAAATTGCTCCAATATATATATTTTTTAATTATAGCAAAATTAGGAGCTAAAAAACCTTGTGCAAGCCGGCAATAATTACGTATTTAACGTATGTAAAAATTCAGTTTTTAGACGTCCCTTTAACCCTCAATTATAACCAAAAAGGTCAAAATCGATTTCTAACAATTCATGTATCAGTTGTACTTAAGTATGATAATTGTAATAAGGATGATATTTATTTACCCGAAATGTTTTTGCCACTAACCCTATAGATAAATTCCAATTCCTGGAAATTGTACTAATCGCAACATGGGGATTATTCTCCATTTCTAATAGAACATTCAGTTAGACATTCTTAACTTAACATTCTAACTTAATTAACTTAACATTTATTTAAACTTGTAAGTAGAAGTCGTTTAGATATTCAGAACATTCCTATAGATAAATGTCTTACATCGCCGTGTTGGACGATCAGCACGAGTTGCATTGTGTCCGCGCCCGGTCTCCAAAAACAACCATCATGAGTATTTCAATTCGTTCATTCTCAAATAAATGCATTTTATTCAAAATTAAGCGTAAAATGTTAAACAGGGTGTTCAATTGAAAACTTCCCACCACGGATTTATCGAAAACCACTGTTTAAAAAAAATGCCGAAATACGTCAAAAGGTTTGTCAAGGGGGACAACTTTCTAACCTAAAATTACTCACCCCCTTTCACCCTCTGCCTCCCAGGGTCATCCCCTTAAAAATTTTAAATGGCAAGGGGTATCGAGTAATAGCTTGTTTAAAAGGTCTTTCAAAGTCTTTTATTTTGACGTTCGATTTTTTTAAATCGGTCGATTCGTTTTCGAGAAAATTAGAAAAATCTTTGTTTATCTTAATTTGTTCAGATAGAAAACAAAAACACGAAAATATCAGTTTCTATTTCAATAAGTGTTCAAAATGTTGGTCGTTTTTGGCCAAATAATGATATAGGCGATATTCAAATTCCTGGCGGATATTTTCAAAAACATGTGCGATATCATAGCAGCTGTCGACGATGCATTGACAAAGTTCATCCAAACTTTCAGGTTGGGGAGTAAACACAATAGATTTCAAATGACCCTATAGAAAAAAGTCTAACGGCGTTATATCAGGAGATCTAGCAGGCCATTCTATAGGCCCCCTTCACCCTATCCATTTATCTGGAAACTCGTCGTCTAGCCATTTCCGAACGGGAAGAACATAGTGAGCTTGTCTTGCTGGAAATATATTTTAGCCTCAAGTATAGGGTTTCCATCATCATCGATTTGATTTTCAATGGATTCAGTGATAAGCGGATTGATGGTATTTTCCAACATATCCAAATAAATGTCTCCATTTAAATTTCCGTTAATAAATAATGGCCCAATCACTTTATTTCCTAAAATGCCTGGCCATACTTTAATTTTTTGAAGGTACTGGGTATGCCCTTCTACAAATGCATGAGGATTTTCATTGCTCCAATATCTACAGTTATGCTTATTAACAAATCCATTTAGATAAAATGTGCATTCATCGCTGAAGCAGATATTCTTTACATGAATAGTATTATCATTAATCGCTTCAGTCATTTTTTCACAAAACTCAACTCGCCTATCGAAATCGTCTTTGGTTAACTCTTGCAATATTTTCATTTTGAATGGATGAAATTTATGAAGTTTGGTAACTGTGTGAACAGAGCCTAATGAAATACCAGTGGCAGCAACAATTTTGCGTAATGAAGTATTAGGATTTATTCCAAAATGACCCAAAACTTCAACTTGAGCGGCTTCATCCAAAATTCGCCGATGATCACGCTTTTTTATTTGCAACAGATCCAGTTTCAAGTAGTAACAAGGTCCAAAACATACCTATGCGAAGTTATCTTGTCCGGATGTCTGGTGTTAAACGTGACGGCAGTTTGCCGAGCACATTGATTTTGGGCACCATAAATTCAACAAATAAATTTTCACTATTCCAAAACTGTCGCAAATGTAACTGACGGCAAAATAAATTCTTTATTTTCCTTATTGAAATTGTCATGTTTTTGTTTTCTATCTGAACAAATTAAGATAAACAAAGATTTTTCCAATTTTCTCGAAAACGAATCGACCGATTTAAAAAAATCAAACGTCAAAATAAAAGACTTCGACAGACCTTTTAAACAAGCTATTACTTGATACCCCTCGCCATTTAAAATTTTTAAGGGGATGACTCTGGGGGGCAGAGGGTGAAGTAATTTTAGGTTAGAAAGTTGTCCCCTTTGACAAACCTTTTAACGTATTTCGGCGTTTTTTTTTTGAACAGTAGTTTTCGATAAATCCGTTGTGGGAAGTTTTCAAATAAACACCCTGTATATACGTTGTTATAAATCATAACTAATAGTATACAATTATACTGACAAATGCATGACAAACCATTATAAAGTAGGTCTAAAATTAAAAGTGTTAATAATATGGTCGACTTTTTTTTACTTACTTTTTAAGAAATCACATAAAAAATTAAAGTTGGCGTCATAGTTTCTACTTAAAGACACCCTATAACCAATTTTTTTATTGCAAAGAACGCATTGAATCAAATGAACCACAAATTAAACATTAGTTGCAATAAATCAAGAAGAAATTTTTATGTTTTAATTTCATGTTTCTTTTTTTCGTTTTCAGTTAGTCTATTAAGTCATATTTGACAAATCATTGACTTTAGGCATATGGTTTGCTACGCAAAAAGTATTTAGAATATATCATAAAATTACAAAACATCATAACATACAGGGAGTTCTATTTAAAAAAATGAATATTGAATGAATGAATGTAATTATGATGAACATGTTATGAAATTGTTATTTTCATCGTCAATGCAGTGTATATATGAAATTTGGTACATGAATCAAGATGCATTTTCTGATCTACAGGGTCTTTCCCCACATATTGGCCCCCTCTCTACAGATATTAGGTGAAAAGAAACAAAAAAATTTTACAAGACTTTTACTTAAAATTTATAAGATTTACTTAAAATTTTGAATGTCATGAATCCGATGTCAACATTTTTTTTCTTTTAGAAATGTCAAATTTTGACTGATGGTCAAATTCTTCTTATGGAATACCCTGATATGACTTTATAGTTAAAAAGAGCCGAATTTTTTGTTTTCAAATATATGTGGTTTAACTACGTTTAATTAAGTCATTTTGGAAATATCTGGCTCCAAACTATTATTGTTGGGAAATTAATTTTTGTATTTGACAGTTTTACTGTAAGATCATACATTTTCCTGTATTCATTCAAAGCAGCATTCAATTCATAAAGCAGTACGTACTGAACTTCGCTGGTTGTAAAATACCAGCATACTTATGTAATTGTGTAAATTACCAGCATATTTAATATATTGTCAGCAGTTTCTTCAATATTCCGATGGTTTAAATGTTAATCTAGGCTACTTCATTGAAATGAAAATATGTTGTAATAATACATTTTAATCGAAAAGATAATAAAATAATAAGATGCATGCATATATTTAAGACAATAACTTTGAAGTTATTAAAACGCCTTAAATTTAAACATCAGTATGTTCAGGTCGAAAGTTAAATAGTTCTCGTCAGTCCTAAAGTTATAATCTAAATTTGTCAATAAAATTTGAAAAATGTCTGCTTCAAATCATGGAAATATTTAAAAGCAATAATTCACTTTTTGTGTTCCAATGATGAATCCGCCCTACTTTCGAGCTGTATTTGCTAATTCCGGTAAAATAGATGTAAAATAGCAAATATTTGGGTGATGAATTATTCGGTAATCCTAACCTAAAGGTATATTATCTTGAGATATAATGATATTGCCTTGTTGGAAAAAGAAATAAATATATTACAAATAGAAGTTGTTGAGTAAAAGTCTGTGTTAATAAAAATAATTATTTAAACCACAATAACGCAAATTCATATAGTGACGATGGAAGGTCTAACTTATCTGTTATTATGATTAAAAGTAATGATACATCAAGCTAAAACGTTTTGACTGATATTGCTGAAAAAATGGATCCAAAGGAAAACAAAAGTACGGCCTGCATGTCCCGAAAAATAGTTTCTGGTAAAAAATCACCTGAAATTCTTCAAAATCTGGCTTCGCTACCTATCATTTGAAACCTAAAAATTTCATTAAAATGCGTTTTTATTAGAGATGGAAAAATACGGTTTTTTTGAAAATTTTCAATATCCTGTATTTTTGTTTTTTGTTGTATTGTATTTTCCTATCTCACAGTATTTCTCCATAATTCCTGTATTTACACTAACAGTTGAATACAGACCACCCTGTATAAAATGGAGAAGTAAAAAATAAAACTATATTTATGCCTCATAACTTTTTGCAAATTTTCAGAAAGTAAACAGACAATCCCTTAGAACATTGAAAGACTAGAAGCAGGATACAATAACATTGTTTGAGTTCAACATGTGCTTAGGGGCAAGGGAGTATTTTGTTTACAAAAATATTTAACGATTCTCTTTTGTCAAACTTAAACCCATTTTTAAAAGAGGAAATTTTTAGCCATATATTAACACATACCGGGTGGTGCGTCGCCGAGCGGAACATAGGAAATCGCATGTAAATTTTAAGGGGGACAATTATTGGCTTCCCTGTACATTTTACAGAAAAAATGTAAGATAACTTCTGGAAGAGACTAATCTGGCAAACCCTCGTGAAAAGTTTCAAAAAATTTTAATAAACGAATCTTGAATTATTCAATTAAATGAAATTGCAGTATTACCAAATTTTCGGTTCAGGTAAAATCAGACACCAGCCACCAGCAAACAATTTGTTATAAGGCTTTGTCAAATCTTGACCTACAGCCGAATACAAGAATTTTTTTTTTTTCGTTTTATCAATCTCACAACCATACATTCAAAGTAAGACACGTTAACATTACTTTTTTATCTAAACTTTTATTTAGTATAACGATGAAGTTAAACCAATAACAATTATTATTATCGATTATTAAAAAAAATATTTTATCATACTTAGAATTTAATTAAGCCAATAGCAGTATCTGAAATATTTTCAATTTATTTTCCCATCGAGCCTATCTGGTCCATTTCAACCATTAAACCTATTGTTATTAAATTCGAGTCCAAAGACATTGCAATAAATAATTGTAAATGTTTAACTCAGAAGATCGAAAATAGATCCGAAAAAAGAGAGAACAGAACTCTTAATATTAAATTACTAAGTGTGGAAAAATAAAATAAAATACAATAACTTTTTTAAAAATAATAGAGAATTACATAAAAACATCTAACGAAATAGCGTTTAACTGGTTTAGATTCTCAAATTTTACACTTTTATAAATGACACTTTTTAAATGACCCCACAAAAAGAAGTCATTCAGTGAAAGATCAGGTGACCTGGCTGGCCAAAGTATCCGGTACCGTGGACCAATAATATTGCCGTTAAAAGCATTCTCCAAGCACTCTCTAATCATACGGGCATTATGGGCCGGGCAACCATCCATTTGGTACCAGATCATTTGATCTTCCTGACCAACTTCTTCCAAGGCGGGTCCAATTTGATTTTGAAATTTGTTTTTTGGGGAAATTGTGTCCGAGTATGAACAAAGCAATGTTCATTTTCTTGGCTCCAATACCGGCAACTCTGAACATTTGGTTCATTGTTGAGGGTAAATGTACATTCATCAGTAAAACAAATATTTCTTAAAAAATTCCTATCATTATTTGCTCTTTCCATGATTTAAAGACAAAATGCCATTCTTCGCTCTTTATCTTCTTCCTGCAGCTCTTGAGGTTTTCCGAATTTATACGAATAATATTTGTGTTTTTTAAAGTGCACAATACCGTTGTATGATGTTTATTTACCTCTTGCCCAAGAACTTTCGTACTAACCATCTTGTTTTCCTCCACACTCAGTAGAATATTAAGATCTTTATTCTCTCTTTCTTTGGCTCTATTTTCGATATCCTGAGTTGAACATTTACAATTATTTATTACGGTACCTTTAAACTCGGAACTTATTGACAATATGTTTAATAGTTGAAATGGACGGAATGGGCTTGGTGGGGAAATAAACTGAAAACATTTCACATACTGCTCTAAAACTGTTTCCCGCATAATGCCATTTAATTATGGCTATTTTTTCGTCGATTGAATAATTCATACTTGTTTTCAAATATCGACTGTCACTAATTTATTGACACTTTTCCTCACGTCAGTGACAATATTCATGTTACTGGTGCCCGTTTGGTTTTACCTGAACCAAAAATTTGCTAATTTTGCAATTACATTTAATTGAATAATTCAAGATTCGCTTATTTAAATTTTTTTAAACTTTGCACAAGAATTTGCCAGATTGGTCTCTTCAAAAAGTTATCTTACATTTTTTCTATAAAATGTACAGGGAAGCCAATTATTGACCTCCTTAAAATTTACATGGGTTTTCCTATGTTCCGCTCGGCGACGCACCACCCGGTACAATAATGTTAATGAAATTTGGATCCAAAATACAAAGTAAAAATAGATGTAACCCAATCTAAGAGCAAATATAACATATTTAAACCAAAAAAAAATATTACCATTTATATTCCTAAAACCGGTTCTAAGAAATTTGAAATGGCAACACCGCAAGCATAAGCTCTTTCGTGATGCGCGAAATGTCATCTTATCAAATGGCTTTGTGCTTACATTCGGCATTTGGAGTTCTGGGCTTTTTCTTTTGTTTTTGGTCGAAAAAGGAAAAAGGTCTCATTTTAGTGTTTGTGTGAACTGCTACGAGAGTAAAAATTTGTGTCACACCATGGAAAAAGCTATTCAAGCCGATCTTTATAGAAGTAAATAGCCATACTTTCATAACAAGGGAGAACCGTCATCATGAACGTAGAATAGAGAATCTTCGAAATAAACATAAATAAAAATTTGAATATGAAGTGTGTGTGTAATACTAAAATACTTATAGAATCTTCATATTTTTAAGTCCAAATATTTTTTTGAAAATACTATCTATTAATAGGATAAAAAAATAAAAAAATAAAAAAACTAGAGTTTTGTCTATCGTTTTATTAACAGGACTGGTTGTATGTTTTGTTTGTTGTCTATCTATGGTTATTGGTTATGTATTTTTTATAAAGACATTGAGTAGATTAGTTTCTTTAAAGAAATCGGCACAGTGTATATAATATGATTTGATATAAAATAAAGATGTAAAACTGATTTTTGTTTAATACTATGAAATTATGAATTAACTTATCAGAATTTATATAAATGAACCTGAATATATTTTTCCTTTAATAAAAAAAAGGCAACATCACATCGCCGCTCGATCGTCTTGTTGATTCCACCGACACAATAGGCGGGGATTTTTCGCGTTACTCGAGCGCGCCAGTAAATCATATGGGAAGAAACCCTATATTGTACCCCTACCATATATAGATCCTTACTATAGAGGCGTGCGTTGACAGCATTCAGAGCAGTCACTCAGATTAGTAAAAAAAATCGATCATCAGAAAAACTCGAGCGCGTCAGATTAAGACAACGAGAAACAAGAATACCGAAATTCAAGAGCAGGGGTACCACAAGGAGCCCCTCTCTCCCCAATTTTATACGACGTGTATCAGGCAGATATCCCAAAAAATGCACATTATTCAAAATTAGCGCTTTTCGCAGATGACACATGCATTTACGCGACATCTAAACATAGCGAGCAACTAGTCGTAAACCTACAAACTCACAGGTTACTATTATGGAATTTAAATATAAAATCAAAATAAACAGCTAAAAAACCGAGGCCATAATAGTCACCAAAAAAAGGAATTAAGATTTGTAAAATCTACAAAATTTAGTCATAAACAATGACATAATCCCCTGGAAAGCTGAAGTTAAATACCTAGGTATTTATTTTGACAACAAAAATAACTTTTCATTTCACGCCAGGCAATAAATTAAGCAAATGTAACGCGATCATAGCACCACTATATCCCTACATTGGGAAAAAAGTAAACCTTCTCTAAAAAATTAAACTTCTCATTTACAAGCAAGTCATCAGACCAAAATTACTATACGGTTCAACTACCTATTCAAAAACGAATAAAACAATTAAAAAATTACAAATCTTCCAAAACAAAGCGCTAAGCTAAACAACTGCAAACGCGCCATGGTTTCTAAGAAACACCGACATTTATAAAGATCTAGAAATAGAGACAGTGTTACAATTTATTAAAAAAAACATACCAAATTCAAAAATAAACTAAGGGCAACGGGACCCTACAAAAATTTTTTCATTTAATACCCAAAGCTGAAGTAAGGTAATACCTTAATCCCAAAAATTCCATCCCATCCCACACCTTTCCCTAAGCAAAAAAAATCCTTCCTCTTTCACACCCTCTTGCTTCTCAAAGCAAGATAAGCATATAGCAAATAAAATAAGAAAAAGTAAAACAGCAAAATCAATAGTTGAGCCAGAACAAGCAGTTACGGCTTGCACAAACAGTTTACATAACATTTAAAACTATAATGGGATACGTACGACAATTCTGTATATTTTTTTTTATAGCTATTATTATTGATTGCTGAAATTGTTCAGAATTTGAATGCCGCACCATATAAACTTTATTTTTTAAGTCGCTTCACAGAAAAAAGTCCAAGATAAAAAGATCGGGAAATCTCGCTGGCTACCTTATGGAAACGAATCCTCTAGGAATGGCCGAATAATATTAGCATTATCTCCTGGTGCATAATCTTGTTGAAAATATATATTATCTAAATTTGTCAAAGGAAAATTTTCGAAAAGTTCGGGAATGACTTCTTGTAGTATGTTTAAATACTAGTCTGCTGTTAGCATTTATTCAGCCATTATAAAAACTAGTTGCCCGCAAAAAATGAAACACGCAACGCTAAACCCGAACCTTTCAAGAGAAATATGACGATTTTCTTGGTATCAATGGCTCCTGTTATGCCTATTAAAGATTCCGTCTGATGAAACATAGACTTCATCGCTCCCTGTTACAAATCGGCCAAATTTAATATCCATTCTGTGTAATATCTGTATATTTTTTTGTTTTAACAACCTGTCGAGAAAAGGTTGTTTTCTCTTGGAGCAACTACAAGAGGAAATGCAACCAGTTAATAAGTAGGTATGGATAATGGATAGAAAACTACTTCTTCTACTAACAACACATAACCAAGCCCATTAAAACGTAGATTTAAATCCATAATTAAGATTTCTCCTTGATGCTGTATGTTGCATTTTTTCATTACAGAGAATGGGAATAAGGCTGCTTAAATTAATAGTTCGGTTTGTGTTTTCGCCAAATAACCTAAGCATAGAACACTAAACAAACAAACTTAAAAGAACACTAAAAGCAATGGAATAATTTGACACTGAATATATTAATATTAGTCACTTTTAAGCACAACTATATACCATTTGGGATGCGCGCAGGATCCATGTCCAATCACGAGTTAAAGTTCTCAATAACAAGGAGCATAGCAACCAGTTAGGTGCGATTAGACCGTATCGACACACCCTTTTCATTGAAAGGTTTAACATATACTCGTACACATAAGATCTTGGGAAAAATGTTAACTTTTAATTATATCCAGCACTAAGGAAATAGTTATAATTACAAAAATAACTCTAAAGATCATGTTACAATTCTTCAGATTTTTTTATGATTGTACCGGGTGGCCAAATAAGCGAGGTAAGCGGCTGTATCTCAGAACCTGTACATCTGGCAACAATGGAATTTTTTTTTATTATCAAGTAGCCATGAGAAAATTCTGGAAATTATTTTCAACTTCCGTATTTTACCGCAAGAGGGCGCAACTAAAAATTAAATAAATGAAACGTCTTTTTCTCCGAAAACTTAAATATTAACTTATACTTTTGATATTATTTTTAGCAAGCCAAGATAATTTGCTATAATTTTGGCTTATGAATTATTGCCGTACGAACGATAGTAGGGGTAGGGGAAGCTATTAAAAGTGGAATCATTAAAATCGGTGTAAATTCTAAACCACTTATTCGATTTGAGCAATTCAAAATTTCTTTGCAAGATAAATATAGCTGCTTTAAAAGTCTGATCTCATCACTACCCTATAGTTCCTAATAAAACCGCCAGAGGGCGCAATTTGTAATAATTCTATTTATTTTCATTTTGCTCCAAAAATTCAAATTGAATTGTATATTTTTGACATCCTATTTCAAAAGTAGATAAAATTTGCAAAAATACTGTGAGAACCACACGATGATATCTTTGCTTGTTTTAAAGTTATAGCGAATTAAAGTCTTTTACGCACCGAGTCCAAACTTATGTACCGCCATCTAGCGCTCGGCCTTAGAATGTCTAGTTAACGTATAGTAGGTGGCAAAAACAAAAGAAACTTTTAAAAAGGATTGTATGGAAACGTCAAATATTTATTAGACGGCCAGTCTAAATCTGTTTTCAATTTTCTTTGCTCGATTTTTTTGTAAAATGCCTTTGACAAATAATGAAGCTGTGGATTTGATTGCGGTTTTCTTCGAGTGCTTTCAAAATGCAGCAATAGCTGAAAGACAGTGTGCCCTTCGGAATCCAGATCGCCGCCATTATGGCAGAAGAATTTTTCCACGGTTGGTACAGCGACTACGCGATACTGGGAGTTTTAGTCGGCCCAAATTTAGAAGGCGTCGCTCTACTGGAAGAACTGAAGAAAACATTATTAATGCGTTGACCTACGTAGAGTTTAATAGGCATATTGGAACTCGTGCGTTATCTTCAGATTTGGGAATAGCTCGAACTAATGTTCAAAATATACTTAGACCACAGGTAATCTTTACCACAAGTCATCTTTTTATTATAATTTTCTTCTCGAATATAGGCACGTCATTTTATTTTAAGGTTACACCCTTTCCATATAATCCTACACCAACCTCTAAACGAACATGATTTTGAGCGCCGAATTAATTTTTGCCAATGGATATGCAATGATTCGCGAAAACAGGGATTTTTTGTCACAGATTCTGTGGACCGATGAAGCCACTTTTTGTAGCGATGGGAAAGTCAACAGGCATAATATGCATTATTGGTCGGTTGAAAATCCTCGTTGGATGCGAGACGCGGCCTTGGTGCTGGACAGCACCAAGGCCGCTGGAGTGTAAACGTGTGGTGTGGTATTATCGGAATGAAAATTATTGGTCCTTGTTTTTTTGATGGCACATTAACCGGTAATGTTTTTTTGCATTTTTTAACATTCCTTGCCTATTTTAATGGAAGATTTGACATTGGAAGTAAGACGGACCATGTATTTCTAATTGCCCAGCACATTTTTGCCGTTTGGTGCGGCATCATATAAATAATTACTTTCAAGGGCGCTGGATCGGAAGGGGGAGTATATATCCTTGGCCGGCCAGGTCACCCGATTTAACATGCCTAGACTTTTACTTATGGGGTCGTTTAAAATAATATTGTGTACCAAACTCCACCTACAACAAGATAGGATATGGAAAACAGAATCTGTGGTGCAATAAATGAAATATCAGCAGCTGAAATCGAAACAGCAGTTTTATCCACCGAAAGAAGATTGGAAGCTTGTTTGGAATGAGATGGAAAGCAGTTTGAACACCTATCATGGCATTAAATACCAAATATGTTTGGGTTTAAAATCGGTTCTTCTCAGGACCATAATTTAAATATAAAAAGAAATTCGTTAATAAAATTATTCGCCTTAAGAAAGTCACATAAACTTCCAGTTATTCTGTGATACATAGGTATTATTAATTTATCAATCAATTATTACTTTAATAATTTATTAATTATGACAACATCATGGTATCCTAGTTGTGGTAATACTAATTAGAGATTTTTAGGCGGGACACTAGATGGCGGTACGTAAGTTTAGGCTCGGTGCCTAAAAAATTTTAATTTGCTATAACTTTAAAACGAGCAAAGATATCATCGTGCGGTTTTCACAGTACTTTTGCAAATTTTATTTACTTTTTAAATAGGATGTCAAAAATATACCATTCAATTTGAATTTTTGGAGCAAAATGAATAAAACTGGAATTATTACAAATTGCGCCCTCTGGCGGTTTTATTAGGAACTATAGGGTAGTGATGAGATCAGACTTTTAAAGCAGCTACATTTATCTTGCAAATAAATTTTGAATTGCTTAAATCGAATAAGTGGTTTAGAATTTACACCGATTTTAATGATTCCACTTTCAATAGCTTTTTCCACCCCTACTATCGTTCGTACGTCAATAATTCATTAACCAAAATTGTAGCAAATTATCTAGGCTTACTAAAAATAATATCAAAAGTATAAGTTAATATTTGAGTTTTCGGAGAAAAAGACGTTTCTTTTATTTAATTTTTGGTTGCGCCCTCTTGCGGTGCAATACGGAACCTAAAAATAATTTTCAAAATTTTCTTATGGTCACTTTTATAATAATAAAAAAAATTACATTGTTGCTAGATGTACAGGTCCTGAGATACAGCCGCTTACCTCGCTTATTTGGCCACCCGGTACTACATTGAATTTTATATTATAGAGCTCTCGGTAATTGCGCAATTTTTTATTCATATCCCTGTCGTAGCCGCAGATTCGATAGTCATATAATACTAAAATCTTAGCTCTGTAGAACACGAACTTTCGCAAGCTACATAATGTCTTTAGCTTACATTGTTGTGAAGGCAGTGAGGTTTACTCTGTTCAGATATTCGTTCTTCGCGTTGTTTTTTTGTGATATATTTTTTCATTTACGTTTAAACCTCCTTATTAATCTAAGTCTCTAGACATAAAGCAGGAATTGAAGCTAACCAGTCATTAGGGTTATGTGATTTTTCTCTAAACGTTTTTAACTTTTCATTTGTTATTATTATGATACAATCGCGTTTGGTTAGTCTTAACAATTATAGTACTAAGATAATGCCAATATTCATCTATATTAATCTAATGATAATTACCTCGGGTGAATTTTTTCAGTTGGTATAGTAATCGGTTTTGTTGGTGATATATCTCTTGGTGGACTCGGACTTTGAGGCGTAGATCTGGGGCTTTCGATTCCAGGAAGATTTCTATCATAGTCAACTTTTTCTACATATCCAATACCCTTCTCGCGTAATTGAGGATTCTAAAAAAATAAAAATATCTATTTACAGCTTTCAAATAATTGTTGAATTTATTGTATTTTTTGCAATTAAAAATTAAAAATTTCGTTTACAATTATATAGGCTATGCTAACGTATTTTTACTTTAACGCTTTTCTCTGAAATATACAGAAAAATACAAAAAAAATAGATACTTATTAAACTATAACTATACTAAAATCCAAATATTTGGATACAAAAAAACTTGCAAAGCTTCAAAGTTACGAAGCCATCAAAATTTTGAGCGGTCTGGCATAAGAAACATTAGTATAAATAAAAAATATATTATTATTTGATTACTATTTTATACTACTGATGAAGAAATTTAAATAGGGAATTAATTAGGGAATAAACCGAACAAGTATAGATTTTCAAAACCGTTAAATTTAAATTAAAATTTCATTGAATAGTCAAGTATAAAATAGTTTTTGCAGTAGATTTTCTCTTCGTCTTAAATATTTACCTTTTATTTTATCGGTTTAGAGCTTAAAAATCTGCTTTTTCTAAAAAGGTATCCTTGTGCTTGTTAAATTATAATTCATTTTAATTCTTTTAATAATTCATTTTAACTCTTTTAATAATTCATTTTAATTCTTTAATAAATATTCTTAGTACTTACCACTTTAAAATATATGTTATTCAAAACTTCTTCACATCTGTTAAGGGTTTCAATCTTCAACCTAAAATTAGAACCAATAGATTAATAATTATGCTAAGTATTGATTAAATAAAAATACCATTAATATTTGACTTTTGTTCATGTATTTAATAATACTATAGTACTGGCAAAAAAGCGCACATGGAGCACCTTTAAGCCTATTTATAGTATTGCCTAAGACACATAAAAAATAAGAGAAAAAACTAGATATAAAAATCAATATATTTCATATTAAATGTCAGTTTCAGTAATATTTGTGGTTGATTTGATAATTGCTCCCGGTGCATAATTTACGGAATTTATAATAATCTGTAAAAGCCAGATTACTCCAAATTCGGTATAGCAACTATATAGCAACTATAATGGTTAATATCTCCAGTATGCGACATTAATATATTAGACCTCTAAATGGTAAAAAACCATATATTGTCCTGATATAGCAGAATCTGATCTACTTACAAAGAATTTAATTTTAACCAGCTTTCAGGAGAGGAGAAAATGCTAGTTAGTTTAGTGCTATGGATTGTGTCTATTTTTTATTTATTTCTTATTTGATCAATTTTTTTGAATCCATATTACACTCCTTACGTCCTTGATCATTCACGTTTTAAAACTTTTATAAGGATAGTTAGGAACTTAATAATTCAGTACTATAAGGATGTAGGTAGCTCAGAAATGAATAAATAATTACTATCCTTTATTTTGTATATTCCTTCAGTTTGAAATAATTTTTTTGAGATGCGCTTTTAAAGCTGTAGATTGCTTGACTTGTATTTTTTTTATACATTTATGAAGTTAGGGGCACTATTCAATATTGTATTTTGAAACTTTATTATTCTGTTCACTACAAGATTCGTTCGCATTATTTGTTACGGGCATATCTAAAGGCTCTATTATTTTCATAGCAATTTTTAATGTACTCAGATATTGGTTACTATACTTTTAGAATATAAATTTTTAGAATATGATAAATCAAGTGAATAGGGTGAAAATAATAATATCAAATTTTCGGTGGTTTCACTGGCTTTTGTTAAAAACATGTTATTCGAGTAGAATTTTCTGGATATTTCTGTCCCTAGAAAGAGGACTTCAGAGTTTCCCAAAAGCACATTGTGGTATACATCATTTTTCTCGAGTATCGTCATCGAATCCAACCATATTTGAATCGAACATCATTCAAATATGGTTTTCGCGCTTACAGCAAGTTTGATTAACCCGTATAAGTGCTTTATTGAAGCAATCATTGCATAATATCGTAATGAAATCGTATGATCGCTGATCTCCTGGTATTTTGTGTAGAATATTTTCATATATATTTCAAGCTTAATTTATACTCGACATAAATAATAAGTCAAAGAATAAACTTAGTTACTTAGTTATAAACTAAGTTAATCAAAATGGTACTCTATAAAAAAAAATATTTTTCCCATACTCCAGTTGCAAATTTTTATTCCAAACAATTTTCAAATAATTATGCTGATTATTTGGAATAAAAATTATGATCTACTTACTTTTTTTGTGTATTCGTAATCATATCGTGTAATGACTGAATCTTGTTCAATTGTGCTTCGCGGTTTCCTTTTGCCTTTAGTTCTCCCATCATGTTCAGTAAAAATGGAATGTATCTCTGAAGAGATTCTAACTTTTTGGTATATTCTTGCTCAGCCATGATTGGTGTTGCTGAAAAAGAATTAGTTTGATAATAAACACAAATAATACAAGAAAATGTTAATAATAAGTACAAAATAAGACATAGTTGACTCCGCCAATATTATTCTATTTTACAGTTTATTCGTTAAAGGTGCCTCTGAAACGCTTCGCCAGCGGTACATTTGATGATAACAGAAGCCGCAAAATAGGTTGTTGTTGGAGGGAGCTACAATATTAGCTGAACATTTTTGGAGTGTTCTGTAAATTTTAAAAATACATAAGGACAGAAAAACTCGACAACTAGCCTACTGTTTAGATATTTGGCTTTAAGTTAATAGATTTATAAACATGACCAGATTTTAAATCTTACAAGGCTGCCTATAAGCTTTTAGTACCAAACATATCAATATCAAAATATAAACTGCAATAAGTTGGATATAAATGCTTTTATTCAAAAGTAATGCTATGCATTACACCTTTTTATGTGTAGGCATTACGATAGAAGCAGAAATCCTTCATCTGGATGAGGCACTGAATATACCTCCTTTGCAAAAGTGTCATATTTGTTAGCTTATATATTATATCTCTCAGGTGTATTAGGATATGAAGATATTTAGTAAGATTTATGTTTTAATAGTTTTAAAATAAAAGCAGTACTTTTTACATAATCCATAGATAATACGCCACATTCAGTTTATGAGAAACATTTTGCCAACCAAGTACCAGTATAATCTAACTATAAGTCGCACGTTTTCTTATCAACAATACTGTCGGTATATTATACTTTTCACTTAGTAACACATAGTCTACCATTCTCAGTAAGAAATATGTTAGCTACATGTGCAACTTCACAGATGCTGGATATATAGAAAATATGAAATAAATCGTAAGCTTTATAGATTATAGGAACGGAATGAAATGGTTTCCATAAAAATCACTCTACTCATCAGGTGCTGTGAGACATACTCCAGTTGAATAATCAAACAATATTAACATTATTTGTTTGAAATATAAGTGATCAATTTGTAGGTTATTATATTATAGTCTCTATTTTTCTGCGGCCTGCATCCATATTTTCGTAGTATTAACGATTCAAACTAAAAGTTCAGAGGTTTGCTGAGATGGTCAACATATTTAACTTACCCAACTCGAAAATGCACTATTTCTGTTTTAAGTACAATTATTATTATTGGTAAACGTTTAGTTTCACTCTTTTTAACAAACATATAATAAAACAAAAAATATCAAACTCAACACAAAAAATACAAAATAAACTCCAATACTAACAAAATAAGTATTTGCTTCCAGTTTCTTGCCTATTGCTTTATAGCGTGGCATCTCGCAAAATATCGTCTCTTCAAATTTAAGTTTAGAGAAGGATGCTGGCATCTACATATGTCTGTTCATTTTAAACAAATTATAGGATCTGGTAAATATTGTTGAGAAATAATATTAGCTAATACCTTGATTATAGCCGGTGAAATAAATCTTTAAGAACCATTGCACTAGTGATATAATTAAATTTCATGAAAACGTTTCTATTTAACAATGACTTATTCGTTATTCCTACAATATCTACTTTATAGTATCAGGCAATCATTAAAAATCAATAGAATCGGATATTTTTGCGGTCGTCCTTGAATTCATAATTTCATTCAAAGTTGTTGCTTTTGGATCTTCCAACTTTCATACTTAAACTCATATTTTTTCTGCTAACCTCTTGACCACACTTGCAGCGTTGCCCGCCATAACTGCAACATCGTTCAGCAACATTAAATATTATTTTATTCGCCGTAATTATCGCTAGGTATGTACAAGGCTTTAATCTCAATTTATCGAGGTTATGTTTTATGTTGATAAAAAAGTTCATCAAAAATTATTACATGAATGTAAAAGTTGCGCCTTGTTCATTTACTCCACTGTATTTTGTTAATTTTTGAGGTCTGCACCATGTCCATAAACAGTAATATATGTAGCATGACATAAAACAATGACCTAACCTACAAATCCAGAATATAGTAGGTAACTTATAAATAAATTTAATGGCAATAGATAAAGTACCCTGAAAAACTTTTTTGTCACACCCTGTTTGATATTAGACAATTAGAAAACGTAACATACATCACAAACTTTACACTTTATATCCTACTCGACACGTGTTTCGTTAAGGATAATAGTATCTTCAAGTATCTTTCGGAGAAGATTAAAACCTATAGGAGGGTTTGTAAACAAAAGAATTGAAAAAAATACATATGAAATTAACAAAAGTTAAGACTCTTATCCGATAACTCTAAGATGCAACAAATGCATAAACAATACTAGAAATAACAATTAAATGAAAAAGTGTTTAGTGTTTTTTAGTAACAGTGCAAGGTTTTCTATTGTGCTTACCAAAATAAGAATTTTTATAGACGTAGCTATTTAAACTACCGTCCTTTTTAAACTACCTAATTACATAAAACACTATTTCTTAAACCCTATATAGGCTCTTACAACATAATATGGAAAATATATAGATATCATACCTTATTTTTTTTATAAATCAGAGTGCTTATAATTTCCTAATTGTATAATTCATAATTTCCGGAACATCAAACTGAACAAAAAAGAACGAAAAGCGTTAGAACACTTCGCCGCCATCATGGATTTTCGACCAGCACTCGTACGGCACGACGACACAAACGACTAATACCAATACCCAATGCCTGACAACAGCCCCCAACAATTGTATTTGTAGTACAGAAACTCCTTACCTTAAGACGTTTGTTTATATTCACTTATACTATTTCGCGATTGCAACTAACTAAAAGTAATATTTACAAAAACAGTCATGATTAAATCAAATAGCAGAAAAAGTACATTCGAAAAGCATGCCGTTTGTCGTTCTCTTCTTCACCTAAACTTTGGTTTCGGTCTGTCCGCTATGGCCAACTGTGACGAAATGCGCACAAAATGATGCCGAATACGACCGAGTCTCGTCGACGCGATCCGAAACAAACCCGGTTTGACTGAACTTCCCAGCGACCACCGACATTTTTTGATATGAAAACTTGAACGGAGAACGGCAACGCGGGCCATTATCGCGGATCGAAGCACATGCACACACAAACAGCACAAAAACTTTTCACTAGGGAACGGAGGAACGAGGGGAATTTTAGTTCGACGATTGTAACGTAGCGAGAACGTGCATCAGGCAGGCAAAGCGCGAGACCCCAGTTTCGAGGCCGTTAAAATAGAAATTTTACATTTTTTAGTATTTCTCACTGCGGGTTTGTCGTCTGTATGAGCTAGGCTGGGTATTTAAGAATAAAACGGGCCCGACAGTGCTGACGTAACGATAATTTTTTTTTATTTAATTTTTTGCTCATCGACATCTTGTGTTTTAAGTTTTTCGTTAAATTAATAGCACGGCTCTACTTATTTGCTTCGAATTATGTGGCTTATTACGCCATATTGGCCTACGATGCTTCATTCTCGCTTGGAACCTAATTAGTTACCTACCAATTTTGTGATGTGAAATGTCTAGCTTACGAATTAGTGTATATATAGATAATTACCTCCGATTCGGTATTCATCAATGTGAATATTCAAATAAGTGGAAATTCACAATAACTACGTAATAAACCTTTACTCACTTTACTTTTTGAAGTTTCTGGTCGACTGAGCATGTGTGACGTCTGTTGATTGTTCTGTCATTTGTCATTCTTATTGTTTATCGATGGTGGCCGTATACGTATCGAGTTTGTTTTTTGAAAACAATAAATTAATAAGCAGGTATCTAAACGTAAATTATTTGAATTATTTCCTAAAATTGACATTAATTTAACTTTACTGGTGAAATGTAACATAAATTAGAAAATCTAGTAATTTGCAAATAAGTAATTTTTCATCCAGCATTTTTTTGTTTACTTATAATGTTTTACAAGTTTGGTGAGTACTATCACGTTTTTTAAAGGGAATTTTGTCCCTTACTATTTTACATTTCAAGGTAAAAGAGGTTTTATGCTATACATATTATAAAATATGGATTTTACATCAAGTTTTATAGGAATTTATGCACAGGGTCAAGTAAGTTTATTGTACAAATCCTATTCATCTTATAAGAAATATTACTTTCTAATAGATATTGCATTAGTTAGAAGAGAAGAGGCTAGATAATTGTATTTTGGTACTGAAATTAATTAAATGATATATAATTGTTATCATTTATAGTTATTAATTTTTCAAAACTGTTGATAAATACCTAATAATTGTCTTTATAAATCATTCTTTATATTATTGCATAATGGATGACGCCAGAATCTGATCATGAGATTTGGATCACTGCAGATAGGTTTAACAGGTTACAATACGTAAAGATAATTGTGAGCAAATTAAACTGAAGGAAAAACTAACTGTTCTTTGAATGACTATTTAAAAATTGCTAAAAATATATTTTAATAAAAACTTATAGGAATAAACAAAGGTTTTCACAATGCTACATGAGTGTACTTTGTTAATAGCATTTTTATTGGGTTACATAGGTAAAATAAAATTTTAATTATTAAATTTTTGATTAAGTATGCAAAAGAATGCTATACATAAAATTTATTTCAATAGGTAGTAAAAATAATATATTTATTTTTCTTAATACAAAGCATTAATAAATTTGAAACTTACTGTAAAATTAATTATTTATATAAAAAATAGAAAGGTATTACATTTAAAGAAGGTTTAACTACTAAAAGGTTTACACTATTTATTTAGATATATTTAGTATAGGGTTTTTGTAAACTATAGCAGTTATAAAAAAGTTTATATGGGCCAAGAATTGCAGTTTTATGAGTACTATTAAAATCAATTGTATTAAAATTGAAGCATTTTTATTGCTGCTTATGTAGAACTCACAAAATCGGGCTTTTCCAAATTGGAAAGCTTTAACAAAATTAAATATCAAAAAAATATTATAATGTTACAGGCTTATTAAAAAATCTGCATAAAGTGAAAGCCGTTGCTTATTAAACTGAATCCAAACCTTTCAAAAAATGAGGATTGCCAATAGAGTTTAGTGAACAGTGAACACTTTAAAGAAATTTGAATATTTTGATTATTTTTTCTTTTTACCTTTCCTTTAGAAGTCCTTTTTGCATATTCATGGAAATAGAAAATCACTGCATCATCTGCTCTCTGGGAACCGCTCTTAAATTAAAAACTTCCAAATGTTTCTAGGGATCCCAACAAAAATCAGAATTTTAGAGGGGTGCTTTCTGCATTTTATTGCACTTTATATAAAAGAAAAGTAATAGGCTAAATTTATGTTCACTAGTTTTTTTGGGAAATTTTGGCCTTGATGCTTTTTATTGCATTTTTGAAGTCTTCAAATAAACTTCGAGCTTTAATTCATTTTGAAATAGCATATGTGTCTTAGGCCACATTACGCTATTTTTTTTACTCTTTATAATTATGAACTTACCATTTATGTTTTACTACTGACCTTATTTCATGGTGTCTTTATACATTCGCTCCGTTTATAGAAGAACGTCATAATCCAAAAATTAATTTAATATTTGTCAAAATAGCGGTTTAAAGATTAATGATTTTTTACTCTTTTGTAACAATTTAACCTTGCAGACAAATTAAATGCTTTTATTGTGATTTTAGACCTCAAAGTATAGTGGTTAACGAGTAACATGAGATTTACACTTGAATTGAGAAATTTATGATTTATGAACACTTGTGTCTTTCTTCTCCAAAAAAAAAAAAATGCATTATTTAATTTTTTTTTAACTTTATCGTCATATATCATATTGTGACTTTGTTTAAGAAAAATATTTTAACTTTTTTAGTATTGTGACGCTGAAATAAATTTGAAATAAAAAACAATATTTTTTTTGTATTAAGGAAGTACAAAACTTGTAATAAGGATACAAACAGTAAATAGCACTTATTTTAGGTTATTGTAAAAATCTGCATAACATGATGGAATCCCTGCATCATTTACTCTTGAAGATCTGACTTCACTAATTTTTATTTTAGACTTGTATGCAGGTTCAAGAGTCTGTGATATTATACTGTGATATATACTCTTACCTCGAACTGCTTTGATCGTCATTTCCAAAAATTCTTCCTGAGAATACGACGTTTTATATAAAACTGTAAGTGGATAATTTTTTTCAATTTTAAGAATTCTGATGTCGCTTAATTTATTCTGTCCAACGAGATTTCCAATCCTTCCATTTAAATGTTTTAAATCAAAAAATTCTGAAAACTTATTTGATAAACTTTATTTGAAAAGGCTAACCACTTTTTTGCAGTTCGAATTAAAGTTATGTACTCGTTAAGGTAAATATATTGGGCTTGATTTTAGTGCTTTACTTGCCGTTCTATGACGGAATGTGCAAAATTCCCCTCATTTTGCGTATGTCCCGTTACAAGGAATTTATGGCATATGGATCTAATATTAGGATACTTTCTTAGAGTCTTTTATGTACTTGTTTTTTTGCTGGCCAGCGCAATTATCCGAATAAAAAACTAATTCAAGATCGTCACATTCCGATCTAGCCTTTGATGTATGTTCTATATAGCTCAGCAAGCAAGATCCTATTTTATTTGCTCCTCGATTACCTTCGTTTCATCTCAGACATACCAGAAACATTCATCTAAATTTGCAATTCCTTTCATTTCATGGATGGTAAAATTTAAGACATTTAATTTAGACTTATAGTAGAAAAGAGACACATTACCCTTGGGGCATGGCAGGACAGCTTGTTAATCAAAAACAGCGACTACGTCATGATTGTCGCTAATTCTTGTTTTGTCGTTATCTTTTTCTAATAATAAGTTCTTCTATAAACAGAGCGATATTATTCTATACTGAAAATTGTGATGACTGCCAAAATCATTTAACGTAGGTGGCTTCAGTTTATAAGACATATTAATTATTAAATACCAACACTCCGCTGCAAATAGTTTAAATCATAAAATTGCCTAAGGCCATTTAACATAAGCATATATCATTAAAAAAAGATCCAAAGAACAATATTACGTTTGCACTTTTTCTTTTTTAAGTTTATCGTTGCTATAAGAAATTAAAAAAAAAAACCTTTGACGCACACAAAACGGGTTTTACCCCCAATAAAAATGTTATTTACCATTCGACATCTCAATTTTACAACAACAAATTTTATGTTTTCAACGTATCGTTCGACTTATTTTTTTTGCATAAAACCTTAGTTAATTTATGTTGACAGAAATAGGTCCAAATTTTTTTAACGAATATCAAGAACAATTTCTATTTTGTATCAACGTAAATAAATATATAGGAGTTCAGGTTAGTATTCTATAAATAAAAAATAGACTTAATATAAGAAAACTTGTTTAATGTTGTCAACCGTATTATTTATACCATAATGTATTTGATTGACATGTCATTTTTTTTTGTTTTTTCAACGAATCTACGACTAGTTTTAAGTTTAATGTGACGCAATAGTGAGATAGAATTTTAATTAGCTTCACAATATAGTTATTTTTTTTAAAAATTACATTACATTGATGTTAGACTAAGTACTTCTATGTACTTAGTCTGAGTACATAGAAGTACTTCTATGTACTATGTACTCAGACTAAGTACTTCTATGTACTTAGTCTGAGTACATAGAAGTACTTAGTCTGAGTTCGATACTAAACGCGAAATACCAATATTAAGACAACAAAAACTTTATATGCACATGATTTTTGAGATGCAGTTAAAACTCTTTTTAAAATTTTTAAAAGCCATATAGAGCATTTAAAAGCAATTTTTAAATGCTCTATGGTATCTAGTGCTTAGCTAGTATATTGCACATTTATTTTGTAATCTCAAAATGAAAACTAAATTAATTAGAAACTAATATTACAGCTTAGTGGAATTTTTATTTAACTCTACGGGGTTTCTCGACAGGAACTGCAACATTATTGCTAGGATGTATCAGACAATGGAATAAACAAATTTTAAGCTTTGACAATAGACTATATTTTATTGTCTATACGACACATATCGCTAAACAGTTTGATATGTTTAATCCGCGGTTATTACCAGAAATAGATGTGAATTTCCAAATGTACAATAGTTTCAATCTTTTATACTATTACATACTATGATGTTATTTTTAACAGTATTTCTGTTACTGACATGTGAAAAGTGATGTTGTGAATGTTTTTAATCAAGTTTGATTTGGAATAGAATGACTTTTAGAAATTTTTGAAAAAATATACTTCTTTAAATACTATAGTGAAAGTCATTTTAATCCAAGTCAAAGCATTTGGTTTAAGCTGAAGCAAAATGTTTAAAACTCTAATTTTAACTACCTTGTACTGAAGATTTTTTCAAAAAAGTAAAAAATTAAATGAAAAAAAGATATTTATTTTTTGTATCTCCATGATAATATAAAAATACAACATTTATATTTTGCCAAACATTTGAAATTTATAGAAAAACGTGAATTTAAAATCACAAGATCATATGTATATGTAGGTCTGAAATTTTAGGCATATTCTAATGTTTTAAAATCAGTATTTTATTAGCTTTCAGGTAAGGATATTCTGGTAAATAATATGAGAATACATTTTTAGGAAAACACTTGGTGTAGCTAAAATAAAAATGTTAGGATCGAATAATATTAGAGAATCTTTTGAAATATTCTATTGTTTTTCACCACTCCCGGTTTAACAGAAAGTGACACTAACTTTCTTATTTTAAATGGGACACTTGGTACATTATTACGTACTTCGATAGAAAATAATATTCTGAAAACAATGATACTATATTTGCTACCTTTGTTTTATACCCATAGAATTTTTTTTTTTTTAATTTTAAAATAGGGTGCCATGAATGCGTTGAAAGTTTTAATTTTTAATCAAGTAATCACAGAAAAATAGTTTTCATTGCATTTTATGACTTAAATCTTTTACACGCCTATTTAAAATGTCTTGAAAGTTAAAGTTAGTGTCACTTCCTGTTAAACTGGAAGTAATGGAACAATAGAATATGTCAAAAGATGCTCTTATAATTTCTCCTATTTTATCGCTATACCAAATTTCAATTGTTTATCTTGAAAAGTAAAAAGTTATTAAGTGTTCCCTTTTGTCTGTGTCACCTGGTATAAATATTAAATGTAAAATTAAAACATAAACGATTTGTACATCACTAATAGAACCATTATTATTTCTTAATGGGAGAAATATTGATTGCTGAGATAACAAAATTCCACAGCACTTACAGCTTGATTATTAAAAATGAGTTCTTGTTACTGCTGAACATTTTTATCAGTATACATATATAATACAATATAATACTCTAATCATAACATTTAAAAATCTCATTTTATTTTATAATTGAATTTGCTCGTACAAGTTACTACTAACTTTAAAATTCAGGCACAATGAAATGTTTTAGTAAAAACGTTGAAGGAATTAAACTATTTTGGCTATGTTATATACAGGGTGCTTCAAACTCGACCCTCAATATGGGGATCTCGGAATCTATAAGGGATACGAATATGGCTAAATTGAGGCAAAATTGAGAATTTTTGAGCGTAACAATAAGCTATTTAAAAACTCCAAGGAATAGCTTCGAAAGATAATATAATCGAAAAAAAAATGACATTTTGAATTCGATTTTATTTTTTCTGAGCTTATTTTTTATTCAATTTTAAAATAATTTGCACTTTTGCATTGCCACTTTTTTCGTGCTATAATGGTGTTTTAAGGTTTTTAATACAACGTTTCGTCTTTTTCCAACCATTATCAACTTTGTTTTTGCTTATGAACGCCATGCATAAACTAGCAAGACAATATTTAAACTGTCAATAAATGTTACACGTTATAGATACAAGATAGACAGTAATACTAGCAACGCAACACCATCGCAGAGCATACACATTACTCCCACATTCTTATTATTTTTGTAAATATTTCAAAATCGAATAAATTAATCTATTTGCTAAAAAAACTAGAGAAACGTTATTAACAATTTTATTTTATATTAGGCTTAACACGCGTTGGTAAATAAATAAATAGATAAACAATAAATTTAACAACATAAAAACATTTATATTTAAATACAATATAAAAATAATATATAATTATATTAAGCGCTCAAATTTTTGTCCCTGTACACCAAGATATACGAATATTGAGCACCGCTCGATTTTTATAAAAAGCTGCCGAAACATGCACTTGTGTCCGATTTTCCCAAAATAGTCGGCGATTATTTTGGCTCCAAATGTGTTTATTACTTCTGTTAAAAATGCCACAGTTTGTAAATATACTATCATCGGTCCATATGACATTCTTAAGAAAATTGGGGTGAGTTGTGGCAATGGGTGATCGCAGTAATTTTTTTCGCTACCCAGATACAAAAAACCACACGTTTTTTAGAATCGACAGGATGCAGTTTTTACGCTAAATGAATTTTAAATTGGTTAAATCAATTTTTTCTAAGTTGGCTCCCACACTTGTATGAGAGGAATAATAATATTTTGGGAAACTTGCCGTGTACATACTCTCCCTTGGTTCATATTTATCTATAAAGTATACTTTTATGTAGCGCAATAAGTACAAAAATCTCAAAATACCTGTTACTTTGTATTACAATACTAACAAAACATACAAATATTTAAAACTTATGATCTTTATGACAGTTTAAATATTGTCTTATCAGTTTATCACAGCCTACTGCGGAAAATTTAGTTTTTCTAAAAATTCGGGTTTTTAAAAACAATAAATATTACATGTGATACATCGATGAAAAGTAATTTTGCAGAGATTTTCAAAATTCAATAGGGCGCCCACAATAAAAAACAAAGTTGATGATGGTTGGGAAAAGACGAAACGTCGTATTAAAAAAACTAAAAACATCATTATGTAGCGCAAAAAAATTAGCAATGCAAAAGCGTAAATTATTGTAAAATCGGATAAGAAATAAACACGTTTTATTTTATCGCGCATTTTTCAAAATTTCGAATATCTTCGGAATTTTTAAATTTTTTAACGCCATATTGTTAAGCTCAAAAATTATCAACTTTGCCCCAATTTAACCATCTTCGTATCTCTTATAGGTTCCAAGATATTGAGGGTCGAATTAGGTCGAATTCCAATATAACAGCAAGAGGTAAACAAAGATTATTTAAAAGATTACCTGCAGACATTAAGAAAATAAATAAAGATTTTATTTATTTTGTTAATGTTTAATAATGTTTAATATAATCTTTATTTATTTTCTTAATGTCTGCAACTATTTATTTAATATAATGCAACTTTTTCATATGACCCATGTGAATACATTGATGATTAAACCACAACTACTTTAAGTATTTTGCTTGCATGTGATCTGATCATTTTAAAATTGAACTATAAAAAGTATAAACTTTTTCTAATTCTACTCATTTGTAAATCGTTATTTAGAAATTTAGGCAATTTTTTTTTTAAACATGTTTTGTATGTACCTACATACACAGTGTGTCTACTTAAGTTGGCAACATATGGAAAACTTTACTATTAGTTTTAGGAAAACAAGTTATTCTTTGTAAAAAGTTCTGCAAACCTAAAATGCAGTAATTAAATATCAAATTTTATTAGTCGTATACCAGGTTTGTCATTATTTCGGTTATGACTAGAAGAGTATTGACAATTTTTGATGATAGAACAATTACCCGTATTGAAAAAGAAGGCGGATGTATTGAGGCATTAGCAAATTGAAGGAGCTAATAATATTTGTTAAAATTACAAAAATTAATTATAATGATATTATTCATTTAAAAGTATCTCCAAAGTGTTACAAGACAGACAAGCAATTAAAAGGCTATTAGTGGTCAATAAAAATGAAGAGATTACCTACTTCTTATTATAAATTACTGTTTCTGAACGGAAAGGTCATCATGTTTGTAGTAAATAAAAAATACAAATGTTCGGTATCTCAAGGTAATTTGAGCAAAATTTGTAAAAAATATGTTTTTAAATACCAGAATGGACTGCATATTTGAACACCGTTTTTAGTTCTAACCAACTTCTTTTTATAAGAATTTTCGGTATTATCAAAAATAAAGGTACTTTGCTTTTAAGCAAAATTTACATTTTTTGACAAATCTGGTATACGATTAATAAAATTTAATATTTGTATATTGCATTTTAGATTTTGGACTATGAAGAACTTTTTATAAAAAAAACTTTTTTCCTAAAATTAATTATAAAAAAGTTTCCCATATGTTGCCAACTTAAGTAGACCCTTAGGGAACCGCCCTTAGTAACTTAACCTTAACTCTCTTAACAAAAAATTTATATATGCAGGAGAAAGTTTAATTTTGCATTTAAGTTCTGATAATCATTATAACCAACCTCACTCTGGATATATATTAAATAATACCCCAATCATGTGAGACATCATTGTAAGTAGCACAAAATTATCTATTTAACCGTACCAATAAAAAATAACTCAGTTGACATACAGGTGATTTGTAGCCAATGTGTGGTAATAATAGATATTTTATAGACCTTAAATTTTGCCAAAGGGTTACCCCATAGTGCCACACGTCATTTTAAACGGCCTGCAATTTTTCATCTTAGTTGCACAATTAAAAATGTATAGTTTTATAAATATTCACTAATTCTTAATTTTTTGTGCAATGACTGATAATAAACATTTAAAGGGTGACAATTTAAAAACTTGAAATTACCCTACAGGGTGATTGATGATACCTTAGACGTTAACGAAAACGGAAAATAGATTTTTTTTTGAAAAATTGGCATCATGGGTCGACGAATCTAACGATTAAAAAGCGAGCCGCTTATACCAAAAAGTAGTAGCAACTTTGTTATTTTCAATGGAATACCCTGTATATTATTTTATTTTCTGATTCGCTATCGCTTTATGATTGTTTTTGTATAAGGTGTGCCTATACCTATTTTTAGTGGTTTTCGAAAAATTATTTTCTTTATTTTTGGACCAAAACATAGCTCCAAATACATTTTTATTACTACGGCACTGGAACGCGCAGAAAATTGAAATTATGAGCGTAATTTACGGAAGATGGTACATTAGTCTTTACTATAACATTTTGTTCAACATTATACAGGGTTGGTCAAAATTAGTGATTTTACCTCTAGATACAAAAATTGTGAAAAATGCAGTTTTTTAAATGGAACACCCTATATAACAAATTTTTATAGTGAAAACTAATGTACAATACTTCCGTAAATTACGTTTATAATTTCAATTTTCTGCGCGTTCCAGTGCCGTAGTAATAAAAATGTATTTGGAGATATGTTTTGGTCCAAAAATAAAGAAAATAATTTCTCGAAAACCATTAAAGATAGGTATAGGAACAAGTTATACAAAAACAATCACAAAACCCTGACAACAGTTTATGACCTCACCTGTATCTGCAACCTCTTGGACAGGGTGAGATACACTCCTAAAATCCTAAATAAGTCTTGAAGCTCTTGAAAAATGCTTTTTAAAGATACCATAAAAATCCACATTTCAGAAAATTCTTGTTTGTTTATCAACGAAAACAATAAATGAAATAGTTATTTATGTAACAAGTATGTAAAATGATTTTTTTTTATGAATCTGAAATTTGTCAATTCCCATGAATAAAAAAAGTAGGTTTTACACACGTGTAACATACAAAATTTTTTCTACTACCGAAGAAAATATTAAAAGAATCAAAAATAGCAAATTATTTTACGCACTAGTGAGTAAAAAAAAATACTTTACCCACTAGTGTGTAAAAAACGTCAAAAACATTTTTGACAAATTATAAATTAAATGTCAAATAAACGTCAAATTACTTTTTATGCATTAGTGCGCAAAAAGTGAAAATTTATAAACCCTGGGAAGTGTGTAAAGTGAGTACTTTACCCACGGTAGTATAGAAAAACACATTTTTGAATTTTTTTATTATTATTTAATTAAATGTTAAAAATGATAGCTACCGATATACTGGCATTTCTTTTAAGAACTCTAAACATGTCAAGCCTCTAGGTATTTTGTATTAGTTTTAAGTATTAAGTAATTTTTTGTATTAAGTTTAAAAAAAAGTGTTGTTTATAAATATTCGCATTTTATTACTATATAATTTTCTTTCAAAGTATTGTACTAGTGTTATTATTTTAAGAACAGTTGACTTTCATGTCAGTTTAAACGAAAAGCAGCACTTCCTATCTTTAACAATGGTGTACAGCATAGCTAAATGTGTAGACAGCTCAACGTTTTAACGGAAGGCATTCAAGTCAAAATGTAAGAGGAGTATGTTTGCCAACTTGTAGCAAATTTAAAGAAATTGGTTGTGTCACGAATAAAAAGAGAAATAAACCGAGATTAGTCGACGAAACAGCGCAAATTGAAATTCTGGGTCAGTTTGCAATGAATTCAACTTCATCAACTCTTCAACCAGCTGTAGCAACTGGAATATCTCTTGAATCGATAAGAAAGGTACTTACATTTCATAAGTTTTATCGCTATAAACTGCAAATACTGGAAGAGCTTAGTAATGACGATCCGGATAGAAGCATCCAGTTTTGTGAAATAATGATAGGTAGAATTAAGGCAGAACCTTGACTATAATAGTTCAAAAATATTTACTTCAGTGATGAGTGTACCTTTTATTTTAATGGGGACATTAATAAGCAAAACTATCGTTACTGGGCTGACGAGAACCTACATGTATTTAGAGAAGGTCATACCAAGTACCCCCGAAAATTGATGTTTGGGCTGGTATATTGGGAGATGGTCTTATTGTCCCAATATTTATACCAGGAAATTTAAATAGCGACATGTATGCTGAAATGCTACAGAAGTCTACCGAACCACCAATAGTGTGGGAGTTACAAAACCAGAGGGACATACACAGAAATGTATCTTTCGAATAACGCTTACTACAACTGATGAAGCACCTTCTCATTACGTAGCTCCCGTTAGGCAATGATTGGATGATCATTATCCTAACCAGTGGATTGGAAGAAGAAGTCCTATTGAACGGCCACATAGATCCCCAGCCCTAATACCTCTTGACGTCTTTTTGTGAGGTCACCTAAAATCTGTGGTTTTTAAAACGCAACCTGGGTCACTAGTGTCATGTTATATCCAGAGAAACATTTGAAGGACGTGTACGTGAAGAATTTGACAGTTTTATTATTGTCTTTAAAATCACGGAAATAATTTACAACATTTAATTAAACAATAATGAAAATGTCAAAATAATGTTATTTATAATTTGTCTTGATAAACAGAAGAATTTTCTGAAATGCGGCATTCATCGGAAAGCATTTTTCAAGAACTTCAAGATGATGTATCACTCGACCCCTCTTTCTATTTAAAATTTTAGGGATGTATTGTCCTGTCCAAGGGGTTGCAGATATGAGTGAGATAATATGGTTGTTCTTGTTTCCCCTTTGTGTTATAGAAACTTTTTACCGTTTTTTTATTCAATTTTTTGTTCCTAATATATGGCCATTTCAAGTTTTTAAATTGTCATTCTGTATGCAATACAAATAGATCACGCCCTATTATAGCATAAGCATGGTAGAACTGCGTGTTCAATATATTAATTTGTCATGATAAAATTCCGGCATATTGTCATATATTATTGTAAATAATATGTAATAATCTATAGCTATGTAATAAAGACCAATACATAGATAGTAACTTTGTAATAAAAAATCTAAATTGTGTTTATAATAAGATACCTATAATAAGGATGCAATTGAAAGTTCGAATTTTCAAAGGTCACTCTATTTAATGAAGGTTAATTTTAATAGGTAAAAATGAAATTCGATAAGGAAAAAAACATCAGAACATAATTTCTATAAACAAATCAAAATACTTAAACTTTTTTAGCTCCAGCTTTCTTTGTTACACCAGTCTGTATAACATCATAAAATATCTAAAATATAAACAAGTACTAAAGTAGTATATAAGTATTTATTTATATACTCTTGTTTACTCGGTAGTAAGATTCATACAACATAATTATATTCCTACTACATGAGCTCATTATAATAAATATGGTATTCGGCATTATATTGTTACTTAACATCATATAAAATAATTATAGTACATTAAGTCATAGCCCCTAATATTCGCTGCTATACAAGGCATTAAACGTACTACTCAAGTATTCATTTTTGCTTATATATTCTAAATAGGTTATTGGATTTTTGCCTCAAATTAATTTTTGGTCTGCGTCCTTATACTTAGATGATTCAAATGAAACAAGTATTTTATTAATATGTAGGCGTAGGTATACGGGCGGCTTGGGCATTTCTTCATATTAAAAAGTTGCAGGCTTTTTTTATGGAATAGGCTTTATTAAACAGGTAACTATGAAGAATTTTTTTTTTATAAAATATAATTAATTAAAAAATTAATATTTTTTTTTTGAAGGGATACCCCATATGAAACATACCTCCTCATCGGAATATGAATAATTTACACAAAATATTGTATCTGTTGGGAATTAAAAATATATTTATAAGTATAGAATATTGTTTTTTTTAATAAACCCCTATACCTAATTACTCTTTCTAAAATATTATCAAAGTTTACAGAATAGAATACTCTATAGAATATTCTATTCTGTAAACTTTGATATTACTTATAAAAAGCGCCGCAGACGATAAACTAGAAAAAAAAATAATGCAAGGGGATATATTATTTTAAGTTCTTCAAATGTTTTTTCTGCCGTTCCTTTAGATAGGCCCTTATTGATATAAATGTTATATGGTTATAGAATGAATATTTTAGATCATTAATTTCTATGATTATTAACATTTCTATTTCATTTTTTAAAATAAATTTATTTAAATACAGGATTTTGAGTGTGTCGAATATACATAAATAATTATATTTTTAGTTATGTTAGTGAGAGTCAGTGTGTAGTTTTTGTATTTAGATGAGGTCTGATGATGCCCTAATGCCGCGAAATGCGTAACCTTTTAATACACGCAACTTCGACAGAATTTAATCGACCCTATATTTTCAACGTTTCCTATTCCAATGGCCATACTTCAATTTGCCACCTGCTATATCTACATATCTTTGTAGCGCTCTAGCAAAGCTGCCTTAAATACAAAATCTATATATTTGTTTGAATTGATAATTTATACAAATATTAATGTCAAAAAAAAAATTGTGAAAATTATCGTCAAAGTCCAAATATGAATAAAAACAATACAAGATGTAAGAAAAAATTAAAAAAAGGCTTTTCTCAAGAACGGGTCGTTTGATCGATATTAACCCTTCATTTACTTTTAGGGTTTAAGGTGTTTTAAAATAGGTATTCTTATTTAAGCCTAGTCAATAAAAGCCGCCAAACGGGACCCAATTTCAATGGCTCTCTGTAGGGTATAATTTGGAGCGACTCTGCAAATTGTGTGCTATTAAAATCGGGTACACGCTACAACGGTAAAACTTAATTTGATTTTTTTTGTAAGGGATGTTTCATCGCAACTCTGGAACTGTCAATCTGACATCATTAGATTTTTTATTGAGATTATAAAAGTGGCCAAGAGAAAATGCTGGAAATTATTTGAAGTTTGAAATTATTTGAATTTGGCCACTATGGGGCGTAATTAAAAGGTCAATAATTCAATTCTATATAATTTTCTCAGCTTTTTTTTTTAACATAATTAGAAACCTTGGAATATTTTCCATCATTTTGGTCAAAGACTTATTGACGTAGGTAAGGTAGTTTAATTGTTTAAATGACTAGAACTTTTATAAGACCTATTCGATATTGTTCAATTTTGGAATGCTTGTTTAAAAGTGAAATTTAAGTACTTTTAAATATTGTATCCAGAAGTACGCGAAAGTTTTTAGTATAATTGGTAGGAGGCGTCATTTGAATTCAAAAGTGTTACTTTGATTTATCCACAAAAATTTAAATGGCACGGTTTTGATAACAGAATCGAATAGTATATTCAATTTACCAGAAGAAACCTGAATTTATAATATTGATAACTTCAGAAGTTATTATAATAAAAAGATTAAGTTAAACGTCATAATCATAACCTAATTACATAATTTAAAACAATTATATAAGGGAAGTCTAGATATCACTTTTAAACAACGTTAAATTGAACAAAATTCTACTTTTAGCGGGCATTTTCCTAATAAAATTTAATTACTGACCTTTTAATTACACTCTCTAGTGACCACTTTTATGTCTAAATCAATTGCATTAATGTCAGATTTGAGAGTTCCCGAGATATAGCCGCGATCCACGCTTAGTAAAACATCCTATATACATTGTTCGTAAAGAAAAAAAAATTGGTCACTGATATTGTAAAATTAGTTTTTCGTTAGATTAGATTTTTTCCTTAATAAATATTAATACTTATTAAATCTTGTCATATTCATTCTATTTCCTTTTTAGTTTTGATGTCTATCATATGTGAAAATTAATAAATGAATGAATAGAATTGACTGCCAATTTTTAGTATTTTTAGTATATATAATTTTTTCTTTTTTAATTAAAAATTAACCTCGCATTAAATTTCTATAGTTCCAATCCAAAAAAAAAAATAAGCGGAAAACGGCTATAGCAAAAGGAAAAAGCTAATGGATGGTATTTTTTTAACTCAACAAATGAAAAATATATTATTTTAAATTCTTCTAATTGCAGTCTTTTATTTCGGTTAATTTTGTTTTTTATTAGTTTATTTTTTATAATCACCTCAAAAAAATTACAAAAAAAAATCAACTTTAAAACAATCAAAAATAAAAAAAAAATCAGGTACACAATTTATAAATTCTTCCAATTTGCAAATTGGCTCCAGTGTGATAATCAGCTTACACACAAATACCACCATGTATTCTGCAAGGTCACTGAGATCGGATCATATGTGTGACATTTTCCCCTGTGACACCACAACCTGCGTGATATGTGACTGCTCATTTTTACCCTATCCTCCCCTTTTTAATAATCAGCAGCTAAATGATAATTATGATTTCTATATATCAACATGATTATGAAAAAAGACATAAAATTTACTTAAATTGAAATGCATTTAATTCAAATGAAGATTTTCGATTTGAAATATGCATCACGTAGTTCATGGATGATTTCCAGAGTAAAAGTTATTGAAAAGAAAGCAATTTTCAATGAAAATGTTTACCTATTGTAGAACCGTTTTCCTTTAGACAAGTTGAAAAGAAAAATTAGAAGAATGTTTTTGTTATTAATTATTTTAAATATTGTTACTCGAATATTTCTGTTGTATATGTCCCTTACCTACTTCTTCAACAGACTGATTATATGAAAAAATCGATTCTCATCTCTATATATTAATCTCACACATAGGTTAGAAGCGCTTACAAATATATAAAATGTTTAAAAATGCATACTTACCCAACTTATTTCCATATCTGTAGGAACCATTTATATTTCATTCCATTTCTTTGTAAACCCATACAATATTTCTACTAAAAACGTATTAGACTGCAATGTTGTAATATTCCCCATAAAGCGCAATTAAAAGAATGCCATGAAAAATGGATTACTTAAGGAAATGGCAACCCAGCTTAAATTTAAACACCTCCATGTTACAAGTATGCAAATAAATGATGGTATTTAAGATCCTGGATCCATTTTATACCGCTTACCTTTTCTATGAAAATGTTTACGTTTCAACCATTCCTACAGTCAAGTATATGTGGAATTGTTTGTATTGTCTTTTAAATAACACAACAATCTAGTAACTGCTATTTTATATATATTCATATGGTTTTACTAAGATTCCACTAAATTTACTTAACATTTTAAAAATAATTACCATTAAACTATAGTTTTTCGATTAAAGTATTTTCGTTCTACATAAAGAGTCCTGGGGTAACTTAAATAAAACAAAAAAAAATTGGAACCATAATATATATTTTTATTTTAAGTAATTATACAATGTTGTTAGAGTTAAAATAATATATTAGTTATGTGATTACTTACAAAGATATAAATACACTAAAATGCACCTTATAAATCTTTTTGTGCTAAAAACGCAACACAAAACTCTCACTACACAAAACTCCCACTGTCGTACTAAGTTCAATTAAAGTTTGGTAAACATTGTTTCAATGTAAAAAGTCTGAATAATAATAAAATTTGAATTAAAGTTACACATTACGGTAAAGCACTTAATAATTTTGTAAACGTTGAAAATGCTCGATATTGTGATAATACGATGGCGTATTTCCAACAAGGTAAAACGCCAACCCGCTATCAATGCACAGAATTACACTGCTTTTCAGCAGTTTTAGAGATGGGTTGCTAAATAGCAGCCTGCTATTTTTTAACTGCTATTTGATTTCTAATAATGTTAGCTGCTACGGCTTCAAAAAATAGCTGCTATTTTTGTAGCAACTAAAATTGCATACGGAGCAGCTGTTGACGCGAGTGTCACGATAGCTGGGAAATGGAATAGCAATAGCACGACACGACTGCGACTGGCGGGACTGGCCGACTGCGACGCGAAGTGCGACTCGATGAGTGTAACAGAAACGGGAAACGGAGTATTCGGGATTCGGACATTGAAAATGTATTATGATTATAAAAGTAGCAGATAGAGATTGGGTTATGGCGTGACTGGAAATACGGAAATATTTTTATATTTTGTTTCCGTGTAATATTTTTATTGTCATCCATTAAATTTAATATTAAATAAAACTACTAATTGGAAAAAAAAATTAATTTCAAAAAACAAAATTACATTCTTAATAAAAAGCTGTTTCGAATCATATATTCTATGGAATAGAAATAACTTGTTTATTATTAATTTATAAATATTTATTAAACAAAAACTTGAAACTTAGCTATTCAACAAGAGTATATAAAACTGTAACATATAGTAAGTATAACAGTCAGGGAAAAGCATTAAAAGAAGTGAAAAATAGAAAAAAAATCTAAAAAAGTCTGAAATAATAAACGTAATAAAAACTCAAAGTAACTTTTGATTAACATTTAAAAACATAATTTTTTTTTACTTTCTCTAACTTAATGCGACTTCTCCGCTCCGAAATAAGACGCAGTCTCAAAGACCAGTCTTTGAGATTTGAAACTTGCATCGGACGATGGCTTAAATTTGGAAAAACCGCATCATTGTTAGTCCACCACTTCAAAGATCCTCGTTCCTTGGGATAATTTCTTCCTCCAAGTAACGGTTTACTTCAACTATAGCACGTGCCTGCGGACTTTGATTGACTTTAGGATGAGATGACACCGACTTATTAAACTGCTTCCAAAGGTCAAATAGTGGCTTTTCTGACGTCGCATTACCGGCACCAACCTCTAAACCTACTTCTCCAGTCGTTTCGCACTTTGCTCTTATATTTTGAGCTACTAAACCAGTATATATATACATATTCCTTCGCCTTATCTGAAACGACAGGATTACTAAAACCAATATTCTTAAACATTGGATCCAGAAATGTTGACACAATTAGGGTCTTACTGGACTCTAAATCTCCAAGCCGCGATGTTATGTTTTGTATAAGATTTTTCATAAAATTTTGGCTAACTTCGGTAGTAAACTGATCGCTATTCAACATCTCAACACAAACATTTTTCAACCCATTTGTCATGATTATAACTAAAGATAATGTGACGTATTTTTCCCCAGACATTAACTCAGTTACATCAAAAAATGGTTTTAATACAATTACTAATTCCTTCATAAATGTCCACTCCTCTGTGGGAATTACTGGCAGAGAAACTGAATCCATCAATGCTAGAGTTGTTCGTATTGCTTCTTCTAACTCCACAAATCTTTCTAGCATTAGATATGTGGAGTTCCATCTTGTTGCTACGTCCTTTTTGAGCTTTTTTGGTTCTTTGCCTTGTTGTGGTTGAACATTATCGAATTTATGTTTGGCGTTTGCACTTTGCTTAAAATGTGTCACAATTTTACTAATTTTGCTTAAGGTCCCTTCCTGAATTAACTTTAGAGCATCGGCTACTATTAAATTTAAGGTATGTGCATAGCAACCAAAATGCCTCCATTTTAAGTCCACAGCGTTATCTGAAATGCACAGCAAGATGGAATTTCAGGTATATTCCAAGAAGAAACAACACTTAAAAGATTATCTGCTAAATTACTACTACCCTCATACACAACGCAATCCAAAAGAACAGATTTGACATTAAATTCAGGATCTATGAAATGTCCTGTAACTGCCATTACACTATCTGTATTTCGAGATGTCCAGCAGTCTGTTGTAATTGTCATAGATGTGACTTCTCTTAAAACATCCGAAACTTTGTTCTGCACTTCTTCAAATCGTCCTGGAAGAGAAGCATTACTTAAAGTTCTTCTAGTAGGCAATTTATACCTAGGATTTAGAGCTGAAATAAAAGCTGTAAACCGGTGTCTTCAACCACGGAAAATGGCTGAAAATCTTTTATAACAAGATTCAATAGAAGCTCGTTGTTCCGTCAAATCGGAAGACTCATTTCTTTATTTATTTTTATTCTTTTTTTTTTTATTGTCAATATTCATATAATTATATTTAATATGAGCTTTGCTTCGTCGTGGTACTGATCGTTGTTAATATCTAAAGTTGTATTCTACAATTTCTTTAGTTTTTTTTTGCTAAATCATTATTCGCGGCTTTTTATCGCGTCATATGTAAGACAACCTTAATTTTGACCGAGAAGAGTCGCACGCACCTCAAGTCCAGTACTGCATCGATCCTGATTGATGGGAACTGGCAGCATTAGCATTGGTATATAAACTACTGACCAAATAAGTCGCTCTCGATATATAAAGACACGCGAGTGAATTCCAAAAATTATTAGTGCCGGCACGGCCGTCAAACCCAGCAAATATTTGGAGGTGAACCTGGAGGAGCAGTCCTGAACAGAAGCGACAGCAAGGTGAGCCACAAATTATTTTGGGGTTGTCTTGGCCGTCGTCTTAATTTTTTATGCATTAATTAATTAAAGATACAGTCCACTATTTTTATATTTCTCTTACACTCGTCCAATTTTTTTTGTTGGGACATTGTAATTCTCTTATGAGTATATTCAGGCATTAACTGTTGCTGCATCTTTTTAGCTTCAGATGGAGCCGAGGGAATTATATTTGATGAACTTCCTTTAGAAGTCGATGGCAACACACTTGTATTACAACTACAGGGTTCACTAACAGTAGAAGTACCACCGTTTTGGGTATGCTGTTCAGTATTTGCTTTTCTAGTGTTCTGAACACGTTCAAAGTGATGCAGTCTTACAGAAGGATGTTTTCTGCTAAGATGTGCTTTAAGGTTCGTTACAGACGTTTTATATGAAAAAACTGACGTACATATATTACATTTGGTTTAGCTTTTATCATCATCTGAGACTGAAAAGAAGTTCCAAATATCTGATTTCTTATTTATGTTGTTAGTTGGATAAAAGAACCTAAATAAATATACAAATAAATAACAACTTCAAAACATATTCAATGCGATTAGAATTTAAAAAGGTTATTTAAATTCTAATCTTCGAACAAGCAAACACAGCACACTAACTTTGAATTAATATTTTGAAATATTTCACACTTTTCTATTGTCTTTTATCTTACTATGATACTACGTTATATATGCTACTTTTTCCACAATAACTAACACATAGGACTGGATGTGGCCAATCGCCCACCAAAAAGGCAAATAACCCGCATTCCCATTGGTTTATCGACGGTGAATCCCAGGCGCCCGCCAATCGTTTAATATAGAGACAGAAAAACAATAACAAATCGAGAATAAAGCCCTGTCTGTGAATCCCAGGCGTTCGCGCCTGCTACCAATCACAGTATTTTGTTTCATACCTCTCCTTGAAGGCTTGAAAAGTTTCAGGACTTCTAGGGATCACTATCACCTGCCATCTATGCTGTTCTAACAATTTTGTTGTATTATTTGCGGTGAAATTTCTTATTTCGATAATTAACATTTAAGAGTTTGAGTTATTGTAATTTATTAAACAAAAAGTGAAGACAACTAGCTACCCTACCTACACTAAAGGTTTCAACAAAATATTGCTTAAAACAAAAAAACACCGAATGACAAAAATTTTCAAAATGAAAATTCAAAATTTAGCTAATAAATTTTAAAAAAAGCAAATATTCTTTATAAAGTTATTTGTCATTGTCTTCAACGCTACTCGCTACTTATAAAGTAACACTGTAGCAACTGCTATTTAAATAGCAGCTTTAATTAACTGCTATTTTTGTGTAGCAGTAGCAAAAGCAACTGCTATTCAAAAATAGCTGGGTCGACACATCTCTAAGCAGTTTTGACCTCGACTCAAATAACTCGACAGACATGGTTCGCTTGCTTGCTTCGGATCGTATCGTATTGGACTTTAAACTTGGGCGTATTCAGCGTTAACTTTATCGACCCGCTGCGAAGCAGAATATTAGAATTTGCGCGGTATGGTCTGCGCCTTTCTGTAATTGGATTAATAATGAAATAGAACCTCTCGAGGTTATTACCACCTATATAAAAAATAAAAGCATTTCATCTATAGAGGTGGTAAAAAATTTTATATACCGGGTGTTACTACCTGGACCTATTTTAAGTCGAAAAGTTCATATAAACATGGGTCCTAAAATGATTAGTTTTTAAGATACAGGGTGTTAAAGTTTTTTTTTTTTCGTTTTTAATAAATTTTTCAAATACGGTTTAAAATATAGGATATTATGGCATAAAAACACATTTTTTAGATGTTCACCTACTTTTTTTTAGCAACCAGTGGCGTAGCTATGATGAATTTTTAATACAATTTTACAAAAAAAATACTACGCCACTGACTTACGAAAAAAATTATGATTTTATCTTAATTATCAATCAATTATAAACAAAAAATTCCTCCATGACTTTTGCTATAAATCTTACCGTTTGGGTGTAATCGTTAATTAAAAAAACGTCTTTTATGCATAAAATGCATCTTTAAAAATTATGGAAATAAATCAAGTTAGCTTTGCTCGTTGCCAGAAATTGTTTTTTGTTGTTTTAAACATTATGACATGCGTTAGTGATTATTCTTGACAGTTTGTTTTTAGTACCCTTTGGATCTCAAAACGTGAATTGTACTAGTTAAAAAATGGTATATTATTTTAATTTGGAAATGACGCAAATGCATTTCCTTTGTGGACTTGCCAATGGTAATGCTATGGAGGCGCGGCGTTTGTATCAAGAAAGGTATCCTAATCGCGCTGTCCCAGATAGAAGAATATTTATAAACATTAATCGTCGTCTGGCTAAATCAGGAAGTTTTAAGGCTAATTCTGCCGAGGGAAGGCCCCGTACAGTTAGGACATCGGCAGTTAAAGAGGCTGTCCTACATGCAGTCGAAGAGGATCCGACCACAAGTACACGAAAAATTGGTATGGTATTGAACATCTGCTACAAGATGGGAAATTTTAAGGGATTCTTTGTTATATCCTTTTCACATACAAAGGGTTCAGGCATTGCTTCTTAGAGATTATAAACCGCGTACGCAATTTTGTAGATGGTATCTCCAAAAAGTAACACAAAATCCTCAATTTGGTGCATACATCTTGTTTATGGACGAAGCTAATTTCTCCAGAAATGCAATAATCAATTTCCATAACAATCATTACTGGGCTCAAGAAAACCCTCATGCGATTACAGAGACACATTTTCAGGAACAATTTTCAATAAACGTTTGGATCGGTATCGTGTCCGATCATTTAATTGGACCATCTTTTTTACCAGAACGCCTTAACGAACAGAATTATTGTAATTTTCTCCAAAATGATTTGCCGTCGCTTCTCGAAGATGTTCCTCTTCAGTTACGGCAACAACTTTGGTTTATGCATGATGGTGCTCCAGCCCACTTTAGCATATTGGCTCGTGAGCCTTTAAATAGAGTCTACCGATCACCTGACTTAAATAGCCTAGATTTTTTTTTGTGGGGACACCTAAAAACATTGGTTTATCAGACACCAATTGTGACCTTAGAAGAACTAAGAAATAGAATTATTGACGGATGTGAAACTATACGTAACACGCCTGGAATTTTCGAAAGAGTTCGTGATTCTATGAGAAGAAGAGCAGAAGCCTGCATAGAGGCAAGAGGTGGTCATTTCCAACATTTATTGTAAATTATGTATGTATATATTGTATTTAATTGTTGTTGCTTTTTGTTCACCAGTTTGTAAAAAATAGCTTGAAAATAAATATTTGAAAAATGTACCTAATAAAAACTGAAAATAAAATCAAACTTAACACAATCAAAAATAATCATTAATGTCAGTGTCATAATGTTTACAACAACAATAAAACAGTTGCTGGCAACGAGCAAATCTAACTTGATTTATTTCCATAATTTTTAAAGATGCATTTTATGCATAAAAGACGTTTTTTTAATTAACGATTACACCCAAACAGTAAGATTTACAGCAAAAGTCATGGAGGAATTTTTTGTTTATAATTGATTGATAATTAAGATAAAATCATATTTTTTTTCGTAAGTCAATGGCGTAGTATTTTTTTTGTAAAATTGTAGTAAAAATTCATCATAGCTACGCCACAAGTTGCTAAAAAAAAGTAGGTGAATTTTAATTAATAAAATAATTAATAATTTTTTAGAATTAGATATTAAAATACAATATTTCTATAATTCTTCTATTGTGTCTTGTTGAATGAATTTGAATAATGTAATTTAGTTAGAATATTTTTCGCTCTTATTTTTTTAAAAAGTATTCCTACTTGAAATAAAATATACCTATATCAATACTTTAAAAAGCTGTAATATAAAATTACCCGAACCTGGGCGAACTACGCACTGGGATGGACAATAACTCCTTGTTGCAGTGTGATTATAATGCAATTCTTCTAGTTAATCAAGAATACTCAGCCAATAAATTGTCAAATTCTGGCTACCACATTTTTAATCGCATCGCAATTTAAGAACTAGTAAAAAAATTGCTATAAAGCTAATCAGGTTAAATCTGAAGTACTGCATGTTGAGCGCATTTTTGTTTAAACGAATCATTGGTCTTCTGGGTGGAGTTTATATTCCTCACGATTCGGCAGAAGACATCTATCTTGGCCACTCTGCTCGGCCGTCAAATCTTTTACATACAGGGTGGCCCATCGAAAACGTACCGCAAGGCATTGCAGGGTGGGAAAAAACTTTTCGGCAAAATCCAAAAATACGTCAAGTATGTTTGTCAAGGGGACAACTTTTGACATAAAAACCATTTCAAAAAACTCAACCCCCTAAGCAGGGGTGATATCCCCTAATTTTTTTCAAAAGGGACGGGGGGGTCAAGTAGTACCTCTTAAAGGGCCTTGTCATTCCCTATACAACGTCCCCACAAGAAAGAATCTAAAGGACTTAAGTCGGGTCACCGAGGTGGCTACTCAATTACGCCCGTTCGTCCTATCCAGCGTCCTGGAATCTGTCATTTAAATAGTTGCGTACATTTAGTGAGAAATGTGTAGGAGCTCTGTCTTGTTCGAAAATCAATTTCTGTTCATTGTATGCGCGGTCCTCTTCTGTGATATTTGTTAGAGCTGGGTCGATGGCATTTTGTACCAAATCTCACTACATATCGCCTGTTAAATTTCCAGGGTGGAAAAAAGAGCTCACAATGAAATTTCCAAAAATACCAGCCCATACATTTAACTGGGGGTGTTGTGTGTGTGTTTCGTAGAAAATCCTTGGATTGCTGTCAGCCCAATAACGGCAATTGTGACGATTTAGGTAGTAAACTATTTATGAAGAAAGAACACTCGTTTGAAAAACACACATTAAATATGACATTATCATTGTTTAACGCTCGCTCACTCATAACCACAAAACAGTAAGCGACGTTAAAAGTCATCTTCACTCAATTCTTGCACTAAGCGAATTTTATAGGGATGGAACTTGTATTTTTTCAATATCCTTTGGACACTTATTCGAGACACACCCGTTGCATTGGCCAATTATCTTGTATTTAGCGTACTATCCATTTCAACTTCCCCCAATACTGCAATCTCCATAGCTTCATGAAACCCTGCATTTTCAATATTCCTCTTTTTGTTGTGAACTGAACCCGTTTCGCGAAACTTTGCAACCAATTCCCGAACAATTTTCCCAGAGAGATGTTTCTCAAGATGCCACTGATTAAATAAATCCTCGAACCGATTTCTACACTCATTGTTTAAAAAAAAGCTGAATAATCTCTACTCTTTCTGCAATTAGGTACACCATAATTAACAATAAATTTAAAGATTCAACAATTTTTAAACACTTTAACCACAAAAAAAGTATCTAGTAAAACTACTTGACCTAATTTAAACGTGAAGAAAGAAACCGGATATTTTTATTCACTAAATGTGCCTAAAGAATATGCCGCAAAAACGACAAGACAAAAAATTGTTTCTCGCATTCTTATCATTTCTTTAATTGAAATGATTAAATTAGTGTTTCGACTTAAAGATGTGTTCTATGTTCACTCCTGAGTTCAGTCTTACTCTCTCAATAAATTTTAATTATATATCGTCACACATTATTGTTCAACTTTCAAGGGCCCATAATTTCTTGAACGAATGACTCGATTTTTAAAAACTAAGCAGCGTTGTATAGGGAATGGCAACACCTTTTTAGAGTTTTTTGAAATGGTTTTTACGTCAAAAGTTGTCCCCCTGACAAACATACTTGACGTATTTTTGGATTTTACCGAAAAGTTTTTTCTCACCCTGTAATGCCTTGCGGTACGTTTTCGATGGGCCAGCCTGTGTATAAATTTGGCGTTATCTGGCGTATACAGTACATTTCGAAGTCAAAATGTGTCCTAAAATGCATTCTCTCAAAGCTATAGCCCGCGCAAATTGCTTAAAGAAAATAGATTATTTGGAACACTAACTATAGTTATGCGTTAAATCTTTTGAAACTTTGAAATTGTCTCTGTTTTTTTGGGTTCTCTTGAATTTTCCATCCCATAAATGGTGTAAACCCAGATTATTTATTTTATTTATTTATTAAGACCATTGAAAGGTGAAAGTTTAACATTCCCAACAAGTCTGGTGAGTCGATCAAGTGGTTTACCAATTTATATAAAAACTGCAGATCAGCTGATTTACGTCGAACATTAAGCGGTCGTATGGAAAATCTGTCGAGTAAAGTTTGATGTGGAAAACCGATCTCCGGATACACTTTGTCACATTTAAACCAGAGATATTTCAAAAATTTTCGTTGGACTTTTTCGATATTTTGAATATGACATTGATAAAAAGGAGACCAAACTTGCGAAGCATATTCAAGAATGGTTCTAACGAGCGAAAAATATAATGATTTTAACGTAAATATATTGTTAAAATGCTGTGTATTTCGAATAATAAATCCCAAGATTTTATAGCTTCGGCTCACTATATCTGCAATATGTGGAACAAAAGATGAGAAAGACTGGTATCGAATGTAATCCCCAAGTCCTTAAACACCTCTGATCTAGGAATAGGTACATTGTCTATAGAGTATTCGTAGTGTATGGGATTTTTCTTCAAAGTATATGAGATCACAGTGCACTTGGCAACATTAAGAGGAAGATTGTTGTTTTTACACCAGGTGTTTATGAGGCTAAAATCATTTTGAAGTACAAGGCAATCAGATATATTGTTGATTTTAAAATATATATTTTATTATCATCAGCAAACAATAGACTTTCCACTTTAAGATGCTTGGACATATTATTAATAAATGAATAAAAAAATAGTGGCCCCAAAATTGAGCTCTGAGGTACACCAGATGTGGGAATTATTTTAACCGAGGTATGACCATAGCACTCAACATGCTGTATGCGTTTTGTTAAATAGGAAATAAAAAAATTATTTAACCGTGTGGAAAAGCCATAATATTGATCAAGATTACTTATGAGAATGCTATGGTCAAGTCGGTCAAAAGCCTTAGAAAAATCGGTGTATATCACGTCTACTTGAGAATTTGAGTTAATTGAGTCGGCAATAAATTCGGTAGTTGACCTACCCTTCATGAATCCATGTTGGCGAATATCAATTACATTTTTCATGCGTGGATAAAGTATAGAATGCAGAGTTCGTTCAAAACACTTTGAAAAATTGTTGATAATAGTTATAAACCGATAGTTTTTTAATTTCATTTTTATCATTTTTTTATGTACAGGAATAATTTTTGAAGCTTTCCATAAATCTGGAAACGTTTCTGATTTTAAAGACAAATAATACTTTAGGGTTTGATTGTTTTTAAGGCACATAATACTTCTTTTTCTGTAAATACTGTTATGTTAATTGTGTCGGCATTACTATTGGTATTATTTTCCATATTAAGGGTATGTGTAGAAGTGGTATATGAGCTTTGAAAGAATTTAGCAAATGCATCAGCTATATTTTGGGGCTTAGATAAAAGATTTTCATTTGTATCAGACATATTCTGGGGTAGAGTATTATTGCGTTGTGAAGTTTGAATTAATTTCCAAAAACTATTGGGATCAGTAATCAAATTGTTTTCTAGTTGTGCACAGTAATTTGTGTAAAGTTATTTAAATCTTACTCAAAGCCATATCGCTTATAACGCTTCCAATGATTAAACTTAACTTTTATATCTGAAATAATCTGCGTCGTGAACCAAGGAGGATAGGTTCGTTTCCTACGGGCAGTTTTGGGAACATTTTTATCTAGTATACTATACACTTTTCGGTAAAATTGTGTAACTGCTGTATTAATATCTAAAATATTACTTAAGAAGTCCCAGTTTACGTTAAATAAATCCTGGTATACAATACGTACGTCGGCTCTTTTAAAATTGTAAAAAACATTCTCAATTCTGAAATTATTTTGAATTTTATCTCCAACATTTTTATATTTTATTAGTAAAGAGGGATGAAAAGGGTCTTCTTTAATTAAAAAATCATTACATCTTTCAGCTGTACAAACTTCAGATGAAGACGCCATAACCAAATCTAGCATTAAGTTAATTCTTAAGCATTAAGTTAAGTTGATTCCAACTAAAAAAATCCATCATATTTAATATCTGTCTTAGTTTAGTACTTGGAAGAGAACCCTTCAGATAGAGGCTATATTCTGGCAAATTAAAATCCCCTAAAAGAATAATTCGTGAATTGTACAGGTAGACTAATGAAGAGAAATATTCGAAAATTGATTGATATATATCAGCACCAAGCCCAGGTTGTATATACATTAAAATTATATAAATTGAAGCACTTTTTAATAGTATTTTTATCCCTACAATTTCAAGTTTATTTTTAAGATCATCTGGGAGATGCATTCTAATTGTCGAAACAGCATATTCTTGTTTAATTGCTAACAGAACCCCACCGCCCCGATTCTGATTTCTCTCATCATAGTTTCTATCACACCAATAAACAAAATATTTATCTGAAAATAATTTCGAGTCCAAAATACTATTATTCAGTATTCTAAGTTTCGCTAATAGCGATAATATCAAACTCACTAGTAAGTACGGCGTTAAAGAAATCTTTAGTTTTCGATCGAAGACTCTTGGTATTTTGGTAATAAATCGAAAGGTTATTGTAAGAATGTTGGTGTTGAGAATCAACTAAGTCGGTACTATTTAAATCGTGTGAATGAGACAACACTGACGGAGAACCATAATAAGTAGAGGGGAGCTGGTGTTAATTTTATTGCTACAGAGTGGAACCGAGGATATTGGCTACGTATTTCTTATTAGCCTCCTGAAATGAGTGGCAGACAGAATAATTCCAAACAGCGTGATTTATATCTATATCTAATTTATATTTATTCTTCACAAAAGAACAATTACTGCATTTAAATTGATCTGACTTAGCTTTACAAGACTTGACATCATGAGACCCTGCACAACTTATGATGGCCGATTCTTTTCTCCGATTATGTTTCCGATAAGAATTTTAAAAATCTAGAACAGCATCTAGTTAGCCATGAAAAAAATATAAAACTATCGTTCTTTGCATTTTTTCGATAGAATAAATTTGATTTGACAAAAGTTAAAGCAGTTCCTAGTTCATTTTTTCTTATTTGATGGGTTAAGCGGGTTTAATAATACTGCCGTTTCGTTTACCAGTGATCTTATCAAAAACGGTTAATTGTATCGAAAAAATGCAAAGGACAAATTCAAAACTTTTTCATGTCTAACAATATGGTGTTGCTAGATTTTTAAATTTCTTATTACAACATAAGAGAGGGGCTATCAGAACGGTAAGCCCTCCTGGATCCTCCTCTAAAATTGGATTTACCATTTTTGGGACGGAAAATGAAAATAGCACTAAAAAAACATGGAGGCTTACAAATTTTTAGGACAATGGACGCATAACTATAGTCACAATTCCAAATAATCGATTTTCTTCAAGCAATCGATTTTCTTCAAGCAACTAAGGAGGTGCATTTTAGAACGTGCATAAGTACATTTGTGCATTTTAAAGATATTTATAGGTACAGGTATAGGTTTATAGTTTATTAATTTTTAAAAAAAGTCCTATTTTGACTTTTTTAACACCCTTTATATAGACACACCTGCAAAAGCCTTTTGGCTCATTGCATGTGCTTAAAACTACCCAGCGAGGATTTGTGAGTCCTTTTCTTATCTGAATTTAAGACAATCGAATATAATACATTTACAGGCTGTAAATAAATAGATGCGAAAAAATGCAGGGGCTCATTCTTGGGTAAATTTTAAGAAAAAATACTTTATATGAACGCATGTCCTAAAAGTTTTAACTTTTAAGATACCGGGTAGTAAAGATTAAAGAAAAATATATGTTTTTTTATAATATCTGTGAAGCCCCTGTAGATATTTTAGCAATATTTTATGCATCTACAATTTTCTATGCATCAAAAGGAATTTTCTGAGGCTCACTCATTTTTTAAATTTTTATCAGTGACGTTCGTGCAAGGTTTAAAGTAAGTATTTTTGATGAAAAATACGGTACACCAATGTTTACTTAACGGAATGTATGCTGAAATGTACCCTCAACGAATGGCACCTCATTATACATTATTTGCACGCGTTCATCAAATACTACGAGAAACTGGAACTTTTCAACCAAGAAAGCATGATTGTGGTCGCCAACGCGATATTAGAACGCTAGAATTGGAAGAAGCAGTACTTAATTTAATTAATGAACAACCTGACATTAGTACTAGAAAATTTGGTCTGCAGCTAGATGTTAATCATATGACGGTATGGACTATTTTAAAGGATGAGTTATTATATCTATATCACGTACGAGTCCAAACTCTATTACTACGAACTTTCCTAGGCGTCTTGAATTTTTTCGTTGGATATTAGAAACCATTGAGCAAAACCCTCAGTTTTTAAGGCAGATTCTGTTTACCGACGAAGCTAATTTTTCCAGAGAGGCAATCATTAACTACCATAATAACCACGTTTGGGCAGATTAAAATCCCCATGCCATAGTTGAAGCTCATCACCGACAACAATTTTCTTTAAATGTATGGGTTGGAATCATTGGAGACCACCTTGATGGCCCACATTTTCTACCACAGAGATTGAATGGGGAAACATACACTCGTCTTCTCCAAGACATCCTTCCAGGGCTTCTTGAGGCGATACCCCTAGGGCCTAGATGTTAGAAAAGTAATGTGGTTTAGACACGATAGGATAGGATCACCAGATATGAATCCACTAGATTTTACCACATGGGGTCATTTAAAAACTTTGGTGTACAGGATTCCGATACTGGATATTGATGACTTGAGAAATCGAATAATTAATTCATGTGCCGTAATTCAAAATTCTTCCGGAATTTTTTATCTGATTCGTCGACAAATGCGGCGACCTATAGACTCTTGCATAATGGCAGGGGGTAGCCATTTTCAATATTTTTTGTAATTATTTAATTTCTTTTTCTTTCATTTGGTTTAAAACAAAAATTATAATCACATTTAAACATTAATAATAAATACGTAATACATTTAGGTAGACGGATTCTATTTTTTTAATCGAATACGCAACCTCGGACAAAAGAAAGTCAACAGATAAAATTTGCTCAGAAATAAATGAGAATTACAAAAACAAAAAAAAAATAAAAAAAGAGGCCATATTTTTCATCAACATCAAAAAAGTTTTAGTTTAACCCTTACACCAACGTCACTGGTACAAATTAAAAAAAATAGTAAGCCTCAGAAAATGCCTTTTGATACATAGAAACTGCATACCAAATTTTGTTAAAATGTCTACAGGGGTTTTACAGATTATAAAAAAACATATATTTTTCTTCAATTTTTACCACGTGGTATCTCAAAAGTTACGCCTTTTAGGAGTTCATATAAAGTGTTTTTCCTTAAAATTTACTAAAGAATCAGCCCCTGAATTTTTTCGCTAAATAATATCTAACATAATATCTGATCACCCTATTTCCCCAAATAATTACGATCAAGTGGCAGCTAATTGTGATTTTCGATGTGAATTTTTGTTGACAATTAAATTGTGAACAATTTAATTGTGATATCGCTCTATATCTTAAATATCATATAATCTTTCGAGATGCCCCCATTGATTTTTCCAAATTTGAAAAGGCTTGTTTTATCTAAGTCCTATACCAGACACTGTTTAATTCCACCTACTAAATTATAAAGTTAAACAACATGAATATGCCATAGGAAACAAGCTAAAGCAGAAATGAACCCGGGATGATCATCTAAATTCAGTGGTGACGAAATCTGACAAAATTTGCTGTCACTGGGATGCCGACACCAAAATAGCTTTTAACTTTTATACGCACGTATATATAAGCACATATAAGTCTACGCACTAAATTTAAGTTCAAACGATAAAAATTGGCTAGCACTTAACCTTCTTTATATAGAAATCTTAAAACTAACAATTCTCCTGAAACATTGTATCCATATTACATAATCTAATAAGGAGTGATCCGGATTAAACATTATTTTAAAATTTATATCGTTATGTAAAAATTTATAAGTAAGTAATAGTATGTCATTTCCAACTTGATTTCTTATGTGTTTAATTCCTTGATTCCGTGGTCCAATTTTTGTGTTGTTTGGAAATGCCGCCTTGTTACCTCAGATGTGCGAAGCGATTAAATAATTCTACTTTTCATCACTCTAGCATAAGATAATTGTAGCAGGTATTCACAAAATTAGGTTGACAAAAAATACACTTGCTATCTTTATTGATTTTCAAACAGAACAATAAAAAAGGAGGTCAAATGGTTCGGCAAAGCCAAACTACTACACAAAAAAGTCTAAAAACTGCTTATAAAAATGTTAAATTTACTTATTTAAAAACAGTGCAAAAAACTAGCCGATCAATTCTAGAAATCATACTGTCAATTATTATTATTATACGTTTGATCACCAAAACCCCAACAACTCCAAGAGGTGTTACCCTCTAAACAAAAATCATGTTATTCCAAATGTTATGTATTTTAATGCCATGTCAGTTGAGTCAAGTTTTGTCTTTGCTAACTAATCTAACATTGTATCATAATTACATTATTATTGCCATTCGACTCTGTGATTCACCTATGTTTATTTTTAAGTTAATTTGTTTTGGATTTTTTGAGCAGTTTCTTTTTTGACCAAAAAATTGTTACGACTACATAGTTCAGTTTGAATTAAGAGTTCATTCTCTTCAATGTTGGTCATCTGAGGTTTCTGAGTATTAGGAAATTGAAAAAAATTAGATTTAGGATTTCTGCTTTGTGGGGAAAAAGTTTGCCCGGGCCTTATTCTTGGATCTTACAAACACACGCTTAGTTTAGAACTACTTAGTTTAGATCTACTGCATGTCTCAAGAAGTACTAGTTTATAAAATCTTGTCATAACTTTTCTGGCAGTAGTGTAGGCATTATTAGATCTTACTTCACTGGTAGAAAACAATATGTGTCATTCAAGAATTTAACAAAGCTCCCATTGTTATGGAGTACCTAAACCATGGACGCACAGACCGCGGCTCGCCGGTCGAATACTGGTGGCCCGCCGCCAGCAAAAATAGTACTCTCGTACATCCAAAAAATATTGAATTCTATCCCAGATAAAACCAAAGAAATTTGTTCGAAAAGTAATTTGAATCTCGCGCGCGCGATATTTGAATCTAGCGGCCAAAATGCTAGGTCAAGGAACATCGCTTGCCGCCTTTATATAAAATTCAAAATAGTAGAGAAATCAAAAATTTTCTAGCGCGATGTGAGCAAGCGAGATAGCACTAGTCCCGAATTCCCGATTGCAGCCACCGATAGTTCGATTTTAATTTGAGTGAAGTGACAGCAGAAAGAAATAAGCGCGAAAATACAAAGCAAAGTAATAAGTGATTGAGAATAAGTGCAGTTTAATAGTGTTTTGGGGAGGCAATAGTTCTAGTGTAGATGTTAACTCGACTAGCCGGTGTCATATATTTTGATCCACAATCAATGTAGATTTCCTGTTGCAGTATTAACCCGTCAAGTGCCGTGTATAAATTGTGAAATCGTAAGTAAAACTCTGTTATTAATAAGTGTTTCTCGACCTATATAATCGATTTTAATCAAATTTAGCTTTAATGTTGGCCAAATATTAAGATAAAACAAATAAATTACTATTTTTTTTCAGAATTTCTCTTACTGTAATAATTACGTCATTATTTCGGATATAAAATCTGTATTAAAATATTAAAAATTCTGAGGAATACTATTTAATCAATTATTTTTGATAAATTAAAAAAGGTTGGGTAATTTAAGTAGGTACTGTAATTGTTTGTAGGTGCTGTGTTAATCCCCCAAAATTAGAACGCAACATGGGCAAGCCAGGACCTATAGTTGACGCGCCGAATAGATGCACCAAGGAAAACGCGTGGTTGGCCCGTGATCAGCGGAGTGTTCGATGCGCAATCCATTTTATTGTATTAGACGAGTAGATTTCGAGCGGGTTTTTACGTCTTTATAATTATACGATAAATGTATTTTTACCGATTAGTATTATTTTTATTTTTTATTATTAGAAATTTATTATTATGAATATTTATGTCACTGGAAGGGCCTATTTTAAAAATTTCTTATGAAACACCGTGTGAGTTTTGATTTACGCTCACTCCTATACCTTGTAAATAATATGAATTTACTATAATTTGTTAACTATTTACAGTAAATACATAATATTTTAAATGTAATGATACAGGGTAATTCGTTATTGTTGCACAAAAATTTAATGGTGGATTCTTTACAAAAATATATGTTAAAAATAAACTATAATTAATTAAAATTATCAACATAGGTTTGAAAATGCTTTCTCTCTAAAGTAAATGGCGTTAACATTTTTAATAAATCAAAATTCCATAATTTAAAAAAAAAAACACAGTCAAGTACACAGGCCTTTAAAAAAGTAATCTTTCTCAGAATCTGAAGAAGTGGTATCGTCATCTTCGCCAACATTTATAATAAGTGGTTCCACCTGAATTTCCAAAAATAAATCATCCAGAGTCCACATGCGTTCTTCTTCTTTGATAATGTGAGCAACAGCATTTTTCCAATTTTGTGGACTGACATTTTGCACTGCTTGATCAAAAAGTGGTTTAAGGTCTGCAAATTTAAAAGTGACATTTTTCCGAGCTGCTTCACCCTTAATCTGCGCCCATATCAGTTCGATTGGGTTCAACTCGCAATGATATGGTGGCAATCTTAAGACCGTTCGGCCGGTAGCTTTAGCCATTTCGTCGACTACAAATGCGTCTGCGTGTCGGTTTTCTTTTACTAATTTCAAAAGTTCTGCCTTTATCAAATCTTGTTCATAATGAATTTGTTTGGTCATTAACCAGTTTTGAATATCCCCTTTCTTTGTGGCAGATGTCGGGGTTTTGTCAAGCTTTCAGGTATGGTAGGATGCGTTATCCAATACAATAACACAGCCATTTTCTAAGCTAGGTAAAATTTTTTCGAACCAGTCTTCAAAAACTCCAGAGCTTTCATCTCCTCGTGATAATCTTTCGTCTCTTTTGATTCAAAAACTAGTTGACCGCCCTGAACAAAGCCATCTTCTGACCCAATATGTAGCAACTATCAACCGTTTTCCCTTTCCTGCCGGAGCTTTTAGCCCTGTGGACAATCCATTGATAAAAGCGTTTCTAGCGGTGGTTACGGTTGTATCCATACTTTGGAAACCGTGTGACCCGCGTTCACCCATGTTTCATCTAAATAATAAATGTGAGCTTTTGTGTTTTTTTTACTCAAATTGTTTTAAATCTTTATTATATGCCACTTACCGAAAACCAATTTCCCTGAGTAAGTGTCGAAAAGTTATTTCCTTAAAATTCGGAATTTCTTTATTTTTCTCAACTTCTGATAAAATCTTTTTGACAGTTGGTGGCTCATTTTTTAGGAAAAACGAATGGATTATTCTACGGATAGCATTTTTTGTTTGCTCATCAATGTTATCCAAAATAGCTCTCGCCCTATGATACTTTGTTGGTGGTTGAAAGGTTTGAGTATTTTCATAACTTTTGACTATATTATAGATACTCTTTTTGGAAACACCTGATGAAATTACATTACATTTTTTATTTTGTAATTAATTTAATTTATTTATTTTTTCAAACGGCATAAAACCATTTACTTTTGTGAGTGTATTTGCAATATAAAAAACTGCTGGTCAATTGAAACGTATATAGTTTTTTTTTTGGACTATTTTTGACTTTTAATATTTTCTACACCGTGAGCCAAATTAGAATGCTGTTTTCAATGTTCGTTTGCCCAATATGTGTAGAATATACCTTAGTTTATTTTAGTTTAATTTAGCTTTAATTTACCTGTAAGTTTATTTTAGCTAAAATCAACTTACAGGTTTTTATAAATGTAGGTAAGTAAAGACTATTTTATTATATCATACCTGCTACATCAGCTGTAAAAGATACTTTTTGTGTCTTGCTGTAATCTGGATGATTTACTTCACATACTTTATACATATTTATAATTGCCTCCTTTTCAGAAACCGTAAAATGTTTCTTACAAGCTCGTTTTTTAGGGGGTGAATTCAAAAGATGGCCCACAGGTACGTCACCCATTTTTCAAAACAAATAAACAAACTAATACACACAAAAGATAAACAGATTATAAACTTACAAAAGAGACGCAAACAAATTAAAAAATAATCAGACCGTTTACGCGCGCCAAAACGCCTGCTCTAAAATTCTCCAGTATTCACTGGTATTCGAACACGCATTTCGTTTTAACTGTAAGCGTGCTATTCACGTGATTCATCTGCATCTTTTCGGCGCGCCGACTATAGTAAAAAACGTAGGGTTAAAGATGAAAATCGGCAGTTTCAGGAAATTTGGACTGAGAATTTGAAGTCTCTTGTTTAATTTGCAAGAATTATGTTGCGATGGCAAAGGAATATAATGTAAAAAGGCACTATGAAACGCAGCATCCTTCTTTTACCTAGTTTACAGGCGAATTAAGAAAACAAAAAATGCTGTCTTTAAAATGGGTCACCAAGCTATGTTTACAAAATACATTCAAGATTCAGAAACAGCTACAGAAGTTAGTTATGAAATTTCTCAAAGCAAAGTCGATGATGGCGATTTTGTAAAAGAATGCTTAGAAATTGTCACTAAGAAAATGTGTCCAGAAGCAGCAAAAAAGTTTGAGAAAATTCAACTGAATTGTATGGCTATCCAAAGACAAATTATGTCTTTGTCAGGTAATATGGCGGAACAATTAATTGAAAAAACTAAGATCATTGATTTTTTTCATTAGCACCCGACGAATCCACTGAGATTAGTTTCACAGCTCAACTTCTCATATTCATACGAGGTGTTACTCAAGATTTTGAAGTCTTATAAGAAAAGTTATTGGGAATGTGTTCATTGAAAGGTCAAGCCAAAGGAGTTGATATACTCAATATAGTTTTGGATGAGTAGTCAAAAACAACATTTTTTGATAAGTCCAAATCAACTTATCAAAATTGTCGGGAGTTGCGACTGACGTTGCTCCTTCGATGATTGGTGTCAATTCCGGGCTAGTTACTTTGCTGAAAAAGCATCTACAAGAAAAAAACATAAACGCTGAAGATCTCATGCACTTTAACGGCATTATACACCAGAAGGCCTCTGTTCTAAAAAAATTGAATTTCAAAATGTCATGAAAGTGGTAGTTTCGACTGTAAATTTCATAAAATCATGAGGACTCAATCACAGACAATTCAAACAATTCCTTGATGATATCGAAAGTGAATACGGAGATTTACTGTATTATACAGAAGTAAGGTGGCTAAGTCGAGGATTGACATTGGAACGGTTTCTAAATTTAATAGAAGAAATTGGAATATTTCTGGCGGAAAATCAAAGGGATGTTCCGGAACTTAAAAATCCTGATTGGTTGTGTGATTTGCCTTTTTTAGTTGACATTACAAATCATTTGAATATCTTGAACACACGGCTTCAAGGTAAAAATCAACTGATATCCCAGCTCTACGCTCATGTATCATCCTTTCAATACAAGCTGACACTTTTCAGATTACAATTGAATTTTGGAAATTACAAGCATTTTCCGAATTATGAGAAAATGGCTGAAAAATTCAACAAAATTGCCATTAATTTCTCTGTTGAACATATTCAGCAATCCTTTCACAATTTCATTTGAAAATGCGCCAGAGTCAATGCAGTTTAGTGATGCCGCGAGACACGAGACACGAGATGTCTCGTCTCGTCTCGTCTCGTCTCGAAGTCATTTTATCTCGTCTCGAAAGTATTTTGTCTCGAATTTCGAGACAAGACGAGACGAGATAAAAATGTTCGAGACAAGGCGAGACGAGACGAGACGAGACGTCTCGTTATATGTAAAATGCTTCCAGTAATAATTGGTAAAATTGTCATTAAAATCACGGAATAGGTTTTGATTATTTTTTTATTTCCCCATTATTATACTAATGGGCTTACGATTTGTGTAACAGGTGGTGGGTAGATTGGAAAAAATATCCTTAGAATTTAGGGGTATGTTTATTTAAATCTCTTGGACCAGTCACGTCTGTTTTTATTTTAGCTGCGCATTTCTTTTTCAACTTAACGTTTTTATACAAGGTGTGTCATAATATTTTATTGATATTTTTCTGCTGTTAATAGGTATGTTGACAACTGTAGCTTAAATGCATATAAAATATTATTTTCAATATTCCACTATTGCCGCTTTTATAAAAACACTATGACTGCTTTATATTATTGCTAACTATAGATTGTTGGAAAATGCGTTTTGCATGATTTTAATGGAGTGCTCATATAAATATTTTATTAAATCTTAAAAAAATCTTTCCCAACATGCCTACCTGCCCAATTAATTTAAAAATCGAATATGATTTTTTTAACTTTCATACTTAACTACCTATAATATGCTTATTAGTTATTGGGGTCTATTAAATTTTTTAAGTTTTATTCTGGGCTTTTACATAGGTATCAGAACTTTTCGAGACAAAACGAGACGAGACGAGACGAGACGAGATAAGGTCTTGTCGTCGACGAGACATAAGCTTGTCTCGTCTCGTCTCGAAAAATATTTGTCTCGAACTTTCGAGACGAGACGAGACAATTCTTAATCTCGTCTCGTCTCGTCTCGTGGCAACCCTAATGCAGTTAGAAATGATCGACATTCAAAACGACCAAAATTTACGCAACAAATTCAACGTAATGACTGATCGAATCTGACGAAGATGACACTTGCTGAACTTTTACCGCTGCATTGAGCCAGCTTATTTGGTTCTACCTATATATGTGAAAAAACTTTTTCAATACTAAATAATAATAAAACAAAAAATCAAAACCGCTTTGCAAATGAAAGTTTGGAAGCAGTTTTACGTGTTGCTACAAGTAAATTTGAGCAAGAAATGTAAAGAAGATTGTAAGACTATGCAGTGCCACGCCTCAAATTAAGAAATTCTTTTTCAATTTTAATAAATTATTATCAATTCTTTATTGCCTTTATTTACCTGTACTTCTGGCCGCCGGCCCGCCATGAGTTTATGATTTGCTCGAGTGGCCCCTAGATAAGTCTGTGCAACCATGACCTAAACGATCCGTCCTGATTCTGTTGTATATAGGGTGAGTTTTTTACAATGTTACTTTTGGTAACATGAATATACGGGGACCAACATTTTATGATATTTTTGACATATGTTCTCTAAAGAGAGAGGAGAGTCATTTTCTTATTTTAAATAAAATGATGTGTTTTTTATTTTAAAAGTCGAATCTACCTCAAATGTAAAATCTGCAAAAAAAAAATTTAAATTAAGTTTCAAAATAATTCGAATATTTTAACAATTCTACCAACCCAACCCAACCGTTGCCATGAAAATCCTAGTGTCTATTTATGTCACATAAAAATTTTGACATCTTATTGACAAGTAAATTGTGTTTTAAATTAAATTGAATGAATATTATACCATATTGCATATGCCCTTCTGTTCTGGGGTCAATTTCCTACCCCTATATGTATATGTACATACCTCTGATCCTCCAAGTAAAGAGTTTCACTCAAATAATAGTAGGGGCAAGCATGATCTTTCCCTAAATCACAGTAGGACTGCAATGCTAGAGACGGGATAAGCCACTGTGAGATATATTTATCCTATTTCAAATGCAGTAATGTTTTCTAGCCAAATGTTTTTAAAAGGCGGGTTATGAGCAGGAGTTTTTTGATAAAGTATTGTGAGGTTGCTCAATGCTCATATTGTGGTGTTTATGTTAATGTCTAACTTCATTTTATTTTACCTATTTTAATCACTATGTGATTGTTTTTTTTACTCACTTTTATTTATGCCTCTGTAACGTGCAAAATGACTGATGTATGCTTATGACATCACGAATAAGACAATAATACAATAAGACACGAATTATTGTCTTATGGTTATGATGCACTGTGCTGATGCGATTTATTTTGTTCGGCGATTCGACGTGATATCTAAAAAACATACAAAAAACAAACAAAACAAAAGATCACAATACATAAAACATAAAATATAAATACTAAACATGATATAAAAAATAAAAATTGTACGCGGTCACAATGTATAAGTTTAGTACATAGTCGAATTACAAAAAATTTAAAAAAAAGTGAGAAAAGTAAAAAGTTTAAATAAATAAATATTTATAATGTTCTGATATTATTTAAAAAAAAAATGGTTCACTGCATATAATGCTCCCCAGCAAGTGTGATTTTAAAGCCTAGTGAAATGTGGAAAAAGATGACGAGTTGGAAGATAAAAATCATGCTCCCCATTCCCTAAGTGGGTAATTGTGAGATGACGTTTCGGGAACTGTTGATACATCCTTGCGAATTAAGTAAATGAATTCAAATATGAATAAAGACGGAAGAGTTAATATTTCTAAAAAATTCTTGACAGTTCTAATACACTATTAAAAGAAATAAAAAAAAAGAATATCCTGGTAGCAGTTATCGCAATGAATAAATTTCCATACAATAACGAATTTAAGGGAATTAATGAATAATGACTATAGGATTATCTAGGCATCAAGGCTTAACCGCCCTTAAAATGCATCAAGAGTACAAGTCGTAGTAAATGGAATCGCTAGCGTCACTAAGGGGCAATATGTGAAACCAGGAAAAATTTATTGTATTGTAAGCAAGGTATTTTTATGGGTATGGATGATGACCAGAAATAAGATTAAAATAAACAAAAATTTTAATAATTTTAAATATAAAAAAAAATTTCGTGATGATAAAGGTGGTCACAGTTATTAAAACATCTTCATTAGTAAATATCTGCCACATAAACTAAATTACTGAATTATCTGGACTATTCATGTTGATTTCTCTGCTTAAAATTTCAGTGTAGACGTCTTATTACATTTAGCAAAATTCATTGGAGTTTCGCAACTTCGGTGGGGCCAATTTGAGGTATCTTTAATTATGATAAGAAGAGATACTATTTGGTTTAACAAGATACACATCGTAACATTAATGGATGATGTGAAAAGATTTGATACGAGAGTAAAAGAAAAGGATGAAATTATATATCTAGATACGGGAAAACATACATGCTCACCTTTAAAGATAAAACTCTTTCTGAGCCGATGAACATCTATGGCCTCGTAATACATGTCAAGTCATAAAATATCATCAGTCATAAAATAATGCAGTATCCACCATAAATACAGAAGACAGCAGGGAATTCTGGAGAAAAGAAACTTTGTAGAATGAAGGACGAACTGCAAAATTATGCCTTCCTTCCAATTTCTCAACTCTCCGTCAAAATCGACAGTTCTCTCAAAAATTCATCTATTACGTGGACATGCAAATACTATTAACACATGCTATTGCTTACTTGCTCTCAACTCGTCAAGAATAGTCCATTATCTAATACGAATCCTATATCATTTTTGCAATATAAGACTATTTTTAAGATATTTTATTTCACCTCATAACAGTAAATGAATCGTCACTATTAACGCTAGAGAAATATATTAATCCTTCCAAAGTTTTTAAAGAGCCATCTACAGACCTATAATAGCCAACTTTCTTTACATAAATGAAAGCCACGGTAAATTATGTTAGGACTTGGGACTTCTCTTAGGTAGTGGATCTACACAGATATGCTAAAGTTCGATTTTATCGTAACGCCATTGTCTTGGTCGATAAAATAGATCAGTTCACAATTTGTGAAAAACTAGACCATATTCTAAGAATGGCTTGCCTCAACATAACGGGAGCAATGAAAACTACAGCAGGACTTTGTAAGTTACGCTGGGTCTAACGCCTTTGACATATATATCAAGGTGGTCGTCCTACTCACAATGATACGCTTTAGTTACATTGAACATAAGTGTGGAGATAGTCCTACAAAGAGCTCGCCTCTGGCAAGAATCAACAAACTCATTTTCTTTACTGGAGTTTACACTGCTTCGCCAATCTTTGCATTCAACAAACCCTTCACAATCAACATAAAGGGCTGTGGTACCAATCGGATCTAATCAGTGGCAACGTTACTGATAAAAAGGATATTGTCCATACAGACTTCAGACAGCCAGCTCTTGCGTTCTCAAAAATATACCTCACGTGAGAACTAGTGCAACAGTGCCATCGTACCCTCGTGGAAGCTTCTTCTAAAAACAGTGTGGAAGTCAGCTGGATCAAGAGGTACAACCACGACAAGAAATATCGAGTCTGATTATGGCGAACATCAAAGAACTAATAAAATCATACTTTCATACGCTTTTTAAAAAGCGGTGGGATGATACTCAAGGCTGCAATTTGTCTAAGAAGCTTCTCGGCTACGCGGACCAATTTGAGGCAATCCGCAAATTATCTCTGCTTAATTATAACAGGCATTACTGATCACTGTCAATTAAACGGCCACTTTTTCAAAATGAAAGTAAATAGGAGCTACCTAGGGTAAGCAACTCTTGTGATTGCCTTGTCCGCTCGTCAATACGGAGCAGAATTCTCAGTGGTCATCACCTTGGAGAGATCAGGAGGTCCCTTGGCATCACTGTCATTCTCGTTGACTCGTTAAGCCAGATGACGAGCTGATGGGTGATCTCCTTCTCCTTTAACAGAGACACACAATGGGCCTACTAAGGCTTGAGGGCGCTATCAGTGACTTTTAGTCTATCCATTAGAGACATGCTGATCCGTGAAATTACGTTATACTTTTACTCGTGTTTTTGGTGTTTACGGTTTTGACCTTTTGAGTTTTTACCTTCTACAATTGCTTCAACTTATTTTTATGCCATGATTGTGAATGGGTTCTCCGATCCCATAGAGGTTTTCTGGCATAAATAAATAAAATCAGCATTTCGTCATCCAGTTTCCTATGTTTTTGGCTAAAATATTTGCCCTCGTCTGGTGATACTACAAAATTGTTGGTGGAAGTGAGAAGAAATAGAGGCTATGCAACGCATTATTGAATAAAACCCCTTAAATTTTCTATACTTGTTTTTATTTTAGTAAGCTTTGAATTCGTCAATTTAATTTTGGACACTTGAAAATTGTTTAGTTTTTTAATTTTTTTAAAATAAAATTGGGTATTACAAATAAATAGTTTAAATATGATTAAACATTACAAATAGGCTCCGTTGTTTTTTAATCAGGTACTATCCCACCTAACTTATCATTTCCTAAACCGTGATATAAACAAATTTGAAAAATAAGTAGTTGTCAATCTACTTTTGGCCACCAGTGTATCCCTGATTATTACATCTAGTCTACTGTTAAATGTCCAAGTCGATAGTACTGGTAGCGTCAATTTCCATGAAGAAATAGCCAACTCATATATACATAAAAATAAAAGACGTTTTGGAAAGTTTGTTTTGTGTATGGGCTTTTCCACACACGGTATTCTGGGTTGTGATTTTTCTTCAATAAAACACCAATTTTTCGGTAAATAAGTGTAATTAGAAGAATGAAATAAAGCACTGCACTAGCCGTACAATTCTGTTATTGTTGTATAAAATATACAAATAAAAATTTTACAAAGTAAAATTCTGATTCTAACCGAATCTTGTGTTATATACTATTTAATGACCTGTTGGCCTGAAGTTAAAAGTGTGAATGTATATAAAAATATGGATGGCGTGGAGAATTTGGCTGTGTAAAATGCTTACATAATGAAACGTTGCATTTTTGATTATAGGAGGATCTTTGTACTATTTGTCGGCTTTAGTAAGAAAATTGAATAAGCGGTTTTAAGAAATTAAATCTAATAACTCTGTTTATAAAGCTAAGACTGTTTATAAAACTTAATATGCCGCCTGTAATAAAATTAATCATGCGGCTGGCGCGGCGACTAAATAAATTATAGTCTAAACATACCGCCCCCTTTGAAAGGGTTAACTTTCAAAAAAAATTAAAAATCAAATAAAATAATGATAAAACAACCTTAGTACAAAAAACCAACTAACAAATAATAATGTTAAAAAAAAAATATATATGTAAAAAGTGCATTGAAATAATGTACATTACGAATATTATAATTAACAAATTGCAATTCAATATTTTGAATGCGGTGAAAATCTTATAAACTAAAAAATAAAAAGAGTTAATGCTAAAATATTAATCTTAAAATTAAGTATAAGAACTTATTATACCACTACTTATGGTCTATGGGTAAAGCACAAATCTTAGTAATAGCACGTTTCAAAATACCGTTGTTTGTACGAATGCTCACTACACGCACTATATTATCTTTACCGGGAAAACACTCTACTACACGACCTAGCTTCCAAAATAATGGAGCTGTGTTATCGTCCTTTATTAATACTAGTGTCCCTACTTTAATACTAGGAAATTGAGTGCCCCATTTGGACCTTTCCTGCAAAGTATTTAGGTAACTAAGAGACCATCGACGCCAAAAATGTTGTACTTGTTGTTGAATACGCTGATAGATCGATAGTCTATTATCTGGTATATTTATTATATCCGTTTGAGGTAATGCTGTTAATTTTTGCCCGATTAAGAAATGCCCAGGTGTTAAAGCCGCTAGATCATTGGGATCACTAGAAAGAGGTACCAATGGTCTTGAATTTAATATGGCTTCAATTTGAATAAAGACAGTTAAAAGCGATTCATAAGTTAAGTGTGCATTTCCTACAATTCTCTTTAAATGAAATTTAGCTGACTTGACACATGCCTCCCATAGCCCTCCAAAATTAGGACCATATGGTGGTGAAAAATGCCAAGTTATTTGATTGATTTCTAGAAATTCTTTAAAATTTGATCCTTGTATTAATTTTTTAATAGTGTCTTTTAATTCACGCTCAGCACCAACAAAGTTAGTACCATTGTCTGTATAAATATTAAAACAAATGCCTCTTCGAGAAATAAATCTTTTTAAGCAATTGAGGAATGACTCTGATGATAAATCAGCTGACAGTTCGAAGTGTGTGGCCTTTGTTGCAAAACATACAAAAATACAAAGGTAACATTTGACCGTAATTCTGTTTTTGGTTTTACCATCTTTTACAAGGAAAGGACCAGCAAAATCAATGCCAGTAGAAATAAAAGGTCTTTGAGGGATAACCCGATCCTTAGGTAATTCGCCCATTTGATTGCATCCAGGTATTGGATTTGCACGAAAGCAAATAATGCATTGAAGAAGAATTTTTTGAACGACATGACGACCATTAATAAGCCAAAAGTTTGATCTTATAGCTGACAATGTTGTTTGAGCACCAGCATGTAAATGCCTCAGATGTTCATATCGTATAATTAAAGTTGTGAAATGACAGTCACTAGGAATTAAGATAGGATGTTTACCATTAAAATCTAAATTTGAAAACTTCAATCGACCTCCAACTCTCAACAAGCCATTAGAATCGATAAAAGGATTTAAGCGTAAAATTTTACTTTTCCCTTTTAAAGGTAAAGATGCTTTAAGACATTTGAGTTCATAAGCAAAATAATGATTTTGAATTAATTTACATAAGGTAATAGTAGCATTTATTAGTTCTTGCTTAGATAGAAGACCATAGTAACGTAAACCCTTTGATTTGGTTTTTGAATTATAAATAAATCTTAAACAAAAGGAAATGACCCTTTGAAGCTTTGTATAAGATGAAAAATTATTAATAAAAGTGATGTTACTTTCAAATGTGGTTAAGACGGTTTGAGTATTTTGTTTCACTTCTGGAACATTCGATGAAATATCAGAATGTAAATAGGGCCATGTTTGTTCTTCATGTTGTAAGAATTCAGGACCAAACCACCAAAGTTTGCAATTTTTTAATGTATCTGGGTCTAATCCTCTGGATATCATATCAGCAGGATTTTGTTGGGTTGATACATGACGCCATTGGGAAAGAATACTGGACTGTTGTATTTCTGATATTCTGTTAGCGACAAAAGTATTTAGTTGACTGGGTTCTAAAGCTAACCATGATAAAACTATACTAGAATCAGTCCAAAAATAAGAATGATTTATTTTGACATGTTGAATAGCATTTAATACCTTTGAAGATAGCCTTATGAGTAGCAAAGCACCACATAATTCTAAGCGTGGTAAGGACAAAGTTTTTAATGGCGCAATTCTAGATTTAGCACAAATAAGTCGCACTACTACGTCCCCAGAATTATTGCATGATTTAAGGTAGCAACAAGCTCCGTAAGCCTTTTGCGAAGCATCACTAAAACCGTGAAATTCCACTGAATTATAATTTAGACAAAAGATTTGCCTAGGAATTTTAATCTGATTTATTAAACAAATTTGCTCACAAAAGCTGATCCAGGTTTGATGTAGATCCATTGGAACACTTTCATCCCAATTAAGGCCTAATTGCCATAAAGACTGAATAATAATTTTAGCCCTTACAATGCAAGGACCAACAAGACCCATAGGATCGAAAATTTGTGAGATACTTGCCAAAATGGATCTTTTAGTTACTGGATTAATATTAGGAAGACAGATCGTATACTGAAAAACATCATCTTTGGCATTCCACGTAATTCCTAAAGTTTTTGTTGTGTCATTTTCTGTAAGAATCTTTGCTTCTAATGGGGAATTTGAAAAGTTATTAAGAAGGGTATTATCACAGGCAAACCATTTTCTAAGATTGAAACCTGCAGATTTTAAAATTTCGTCAACTTCCTTGATGAGAACTTTTCCTTCTTGAATTGTGTTCGAACCACAGAGCCAATCATCGACGTAAAATGATTTTAAAATTTTGTCAGATGCTACGGGAAATTGAGCTTGATTCTCGATAGCTAGCTGTCTTAGACAACGAATAGCTAAATGAGATGCACTAGCTGTGCCATAAGTAACTGTATTTAGCTGATACTCAGCTAACTCATGAGAAGGATCAAAACGCCAAATTATTTTTTGAAAGCATCGATGATTTTCCTGAACTAAAATTGATCGGTACATTTTTTCTATGTCCGCTGTGAACCCATACCTGTAGGTTCGAAAACGAATTATAATATCAATTAAATCATCCTGAATCTTAGCACCCACTTTCAAGGTGTCGTTAAGAGCTAAACCACTAGTTGATTTCGCTGATCCATCAAATACCACTCGAAGCTTAGTAGTAGTGCTCGATTCCTTGAGAACAGCATGGTGTGGAAGATAAAACCCTGTGTTTATATGAGTTGATGGATGAGAAACCTTGGTCATGTGATTAAGTTCAAGATATTCCTTCATGAATGCATGATATTGTAATTTGAGATCAGGATTATTACTAAGTTTTTTCTTAATGTTATAAAATCTTTTTAGGGCAATGTCATATGAATCCCCCAAATTTTCGAGATTTTGTTTAAAAGGTAAACTAACGACAAATTTTCCCAAATTATTTCTATAGGTAGTTTCAACAAAATAGGTTTCACATTCTTGCTCTTCCTTAGACAAAAAATGTCTTGGCTGACACTCTTCAATTTTCCAAAAAGCTTCTAATTGATTTTGCAAATCAGATGTGTTAGATGTAAATAAATTGCACACGGAGGAAAAATTTTCCAGAAAATTAAGTAATATGGGCCCTGAAACAATCCACCCTAATTTTGTTTTTTGCACAATAGCGCTGGAATTCTGTAATTTGATTTGCCCAACACTCAATAAATTCCAAAAAATTGAAGCACCTATCAATAAGTCAATAGGTCCATTTTGATTAAAATTTTCATCGGCAAGAACAATGTTTTTAGGAATTTGAATGTTTGACATACTAAATGACACATCGGGTAAATTCTTTGTGATTTTGTCTGTGACTAGACATTCAACATTTTCTAATGAAAATGAATTGATTGATGATTTGAAATTTATTTTTACACTTTTATGTATATTTGTCACATTATTGCCAAAGCCTTCCACTGAATGACTTATATTTGAGCTTGGTAGCTTAAGTTTATGAAATAAGCTCCTTGTAATAAAATTTAATTGAGAGCCACTGTCAAGCAAAGCTCGACAAAAGTGATCATTGCCGTATTTATCTTGAATTAAAATACAAGCTGTAGGAAGTAAGATGCATTGAGATTGAGTTTTGGATGATAAAGATGTATTAATGACAGATAAAACTTGGGAATCATGGTTTTGTGATTCAATAGCGGACTCTCGAGGCATATTGGACTCTGAAACGACTTGAATATTATTAGGATTTTGTTTATGTCCTATAAATGGTTTTGGAAAATGCAACAAAGTATTATGTTTCAAAGAACATTTTTTACATGTTGCAGTACTGCGGCACTCCTTACCAGAGTGACCTGGTTTCAGACAGTTTGTGCAAGCTTTAAGTGCACGAATCCTGCCTAACCTATCTTGGATGCTGAGTTTTAAAAAGTCACCACATGAAAAAATAAAGTGATCTTTTTTACAGTTTAAACAAGTTGAGGAAGCTATTGAATGATTTGAACTGCAGTTTTGAGGCTTGAATTCGGATTTATGTGAGGTTGAGGAAGATGCAATATTTTCTAGTATTTGACAACGCTTATTTAAAAATGAAAATAAATCATCCGTAGTAGGCGTGTCTGTATTAATTTTTAAAGAAATATCTTCCCACTCACGTCTAGTAGAAGGGTCTAATTTAGATTTTATATGAAATATGATAAAACAGTCCCATTGATCAACAGGTAAGCCTAATGACTTAAGAGCTCTAAGATGTTGATTTGCATTATCAAGAAGACCTCTGAGTAAAATATGAGATTCTTTATTAATTGGCTGAATTTCAAAAAGTGATTTCATATGGGCTTGAATTATGACCCGTTTGTTTTCATACCTCTTGCATAAAATATCCCAAGCAACATAATAATTAGACTCAATAACCTCCAATGAGAGAAGAAGTTTGGCAGCATCGCCTTTCAAACATGATTTAAGGTACCAGAATTTTTCAATATTGCTTAGTGATGCACTATTGTGTATCAAAGATTTATAAGTATCTGAAAATTGTAGCCAAAGCTCATAGGAGCCATAAAATTCTGGTAGTTTAATTTTGGGTAGGTTTGAATGGTATTGCAATGATGCGTTTTGGAAATTTTGCGGAATCGACTCTGCGATCTGGGATTCCTGATGTGTTTGATAAATATCTCTGAGATGTTTATCAATGATAGTTTTAGCCAAACCTGAAGATTCAAAAAATTCATCCTCAAAGTCAATCCTAAATTGTGAGTGATCCTTAGAATCAAATAATTCCAGATCACCCTGAACTGATACAAATTCAGGCCATAATGATTGTAGCCGTTCTAACCTGACCTGTAATTGGCCAATTTGATTTGGATCAGAAAATGTATTTACAAAATTTGTAAATCTTGAAAGAGCATCAAAAATTCTATTTCGTGCTAAAGAGAGAACTCTAATTTTAACGTTTAAGTCCTCTGATGAGGATGATTGTGTTTCAGGCATTTTGTTAAAAATAAATTAATTCAACGTTAATTAAAAGAAAAAAAAAAAATAAATAAATCAATAAAATTGTTTGAATGCAAAAATAAAACCAATTAATTATACTTCTGTGTAAAAAAAATAATTAAAGTGTAAATAAACTAAAGATTGTAACACTATCCAACAACACGTACTACTCAAAAATAATGTGCTACTCGAACTTTTATGATATATGACGTCGATGAACCTTTTCCCGCTCTTGACCTATATATCCTAAAGTTAAATAAGGTAATGTAAATAAAAAATAAAAATGATTAACGACTTAAACTCGGAAAGTGGGCCGAAGAATCGTCAAGTAGTCCTGTAGCGAAGTGAAGTACCTAATGTCGTTAAATTAGTCTGCCTCTGGAGCGGCTAAAAACCCGGAGATTCACTGCGTCGTCGAAAGCGTGTCTTGCCATTTGCGTGTCCTGCCAATTGGTACCCCAGAGAAGATCGAAATGCTTGAAACCAAAATCAAAAAAATCTCCTTTTTTCGCTTGGTAAAAAGGACGAATTTTCTGGATTCCGATGCTGCTTGTTTCCTTGCGTTCACAATTTTGCATGAAACTTGGCGATGTGTGTTGCGATATATAAAAAATTTACCTTGTCGACTGCTTGGTATGATGTACCTGTGACTTCTGCCTAATATAGGTATGTATACCTATCTGCTGTCCACCAATCTGCCTATCCACCAATCTGCCAATCTGCCAATCCGGCTCGAAGGACCATGTTTTGTGTATGGGCTTTTCCACACACAGTATTCTGGGTTGTGATTTTTCTTCAATAAAACACCAATTTTTCGGTAAATAAGTGTAATTAGAAGAATGAAATAAAGCACTGCACTAACCGTACAATTCTGTTATTGTTGTATAAAATATACAAATAAAAATTTTACAAAGTAAAATTCTGATTCTAACCGAATCTTGTGTTATATACTATTTAATGACCTGTTGGCCTGAAGTTAAAAGTGTGAATGTATATAAAAATATGGATGGCGTGGAGAATTTGGCTGTGTAAAATGCTTACATAATGAAACGTTGCATTTTTGATTATAGGAGGATCTTTGTACTATTTGTCGGCTTTAGTAAGAAAATTGAATAAGCGGTTTTAAGAAATTAAATCTAATAACTCTGTTTATAAAGCTAAGACTGTTTATAAAACTTAATATGCCGCCTGTAATAAAATTAATCATGCGGCTGGCGCGGCGACTAAATAAATTATAGTCTAAACAAAGTTAATTATGTCGATATGACATTTATTTTGCTCTATGGATTTAAATAACATAAGAAAATAATAAAATGACTTTTTGAATTTTTAGATGGCATTTTAATAAGCAACTGTGCTCCAATGAAACCGACCTTGTAACTCCAATAAACTCCATAAGATTCCAAACCTCGAATTTGGGACATCCTGTACATTAAATGTGTTTTTTTTATCGCTACTACAGAGAGAACGTGCTATATTCAGAAAAAGATAAGAAATAGTAATCAAGAGCAAATTCTGATTGTTGGATTACCTAAATGTGTTTTGTTATAACTTGTCTTAAAACTATGCATGTTCTTGAACTCCTCTGTCCATATTATTCTTTATTATAATCTGTTCTAAATGCTGTTTGACAGTATAAAATTTTTGAATAACGTTATGTGACTTGTCAAAATTTGAATAGGAGTTGGAAAACTACCAATTAAGTTCATGTTTTCACCATTAAATTGAAACAAAATAAAAAATATTAAAAAAAATAGTTGTTTTAAGCTTACCGTTCATCTCATAAGGTCTATTTATTTGAAAAGCAATAATTTTGTCAAAATTTTTCTTTTTAGATACTTCTCATCACAGTTACCACAATTTCCGACTTGCGGACACAAAACGAAGGCCTATCAATGCACATCTCTAACAATGAAAGATATTAAGAGTTTCTACGACGTCTTTTATATAGTTAAGGACAAAATTCGCCAAGAAGCTTTTATTTTAAAGTTTTGTACAATTACCTAAACGTCGCCGTCCAAAAAACTTTAGCCATGAAGCCAAAAGAACTTCTGTAAAATGCTTTGTAAGGAACATTTTATCAAAACAAAATATTCCAGTGTGCCAAAAAACATTCTTAAACATATTAAATATTACGAAACATCGTGTAACCTACGTTACGAAATATTTTCTAAAAACAGGAGAACCTCCTTCGGAAAAAAGAGGAGGTGACCGAAAAACAGCAAATTTTAAAGGAAAACAAGATGCCGTCCAAAAATTTAATAATACTTTTAAAAGCTCTTTACCGCTCTTCTTCTCGTAGGCGCTATCTTTCATCAGATTTGTCAATGTTCCTAATGTATAATATTCAGTGCTCTCCAGACGAGAGAGTAAAACCCTTATACTTAAGAATGATTTTTAATACTAGGTATAACCTAAGCTTTACTACACCGCGCACTGATGTCTGCTCGGTCTGTATTGAGCTAACAGAAAAGATTAAGAGATCTACAGACGAAGAGGAAAAAAAATTAGCTACTGAGAAAAAAATTTATAAGCTAAGAGCTAATGCCTTTTTTGAATTGCTTAAGAAGTCACGGGATGATTTAATAACACTATCTTTCGATTGCCAAAAAAACCTTGTGCTTCCAAAGGTGCCCGATCAAAGTGCGTATTATTCCAGGCAACTCTATTTGTATAATTTTACCATAGTCCAGGGAACATCTAAATCGAAGCTTACTCAAAAAAATGTCTTTTCGTATTATTGGATGGAGAACGAATTCGGCAAAGGTTTCAACGAAATTTCTTCAGCAGTATTCGACAGGCTTAACAAAATTGATTTTAAATCTGAGGTCATCACCGTTAGATTAATGGCAGATGGTTGTAGTGTCCAAAACAAGAAAACTACTCTTATCGGTATGTGTTGCAAATGGCTGTCGTCAAAAGGGCCAAAACATGTTGAGACCATAGAGGTAATTTTTCCGGTAGTTGGTCATTCCTTCTTGCCAGCTGATAGGGTCTTTGGCAATAAAAAAGAATAAAAAAGTTTGAACACAGCCAACAACGTATTTGGAATTGTTTTCAAAAAACGCCACGTTAGTCACTTAGGTCAAAATTGTAAGATTTTCAATAGGAAAGAAACAATCTCGAGGGTTTTAAGACCAACCGGTACATGGCATTTTTCTTTCAAAAATACAAAACGGTTCATCCTACGAAAACGTAAAACTGGAAATGTTACCATCAGAGGAGAATTACATTATAAAAATAATTTTCAAACCTTTAAAAGTGTTTTAAAGAAAGGATGTAGTCTTCATAATATGATTGACCCTGTTATTATAGAAAGTGGTCTGCAAAAAGTTAATTCGCTGAAACTTAAAGATGTCGACAAACTACTTACTAAGCACTTTGGTAATAATTGGAGGTCACTGGAAGAGCTTAGATTTTATAAAGATGTTCTCTCTAATGATATCGAACAAGAGGAGCTAGTAGTTGAAGAAGGAGATAATATTACGTTAACAGTTGATGAAGAAACTGAAGAAGCCACCTGTGAATTTATTGAAGAAGTTCCTTCTATTTTGATATAATTCATTCATTCATGTTTCAAAATGTTTTCTAGTTACATCATTTTGATAATAATATGTTTTCTTTAATTATATGATAAATGAAATTATTTGTAAAAACTCTTCTCAAAATATTATATAAGATTTAGCATTTAATTTCAACTAGTTTCAACAAGTAGCAATATCCAGCTTTCAGTATCAAAAACGGCATTCTCCATCAGTTTTTCCTATTTTTTCTTAAAATGGTTAGGGATTTAGCTAAACTTTCTTAACAATTTGCCGTAGTTCGTCATTTTCTTGCAAAATGTTGTGCTTTGCTCCAAAGTCAAAATGATGGCGATTGCCATTTTTGATAAAAAAGAGCGTCGGTATGGACTAGGTACGGATTGTCGGTAAAAAAGAGCGTCATCGACAAGAAGATCCAGACGAAGATCGTATATTTCTCTTGTCACTTAGCGCGTAACAAAGAATTGCCGAACAATAAAAAATGGCAACTAAAATTAAAATTTCATCGGTCTTAAAAGAGGCTACAGAAAATACATATCAAAATTCCTCCTTTGGAGAATATAATAATTACCATAATATAATTGAGAAATAGGCATAATTCCTTTAAACAACATTTCTCTCAGCCGACTTATTAATGCCTACTGAGTCGTTCACTATGTTATTTCGCAATGCTTAATGAGTGATTAAGCCATACACCTCTAACATTTGTTAATAATTTACTTAAATTTTTTTTAACTTTTACTATAAGCTTTTGAAATTACCCTACAACATTTGCGAATCCGTATTTGTGAATAAAGATGCGCAAAAATCTTTTTATATTTACTTGCCCTAAAGTCAAGAGCAGGGTTTCTTCAGGTCGTATAGACTTCCGTAGAATTTTGTTTTGTTTAGTAATCTTTGCACAAAAACAACAGCTCGTCGTTTGACCATATCGAAATTCTAATAAAAAAAAATACAGAATTTAGCAGGTTATTTTTGTAAGTCAAGGTACAAGTTGCTGAATACCTTCAGAAAAATCGCGAGAGGGAACTAAAGGATGTGTCCAAATTCTTTTTCTTCCGTCTTAATTTTTCGCATCCAGAGATATGGCAGGATGCTCAAATTTCAACATTCATTTTGAACTGAATGTGACAATGCGGTTGTGAAATGTCAGAACTTAGAAACTCGGCATGATTTAAACAGAGTTACGCAACCGGTTTCCCAAGTAAATCTCTCGAAAAAACTACGATTTATAGAACTAAAAGAGCAACTAGATTGGTTTAAATTTAATTATCTAATTTTATACACATTGACATTTCATATGCTCATTGAATAAGTATCAAAATAAACAAAATGCTTATTTCGATAAATGTTTGCAGACTACTTGAATAGGTATTTACATAAACAAAAATCAACTATAGATTGAAATTGGTAGTTACATATTGTAGTTACACTTGTAATTCATCTTTAAGGCTTTTTAATGTTTGACTATCGAATCTGCGACTGCGATAGGAATTGGGACAAAAATTTGCGATGTTGCTGGGAGCCTAACTGGTAAAGCGAAATTGAGCCAGGCGGGAAGTTACATTAATTTAAAATTATTTTTCTTAACTATATTTTTTACAATTGGATTTACTTTGAAGTTAACATTTCTCCAAAGATCTAATCGTTTTCGGTTTTAAAATGGCAACGTCACGTGTCGAGTGTGAGACAATACAGCAGATTCTTTGTGTTTTACAAGACATCACTGAATTGAAGTGTACACATTATAGTTAAGGTAGCTGTTGCGCACTAAGACAGCATAAAAAAATGGAGTATATACAGTTCTGACGCCCTCACAATTAAAGCCGTATTTTAGCGAATAAGATCTTTTGAAACGCTATAAACTCTTTTAAAACATTGCATGTGAGGGATAAAGTTATGACTTTACGCTTTAGAGTTCAATAGCGCTGTCTAGAGGCCGTTAACCAGTATTAAAACAAGGTAGATAGGACAGTGGGAAAAAACTAACACTACAGTTTCTATCTAAAGGTCACCAGCAAGAAAAAGTAAGACCTTGAAGAATATTAAGAATTTAAAACCTATCAAACGTGGAAAGCTTAAATAAAAAGACAGTTGCATAAATAACAGAAGAAAACTGACAAATGACATGAACTGATCCGTAAACTATTCACGCCAACATAACGACTTAAAGGTCAAGACGCTAGATCGCTAAAATACGGCAAAAAAATTAACTCTAGTGATTTGACCCCAAACTCCTTTTTTTTGCTACATAGTATTAAAGTTAATAAAAATTCTTGATGGTGTCGTGTTAGTGAAATCAATAGAAAGGAGCGCATATTGCCATACGTACACCATCATCTTAAATGAATGTAAATATGGAATAAATAAAAAAACATGCTATTTTTCTTGGACTTTATTCAAATTTCAAACAATATGTCAATAAGTATCATGACTATCTCATTTATTTATACAATCGTTCCATACAGAATCTTTACATAATCCTTGGCAGAGCTGGAATCCTTATAAATTACAAATTAATTTCCATGTAATAGTTTTAAAGGTTTCATACTATCGCAGCCAAGTGACAACTTCTATATTCGAGATTCCTTAAGTAAAAAAAAAAAAAAAAAAATAGATAAGCATATAAAAACGTATGGGTTTTGTCTTGGCCTATTCATTTTGTTTACTTGCCATCTATACAAAAAAAATATGTAGTCATTTTTCATTTAAATTAAGAGTTTATTAAGTTTTTTTTGACACGAAAAATATAGCAGTGCTATTTTATAACATGTCATATTTGCGTCTCTTAATGGGAATGTAACAAGAGAAAATGTATAAAATAAAATGTTTGCAGATTAAAGAATACTTGTTTAGAGTTAGTAACAGGAACATAACGTTAATAGGCCAGTTCATTTTCACCTCCTTAAGAGCCAAGTTCACAGCTAATTTCAGTAATAGTAGTAGAGGTGTTTTATTTAATGTTACATGAATAAAGTTAGAAACAGTTGACATAATGTCTATTTAATCAGCGTTTATGTCGCGCCGAATCAAAGTAGAACCACCAGAATAGATTTTTTAAATACCCTTAAATAAAACTCTCAAAATATATAGGAAAATTAGTTCAATTTGATATTTTTTAGTCAGTACAATAGTAAGTAAAGTGTTAGGTAAAATAGGTTTCTTCAACATTACCAATATTTTTTAAAATTATTAGTAATGCAAATGTAAATGAAATATATAATCGTAAAGTGCTTTTTGCCATATATAACCATATTATATATAAATAAGCAATCTTCAATATTATGGTTATTAGACATCTCATATAGAGGATTTCTAACCTAACCTAGGGGGAAAAATAGAGTAATCAAGATGGTATATAATGCCACCCAAGTCGAAGCCGAACAAATTTGCAATCTATGCATGCTTTATTTCCTCCCGTGGTTAGTACTTATATCCTACTCTTTCAAAAAACGCATTTTTGTTTTGTACAGAAGTGTCAGACTTTCTTTCCATAGAGCAGAACATAGTATTTATTAAATACAGAAATTTAAAAAAATAATGAAATAACACGTAACAGTTTTTAGAAGTGGTAACTTCATGTACATTTTTTAATTGTATTACATTATACCAAAATTAACCATTGACTTTTCAACTAAACGATACAGTATCTATAACTTTTTTACTTAACCTATTACCACACTTGATTTCATCTATCCAACATAGACGTTAATCTTATTTTTCTAAAAGCTTTATCCTATTTGTATTACCTAACACTTTTTACCCATGGCAATTTTGAAGATTTCCTCTGCTATTAAAAGGTTGCACATATAGGCGTACATACGCGGTCATACATAAACACAACTAAAAAGACTTTTGACGCCACATTATTTTGCACAAACTTTATTTGTTCTTAGTTGCGTTTTCAAGTAAATGTATTAGGACATGCCCATCCGTGCGCAACCCACTAAAAAATTTATTTACGACTTATAAGGCCAGTTAACCACCCAACCATTATAATTTTTACACCACACAATATACATTAGAAAACGGTTACATCATTTGTTTACAGATTAACAACAAAATGAAAATCATAAATTCTAACACCAAACCAAAATAAAAATGTACTATTCTTATCCAACATAAAATGTATTTCTAAAATTTAAAACCCAAGAAAATTTTGACGAGGACTCGATAAAAAAACGATGTACTCAAATATATTTAATCTACGTGATTTTTGGATCATTACAAGTCAAATTTAAAGAAAAAGTATATTAAAACTACGTGATTTTTAAATTCCCAATAGGTAAATACCGTAAATGTATAAAATAAGATTAGGAACTGAATATGGATATGTTTGTGTTATAATATACTTTTTCATTCCTGCACTGACTAAAAGAACAAATCATCGACTGTTTAAAACAATATATAACAAGATTTTACTTTTTTACTTTTTTTTAATTAAAAAGCATAATAAATGAAAGCGGTATCAAAATGAACAACCTATTTTATTTTTAAGTCAACAAAAGAGCCATATTAGCCTTCATACTACTGTGATTATTATAGTTTATTTACAACTTAATTTAGGGATCTTATAAAATCTTGCCAATAATCTTTACAAAAATATTCAGGCAATAAATTTTACTAGTAATAATCGCAAATAATATAATGTAACCATTTCTGAACTGAAGTTTATACAAAATACCGCTCGGCGTAGTCGACAATATAATATTTTAACAAACACTATCACATTGGAAATCATTTCCACGAAGCCTATATACAGAAATGCTACGCAATGTATCTGGTCGACTTCACAGAAAAAAAAATGTTTTATTTTATAAGATTAACCATAGTACATAATAAATTGACAGATTTACCTACCTCAGTTGTATATATTTACTTAATTTTTATTACACCTTAGTACGTATGTCTTTTAGATGATGACAAGATATAAATTAATGTTTTTGTGTGGAGAGATTAGACCTGAAAAAAAAATATTTTTTAAAAAACAAAACCATTAAATTTTTTAATTAAAATACTTACACAAACAAATAAAAAATCATGCAAAACATCACAAGTAAACACACTGCAATTAGTAAAATCAAAAGTCAGTCTTATAACTGAGGATTAAAAGACGAATGTTGATAATTTAATAATCATTTTGCATTGAGAGGAACAAAATTGAAAAATTCAAATACAACCAAATGACATCTGTAATGCCTGATTAGAAGACACCATAGCGTGTATTTTGAAACAGTATTTTTTTAAATTAATTTTATAGTATTCAACTAATTTGAATACTATAGAATATTAATTAAAGACTTATGCAGGATCATATCAGATTAATTAACTTAAGTATTATTGGCTAAAAATCACCATTAATCTCAAAGCTGACATATTAAATAATAACAGAAACTTGGGAATTCTTACTCTACCAGGTTTGAAATATCTTTTTTCAAAAACAGAACTTTTGAAAATAATATAAACCTGGGGGGATGTGACCAGAACGAAGTGAAAGTAGCAATTTATACCATTTATTTAATTAACAGCATCAATTAAATTTAATGAACGGACTTTTGAAAGAACTAGCCACCAGAATAATGCATATCAAATGAAAACATTAATAAAACATAAACAACGTTTTCACATTTATAAAAGATTTATTTGATGCGATTTTGCCCTTTTTATGTAAAAAACTGCGTTTGCCGGCCAAGGCATAATTATATATTTCTTATATGAGAATTAAAATAACTCAAACATTGTTAAATTAAGCCGTAGGATATTATACTTGAAATGTCTAAAATTTTATATAGAATGTGAAAAACAAAAAAAAGACATTGTATGGTGTTCCATTTAAAATAACAAAGACTTTGCCAGTTTAGAAATATAAATATTTTTAAAAGATAGATTTTTACTCTTAATCGACGTAGCTAAATTTTCCACAGCCGTCTTTAAAGGATAGCTTGTATTAGTGAAGCAACTATATAAATAATCGAACGCACTTGATTCTCAGCGAAGTATTCGGATGCTCAGACTAATTTGACAAGTCAAGATTGTCAAGCCAGAAGAGATATTAAAGAATCGTTTCATTCTGAACTCAAATTAATCGATATAGAAACACATTCGCAATTCGGGTCGAATTAACCGCGTTCGTCATGCGATTTTCTCCTGCGACTGCGAGGATTAGTATAATAAGATGTAAATGTTTTTATAAATATTTTTGAAATTTTAAATTATTATACAAGTAAGAAGTTTGGTAAAGGTAGATAAAAAAATATATATAAATGAAAAAATTTACTTAGATTTTATGTTAATAAACATTTATATAAAATTTCAACGAAAAACGTAAAGCATTACAAAGTAATATGCGAGAAATCGCAATTCTGTTCAATATTTGATTTTGAAGTTGATCTTTGCAACAAAAATGCTGTAACCACTTTATGAAATTCTATTAAAAATTATTTAGTTAATAGTCATGGTTTCCATTTATTTTTACACAGGCATTTCAATAAAATGCATTTTCCACTTAGAAGCATGAATGGAAAAGACACTTAAAATAATAAATGCCTTTCAAAATTTCTACATATATAAAACATGCAAAAAAAAAAACACTAAACTCAACAAATTGATACTATATTTACAACTTAATGACACAGTGGATTTGCACAAAACACAAAAAATAATACAAACGGAAATTCAAACGTCCATTAAACTAAATCAACAAACTTTTCTTTCCAGCTAACTTACCGGATACTTCTCGTTTCCTTACTAATAAGGTGTCACCACTGCTATAACAAACAAAAAACTTAGTTATGCACTGGCGGTGCCGCCTTTCGTTCGATTTCCTCCAGACGAGCCAGGTTGGCCGTGCTTGGAAGTTCACCACCACGAGCGCGTTCTAAGAGATCAGGAGAGAACCAGCGGGTCAGCTGATCCGCTGTGGAAGGCGAAATTACACCTCCCGACTGCTGTTGTTGACTGGGTCTGGATGACATTGGGCGGCTGTCTGTAGAAATTTAAGAAAAAAAAACATTTAAAACATATCTCATTATGAACACTTTTTTATGAAAAGTTTGTTTCTCATAATTAGCGATTCTTGCGATGCTTTGACTTTCGGCGAAATTGTCCAGATCGAAAGTGAAGAAAAAAATCAAAAAATTTATCGTTCATTGTCAGCTTCGGAGTTTGTAGCGAGAAAAAAAAACTATTTATTAGGCGTACAAAAAGCCTTACGATCTGGTATTGTCATTTGCTGTAAGACTACCTGGGTACAGTAGTTTGCTGTTCCTTATATTAAGACAAAGCCTAGTTATTATACAGGGTGGAAAATACTTTAAACATAAAAAGTTGTAGAGTTTACCTTAAATTTACCTTAATTCTTTAGATATCGCATAGAAAACTGTCTAATAGAGTCAGATTAGGGCTACTTGGGGGCCAGTTAATAAAACTATGAGTTTCAATCCACTCATTAAAAGGACCATTAAAAAAATCTTACCGCCATAAAGTTATGAGGCGGTGCGCCATTATTAGAGAAACTTGAACCTATACAATAATGGTATATTCTTTAAGAAAAAATTCATCTAACAAACCCTTATTTTCCAAAAACTGGAGATGTCTATCTCTAGTCAAGGATCCTTGATATATTTCAAGGATACGAGCAATTATTCGGTTTCTAAGAATTCCACACCACACATTTAATGACATCCTGTCATCGTTTTTTATTTCGAGATAAGTGTGAGGATTTTATGGTGAAATCCTTGCTGTGGTAAACACGGCTTCGTCGCTCCACATCTTATTAAAATATAATTACAGTTATCTCAGTTTTTCATATCTAATATAGCACTGCAATAAGCTAGTCTTCTCATTTCATGGTAAGCTGTTAATTTTTGTACTGCAAGCATTTTGAAATTATGATATCCATATTTATGTGGCACTCTTTGAACCTTTTTTGTAGAACATTGAAAGTATCTACTAGCATCTACGGATGATAAGTTTTTCTTAAAAAATCTTCATCTGTGTTAGCTAAAACTGTGAGTTTTTTCTCCGTAAACTTTTGCGGCGCCGCGTACTTTTTTCAGTGTAATCAAATGTGGACCTAGCAGGAATTCTTACATACCTTTTCTTTTTCCAAAGATATAGATAAAATATTAGCAGTGACATGTTTATTTACTTTATTATTAACGATTCACATCATAGTAACAGGGATTTAGTTAAAACAATATTTTTTATTATTAAAAAGCACACAGGAGAATATCAAACGTTAACATATTATATATTTTTGAAATCAGAAGAAAAAGGTCTTTCATTTAATACACAAATATATAAGGTGTTTCATTTAAAAAATACCAACTTTGTATTTTTTATTGTTTTGTATTTGTATTTTTAACTTTGCGATACCTTTGTATTATATTTTAGGATAATTCCTAGCGATTTAAGGTAAACTCTACAGCTGTTATATTTATAGTTTATTTCCATTCCGTATAATAACCGAGCTAGGCTCTGTCTAAATATGAAGAACAAACCTGTATACTTGAACAATTGTACATTTAACGAACCCACTCTTAAATGATACTTATATATATTTTTTTATTTATTTAATGTTTCACCAAAATAATTAATTACAATATTTACATAACTTCGCAACCGGAATTGCAGCCATTCAGTTACAAGTTACACAAGAATACTGAAAACTGCTAATGCCCTAACCTAAATAAAAATATTGTTTATTTATTACATCTTGCTTTCAACTGCTTCCTCCACTAAATAACCATAATACAAAAAAGTAAAGATTGAAGTGGTATACAATGCCACACATCTATTCAAATTTCAAATATATATAATACGGCTTTTGTAATGGAAATGCTACAGCTGCTGTTCACGAATGCCGTCGACGATTTCCACATCGGAGAAATCCGGACAAAAACGTATTTATTAGAGTTTTTAACAAACTTCGCAAGACCGGAACTCTGTCCAGTACTAACATAACATCGGAACGAGACACTCGATAAGATTTAGTAGAAGTATAAAATATTCTGAATTTTTTAGATGATGCAATGACCAGCTCACGAATAATTGCTACTCAATTGGTCATTCAGAAAAGTTAGCAAAACGCTCCACGAGCAAGGCTTATACACATACCATGTACAGCGTGCATAGCGGAAGATTATGTCGTCCTGTTGCATCGCACATACTTTTTACCCGTGAAATCATCAATAATACTTACAACTTCCATTTATGTCAAACGAAAATCCACACGGATTAGTCAAAACTAATTTTCAGCCAAGTTTTCGGGTAAACGTGTGATGTGGTATGGTCGATAGTTATTTAATTGGTCCGCCCATCTTAGAAAATCGTGTCACAGGAGAGAACTACTTATTTTTTTTGCGAAGTGAGTTAAAAGCATTATTAAAGAAAGTTCCTCTAAACATCAGAATGCAAATGCAGCACGATGGAGCTCCGGCACATTTCGCTGGTCAGGACAAGCAATATTTGGACGAAGAGTTTTCAAGACTATGAATTGGTCGCGGTGGTCCTATTAGTTGGCCGCTCTGCAGAGATCTGCAGCCCTCAACACCACTGGACTATTGTTCGTGGGGCTGGTTTAAAAGTGAGGTTTACAAAGTGAAAGTCGACACCCGGAAGGCCCTAACTCGATGCATTAGAAATGTGGTAGTGTTTGCCAAAGAAAGACATAAATCACTGTGAAAAGCAACAAAGGCCCTTCGTAGACGAAGCAGAATATTGAAACCTAAACAATGTAAACGGAGTTTGCGCCGATTATTCATATTTAGTCAATTACACTGGCCGCAAAATTAACCGGCAAATGAAAATATGGTTCAAACTCAATCCTTAATAACTCTTGCAATATTGATCGATCGAGGGCCGCAAACCCAGTTGAGGATCAATTTCTTCATCTTTAAGTTCTTCGAGAGCAAACAGCCTCTGCTCCAGCTTTGGTAAGAAGACTGGCAGATGCTCACGGTGCCTTGGTTTCACCTGATACCGTACGACGAAGGTTAGAATCAGAATTTAACATATCGTGTACCTACTATAGGTCCTCTATCAGATCCGGGTCATCGAAGGCTGCGCCTGAAGTTTGCTTGACTCATACAGATTGGGACGAATGGCGAAATGTTCTTTTTACAGACGAGTCTCGTTTTACGAGATTTACCTAATAAAGCATTATTGCATTATTTACTTTGACCAAGTGATTTTTATTTAAGAATACAGATATTGGAATGAATAAAAAAATAAGTTGTTAAGAAAAGATGCGGCCTAAATATGCAGCAAAAAGAATCATTATTCGGTTGTTAATTTTTTCAACAGATTCTTTAAAAGTTTAGAGTAAAATTCGACTTTTTATTAACCTCTGTATAATAGGTTCAGCACACTTAAATCCACTAGATTATTGCCTCTGGGGGTGGACAAAAGCTCTAGTGTACGAAACACCAGTAGAAACCATAGAAGGACTCCACAATCAAATTTTGAATGCTTCAAATATTATTAAAAACAATCCCCAAGCAATTAAATCTACAACACGAGCGCTTAAAAAACGTGCTGCGATAAAAAAAGAAAATAAGGGGAATTTTGTTTTTTTACTAGTATTTGTTTGCGTTGCCTTTAAAATAAAAAATCTTACAAAAAAACTTCAGAGCCGATTATTTCAGAAACGGTTGAGAATCTGATTAAAACATATGGGTTAATTTATCCTATTTTGACCTCCTGAACATGTTCGCAAAATATTTCCCTTTCGTCCCGAAACACCCTGTATAATTCTCCATTAAGATTAACTTATATAAAAAGGACCAATTAAACAATCGCCATAAATTCAAACCAAGACGTTTTAATTTCTCAGAATGTTGAGTGTGAACCTCATGGACTAGATGTGGATTTTCATCAGACCAATATCGACAATTGTGAAGATAAATAGTTTGAAAACAAATGTTAAATACTAAATTTGGATCATTTATTATTACCATATATAGGTTTGTTTTCAACTATCCATCGATTTGGAGCGAGTGTTTTTCGGTTTGTACTTGATCAGTCTCCTAAACTTTTCCACCAGATCAATAATGTATTTTCGGTTAACATGGTTATCTGAATTAATTTGATTAAATATCTCAGCTGCAGCAGTAGCACATCTACCATTTTCGAAATACAGTTCAAATAGCAACACTCGAGGAAATAAATCCCTAAAGTCATAGGTTTCACTGATTCATTTACCAAAATATTCGAATGCAACCATTAATCTAATACTCTCATCTGCTGACTCGTAAACGTAAAAAAAGACACTAAAATAACTTACCCTGGATATTTTGGGGATGGGAGTAGTAGGGCACGTACCGAAAAAAATACGCGCGCGTAAAAACGGTGTTGACAGTTATCGATCAATCCGGTCTTGCAAAAAAACTGCTGCTACTTAGTTCCCAGCTTAGTCTCCTTACCTTCTTCTCCTTTTCTCCCACTCCTTGCACATTTGTATTTAATTTAAGGACAGACATGTATGTTCAGGAATATACAAAAAGTGGGAAAAGGGAAAGGTGTAAGGCAAATTATGTAAAGTTTGTTTTATTATAAAGTTATATAATAAAACTTAATGTTATAAAGTTATTAGCAAAACGCGTATTTTTGAATGCATAATAATTAAATATAACTAAAGAATTAAATTAAAATTAAAGTTAATAAATTGAAAATTACTATAAGCATGTGATGACGAAACAGTATCAGTTAAAAGTGTAACCCCAATTAGTGATAACGTTGAAAATAAAGCACAAAAGACTTCTCCGATATAAAAATTAACGGGCTTTGACATTTTTTCAAGAAGCAATAAATCGTTTAATAAAGAGAGTTTTTTTTTAAATTTTCCTTTTTTTCCTATTTTCTCAAAAATGACAATAAAAGAAAATGCATTGAAACCTTTAAAATAAGGTATCACTTGACTCCCAATTCTATTTCAGATTTTGGGGTTGAAGCTTACCTCCTCGAGGAGGTAGAAAAGAAAATAAGGGTAGAAAATAGGAGGTAGCAAAGCTGATGATGTTCACAAAATCTTAATCTCCTCAAAATAAAAATCGACGGGTTTCTAACATTTTTTCTCACTTGTATATGAAAAATCAGTCTTGTTTCGTTTTGATTGGACCACCCTGTATTGTATAATATTGTGACTTAGATATTGTAACGCATTCCTTTCTGGAACACACTTACGCCGGGCATACATTTTTATGCCAAGACCACACTCTTTCTTTACAACGTCAAATTACAAAACTCCCACCTGATTCGCACTGACTGTCGTTTTAATTGTTTTCAAATTAAACAACAAAACTAACTAAAATATCTCTTTAAAAGACTGGAAGAATTTGGAAATGCTTAGAAGTTTTAAAATTTTTTTGCCGATGGACATCAATAAAGAGAATACTGACAATCATACAAAGCAAGGACGCAAAGTTTAGATAATGTAAGCTACCAGGATTTAGAATAAAATAACCTAAAAGGCCTAAATTGGGACACTCAAACAAGATCAACTAACAAAAACTAGGCCCGCCAGAGGAGTTGAAAATATTAAATTAAATGTAAGTGGAATCCTAAGTAAACTAACTACTCAACTACAAAATAAGAGCCAAACCGAACAAAAACTATAAGAATAATTAATGTATATATATTTTCATATAATATTCTTAAAATTCAGAGTAATTTTGTTCTGCAATATTAGGGCATCTCGGTAATAACCGGACGTAAAGGCCATGAAAAGTCGATTGCGATGCAGAAATTTCTAAAAATAATAGCAGACTGCAAAAATATCGGGTACTGAAACCAGGTATTAGTATCAAGAATACGGGTATGCTTCTAAGAAGCTTCAACTACTGCGTATGTGTCTAAACAAAATAAATAAACCTTGACAAGGGCAGTAGATTTAACTTCCAAAACGTTGGTTCATATGAATTATTGTATTTAAGACTTACTGGAATATTTAAGAGTCACAGGACATGTTTATCTTAGTTGGTTCACTGTTACATAAGGAAGTCCAATTATCCTACTTCAAAGTTTTATTATTCTTTATAAAAAACAAATTTAAAAAAATAAAAATGTTTATAAATTTATAGAACCCAAGAAAAGGTAGTTTTGTTTAAGACATTGCTTTAAATTAATATGTGTTATTGACGCCAGCTAACAAAAAAATCGCAACTAAAGAAAATGTATCTAAGAATGGTATCAACACCCTATAAATATATTCATATAGCTCGGTGTACCAGAAAATATTACTATTTGAGGGGAGTCTACGAATATTATTTTATGTCTAACATGGGATATTAGCCTAATCTAAAATGGACAAAAATCATATTTTTAAGAATGATTTAAAAATTGGATTTTCATTATTTCTTTTCTATTTTTATATAAAAACCATTAGTTATATATTTATATTATATGTTTATATAAAAACCTTAAGTTAATAAAACTCTTTAGTTACCCTATTTAACTCAATGTCAAAATTATAAAGAGATCCATACCTCCTCATAATATTGTGTTAACCGGTGTGGCCTTTATTACAACATTATACATATGCCCAATCAATACTTACTTTGTTGTTGGGCAGCGGAATTAAGAAATTGCTGCCAGGCAACGTTCCCCTGCGGTGGCGCCTGCTGGTAGGTCTCCGGGTTCTGCTGCTGACTTGCCGGTCCCTGATTGATTGCCTGCGGTTGGCTCGGTTGAGACGGCGCCGTTGCACTGTTGTTGCTTGGTCTGTGCTGGTGCTGTGCCCTCAGCTGCTGAGCGGTTGGCTGAGGAAAAGAGGACTGAGGATTAGGATGAGGAAATTGATTTTGGGTAGGACCGTATTGAGAACCTGTAACATGTGATAAATATATGATCTAAATACTAATGAAACCAAAAAAATTTAGAGGTCAATTTCAAAAATATAAGTTACGTTTTTGGAATGTGGATATTATATAAATTACTGGTTTCATAAAAGGTTATAATATAATAGGTTAAGCTTTTTTTCTTTCAATCGTTCTAGCAAAGGAGCCTATTTAAAACATAATTCTTAGATTTTTTAGTAACAGTATGAAGAGTGCCCAGGCTGTCATCTATAAGTATATATTAAGCGTCCAAAATTCTCCAAAATTTTTCTCCATATCTTACTAAACAGTGCTTTTTTTCAAAACGAACCATTCTTAATAACGTCAATCTAGATACACAGGGGGACGTTTAATTTTATATTTGACAGAGTTCTGTCAATAACCTCTTTACCTCCAGCTAACCTTACTTTGATATAACAAATGGAAACCCTCATCGTCTGACACATCATTGTAAGCAGCATTAAAATGTTTATTCAACACTGCCAAAAAAAACTTAAATCGGTTAATGTACCAGCGAATAGTGATCTAAAATGTCTGGTAATAATGACTATTTTATCGACGTCATACTTCGGTACGTCAAATGACTATCCTATAGTGGATGGATACATAATTTTGAAGGGCATACAATCTACCACCCAACGGTGTATACAAAATGTAAGTTTATAGACTTATAAGCAGTAAAGGTGCAAAAAGTTGTTTAAAAACTAAACAATTTAATGAGGTTCCAGAATTTATTTTAATAAGTGGTCAAAATGTGCTCCGTTATTCGCGAGACAATAATAAAGTCTGTTTTGAAATTCCTCACTAACATATGCCAGTTTGTCCACTAATATTTCTATATTCGCAAGTAATTCGATACTTTAAATCGTCAATATTTTCAGGTGGAGGGTTTTATAAACTTTGCTTTTTAAATACCCCAAAGGAAAAAATCTAATGGTGTTAAGTCTGGCGACCGGGCGGGCCATTCAATTCCACCACGCCTGCCAATCCACATCCCTGGAAACTGTTCATTAAGCCACTCTCCAACTGTCAAAGCGTAGTGCGGGAAACTCTATCTTGTTAGAACTATAAATTATTTTCGTTTAGCATTCCAATACCATTTTCATCCACTAGGTTTTCCAAACATTGGACGATTGAAGGATTGGACGATTGATTCGAAATACAAAAATTTGACGTCAATAAAATATCCATTATTCCCCGTTACTATTCGCTGGTACGTCAACCGATTTAATTTTTTTGGCCCTGTTGAATAGACAAGTTTTTTTCAACTATTATTAGTTTCACAAAAAAATGTCGCAGTTTCTCAAAAACTGCAAAGTTCTATCTTTAAAATGATATAATCAAAATAACACTGCAATTACAACCAAAATGGGACACAGTGTATTTATGAAAAATCTTTTACATTACTTACTATGAGTTTTTGTTATTTCGAAATATATTTACCACAAAGAATGTACACAAAAAAAAATAGTTTTTTGCTTATGAAAAAAAATATTTTAGGTACTTACAGTATCGGACAAAATTAGAGCAACTTTTTAAATCAATATATAGGTTATTTAGGTTTTATATTAATTGGTAAATAAAGTTCAATTGAAACACAGGTTAAATATAATATTTACATTTAATTTCTAATACGATCCGATTTATATTATTAAAATAAGTAAAATAAAGATTTTTCATCACGAAAAAATTAGAGCAACTAATATTTTTTCCAAAACTAAACTGTACACAGAACTACAAGAATCAATATTTTATCCAGTACCCTATTGTTCCTAATGACTTTATCGCATTTTTTCGGCATTGAAGCTACCATATTGTTTATTACGTGTTCACCTATGGAATTCCAGCTTCACGCAACGGACTTCTTCAAACAATTGATCAGCATTATGTATTTGTGATCAACGAACACGTTTTCCACTGTTTCCCATAGATGTTCTATGGGATTTAGGTCTGGCGGTTGCGGTGGCCACTTTAAAACATAAATTTTTTGCTTAGTAAACCAATCTTTTACAATGTTAGCGGTGCTGTTTTTACAGTAGTAGCAACTTACTTTAGGTAAGCTTTTTTGTCCTATAGAACGTCTAACAAATTGTCCTTTGTCATTTAAAAATATAAGAAATTTAGATTCATCAGAAAAATATATCTTTTCTTATATCTTTTTCCAACTGTGGGTGGTCCAGTTTTGATGAAACCTAGCAAATAACAATCTTGCGTCCCTATTTTTCTTAGATAAGAATGGTTTTTTGGCTGGTTTTCTCGCTGGTAATCCGAAATACCGTCCACTAAAGGACGTTGAATAGTCCTGGAATACACGTTTACGTCACCAACTGCGGCTAAAATCTGAGTCGAAGACATTCCTCGATCATATATACTAAGTCATTTAATGCGCCTGTCCAAGTTTTTCGTGGTTTTTCTTGGTCGACCAACACGCTTAAAGGTCGTAACCTTACCTCGGATTCCGTAATTTTTAATAGTTTTCGATACAACGTCTTTTCCAACTCCAAATGTGGTTGATTGATATAATTAATTGTTTTTTACCAGATAAACAGGAATCAATATTCCAGCGAATAATGCACACCACGCAGCATATTTTAAATAAAAACTCTCACAACTGCATTTTCTCATACAATACTAGAACCACTCTTTTTAAGTTGCTCTAATTTTAGTCGTAGCTGTTTTAATGATCCTTTTTTTATTTCGACTTTGAAGTACAAGAAAAATTGTACAGTAAACAAACAACATTCTTGCCTTATAACAGACATATTTTTATAAAACATTCTGTAGGGAATTCAATATAAACAATTAATGCCAATATTTTAAAAGTTGCTTTATAATTGTCCGATATTATATGACATTTTAATGTTCTACGCAAGCATTAAAAACTCAGTTTCTATTACTCAGTGAAATGTTTCCTGGTGGAGTCATAAGTAATTTTCCGTAAATTATTTTATTTCCCTACGGATTTAACTTACACGCCTGTAAGATTTTCTTTATTATCTTGCCACCTTGCGAATATTAAATTGCCTAAACAACATATAATTTTTGATTGATTGCTTCCCAGGTGATTTATATTCGACTGACAAGAATTAGCCATTTTGTATTCCTAGAATTCTTTAAGGTGCAGCGAACACAATTTTTTGTTATTTTCCAAGGCTAAGAAATATAAAAACTACCTTTTCGTTAAATTATGGCGTTATATGAAAACAACTTATTTTATATTTTTTTTAACAAAACCTGATTCCGTTTATTCTTTATTCACAATTAAAACGGAGCAAATATTTTTCTGAATATAATTTTTTTTCCGATTAAATGCAAAAATACTCAATTATTAATGAAAAATTATATAAGGTGCTCATGTAACACTATAATTTAACAAAAAATTAAAGGTTTATTCTTACTTAGTCTAATGCAAATTTAGAGGATATAAAAATAGGCAATAAACGCAATAGATTTAATTTTACTCATAAAGAAAATATAAAATGTAGAAAGAGCAATGCATATTTTATATACACTCTAATATTTATGATTTAGGTATCAGCCACAGGAATAATTGTAAATATAAAAATTATATATTTTTTTATTAAAATACTATTTTGTTCAGATAAGCTTCTTGTAGCAAAGAAATAATAAAGTTAGTAACAAAGGATGTGAAGTAGGAAATTCTTCATAAAAAGCCTGGATTTTTGAGGGTTGAAACAAAAAAAAGTAATGTTTAGAAAATAATAATGCCATAATAATTATTATTTTCTAAACATTACTTAATACAGTAATAATGTTATTAGTATACTCAAAGACATAGTAAAACATAGACTAATTAATAAGCATAATAAACATGAATAACACAAATTTTAGGTCGTTATAGATACGCACGAGTTACTAAAATCAAATAGAAACAGCATCGATCGATTGTAGAAATAAATCATTACTTATTACTGACAATTTACAAATAACAAGTAGTAACATTATTGTATCACTTGATTGTTTTCTAATGCCGCGCCGTCATGGCCGACTGTTACAATTTAGAAATCATATATTCGGAATATCGTATCTTTATACAAAGTTATCCTTATTTTTGCTTGTACGAATGCTTAATAGGATTAAATTAAAAAAAGAATATTTTCATTTGAAAAATAGCCAGTCACTTCAGATGGTTCATTAAACTTAATTTATAATCAGAATTCTATATAAAGCCTGCAAACGTAATTTTCAACACAAAAACCTAAATATATCATAAACAATAAGATTGAGATATAGAACAGTATACACAAAAAGTATTTAGATTCTGATGTAAAATTAAAAATTGTGATGTATCCTTAAAAATAACGAAGTTGACATCTATTTCCGGAGTTGTTCATATTGACTTTACAGATTCTTCAGTCAAATTTACAGATTCTTCCTTATTATAGATTCGCCGCAGACATACGATGCGGTTACTGCGGTTCACCCTGTATAGTTGTATAAATTATTTTTTAATTTGTTTATTTTAACGATACATCAAGAACATTTATATTAGAAAAGTCCAATTTAAGTCAATATTACTGTATTTTTTGACTTATTATCTCTTTCAAAAAAATGGGCTTAAAAAACAGCAGTACTCGGCATTGCATGCCAAAGCACGAATACGTCCCTTGTGACTTTATAATTGCTTCTTAAAATGTTAGCGTTTAAAAACCGAAAGTAACGAACTTTGAAAAAAGAACTCTTCGGAAAAAAGCATTACTTACCTTGAGAAGGATACTGCTGCCCAATGATGGGTTTGCGGTGTGGCGCATTGGGGACGGCTTGATAAGTGCGTTGTTGCGGCATTGGCTGCTGCTGGGCAGCCAGCTGCGCAAAGAACTGATCAGGGGTCTGCGATTGGTAATTATTTGCTTTAACTATTGGACGTCCCACTAAACAAAAAACGTAACATTGAATATATAGAAGCAAAGATTAGATATATTTCAACAAATCGGTTCGCTTTTTTGATCGCCTCAAAATTCAGGTATTATTCTCGAATAAAAAAGTAATATTATTATAATTAATACTATAATATATTAATATTAGTTTTGAGAAAAATGTATGTTGGAAAAAATTTAAATAATTAAATAACGTAATATAAAATAACATACATATAGTGGTTATTTTAACGGCTTGTTTACCGTGTTAATATGTTCAAAACCATATAGGTTTATTTGTGAGAAGACCAAAATTAAAATTATTTTTTGTTTCACATCTATATGGAAATATTACTTAAGATACACAACTGTATGTACCCATTAAAAGGAAAAACTTCGCAATCTATACTTGGGTTACCGAACAGATGGAGTGGTCACGTGATCGTTCTGCGCCGGAGGTGTGGCTTAGAGCCTCGATAGGATTCATGACTTGGGGTTTTATTTAATTTTATTAGTCGAGCGGCTTTAGATCGTTTTGGTTAAATTTTCTGCTATTCGAATATTTGAATCTTCGCAATATTGAAAAGTTGAGATTGTGTTTATTTTTTTGTTAATTTGTTTGTTAACAAATAATGGCTGACGCGCCACGTACACCCCCATTGTCACCCACCAAGAAAAGACTACGAAAACATTTGACCATTGCTGAAAAGGAAGTGATTATGAACATATATGAGAAGCGAATGTGGACTATGGATGCCATGATGGAAGTCCAAGTAGAGCCACTTATTATAAGTAATGTACATGAAGACTCATCAGATTCAGATAGCGAGTAATTTTTTAGGAAACTTTGATCTCTTCTTTATATACATATCTATTAGTATTATTTTCCATGAATATTTTTTATAAATTAGTTTAATATAGTATAAATACATTTACAATAAACTTTTTTAAAAATAAAACTTGTCTGATATATTCAATTTTCCATCCGTCAAAAAGAAAAACAAAAATGTTGTTTTTTTTAAATAATGTTACATAGGTAGAAAATAATTTTAATTTTTTACATAATTATAAACATAATGTGTATAAAATGTATTAAAATAAATGTAGTATTTGTTCCTTTTAGGAATAAAATAGTAGTAATAGTAAATAGAGTAAATAATAGTAAATAGAAATATAAATTGAATAGTAAATATATTTAAATTAGAAAAAACAGATATTAAGCTATAATACACACTGGGAAAGGGACAGGGTAAAATTAGAAGGATCCATCATAAAATTCGCCGTCTTATTGACACTCTGTAAGAAAATCAACTTCAAAAACTAATAATAAAATTATAAGTAATCTTTTCTCTTCGTAAAACGTGGATATCGGATGAAAACAGAAACAATAACAAAGCATTCTTAACTTAAAAGATCGATAATGAAATTTCGGCAATTGACATTGTTGGCTGTGACAAATCTGTCTGAGAAATCTGTGTGAGAGTGCTAATCGCGGACCATGTTAAATTATTAAATATAATATTTATTTTTCTTATAACTTTTATTTTAACAAGACTTTTAAAATAAGAACAGATTTTTTTGTAAAATCTGTTATTTCCTTTATATTCTTATACATTAATCATACGTTTACGATGGCTATCTATGTTTAATATAGTTATTACTATAGTTATTGCTTTAATTTTTTGCACCAAGGATATGAAATAGGAAACGTGAATGAGTGAAGTATTAGAATGTATATTTATTAGTAAAAAAGTCCGATCTAAGTTTAAAATATCAAATAATGAATAAATCCACAAAAAGAAATATATCGTTTGCTCTTCGTGCAGCGGTTAACAGCAATATTAGACTACTGACGCGATATCATCTTATAACCATATCCGTCGCTATGATGTGAACTATTTGTACAACTTAGGGGTCACACTAAAATTTTCGAGTTTTTTTTGACAAGGCGGGATTTACGTATATTTTGAATAAAATAGAATATAATTCAGAAGAGCATTGTTGCAATTTCACGAACAGAAATTTTCAAAAATCTTCTAATCCCATTCCGAGAGCATTTTCCCTCCATTCGATCCCAGATAACAGTTTTTAAAAACAACTATTGCTCCTCAAACGAAAATAAACACGAAGCAGGTTAAACTGAAAGCCAGACAGAGAAATAAAAATTATTTCCAGTAAAAGCTTATTAAGCAGGTTGAAAGCGCAAACAGGCTCACTAGGGCCACGCGCCATGACATATTCATACATGTGTTTATCACTACTCTGCCGCTAAAAAGCGAGAATCGGCGAACTATAGACAAGTTTAAGTACTGAATCAACCCTTCAACCCTTAAGTACTGAAACGACACAGACCGGCCAGCACAACGCTTGTAATATACAGTTTGGGAAATTGATTACTACCAATAGAGGTGCTCAAAGTTGAAATATGGCAACGCGCGCGAATGTCTGCATTTTGGGCGCTCTGCTACTCGCTTGCTACGACGTTGTTTCCAGTACGACATTAGAAAGCGTCTTATTATGGCGGGGTTAACTGTGTTTCTTGAAATAAAGTTTCGCAAAATATTACGCGAAAGTTCAAGCATTTCTAAAATATATATTTTTTTAATGCATGCTTTCAAAATATTGATTATGGTGTGTATTGCGTAACAAAAATTAAAGCAATATTCTAATAAATATATAATATAAACTATGATTAAAGTAGGAAAATGTAAACACTATACAGATTTAAAAATATTAATAAAATGTAATTATATATTACATATAACATAATTAAAATAAACCAAAATTGTTTCGTTAACTAAAAGGGTCAAACAGATCCCCCTCCTTGGCTAAACAATAAGTTAATCTATCATAATAGTTATTTATGTACCAAGTGTGTAAAATGGTCGTTTTTTTATGAATTGGAAATTTTTCATTCACCTACGGCTAATGCGACAATTCCCATGAATACATGTGTAACATATACAATTTTTTATACTACCGAAGAAAACATTAAAATTACACGTTAGGCACTAGTGCGTAAAAAGGGAAACTTCATAAGCCCTGCGAAGGGTGTAAAGAGAGTACTCTTCGCACGGTAGTAGAAAAAAGTAATTTTGTACTTTTTTTGATGAAATGGAATTGACATTCAACAAGTTTCTCTCACCACTTTTCTAAATGTATTGGCATACTAAACTCGCGTTTAAAATGGCCTCCTTAAGATAACTTCAAAAATAAAAATCATTTGGGGAGAAATCTGGAGGTCTAGAAGGCCATTTAATATCACCAGTCACCACTAATAATACAGTTACGGTAGGTATTTGTTAATTCTTTTATCCTAACCGCATTATGAGCAGGGCAGCCGTCTCGTAAATAGCCGGAAATAGACCAATCCCAGGTGTAAATCAGGAAGGATTTGAATAACAGGAAGAACTTGAAAACATCTTGTCGGACTTGCATTGTCTTATTTATTTATTGTAACACGACGTTTCGGTTGGTAAGTATCTCCAACCGTTATCAAGTGTAAACTGAACAGACAATGCAAGTCCGACAAGATGTTTTCACTGTACCATTGTCTACCACATTCAAAAACAGGAAGAACTTGTTGCAGCAACTCAAGGTATTTTTAACATTTAAAATATCAATACCATCAAAATGGTTCTTTAATATGACCGCTCTAAATACGAGCCCAAACATTACATTTTTAATGATACTGAATATGGAATTTAAAATTCCTGTGCTCATTTACCCGACACCAATATCGAATAACGGAAGGATTGTGTTGCCCATGTAATGGAAAAGAAGATTCATCTGAGAATAGACTATTTCGTCAAAAATGTTCAATCGACCCTTTGAGGTTCGATAGAAGGTTCTGGTACTTTAGTGTGGCCTTTATAACAAAAGAATGATAATTAGAAACCACATTTAAAATGGTTTTTTGCAAGGAACCGGTCTCTTTTCAAATGTAATTGAAAACAAATTCCTACATTGTACTGCAAACCAAGGTATGCCGATATTATCATTATTATTTTGTATAAAATAAAAACTGCAAATACCTATCAGAGGACCGGAGGCTGTCGCTCATCGACGAGAGGAAGCGGTGTTGCCATTATGTTAGATAATACGAAGTCTTCAATTCCCCAACCTGTATAGTAAACTACTAAAAACTTTAATCGATTTCTGTCACCCCGACAAAGTAGTAGATAAACCATATTGAATACGAGTATTATGGTCTGGAAGACAGGGCTGGAGACAAACGGCAAGTGTTTAAATTAGATTTTACAAAGTTTTAATAAAATCCAATCCTCTTATTTAAATTGGATAAGCAAAATCTATATTAATGTAATTTGTGTGGATCGTACCAAATTATTTAAATAAGTATATTTTTAAACACAATCAATGTAAAGTAAGTAACTAACGTAGACGGAATAATGATAATTCTCGTACTGAACAGAAATAGCGTTCTAAAATATAGAATGCTCCGATACCCGACTGTAGTGGAAGCCCGATGGAACATATGTGTTGGAGTAATGTGCTTTATAAGACATGACATTTAGCAAAAAAACCCTATTAATTATTATTAGTAAAAATAATATTACATCTAAGATTTTTTTTAAAAATACGAACCTTGCTTCATTGGATAGCCTTGGTTCCATTGTTGACTGTTAGCTTGAGATGGTGGACGAGTTCCTGTAAGAGCGCGCCCTTGTTTTAATGTATTATCACCAACAGCTTTATTTTCTTTGCCTAAAAATAGTAAAATTACTTTTAACCCAGACACTCTAGGAGGACAGTATTATATAGAACGAATATTCATCATCATTATTTCATTTGTACATAGTGTGACCCATTTCCATTGGAAAAAAAACACATTTTAGAAAAATGCCCTGTATTAAACAAAATTCATTTTTTAAAGCTAAAGACAATGTATTTATTGTCTCTAGACGAATAAAATATTTAAAACACCATTAACCTTTAATAAAGGTTCCAAAATTACAATATATCTTGAAGACCAATTTTACTAATAAAGAGGACTGGATATATTCAAATATTTTTATTAGTACACAACTTATTTCAATTTATATTCCTAGTGCCTCTACTTTTCCATCATCATTATTGGATAGTTTTAATGTAGTAGCGCCTGCGATATTTTCAATTACTTTTTTTTTTCATTTCTAAAATTTAATCCAACGGGTCCCCAATTACAGGACATGGACAAATAGAACAAGACAAAAAATAGATTTTATAAGAAAAAATGAATATGAAAAGCGATATTTTTTTAGAAATAATTTTATCACTAAAACAACAAAAATATCAATCAATAAGAAAAGACAATAGACAAGAAATAAGCGGAAAACGGATAAACGAAAAACTACCACAACATATCAGTTTGAGTACTCAATTGAATGTAGATAAATAACTATTTATATATATTCAATTGTCTAGTTAGACAGGTTATTATAAGTTTCACCTAAAATATAAATTGATGAAAATTGCAGAATAATGTGTTAGTAAGTCAATTTGATTATTTCTTATTTTATATAAAAATATTTTAAACAGATACTGTCTGAGTACTAGTAAGTTCATATTAAAGGTTCCCTGTAGAATAACTTGACAGAAGCGTTTTGAAGCAAATTTAAAATATAAAAGTTTTAAAACATGTTTCTGCACCCTTTCTAAGGACTGTCGATGAATAAATTATCAACTGAAGCCACCACACTACTGAGGTCTATTCTAATTTATATCGTTATGAATGTGAAATCAGCTTTATTCAAATCTTTAAAACCTTTGCTCAATTTGACTAAAAATCCACGTTTTGGTGGTATTAGTTTATGTTTTCTAAGCACCTAACAAATAAATCTTTGAGGCAGAAAACTACTCCTAGATCGCGAAAAATATTTAGGCCTGTTTAATATAAATTCCGTAGATACAATAATCATATTCGATTGGTTGGATTTTGAGGTGTACATTATTACTTAGAACTTCAATCAATATTCAGGTGAGTTTATAAAATAAGTAATATTTTAATAATCGATGGAAGCAATTGAGGCCGATGTTTTAAGGTCATCCCCATATTTTTTAATAGTATTGGAGTTTAGGTGGCCCCAAAAAGAAGAGAGTCTAGAACTGAGCCTTAAGGGAATCCAGATAAAGCAAGAATACCTTTGAACTGGATAAATTGGACACCCTGGACAAATGATTTTTTTTTGTTTATTTGATAAAAGATGCTGAATGGCATTGCCAAAGTCAGTGTTTAACATTCCCATAAAAGTTATGTACATATATTATGCGTTGTTATTTTGTATGTGTCACGCTATTATCGATGTCGTTGGTGTAGAAATTTTGGCCTATAAGGCTTAATTTTATTTATCTTAGGACACCACCGTAGACACTCTCTAGAAACATGAAAGTCAACATTTTTTAAAATGCTATGAGAAATTTTTTAGACTAACCTAGAATAATTTCATTATTTGCATTTCTTCTTATTACAGCTCTAGTTTTCAAATATTTTGATACCATACAATTTTCACTAAATATTTCCTTAACCTTATTTACGGCCTCAAAGCCAATATTAGGACGATCTGCATGTCTTTTATTAAATATTCTGCAATGTGCTATATAAATATTGTGCTATACTCTTTGGCACTTTGCAATATTTTTGCTAATTTTAGAAAAGAAAGTTAGCACGGAAAGTATAATAATTTTGCTTTCCGACTTTTCTCATGATCGCTAATATAATAATTAAATAATTTAGTTAATACTGACGAAAAATTTATTACTATTTAAAAAAATATATTTTTTTAAAAACAGTATCACCTGCTTCAAGAATATTTTGTTTCGTATTGTGTAAAATAAATTAATATTCGGTTCTTTTTTCGGATGTGATATTGATGGCGAAGTTTTTCTTTAATGAACACATTAATAAAAAATTGAAATTTGATGATCTAGGAAACTAGGAATAAGTACTGTAGAGTGTCTTAAAAACATGAATAATACATCTAAATTTTATCCCGTAGTAGACTTTTCATTAATTGACCACTAAAAAAAAATTAAATCGGTTTATTAACATAAAATTTTATCTGACTGAATAGGTCACGCTGTATGAAAAAACTATTAACTTTTGATCTGTCTATTCACACACAACCTAATCACTTTACGATAACACGTTACCTTCATCCTTGTCGGCTGTCATCTTTCTCAAAACCGAGGTGGGTGTGAAGGCGAGTGGTGTTGGAGACGATACACCTTTGCTTCCACTCTGTTGGCTTACAGAAAGACCAGAAGTTCCGATTCCACCGGGAGATGATGTTCCTGCTGGGTTGGGACTAGCTACCCTTTGCATTTCCTTCTTGCGAAAATTTTCAGTCTGTTCCTCAAGGCGTTTTTTAATCATGGCTCTCTGTAGAATATTGTGAGTGTGGACATGAAGTTCGCGTGGAGATGGAATGCGCTGGTGCATAGCTATAAATACATACATTATTGTTAGGAGCTTAAAAATAAACTGCTACTCATTAAAATGAATTTATTCAGATATTTAGTATGTAAAAAGGTTGAGAGTACTACTAAGTTAAAAAAAAAGTAGGTGCTGCCGCCAAATCCTTTATAAAGTATTTTTGTACTCGTACAAAAAGGGCGCTAATTTATTTATAAATTTGGAATTAAACAACTCAGTGCAGCAAACTTAAATGAAAAACTATTACTACATCATACCTACTTATCTGATAAATTACAACTCAACCATATCCAGTGGCCGATGAAATTTGGATGCGCAGTAGCAAAACCCTTTGACGAAGACATTAGATCGTTTAAGGGACGCTGGTCGTAGAGGCCTGTTACTTTACATCGTAGTGTTATAGCCGAGTGATATAATCGATATTATTTAAGTGGTAGTGAGAGGTGTTTTTGCACATTTTCGAAACTTAGGAATTTTAAAATGTCTTTAAGAGTAAAATAAAAAATAAATTATTAATGCGTCAAAGTCGTGAAATAATTACCAATTTATTAAATTTTATGTAAACTGAAGAATTGGCTGGAGAAGTCAATATCCCTCTTAAAGAGTTATTTTCTAATAAATATTTCCTTAGACATAAATCTTAATCCACCTATAATACAGCAACATCATTTTTAACCCCCAAAAAAAGAAACAGAAACAGAAGTTTTAAAGATCTTCTGAACGATGCAGATTTGAGAATTTTGCAGAGACTTAATCATCATGTGATGGCAAAGAAGGTTCCTACATTAAAAACCATTCCGAAAAAAATTGTCGAAAATACCGGCTATTAAGAATGTAAAAAGAGTTCGTAAAGAGGTCCACAAAATTGGTTTTTGTTGGAGATAATTTCAAAACAATCGAACAAAATAGAGAAGAGCACGACATAATATACACGGAAGAAAATAATATTATTTATCTCATATCCACACTAAAGAATGGAGTGATGAGAGTTTGGTAGATACTAAAAAATCGATAGACAAAGGACTAAACCTTATTATAATGCATGCAGGTGGTAAAAACGAGTTTGTTCCTAACACATATATAGGTTGGAAATCAAATGCCACAAGTAACTTTCATTATTATATGAACTACGAAAATTATAAAAAGTGTGACACGGAGTATCTAATTCCAAATTTAAAACCAAGAACTGTGATTGTAAACGATAATGACCCATATTATAATGGAATAAATGTTATGAAATAAATGAACTCTTTAATGCAAAGGTACGATTACCACCAGATCCAGATCTAAACCCAATTGAGATAGTTTGAGCTGAATTAAAGGGATATGTGGCAAACTTTGATTTTAATTAAGTTGTGCGATACTGTGATAACTTTCTGAAAGAGTTTTCACCTGACAAATGACCAAGATTTTTTTATATTTTCCTTTATTTCTAAACACACGTCACCTACCCTAACAATTTGATTTTAAATAATTTTAATAATTTTTAGGACCAAATATTAACAAACACTTGCTGGGATTTAAATAAAGAAAATGCTGTAGGGAAATAGATCTTAAGTTTTCTAATTCTGTATTAATACATTGAAGCGACTCACGAGCTTGCTCTTAAAAAAACGAGTAATATAGTTCTGTATCATCCGCGTAGTAGTGAACTTTACATGTTTTTATTATTTTATTAATATTTAATGTATATATGGCATATAATAATGGACTTATAACCGATACCTGAGGGACCCTCGCAGAGAATATGCTGTGAGCTAGAGAACATTCTATCAATCCTGACACACTGACTTCTTCCTGTCAAATCATATTTAAAAAATTGAATCGCATCTCTTTTAAATCCTACATAAGATAAAATTGCTAATAATAAATTATGATCGGCCCTTTCGAAATCCAGACTGCACATCCGCTGGTATTTATTATGTTGAGCATGTTTGGTTATTTGGTGGTGAATTATTTTTTCTAACACCTTAATAAGTCTATATAGAACTTGTGGTTTGTGAAATTCGCGTTGGATTCAAGATTACTTGCATAAGACCAACATTATCCAACAAGTTAAACTCATTAACATCTTTAGCAAATAGCTCAAATAGTCCAAAATAAAATCTCCTGTACAACAGATATTATCACATATTGGGGTAAGCGAGGTAAGCACATTGTCAAACAGAGATAAAAAGTTCACCGTTTTATAGGAGGGCGGCCTATAGATGCAACCAAAAAGATAAGTCTGTTTGTTAATTTTTAATTTAATCCATATTTGTTTAATATAAATGCTTTAAGTATATTAATTTTTTCCAAAACATAATCAAAATAATCCTTCACATTTACCTACTCCTCCCCCTCCTCGGCCCACTCCATCTTGCCTTATGAAGTTATAACCCAGAATTTTAACCACTTGAGAATTTATCTGTGGACTCAGCCTTGTTTCAGATACTCCGACTATCTCAAAACTTAAGGCAGGCAAAAATGCATTTAGCTCATGTATTATTTTTTTTAAATACTAATAAAAGTTGCACAAATTCTTAAAATCCACGGCTAAAATATGCCGAGTCTTAACTCTGCCGAAATATGGGAATTTAACATTTTGTATTAGGTTTATAGTTTTCTATCCCTGTCGCATACTAACTCGTTCACTCTTTCGTCTGCGCATCTCATCGGCCACTTGGATATGGTTGAGTAGTAATCTATCTTTAAAATTCATTATCTTTACTTAACATTTACGCCCATATAGTCAAATAAAAATCAGATATTAAACAAATCACATCATAATTATCTTGATAAGTTAACCTAACCTAAAACTCATTATTAATTTAAGACTAATGTAGTCTAGCAAAAATATTTTGTATTTAAAATGCACACTCACCAGGCACCGCCAGATGATTTGGGCTGGTAGCCCTAATTGGCGACACACAATAGGCTGCATGTAAAAAATCATTTTGTGATCAAGCTAAAGTTTTCAGTAACATGTACACAACAACGCAAAATAATTTTTAAGTTATGTGAATGGTTTTTTTATTTGGTAGCAAAAGTAGCGAGTAGCTAAAAGCGCCACGATTTATTATCTATCAACGAAAATTTAAAATAGATTTACAGATTTAGATAGTTAAATATACATCATAAGAATAAGGCTTTTATAAAGTATTTTATTACATTAAGGGACTACAAAATAAATACAAGCATATAATACAAAAAAAGTTTATACATAGAGAACTGAATAACACCTCTCTGAAAATTAATGAATTATCTTGCAATAAGAAGATGTGGTACATAATTATGTGATATATACTATATACTATTACCAAGGGATATTGATACCGTTAGTAGGCTTGACTTACAGAAGAGTCCACATTATAGCAACTGTTAAAGATTTTAAAAGTTAAATACCAAATACTTATTACATCTTGAAAATATAGATTTATTTAAAAGTTTTGATGTAGATTGAACTTTTTGATATATACTGTCTTGCATTGCCTATCTTTACTTCTTCCGGCCAAATATTAGCTAAAAAATAATTGAGGTATCAAGAAAAAACCAAAAGACAAGATAAATTATTTAGATGCTAATAAAAAAAAACTTTTTTTATCAACGGCGCGATTTGGAAGGAGAAGATTACTGGATTTTTGATCAAATACCAGCAAAAAAAACTTTACAACACGTTGTTTCTATCGACGAATCGAAATTTAATTTATTTCGCAATAGATTCATTCCGATTAATACGCAATTCATTTAATTGCAGCTACAAAAATAAACAAATAATTTTTATTAAAATCTGCAAGTTTAGGAACCATTGCACACAAAAGAGTAATAGTGTTCAGAAATAAATTATAATACAGAATACTGTTTTTAATATTTAAAAAAATATTCTCTATAGTATAAACGTTTTCTATATTTCTATATATGTATGTCTAACCTACCATTCGTTGCCAATCACTCCCTATATACCTAGATATAAAAATATATATTTATAAAAAAATTAATTACCTTACAACAAGTGCTTTCAAAGAAACTGATGCTTAAAACGCCAAATCTATACAGGTACACGGTTTGAAGAAGTGATTTTTCCAAATAGTATACAAAGCTTACGCACGTACTTTCTATTTTTCTAAGATTGCGTATTTATCAGTGGAAATTAAAATCAAACTTAAATATTAAAAAAAAAACTATAAGATAACAAGCCATTGTCCAAATTTGCTAACCTTTTTTAACAGCTAATAAATCAACATCATAACCCAGTGTCGCTATAAATACAAGCAAAAACAAAACACGTGCAAAAAAGCATCAACAACTAACATTTAAACTTTCAAAATGAGCAATCAAAGCAATAAAATATCCAAGCTGAGAAAGCAGGCAAATCAAAATATACTAGAAGCAATATAAAAACCAAATTGAGGACTGGCCAACATTGTCACACGACTCACCATTCGGCGGTAAAGGTGAGACACGCAACTGTTGCTGTTGTATCTGCGCTTGTTGCTGCGGAGGATACAAGTGATGAGCCGACAATGGTACCGGACTTAAAACCCTGGGACTTGGGCCATAGCTGGAAGAATTACCACTATTTCCGTGCAATTTAAGAATACTGAATAACATGTCACGATGACGAGGCTGCAAGGCAGGATTGGCCAACTGCTGGTATAGGTGTTGGATGGTTATTTCGCCGCGTTTGAGGCCTGTCAATACCCAATTCAAAGTCATAATTTCATTGGTTGAGCAAAACGTAATATTAATATTCACGCTGGTATTAAGGATGCCTAGAATTATGAAGCTTGCTTACTGATTATTATTTAAAGTGCCGGCTTAATGAAGTGATTGGTATAATATAAATTGTTTTGAAAAATTTGATTATTAAGATGTGACAGCTAAAAACAAAAAAAAACTAGTATTTAAAACGTTTCTAAACTGTTTTGAATTAAAAAAGGTTACAACAGATAATATGAGAATCATTCTATCAAACTGAAAACAGTGCATATACAGATATCGCAGACCGTCTTCGTTAATAATAACAATTGCAAAACCATAATAAGTACAACGATTTATAGGATTTTCGTGGTCTAAGCTTCATATTTTTTTAACCACCTACTTTGGGAGATGAATTGGGACAAAAGCTGTAAGATAATCGTCTTTGAAGCAGCTAATCTTCTTATCATTTTATTGTAAAGGAAAAAAAAGAATAACATTGATAAGTTGTATGTTGTTATAAATTGTTAAGATAAATATACCTGGAGACTCAAATACTCTATGACCTATGTACAAGGTGTTCCTAGTTTTTTTCTTATGTTGCTAATAAGGTTGAAATAAGAATTACTTAAGATTGTAAACGTCCTGTTATTATTTTTATTCCATTGGCGTTTCTTAATTTCAATCATTTAATTTAACAGTCTCTTTTTATAATTTTGCAGTCTAATAATTTTGCTTTGACACTTTTATATGTCACGTTATTCAGTATTTTTTATGGTCTTTTCAGTGGTACACACTACATTCTTTCATAATCTTCTATGCTAAGAGCTATTAGTTGTTAAACTTGGATCAATACATATGTATTTTAAATAAATGTTTACCCTGTAAAATAGCTTGGGCCTCGGGTCGATTTAACAGCTCTCTACTCTGCTGGGTACCCATATCCATTAGTGGACTGCCCCGCATGTGGGCGGACGCAGCAACATTACCGGACATAAGCTTACCTACAATAGAATCAATTCCTTCTATTAAAAACAGAAATATACAGTATATTAGCAATTTATTGAGAGGTTATTTAAAAAAGCATTTCTATCTTTGCCATGACCAAGAAGTAATAGAATAAGACGATGAAGATGTTTCCAGTATAATGTTGTACCGCTTTATTGAAAGAAAATTAATCATAGTATATGTACATCTTATTTGTCCATCTTAATAAAAGTTAATTAAGTATAATGATATTACTTTTATTATTGTGTTCATTTGTAATAAGTTATCACTCAAGCTAATTTAAAAAATAATGAATTTTATGACTATATAACATAAACAATTTAATTTTTGATATTCGTGACTGAAATCTCGTTGAAAGTCAGCTCTTGATTACTATTATATTATTATAGAAAATATACTGTTATCAAATAAAAATTAAAATAAATCTGAATTTCTTAAATTAAGTCACTTGTCCAGTTCAGAGGTTTAATTTTATAAGGATGAAATTTACCAACTTTTATGAATTTTTACACAGAGCACGAGGAAATTTCAATTGCAGCAGTAATATTGCACATGACTATAATATATACATATCTATCTCATACTACGTTTTACACAATTATTAACAGGTATTTTAATTAAGCGCAATATTTTCTTGCAGTATCTTACCTTACTGTATTACTTACCGAGCATATCCATTTGTTTATGCTGCAGCTGAGCTTGTTGTAGTTTTAAAGTGAGATCGTTAATAGGCGGCTGTTGCTGAGCATGCATAACATTCAGCATCTGTTGATTAGCAACTGCAGCTTGGGCCGCAGCGAAGCGAGCTTCATCTTGTTGCTGGGAATGATTAAGCATCTAAAAAATATAAATAAATTCTGGTATTTTTCATTTAAAAAAATTGTTGAGAATCTATACCCGGATATACTTCAAAATTACCACAGTTTGTTAGAATTTTTTTTAAATATTTTTTTCAATATTTATTTAAATTTAAAAAACTACGCGCATGTTTTAATTGCTTTAGAATTATTGCAATAGAGAAGAAGCCCCTGCTTTTCAGAGGAGTGGTAGATAATCAGCAGTTATAAATGGTTATTATTTATTACATTACAGGCAATATGGCAGAATTTTTTATGAATTTTTTGCAAATATCGGTATTAGTATTAGTCATATGGCATGCAAAAAAAAAATTGTGAACAAAGAGGCAATGGCCAATTGCTCAAAATTATTTTCAAACCGCCGCTAACTTCTTATAGTCTCGCAACAGCAATTTCTTATAGTCTCTTTTAACAGTATTTTTTTACACAGGTCATAGGAGAATCGTTCTTAGAGGGACACTCATTAAAAACATATACTTCTGACATAAAATCTAGTTTAAAACCTCAAATAGACTTCTATAGACCTATGCATAGTAAAAAACTTGTGTGTGATTTGTTAATATTAAACCGTAAACGATAAAAGTAGTTATTCGATTTAATCTAAAATAAAATTTGCAATAATGTATTACTTATCAAAAATTCGTTGTCATTGTTATAACCCTGACCTGGGCACAAAAGTATTGTATCGTTTTTACATTCTCAGGTCAGGTTTTCAGGCTCTCTACGGAAATCTCCCTTTATCTTAATAATTCAATCAATTGAAATATTCCTTATACCAGGGGTACCCTATATACCATATAAGTGGAGCGTTAATCTCCCTGTATAACCAAAGAATATAAATTATGGTTGAAGGGGTACTTACTTCGAGAAGACTCATAGGCGGTCCCGACGCTTTACCAACAGGGCCGTTCTGAGATGAGTGAACACCAGCTTGCTGTAACTATACAAGAAAAAATTTATATTAGTGACTTTGTACCGAGTTGCTACCAACTATATTAAAGAAGTTAAATTATTAGCTACCATATTCGCCTGGGTATGATTTAGATGACGAAAAAGAATGTCTAATAATTAATTAAAATTTAAACGAGCATCACTATTATTGACACCTAGAACTCAAAATCCATATAATTTAAGTATTAACTGTTACATCATACCGGTTATATATCAACTGTTATATCACTTTGTTTTTGAAACAGTTTATAAAAGTCAAATAAGTATCAATTTAAAAAAAAGCGTTTTTAAAAGAATCAAAGAGATACAAAAAAGATTTATATATTTTATAAGTTTTATATATTTAATTTGAATTTATTTTATCTCATTTACCTTGATAACAGTAGTAGATTTAACTATCGAAACGAAATATATTGGTTCAAATTAGATTCTTTCTTATTCAATAAATAGGTTTTTCACTAAGAAACAGAAAGTTAGGTAAAATTTTGAAAAGAAGGATCGAGCTCGGAGGTTGGTAGATAAAACCTTAACTCCTCGGTCTATAAAAAAACTATTATACCTCAGGCAAATTATTGTATTTAAGAATTATTGGACTTGTACCGTTCACGATTTAAGTCTTTAAGATTTCTTCTTCTTTTTAATAATTGAACATAATATGAGGTAGTATTTTCTAAATTAATACTGCTTCTCTTGCTTACTCTATAATCTATACTTGCTTGCTCTAATTAATTCTGCAAACACATTTAGTGCCATATATGGATGAAGTAATGCCAGTAACAGCCATATTTCACCATGACAACGATCCAAACATGCTCTAATACAAATATTCTCTTTGAAATAGTGGAAAAGGCTTGGAAAGAAGTGAACTGATGACTATATTATGAAATTAATTGAGTCCATGCCAAGACGATGTGCAGATGTTATTAAGGAGAAGGGGTACTACACGAAATATTGAACTGATTTTAATTTAGTTGGGTTATATTTTTTTTGCATCAAAACTTTTTTGTTGCTATATTTTTGAATAATAAATTTGCATAAAACAATTTGGTGTTTTATTTATTATGATACAAAAAATATGATAATATGAAAATATAAACGGGCTCTAACTATTCTTGTAAATAATATATAAACCTTACTTATAAAATAGATACTAAAAGATATATAACAGGAAAGTTCAATGTTGCTATCTTTATGCACAATACTGTATATAGATAGTGGTGGGTGTTCAATTGTTTTTACAATAACCTGCTTTAACTTCTTATCGATTTGACCGATTTAAACAAATTTGGTATCGTTGAAAAGAGCATTCCTTCGGCAATAATAATCGACCAAAATATAGTTAATTTAGTTGAATCCTTCTCCGCCTCCTAACTAGCCCCTTAGTTTTGAGACTATAACCCAAAATCGTAAAAAATAAAAAAAATTAAAAAAAATAAATTAAATATATTTTAAAACTATTTAAAATTTAGCTACAAAATGAATAAAATGTTAAAGAGGCAATTGTGAGACTAAAAAATATAATTCATTAAAAAAGAAAGGGCCTTGAAGCTATTAAGTCACATTAATATTAATCTCGGAATTCTTACCTTTAGTTTAAAAAGTAAGCCTAAAATACAAATAGATATACTATGTCCAAATTCATTCCAAATACAACTTTAAAATAACTATTAGATAAAAAATGCTTACATTGTATCTTAAATTTACATTAAATAAGAGTGATAATTAGATCAGCTCAATCGCAATGAGAACAGTTGACAACCAACTTAACTACTAACATTTACTAGACTTAGACAGACCTAACTTTCTTATTTTAAATGGAACACTTGGTATTAAGTGTTTCGAGAGAAAATAATATTCTGAGATTAATGATACCACATTTGCTACTTTTTGTTTGAAGGGTTTTTAACGGTTTAACCGAAGTGAAGGAAATCATCTGAATATAAAAATAATAAAAGAGGTTCTCATAACCATTCATGATGTAATTAATTCATAGATACACCAAATTTCATTCGTTTATCTTGAAAAGTTATTAAGTGTTCCCTTTTTCCTGTTATCCGGTATATTAACAAACCATACCAAATACTGAAAAATACACAGCACTGATGAATATACTAACCAATTGTATTATTATTAGTGACTTCTTGGTTGGAAAGGAAAGTTTAGGTGTTTCAGTTTTTATTAGATCATTAAATAGATGTTTCCTCAATTTTGAGCTAAATTTAAGAATTCTTATTTTTTTAGACTAGATACGGGAAATCACTTTTACCTGAACATATGAAATTGATAGTTACTTGATGTCACATAGCTAGAAACAAGTAAAAACAAGTTGAGGGAAAAAATATTGCACAGAAAAAAATATATAACTATTTTCTGGATTTAAGTAAAATCTGTATTGTTGTGACGAATTCATAATGAGTTACTTATTATATTGGGTATTACGTCACTTATAGCAAAAATCAATTTACAAATTTTTATCTCACACCCTCAACAATTGAAAAGAAGAAGAAAATAGACTTATTCACGTATTTAAAAGAAATATGAACTTAAATCTGTAACGATACCGTTCGATATACTTAATTGAATTTAAGTTCAATATAAGTTTTAAATACAATAATTTACTTGAGGTATAATAGATTTTTTATATACCTAGGAGCTGAGGTTCAATCTATTAATCTCTGAGCTCGTTTCTTCTTTTCAATATCCTACCTAACTTTGTTATGAATATTACAATTAAAAAACGATAAAAAACAACAAGAAGACCTACTTTTTTAAAAAATACCTAATTTGAACCAACGTTTCGGTAGTTATATCTACTACCGTTATCAAGGTAATTAAAGTAAAATTAAATTAAATTAAAAATAAAATATACTTATCTTTCAATAAACCGTCAAATCATATAAAAAAGTATATAAAGTATTTTCGAATTAGGAAGAAATTTTGATGAGACTGCATTACTGAAAATTTGAAATTTATTATTTTATAATTATCTTTATAATATTTATTTCTTCTTCTTTTCAATTGTTGAGCGTGTGAGATAAAAATTTCTAAATTGATTTTTGCTATAAGTGACGTAATACCCAATATAATAAGTAACATATATATATATATATATATATATATATATATATATATTCGAAAAATAAAAACGAGTACAAAATAGTTGCTATTTTTACTTTTCAACATGAGGTAAGTTGTCATAAAAACTATGGCAGTCTTTTGGTATCACAGCCTTTAGTTGTTGAAGATGATCCCATTTTTGTTTTTTTATTTTTATAGGCTGGTTTCTCAATTGAGGGAACAACAACAAATCATGTGCAGGTTTGCTATGGTTTCTTCTTTCTGGAAAATTCTGGAATTCTTCTTTAAAATCTAGTTTGATTTGAATGTTACCATCTGACGTGTATTTTATTACTTTTATGTCATTTACCGTTGGATCATTGACTTTTTTGCCTGGTCTTATGGATGAATATTTCTGGTTTACAGAGTAATCCTTTACAAAATCATAGATGTTTTTAACAATGTAGGGATTTTTTCGTCTCGCCTCTTGTGTTATTCTAATGTAGTCGCTAGGTAAAAAAATTGATTTATTCTTGATATTTCGTTCAATTAGTCCATGTACAGAATCAGCTTCCATTTGGGTATGCCCCTTTTCTAGAAATTTTTGGAAGATAGTTATATTTTTGTTGATGCTTCAGCTTAATAGAGCATTCGACAATACTGAATTCTTGTTCTGATAACAACATCCGTCACTCCATATTATGACAGGTTTTGATACGTCTTGCAAATTTAAAATATAGTCAACTAAACAGGAAGCGAATGTATTAGCAGTTAGGTCTGCTTCCGTTTCAGTGAACCAGTAGCATAAACAATGGTGTGTGTTTACATCAAAAATAGTAAAATTGTGACACACAAGCTTTGTCTTATAATATAATGCATTTAAATAAGGACAGACTTTTACGGCTTGAACATCTTGGGTCAATACACAAGCTTGACTTTGTTCTCCTAATAGTTTGTCATTGTTATTTTCTTCACTGGCTGAATTCTTCTTATCTATGTGACACTGATAAATATTCTCGTTGATATTTTTAGTTTCAAAGCTACAGCAGGTATCACATTTATCCTTCTTGGGTTGTTGTAATTAAATGAATTTCTCTTTAACAATGGAGTCAAATGTATACCTACAAAGTGGTTTTATGCTGGGATCTTTTTCTCTACAAACCCTTGAGTATTCCCTATAAACTGACGCCATTGAATCTCCATAAATTGGTTCGACATACAATTTATTAGTCGATTTCCTGCAATAGTGTGAAGGGAAGTTTGGGCAATGAATCCAAGAAATCTATGAGACATTGCTTTGAGAGATCAATATTTTTTGTTGTTGGTTCTTTTCTTTTCATTTCACGCCTAGATGTATTTATAGCATCTTGAGATGGATGCATACCAGATAAAGATTGAGATACCCAGTGAGAGACGGTCCATTCTTTTAGGCCAAAGGTTGATAAAAATAACTTTTTACTGATAAAACTTGTCCATCTGGAGATTTTATACTGTATTTTAAGCTACTTGATCGTCTTGATGTTTCTCCTGGGGCTTTTGTCGATCTTGCAATATGAGATTTGGTTACTAGAGTCGAAATGTACACCTTTTTTTGGTCCCAGGTCATATTTGACCAAAATTCTCGAAATAGCTTCTGTCGGTCTTCTTCAGTAATCGCATTGCATTTCCTAGTTTTTGATTTTAAACAAAGTTTTGATTCACACCTTGGTCCGATTTTTCTTTCTTGTCTTTCAGTTCCCCGTTTAGCTGGTTTATTTTTTAGTCTACTCCATTCTGTGTAAGTCTTTCCATGTTGTCTTAACTTTTTTTTTTGTTATCATTCCACTCTTCTTTTACTGATAGGCGCTTTCTTTTATTGCATTTTTTATCATCATCTGAATCTTCTTAGTCATTCTGTTCTGAGCCAGAAATAGGAACATATTCTTCATCTTTACCGTTGACACTATTAGGTTCTTCAGAATAATGTGCCTCGTTTTCTATCTCCATGTCGGGAAACAGATTATTTTCAAACTGATTGAGCCTTGGAATATATTCTGTGCATACCTCACCCAAAAGTGAACTATCGTTTAACAATAGAGATGCGTTATTAATGGTTCTTCCCTCAAATTGAATTACATCACGAGTTTCTTCTTTATCAGAAAATACGTCAGTTTCAGTTTGAGATAGTACAACTATTCTGCTGTTACAGGGCTCTTCGGTGTAAATTCTGTTATTTATGTTCTCCCCCAGTTCATCCAACCATTCACATTCGTCGAGATTAATGGACTGATTAGATGATCTTTCTAGTGAATCTACATTAGTGGGGATGGTGATTTGATCATTAATGGTTTTTAAATTTTCTAATATTTTTTGGGTTCTTGACGAATAAATATTTTGTCTAGAAGCCATATCTGCCAGCTTTAATCTGTAACAAAAAGAAAACTTTTTTCATGCTGCCCGCATAATATTAAGAGAGCATTAGTCACCGATGCAAAATAAACTTTTTATCTACTTTCATTTAGTAATATGAATTTGACAGTTCTTTAAATTGTTTTGTAAGGGCACCTATTACAGAACTAGTGCTGTAATAGATGCCCTTACAGCACGCATTACCCTTACGCATGAACACAATATTTGCACACAATTATGTTGCTGGTTTGCATCGCCGACCGAAAAAGTTTTTGTGTGTGTTTTTTGTGGCAGTTTATAAATGAAGAACGTATAAAAACAAACGTAAAAGCACTATTTTAGCTACAAGTTGTATAGAACACTATTTAAAAACAAAACAAAAAACGACCCAGGCAATCTAAAAACGCGTATCTACAGTGTTTACTGCGAAATTTGTTCGAAGTGATACCACGTATCTGCACTTAATCAGAATAATCTACATTAGTCAAAATAAAAACAATAAATAACAATGCGAACGACTAAAAAACTACTTGCTATGTATTTTAAAACAAAAAAAAAGTTATTATTTTGTTCAAAATATTTCTAGAATCGTCTACTTACTGCTCAACCACCACACAATGCAAAACAAAGCACTGGAATGCGGCACATACGAGTCCTCACAAGTTTAATATTCGATGCGCAGTTACTGGTTGTCACTGTACGTACACTTTCTCAAACCGCACTGATTATGTCGATAGGAGATATCATCAAAAACACAGATATTTTTTTCTAAAAATTTTGATGGGTATATCTCATTTTGTTAAAAAAATGTAGATACGAGGTATCATCACATAACCGTCGATATGTAGTATAGCTATATTTATTTTACTATTATTCCATGTCAAAAATTAGCACACACAGCGGAATCGTATTAGCCCCTTTCATTATTATGTATGCTTAGAAAATACAAGCAAAATCAGCTATCGACTTAGCTAGTTTGATAACTTTAATGACATGAATCCAAAAAACAAATAGTCCAAAAAGACATTCACCAAGTCATGGCGAAAATCTTTTTTTGCTAAACGTCTTCAAGACAAGACATTTTATAATTATTTTTATCGACAAGGCTTTTTTAAAAAAATTATCGATAGGATAACAATGTGTATTACAATTTTGGGACACACTGTCTATTAATTTCTACTTAAATCGTAAAAAATGTGTAAGACAGATTTTATAATTTATAGTCAAATTTTATTTTTTAATTTTAATTATCTTGAAATCGGTTGATCAAATAAACTTGAAATTTTGCAGCTATGTATAATTTGATACGCTCTTTAAAAATACGCAACAAAACATTAGTCAATATTTAAAAAAATTGTCGATGATGTCATATCTTATTTTTTGGGACTCACTGTATAACTTTTTTTCAACAAAAAAGAGCGCATTTAATCCCGGTCGAAATATTCGATTGAAATATCATTTGATGTTTAAGGTACTTTGGCACGAAGTTAAACTAAATTGTTCATGAGTGTGCCTATTAATTCTCTTCGTGATATATACTTAAAGAAAAAAAATATTTAGAGATAAATCGGGAGACTCAGAAGGCCATTTATGTTTTTCATGTTTGCATTATGAACAGAATTGTCTTGTTGGTACCTACGAAATTTCATTGATATTAAGCTGCCAAAGAGTAAGAAAAATTTGTTCCGTAAAAAAATTAAAATATGTCTCTCCATTTAAGTTGTCATCAACAAAAAAAGACTGATAATTGAGTTTCCTAAAATGCTGGCCCATCAATACTTTTCAGACTACTGCATTTTAATTACAATATTTAAATGTTTATTTTCTGTTCATTAATCTCCCACAATAGATAGATGTCCATGAAGGTAAAAGGATGACTAACCAGTGAATAAAATAGTGTTCGCACATTTCACATCCACAACACTATTTCTTCACAAGATATAATTCTTCTTCTTGAAACATTTTCTTGGATTATGTTTGCAATCTATTACATTTAAATTTCTTACGCTTTAAAATATTACTAATTGTTTGGAACCAGATCTTCAGAAATTTGTGTACTGTTACAGAGAAGTTAACTTCGGCGAAACTATAAACTCCAACTTTGCGAATTTCCTTTCGAGCGGGGTGTTTTAGGACTATATGACGATTTCCAAAATCGTAGATTATACTACAATTGATCGAATTTAAAAAAAAAAAGCCATCCTGCCAATTATTTCCAGTGCAGAACATTACCTTAGTCGAAGCCATTTAAGAATTCATTTTTTTTCATCGATTGTATAACATTAAGATTAAATAAACATTTTTAAGGATCTGTGTCGGCACCCGACCACTTACCACCGCATAGCCCGCTGATGAAAGTGAAATGAAATAAATCGGTAGATCTAGGCGGCGCCCGCGCGCAATAAAAAGTCGTGGAAGTTTGGGAGCAAGCGGGGGGCGCTCGTTGCAATACGTGCAAATTTTCGGCGCTTTTATTTTCATACCGGTATTAAATCACAATACTTACAATTTGGCATTCACATAATTTTTTTCAAATATTAATGTTTTATTAAGAGGCAGGCTTTCTGAGTAGCTTCAGTTACACGCATTTTTAATCTTATATTATGCATTATGTTTTTACACGAAAATAAAATTACTGTGATTTTGTTGAATTTTTCTTATAATAACAAATAAATGCTTTGAAAAACTTACGCTTACCAGTTTTTTAAAGGCGGCACTCATCTCTTCATTTGGCTTCTGCTGAGGAGGTTTCTGAGGCATGCTAGAGGAATGATCGGAAGTCTGTCTTATTTTCCCTTCAATTTCGTCCAAACTCATGATTTTACCAGTACCAACAGCTAAAATGTAAATTTCAAAAATGTAGATTTCAAAACAAGCTTTTTTATAAATCCCAGAATTATACTATGCGTTGCACTCAAATATGTTTGGTTTGTGGCTTAAAAGTCCCACATATCGTCCCCTCAATGTCAAAATAACGAATGTGCTCTCTTAAAGAAAATAAATATAAAAATTAAAAATCAATATAAATTTAATTTGCAACTCGAATAGTTACCAATCCTAATTATACATCAGCACTCTAAAAAAAGGGTGTATTTTTATTGCTCATTCCAATATTAAATGGGGGTTTTCTCAAAACTATAAATTTGCACATTCGCGGTTTTGGCATTGGAGGGACGATATATAAAGCTAAACAAAAAAATTACGAATAAATTCTAAAATATCTGAAAATCTACCTCTCCAGATTTCAATTTAAAATCCTTAATTTTCTTATTAAATATGAATTTAACCTGCTTTATATAAATGCAAAACAATTTATCTCCAAAAGATCAGCAAAAATCCCTGATCTAGGAAAATGTCATTTGTTGTATGTTATTTTTATTTATGTTTTTTATATATTTTCATTTGTGTATTACATTCCGTTATATATAAAGTAAAATCCATCTACCTAAATATTATTGAACAAACTTTACTTCTTAATTAAAAACCATTCCAGTTTTTTAAAAAAACCATTTATATTATTAGTTACTTTAATACGTTGTGCCAAGTGATTATTAATTTGTACTGGCATAGAATATAGCCCATTAATTAAGCGCGAAAATAAATAAATAATTAAAATTAAAATAATTAAATTGAAGTGGTTTTACTTGTTTGACCGACTCCAACCTTATTTTAATATCAAATAATACTTTGACACCCTGTATTTCAGTTACTATTAAAGTTAGGACGAGGCAAGTTGACCTCAATCACATTATTTTGACGTAAGGAATCTACTGTTGTTCTAGGTCCCATTACTTTCGGGACACCCTGTATATGATCAGAAATACATGTATCTACCACATTTGTTTGAGTTTCATTAAGATTAGGAACAAAACATATCAACCAATGTAGAGGCCTTATTTGTTATTCCTGTGGGACTATTAATATTGCTTGCGTTTAAGTCGTATGAATTTACTGAAGAATAAAGCTTATTTTTTTGCGGAATGTTAGTCAAAACATCAATATTCAAGTCTCCCGCCAGAATTAAAATTTCTCTATTAGAAAAAATTAGGTTAAAAGCTAGATCTAATCTATTTAAAAAATTATTGTTGATTGATTGGAAATGTCAGTTTGTGGTGCAAGGTATAGTCCTAATAAAGTGATTCTTAAGTCGTCATTCTTAATTAAATTCTTATTCATGTTTATTTTAAGTTATAGACAGTCCTATGGTTGGAACCTTTGGTATGACATTCAAACCATGAAACATGTATTCTTATCTGACTAAATATTGTGTTATATGAGTAGATATACTAATTTAGTCGCCTAGAAATTAAAAAAACTTATTAAGGAATAATTATCTTCTTTATAAAGCCTCAGGTAATTAGTCTAACAAATACGCAATACTACATATACTTAAAAACAGTAAAAAGCAATTCAAGTGGAACAACAAATATTTGTTTATTTTGAATGTCTTCGCTGTCTAACCAACCTTAAATATCGGTCTTCTTGTTTGGATTTGTAGGGCATTTTTTCAACCTTCTTGCCATGGTACGAAGCATTATCTAAAACGATCATGCAATTTTCTTCCAAACGAGGAAGAATTTTTTTAAACTATTCTTCAAAAACCTCTAGATTCATCTCATCATGGCAGACCTCAGTTTTTTTCGATTTGAACATCAGTAAACCATGCTGAACAAAACCCTTGTCTGAACAGATACGGAGGACTATGAGGGGTTTTCCTCTTCCTGATAGGGTTTTCAAGCCAGTAGATAATCCTTTAACAAAGGCTTCTCTTGAAGTAATTATGGTGGTATGTTTCCACACTTTTTTGACCCTGTGATCTGTTCGGCGAGACAACTATAGTATTTCAAACATGTTCAGCCAAACTCAACTTTTCAACTCTTCCACATTTCACATGAGCTCTATGTTTTTTAAATTTGACATTAATTAATCTTGATTGATTCTTTTTTGCCTTTTTTTGATTTCTTGTTGGCCCTATGTACTTCTTATCACTATCGTTACAATTAATATTATAGATCTCGAACTTTTGCCTTTATTTCATCTTTAGGGTTTCCTAAAAGATTTGGTAACTTGGTCGAACTTTGATAGACCATTCTTAGACCTAAGTCTTTAAAAACCCTCTCAAAGCCTCTTATCAATAGGATCATGTAATTAGTCACTAGTTATGTATCTAAGTCTTTTTTTATTTTCTATAAATATGAAATTCTAACTGATTATTATTTTTGATAACAAGAATATCTAAAAATGCAAGTTGGTTATTTGTTTCTTGTTCAAAGGTAAATTTAATGAATGGAAAACAGTTATTGAGTTGATCTACAAAATTATCAATATTGCATTTCAACTGTTGTTCTACCAATATCTCCTATATGCAAAAACTAGAATTGAAGATAGGAGGTATTGGTAGTAAACAGCCGATTTGCTTTTGTCGAACATGGCAAACAACTCATCAATATACTCCTTACTTACTACTTACATACTGTCATACTTAATACTTACATACTGTCATACTTAACCAAACTCGTGGAAAGTATTGGAATGTATTTTTTGCATTTAACTCAAAACGGTTCATGAAGAGCTCTGCTAGGAAAGGAGAGAGGCAATTCGCCATGGCTGTACCCCCAGTTGTTTATACTACGAATTGTTGAATATTGCAAAATATTTTATGACATGCAAAGTTTTGTTAATTTAATCATTTCTGGGATATTATCGAAATAATTACTTTCCAAAAGATCAATGAGATCCAAAGTTTCTGGTATAAGAATGCTTGGGAACAAAGAATAAAATTAAATTATTGACTTTTGAAATTAACTGTTTTGGAGTAAATATCATTTTCTTCAATAAACCACAAAAAGAAAAACCAATTAATATCGTTGAGAATCAGTCCTCTCAGTTTTTTTATGAGAAAGAATCTCCGGAAGATGCTAACATTGTTAGCGAAACACGTGTCGAGAGTAAAATAAAGACTTTTGGTTGGTGGTAAAACTGTTTTGTGTTGTAATTTTTAGAGAAATTAGTAACTTAGGTAATAAAATTCATCGTGAACAAAAATTAATCTTATGATTATTAAAAAATATAAATACTTACATGGTCCCTGGTGTTTCAGTGCCCAGCCTCCCTGAGATGGTTGCTGTGGCTGATGTTGTTGGTTGCCAGCACCCAACATCTCCATAATATTAATGGGCCTACCCATCATGTGTTGCTGGGTCTTTTCTCTTATATCGCGACCGCCGTTTCCGGATTGGGTGTTGCCGGCTGGAGATATCGGAGCAAAATATGTGTTAGAGTCCATCGGTGGATGGATAGTCACTGGTACTGAACTGGATTCGTTGATATCTTTCAGAAGATCCTGTCAGAATGACAGTATTGTAGATACGTGAAAAAGGTAGACAATTAATATCACAAGATAAAAACTTTTTTTATTTTAAAAGATAAATGATAGAATTGAATATGAAAAGAAATGATATATTACTTGAATTCAAGTAATATATATTACTTGAATTATCTATGTTATAAGTAAGAAAACCTCATTAGGTATGTAAAAAGACGTCTGGACGGAACACCAATAATGTACGTCACTTTTATAGTTTATCATTCGTTTCATTACCAAATTTCATCAAGTGGATTTCATCATCTGGATTTGGTTTAATTTATGAATTCTGTCTTTTGAAAGAAAAAATAAACATTTAACGAAATTATATTAAATAATAAATAAAAATTAAATGCAATATGTACATATAATATGCATGGATAAAATTATTATTATCCCTTCGCCTCGACCCTCGACTCAGACAACAAACCTCTCTACACGTGTCAAAGTTTGCTTATTATTTTGAAAAATATTATAAATATAATAAGAAAGCAACCGCTAAAATAAAAAAGAAGCCCATCTGAACACTAGGAGTTGAGTAATGGCTAAAGTTACCTGAAAGTGTTTTTTTTTGTCTTGAACATAATATTCATTAAAATAGATTCTAATGCATCATTTGCCGTGATTTTTTTAATGAAGGCTAAAGGAAATATCAAGGAATCTCTTAAAACAAAAATTAAACAAACCTGAGCAATAGTCCAGTTATTAATCAAATTACCTAAAGCTATTTTCCTTCCTGGGCGTGATTATCAAAAACTTGGATAAAAAAGCTTCTAATTCATTTGCTTAATAAAAAGCTTCTATATATTTCTGAAATACTATATAAGTGTTTACAACTTCTAACTCAAAAAAATTATTATCCTTAAATCTGAATATGGATTATTTCAATCCAATTTGGTTCATATTCGGACTTTGATGGAGTTTAAATCTCTGAATTTCAAGTTTATTATTAGCAATCCTCTCATAATACTGCAACTAAATCTACTTTAATTGAAGACTTGTATCGAAATTTTTATGACAATGGCGAGCAAGATGTATCTGTGGTTCTTTCAGACCTGTCTGATCATGAATAATAAACAACACATGAAACTTTAAAATTCTAATAAAAAAATAAAACACCAAACAAGAAGAAACTATCAGGATTTATAGCAACAAAACTTTTAACAAATTCTGATGCACTGCATCATTGCCAAAAAGCTGAATAGGAATTAATAATTACATTATGCGACCTTGTAATAAATATTGACAAAAAACTTTAATTATTTAATTATTAAATCAATGCTCACTACCAATTTTCCAATATAAAATCAAACAATAAAAAACTAGGTATAAGGTAAAACCTTTACAAATTATTTCCATGCTTAATTACATATTGTAATAAATAGAAGCCTAAAGAAGAATATTTCATTACTAGATCGTTAACCGCAAAAAATAAATAAATATGGAGCATTGTGAATGTGGTACAAGTTTCATAGGCGCAGAATAAATTTTAAGTTAATTATGATTTTTTAAACGAACCCTCTAAAAGACATAAAATAACATAAAAAATTAATTACGTTGCAACGCCGCACGGAAATTTTAAAAACGTTATACCAAAGTAAAGTACTCTTTTTGCCTCACATTTTAGTAGCATAATATACAGGGCGTACCATTTTAAAAAAAAAATCATATCTCATAGTAACTTTTAAGCGACACACCCAGTATACATAAAAATATTTTTAGTTCCTAGGTTTTTGTCAACCCTACAACTTTGTTGTAGAACTTTTTGTATACCTCGTATAGTTAAGGCGCTATCTTAGCCGTACACCTTGTTGGCACACCCTGTATAATTGACAGTAATCAATTTCTGCTCTGTAGTTGGGTTTTTGTGATATGAGAATATTATATCTAAAATAAATAAATACCATTAAAAGTATTTAGACAAATGCCTCACTGTGTATTAATTAATCCTTGTTTTAACAATAAATATTTCTTTTAATAGGGCTATTTGCTTCTGAAGACTGCTCTAGTGAGAAGAAACATTGTTAACACAAATCTAGCAGTAAAATTGATTTTAAAACTTTTTATTCGGAGGATTATTCTACTTTTGTTGTTACTCTTTATATTAAGACTGTGGTCCGCAGAAAAATAAAAAGAGCAGATGATAACGCACTAAGAGTAATATAATTTAACAATGATAATTTAGAATTGCTAATCATAACTACTACTAAAAATCGATGAAAGGATAAAAACCTTCAAAAGCCTACCGGTAGAATCAAATATCTATAAGGCTTTAGAATCAAATATCTTTATCAGGCAGAAGAAACTCGTCGTTATTCAAAGCATACTATTCCCCTGAGAAGTTTTAAAGTAACTTGATAAGTTTTTTTTAGGATTCTTCTTATTACAAAGTAGTAGTTTTTAATTTATCATTAATGAAATATTTTATTTTAGTACAACTTTTGATGTTTTAACATGTTATTTTTACTTTTTTTCCATAATCTAACGAGTAAGCAAAAAATATTGCTGACCAAAATAATCTTATAACTGAAAATGAAACCATCGCGATAACGGTTTAATGATGGAAGTATGAAGTATTTCAAATTTATTTTTGGACATTAGCCAATTGGACTAGTTTTAATGTTAAAGTAAGTTTAACATTAACTAACTGCAACACATACCGTCCTGTTATATAAATTTACAATATGTCAAACTTACTTTAATGATATGATTATCCTCTTGAATGGAGGATCTACGGCTGTCGCTTTCCTTTTTGGGACTATCCTTCTTGAACCAACGACTAAATCGTGATTTAGATTTCTCACTTTCCTCACTCGCGCCGTTCTAAATAAAATATATAAACGTTAATAGGCAATTTGAAATCTTAAAATAGGTAAAAATGTATAGGAAAGGTTTCAACAAATTTTAAGAAGCGATTCCTCAATAACAAATAAAGAATGATAAAAAGCATTTGGATGAAAAAAATCTTTCACTACTTTAAGTATCTTTAAGATAAATGTAAGGAAATGAAGAATAGCTCTTTTCAAATAAAAAAATAAACTTACTGGTAACAATCCTGGAATGTTTTCGCCCTTCAAAAACTCATCGAAATCAAACATGTTTCCACTCTGTGTATTTGACTGTAAAGCATCAGGTTCGGATCTTTTTTTAACGGCTTGATCACCCAATTCTGTGTTGTGCGCGGCATCGCTCGTATCTTTGGGTTCAGATTTGACATCCTTGGACTCAATTGGTTTTGGAGTAGATCTTAAATATATAAGCTTACATTTACCAACCTGTCCAATATTTGGGAATTGGCCAGTATGCAGTGAAAAGTTCACTTTAGAAAAATGAAGATCTTGCATCAAAATGTGTATTAAGAATTTCTATAGTAAATAGGAAAGTCAAATATAATACAAAAAGCCAACGAGGTGCCTTTTTCGTGAGATTTTATGTCGCTAGGCAAGCTGTAAGTATTGCCAGATATTTCTTACATCACTATTTTTTGAAAATCTAACTTAAATATAACTTAACTTTTTGCATGTTTTCAACTTTTGAAAAATATACTTGGTTCGTCAAGAAGACTAGGCAGCTGTCAACTTTATTATTTGAAATAGAACACTACATTTATTAATGCATTTATGGATTCTATCATAAATTTTAAACACAGTTCGTGTATAACACCCTAATAAATCTTAATTTGTTTTCGAAATATCAACAATTGAAAATCATAATTTTTACAAAATTTCCCAGGCTTTAAAATCTAAATTATTTAACTCTCGATACTTTTTTGTGTCACAGGTGGCAGGTGGGACACTGACTTTGATTAATACATTAGACGTCTTTGCTAAGTTCAATATTGTCCGAAATGGCTCAATTAAATGCAAGAGAAAAATTACATCAATAAGGTTAAGGGGTTATGGATATCGTGTTAAACCATACGAAGAGGTCGCTAATTTATTTAATGATTAATTTCTGCTCAGAAAATGGTAAAGAGATTGTACGAAACTGGCAGTGTTAAAGAAACGATTAGATATAGTCGGCCAAAATCCTCAACAAACGATGAAAGAAGTTTCAAAGGTCTACAATGTTTCGTTGCGAATCCCTACAGTTCGTTGCGAAAAACCGTTCAAGAAATTGGCATGCCTAAACCATCGATTGAAGTAATCGAATCGTAAAACAAAATAAATTTTGTCTTTATAAAATTAACTTAGTGCAAGAACTAGATTTTAACAGAAGGGTCGAATTTTGTGAAACAAGCATAGCAAAACTAGACCAAGATCAGAACTTATTAAATAATATTGTGTTTTTGGATAAAGCTATCTACGTTTATGCTTCACGGCATTTTAAACCGCCAAAATTGTACTGGGTCGATGTACGAAATCAACATTGGGTGCGGGAAGTGCGTGCCTAGTATCCCCAAAAAGTTAATATGTGGGCTGCGATATTTGGAATCCACATAATTGGTTCGTACTTTATTGAGAGAAACTTGACATCCGTAAAATATTTATTTAGAAATGCTTCAAAACCGCATTGTTCCTGAAATTAGACGTTTGGCCGGTCCAAATTTCAGACAAGTATGGTTTCAACAAGAGGAAGCTCCTCCGCACTATGGTCGAGAGGTGCCTGATTATTTGAATTTTACTTTTCCAAATGGATGGGCAGCGAGGTACCATAGAATGGCCAGCTAGGTCCCCAGACCTCTCCCCTTTAGATTAATTTTTTTGGGGCCATTTGAAAAATTAAAGTATTTGTAACTAAGCCTGTGTAAAGACAGGACTTAAAACTACGCATAACAAATAAAGCTGGCCAAATTACACAAGAAATGATTCGAAACGTTATTGACAAATTATATATCACCCTTGCGTATTGGCAGAAAATGCAAGGATAGCATTTTAACCATTTGATTAATAGTTAAATCGTTTAGATTTTACAGCCTAGTAAAGTTCTTAAAAATTTTGAAAATAGTCCAAGATTGGTATATAGGAAACGTTAATAATGTTATATAATTAATATTGTTATACATGAAATGTGTTTAGAATTTATCACAAAATGCAAAAATGCATTAATAAATAAGGTGTTCTATATAAAATAATAAAGTTGACAGCTGCCCAGTCTTCTTGAGACACCCTGTATATTTTTCAGAAATCTGAAAACTTGCAAAAAATAGAAGAAAATTGACGTGTCCTAGCGTTTTTCAATCAGGTAATTCGTTTACCTGTAAAAGGTATTTTTCCAGACTTTTTGGACACATTGTATGTGTAAATATTATACAGTTCAAAATTATTAAGAAACATTATACATGTGTAGCTTAAAATTGATAACAATAAATACTCTTACATTTGAGATAAGAAAGTTTAAATGTTAGTATACCTTTACAGAATGAGTCGCAACATTAGGTACTCTCAACTATTAAACGGAGGCGAGTTAAGAGTAATTTAATTTTTGATTTAGGAAATGATTGTATCAATAAGTTACATTTATGTGTAATATTTATTAATGACTTTAAACTGTTCAGTGTCATAGTACATATTTTTTAATTGAAAATTGAATTGTTTTATAACAAACATTTTTAGGAGCCTTTTTTTATAGTTTTTTTTACTCGATGTTACTTTTGAATTACATTAATAAGCCAAGTTTTTCATAGTTTCTTAAGGATACGCTGTTGCCAATCACAGTTGATAAACTACTTTTAAGGAACCTAAAAATTGCAAAAAGAAATAGTTTCTTGTACTTTCCTCAAAAATTACTTTTGTCGGAAATGTGAATTTTGAGAATACTGTCAAAGTTTGAAAGTCTTGAAAAACAAATTTCTGCATAATTTCAATCATTTCTCATTACTGATATATCAAACAAAATAACCAAGATCTCAAAGCCCTTAAATAACTTACCTTGCTTTGGAATCACTTTCCTGTTTTTCCTTTTCTTCGACAATATCTTCCTTCCTTTTCGGAAATTCACGACGTTTAATGCGGCTTTGCATTGGCTTCTTTTTCCCAAGCTTTTCAGGCTCATCAAATCCTCGAAGCTCGATCGTATCATTTTGGGATATCGGTCCACAGGAAAACCTTAAAGATAAACATTCATTTAAATTATTACAAAGTAATGATCTGACTAAATTCCCAATAAAAGAAGACTTTCTTTGAAAAAATTCTAGAGAAAAATAAAATTTTATTATATTTTATTTTATATTATATTTATTTATTTTATTTTATATTTTTATTATTTTTTATATTTTTGTTTTTCTTTTTCTGTTATGTACAGTATACATCCTCCAAATTACTAACCCAATGTAGAAGTAGTGCGAAAGTTTAAAAAAATATTGAAATTTGTGATCCTTTCAATTAAAATACGCATTTGAAACATACAAAACAGGTCCAAACCCTCATGACCTCAAATACATTCTTCGAAATTTTGGTACAAATTCTTGAGTCATATATAAATTTAAAACTTTTTAATATGATCTACTTCCTAAGATCATATTAAAAAGTTAAAACTTAAAACGGGCACACTGTAGTATGTAAAGGTTGACAGAGTGTCTGTGAAATACTTAATAATAAGGAAAAGTCTTTAAAGCTTTGGTGAATAAACTGTAGCAGAGTAAGAATAAGTTACTATTAGTTGATTAACTAGTTATATATAAAAAATTACTAAATATTTAAGTCAACTCCTAAAGGTCAATAGATATCTGCACAGAGCTCGAATCATAGCTTGGTTTAGCCATGTTCATGTGTCCGTACATTTTTGCGACACCAGACATCTCCTTTACTTGAACATACGTCGGCCGCGACGCTTTTCGAAGTAAGCAGTTTATATCGACGTGATCTGCATATGGCCTTTTATAGATATAAATTTCGTTTTTGCATGTTAAAAATAATAATATTTTCATAGAATGTGAGGACTAGAAAACTCACCATTCCGGTTCATCCTCTTTGTTTTCAGATCTTCTCCTACTTTCACTGTATCTCGCATTTCTCCTTCCTTCTTTAACGATGTTACGGTCATCCTCGCGGTAGTCTCTTCCATAAGATCTTCTTTCAAACTTGTTGACATCTTCGCGCGTACCTCTATCACCTATAAAGGCCATTTTTGATTTAGGGTACAGATTTTATGTATAGCACATTATAAATTTTAGTTAAAGTGTCTTTTTTCATACATATAAATACGCATATATGTTTACGTGATTTACTTTACCATTAATATTTCACAAATAGCAATGTTACCTGTTGCTACACTCTTGTGTCAGAAGTGAAAATTCGGTAACGCAATACCGAAGTTTTAGATTGAATCCGTTAAATTAAAGAAATCAAAAAAAAGATTATAGTGGCATGATAAAACGAAACATGGAAAAAGAAAAATTAAAAAGTCCATTCGAACAATTCGCAACAACAAATGGAACTACTAACCCTAGGCAAGGAACGCATCTGTGAACTTGTGATAAGCCTGACGAGACCAGTCAGATCACAGGTACATAAGGATCGACCTAAAATCTGGACACAACTCAGAGGACTTACAGGAATCCCAGGATCATGTATTCAAAAAAAGAGCTCTAAACATTATCAAACACTGGTGCATGGAAGAATACCTAAGGGTAAGCCCGACAAAAACTTCCAGAGTTGCCTTCACAAAAAGCAGTAAACTAGAGCCCATAAAAGACCTAGTGCTCCGTAGCCAATACCTGCGACTCGAAGATGAGGTCAAATATCTAGAGGTGACCCAGAATAACAAAAACTCAATAATAAATAATATAAACAGTAATAAATAATACAAGCAAGGCCACGGAAACTCTTATGTTCTGTAAGGGAATGTTCGGCAGACCGTGAGGAATTATAACCAAAAATGAAACACTGTATGCACAACAATGGTGAGACCCATCATTTGTATTCAGCACCAAAATGCTGTGTCAGCGATAAAACCTAGAAAAGAGATATCAGACACTGATTGGAACTTGAGCATAAAAACTAGTGGGAACAACTGCCAAAGCTGGAACTCTCCAAACAATTTTTGAACAGCTCGCCGTTTAGGAAGGGGGAGAACATACTGGGCCACTCCAGGCAACAAAAAACTGCGAAAGGTAGCAGGGCTGCTCCCAGGCCATGCACCTGCGGGAAACGCCTACACATACTCGGGAATGTAGCTACAGCGCTATGTAAAGGTTGTGAGGAAGAGCAAACAATCACTCGTCACATTCTATGCTTCTGCATTCAACCAGTAGCGCCTTCGTCCAGACTGGCGCACTCAAGAGAGAGGATAAGAACCACGTGACTGAGCAAAATACTGGACTTCCTAGAAGCAATAAAACTGAACATGTGAGATTAAATTTATGGGGCACAATAGGACTGCAATAGAGCAGACCGCGGTGCAAGAAACTAATTGGTACCACCCAGTCGGGAAGTTTTAGTGGATAACCGGGCAGAGAATCCCACACTTCCAAGGTTTAAGAACTACCGGCGTTCATAACAAATTTCTTCGTCAACAAAAAAAAAACAAATCAAAAATTTTAATATTATTCAATTAAATAATAATAGTTTTAGACTCTTAAATAAAACAAGGATACCAAACTTAAGGTGACAACAGCAGGTCTCCAAGATTCACATTTCCAGAATAACCTCGCTGCTCGCCCAGACTAGTCGCAGCTATAGTTAGCTGCTACACCCGCATGACGGCTGCAAAATGATATCCCCGATTATCTACCGGAAACTCTTGAAACGAGAAAGGCTTCTAAGGACAAGCTCTGGAAAACGATCTTGTTGGAAGAATCCTACAACAAGATCGTTGTCCGGCTCATTTGGACCTTGGCTCTCAGGAATTACTTGGACAACTATTTTCCGGACAGTTAAGGTGAAACCTTTCCTTGGTCCCCTCGATCGCCTGACTACCGGGCAAAGAAATTTGTATGCAGATTAAAACGAGAGAAAACGTAGAATAAGGGTGACTACCACCAAATTTAAAAACGGATTTCAACTTATACATCTTTGGCTTAAAACATCCGAAACTAGGCCACTTATCATCCCCTTAAAGGATTACACCTATCTACATAACACCCTTTATAAATAGTTCAAGTTTTTACACCCTGCAGATTCAATATTTAGCCAATTGGTAAAAAGAGGTCGCTACTAAGACTAAAAGTGATTATTCTTGTTAAATAAAGGTACTCGTGAGATAATTCAATATATGTGTAACTTTTATTTTTGGATGTATTAGAACATTTTCGATGTTTTTAACGTAAAGTATCTGAAAAATCTGTCTCTTGTATGAGGCCACTCTCCTATTGCGTGTACAATTTTTAGACTTTTAAACACAGGCAAGTTTTAGGCAATTACTCTCCCCAAATAATATGTGTTTTTATTTAATAAAGGACAGTTTTAGATAATTTTAATAAAAGAAAATTTTAAATATAATCAATGTGATGCCAATTATTTATTTTACACTTTTATAATTATAAAAAAGTTAGTGAAAGTCGTTGATATTTCAAAGATTGTCATCGATACGTCATTTATTAAATAATGAATATCTTATGGATTTTAATAAAAGCGGAAGAGGTATTAGAGCAAATAAGAAAATTATTATTATTATTAGAATTAGGTATTTTTGCATTACTATTGAGGGTTTCATTTTCAATAATCCATTATATTGAGAAAGTTATAATCTAAATAAAGTATTTCAACAGTCCTTCTCCAGAAATATTTTCAGAGGCGTTGCTCAGAATCAGATATCTCCCTAAGACATAATTTATTTAGAAGAAAAAAATATATTTAGAAAATTAATTTTAGAGAGACTGTTAATATTGCTATTTTGAAACTCCTGTACTAAGATTAAAGCTGAATAAATGTAACACAAAAAGATTGATGTGACTTACCTCGATCATATTTGTCGCCTCTGTCATACTTGTCATCACGATCGTTGTTTCTAACCTGAGATCCAGCCCTTCCAAAACTGTACTCCGGCTTTAGCTCTGGTTCAATCAGTTCTTTTTCGTTATCCCAGACCTCGCGGATGATTCGACCGCTGCCGATGCGGCGAGTTGAAGAGCCGATTTCACGCACGCCTGTAACGGTTGAATTATTTGTTCTAAAATTATTTATTATTTTAAAATGTATATACCGGGAGAAAAAGAACTAAAAATCCGACCTCTTTTAACACGATAAATGTTGGTAGAGCAAATTTCTCCAAAAGAAGTATATTTTTTATACTTAATGATCAAAGCATATTTTATGTTAAAACCAATGTTAAAGCATAATGGGAACATAAAGTATATCAGAACTAGATATGAGACTGGTCAATCCCGAAAAAAAAAGATTAGTGTAATATCGATTCGCCATAAAAAAGCAATCTGAAAGAGAAGTTGAGATTTGAATCACAGCTAAAATTATGCAACCATGCTTTTACTTTAAATAACTGTTCTGTTATGGTCTCAAAATCTGTCACTAGCGGAATCGATTTTTATGTACTTTTGATTGTATATGATTTACTATATATATTTAAATTCCGAGACAGTTTTACCACTAACCAAAACTCTTTATTTTTATTTTCAACACTAAACTAAAACTACTTACAAATGGCCTTAAATACGAATGATGTAACTAATAGAGCGGAAAATCCAATGAAGCATGGCCGAACAAATCTTAAATACTAACTAAACTATATAATTGACTAAGGGATTGGACCTTTATCCCTCTTAAGAATGTTTTTTTGATTTTTGAATATTGCTAAACTTTCGTATGGACCTAATTTTCTGTTATTATTAACTGGTTTAAGTAATTTTAAGTTGTCTATCCCTACAAAATGACGAAAGTTGGGAAAAAAAATAAAGAGTTTTGGTTAGTGGTAAAACTGTCTCGTAATTTGAGTGTCACACCAAAGGTTCCAACCATAGGACTATCAAGATGGCTTCACAGTCAGGGGAACAGAACTTATATTTTAAAATCAGTACTAAAATTAGATTAATTAATGCAGATGTTTGGTTTCGAAAATCTTGCAAACGCCTTTCAGTTTTTCCAAAGTTTATTAATGTATCTTTTAAAAGTAAATCTCAATTTTCCAAAAAGGCAAAGTTTTTTTTTTAGATATCAAACATTTATATAGTAAACGTAGTAATTTAGAATTAGAAGCATCCACATTTTTTAAAAAAACCTTACTTTTGGATGCATGATTTAGTGTATCAAGCATGGAGCAACTTCCAAAGAAAAATATTTGAGGTTATTCACCACAAATACATTAACAAATTTTCTTCACTAAACAAAAAACTAAAAAAGTTGGTAAATGCGAAGGATAAACCACAAAAGGAAAAAAACCATTAAAATCGTTGAAAATCAGTCCTCTCAGTCTTTTAATGAGAAAGAGCTTGATATTCTTAATACGGTCTTAACTTTGCACCAGTTTCAAATTGCAAAAACAACCTAAAAGAGATTACAGTAAGTGTTGAATCATAAGTTCAGTACTTGCCAGAGTCTTCGAAAGGTTTTGCTAGAAAAACGATTCGCAACCAAATCACAAGGAATCTTACCAAATTAAAAAACACATCGGGTTCTTATATTGTTTAAACGACTGAGAGAAAAAGATTGCTTTCATTTAAAAGCCGACAAGGAAAACAAAATTGATATGTTAGACAAAGAAGAATGTTTTAAACGAGTTGGTGGTCTTATTGAAAATGGCCCATATAAAAAGATTTCTAAAAACCCTTTATCAAAAATGATCTCGCAAGTTAAGACAGCATTAAATGAATACAAAAACCTTGTTTCCTCTTCAGAAAGGTTACAACTGAAGTTACAACTTTCGAACCCAACAATTCCAAAAATATATTGTTTAGCAAAAATCCATACACCTGGCAATAAAATGAGACCAATCGTCTCCACTATAGGATCTTCACTTACAATATTTCAAAGTTTTTAGTAAAGCAATTTAAAACATTAAAATTAACTTATAAATGTTGTTTAGTCAAAAACAGCCAACAGTTTATTTCAACAGTCAATAATTTAATTCTAAGTGAAAATTAAATTCTTGTTTCTTTCTTTTCCCAAGCATTCCTATACCAGAAACTTTGGAATATCTGATTGAACTTTTGGAAAGTAATGGTTTCGATAATATCCAAGAAATAATTCAATTAACAAAACTTTGCATGTCACAAAATATTTATAGCAACTCATATTATGAATAACTGGAAGTATGTAAGTATTCGGAGTATGTTGACGATGTGTTTGATAAAAGCAAATGCAATATTGATAATTTTGTAGAACAACTCAATAACTGTTTTCCAACTATGAAATTTATCTTCGAACAAGAACCAACAAATAACCAACTTTCATTCTTAGATACTCTTGTCATAAAAAATAATAAGTTAGAATTTGATATTTATAGAAAAGAAACAAATACTTTTAGACACATAACTAACTAGTGACTTTAATCATGGTTTTCAACATAAAATGGCTAGCATGCATTTCTTGGTACGTTGTTTGGTCTCATTTACTAAGTAATAACAGATTTCATAAAAGAAGCAACAATTAAAACAATTGCTAGTAGGGTCAATGGTTATGACGATAAGATTATTGATAAGCTGATTAGAAGACATATGTTTAACGTGAATCTTAAAAACTCTACCACATTTCAAAAATACGAAAATAAGCACACTTTCGTTGTAATACGATACGATCCTATCTTGACAAGAGGCTTTGATAGGGTTTTCAAAGACTTAGGTCTAAGAATGATCTATCAATGTTCGGCCATGTTACGAAATCTTTTAGAAAACCCAGAAGATCAATTAATGTCAGATTAAGAACATGTAGCTCATGTGAAATATGGAAGAGTTGAAAAATCAAGTGTGGCTGAACATGTTTTAAATACTGGCCACTTTGTAGGAATAGACAACTTAAAATTACTTAAACCAATTAATAATAATAGAAAATTAGATGCATGCGAAAGTTTAGCAATATTCAAAAATCAAAAACATCTTAACAGGGATAAAGATCTAATCACTTATAGTCAATTATATAGTTATAATTTATCATGCTTCATTGCATTTTTCGCTCTATTAGTTACATCATTAGTATATAAGGTCATTTGTAAGCAGTTTAGTTTTAATCATCTCCCGAAGATGGTATCATCGTTAGCGAAACACGTGTCGAGAATAAAAATAAAGATTTTTGGTTAGTGGTAAAATTGTGTCGTAAATTAATCCCACATCAAAGGTTCCAACTATAGGACTATACAGATTTATTTCGATTTTAAATGAACTCTAGACAAGATATTTTGTTTTAGGATTCAACCTTTTCGTTATTTAGTTTTATTGACTTTTGTGATGTGTTTTATTAAAATAAATATTTGTATCTGTATACTAGAGAATCGATCATTACGCATAGAAAGGTGCTTAAAAGCGAAATATGGCAACTCGCACGCATGCGTTCTGCTATCCGCCTGCCACATCGTTGTTTTAGTTGCAATAAAATTCTCAAAATATTACGCGAAAGTTTGAGAATTTCTAAAATATTTTGCAGGCTTTACATATATCAGTGTATAAGCCACATAGAATCGTAATCTCAAAATGTTTTTTATGATGTGTACTGCATAATTCAAATTAAAGCGTTATTCAAATAAAAATAAAATTTTGTGACTCTAAATTAAAGGCCTCCTAAGTAATATTTGCACATTAAAAAAAAGAACACAATATAATAAAGATACGATTTACAACACAACAGACGGAGAAACTTTTAAAATTAATAATTTTTAAATGATTTATTCTTATAAAAATCTTGATGTTTAAAATTAAAATGTTTATTTGGGGGTTTATTGAGGGCCTTTAATTGCGGTGAAAAGGTTAAACGCATTTTTACGAATAAATTTAATGAAAGAAGACAGGGTGTATAAATATGCTGTTAATTAATGTCTTTCCGAGATTTCAAAACAGTTCAGGACCAGGAAACAGGAAAAAAATGCAAACATACACATGGTATAAAGGACGTGGTTTTCGTCAAATAAGTTTAACTGTGGTAATTGTTTTAAATTTGGTAAATCAACTATTTTTTCATTCGCAATACACCTGAAATATTTGGCAGAGTCCGTCAGTCTAGAGAGACGAATATTTTGAACAGATTTATAGTTTTTTTAACTAATTGATCGTTTTGTTTTAAACTATTTTTAATTTTTCTTGTTTTTATCTCCGGGTTAATAATCTTGTCTCGCTGATAAAATGATGGAAACATTCATCTATACAAAAATACTAACAATACTATACAAAAATAAAATTAAAACTCTGAAAAATAAGCTTTAAAAAAATTATTTCTTTAAATAAAAGACTGAAACATCTCATTCTTTAGCTATACAATAAGCTGAAATGGAATTAGCACATTATACAATCACTTGCAGCTCCTCTAAATTTGTTGACCTACTAAATTCGTGTTTGTAAGTGGTCTCCTTAAGATGACCCCAAAAATAAGTCATTTTGGGACAAATCTGGAGATCTAGGAAGCCATTTAATATCGCCAGTCCCACTAATAAGACTATTGAGAAAGGTATTCTTCGCCACTAGTCTTCGGGAACTATCTCTGCAGTGTTAGAATCTATTGTACCCATAATATTTCTCTTTACCACTTTTTATTATAACGGCAAAAACATTTTTTTCAGTCATCCTTGCTTCGGGACTTCGGTCGATTTTCCAATGTAATTGAAAACAAATCTCTACATTGTACTGTCGAATAGCCATAAAACCATAAAACCATTTAATAATTTGAACTCACTTGGAAAGAGTATAATCACCCATACAGCAGTCACACGCAAAATGAGGCATCTAATATTTTTGGCTGCAGTCAAAGTTCGTAGGAATTGGTACCAAAGGTGAAAAATTGGAGAAAAGGCCAATGGTATTTTCTTAAAATGTGCTGACAACGTGGGAGGTAACACCAAGGGTAAAAGGGCATCCAAAGAGCCTAATGATTTGTTTTTCAACAAAAAAAGCATTTTTTATCGGCTGCAGCGTTTGCAATAAAATAATTACTCTTGAATTAATAATTATATGTCAATTTATGAAACTCTTAAATTCATAAATGTTGAAAATTTAAGTGTAATCTAAAATCTGACTTACCCATGATATGAGGTGCAGCATCCCCCTTTGCAGAGACCAGTGGTTCCTTATTGGCAGGCACAAAGCAGCCAGTGTTAAAGCTTCTTCGCTGAGGGCTAAGCACGATGCCGTCATTTTCTTTACGAATTCGTTCTCTTGGATCTCCAGAACGTCTCTGTTTAATAAGTATATAATATAAAAAACGCCTGACAACTTTTTAAAGCATGCTTTGGAACAGTCATAATTAATAATTCGTCTAATAAATAGAATTTCTGGACCAAAATCTTTCAATTTTTAAGAAAAATAATATAAAATAAAATTACCCGATCGCCATTCTCGTTGCCTTTTGGTCCAGCCTCCAGAATCTCAGATTTCTTCCTCTCTAGATTCCATTTTTCCGGGTCCAAAATGGATGGAGAACTATTGTAATAAAAATGTAGTAAAAACAGTAAATACATTCATATTATGTATTTTTGATTATTAAAACATTTTAGCTGATATTAGATTAGCTGATTAGGCAGATATTAATTCTGATAAACCTACAACTGAAACATCTAACAATATAAGTTGTGGATGCAATAGAGTAATTTTAAATTTACACACAACTTAACATTATTAAGAGAATCAATAAATAAAACATTATTTTATTATAACATAAGCCTTAATACAGCATTACTATATTTTTTTTTGGGTAGCCTTAGGCAGAGTATCCAACCACAGTGTGAGGTATGTAAAGACATTCAAACGAACATTCGAAAAAGAACATTCTGCTAACAATGATAACAATTTATAAAAACTTTAAACAAACCAGTTTTTTATGCAAATTCTAATAGAGGTCCCTTTATAGTTTACATCGAAACGATAGAAATAGGCTCGATTTTAACACATTGGTAAATTTAATATTACAAAAATAGTTCTTTAGGTTAAATCTTACTGAAGTTAAGAAAATTAAGAATAAGACTTAACAGAATATCTGTTGACTTTATTAGCGCTCCTGCTGATAATAATTTTACAAATAATAAATCACTTCTAAATAAAGCTTATAAAATGTTTATTCCCTTTATTTTTATTACTTGTAAGGGATTATTTAGACAAATAGATCTTGAAACTGAGGATAAAGAATTGTTGAAATGTTGTAGAACAGACAATATTAAAATCTTAGATGCCAAAAGGCTTAATCATAAAGTTATTAACAATTATTTCTCTTATGAACCAACAAGCACATTTCTTTTTACATTTGAGGGTATTGATTCACCGAAATATATCTATTTCTATAAACTGGAGAAGCCAGTCTCTTTATACAGTGTGTCCATTTAATATAGCGCTGCTCGATTGCGGCTAAACCTTGAAACGGAAAAAAGCTTTAATAGGGGAAATGTTAATTGAGTTAGAGGGGCTACTTTTTAAAATTAGTTTGGTTGATACAGGGTGTTCCAAAAAAGCTTGGTACATAATTTGAATTTTTTTTTTAATGGAACCACATATATTGTGATAAGAGTGAGTCAAATACACATATGTCTTATTTGACTCACTCTTTAACCCTAATACAGTTTTTCCCTAAAATGCACCGTTGCCTAGTTATTAACAATTGAAAGAAAATTTCCTGACAATCAAGTTTTCACTTAATTATATTAATATTAATATTATAATTATTATACTTATATTAATATTTACCACCGACGTTGTTTATCATTTTTAAAAATCTATGTAGAGTCCTTGGCTCTATCCTCTGGCCGAAAGTTCATTTTATCTTTCGAAATTCCAAAATTTATTTTGCTTTATACAGGGTGATCAAAATTGTTTCTCAAATAATGATATTTTCAATTCAATTTTACGCTATTTTTTTTAATGAAACACCATGTATCTAGTAACGTGTTTTGATAGAGTATTTTTTGATCTTCAATTTAATACCAACAAGTTTGCCTTTATCTCTAACAGTTTTCTCAAAATTAAATTTGTTCTTAAAGGAAAAGTGACACATATTTTTCATACGCATTACGACACTTACGACGGAAAACAATTAATAGATATTTTATAAAAAACAGAGTGACTGTTCAATTCTATTTGGAATACTTTTTAGTAAGAAAAAAAGTCAATAGCTGTAATAACCATAATGCTAGTAAAGACAAGTACTATTAATCCCTGATGCTTATCTCATTTAAAAAAGTTAGCCATAATTCATTTATTCTTTGTTGTATGACATATGCCAAGTATAATGTTTACTTATCATAATCAGTCCAACACAAGTAAATTTGTATCAAAATGAATTACTCTTAGCGACAATTGCTAAATATGATTTACGTTATCGGTGAATGCCTTGTGAACTGTTCTTTGGCTTCAAGGGTTTATTAGGAAAAATTTCCTAATAATCCACATCCGAGTGTTGCCAAAATAAAATAACAATTCGAGCGTACTGGAAGCGTCGAATACAAAAAACAAACGAGAACGAAAACAGTTTTAAATAAAGAAAACCAATTGATAATTACCATGTCGGTTGTTGCAACGCTGGAAATTAGTGTAAGACAAATATGGAAAATGTTCCAAGAAAAACAAATATGATCCCTATCAAGAGCTTGCCGAAAATGATTTTGAAAAAAGAATAACTTTTTGTCAATAGGCACAAAATCAAGCAGCAGAAAACGAGATTTTTTTAAAATGTGTGCCCTTCACTGATGAATGGTACGGTTCACAGACATGATTTTTTGAACCGACATCACTTTCATTTTTACGACACAGAAAATCCCCATTGAGTTTATATCAATAATTTTTAAAAAAGTTTCAAGAGGGGATTTTTTCCCCTTCTAAACTTTGTAAGCTAGCAGATGTGGCTACAGTTGAATGTTGCATCAGTTCCCTGCAGTGCAAATGTCAGGGAACATATCAGACACTAATTTTGTAATAGATGAATTGGAAGGCTAGGTTAATTATTAAAATTAACTTTATACATGTTTCGAGCAAAACGGTAGACATTGTGAGCAATTTTTGTGATTGAGCAATATTGCTAATGTTTTTCCTGAATGTCTGATGTAACTTGATGGGAGTAATATTTATTTTTCTTGTGGCGTGGCATTTTTCTACGCACGATTTGTGTTTTTTTAAGTCCACACTTTTGTCTTACTGTAATTTTCGGATTTGCTACAAACGATTTAGTAAATGCCAATTTGATTTCTTCATTTAAAACTGTTTCTATTAAAGTTTTTTTGTGTACTCTACGCTACCAGTATACTCTAATAATTCTTAACTAAAAATAAACGTTGAATATGAAAAAAATATGAAGTTTTTCCTTTAAGAACAAATTTTGAGAAAATGGTTAGAGAAAATGCAAATTTATTAATATCAAATTGAAGATCTCATTTAAATATTAATAATAAATTATTAATATCAAATTGAAGAATCAAAAAGAATATTCTAACAAAACGAGTTACTAGACACAGAGTGTTTCATTTAAAAAAAAAACACAAAATTGAATTGAAAATTTCATTATCTGAGTAACCATTTTGATCACCCCATATAAAAAAAAATAAATTTTGGAATTTTGACGGAGTCACTAAGTTCATTTTAAACTTAGTGAAGGACTCTACATATATTTTTCAAAAAGATAAAAAATATCGGTGGTAAATATTAAAATTTAAATGAAACTTTGATTTTTTGTGAAAATTTCTTTAAATTGTTAATAACTAGGCAACAGTGCATTTTAGGTAAAAACTGTATTAGGGTTAAAGAGTGAGCCAAAGGAAACATCCCATTTCGGAAAAAAAATAGGTGGTTCCATTTTAAAAAAATAATTAATCAAATTATGTACCACGCTTTTTTGGCACATCCTGTATCAACCAAACTAATTTTAAAAAGTAGCCCCTCTAACTCAATTAACATTCTCCCTATTAAAGATTTTTTCTATTTTAAGATTTAGCCGAAATCGAGCACCGCGATATTAAATGGACCCCGGTTGCCTCCGTTTTGGGCATATTAGAAAAAATAATAAAGGTAAAGAACTTTGTATTAATTGTTCAGAATTAAAGGATCAATATGAAGGGGGAACATACATCCTGTTTGACTCAATGTTTATTTTGTAAAAATGATCATAAATCCACTGACAAAAATGTCCCGAAGATATTTAAATATATTGGTTTCTTTAAGTTATTAAATATTTATATACTACTTTTAAGATATTACTCTTCCACAAATGTAGATAGCATTGGATACTCAGTAATCCAAACATCAATAATAGATGCCACCGCCTGTTTGAAAAACACACTGTGGTGAAGAAACTGTGTTTTTCAAACAGGCGATGGAGGAAAGTGGAGAAACTTTTTACATATTTCAATATTACTCATAAAGATTTATTTGGGCTAGTTAATCCCATACACATTATTTACATTAATCGTGAAAAACAAGTTGACAAATAACTTTATCTCAAAACAAAAAGCATTAAATAAATATTTAATATAATATAAAATATTTAAAGCAAAAATAATTAATAAATTTCTTTTACTTCTTGTGGGTTCTTAGTTTGGTTTCTATGTTGTAGAACAAATTTTAGTTCTGTTTTTCTTAGCCTAGTGAAATAAATTTATGCAAACAGTTAAAATAAAATAATTTAGATACTTTTGAAAGTGGTGTTAAACAAATGGATATTGTAAAGCGTCTTTTGGTTCATATATCAGTCTGGCCTAAAACGTTATCAAATTACAAACATCATGGCACCCTAAAACATCTAAAAAATAGAAGAACGACCAGAAAAACTAACACAAAATTGAATTGAAGAATTAAATCTCTGGTTTTAATTTTAGTAGAACAAAAAGATATGGCAACTAGTTATAAGACAGTAGAGAAACAATTAACAGATGGAAGGTATTATTAACGGTGGTAAAAAGACAATTGGCATTTTTAAGAACAGATTGGAATTTGACAAAAAATATTTATACAATACTGCATTACATTGGAAAAAAGTGGTTTTTTGTTGAAAGCAAATTTAATCTGTTTGATTCTGGTGGTATACTATATATGTCTATACCAATCAGACTTCATGAATTTATTAGGAATAAGAGGTTTTCAACAAATTAATTTAGGTATAATATAGGAACTATTTTTTGTAAAAATTATAATTGTGTTGGGTTTCTCAATTTTTGTCCATAAGTTTATATAAAATATTTGTTTCATTGTTTGATTTTATTATTAACTTAGTTGTATTTTATTCTTAATCAATTAAATCCAAATAAATATGTAAGTATAATAAATAACAAATATAAGTACACTTACACTTCATTAAGATCCCAAAAGTCAGGCTTGACTTTGGATAATGGACTTTTGGACAGAAGAAAAAGTTGATCTCTGGTGTAAGACAACTTTGTTCTTTCTCTACAACATAAAATTGCAGGGTCTATAACGCTGACACTCATACTTTGGATCTGCTCATCTCCTGTAAAAAAATACAATAATGAAAATCAAAACTATGCTACAATCAGGTAATATTAAGTATGTAGATATAAAAATATGGAAAAACTAATACAAGAACTAGTTTGCTTTTGTGTTATATTAAATTATATTACCCAAGAATTATTTTTTGAAAATAACATTACCCCCATTTATTTCAATTTCAAAATGTTTCAAATAATTAATATTTTGCGAAACTTATTAGAGCAACACCAAGGAAAATAAACTTTTAAAGCTCATATAGTTTTATTTATTTTAGACTTTTTTTTAGAAACTTTTAATAAAAAGTTATATTATATTTAAATAATAATTTAGAGTTTAGTAAATGAAAAATGGGTGATTTTAGGACTTTTTCTTGATTTTATTAGAATAATACAATTACAATGATTCAGTAATAAATGCTAGATTAAAAAAGGTAGAAACGATTTTTGAAATTGTAAAGCTTAATTAATTAATAAAATAATTGTATTACAATATTCTAATACCGGTAAAAAAATATGTGCCTAAATAAGATAAAATATAGAAAAAAAGTTTATTTTAAAACAAAAATTACATATAAAGAGTAAACAAGTTTTTGCAATGTGACTATTAATTTTTTTTATGCTTTACATCTATAATCATTAATATTTTTTTAGATTTTATCTTCCTGTTCGCTTTACTAATTTACTAATGTCAAAATTATTTTGAACAGACTATTATTAAATTGAAAGTCTATTTTTGGAGAAAAAATTACTGCACTTGCCACCTAGACATTATCATTATGTTCGTTATTATGTATAGTGTAACAACACTACAAAAGCATGAAGACAGAAATTTCAACCTTAATGATTTCTGACTCATTGAAAATTTCCCTTCCAGTTTAAATTTCCTCATCGCATTTTTCGACACTACTAATTGTAAAAACATTATAGATAACCAAGACCCTCTTAATCAGTTGTAAGAATTCTAGGTGTATTCCTTAAAAAGAATATTTTTTTCTAAAAATATAAAACTCTTCACCCAAGCCAGCCATATTTTACAGTGGATAAAAAAAATTAAATATTAAAACAAAAAATGAATTTTTTGGTCTAAACAACTTTTCCTGACTCAAATTCCAAATCACTATGCTTTTGTTTTTTTTTTTTTTTTTAATTTATTGACCTTGTGCTGAGCACATTTAGTCACGAAAAACCTCTATATAATTCTTTAGTGCTTAAACTAAATCGGACATCACAAACGACCATGCCAAGTCTGGCATGGTCTGGGACTCGAACCCAGGGCCACACGACTGCTAGGCAGGTATATACCCACCGCGCTGCCGGGGCCGGCTATGCTAGAAATTAATAAACAAAATTTTATATTAGGTATTATGCTGAAGAGTTGGACCTACTTTTATTCAATCAGGTTTTTGAGTCATGGCTGCTGACCCTCAAAATAAAAAAGGCTTATGTCTAATGCTTTTCACAATTTAGTTCAGTTATTATTAAGTAGGTATATTAATTTACCTGAAGTGTGCTAGATTTTTAAATTTATTTATGTATAGACATCTCGTTTTGTGCCTTCCTTTTTCCTCTAACCATTTTAACCAATGTTTAAGTCTACTACCTCTTGGGTTGAAGAAGTAAAAAAAAATTTTAAAAGATAATAATTGTTTCTATTGGATTAATGGGTTTTAGTTCATGATTTAGCCAGTTATTATTATAAAATGCTTTTCTATGATACAAAAAATTGATTATAGAATTTTCATTCATTCAAACGATAATATTAATGTATACATGAATTATTTAATCTACCATAATATAATGCAATTTTCATGACAAAAACTTTTAAAATCGGCGCGCAAACTTTTGTTGCGCGCCCGTTGTAATCCATCGGCGCGCTCAGTTAAGATCGCAATGTGAAGACTGATGTCTCGCGGCGCTGTGGGAACAAGCCGGGTAGTCTGTTGCTAGAAGTAATTGAGTGTGTACGTGTTTTTTTGCTGGGATAATTTTGAGACGACTGTTTGGGTAAATATGAGACAAGTCATGGGGTAAAAATAAGACGTTAACCTGTTTAACAATTTTAGGTATACCTACATAAAGAGCAAGCCAGAATGCCTAGGAATTACGTTCCAAAGGCAAAACCCTATACAGACGACGATCTGAAACAGGCGCTTACCTTAGTAAAGGAAGGTAAGTTGTCTATTCGAACGGCAGCAAAAAAAATTCGCATTGATAAATCAAAATTATTTCGGGCTATTCACGAAAAAAATGTTTCAAAACGTGGCCGAAAACGAGCGCTATCCAATGAACAAGAAAGAGACTTGACAGAAAAATTATGGCTAAATGGGGATTCGCCTTATCCAAACAAGAAATTCAATTAGTTGTGCAAACATATGTTAATGAAAATGCTATAAAAACGACATTTAAGGAAGGCAAACCTGGTGACGATTGGTTTCGTTCGTTCTGTAAAAGAAATCGACTGAGCCAGAAGAAAATGGAACAACTAGAAAAGTGTAGGAGAACAGCTACCAGCGACCCTTTTATAATATATTCCTTTTATGATCACCTGGGTGAAACGACCAACAACTTGGTTTGCAAGACAAGCCTGCACACATATTTAACTTGGATGAAACAGGGTTTAATACGGATCCAGGTAGAATAAAAGGAGTTGCAGCATTGGGCCAAAAAGTTCATAGAAGCATAGAAGGATCTGGTAAAGAAAATATTACAACCATGGCGTGCATTTCTGCTAGCGGCGTATTATTACTGCCATTAATTATATATCAAGGACAAAACCTGTGGAGCACATGGAAGGGATCAAATGATTTGGAAGGAACCTGCTATGCTGTCTCTGATAAAGGCTGGATGACAACTGCGGTCTTTAATAGTTGGTTTTCAAAATTTTGTTCAATGGTTTCCGAAAGGCCGCTGTTACTTATAATGGATGGTCACGCCTCACATCTGGATAGGGGAACCATTGAACTTACCATACAAAATAGTACCACATTGTTTAAATTACCACCTCATGCTACAGATATTTTGCAACCGTTGGATAAGTGTTGCTTTGGACCTCTGAAGCTAAAATGGAACCAAAAGCCTACAGATCTGCGAGTTATGGAATGAAGGTATTACAGAGGCTATAACAAAAAAGTCGTTTGAATCGACTGGCATATATCCTTGCTCTAGGGAAAAATATCCAGTCAACCGTCTTAATAAAATTAAATTGCAAAAATACAATGAAAGTGTTCAAAACCCCAATCCATTAGATGTGTTTGAATTAAACCAAGAAAAGAAAAATGATGAGGTTGTAGCAAACAATGTAAACAATAGCGAACAGAAAATAATTGAAAAAGAAACAACAAACGAGACTAATGACACTAAAACATTTCAAGATAATAATTTGAGCCACAACCGTCTTCGTCCACTTCATTCGAGAATATTTTGCTAAATAAGATAAACAAAACAAATCCTGAAATAAAGAGAAGGAGAAAAGTTAATTCCAGTTGTGCTGTTTTAACTAGCGCCGAATATTAGATAGTATAAGGGAAAAAGAAGTGTCACAAAAGAAGAAAAAAGAACCAAAGAAAAAAGTGACAAAAGTGGCCGAGTCCTCTTCAGATGATTATAGTGTAACTTACCAAGAAGAAAGCGACATTGAAAATATGACATTAGACGAACTCATAGAAGAGAAAGAGAAGATAAGTATATAGAAAGAGAGAGACTCATAGTAGAGGAAGAAAAAAATTATGCAGCCGAGGAATTTAATACAAATAGTGACATAAATATTGGCGACTATGTTTTGATTAAGTTTTGTACCAAAAAAAAAAAAAAATAATGCATTACGTTGCGCTAGTAGAATCTATTGGGGATGACGAATTTTCTGTGTCTTATTTGCGTCGAAAGGGGGAAAAATTCATATTTCCTCAAATACCTGAAAAATATGAAGTACCAAAGGATGACATAGTAATGAAACTACCTCCTCCAATAACCCATGGAGGTACTGCCAGAGTTTCACAGAAATTTGTGTTTTCTATCGCTATAAATAAATATAATGTTAACTAAATCGTTTAACTATAACTATATGCAGAGTATTTGTAGTTTTTTTATTTATTTAGGTAATAATTTTGGTGTACCTATCTAGAATTTATTTTCTGTTTTCTATTTTTATTTTATTTTAACTGCGACTTGAGTTTGATTGAACTGTTTTTACATATTTATGTATTTCTTATTAAAGGTTTTTAGTATGGGGTAAAAATGACCCAAAAAAATGTTTTTTTTTTTTCAAAAAAATTATTTTCCAGTTTTTATTGCATTTTTTAAATAATTCTGAGAAAAATCGTAAAAAATATTGTTTCATATTTCAACCAGGGTATCTCATAATTGCCCCATACCATGGACAACATCATAAATGCCTGAAATTGCCATGTATCATTTTTACCCACCCCCTGTCTCATTTTTGCCCAAAATGTCAGGTAAATATGAGACAGGAGTTTTATTTTTTTTCTTAACACCCATAACGATTTCCTTGAATTTGTCATTTCTATGTTATTCAGCATCGAAATCTACATAGTATGATCATTTTTTGAACATTTATTTCAAAAAGGAAATGGTTTAAAAATTAAAAGTTTTATAAAATGTCTCATTTTTACACCACTTGACCCTATACAATATAGATGTATAATTCTTTATTAATAGGTAGTTTATAAAAACATATTTCTTCATTATTATACTATTTACCCCAAATCCAAGATATATACACAAAAAAAATATGATTAAAATATATTCTAAAATAAGTTAACCACCTATGTATGTACGTTTTGGTTAGATTTAGGATTGTTACAGAAGCAACTTAGTGTTATCTTTAGTTGAATTAAATTGATATATTATGCCTTAATATTGAGTAATTTCACTGCCAAAAGTTTCCTTGGAGAATATAGTGATAATGTAGATTAGAAGATTAGAAGAGAGCTAAAGTTAAAGAAAAAAAATTAAAACTATGTAATACTTACTCCAAGATACCCTTTTAACTCGGGGCTTCTGTTGACGCTTTCTAGTACTCGGTACAATCATACTAACATTATTATTAATGAAATTTTGTTGATTTTGAAAGCTAGTAGGAGTCAAACGGCCTTTAGACCTTTTAGAGGCTTTGGTCTTCGCCATCTTGGAAACGCCCAAAGCGAGCAGAACCAATACGAATACGGACAAAAAACACAAAAATATAAAACCTATACTTTTCGAGACGAAAAACTAATGAGTAAAAAGTTAGTATATAAAAAAATCGTCTTTTTGAACTACTAAGTAGTAGAAAACTTATATGACAGTTTATTCACCACCTAGTGAGAAGCTGTCGCTTTGGCGATGAAGTCTTGAATATCTTTGATTAAAAAAAACCGCCGGCGGTACGTCAAAAATAAAAAAAGTAATAACAACAATAGAAATAACAATTAAATTGGACTTAAAAATCACACAATGTGGTAACAATAGAAAGACTAGGTCAAAGGAACACACAGAATAAGTAAGGTGTAACGTTCTAGACTGATATTTGCAGGAATTTTGTTGGATTATTTGTAAAAAATGTGCAATATTTATAAAAACCAAAAGAATTCATGCACTGAACGACCATGCTAGAAGTTATTTTACGTTTTAAATTTAGTATACAGGGGATACTTAAGTAGTACACATGTAAAAATTTTAAATAACATCTTTTTTTGCACTACATGATGGTGACCTACATCATCATTATTTTTTCTTATAGGTAGGCGCCATATTTAAATAGTAATTTTTATTACTGTTTTATTGATATATCCTACTTGCATATTACAAAAATCGTGTATATTTTTATCTATAAATCTCTCTGGTAGAATCACATGTAGCAAAAAAAGTTATTTAAGTAAAGTCACATAAAACAGTTTTTTTTTTTTAATTTTTTGATATCTATTTGATATTTTAATCCCATCGAAGAATTACGACAGAAAATTAATTTAAAAGAATAAATTCCTATTAAGCCAATGTAATAATGGTGGCTTAGATTTTTTTTACGCTGAATGTTTAAAAAATAACTTAAAAACTGATAGAGTTACATGAAATAAACAAGAGTATCTTTTTTATTCAAAATTGAACTGCCTTTTAGATTTTCTAGTCGTTTTAGCCATAACTGAATAGGCAAAAAAAACTTTGTAGTTTACCTAAGTAACAGGGTGCAACTACCGCCCTGTATAAATAATGCTAAATTCATCACAAAATTCGTAATTTTCATGTCAAAACACATAAAGTCGCCAATTTTCAAGACGATACTGCTTGAAATGAGAATATTATTAAATTAAAATTCCAACTTTAAATACCCTGTATCTCGTAAACCTGCAACATTTTTATAAGACATCTTAAGCTCAATCGGCATATTTTGGTCTCTAGTATCTCCAGTTCAGAGATTGCCCATTCTTAATGAATCACCCTCTATATTACAATCTTATAGAAATTACCTGATAATATACTCCAAACAAGGCCATAAAGTACAACCTGACTGCAAATAGCACTGTATTAACTTTTTAAAAAAAGGAAAACTGCAATTGACACTTATAAAAAAAAAGCAGCACAGTATTTAGAAAAACCAATAAAAACTTTAGAAAATCGGGCAGTCAAATATATTGATAATTTACCAGCTTGGTATAGCATTCAACATGCTATATAAAAAATATAAAACTATGTCTCTGGACAGTATTTATAATTATCAGATATCTGTTTATATTTATCAAGTTACACAAGGACTTTGACATTCCAATAGCTTTAACCTCAGGAGTACCGTGCATAATTATGACGACCCTCATTAAAGTACGGAACGCATCGTATTTACCATAGTGCTGTACCGGGTGTACAACTAAGAGAGGTCGCCGGCCATATCTGAGTAACTAACTACTCATCGCATAGCGTAGGGAAAAAAATATTTCTGGTATAAGCGGCAAAGAGAAATTGCTGGAAATTATTTACAAGTTCGTACGATGACCGCTAGGGGGCGTAATACAACATTGAAATAGAAAAAATTGGTTTTATTGAAAATATTCAAAGTAAATCCTAGAAAAGAATGCTGCCATTTAAAAGTATTATAAAAACTAAACATTTTTTATTTCAAACTTTTTTCTTTATTCTGTCAAATAATAGGTGGGGGAAGGGTTGAATATTTATATCTAAAATTCTTGATAACTTTGGATTGGCCTAACAAATTTTAACGAGCAGACTTTTATTTTAAAGGATAATTGTTAGGCTTTTATGTGGTATGTTATTGTTAGGCTTTTAGGTGGCCATTTTAGTTATTTTGTTGAGCGCTAGAGGGCGGTTTATTTGTACTTTTTCAGCGATTTTCTGGCAAATATTAAATACAACGATCTATATTTTTTCATTTAGGCTAAAAGAGCATGAAAAAACATAAAAACTGGTGCAAACCGCAACTCGATATCTTATTTTATTTCGAAATTATAAATTAAAATGTTTTTGAACAATAAAAATAGAACTCCAGAACTCAAATTTTTGTAATAAATAAATTGTTTTATATTTTTAATAGTGTCTTAGATGCTCAAACTGTTTTACTTCAATTTTAATACACAGTCAAGGTCGTTGCGTCGTTGACAGAACCGTTGTCTGGATTTCTGCTGTGGGTAAGGAATTTATTGCATTGCGTATTTGGTCCTGCATGTCGTTCTGTGTTTTGGGTGGGGTGACAAAAACTAAATCTTTAATCCTTCCCCACAGATAAAAATTTAGAACAGTCAGATCTGGGCATCAAGCAGGTCAAGAAAAAATACTTCCTTATTCGCGGCAATATTCATCGAACACGAAGGCGAGGGCGCATAGAGGCAAACGTTATAAATATTTTGGCATATATTGAAATAAACCCTCATATAAGCATCCGAAATATTTCTAGGGAATTGGGAGTGTCCCTCGATACATTAAAAAATATTCTGAAAGAGCACAGGTACCTATTTTTATGTGTTACAACACTAATAAGCATCCTATTATCTTATATTTATTGTTTTTTACTTAGACTTCATCCATATCACGTGGTTCTGCACCAGACGCTTCTCAAAAAAGACTTTGATAACAAACTCAATTTCTGTTATTGGCTGTTAAACATGGTTAGAGAAGATGCCCGATTTATCTCGAAGATATTATGGACAGACGAGGCATCATTTAGCAGTGATGGTGGTGTAAACCTGCATAATCTGCATTATTGGGCAGAACAAAATCCCTGTTGGATTTGCGAGACTCAACACCAAGGCAGATGGACTATAAACGTGTGGTGCGGAATTATTGGCGGAAAAATTATTGGTCCTTCCTTTTAAAAATCAAACACTTTCTGGTAATGTATATTTAATTTATTTGCAAAATGATCTCCCGGGGTTACTGGAAGATGTTGATTTGGAAACAAGAGAGCAAATAATTTTCCAACATGATGGTTGCCCTGCACATTTTACAGTTCAAGTTCGTCAATACTTAACCAGGCAGTATCGTTTGTGAATAGGAAGAGGAAGTATTTTTCCTTAACCTGCTCGATCCCCAGATCTGACTATTCTAAATTTTTATCTGTGGGGAAGGATTAAAGATTTAGTTTTTGTCACCCCACCCAAACCACAGAACGACATGCAGGATCAAATGTATTGAAAATGAAGGAAAACACTTTGAGTATCTAAGACACTATTAAAAATATAAAACAATTTATTTTTTACAAATATTTGAGTTCTTTTCGTTTTAAATACAATAAATGAACTTTTAGACCCATTCAGTTTTGTGTCATTACTTTCAATTTATCATATCAATTCAAAATATGCTTTAATGTCACAAAAATAAAATCTTTCATAGACTAAGCCTAATTTTTAAAAATTTACAAAACTACCTATACATTGACAAATACGGATACAATGAAGATAATTTTAAAAAAATTACAAAAAAATTGTATATGATATATTATATTGAACAAATAAAAACACGAGAAATTTGCTGGCATGAACGTACAAAATAATAACAATTAAAAACATATAGAATAAATATATAAATAAATAAAAATCATATCACAGGAAGAAAGAAAAAAATACTTTTTTACCAAAGTCCTCCTCGGAATCATTAATCGAATATGATTCACTTGCCTTGTATATGGTTGAGTGGGGACAAGTGAATTAGAATAGTTCTTATAGACTAGGCAAGCACTTGCAAGCAAAGTCAAGCATGGAAGAGTTGAGATGTTTTGTGCGATAAAAATTGGTTTACAAGACTGCCTAAAGACATTTTATACATGAACCTTAGAGCTCATTTATGATCAAGAGGCATTTATTTCCAACAGGTTTGTTATCCAATTACAGGAATGAACAAAAAAATAAAATAAAAATGGAAAATCAGAAATGCTTAACATTCTATGTACTTAAACAGACTATCTATATACATATTAGAAAGACTCTGCATCACCTATTTACTTATACTTTCTATAATGGACCTTAAACTGTTGTCAACAAAAATATCGTACCGTTCATGTAAATTATTGTTAATATAATTGTGACACATTATATTTATAGGGAATTTAAACAAAATATTAGTCCTAGCGGGATTTAAATAGAATAATCTAAATGCATGTTCAATGCAATTGAATAATGCAAATGCAATTTCAAGTAAGAAGTAAGCAGATCTCAGTACAAGTGGGTCTAAGTGTTTGGAAAGCACTATAAAGGCGTAACAACTTGAAGACAGCTTTACCGAAAGAGCCCTAATGTGTTTTCTTAAATTTTAAATTATCATCAATAGTAAGACCCAGGACTTTAGAACTTACAGTGGGGTATGTTAGGTAGGGAACATTTAAAGTTTAAGATATTAGTCTTTGGTATGTTGCAGGATAGTTTATGACTATTACGCTAAGTTCTTATTAAAAAGAAATCAGTAGTAATTATTTGTTCAGGTGCCTCAACACTACCTCCATGACAAATGATCAAAGTATCATCAGCAAAAAGCCTAATACGTCCCCCAATTTGAATAGAGGCAAGATCGGTAATATAGATCAAAAATAGGAGGGAGCCAAGGATGGAGCCTTATAAACCAATTTCTATCAACCTAACTATTATCAAATCAAAAAGGTTTTACATTGAATAACTCTTAAAACCAGAAGAAATCTGAGAGACAAGTGAGTTTTTTTGTGGTATTCTCCATTCCTGTAACTCATGCCCACAACTATCATTGTTTTGCTTTCATAGCCTTCCATATAGAACCAACTGCAGCTTTCCTGGCAAGCTATAGTAACCAATAAGGTAATATATTCGTTTGATTTGAAATACTCCCCTAATGTTGACTTCTTTGATGCACATGCCCCATTCATGAAAAATATTGAAACAATTATATCCTGAATTATTTTCTTTTTCTTCATCTAAATAATATCTTATTATCGACACGCTTCGTATCGTATTTATCTTTATATCGTATTTATCTTCTTATCGTAGTTTTTTAAAATTAAGAATGCTAAAAATATTATTTTCGCGGATGAATTTAAGCTTTTATTTATTTATTCACTTACAAAGTGACATACGATTCGACTAAAATTCTTAAAAAGCGCAATAACCAAAAAATAAGAATATATGACAAAGGAGTTCAATGAAAATTTCTGACATGCCTTTCTTTCTCAGAATATGATTTAGCCACAAACTGGCTATGATCATAGTAAAGTTATCATAATTGTCTTTCAAAGCTCATATCTTGAAAAAATATTACAAGGACAGAGTACTCCTTTGCACTATATTTAGGCTACTAAATGGATATATAGATTGTCCTGATATAATTTGCCAGCTTCCTTTGCCGTTAATAGAAGGAGAGCATTAAAGCATTTTATTTCAAGTTTTTTAAGTTTACTAGAACAAATCTGTACAAGACTAAATCTTAAATTATGAGACAGTTTTACCACTAACCAAAACTTTATTTTTACTCTTCACACGTGTTTCGCTAACGATGTTAAAATCTTCAGGAGAAAGTTAAAACTCAAAATACAAATCTTGAATACCTCTAGACTATTTTAAATAATTGTTGTTCTAGTTGTTTCGTTAACGTTTTAATCGATTTAAGAGTAAACTGCCTTTAGGACACTATTTATTTCACATCTGTTAAATTATATTGAATCCCCTTTACCCAAGATACTTTAGTTCAAATTTTGATAAATATTAATATAAAATATGACATTTTTATTTTTTATTATAATTTTTTGAATTACGTACTTACACCGCCTCTGGATAAACAACTGGTTTATAACTTTATTTTTGATAGAATCTTACAGAAAAAAATTCAGATCTATGAAGGCATGCTACAAAAGGATTATTGCACCCAATCCATGTATCTTGAAAATGTTCATTTTCATACAGGTGCAGCATTATCGATCTGGACTTGCACCCAATAGAGCCCAAAAAGAAGTACTTGCCTATCTTAAATGTTATGAATTGGGCAAAGACTGCATATGTGAAAAAATGCAGATAAAAGAAATTAAACACAAGGCATCCTTTAGACTTATTGTACCACAGAGTGCTATTAACCAATACCTTTACACAATGTTATGGCCCAAGGATGTGATCATAAACCATTTTATGAACATTCAACACCATTAAATGGGTGTTGTGGCATTAAAAGGTCAATCTAAGTACTCTACATATAAATGTGAGATCAATCCGGCAAAAAGATGGTCAGTTTGAAGCATTTATAGAGGACAACGATATCGACATAGTATGCATGGCTATTTCAGGAGGAAGCTAGGAACTATCAATTTAATAGTTTTAAAGTAGCAGGGTACTGTAAGGAGTAAGAGTTCAGGTGGTGATACCATGATCCTCATTAGAAATCACCTGGAGGTAAAAGACTGTACAAATCCTAGTTTTTATATTACTAAAAGTGTATTGAATATTGTTCTATCTATATTAATTATTTTTATTCATTTATTTTAGATATGACCAATCTTGTAATAAATCATGGTTTGGCAAAGATCTTAGAGCAATGCGGGAACAACTCAATCTTTCATATGAGCTCAAAGCCCAATATAATATTCCAGATATAGAAAATCTCTTCAAATCTTATCAAAACAGGTATAGGGATTGGAATTTATTGGAATTAAGGCAAAAATCAGGGAAAATGACCACTTAATTCTTACTTCTACAAATCCCAATTGGCAAATAATAAATAAGTACTGTCATGGAGTCAAAGATATTCAGATAAAATCCTTGCACAGTCCTAATGATTTTAATAACTTTTTTCTAATATACCTGACCATATAGTTTGCAAAATTCCAAACTTAGATACAGACCCTTTAACAAGAATAGTCAAGATCAGTCAAAAATTAAATACTTATTGCTCTGACAAACTTAATCAATCTATATTTAATAGAAACGGGTGTGTTTCTAGATGTTCTAAAGGTTGCAAGTGTGACTCCAATCTTTAAGAAAGCTAGAGGCCAATATCTCTTCTGTCTGTAGTTTCAAAGTTTCTGGAAAAATGTACTGCCATTCAAATGGTGAATTTCTTGAATACCAAAAATATTCTCTCGCCACGTCAGTTTGGTTTCAGAAAGAAACACAATTCATGGATCTTGTATCTGCTATTTTGGATGCCTTCCACAATATCCACTGTTTTATTTTTGGATTTGACCAAAACCTTTGACTGTGTTTACCATGCTATCCTCCTTCAAAAGCTTAAATACTTATTACAATTTTGACACCACAAGTGTGAACATGATTTGCTCATACCTAGAACACAAACATCAATGACATGCTAATTATCCCATGTTATATAGCTTAATTGAAACTGCTGACTGGCAGGAGGTGTTTGCCTCTTTTGATCCTAATGTATCTTGCGACAGCTTCCGAAAACAGCTTAATGAAATATTTCATAGAGCAGTTCCGCTTAAAATCGTTAAAAAATATAAATTTCCAGTCTGGTTTAATTCTGATATCATAAAGAATATCAAACTAAAGAATTTAATTCGAAAAAAACTCAAGAAATACAGAACTCATTATTATGAAAGTCAGTTTAAAATAGTTTGAAGCAATATTAAAGAACAAATTAGGATTGCTTTTTTAGAATTTTCTCGAACAGCTGAATATCGAATTAATGTAGACTCCTCCGATTTTTGGAACTATGTGCAGAACAAGAAAGGAATTTCGCGTATTCCCGGAGTAATGCTGTTTCAGGATCGTACAATAAAAGATCCACAGCAAATTATTGATGCATTTGGAACTTTCTTTCAAAGCGTATATATTGAGTCGGACCCATCTAGTATTAATGTTGGTATCTAATCGAGCCAGACTATTAACAACTCTCTAAATTGCTCTTATAAGTTTTCAGAAGATGAAATTGTCACCGCCTCTAATAAACTAAAAAGTAAGTTGACCTCCGGTACCGATGGAGTACCAAGTCTTGTCGTTAAAGATTGTATTCGCGCTTTATCAGGGCCTATTGCCCACATATTTAATCTTATCTTGTCTTCAACAGTATTTCCCGATAAATGGAAGACTGCAAGAATATCCCCGATACTCAAAAAGGGACCGAAGAACGACATTCAAAATTACAGAGCTATATCGATTTTATGTAATTTCTCCAAACTTTTTGAAATAGTTCTTTATAATAGAATATATGCCCATGTCAAATTAGACATAGCACCTAATCAATTTGGTTTCATCAAAAATCGCTCCTGTACAGTAAACCTGGCTTGCCTAAATGAGTATCTGTGTCAGCATTTGGATAATAGAGGTCAGGTTGATGTAATATACCTTGATTTCTGCAAAGCTTTTGACCAAATTGACCACTTTGTACTTCTTTATAAGCTAACATTTTTTGGTTTTTCTACGGATTTAGTTGCTTTGATAAAATCTTACTTACGAGGTCGTAAACAGTTTGTTGAATATGAAGGCTTTAAGTCTCCTATATATTATGAAGTGCGCTCGGGAGTTCCGCAAGGATTAACTTTGGCCCGCTTCTCTTTTTATTATTTATAAACGATCTCGCCAATTTACTGTCTTGTCAGAGTTTACTGTTTGCGGATGATATAAAATTGTTCACAAAAATAGATACTGAAGATGATTGCGAATTCCTTCAGGTAAATCTTAACAAAGTAGAGAATTGGTGCAATGTCAATAGACTATATTTAAATGTTAATAAATGCTCTATTCTCTCATTTTCTAGAAAACTGTTGCCAATCAATTTTGACTATAGAGCAAATAATGTTCTGTTGGCCAGAGTGGATGAGGGATTGAGCAATTGATCTGGGAATTACTTATGATGCAAAATGAAGTTTCGCTAAGCATCTTGCAAAAATAGTTTCTGACTCTGCCAAATTGTTGGGTTTTGTTTATCGAAACTGTCGCACTTTGAAAACATTAATACTTTAAAACTACTTTTTTTCACTTACATGCACTCAAAAATAGAATACAGATCTCTAATTTGGTACCCAATTTATTGCTATATACTTGCGCATTCAGCGCAAGTTTATGAAGTATCTCTGCTTTAGAGAGGAAGGTGTCTTTCCAGCCAGAGGTTTGGATAATCATTTATACTTAAATAAATTTAATATTATATCCTTAGCAAAAAGAAGAAAAATTCTTTCCATAAAATTCTTATATAACCTTATTCATAACAAGATTGACTGTCCCATCCTTTTGGCTGGATTAAATTTTCGGGTACCAAGAATAAACTCTAGGCATTCTAGATTATTTTACATAAAATCCCGCTAGAACTAATATTTTGTTTAAATCCCCTATTAATATAATGTGTCAGAATTATATTAATAATAATTTACATGAATGGTTCGATATTTTTGTTGACAGTTTAATGTCCATTATAGAAGGTATTAAGTAAATAGGTGATGCAGAGTCTTTCTAGTATGTATATAGATAGTATGTTTAAGTGCATAGAATGTTAAGCATTTTGATTTTTGATTTTTCATTTTTATACTCATTTTGGTAAATTTTTCTTTTTTTTTTATATATTTTTTTCCTTATATTCTTTCCTGTAATTGGGTAACAAACCTGTTGGCAATAAATGCCTCTTTTTTTTTATCAAGATGGCACGTTGATGCTCTCACATAAAACTTGCCAAGGATCTTTACCTTCTCTGGCATATTTCTCAGTGTGTCTCCACTACTGTAAGGCGAACAACTTATTTTGCAGTTTTCCATTCTCACATTAGCTATGCAATCCTTGCATGGGGACTTTCGGCTAGGAGACATAGTTTTTAAATTGCAGAGGAAGGCTGTTAGGGTGATACAGGTTATAGAGCGACTGCGAGAACTGCAAAAGCGCCTTTATTAATCTAAAGATTCTAACTGTGCCTTGTCTTTATTTGTTTGCATGTCTGATGTATGTAAGGAAAAACTTGCACCTGTTTCCAACTCATTGGGATGTACACAACAATAACACTCATGCTAGGGACAATTTGATTCCTGCTTACCATCGCCTACAAAGATATCAAGATGGCCCAGAGTATTTGGCGACTACATATTTTAATGTTAGAATAAGAGAGTTGCCAATGTCTCTATTTAAAACTCATATAAAAAGGTTTCTTAGCAGTCAAGCTTTCTGCTCACATGAACAATATTTGTTTATTTATAGAATCCATTTACAAAAATTTTACATAAAATACCTAGAAAAACATATATATATATATATATATATATATATATAGATACAATACAATATAGATACAATATATATATATATATATAGATACAAAACTATAAATCAATCAAAGGTGTAGATGAACTAATTAATTAAAAACCCTATGAAATAATATTTTAACTTCCCCTTAACAGATGTAATCTAAGAGCCAAAAAAGCTTATATGTCTTGACAGGCCATTAGCACTCTGAGCCTTTTGTGTAATTGAATCATTATTATCATAATTGGTATGGTGGAATGGAACTGAAAATATTTCTGATTGTTATTCAATCTGGCACTCTAAGGCACTCTAAGTTAAAAAAGATATAATAACTCGGGACAATTTATAGTAGCATTTGAAACTTTATGCATAAAACATAAGTCAAGTAATGTTCTTCATGACTCTAATGTGGGTAAGTTCAGGTTATCCCAGACCCACTGGTAGTAATACTCCTATCTCCTGTAACCACATCTAAAAGCAGCCACCCTTAAAAATTTATTTTGAGTCTTTTCAATCTACTCAATATAGCAATTATATGAAGGGGACAACACAATTGAGCCATACTCCAAGATGGGCCTAACAAGAAAGCAATAAAGTAGTCTGCAAGTAAACAAAGAGAAATCAGTTGTAGAATGCTGGATAAAACCCACCATTTTTATTGCTCTACTGGTCACCTGATTGATGTGACTTTTAAAAGACAATGTGGAGTCAATAAATATTCCTAAGACAGAAACTTCTATTTGAGATCTGGAATATACTCCCTCTTTCCTTTAGGCAGTTACCTTCCAGTAAGCTTGTTTGTAGGCTCAAGGCATTTTTGGGGGACAGGGCTATGGTATTGATGAGTTCTTTCAGGATGGTGACATACATGAAGCACTAAGTAAAGATCTAGAATAGGCTTACTTTAGATTCAGTTTCAGTTTTTATTCTGTTCTGTTTGTGGTTGTATTGCTGTCAATGATGTTTTAAAATTGTAATTGTCATTATCTATTTTATTTATTTAAATGTATTTTTTTTTTTGCAAGGTTTTAAATTTTTCTAAGCTATTATAGCTAATATTTTAGGACACGGTCCATATCCCATCTGGGGTCTTGTAATATTATGTTTTTGGGCTGAATAAAGAATAAATAAAAAAAAATAATGAATAACACTACCACCATTCTGTTTGACATTGTTTATCTTAACAAAAAAAAGTATAAAGAAAAGTAATAGGGTTTCTTCACTTAGAAGAAGTAATCCTATGGCACTTCTTGATATTAAGGGATATATCTATTCTATATTTTAATTCAATTTTTTATGATAGTCCTGGATCTGTTTTCTTGTATTAGTCTTGATATGTAGTAGTCATATGTATTTTATATTTTAAATTGTAATCTTTATTACAGTTTACTCTTAGGACCTATTTTCACATATTATTTGACATGTGTAAACACATTTTATGTAACTGACATGAATAAACTATTGATTGATTGATAGATGGTGCTCAGATCCATAATGCTGCCCTGTATGAAAAAGCAAATCTTCAAGATAAATAGATTGGTTGCAATAGTTCTTTTGTAGCATGGCCCCATCTGATGCTATCTGTGGGATGCTATCAAAAATAATATTTATAAAATTTGTCCATAAACATTAAAGAATTAAATACTCGAATGAGACAACCATGTGAACAAATTTCTAGATAAGAATTGAGAAAACTTTATTTAAGAGGAAAATGAATGAAAAATGCATTACAAATTATAGTGGTATGGAGGTGTGGATGTAAGAATGAACAATTAATTGACATTTCTTTATGTACCTCCTTTTAATTTCTGTACTACTACCTGAATATTTTGGAAATTATGTTTCTCTTCTTGACTCATCCATATCACTTAAGTTTCATATATCTGAGATTTTATCAAAAACCTTTAGAATGACAGATTTTGTCAAGATATCTAAAAAAAATTTTTCAAATATGTTTGTTATCTGCATGCTCTACTGTACTTTAATCAGAACTTTCCGAAGTAGGCCTTTTTAGTCTGGAGTCTTCAGTATGTTGTTTCACAGGTTGCAACCAGGAATCCTAAAATACCTATCATTTAAATCTAAAATTGATCCTGACAACTATTATTATGATCACAGAGTTCTGTATCAGATTCTACTCTTGTTATTGGGAACGAAGAGAGATTCAAAAAAACACTTATACATATTCTTCTAAATATAATACTATAATATTTGGAAGTGATTATAATGTAAACTTTTGCACAGACTTAAACAGTTGTAAAGCTTTAAAATATTTTCCTAAAAAATATGATTTAATACAAATTGTTAATTCCCTTAGAGAGGAAATATATATTTTAGTTAATAAACTAAAACATCCTACTAGATATCACAGTTATCCTGAATGGAGTGTTCACACACAATTAACAACTTTCATCCAAATTTTAATCTTGATTTATTTTTAAAAGCTTTAAATATTATTGCTTGGAGTAATTTTTTTAAATTTTCTACTCCATTAATGATATAGTTAAGATGTTGACTTTTAGTTGTTTTTTATCCAGTGTCATAAGTATGTAATTAAAAAAATTATAAAAATCAAAATGTGTTAGTTGAATGACACATTCTGTAACAATATTTATCAAAATTAGAACTTAAGTATCTTTGGTAAGGAGGATTCAATATAATTTACCATATTTGAAATAAATAGTATCCTAGGTAGGTAGTTTACTCTCAAATAAAAAAATATCAAATTCCATTAAAATGTACATCTATGAAGTGTCACATTTGTTACCCTGGGAAAAATATATGGCTTACAGCCATACAACCTCCTACAAAAAATGAAAAATATTGTTCAACAAACAACCAAGATATTGGCTTGTATACTTCTTAAGTAGGATCTCTACCATTCCAAAGTAGAGTAGTGTCAGCAGCAAAAGATGTGCACTGGCTTGACTACCAATTAAGGTCATCCTGCTGTATGTCAAATGTTATCTTATTACTAATTCCTGTTTTTTTATTAATTTTACTAGGTTACATAGATATTAATATTAATGTAGATAATATATATTTATAGACTAAGTGATTTAAATGCTATTGGCATTAATAAAACTTTGGACTTTCAACCAACAGTAGGGCATTTACACAAGTAACAAATAAAAAAAAATGAGAGCAGAGCTCTGTTCACACAGGCACAACTGCTGTGATGCTTAATACTTCAGATTCACTCCCTCAGAAAATGAAATATCTCACATCTATTGGATAAAAATAATGTTAGCCACTTCAAAATAGAACCTCTAAAGCCATAGCCTTTAACTTTCACAGCCATATCTTGTTGATGATACTGCTAATATTCATAATATTAACTGATTTTTTGCATAAAACCATCAAAAGTTTTGTAGATATTGCTGATTATTATTGTGGAATTTGATAAAGATTGGCCAATAGGGTGGGACGTAAATACTTTTTAAACAGTCGGCAAGCCTCCTTTTTACTGTGTTTCATCAAAGTGCTTTTTAACTAACATAGTATCAATCAGGAAGACAGCTTACGTCAATTCAAACCAATTTTGAAAATTATTGTAGTTTAATTTATTTAAGTTCAAGTGCCTTCAATTGAAACACACTTCAGGCTATTGATATTAGGTGTAGAATTATCTACAATATTACAAACAAAGCAGGGTAAACCTGTTACAATTAGAGCCAAAATCAAGACACTATACCAAGTATACCATTTTAAATATTCTGTAAATGTGAATCTAGTTATTTTGAAAATCATTGCAGCCATATAACACTTTTCTTCTAACATTTTTTAATAGAGGTATAAGGAATTAAAAATAGCTGTATGCTTATTACACAACAAAATGAACAAAAGGCTGTGTTTCAATTCTGAATTAACCCTGAAAACAAATTATTGTATTGATTTTGTACCTAGTTAAGTTAATAGTGAAAATAAAAGTAAACATGTATCATAGATAAAGTACTTATGTATATAAATTGCCGGGATAAGATCTTCAATAGCACAAAGAATAATTAGTAAATATAAACTTACCCTCCACAGTGATCTTGTCAGAAATCGTTGTTTTTTCAGTTTCTGAGCCGTTTTCCGACATTTTACTAGGTGATCTTCTTTGGTTACACTTATTAGAGTCAACTATGGTGTTTCTACTCTATGTTGTACAATAAATAATCAAAAATTGTATAAAGAAAACCTATATAATAACTAATTTTAATATCACAGGTCGGTTATTCGTCAACAATAACTTAACATACGTAAACACGTAATCATGTATAATAAATTAATCGGATCGCTTGAGGATAATTGCAAACTGGACTGTAACGAATGAAATTAAAAGATATTCAAGCCTTTTAATATCACGAGCACACACAATCGTTCCAAAAAACTTTTTGTCAAAGCAAAAATAGAAACGTACGCCATATGCTTTTTCTTTTCTTTCATCCCCCCTAATTGACAGTTCTGTCATCTGTCAATTTAAGCGCTGGGTTTGTTGCAATTTTATCCAATGAAAATGCTATGATCGCTTTCCAAATCGTTTTTGAAAAGCAAATATTTAAAGGCAAATGTAAAATTTAGCAAAAATCGTTGACCTAAATTAAATGAAAATAGCATAAGATTGTTATTAAAAAGAGATTCTGATTTGACCCTTTCAGTCCGTTACCAAATAACTAAGAAACCTAAACAAGGTTTTCAGTTCTTATTGGTCAATATAAAATTATCAAATGCGCCTGTATTTTGGTTGCCTACCTACTAACGTTCCATTTCAAATAAAATCGATGAAATTATTTCAACTTTACCAGGCTCCTTCGAAAAGTACTAAATTTGCCTGTTGCGGTTTAACTCCTTTTGCGAAAATGTGAATGTATAAAATAACGTACTTTTTAATCTTTTCACGCGAGCTATATTTGCAATATGAAGTAGTAAAAGCGTGCAGGTATATCAAAATTCGTTTAAAGATTTGTGAACTATTTGAAATTTGATTTCCAAAATATTTCTTTGTACAATTTTATAAGCTATTTTAAAAATGAGTTTCTGTATGCCTACAGCAGGTTTTGAGTCGCAATATATTACTTGAAAATAAGATTTCTTATAACAACAATATCATCTCTAATTCACAGTCCTTTTCTTATAGCAGCAATCAATTACATAAGCATTAAAACTATTTTTATAAAATGGAAAGCGAAGTTTACTTTAAAGTTTAATAATAGACCTTTTAAAAGTAAAACTAAAAAAAACACGTAAGTATATGACCATCTTTTTCTTAAATGTATTTTTATTGTATGTACTTTTTATTTTATTCTGGCAATAAATTCCACAATTTTATTCAATTTTATTCCATAGTCGATAAATTTATTAACGCAGTGCTTTTAGACCTTCTTATGATGGATTTGCCAAGATTTATAATTGCACTAATGTCCTCCACCCCATAGCCGTAAGCTGTATATAGGATATAATAACATATTATATACGAGGTTGTTCCATACAAAAATACCCGAATTGGAGCGCTGCAGAGCATGCTGAAGCTTTGTTCTGTATAAATAGTTTCTATATTAAAGTCTATCGGGTTTTTGGAGATCTTGAAATAAGACTAATAACGCAACATATAACGAGCAATAGACGAACCCTAAATATGTATATGTATTTAGACGGTGGAATGTGGATGCTGCATCTTTCCTTTCCTCTTTGTTTAGGTACAAACTCTTTGCATAAGTTCACAAAATTAGGTATAGTGATACCTATTTAAATCAATTTGAGAAAGTTCTTGAAGTAGAATTACTTATTCTATTTTAATCGATTTTATTTTCTCTTTTTATTATTCTCTATAATTATTCTCTAATAGATATTATATCTCTATTTATTATACTTAGAAGGAATTAACACACACATGACATTTCTATCAGATACAGATAATATTAAGTGGGGCAGCCATATTTAGGCATCTGTTAATATCACTAAGATTTCCTATTACTGAACACAAATTTTAAAAGGAAGCGAAAAATTACCTTGTATGTATTTGTTAATTGAGCTCTTTTTGCTCGAGTGTGCATTCTATCCTCATATACAGGATGTTCATTTGAAAACTTCCCTCCATGGATTTATCGAAAATTACTGTTTAAAAAAAAAACGCCGAAATACGTCAAAAGGTTTGTCAAGGGGGACAACTTTCTAACCTAAAATTACTTCACCCCCTTTTCACCCACTGCCCTCCAGGATCATCCCCTTAAAAATCTTTAAGATCCCTTAAAGATCCTTAAGAAACCTTAAAGATCTTTCTAGGTCTTTTATTTTGACGTTTGATTTTTTTAAATCGGTCGATTCGTTTTCGAGAAAATTAGAAAAATCTTTGTTTATCTTAATTTGTTCAGATAGAAAACAAAAACATGAAAATATCAGTTTTTATTCCAATAAGTGTTCAAAATGTTGCCCGTTAGGATTTGCCAAATCTACAATTGGTTTATAATTTAAACGGAAACTACCAACATAAACAGCAATTCCGAAGATTAAACGTAGAAAAAACTAAATAACAACCTGAATTTTTTTCCGCATTCTTTTCATCAACACAGATATCCCGGGCGAACTGTATTTATTGTTATACCTGATGCTTAGTTATTTATAGTTGCTAAGGAAAATAAAGAATTTATTTTGCCGTCAGTTACATTTGTGACAGTCTTAGAATAGTGAAAATTTATTTGTTGAATTGAAGATTTTACTTCCAAAATGGTTTACACACTAGCCGAAAGAGTTAAAGTTATTCTAATTTATGGTGCCCAAATCAATGTGCTCGGCAAACTGCCGTCACGTTTAACGCCAAACATACGGAGAAGATAACTTCGCATAGGTATGTTTTGGACGTCTTGTTACTAAGTTTACTGAAACTGGATCTGTTGCAAATAAAAAACGTGATCACACAGTTACCAAACTTCGTAAATTTCATCCATTCAAAATGAAAATATTGCAAGAGTTAACCGAAGACGATTTCGATAGGCGAGTTGAGCTTTGTGAAAAAATGACAAGCGATTCATGATAATACTATTCATGTAAAGAATATCTGCTTCAGCGATGAATGCACATTTTATGTAAATGGATTTGTTAATAAGCATAACTGTAGATATAGGAGCAATGAAAATCCTCATGCATTTGTAGAAGGGCATACCCAGTACCCTCAAAAAATTAATGTATGAGCAGGCGTTTTAGGAAATAAAGTGCGATTGGGCCATTATTTATTAACGGAAATTTAAATGGAGACATTTATTTGGATTTGTTGGAAAATACCACCAATCCGCTTATCACTGAAACACTCTATTGAAAACCAAATCGATGATGATGGAAACCCTATACTTGATGAGGCTGAAATATATTTCCAGCAAGACGGCGCTCCTCCTCACTATGTTCTTCCCGTTCGGCAATGGCTAGACGACGAGTTTCCAGATAAATGGATGAGCGAAGGGGGCCTATAGAATGGCCTGCTAGATCTCCTGATATAACGCCGTTGTACTTTTTTCTATGGGGTCATTTGAAATCTAATTCTAATTCTATTACCTATTATAAAGTACCACGTAAAAGTCTAATGACTTGGATTTTTGTATATTTATTATTCATAAAGATTTTTAAAAAAATAATACATTTGCATTTTTTTCCTATAATCAAGACGTTTATTATTTTAAATTGAATTATTATAGGCAATGATTTGGCATAACAAAATTTATATATTTTATTTAACTGTTAATAGTTAAAAGCTATATTATTTGAAATAATTAAAATTAAAATATCCCAAAAGCCATTAAATCTTAAGAGATTATCCTCGAGTTTTACGTAGGATCTAACTATTGTAATAAAACAATTTTTGATTTTATTACTTTATAGGAATATGTCCATTTATAAATATAATTTTTTTTATGATATAATATAATACTTACCATTTCACCCTTAATTTAATTTCCACACCAAACACAATACCAAGAAATATAAAACACTTTATCAAATCGAATATTTTCTTTCTACCATTTTAAAATACGTCTAATTTATCTTCCGTTTTCTTGTGTGATTATCAAGAACTGATTAGCAAATGCCTGTCGTTTTAATTTATACCCCATGAACCTTACGAGTCCGAACTGAAAATATCAACCAAAATATGCAAGTCTGGACCAATTATTACAGCTCGACAAGTTTTCACGTTTATAGACAAGCTTGGCGATTTGCGAATACTGCATACTTATTATTCGAATTTGGTTTAAAAAAATGCAATTCTTTAATTACATATTTTTTTAATAATAACAAAAATTTAAAATAAGTGTTTAATTGTTAATAAACTATTTTATTTAATATCGCTCAGTCTGTATAGTTTGTTTTTAATCTTGCAATAGTTTTTTGAACTACTTCTACTCAATCGATTCTTACAAAACTTTCCGCACATATTTTAGTAGGTTTCCATGAAAATATTATATTATCTTATTTTATGTTTAACCCCACAGTATGAACCCCTGAGCAAGGGTGAAAGCAGCCTTTAAATTTTTAAATTAGAAGATCAAGTGATTTTAATTTTTTTTTGGGTCTGTCGCCCCTTTCGAGTGGCGCCCGCGTGCGTTGCAAACTCGGTTACGGGAGACCTGAATGCTAACAATGGAAGGAATATCCATTTTACTTTCACAATTTTTTGTGAGATTTAGGAAATATTCAGACGAATACGATTGGGTCGCTGGGTCATTCCTTAGCAAAGGCTGTAAAGGGATTTTTCAAGAAATGTTGGACGTCGCACAGGAGTATTTCATCAATCTGGGCGGCCAAAAGTCCGTTTTCCGAAATCGGGTCGGAAAAGATTTGATACATGTTTTTAGGTATCCAAGACTATAGTGCATCAAACCCAACTGTTATTTATTGTTTATGACTTATCAACGCTCTTAATTGTCACTTTAAGGTTAATAGTTTGTGAGGTCTCTATATCAAAGTGTTTAGAATGAAATAAATTTAATAATGTTTAATTTGAATTGTGTCGTACCTAGATTATTTTAAGAAAAGAAAAGTTATGGAATCTAATACAACAGGTAAGTACTTACAAACTGCATTTTTATTTTTTTACATTTATGGTATACTTTCTTTCGTATTCCATTTTTAAGATGATAACCTTTTAGTAATAAACATTAAAAAAAAATATATATCAAAAATGATTAAGTAAAAGTACCGGGATTTGCCGGGCATTGATATTAAATAGCCTACATATTTGTCTTCTATGGTACAAAAAATAAATGTCCACTTTTTTCAACTTTTTGAACTAACGCCTTAAAGGAGGGAGGAGGACATCTCAAAATATCGAAAATTTGAAATGTGACATTTCGTGATTTTTTCATGTTTTAGCTGCATCTGGCTTTCGAAATATGACACGTAGGATGCTATTTACATTTGTCAGGGAGTCAGAAGGTGTTAATATAACAGAAAAATGCAAAAATCTGGAAGGATACATCCTTAACTTTGGACCATTTTCTGATAAGGATGAAATAAAAGTAAAACGAGAAATTCGTCGGTTGAAGTCTGAAATTGTATCAAAGTGGAAAAAGTCACATGCTATATGGGATAAATTCGAAAAGAATAACAAAGGATGGCTGAATGGAATCATTTCACTTCCTAAACTTCTGAGCTCGTCCTCTGAAAGAGTTTGCCGTCCAAAAACAAAATTCTATGATTCGAGTGAAAGAACCAAGAGAAGAAAAACGGAAACTTTGAGAAGAGACAATGACCTGGAAGAACTTACCTTTGCAACTCAAGTAAAATTAGGTAAGTGAGTTAACAAAATAAATTACTTTTAGACGATTATTGAATCGTGTTTCGTGTGTGAATGCCATTTCCGGCATTGGCTAAAGGCCGAAAATGGCAGCATCAAATCTATCATCTAAAAAATATAAAGATCATAATAATAACCAACTTAAAGAAAGTACCGTTCAGATTAAAAAAAAATACACACATATCTATTTATCATAATTTTATATTATTAAAATAAAAAAGGAATTAGGTTCCTATTCTTAATTTATAAAAGTTTAATTTAGCGCATCGTCTGCAGACCTATAGTTATTCTTTGAAGGAAACTTACAATTCCTGCCGCAACCTGCTTCGGTCCAGCTCTGGCATTGGCACCTCCTGATCCTGCATGCCGTAAATAAACGTCATTAATGAACCTCGACTCATTTTCCTCAAAGCGAGTCTGAAATGCCTGTCAAATGTTATCATCATCTGCTGTTCGGTGTTGTTCGGTAACCCAATATATGCAGACCAGGTTTTTCTTTGTAGGACACTTAAAATTTCCTGCTGCAGCCTACTTTGATCCCACTCTAGCATTGGCACCTTCTAATCCTGCATTCCGTAAAATAAATGCAATTAAAGTATCGCGACTTATTTTCCTCAAAACGGGTCTTAAATGCCTATCAAATATATTCACCATGTGCTGTTCGGTGCTGCTCCTTTCAGATATAACGTATCGGCTATTATCATTTGCAGCCATTTTCAAAATTATATTTTCGGATTGAAATATTTATAATCACGGGTATATGACAACTAACTTTGTTTTTGACATATTTGTCAATATCCCAGAATATTTGATTTAATAACACATATTTGCTGTAAGTGGATGGTAGATACATAGGTTTTTAAACCCAATTATTAACCGTTTTGTTGCTTTTCTTTTCTAGCTAATGAAGGGAAACGTGATGCTTCTCTCGTGTTGAAAGAAATCACTTCTATACCCAAACCAGCCACTGCCTATAAAAAAGCGTTCAGTGCAAGTAAATCCAAAGAGAAGGTACAACTAACACCGCAACAAGCGTTATTAATGTTCATCGAAGCAGATTTATCAAAGAGGCAGTACGAAATCATAAGAAGTTATAATCCATTTATGTATCCATGCTACAGCAAGATCCAAGAAGTCAAAAAAGAGTGTTACCCCGACAAAGAATCTATTACTGTCACCGAAACTTTAGCATTATACAAGATATTAAGCTTCAGAATTTGATGGATCACACTGTATCCAGATTACTGACAGATCTTTACGAAGTAGTTAAAACGCTTGACGAAGAAGAAAGAAATGCCTTGGAACTCATATGTAAATGGGGATGCGATGGAGCGCAACAAGGGCAATCCAAACAAAAATTTGTATGTGACTCCGACACGGACGCTAACTTGTTCCAAAGCTCACTTGTCCCTTTACGGCTTATTTGTTCCTTAAATGGAAAAATACTATGGCAGAACCCCACTCCTTCATTTCCTCGTTATTGCCGCCCAATCAGGCATAAAAGAAACCGCAGATGTGACAAGAGAAGAAATATCATATATCAAAGATGCTTCAAAAAATTTGAACAAAACGAAAGTCCAAATGAAAGCAAATATTGCTTGCGAGGTATCGCATACAATGATGTTGACAATTGTCTATGGAAAGGTGAGTATAAAAACAAAAATTGAAAATGTTTATTACTATTTTAAGAATCGAACCCGAAACATGATTATTAGGTTTTATTGTTGTAGTTCTATCTAATAATTAAAAAAAAAACATTTCAGGTGTGCAACTCTGTGACAAGCAAATCATCTACAATGAGGTGCTACATATGTGGCTTAACTTTAAAGGATTTTAACTGTATCCAAAAAAAGGGGACATAATTAATGTGGAAACTTTTGAGTTTGGTTTATCTATTCTTCATGCCCGAATACGATTTTTTGAAGCTGTTTTACATTTGGCCTATAAACTACCAGTACAAAAGTGGCAGCTTAGAAGCGATGAAGAAAAAGAAAAAGTCAAACTCAGGAAACTCGCAATCCAAAGCGAATTTAAGTCAAAGATGGGTCTCATTGTAGATGTCCCAAAGGCAAATTTCGGTAACACGAATGACGGCAATACCAGTAGACGATTTTTTGCAAACCACGAACTGTCTGCAGAAATTACTGGTATAGACGCGACATTTATCTATAGTCTGAAAATTATTCTGGAAGTTTTGTCGAGTGAGGATGAGGTGAATACGAAAAAATTTTCGGTTTTCGCTACAGAAACGGCAGAACTTTATATCCAGCTGTATCCTTGGCATCCGATGACCCCCAAGCTCCACAAAATACTTATCCATGGGCCTCAAGTGATAAAACATGCTTTGCTGCCAATCGAACAACTGTCTGAGGAGGCTGCTGAAGCCAGGAACAAATACATACGCCTCTATCGCCAAAACTTGGCAAGCAAATTTTCTCGACAAGAATGTAACGCGGACATATTAAACAGGTGAATTATCTTTATTTAGTACTAATAATAACTGTTATGTACCGTCTTTTTTTACAGACTTCTTCTAAACTCGTATTCTGTAATGACGGGAATGAGACCGAGAAGAAGAAAGTTGTCGGAACCTTTCTCAAAAGACCCCATATCAATGCTACAGTCGACTGTATTTAATTAGTATTTACTGTAGTATTATTTTGCAGTATTTACTGTAGGTAGTATTGACTGTATTAATTGTTATCATGTTAGAAACATGATTACAAACCAAAAATAATTTTGGCCGCCCAGATTGATGAAATACTCCTATGTGCGTCGATGGCCCCACAGATTCCATTATTTTAGTGAATACTTGTTTTTTGTTTTCAATGGATTCGTCAATATATCCTTCGACAACTTCAAAGTGATCAAATATTGTCTCTCACTGAATGATGAAATATTGATGAAATTTAGGTGTTTATTTACTCCAAATACTTGTATACATTTTTGTAGAATATCTAATATCTAGTTTTTTTTATTGATAGGTCTTTATTTTTTTTTACTTTGTAGATAGATTATTTATTTAATTATATTATTGTCTACATCGTTAGTCTTAAAATATATTGATTAGTTAAATTCCAGTGAATTGCCTACTTAAGAAAATAACGTTTTATAAACTTTTATAAACTGCAGAAATATGAATTTGTTGGTCTTTTGTTTGCATAGAGGCATTTTTGTACTTTATCGTTGTATTTTAGCAAATAAAAAAACATTTATTTTTATTAATATTTTATTTATTCCAAATAATATCTAACAAAAATTAAAATTAACTGCGTCGGACTCGCATTGGGTTAAATAACGGCCCTAGGAATACAGGAATAATTAATTTCATCAGTAAAATAAATTTGACACACAATCTAAAATGAGACAAGGTACGCTACTTTTTTCCTCGAGTTTATTTCAGTTAAGAAAAAATTTACGTTTGTCTAAAAACTATTATTTTCATATAGGTTAATTTTTTAAAATCTAAACTGCATTATTTTTCTAGCAGACAACAATGGAACATGTAGAATAAGCAATCCAAAAATGTCCTCAACGAGTTTTTCAGAACTTCGGTAGCAAGTAAATATTGCTGTGCAATAAGGAAAGAGTTTTAAAAAAATGCAGTTCAGATAAATATATTTTAAAAGAAACATCTATTTCACTTTTTAATCATTGGTAACAAACACCCCAATTAGATGTATTTTAAATGCTTCTGCATTAACATTACTTATCACGTTAACAAAAAAAATTAACAACTACATAAGACATATCCTGGACAAATTAACAATAATTTTAGAACAAACAAGAAACACTAATAGTCAGAATCGGAATCATCATTTTCTTCATAGTCAGATTCCTCACAGTCTTTCTGCTCCTCCTCCTCCTCTTTAAAGCTGTTTATCTTCTTTACTTCTTGCTTCGCTGACTTTTGGTGGAAGACGAATGAAATATATTTACATACGTCCCAAATTTGCTTTAGAACCTAAAAAATAGATAACTATCTTAATATTTTGGAATACATTTAGAAGATGAGACTCATTTATCATTATTGTACCACTTTGACTTAGGTTGGAAACAATGCCATTTTACCTAATTATCTTTTGATAATTTTTTATACGTATAAAAAAATTTCGTACATAAAAGTTGTATAATAAATTACATCTCATAATAAAATACCAATAATATTCTGATTTCGCTAGATGTGGTGTCCTTATTTACCAATATTCCAACAAACCTAACTTATACAAATAGCCTTGGCCAAAAACACAATCACATTGCAATCTGACAATAGATCAATTTCTTCAGTTATTAAAGTTCACCCTTAAAAATAATTATTTTAATTTTGGGGGTTATTTCTATAAACAGATTTTTGGGTTAGGAATTGGTAATTGTCTGCCTCTAATTTGTGCAGAAAAAAATAGCTCTCTGTGACGTAATTTTAAAAAAGGTAAATTTTAAGATTCGCTACATAAAAAAAACTTCTATTTATTATATAGCAAATATGTAAGGGATATCCGTTTATGTGGTACAAATATTTTAAAGGTATATCTAGATGTCTATATAATGATATGTATTTAAAACTAGTAAATTTTAATTCATGTTATTAAGTTAAAAAAAAAACACAAGGCGAAACGTCAGCAGTAATAAAATTTATAACCTAGGTTTTATTTGACTCCACATCTAATTAACTTAGCAAGAAGCATAAAAGTTTATTTACATATGAAAACATTTGTTTTACTAGCGATATAATAAATTAAACCTTAAGCAGAACTTCAACTCCCTCATCTTCGATGAACGTTCGCCGGACGCAACGTTACGTACAAAAAATTTTTATACTGAGTTATGTTCGAAAATAGTCAATACTTACGCAGTTTATGGACGCCCACCGCTTCTAAACAGGGTGTTCATTTGAAAACTTCCCACCACGGATTTATCGAAAACCACTATTTAAAAAAAAAAACGCCAAAATACGTCAAAAGGCTTGTCAAGGGGGACAACTTTCTAACCTAAAATTACTTCACCCCCTTTCACCATCTGCCCCCCAGGGTCATCCCCTTAAAAATTTTAAATGGCAAGGGGTATCGAGTAATAGCTCGTTTAAAAGGTCTTTCAAAGTCTTTTATTTTGACGTTGGATTTTTTTTAAATTGGTCGATTCGTTTTCGAGAAAATTAGAAAAATCTTTGTTTATCTTAATTTGTTCAGATAGAAAACAAAAACATGAAAATATCAGTTTTTATTTCAATAAGTGTTCCCTTCGCCCTATCCGTTTATCTGGAAACTCGTCGTCTAGCCATTGCCGAACAGGAGGAACATAGTGAGGAGGAGCGCCGTCTTGCTGGAAATATATTTCAGACGCCGAGATTCCATATAAATGGATAGGGCGAAGAGGGCCTATAGAATGGCCTGCTAGATCTCCTGATATAACGCCGTTAGACTTTTTTCTATGGGGTCATTTGAAATCTATTGTGTTTACTCCCCAACCTGAAAGTTTGGATGAACTTCCTCAACGCATCATCGACAGCTGCCATGATATCCCACAACATGTTTTTGAAAATGTCCGTCAGGAATTTGAACATCGCCTATATCATTGTTTGGCCAAAAACGGGCAATTTTGTACACTTATTGAAATAAAAACTGATATTTTCATGTTTTTGTTTCCTATCTGAACAAATTAAGATAAACAAAGATTTTTCTAATTTTCTCCAAAAAAAAATCCAAAAAAAAATCCAACGTCAAAATAAAAGACTTCGAAAGACCTTTTAAACGAGCTATTACTCGATACCCCTTGCCATTTAAAATTTTTAAGGTGATGACCCTGAGGGGCAGAGGGTGAAGGAATTTTAGGTAAGAAAGTTGTCCCCCTTGACAAACCTTTTGACGTATTTCGGGGTTTTTTTTTAAACAGTGGTTTTCGATAAATCCGTGGTGGGAAGTTTTCAAATGAACACCTTGTATACTAGTAATAGCTGCAATCGCATTAGAAGATATGTTAGTAAGATTACACATTATCAATGTTTACTTTTGATATTGATTTAAGATGTTTGAATAAATCTTAGAAAGTCCAGTTCAGAGATCTATTAGAATCTTTGATGTGTCGCAGATGCCGCAGTAACTAGTCCGTAAGCCTATGTCGTATTTATTGTAGGATGATATACATGTTTAAATGGCAAAATTTTATATTGTTTATCTATGAAATCATTTTAAATATATGTAAAACCCCATGTTTTATAGTATTTTTTATTTTTCTTTCGAAAATGTCAATTTTTAGAAAGAAAATAATATCACAACAGTGTATTTTTTTGGCTGTTACTTTTAGACAGGTCAAAACGGAGTCCACCGAGTCCGTGTAATAAATATTAAAAGTACTTAATAAAACCTTTTAAATGAGGTAACACAAGATTTCTATTTAATGCATTTATTCAAGATGGCGCTTATGTGTTATTTTGACATTTAGAACTGTCGTTTTTATGTCAAAATAAAATAGTGATGCATTTATTTTCGTACACTGATTTTTACCTATTCAAAAATCAGAAAAATGTAAAACGTTAAAATAAAAAAAAATACTTTTTTATTAGGCCGCCATTTTAAAACGAGTTAAGATATGGGTCTAATATTTCAGGGTTATAAAGTACTCATTGAGACCTTTAAAATGAGGTACCACACGACCCCCCTTTCTATTTAAAATTTTTTCTCAAGATGTCGCCCAGCCGCCATCTTGGAATTTACAACTACCTAGTTTACAGTGAAAAATAGTATCTATAGACCAATTTACTTATGCCAAGTTTCAAACAATTTTTTTGACCCGTTCAAAAAATAAATGGGGGGGGGGGGGGGGGGGGGGCCTTTAAAGAAAAGCACTGTATATAAATATCAAACTGTTCCCATATAAGAGGCAGGTTTTTCCTTGGTATGTACCAAAATACGATCTGGCAATAATTTCCAGAATAAATCCGATTTATCTGAATTATGCAGCAGATATACAGGCATAAAATCTCTGATTGTTAAAAAATATGCTTACCACATCAGCAAGTCCTTTTTTATCCCAACAATGATACCACAGCGATAAATCCGAGGTGCAATCCGCCTCATCAGGCGGATTTTTGATTGGAATTTTATTAAGGCATGTTTTGCATTTCAATTTTGCGTGTGTATCCGATTCGGTATTTTCTAGTCTGAAATTAATATAATTTAGCTTAAAATAGTTTAAACAAAAATCAAATAGCTCATAAACCTAAAAAGATCCCGTAATTCCGCAACACTAAAATGCCTTGCGGTCTCTTCATTCATATCAACTATAGTGGAACTAAGAGCTTTTTTGTGAGCTTGTCTTTGGAATATTTTTTCTTCGATCGTACCAGCCTAAAAAAGATAATAAATTCCATAATTATTAAGATATTTGTTTTTACTTAATTTACCGAAAAAAATCTATAAATGTAGCATGGTTTTTGCTGCCCGTCCCTCCACACTCTTGCCATGGCTTGTTCATCATTTGCTGGATTCCAATCAGGATCATACATTACCAGTCTGTTAGCTCCTATCAAGTTTAATCCACATCCTAAAAATAAGTTAAGCGAATATTACCTATTTTATACTTAGAGCAATTTTTATTGCATGGCTTTTTAAAAGTAAGCAGCAAAAATTCTCAAAGACGCCTAAAATGCTTTCATCAAAAAATAATACCAATTTATAATTAGTACTTTGAATACATATTATTTACAAATACCGGCTTAAGCATTATCAAAATTGCCTATGCTAGGGCCAAATAACAAAAAATAAAGGTTTTTCTGGGTGGTAAACCTTGGTAAAATAGTTTAAAAAACGTTTTGTAAGATATTCTACATAATGATGCCACCTTAGGTTTTTGTTGAAAATGTTTCATAAATTTTAGCCTTATTAGCACCTTAATCTATATTACGATATTAAATTTCACAGCTCCTATACATAAAAATATTGAACTTAAGTCATTTAAAGCTATGGCTAAAAAAACCACAGAGTTTAAGTTTCCTCAACAGAATACCACAGCAAACAGTATCAAAGGCCTTTGATTGATCGCAAAACACAGCTGCGGAAAATTCTCCATAATTAATTTGGGTCATACAAGCTATAAAAAAAATGTATACAGGGTGATTGATGGATTGAAAATTTGGCAACATGGGTTTTAGTTGATGATCCAACGATTAAAAATATTTTTAGCGATGCAGCGTTGCCGCTTATACCAAAAAGTAGTAGCAACTTTGTTATTTTAAATGGAATACCCTGTATATTTTTTTATTTTCCGATCCGCTATCACTTTATGATTGGTTCTGTATAAGGTGTTATATATATATATATATATATATGTTACCTATACCTATCTTTAGTGGTTTTCGAGAAATTAATTATTTTCTTTATTTTTTGACGAAAACATAGATCCAAATAAATTTGTATTACTACGGCACTGGAACGCGCAGAACCTTGAAATTATAAACGTAATTTATGAAAGTATTGTACATTATTTTTCACTATGAAAATTTGTTCTACGTTATACAGGGTTGCTCAAAATTAGTGATTTTACCGCTAGATACAAAAATTGTAAAAAGTGCATTATTTTAAATGGAACACCCTGTATATTATAACATATTCTAAAAGGAAATTAAAATCCCTGTCTAAAGAGGTATTATGTTCCTATACCGAAGTAGTTCGGTTTCGGAAATAAAAGCAATTTTCTGTAAAAATCGGAATATTTTGACATATTTGCTTTAGTTGGCCATGAAAGGTCATGATGAAACAATGCTATGCTATTGATGTTTGACAGTGACATTTAGTTGATTAATAGTAAATACGCTTGGGTGTTTTTTTTAAAATAGTGACCTAAAAATTCATTAAAATGGAAAGAAATAAATTTGGTTCACAGCTTAAAAATGATACAAGATTATAAGTAATTTACAATACATTTTCAAAATGATTGCCATTGACTTCTAACCAATTCAAAATCCTGCGTTGTACAGCATGTGTTGTCGCTGCTTGTATTTCAGAAGGATCTAGTTCACCAATGCAATTGATAACTCGTTGACGTAGTTCCTGTTTACTGTTTACCGGTGTCTTGTATACCATTTGCTTTAAATTACCCCAAAAGTAAAAATCAAGTGGTGTAAAATCAGGTGATCCCGCAGGCCAGTCCCATGGTCCCAAACGCCTAAACCAGCGGTCATCGAATTTCTCAAATAACTCACGTGTCACCTCCTCAGTGCAATGAGCAGGTGCCCCATCCAATTGGAACCAGCAAGTGCGATAATCTTCAAGCGTTAAATTTTCCAGAAAATCTTCTACTACTGAGCGCAAAATCTGAATGTATTTATGGGAGTTTAATGACCCGTCGTAAATAAAAAAAAGCTATTTGATTGTCTTTTAGTAAACAAAAAACATTAAAACTAAATTTTTCTTGAAACCCCATTTCCTTAACCGCGTGTGGATTTTGATTAGCCCAAAAATGTTAATTTCTTCTATTAAAAATACCTTCTCTAGAAAACTTTGCTTCGTCTGTCCATATTATTTTTTTTAGAAAGTTTGGATCCTCTTGAGTGCCTGTCAGAAGTATCTCACAATATTGAATGCGACGTTGGTAATCATCCGGTTTCAGCTGGTGAACTTTTGAATATTTAAAGGAAGGCATATTATTGTCGTTCAGAATTCTTTGCACAGAATAATAAGTTAGGCCTAAATCATCTGCTGCACTCCGGATGGAAGCTTGTGGATATGCGTGAAATAAAACATTCACGATGTTGTCCTCATCAGACGTTACAGGCTTGGGCAAACTTGTATCATTTTTAAGTTGTGAACCAAATTGTATAAAGTTATTTTGTATTCGCACAAATTTTCTTTTATCCATTTTTTGTAAATTCGGGTACATTTCATTGAACTTTCTGCATGTTCTTGCTACAATTTTGTCACATTGTCCATGAATAATAAATAGATTCATCAAAACTTCATTTGAATAACTATTTCTTTCCATTTTAATGAATTTTTAGGTCACTATTTTAAAAAAACACCCAAGCGTATTTACTATTAATCAACTAAATGTCACTGTCAAACTAAATGTCAATGGCCAACTAAAGCAAATATGTCAAAATATTCCGATTTTTACAGAAAATTGCTTTTATTTCCGAAACCGAACTACTTCGATATAGGAACATAATACCTCTTTAGACAGGGATTTTAATTTCCTTTTAGAATATGTTATAATATACAGGGTCTTCCATTTAAAAAAATGCACTTTTTACCATTTTTGTATCTAGCGGTAAAATCACTAATTTTGAGCAACCCTGTATAACGTAGAACAAATTTTCATAGTGAAAAATAATATACAATACTTTCATAAATTACGTTTATAATTTCAAGGTTCTGCGCGTTCCAGTGCCGTAGTAATACAAATTTATTTGGATCTATGTTTTCGTCAAAAAATAAAGAAAATAATTAATTTCTCGAAAACCACTAAAGATAGGTATAGAAACACCTTATACAGAACCAATCATAAAGTGATAGCGGATCGGAAAATAAAAAAATATACAGGGTATTCCATTTAAAATAACAAAGTTGCTACTACTTTTTGGTATAAGCGGCAACGCTGCATCGCTAAAAATATTTTTAATCGTTAGATCATCAGCTAAAACCCATGTTGCCAAATTTTCAAAAAAAAATTATTTTCCGTTCTCCGTAAACGTCTAAGGTACCATCAACCATCAATCACCCTGTATAGCATCATTAATATTCGTCCCTTTCAAAAAATCAAATTGGGATACGCTGAGAATATTATTTGATCTTTAAAAGTTCGTCACCCTAAATTTAATCCACTTTTCAATTAATAATTAACTTAGAGACTCTTAGAGACTGTGGAATCACCAGAAAAACGGAAAAACTCTCTGGTATTAAGAAAAAATGGACAACTACTTTTATTCCGGTATTAAACTGAATAACTATTTATTAATAATAGATTATGCTTTGAATATAAACAAAATTACCAATTATGAACTCTTCATGCTTTCTCTTTTTTTAACGAACTTCATTAAAGTAAAAGTAGCTATCTGATAAAAACTGGAAATTAAATATTTTATAATTAATAATTCATGTTTTAAGATACAAATTTTGAACATAATATGCCATTTTTCTATCAAGACAATAAAAAAACATAAACTCAGTCCTGTTAATAAAACCGAAGATTTTACACACACACATCATATTCAAGTTTCTATTTAGGGTTGTTTCTATGATGAATAACCTATTCTACGCCTATTGTATTAACCCTATTCTACGTTTATGATGATGGTTTTTCCTTGCTTGATGTTATGACAGTATCGGTATTTACTTGTGAAAATTCGGCTTAAATCGCTATTTTTCGATGGTGCGGCACAAACGGCAGAAGTTCTTACCTTCGTAACAATCCACAATAAGCCTCAAATAATACCTTTTCCGTTTTCAACCAAAAACTAAAAAAACACAGAACGTCACGAATGCTCAGTGTAAACATAAAGCCATTTCACAAGACACATTTGAAAATGTGTTTAAACTTGACAATCGAGAAACCGTGAATATTTTTTTAAAGAAAACATCCCCTTGCCCCTGAGCATATGTTAAACTCAAATAAAGTTATTGTTTACTAGTCTTTCAATTCTCTAAGAACATTCAACTTTTTATTTGTTTCAGAGCAGCATCTAATACGAATGTAGCAAAAGATAAAATAATATAATAATAATATTTAATAAAATTAATATTTATTCTTGTTTGTAGTAAATAAGGATACTGTAGCACGTGTAATTATAATTTCCACTACGCATTTGAAATTATGATTACTAATAAATGATCATGTCTCGCAGAAGTTATATAAATGTCCTGTGTGTAGCAAAAGCTAATCAAATATTTTCTTATCTTAATTTGAGTAAGAAAAAATGGGATCATAAAAGAGACTAAATGAAGTGAAATAAGACAAACTATAAAAGATCCATCATTAATAGATACAAACAATTATAAATTAGCCCTTATAATTTTTTTTTGTTATCAAGGCCTAAAGGCCTTTTCTTTAAAGTAATTACTCCCTTTAAGAAAAAATAGTTGTTAGAGAAGTACCTGGAACCTTTTATCTAAAAGGCCTCTAATAATGATCCAACTTTTTTTCTTAGATGTAAAATATTTTTTTTTACAACTAGCAGTTATTGTAAGAAAAATTCAACAAATACAACATGGGGTTTTAACTTTTTAATTTTCTTTCAGCAAAGAAAAATTATTTGCGTCATTTATCTGCTAACCATAATTAAATATGAAACCCTTGATAAGATGATGAAAATTGACATATTATAATAATTCCGTCATAAAAATTTGGGAAAAATTGGAGGTATTGCCGAAAGTTGTTTCTCGTACGCCATATTAGAAGAACTTATCTGATTATTTATTTTAACACTTTGCGCCCTGTTTTTTCAAATACACTTTTTTAAATATTTAAAACTATTTCCATGCAGACCAAAATTTCCTAAGAAGGATAAAGTGTGTCAGCGTCAATGCTTTTTTTAGGCCCAGAAATATTATTATACGATTTTTTATTGGTTTTAAAACATGGAATACCTGATCTGTGAAGTAAGTTACACCATCTTCAATGCAATGCCGCTCTTTGAAAGCAAATTAATTTTTTGACAACAGTCTATCTTCCTGAGCATTTTGAGATGCTGCTAGAGAGGGCTATTCATGTCCCTTTTATTCTCTGGTTTGTGTAAAACATTAATGAATAGATTATTATAAATATTTTACTAATTGATTATTATTTATATTTTTTCTTACTTCTATGGTAGAGAAATATATTACTTAGTGTACAGTACGTATACGTACAGATAAAGGAAATCACAAATATAATGACTTACCTCCTGCTTTAGAACTCAGCATAAAAATAAATTCCTTTGAATCGGGCTTGTTAAAATTTTCCACCACTTTGGCACGTTGCTTTATACTCATCTTTCCATCTAGTCTAACGTACTGATAACCTCTAAAAAAATGATAATTACTTTATTGTTTTTATTCTAAGAGCATTAATTTTAAGACGTTATTTTAGTAATAAAGCATCTATTATGGACAAAAAAGCCAGCGTGAAAAAAATCAAATTGTTTTGCTTTCCAGCTTTAAATAACTATGGAAAAAATAAAAATAATTAAGCAACTTTTCCCCAGTTCAACCAACCTTATGTCTTTTACAGTTTCCTGAATTCTTTAAAAAAAAATAAGAAACGAATTTTTAATATATTTTTTTCAATATCGCAAAAAATGCAAAAATATTAGAAAATTTTCAAATTCCTTAATAAAGTTTTAATAAACTTTGCCCAATTTAACTAACTTTTTATCTTTTATGGTTTCAAAGATCTTAATAGTTACCCTTGTATTTGGGACACCCTGTATATATGATCATTTTAGTAGTCTGAAATACAGATTTATGATTATTACTATTGTAAATAATTAATTTACCAATAAATGTCTATTTGATAGGGGAAGCGACAATGGGTAAGATCAAGATATCCAATGGGAAACCGAGGTTAAAGGCCAGTTCAGAGATCTATTAGAATCTTTGATGTATCGCAGATGCCGCACTAACTAGTCCGTACGCCTATGTCGTATTTATTGTCGCATGATATACATGTTTAAATGGCAAAATTTTATATAGTTTATCTATGAAATCTAAATATACGTAAAACCCCATGTTTTACACTATTTTTCTTTCGAAAATGTCAATTTTTAGAAAGAAAATAATATCAAAAAATTGACCGCGGACTAAAATCCCAGCATCTTACAAAATATTTTAAACCCTTCCAGCACTCACAGACTTCTCACCTCTTTTTAGCCAGTCTATTAAACAAAGATAAAACACCTGCGTTCTGGCGATTCCTACTTTAGGCTGTGCAAGTGATTGTGTATCTCTCTCTATCCCACTGATTGTGAGGATTACGGGGCCGTACCCAAATAAATTGTTGAGCTGTTTTTGTATTACTTTCGCCGTGTTTTTAAAGAGATCTTTATGGATGGGTCTATCACCTTTAATAGTTAAGAGGGGGGTCATGTGTATATTATTAAGTAAAATACATGTTTGTAAAATATAAACGTATGAAAGTGAAGAATTTAGAATTTGGCCTATATTCGTCTAAATTGTTTGCAGTTTTTACTGTGAGGAAGTATGTTTTTTTTTTATTTGTGTTTGTGGATTTGTTTGGGTATTATACCTAAAGACCTTAAAATGTTTCGACCCTGGGAAAATAGGCAGGAAAATTTGGCAAATGAAGAGGAAAGTGTGCGGGCTTATGGTGACCGTGGGTGCACAAGAAAGACAATAACATTTGCGATGAAAACAATGAGAGTGATCGGGACAGTGATTTAGAGTTACATAGTTCTGATACTTCATTTTCTAGTGTTGAGGAAGCAAGAAGAAGCAAGGGAAGTAGAAGCTACAAGGGAAAATCAAGCAGTTCTGAAACAAAAATTTTAAAAAAGACAAACATTTCACAGTCTCAACCTTGCGGAGATACCTGATAAGATGCTGCTATAATGGAACTGTCAGGTGGCGTTTGAAAATTTTGGGAGAGAGAAAGATCCATATATTATTTAGCTGAAACATGGTATGATACATTTATGATTGATGTATGATTTCCATTCTCTGGGAAAAAGTCCCTTTTTTGCCATAGTAAGAAAACCATATTTTTATTAATTAAACAAGTTTAAAGTTTTGTTTTTTCAGCTTACTGCCCTGTTGTCCTTCAGCGACACAATGAAGGTGCTTCCTCCACACTGCTTCTTCCTCCATTCTCTGGGAAAAATTCCCTTTTTTGCTATGGTAAGAAAAACACTGTTTTTTATTAAGAAAACAAGTTTAAAATTTTGTTTTTTTCAGTTTTTGGTATATGATTTGTCTTACAGAGACTCTATAAAACCAGTTTAATTATTTTTTTTTAGTTACTGCCACACTTGTCCTGTCCCAGAAAGGCAAGACTACTTCTTTCATAATTCACTGGAAGGAAAAAGGCTATTTTACATCTGAGTTGTAATTATTTTAAAAAAAAATATTGTACATTTATTATTATTAATTAAATTTAAAAATTATTTCTGCTACTCGTGTATACTTTTTTAATCTGTTTTAGTATCCATATGCTTCAGTGCCGGAATCCATAGCGGCAACAGAGAAATTTTCCTTCCTTAATGGAAGAAACTGCTAAAGAACAAAGGAAAAAAAACAGAGTTTAGAAAATTGTATTAACTCTTTGGGCCAGATTCAAATGAGTGGTTAAATTTATAAAAGCATTTAGTATCCTCGCTGTAATTTTAGGATCCAGTATACTTAAAATGTAATGTTTTGTATAAGATTTTTAGTTTTTAATATAAGCATTTATTTTTGTAAATTTTCATCTAATCTCTCCTATTATGCACAATAACTAAATATGAGGCAAACAAATTAATAAATATTACATTCGGGATGTAAAGTGTGTTTTTTTATAAGTAAAACTTGTGTCTTTTACATGCATAAGATATAGACAGCTAGATGATTTTTAATGTAAAAATTTATTTAAAGAAATATACTTCCACTTTTCTGACTACATAATTACTTTTTAGCAAAAGATATTGGTACTAAATTTAGAGATGGACGTTTCATGAGTAAGTTATTATAATAATATATAAATATATATGTGTAAATTAAAAAAAAAATAATAAAGAACAATGAATGTGACAGCCAAAATCCCCGTTAATAATAACCACCAAATAAAAATAAATCTCAATACCCAAAAAAAGGAAATACAGGGTGTTCATTTGAAAACTTCCCACCACGGATTTATCGAAAACCACTGTTCAACCACAGAAAAATCTTTGCTTATCTTAATTTGTTCAGATAGAAAACAAAAACATGAAAATATCAGTTTTTATTTCAATAAGTGCTCAGAATGTTGCCGGTTAGGGTTTGCCAAATCTACAATTCGTTTATAATTTAAAACGGAAACTACCAACATAAACAGCAATTCCGAAGATTAGACGCGGAAAACTAAATAACAACTTGAATTTTTTTCCGCATTCTTTTCATCAACACAGATATCCTGGGCGAACTGTATTTATTGTTATACCTGCTTAGTTATTTAAAGTTGCCAAGGAAAATAAAGAATTTATTTTGCCGTCAGTTACATTTGTGACAGTCTTGGAATAGTGAAAATTTATTTGTTGAATTGAAAATTTTACTTCCAAAATGGTTTAGCTGAAAGAGTGGAAATTATTCAAATTTATGGTGCCCAAAATCAATTTGCTCGGCAAACTGCCGTCACGTTTAACGCCAGACATCCGAAGAAGATAACTTCGCATAGGTATGTTTTGGACCTCGTTACTAAGTCTACTGAAAGTGGATTTGTTGCAAATAAAAAACGTGATCATCGGCGAATTTTGGATGAAGCCGCTCAAGTTGAAGTTTTGGGTCATTTTGGAATAAATCCTAATACTTCATTAGGCAAAATTGTTGCTGCTACTGGTATTTCATTAGGCTCTGTTCACACAGTTACTAAACTTCATAAATTTCATCCATTCAAAATGAAAATATTGTAAGAATTAACCGAAGACGATTTCGATAGGCGAGTTGAGTTTTGTGAAAAAATGACTGAAGCGATTAATGATAATACTATTCATATAAAGAATATCTGCTTCAGCATATATTCTTTACATGAGAATATATAATAAGCATAACTGTAGATATTGGAGCAATGAAAATCCTCATGCATTTGTAGAAGGGCATACCCAGTAGTCCCTTAAAAAATTAATGTATGGGCAGGCATTTTAGGAAATAAAGTGATTGGACCATTATTTATTAACGGAAATTTAAATGAAGACATTTATTTGTTGGAAAATACCATCAATCCGCTTATCACTGACGCTCCATTGAAAACCAAATCGATCATGATGGAAACCCTATAGTTGATGAGGCTGAAATATATTTCCAGCAAGACGGCGCTCCTCCTCACTATGTTCTTCCCGTTCGGCAATGGCTAGACGACGAGTTTCCAGATAAATGGATAGGGCGAAGGGGGCCTATAGAATGGCCTGCTAGATCTCCTGATATAACGCCGTTAGACTTTTTTCTATGGGGTCATTTGAAATCTATTGTGTTTACTCCCCAACCTGAAAGTTTGGATGACCTTCGTCAACGAATCATCGACAGCTGCCATAATATCCCGCAACATGTTTTTGAAAGTCAGGAATTTGAACATCGCCTATATCATTGTTTGGCCAAAAACGGGCAACATTTTAATCACTTATTAAAATAAAAAACTGATATTTTCATGTTTTTGTTTTCTATCTGAACAAATTAAGATAAACAAAGATTTTTCTAATTTTCTCGAAAACGAATCGACCGATTTAAAAAAATCAAGCGTCAAAATAAGACTTCGAAAGACCTTTTAAACAAGCTATTACTCGATACCCTTTGCCATTTAAAATTTTTAAGGGGATGACCCTGGGGCGCAATGAGTGAAAAGGGGTGAAATAATTTTAGGTTATAAAGTTGTCCCCCTTGAGAAACCTTTTGACGTATTTCGGCGTTTTTTTTTTAAACAGTGGTTTTCGATAAATCCGTTGTGGGAAGTTTTTAAATGAACAGTCTGTATATAAAATTTAAAGACAAACCAAAACATTTTACCCTTTTGTGTCAAAAGGTAAATCTTTAATGCCTTAATCCATAGAATTAATGGGCCTAAGTAATTTGTACCACCTATTCCCATCACTTATTATAAACACCCCACTGATGGCGCTAAAAACTAAACTTATTAAATTAAACTTTTTGGTTAAACTGATTTTACGTACTTAAATCTTATCTTTAAATTAAATATTATCTTTCTATCTATATCAACTAACCTGAATTTCTAGCTTTATAAAACTAAACCCAAAAATCCGGAATAATAAAATTTTAAATACAAATAAATTTTAAGGCCGGCCCTGTGCAACTTTTCACGCTTGAGTGGCTGTGACTGAGGTCAGACGTCTAACAAAATAGTACGTGGACGTCTGAAGTCAAATTTGACGAATCAAATGTATAAATTTAAAAAAGTATGTTTAAAACATTTATTTATTTAATAGAATAATTAAATATCGCTTTGAATATTAATTTATGACTCTTTCCACATAAATTTTGTGATTTAAACATGCATGCCAGGTGAGAATACAAGCAACACCGGCACACGGACTATTCGCGGCACATCAAAGATTTTAATAGATCTCTGAACTGTACTATGCCTACATGTGTTTTCATCATCTCTTTTTTTTCTACTCTGGTGAACAGAGACCAGATCATGAAGATAAAAGTTATGATAAATAGCTGAAGTTTCATTGACAATATTTATAATAAGTTTTATATAGGCTTTGAACTAATACAGAATTGGTTGTTTAATTACATTAAAATTTCCTGCTAAAAATATTATTTTAAATGTATATAACGACTAACCTCTTTTTCCACAGCTTTTCAAATAGATCCAAGGTTTGTGTCCAGTTAGAAACCAAAACTACTTTGTCAGTATAGTTGGCTTTTAAATTGGCTAAAAATGCATCTAAAACAATCAGTTTTGAAGATAGCTCGGGTCTGACGTCCATTTCTCCTTTTTTAGGAGGTAAAATATTTCTCGATTTCTCAAAACCCTCAGCTCCTTCTTCAATTTTTTCAAGTATCAGATCTGGATGATTACATAGCTTTTTGAGAGTAGTTATACTTGCAAGAGAGCTTGTACCACCTAAAAAAATTATTCGTATCATAATCTGTACATTTTTGTGGTAAAATCGTGAAATTTTTTTTAAATATAATATTTGCCATTTTCCTTTAATAAAGTGAGTGTTTATAATTTATACGAAAACACAGTTCTAATTTTCATAGCATGTTCCGTGTTTAGAGGAAAGATTCGTCAACTCTCGGTAAAAAGGCATGGTTTGATTGTATACAGGTTGGGGAATCGATCATGGAGAGGTGGTTATAGGTAAAATATGATAATGAACATGCATGCATCTAGTGGATTCTGCTACTCGTCTGCTACATCGTTATTTTTCAGTACGACGTTAGTAAGCGTCTGACTTTGATAACAGTAACTGTATTACTTGCAATAAAACTTCCCCCCAAAATATTACGCGAAAATTCAGGCAATTCTGAAACATTTTTTTGATGAAGGCTTTACAGGTAGGTTTTTAATTGCTAGTTACAAATTTCTACGCCGATGAATTCCTCTCATAATTTTTGAGGAATTTTTTATTCTAAAAATTTGCAGTATTTTTGCCAAGTGATAGGATGTATTTGAAAAAAGCTAGGACTAATTCGTTTAATTATTATCGTGAATATTTTTAAAACGACGAAAGATAGCTAATATGTTTAAATAATAAAAAAAATCCTTTAGTAATTCAAAAAAATGTTAAGACGTTAGAAAATGTTAGTTAGTGTAAACGTTAGTTAGTAGTAAGTAAAAACGTTAGAGTAGACCTTTTTTTAGGCTTTATGGAAGCCTGACACACTGTTGTAGAAATCAGTAAATTTGTATTTGTATAAAATCATGTTAATAGTTTTAATAAATTAAAGTTTTTCCACTTTCAAATGAATTCTGAAAATGTCCTTTGTTACTCCTATATTCAAATCGGACAACCGTTATCATACGATATTCATTTATACGATGTATTATAGATCAATATCTGTTAAAAATAATATTTAAAGTCTAGAATGACTAAGTCTTCTTAGTTGTGGAATGACTTGACTTGGATATTCTAAAAAAGTACCGACGCCGCAGTACAAGACCTAATTAATAATGTTGACATAAATTTGCAAATGAAAAATGGGGCAACTATCGTCTTATTTTTAAATCGAAATTAACAGTTTAGTTAGGGGGTTAGTGAGGTGGTCTGGGCTCTAATCGGCTTAAGGCTGAACGGTCCCTAGCACACCTCTCGGGAAGTTTGTTTGACCTGCACGTAGACCAATTTGAATTTTTTTTTGGCTAGCACCTCCATAGTCATCAAACTACCTAGCCTGCATCCTACACGCGGTAAACCTGTTGAACCTAAATCCTGTGGATCTAGACTGGACGTCGATAAACTCCCCGGCAATAACACTTAGTGTTCGTCTTTTCCTGCGTGTCTTCTTTTCTTCTTTAGCCAAATCCAAGGTGTCTAAGCAACGTGCCGAGGGATGAATGGCCTTGGAGCAAAATACGGTCGCTGACGTTCCCTCTGGAATACCGGGCGACCTTCCAGAGTATCCAGCCTTACTCAGGTAAACGACTCTGCCTGGGTGGGCCGCTATTTCCGATATACTCGTGGGACCAACATAGACCATCAAACAGAAAGAAACAAACAAAACTCTATCTCCCCCCCCCCCCCCCGGTCCTCCCCCACTATGGCGGACGCTGAAACATTAGAGCTCACTTTTCCTTCAGCTCCTGTTGCGGGCCCTTCCTTTGATGGGTCCACACATTTCCCCACCCGAGGGCTCTGCCTCAGCAGGGAACTCGGTAATCCCCGACGTCAACATCGACGATCTAGCTCTCAACAGGGCAAAGCTAAAAAGAAAGAACCCCTGCGGTTCGGAGAAAAGAAGAAGGAAGGCTAGGGCTGCAGAAAATATCAAGGACTCCCTGGGCTCGGCTTTCGCGACGGCCTTGGCACCTACTCCCTCAGATGTTTGCAAGCCTGGGGCTTCCACTAAGGAGAGATCAGGCACCAAAAGGCTCAGGACACCTGGGTCTACGCCGACTGAGCGCGCTGCCGGGGCTAAGAGACCGCGGACCGCTGAATCCCGGCCTTAAGTAAGCTATGCGCGATCGGTCGGCAGCGCCAAGCTGCCTGCTGGAACGGGAAAGCCTGAGGTCGGTTTCACTGGCGAACAGCTGGCACAGTTCGTGGACTGGGTGACTGAGGCCATACTGCGCACTTCGTCCGGCAGTGAGGCACAGTAACTGCAATTCCATCCACCGGCGATAACGGCTGCGAACCAGGAAAGTCTGAAGTGGCTTCGCCAGGTACTCCCAAGTCTTTCTCCTTGGAAAGGGATCACGCTAACAACAGTGGATCCCTCCACGCTTCATCTATGCGGATAATCTAATACGGATCCCGCGTATTATTGTATTATAAGTCTGACGAGGACACCCTGAGGCTTCTGGAGCTTCAAAATCCTGGCCTCCCGTGCTTCCAGTGAAGAGTGTGGAAGCGCAAGGGAGAGCATAACCAGGGCGTCTGTCTCCCTCATCGAGAGCAAGAAACCGACTGATTACACCAGGCTGGCTACTTCCACAGTGGTCCCTGGGCCCTCGGCCGCCGATTTAGAGAAGGCCACTACTTCCGAGAGAAAATTGTCAATGGACAGTGCGATAGTCGCGGCATTCGAAGGCAGCTGTCCTCTTAGACGGAGACCCGGCCAATGCCAAGAATGCTTGGTGGAACAGTAACACGGAAAAGCACCGTAACACTACGCTCGCCTCCTTCGCAGGGCTGAGCGCACCAAGCTTGCCACTGACTAGGATGCGTTCCACGCAGCTCAAAGGCAATACAAAAAGATACTCAGGGACTCCAAAAGACAGTGCTGGAGGCGGTTCTGCGATTACGTTGAAAACACACCCTCCGCGGCACGCCTGTGCAAAGTACTGTCCAAGGACCCTGGAACTAAATTGGGGTCGCTGTCACTTCCAGATGGCAGTTTTACTACCAATGAGCGGGAGTCACTGAAGGTCATGCTGCGCACTCACTTCCCAGACTCCAACTCATCTCGCGATCCTCCTATCTGTTCTCGGACTCCGATTCGCTTAGAGTACGAGAATGCTAGAACAATAATTACCTATGCGAGGGTGAAATGGGCAATGACATTCCCCCCCTTTAAATCTCCGGACATGGATGGATTATATCTATGCCTTTTGCAAAACGGGTTAGAAGTACTAACCCCACACATAGTCAGACTATTTAGGACCTCTCTTGCTCAGGGCTACGTCCCAAAGAATGGCGTCAACCGAAAGTCGTCTTCATTCCGAAACCCGGAAAAAGCGATTTTACAGATCCCAAATCGTAACGACCTATCAGCCTTACCAGCTTTATGCTGAAGGCGATGGAGAGGCTGATTGATCGGTACCTTAAGGAAAGCATCCTGGTCAAAAATCCACTGCATGTACACCAATACGCCTATCAGGCGGGCTAATCCACGGACCTGGCCCTATACCACCTTGTGAGGAAAATGGATGGTGCTCTGGGTAGTGGCACGGCCTGCCTGGGTGCGTTTCTAGACATTGAAAGGGCGTTCGACAACACCCCTTTCGCAATAAACTGCCAAGCACTCGAGACGCGGCTCAGAACCCTGTTTGGTTAGCTGGAGAGACGCCATGCTCTCGCAACGTCATATATCTGCCCAGCTTAACAGCGAGATCGTCAAAACGTTGACGGCTAAGGGCTGCCCGCAGGGAGGAGTATTGCCCCCTACCTTGTGGTCGACAGCCTGATAAATCTTTTAAACAATTCTGGCCTATACACACGGGCCTACGCTGATGATCTGGTAATCCTTTGCCCGGGGAAAGACGCCGTCTCAATGCGGGGCCCTAGATGAGAGCCCTGCGTATGGTGGACATATGGTGCCTCTCGGGGGGTCTCAGGATTAATCACAAAAAAGCAAAGCTCCTACTATGCACGAGGAGACGTAACTTTGGCACGCCCCCTGTTATATCTCTAGGTGGCGTGCAGCTGCATTACTCCAGGACAGTTCGATTTCTGGGAATCAAGTTAGATTCCAAGCTCTCCTGGTACGATCATGCAGACACCAGAATCAAGAAGGCCACCTGCGCGCTATGGGCCTGCAGGCGGGCTTTCGGCAATACCTGGGGTATGTATCTTAAGATTCTCCACTGTATCTAATCGCGTATTGTGAGAACCCTTCTCACATACGGGGCTATCGTTTGGTGGCCATGTCTCAGCATAACGGGTTCCATGCGAACGGCGACAACTAAAGCGCTTGAGACTCTGCTGAGCCTTCCGCATCTGGACCTCGTTGTGCAATTCGAGGCAATGAGGACTGCGTACAGGCTATACGTCCTCGGCGAACTACGTGCTGGCGAGAACGGTCACCCAAAAATTTGCTCACGGGTCATACAGGAATGTCCTTTTTTTCTGATGGGCAGTGACTGCATGGCTCCAGTGACTGTGGACTGCGAGGGATTCGTGACGCACATATAGGCAGAGAGGAGTGGCAGCACTCCAACAGCACTGTCTTTCAGGCGGAAGTATTCGCTGTATTAACATGCGGACAGAAAATCCTAAGCTGCGGACACCGCAATACAGTCGTATCAATATGCTCGAACAGCAGAGCTGCCATTAAGGCTATCACGGCCGTAAAGCTAAGCTCCAAGCTTGTACTAGAGTGCATAAAGGTCCTGACAAAACTGGTGGAGGTTGGCTGCAGGGTCCAGCTCGTCTGGGTACCTGGCCATGCAGGCTATGCAGGTGATGAGGAAGCGAACTCTCTTGTCAGACTGGGATCCGCGAATGTGCCGATGGGGCCGGAACCCATAAATGATATCGCCAAATGCGTAGCGGTCGCATCAATGAAGGGTCTGCTGGAACAGTGGACCCACCGAAGATGGACCGAATCCTCTGGTACGAGACAGGCTAAAGCGCACATAGGTGGGCCCTCTGCCTGTCTCACCTACTTACCTACCAAAAATCTACTACTCCTAAAAAGACGCGAAATTCGGCTAGTGACAGGTCTTTTAACCGGCCACTGGCACTTAAGAAGCCATCTCCATACCATCGGTATTGAAGACAAACCGGAATGCCGATGGTGCTGTGAGGAGTATTAAACCCTTGACCATGTGGTCGGGGAGTGCCCAGCACTCACTCACTTTCAGTGCAACGAGTGCACCAGAAATTAAAATTGAACGAATTGTAAAGTAAATAATTGGATAAACGCAAATAGTGTAGAACTCGATAATTTCTTTATGCTCTGTTATATTTTGGGGATCATATAATTTTAATAAATTTTAAATGATTTTATGTTAAATTGATATAACCCAACCAACCAATAGAAAATAAATTCAATTTAAAGGAAAACTTAAACTGGAACACCCAATGAGACTATAAAATCAACCGACCACTGACCATACTTTGCGGAACTTACCAGTGGTTTCTCCCCTTTCGCTATTAACGATGGTCCTCTTGATAGCCTCCGAATGAATATAATTTAAATAAATCTGCTTCTGATAAGGAGTCAACTGGCAAATGACAATCATCTCAAATTTGACAGGTAAGTATTTCGTTAATAATGCTGATGTGCGGCGTATAAGGCATTTATTTACAATTGTTGTGAGTTCGGATATTTTTTCTACAGCTTTTTTACGTTCCTCAGGAGAAGCCAAAGAATCTTGACCTAAAATAAATGATTTTAACTAATGCAAGTAGCCTCAAATAAAAATAACTTTAAAAAAACCTTATCTGCCAAGAGAAATGAGATATATTTATTCCTATTCAAATGTTAATGATACTTTAAATAAAAGCATCAGAGTTATCTTTAAAAAAGAGTCTTATACCAACCTTTTAAAATACAATTCTCATATTTTCTTTTAAATTCACTTGCTGTTCCTAGGAGACCTTCGTTCACAAAATGAATGAGACTGAAATATTCCAATAAGTCATTTTGAATGGGAGTGCCACTAAGTAATACTCTTCTTTTGGTTTTTAAACCCATAAGGGCTCTGTAAGTTTGATTCTCAGAGTTTTTTAACCTAAAAATATATATATTACAAATATCTGGGGTGACTCAACGCGAAGTACAAATGATTATGTAGAATTTTAAAAAGTAAAAATTATATTTATTCTAAAACTGGACCTGGGTGTTAAAAATTTTGCACAACAAATTTGAGAGTATACATATTTTAAATCAGTCAATAAAAAAATGACAACATAGAGATGAGAAAATATATCTTGAAACTTCAAAACTATTGAAAGTTAGAAAGATATCTTATATTTTAATTAACAAGTGACATTAGATCAGCAAAGATTTCTAAGAAATATTTAAAATGTCTCGAATTAGACTAAAAAGTCAATTCAAATATAGAATTTTTGTAGAACAATAATTCTAACAATTTTTGTAGAACAATAATTCTAGATTAGATTTGAATACATTTATTTGGAGGATAGAGTACCCAGTACTCAACCCAATCTCTCATCTATACCCAATAAGACTGTTCCTCAGCTATATCTCGGGAACCCTTCGTCATATGACTTAGGCGTTAAAAACATTTTAAGTAAATCGGTCATGAAGAATCGATGGAAAATATTTTCAAGTTCTGAAAATAATCAGCAGAGGGTGTAACTGCCATCTTAAATTTTAAAATTGCATTTTCTTTAAATTTTGCATAAAAACTCTTTTTTTCTATGTTTAAAGAGAACTAGTTTCTAATCTATCATATTCCAAAAAAAAAATGCAGTTGTTTCAAAAATAAAGATGGCGGTGGGCGTTCAATTGTTTCTGTAACCTGCTTTAACTTTTTAACAAATTTGGTATGGTTCAAAAGAACATTACATATATTCAAAAAGCCCAAAAAGGTATAGTTAAGCCAAATTTAATAAAAATACAACTTTAACGACAAAATTAGATGAAAATGCCTAAACTTAGATTGCCTTGGATTTCAAGCCGGTAAAGGGACTCAGGATGCTGTTTTTAGCTTTTTGGAGAGTGTCTATGTGTCCTTGATTTCTGGAGAGTCATCGGCGGCAGTGTTTTGTGATCTATCCAAAGCATTTGACTGTGTAGATCATGGAATACTGTTATCTAAGCTCGATAAATATGGTTTTAGGGGCGTAGCGTTGCGATAGCTTGAGTCCTATCTATCAAATCGTACTCAGAAGGTTACAGTGTCTGGGCGTTTGTCTGCTTCTAGATCCCTAAAACGCGGCGTTCCCCAGGGTTCAGTGTTGGGACCACTGTTATTTTTACTGTATGTGGATGACTTGAGTTCATTGAAACTGCAGGGCAAGGTGGTTCAGTTTGCTGATGATACCACCATACTATGGAGCCATAAAAATTCTGATTATATTAAGACTTGTATCCTTGAAGACCTTCAGATTTTATCAGGGTGGTGTGCTTCCAACAGGCTCGTGTTTAATGTAAGAAAGACGTCTATTATGGGATTGCGATGTTCAGGGTCTGATGTTTGACGAAAATTCCCTCTTGCAGAATAAAGAGTGCTGCAAGTTCCTAGGAATTACCATTGATGGTCGCCTTCGGTTTGAAGATCATATTTTACATTTAGCTGGGAAATTATCTTCTGGATGTTTTGCAGTAAGAATGGCAAAACAAGAGCTGGGAGGGGTGGTTGCACGTTCAGTGTACTCTGATCTTAAGAAACCAATAAAACTTTTCTTCCTGGCGTAAAAATAACTCACTCATATCAAAAATATTTTAAATAAAATCACATTTTAAAATACTTGCAAAAAGTGAAAATACAGAGCAAAAACTTAAAACAAATGAAAATATTCTCTCAACAGTCCTAACATTTATCAACATCACATACTCCGTTCCAGTGTAATTATTGGTATTTATCTAGGTTTTTTTTTCAAGAAAGTTTTTTTTATATATTTATATTCTCAACACTATATGATCTACTTGTCCAACTACCGCAAATCAGAATTAAAATACTGATAACATTTAAAACTTATAGTTGACGTGTCTTCTCTTTCTGGTCCAGAAATATATTATTTGTATAAAAAAAATACTTAAAAAACTACCTATATTTGTCATACATTTTTTAAGCTATATTGTGGGGTTTTTAGTGTGTCAGTTTAGGTATGAATTAAAAAAACAAACGTTACGTTAGTCAACTGATTACACGCGTGGCTTAATATAACTAGAATTATTTATTTATACTGTATTTATTTCCTTAGGAGGAATATTAGAATGATTGAGTCATTAACTTTTAAGTGAGTTAGGGAATTTACACAGTGCGGCATACAGTTTTGTAAAATGAGCTATAGACCAAAAAGTAGTATTTAGGTTGTTAATGAGGTGTGCCAAATTTCAAATTTTTATATAAATGCATTCAAAAGATAAGCGGTGGGGAGAGGACAATTAAGAGCCGCACTGTATAGAGTAAAAATAGTATAGCACCCAATAGTATTGTGTCTTGTAGTCTCCTCTTTTAATATACAATGGATCGAAGTAAAATCATCGTGTCAAATTTACATATTACTATTAATACATATAAAATTACATTTTATACGTTGCTCTTATTCACTAATATTTTCTATTATATGATAGAGAGTATTTGAGCTTATAAAAAATTCATCAAGCTGTCAAGCAAAAATCTTAGTAAAATTATTTATGATATTTATAGTAATTAGTCGTGGACATATTATCAGCTGATTTATATATCCACGTGATAGCAGAGTTTCTAAATCTAAGCATGTAAAACTGTACCATATTTAAAAATAAATCTTTTTTGGTAATTTTGGTCCATATAAATTAATTATATGAATCTAATGGATAAGTAGAAATGTTTCCATTTCTCAAAGGAATTATTTTTTTTATAATTTTTTTTTAATTTCTAGCCGTAACAATAACAAAAGTATTTAATTACTACTAATTTCGATTTTTCTTTGCTATTGAGATTTTATTCACCATATGTAAACCCATATTAATAAAAAAATCCCTTTAGTCCATATTTAATAAGAGACCTGTTTTAGTTCTTTTGTATAGTATTATTTTTAGAATCAGATATTAATTTATATACTATTATTCATACCCTGTTTTATTTATTTTATCTTTATAGTAGTCATGTTTTTGTTTTTCAACGATCATTTTATAGTATTTTTGAATATTTTCAGATACTGATTATTCCATTCATTAAAATTTTGAGACCCATTTAACCCATTACTGATCCATGACTGGCGTTGTTTAAAATGTGTATTTGTTGTTTAAAAAATTATATTTAATTATTCTAAAAAATCCCTCTAGTTTTGTTTTTGAATTAATTTAGATCTTTATTCATTATTTCAATGATTTATTATTATTAATAATTATTATAACATTGGGATCTTTCACTGATATTTAACAAAACTGGCTCATGATCAGTAAAATGTATATTTAGTATAAAGGAGTTGAAATTAGGAGGGTTTGTTTTAGTCTATTTCTAAGAAAAAATTAGACATGATTCAGAATTGTAAGATAATTCACAGTATAATCCTCCTTATCTAGGATATCTATGTTAACGTCAGTTAAATAAATATTATTTCGATTCTATATTTTCTGCGCTCATGAAGGGTTTGATTTATATGTCAACTACTTTTCAACGACGTTCAATTTTCGAGTTTTTTGGCAAAGTTAAAAAAAAGTCTTTTAGTTCTAACTTACCTATGTCCTTCATCACATAGAACTAAACCAACTTCACTGCTATGTAAAATATCCGCTTGCATTCTGAATGTCTCATAAGATATTATTAGAACTGGTATGGACGTTCTGCCTTGGCTTTGCATAAATTGGGTTACTTTTTTTTTCACATCAGGACCTCCGTCTATCATAAGGGCTGGTAATCTTCCATGTAACCACTAAGAAAAATAAAGTGATAATTAGTATAATTGTCCTTATTACAGTTTTTAGAGCAATAATAAGAAGGGCATAGATTAAAAATAATGAAAGAACCAATAGCTTAAGTCTTGGGCGGCTTAATACATTATAATATTGAATAGTTTTTTTTTCGTTCTTGAAACACCTAAAATTTTACCAACATTAAGTGGTCTTCGCTTTAAGATTACTATGAATTAAGGTTTCTTAAGATTTCATGTCTTATTAACAAATACATATTTAAAATAAAAGCTTTATTTGTAGGACTGTACATCGTAGGCAGAGCATTAATACACCTTTAAATGGGCTCCCTATTAATAATACAAAATCGCTATTTTTTAATGGAATTTAAAACTTAAAAAGTGATAGTGCCCGATGTCTATGATGTTAGCTAAATACTAGCATCAAAAACTGTAAGTTTAAGTCTTAAATAAATAAAATAAAAATAAAAGTCTAATTAAAGTCTTTGGCATGCTATTAGCCATTTAACTTAATTCGCTTTATAACAAATAAACATAAACATCGTAAATTGTCAGTAGATAAGAGAGCGATAAAGAAAATACCAAGCTTGTTAGGCCTACTATATAGCAAGATCGGCCGTTAGTACGTTATAAAGTGAAATGTCTATCGTAACCAACCAGCAGATTTTTGATCTACTGCAGGAAGTAAAGTTGCAAAATAATATTATACAAACGGACATACAATCTATAAAGGAGGAGTTGACCCGTTATAAAGAGAAAACACAGGAACTCGAAGGTAGGATCTTGGACCTCGAAAGTGACAAGTTGGTGCTTCAAAAAAAAATAAATAGCCTTGAAGAACATTCTAAGAAAAATCAAATCATTTTATTTGGATTACAAGAAGAAAAGCACGAGCGATTAGAAGAAAAAGTGCTGGACGTGTTGACAAAGAAGTTGTCAATAAAAATTGGATTACAAAACATTAACAACGTATATAGAATTGGCAAAGACAGAGGAGTCACTAGACCAGTTATAGTTAGATTCCTTCATTTTTTGGACAAATAGTTGGCACTAAAAAAGGCGCATAGGTTAAGAGGCACAGATTTAAGCATTTCGAACGACTTGACTCACCAACAGCAAAAGGACAACAAAGTCCTATATAAGTATTTTAAAATAGCGAGAGGCAAAGGATTTTCAGCAAAAATTAGTAAAAATCAATTGTTTGTTGATGAAGATATTTTTACTGTAAACGACTTGTTGGAAGGTGACGAGGTAGCTTTCTGTGATTTTTTTTTTTAATAAGAAACAACTATTTCGAATTAGTAGTATTCCTGCAACGCCAGTTTCACGAACCAGGATGCTAGTAGGGAAAGTTCATCTCCAACTGTTCAAGTTGCCCCAGTTCCAGTACCTACTACAGTCCAAGTGGATCTAACAAAAAAACCTGAAGAAAGATCCAAAAATCCAGAGGTTCACACAAACCACCAAACTCCAACTGCAGTAAAAGTTGTAACCAGAGCAGCTGCAGGGAAAACAAATTCTAGTTTGGGGAAACGTGTGGACAAATCTAGAAACAAAAATTAAATTAATGATGTGCTGTTCGTTTATGTTTATGCAAAAAATCAACTTTTTTTTTTGAATTTTTGTTTTTAGTTTTTAACCTAATAGTTGTTTTCTTAATAAATAGCATAGTTATTGTTATATATATGTTAATATTTTCTGTACGTGTTTATATTAATCTCTATTTATTTTTTATCGTTCCTTTCTATCAAGTATTTATAGCGTACGTCTCCTTTTTTTTTAACCATCTTTAGGCAAATTTTACCATATTGATTAGTAATTATTTTAGTGAATTAAGTATCTATGTATAGAGTGAATCAAATCTTTTTTTTTATGAGAATTGAGTCTGAAATTTGTAATTATGAAATTTGCACATTTAAACGTTAGATCTCTATTTACTGGATTTGACGAATTTTCTACTCTGGTCTTACAAAACAATTTTGATGTCGTGGTGGTAACAGAAACTTGGCTGCATGGGGGAACTCCTTCGGAATTATTTGGCATTCCGGGTTTTAATGTTGTTCGTAAAGATCGTTTACATGGTAGAGGAGGCGGGGTGCTGGCTTATATAAGGAATACATTTTCAGTTACTGAGGTTGGCTTTGATTTTGATGTAAGTGAAACTACTGAATATTTGTTTTTTAAATTTAAAATTTATGAAAAGCCCTACTGTGTTGTAATATATTACAGGCCACCTAACTCTCCAATGCAGGACTTTTTAAACGATATTGACAACATGTTTTCTTATGTTTGCAGCACTTTTAATCCAAGTCCTAAGTGAGCCTACAAGAATTACAGGAACGTCTTGTACTCTGATCGATCCGATTTTTCTATCAAAAAGTTTTAAGATTAATCTGGTTGGGACGATGAATGCTGACAATATCTCAGACCATAAGTTGTGTTATTGCGATATTTCGGCACCTAAGATAAAAACTCCTTCAAAAATTATAACATACTGCTGTTTCAGAAACTTTAATTTAGAGCAGTTTAAACATGACCTACTTTCTTTGGACTGGTTTTCAATTATATGCACGAAAGATATTGATGCAAAAATTAATACCTTAAACTCATTTATTCTTCAATTATTTGATAAACATGCACCAACCAGGTCACAAAGCCCAAAGCAGATTGGTTAACAGCAAATATTAAAATGCTTATGCGAGACAGGGATAAAGCACTACAAACATATAAGTTGTAGAAAAACAACGCAGACTGGCAAGCATATAAGCAATTACGCAACTTGACGGTTTCGGCCATTCGGAGGGAAAAACAACAATATCTAAATTTTATATCGGAACAAAAAACCCACGAAGAACTTGGAATGCATTAAGTAACCTCAATATTCATGTCAATAATAAAAATAGCCAAGACTTACCGCAAAATTTATCGGATCCTAACCTTCTTAATAACTATTTTGCCCAGATTTTTCAAAACTCAAGTAATGACTGTCAAAGTGGAATAAATTTTTATAGTTCCAATAAATTTAAGAATGATTTACTTAATTTTTCTTTTACGATGTGTACAAAACACGAAGTCCATGAAATACTACTTAATTTAAAAAAAATTCTGTCGGCTCTGACTACATTTCTCTGCGTATATTTAAATATTGTATCCCTCACATTGAAATCTGTATAGTGCATATTATTAATTGCGGTTTTGAAAAGAAATATTTTCCTCCTATTTGGAAAAATGCAAAGGGCATACCTTTACCTAAATCTAACGATCCAAAAAACTTTTCCGACTTACGTATAATAAGTATTTTACCTGCCTTATCAAAAGTATTTGAATAGGTTGTATACCAGCAAATCCTATAATTCTGCAATGACAACGAAATTATACCAGTTAGCCAATGTGGGTTCCGACAAGGTTTCAGCACCTCAACTGCTTTGACAAAAGTAACTAATGATATCTTTGAGGCTTATGATAAGGGATTTGCAACTCAACTTAAATATTATGGTTCGAATCGTCAGCATTACAATTAGTAAAGTCTTATCTATCAGAAAGAACCCAGAGCATATTTTATAAAGGCAACTTTTCCGATAGGATTGATATTTTAACTGGAGTCCCACAAGGATCTATTTCGGGCCCACTGTTATTTATAATTTATACGTCTGACTTACTCGCTTCCTTAAAACATTGTAAAAAGGTTACCTATGCTGATGACACACAACTGTACATTTCATTCAAACCTGATGAATATAGAATTGTTAATGACTTAGTAAATCAAGAATTAGACATTATTCAGCATTTGTCAACTGAGCATAATCTAACATTAAACTCTTCTAAATCTAACGTAATGTTATTTGCAAATTAAAAAAAATCAGTATCTCTAAAGAATAATATTAATATTTCTATTAATCAAGTGCCACTTAACTTTGTTGAGGTGACTCGTAACTTGGGCTTGATAATGGACTCTCAGCTAAGATTTGAACATCACGTTGCAGACATGAGAAAAAAAGCATTTTACAACTTAAAACTGCTTTACGCAAATCGTAAATATCTCAATAAAAATCTTGCAAAAATGCTATCTGAATCACTAGTACTATCAAGATTCAACTATTGTGATTTTATTTACTTTCCATGTCTTACTTTTCTTGAAAAAATAAGATACAAGTCATGCAAAATGCCTGTTGCAGACTGATATTTGGCTTGAGTAGATGTAATCACATATCACATAAGGTTAACCAGCTTAAATGGCTCAGAATGGAAAATCGTTGGAGACTTCATTTGGGTAGTTTTTTACATAAGACCATGAATTTATCAATAAATAGTACTCAGTTAGATTGTCTTTTTCTTACTAGGTCTGCAGTTCACAATATTAACATTAGGCGCAAACATAAATACACAATTCCCAAATTCCGTACTTCCGTTTTTAGAAAATCGTTTGCGTATAATTCAATTACTTTGCTTAACTTATTACCTGAAAACATGAAGTCTTTCAACATTTTAAAGTTTAAATATAAACTTAGAGAAATTTTATTTGCTGAACAACTTGGCTAAAATAAAAGTTTTTTTTTCTTTAATTTCTCAAAGCTTTAACTGACTGTTAACATTATTTGGATAATATGATTCGATAATTATTTTTCTGTTGCCATCAAAATAAAAATAAAAGTAAAAAAGAAAAAGGAAGGAAAAAAAAGGGGAAAAAAAGGAAAAAATTAAAATAAAAAAATTTTAAAATTGTGATGATTATTATTTTTTTCTTTTTTACAATGGTGAAATGTGTTTTAAAATGTTATTAGGTTAGCTAGTGTGAGGGTTCCTGTATTTTTCTGTTTTTTTTTTTGAATGTGTGTATTTTATCTAATAATAAGTTTTTTATAAGATTGTTTCTATTCTTCTCAATTTTTGTGGTTAAGTAGAATAGCAGTGTTGCTAGATTTCGCCATAAACTTGTATAGTTTTTCAAATAAAGGCCAGATTTATTTATTTATTTATTTAGTTGGGTTTTTTAAGTATTTTGTATTGATTGTGATGAACCCAAGTTGAACTAAGTTGTTTTTGTTTTGCCTTTGTTAATACTTCACTTTTATCTGATGTATGATATATTTATTACCATTAGCACCAATATTTCATTCTCACAACTTATACAGCAGTTACTAAAATTCACTTCTTTTTTGGTATTTCTTTAGTCTCTCTAGGATCTAAACCACAAAAATTCCTCCTGCAACTGAAGTAGAAATGTTTTTTTAACCTTTTGAAATCATCATACGACTGTCGCGTATTGCCGTCAAGACCGGGGAAAATCGTTTCTTAGCCAAACTAGTCGTAATGGATTAACTTGACAATAGTCTCACAGACACAGAAAAAACTTTAAATGAGGTCGAATTTAAAGCCCAAACATTTGCAAATTTAAAACGAGCAAGACACCTATCTAGTAGTAAAATTTGAATAAACCGGATATATCCGTCTTTCGTATTTAAAGAGATAAGATATAAATATTATAAATATACTAGTAAAAAATGCAGATGGCTTTATCAAAATCAGTAAAAAAATCCGTGTTCCTATTTAAATACATTCAAACAGATTCGTTCAAATATGATGTAGCATTTTATGAATCCTATTATCTATTATTATTAAAAATAAACTTACCTTATTTATTTCGTTATACCAATTTTTTACTAAGCTACTAGGACAAACAATTATTCCTTTGGTTATGGTAGGTCTGGCTTCCGGTCCTTGCCGAACCAACGTCCATAGTAATGTTATGCACTGAAGGGTTTTTCCTAAACCCATCTCATCTGCCATGATGCATCCATAAGAGCCTGGGATTTGGACTCCTGTTACACAATCATACATAAATTTAACCCCCTAAAATATTTTATTATGCTTTTATAAATTTTTGTTGTTAAATGACCTTTTCAATGTTTGACTGTTTTATGGTTTCTAAATCCAAAAGTTTTTTTTCCAATTTAGCTGTGGGTTATAAATATACTTGCGAGAAATAGAGCAGAGCAAGGCAGATAAACCTATTTATATAGGTAATCTACATCTGGACTTCGTTTCTTTTCACATTAGACAATTATGTTTAAGTTTAAGGTACATAAAAATAATAATTTGTAAATTGTGGAAATAAAGTCGTTATTAATGTTATTATACGCAGGCAAACTAAAACTAAAGCAAGCTTAATTTTAAAATGTAATAACTCACCAAGAGAGAGTATATTTTATTAATTCAATATAAATAATTGGGAATATGGTTTGCTTTACTAATGCTGTTTAACCCCCATATACAGAGCATAATTCAACTTTTCACAACAAAAATTATATAATACATATTACCAATCATGATTCTGTTTGTTACTATGCGTTTATTTATTAAATAAATTAAAAAACTTCAAAATACATTTATTGCAGCTAAATAAAATACTTTTGACTCCAATTCTTTCTAGTAAAGGCCTTAAATATGGTACTAACCTCTCTTTGATGTGGTCTAAGAATATTACCTAAAGCTGGATCCACAACCACATGCACAAGAACATCCCTGAAAGAATAATAACAAAAAATTATGTATCTTAAATTCGACTTATACAGTGATAAAATAGTATAAACATGTATTTTTTAGTACTGTTAATAAAGAAAAAGAAAACTTCAGCTCGCACATTTGTAATTCGAACCTTCTTAATATTTATAGAATATGATGATTTATATAGAAAACTGAAAAAAGCAACTGTTGTCAAGTAATATTTGCTTATCGTAAACATGTAAAAATAACAATGAAAGAGTTTTTGTTAAAGGAATCGGCGATTAAAATATACGACGCTTCGATACCATAAATATATCTTGAAATATAAACCTGAGTAGAAATTCACAACTTACTTATCATTCTTTAGCATTTCGTGTCTAGTTTGAGCTTGTGGAGCAAATAGTACTAAAGCATTTGGCATATTTGGATCGTATAGGGCCCTTCTTTGTTGTGGCCTCCGCATGCCCAAATTTTTAGTAGTTTGACCCCCTTCCCAATTTGGTATAGGACAAAGAAATGGCTTGGACAGCTTTTTAATAATATCTTCCTAAAAACATTAAAAAATAAAGGGTTAAATCTTATACCAATAAAGTATAAAAATATTTTTTAACTTGCTATATTGTTCCTTAGGTATTAAAACAAATAAAAGAAAAGAAATTATTGCATGTATTAAAAAGTTACGACAAAATTCATCTGAAATTAATCGCATTACTAAAGAGTCTCAAAAAAAGTAGTGTTACTACTTTGTAGATATAATACATTAAAAATCATACCTCAGGTAAATCATTATACATAATAATTTCTGCACTTAAAATAGCCTAAATAAAATCATCAACAAAATTTTAAACTACTCACTGATCATTTTAAGCTAATCAGACATACAATCAGAAATTAATTTAAGAAAAAAGATGGTTTTATTGAAAAACCGTTTCACATTACAAACTTTTCATACGTTTAACGGTATATACTGTTGGTTTATATATGTTTTAATAGTTTATTTTTTTGAAAACATCAAACAACAATTTTGGAAAAAATAAATCGAGAAAAGCTAAAATGGAATATGTAATTTAGTTTTTAATATATGTGTGCCAACTCAGGTGTTAGGTGTTGAAAACAATTAACTTGCAATAACAAATATTGAAAAGAGCAAAGTAGTTTTTCTTCTAATTCCCCTCTACTAATAATTATAGCTTTTTAATAGCAAAAAGCACAAAGGAAAGCCCTAAGAGAAGGAAAATCCTAAAGACAACAACAAATCACCGAAGATCAATTCAACCATTGTAGAACGATTTTTCACCAGTGCAAAATATACATAAGACAAAAATGCACATCCGAAGTAAGATTCCTTAGATTATTAGTGTTGATGGATTATTTAATAAGATACTTATTTTGGTCCTCAATTAATATTTATAAATAATATTGTAGATACAATTAGTAAATTACAGTTTTACTGATTACATTTAAAGATGTCAGAGCTGCTTTTGACATTTTATTTAATAAATTTACTATTAATTATTATTATATTATTAATTAACTTTATAATTTATTGTCTGGTAACGATCTTAACCAAATATACCAGCTGTTTTCCGATACTCGGGAATCATCTCGGGAGCGCGAGTGGTGGGCACACGGCGCGACATCTCTGTTGTGGTAGGTAGGAAATCAAAACGGTGTATCTCAATAAATGTTTCTCATAGTGTCAATGTGGTATAAAGCAGTTGACTATTTTTTGCCTGAAGGATCTAAAACAGGCGTGGGCTTTGAATTGGACGTGAGTCCACAAGACCATGGTGAAAAACAAATAATAGTCAACTGAAATAAGTACGCATTAGTGTGTGAAAATAGCAAATCCGACTTAAAAAAAGACTGAACTGAAAAGCTGAAAAAGACTGCGATACGACATGACAGAAAGCTGCAAAGATGCAAAAAAATTCCCCTAACCTGGAAACTAAATTGCTAGAAAATTATGCAAAACTTGAAGAAAATTCTGCCACCCTAAGAGAGAATTATGCCGGGTTAGAAGAAAAGCTTTTGGAAAACAATTCTGATTTAAAAAAGAAATTAAAAAATAAATTCTGGAAAGATATTCTTCACTGAAAAAGCCATTTCTTTCATTAGAGGAAATCAGGATCCAGAAAGTTCAAAACAAATCTATAACATTGAGTGTCTTGAGTGAGTTACCCAGTAGACTTCCAGCACTGCACAACAGGAACGAAATTTATGTCAATACAAAACCAATACAATTCAATTGTTTGTGGTAGACTGTGAGAAAAATCGGTGACAGAAGTCTTGCAGGAATTTAAAGCCGATATTGCTAGTTTGGTTTAGCCGGTATATTAAGAAGACACTGTCCAGAAAGCGCTAATTCGACGGGAAAATCCCGATATTCAGATAGTCTCAAATTAGATAAATGAAAGGAAGAAGCCAACTTACGTAAAAGTTGACAAGTATTATTCGAATGCCAAGCCATATTGGGACCAATGGTACTCCCTAATTTTGGAATACGGAATCTTGCGGTGGAAAATAGTGGACCACGACGGGAAATCGTTGTACCTAAATATCGTATTTCCGAGTTGCTAGAGGAAATCCATGTCCCTGTGCGGGGAAATCATCTTGGAGTAACAAAAACTCTGGGTACTCCTTACTTTAGTAAGGAAAAGATTTTACTAGGTCAATAGCAAAGCAGACGTAAGCGACTGGTGGAGGAAATGCATTGTGTGTGCGGCAAGTAATAGATCGCAGAAAAAACAGAAGACTTTGATACGTCAGTACAACGTGGGAAAAGGATTGCTATTGACGTTGCCGAAGCGACTGCATTGACGAACCTGAATCACGGAATAAGTACATCGTGGTTGTGATGAACTACTTCAGCAAATGGGTTGAGGCATAGCCCCTATCAAACCAGGAGACCTTTACTATCACCAATGCTTTATGGTGCCACATTCGGACCAAGAAGGAAATTTTAAATTCAACTTATTCCAATACATCTGGTAAGATGCTTGGAATCAAAAAAACAGGGATTACTGCTTTACCTTAAGCCTAAAGCTAGACATAACTATGGATTTAGAAGTCTTAAACGTTCCAATTGATGAGGAAAAAAATCGACATTTGTCTAATTTTTGTTGTAATTTCTAGCAAGCCGCCCCCAAAAGCAATTGAAACCATAATTTGTTCGATGTGGCCGCTCGTAAAAAAGACTACGACTTTGTGTTGACCTTGGTGGTATTCTGATGTGGATTGCTGCAAGCAGCTCGGAATTTAAAAAAGAAAATTGCCATTCCATCTTCTCTTCACTTTCTCAAAGTGGTTAATCCTACTAATTGTATTCTTGCTGCATAAGAAATGTCTCCATATGGAAATCGATGTTTGTATAATAAAAACTTAGCAGACCTATTCTGCGCCCTCTCGATCAATTATGCCAGCTGATACTGATACGCTGGTCATCATATCATACTGTTGTACTCCATGAAGGGTCTGACTAAAGAGTTGTAAAGACACTAGTTGGCTCGAGTATCGTAAATATATTTACATGTCCTGCATAGAAACCCTAACATTCTACAATCCTTCGGCATAATGTTGTCAATGTGTAAGATAAAATTTAGCTCAGGAACGAACAACACACTTAAATTATTGATGCAAGTGACTGACTCTAATAAGACATTATCCATATGATAATCATACATAACCTGTTTTCTTTACATTAGTGATTAATCTTGAAAGATCCTCCTGGATAAGTACACAGTCGTCAATGCTGTTAACGCAACAAAAAAGTTTTAAATCATCAGCATATAAAAGACATACAAACTTTAAACAATTATACTACAGAATTGAAAAACAACAAGAACAGAACTGGACCAAGGTGAGAGCCAGGTGCGACACAACTGATAAGACATTGATTTCTCTTGATACTGCTCCACACAGTTTAACACATTAACTTCTATTGCCCATGTATGAGGCAATCCATGCTAGATATGCTCCTGTTAAACCAATAGCCTCTAACTCTGCCAAAAGAAGCTCATGAGAAATAGAGTCAAAAGCCTTTGAGTTATCTATATACAGGGTGTCCCGAAAGTAATGGGACATTGAACAACAGTAGATTCCTTACCTCAAAATAATGTGATTGAAGTCAACTTGCCATATCATAACTTTAATAGTAACTGAAATACAGGGTGTCAAAGTATTATTTAATTTATCGTTTTTTTCTCATAAGTCCTGAACCAAATGACATACTGACATGAAATTTAGAATATACGAGTCTTTTAAAAACAAAAATAAAAATTCGTATACAATTTTCGTGTTTTCCGTAGAGGACGCTCGTTGCGTTAGTTTTAATTTTTTCATATTTTATTTTCAAACAAATATGCCAAAAACAATAATAAACAAAGAAACATACAAATAACGCTACTATAAAAACTGTTTAAAATGCTCTCCATTAACTTCAATGCATTTTGAAATACGTTTAAGAAATGACTGCCGTATTTTAAAAAGAAGATCCTCATTATTTTTAGAATTTACAATTTTTACATTTAGTTCATTTAGATTAATTATAGAACTATCATAAACTATTGATCTCAAATATCCCCAAATACAGAAATCCATGGGGTTTAAGTCTGGACTACGCGCAGGCCAAAGCAAATGTCCTCCATGGCCAATCGCAACGTTCGGGATATTGTTCGTCAAAGTAATTGAGTACCTGTCGAGAGAAATGCGCTGGCGCCCTATCTTGCATAAAATACATGTTCTGCTTAACCTTTAATAGTATATCTTCTAAAAGACCTCCAAGTTCATTTCGTAAGTTTAAGTATGAGTCTCAGTTCAAATTAGGTGGTAGTTCATGGGGGCCTATTATATATATGGTTTCCAATAATACCACTCCAAATGTTAACTTTAAATTCATGCTGGAAATGACGACTGACAACTGAATGGGGGGTAAAATACGCCGCGTCTAGTAAATGTAGCCTCGTCTGTGAATAACACTATGCTAATAAGCATTGCATCTACGTTTTGCATATTTTTAAACTGACGATAAAACTGAAGCTCCTGTGTGTTCAATGTAGTAAAATAAAAAAACCATTATCTGCAAAAAGATAAGTTGTGCATTCTTTAACATAATTTATTAAATCATTAATATATGTTAACAGCAATGGTCCTACTGTGGAACGCTATATTTATTTATTAACGGTTCTGATAAAACATTCATTTTTAATACTTTTTCTATCTTTTAAATACATACTAAACCATTTCAAAACAACCCCCTCTAAACCTATACTTTTTAATTTTGTTAGAAAGAGATTAATTTTCTATTGATGGTTTCAAATGCTCTTCTTAAATCCAGAAAAATGGCACCAGTAGCTAAATTACAGTCATTTTTTTTCCGATCAGCCAACACACCCTGAACAGCCGTTTCGCAGTTAAAGTTTTCTCTAAAGCCAGATTGAAAGTTACTGATTATGCGGTTATCATTAAGATAGGTAACAAGCTGTGTATCCATCTCTTTTTCCAGTATTTTGTCTAACGGACATAAAATATTTATCGGTCTTAGGTCATTAAGTAAACTAGATTTATTTACTTTTCGTATCGGAATAACTGTTGATAATTAAATTAAGCAGTCGTTGTTTAATATTCTCAAAAGTAGGTTGATATTAATTTCGCCATGTTAAACAAAATTTATTTAAGTTCTGTATAATCAATTAAATTAAAATCATAAAATCTACTGTCCAAATTACGATCCTGGTTTACTTAGTCCTCTGCAATATTTTTTCTGTCTACACCTAATAAAATTGCATTTATACTGTCTATAAAATAGTGATTCAATGTGTTGGGTAAATTATTTTCCATATCAGTAACTTCGCCGTTAATTTCCACCTCCTGTAAATTTATCACTTGCTTATTTTTTGGTATAAATTCTTGCAAAGTTTTCCACATCTCTTTTGGATTTCCCCCATTTTCATATATTTTATCTTCATAGAACTTTCGCTTTTCATCCCTTATTATTCTTACTGCCAAGTTTCTTTTTTCTTTGTAATTATGGAAGTTATCAGAAGTTTTATTTCTTTTATATAACTTATAACTTACATCCCTATTTCTAGTAGCAGCTTCCATTTTTTCAACATCATTCCACCAAACTTTATATCTAGGATAAATTTTAACTGGTCTTAATGAAGCTATAACATCTAATGCATTTATTATGATCCTAATAAATTCATTATACTTTTCATCAGTTCATCAAAATTAAAATTACGCTGTTCTAGTAGATTGTTTAAACTGATAAAATCAGTAGATCTTCCTCTACTTTGCAACATTTTGGGCTCTCTTGAACATACATTATTCTGCAAAATTTCAATTATGTAGTGATCAGTGATTCTTGGACTTTCTAATACTCTGGCTTGAACCATATTCTGATGATTTGGAAACACTAGATTAATAATTGAATCCTTATCTCCACTTGACCTAATTGTTTCATGTACAATATTAAATAAACTCACATCAATTAAAATAGTTTTAAAACACAACATCCAAATTTTCCAAATTATTAAATCTGTATTTAAAGTACTGGATAGAGGTAAAAATTATATTTGTATGTGTACAATATTTCATTTTACTATTAATTTCGCGCAAATATGGAAGTCGTCCCTTTTTAAAATCATTTAAGCCAGCCATTACCAAAACATAATTTTTTAGAGTAAAAACTGTGTGAGAGCAATTATATCTTCTATAATGGAGGAAAAACATGCTTCGGGTTTAATAATAGCTTGACATTTTAAATTTGGGCATTTCAATCTAAATAAACCGTCAAGGTGACGCCCATATTCGTCTGTCGCTGTTATGTTTAAGATCTTGAAGCTTTTTTAGTTCCATGCCACCATGAGTCTTAATTACTCCATTAAAGTTTTCCTGTGTAGCTTTATAGGCATTAATTTCCTTTTTGGTATTTGATGAGCTGCTCCTTTTGTAGATTGATTTCCTTTAGTATTTTCTCATTGTTTTCTCTAAGTGTACTTAGTTTACTGTTATATTCTTCTTCAGTTTCCTTTATAATAGTTTGAAATTTTTTATCTTCTTCTTTTAATTTTTCTTCCAAAAAAGTATTTCTTCGACTAAGCTCTTCAATTAACTTTTTCTCAATCTTGTGTACATCAGCATTTTCTTTGTTAGTAGTTTTTGTCCTTAATTTTAAATAATTTTTTAATTTCTGTAAATCTTTTTCATAGTTCTTGTTCTTTAATTTTACTTAATTTTTTTCTTTATTTCTAGCTCTAGTTGATTATTTTACTTTTGTACCTCAATTTTAAAAACTTCAATTTTCTTAAAGTATTTTTCCAATATTTCCTAATTTGCATGATCCACTTTAAATACTTCATCCTCAATTTCCAAGTGTCTACACAATTTTGAATGACCATTCCTAGTTCCCGAATTCACAGTTCCAAAATTAATTAATCATCTTCATGATCACTCTGCATAAAAGTAATCTGTTCATTCAGTTTTTTTATTTTCATTAAGTAATTTTTTCAATATATCTTTATTGGTTTGCCTCCTAAAGCTATCCTTACACTCATAGCAATAAAAAAGCACCATTCTCTCAAGTAAAGCTAAAGTTTGTGCCTCTGATGTACTGAGACCTGCACATTTTTTACAATAACTTAGTTAACAATAATCACATGTGGATTCAAACAATGCATGTTTTGCCTATCTTTATAGAAACTTGTATTTAGACATTTAAAGCATATAAGTTTTACATTTTTTTCAGACATTGTGTTGAAATAAAATTTAAATCTATCTAACTAATTATGTACATGCAACCATACAGATTTTAGTAATAGTTCACCTACTCAATTCAGTTAATATATGTAATGTATTCACAATAGGTTCATTACACTGCAACACATTAAATAAATTCTCAGTAGCCCTGTCTAGGTCAACCACCTAATCGGTTCAGTGGAGAACAAGGTCTTCTCAATCTCAAGTTTTAGGGATGTCAGGTCAGTTTAGCAATACTCGAAATAAACGCACGTCAAAAAATAAACATAAGAGCGCGGTGAACCTCGGAAAACCAAAACAATTGAGCAAATTACCGGAAAACGCGTAGAACTTAAACACGACTGTTCCGCACGACTACTACGATACTACTGACTTGTAGTCCTAATTAAAATTTTTTCCACTATATAACTTTAATAGATGACCAGATTACTCGTCGTAGATCTCCCTCTGAAAAGACCATGTTGTTTCACTGCATGGGCGTTCCTGCATCATGTTTCGAAGATTTCATCTGTTACTATTGATTCCAAAAATCTTTCCAAATACTGAAAGCAGTGAAATCCCTCTGTAATTCTTTAAATTGGCTTTAGAACCAGATTCATATATGGGAAACAATATTGATTTCTTCCAAATGGGCAGAAATATCACTGTGTTAAATGATTTTTGATATATTCTTTACAAAGTCTCAGTAATCACATCGCCGCGAGACATAGTGGCGGTATTCCATCGGAGCCAGGACTCTTAGTAAGCTCAAGGTTTTGGGTTTCCTGAAGACTTCATCGTTGGTAAAAGAATGTGAGGATAAAGTGTCAATGAATTCCTCAGATGAAGCAGCATAGTTACTTTTCCACTGTGGTCCACATAACAATTCTCAAAATGGTCTGCAAAGCGCAGTTAACAATATCTAATGAACTATCTATTATTTTTCTGTTATGCTTCAGAGGCCCAGACATGCCTTAGTTTTTCTTTAAGGTATTTAAATATGACCAGAAGTATTTAATATTTGTTGGGATTCAGTTCTCAGTATTTGACACAAAAATGAGATAACAGATGTCAATTAAATATTTTGTTTGTCTTCTGATCTCAGAGTATTGTTCGTAATCTTCCTACAGTCCCAATTTCTTAAATTGCTGGTACCTTTTGTTTTTGGTGTTCATAAGCTTTTTCAATTCTGAACTATACCATTTTGTATATTTGCCACATGTTACTGTTTCTTTGGGAATATATCTCTCTATTGCATTATAGACCACCTTGTAGCAACTTTGAACAAAAATATTGATATCCTTCTGATTCAAAATTTTATGCTAGTCAACATTTCCCAAAAATTCAACTATTTTAGTATACATACTAAGATTACTTTAAGAAACTTTACTTAATCTATATGTCAGGATATTTAGAACTACTTTTCTTTTATTTACTAATACAATTTAACCTCAAAGAACTTTACATGGTTATGGTTGTGCATCTTAAGGACATGCATATTTTTGACATATTTAAGCTTAGATCATTTGATAAACATCTGTTTTTCCAGTTGTTGTAATTATGGCCTCAGAGGAAATATAAATTAAATATTATTTATGAAATTTTTGATAACACCGATGTCAAATATTTGCTGCTATTTTCTTTATTTGTTTATTTTCTTTTATAAGTTATAAAAAATATTTAAGTAGCTATATTCTATCTATCTAAAGAGTTTACACAACTTGTAAGTAGAAAACTACAAAATAATTGACTGATAGTAGGCAATTACCTTTTCCTAAATTTACTTACATGATCATATAAAATAACCAATTCTTCATTTTCATGATTTTTTCCTAAAGGCTTTCTTAGCTTTGATTTCACATCATTAGTTTTTGAGTCTCTAGTTCTTTTTAATGGCATTGTAAGAGGAGATGAATACTTGGGTAAGGGATGTGATAATCCATTACTCTGCACAGATACTGGAGAATTTCCTTTTTGACTGGGTGCCAAACTTCGTCTCTATAAAAGAAAAATAGAAGGTAATGTCTGGATTATCATTTTCTGAGAAGGATAATATTTACTTACCATTTTGTCTAGGCTAATAAAATTCAGATAATGCAAAATAGCTATTAACGAAAATTATATTGAAAATATTGACACCAGAAAACAAAAAACGGTTAAAACTCGAACTTGCTAAAACCACAAAACATAAGCATTTAACGTTAAAACTTAAACAGATACATGTACTACTACAAACAATTAAACCTCTTAAACAAGTAGCAAAATCGAATTAGGCCAAAATTTTAAAAACTATTTGAATAAGGCAATAAAAATTTCAATTTAAATAGACAGTATGACAAAGAGCTCCTAATGCCCAGTTCACAAGCACACGAATTTAGAATTGTCAATAATGTTAGTTTGTGAAGCTAGCGTCCAATAGATCCAGCGACGAAAATCGAGAACGCATCATAATGTCGGTTTCCAGCAACCTATTTGTAGTCAAAATAAGTTAAATGGAAGCTACTGGTAGTAAGTAAGACAACTAAAAGATTTTAATACAAGGTGTCGCCACCCGGTCGAAGGCAGATACAAAATAAAAATTTCAAAATTGACAGAACGAAGCGGAAGCGGTTCTTCGAGTTGCGAAGTTGCGTTTGTTGTGCGTCGTGCGAGTTTGTGGATTTAAAATTTATATGTTGTTAGTGAATTCTGTTTTCTCTTTTTATTGTTTCGTGAAACAAACATTTTTTTTTCACTAAAATTAATATTAAATATGTCTGGAGTGTACTTTGGTGAAAAAACCCGGTCGGGAAAGAAGTGTGTCGTCCCAAATTGTGATAACAAGTACAGTAGGCAGTTTTGCTTCGAAACCCTAAAGCCGCGTTGACACGGGTCAAATGAACTGATCATGTCAAATGAATTCATATGAAATGAACGTTATTTGAACGTGTAAACCGACAATTCATTTGGCATGCTTGATTTCAGATGAATAACTCGCGAGTTGAATCTAGTTCAACTTTTTCGTTCATGTCGAAGAAAACAAAATGTCCGCGTCACGTTGGACGGAAGAGAAATCCATAAAATTTGTGTTATGTTACCAACAATATCCATGTTTGTGGGACTGTAAATGTTTAGATTATAAAAATAGAGATAAGCGGGCAGCTGCAATTACAAATATTATCACCGAAATGCGTGAAAATGGTATTATTATGACCATAGCCGAGGTAAAAATACGAATTAAAACAATTCGAACAACATACTCTGCCGAAGTAAGAAAAATTAACTCATCTATGAAGAGTGGAGCATCAACTGACGACCTATATACACCTACTTGTGGATGGTTTAAAATTGTTAATGGTTTTCTACGAAATACAATTGTTTTACGTGAAACGCATGATAATTTGGTAAGTAAAAGTCAAATGAATCAGCTTGAAAAATATAATCAGATTATCATACAATCATATTCATCTGCCATGGCACTGAACCAGTAGTACTAAAATAATTAGCATAACTGTCGCGAATCTTTGAAGCACGTTCTGAATAATTATTAGTGCCTTGCCGGCCTAGTGGAATTGTTGCTGTTGGAAAAGTTATCCATGATCCGGGTATAACCTGTTCCCTATCCAAGTCCTCATTCATATAAGACATCTACTACTCCTTGGCTAATGTAAGTAGAGGGAGAAGTTTTCCGTAACCAGTTATGCAAGACTATTGTTCTTTTTACAATCAACGTCGCTTTTTCTGGAGCAAGCGGAATAGGGCGTTCAAATATTCTAAATTTTGCTACCAGTAGCCCAAAGGCATTTTCTGAAATACGTCTTGCTCGGCTTAACCGGTAATTAAAAATTTTTTGTTGCAATGATAAATTTTTTCTGGAATAGGGCTTCATAAGATAAGATTTTAAGGGAAAAGTATCATCTGCGACAATAACTCCTTCTGAAGGAATGTTTAACTGCGAATTTTCTAATTTTTGATATAATGTACTTTGAGTAAAAATACTTGCATCTGAAGCTCTTCCTTGGGCTCCTATATTAACATATATAAATCAATAATCTGCGTCTACCAATGCCAATAATGCAATGCTGTAAGTTTCTTTATAATTATAGAAGTCTGATCCTGCATGAATTGGGTTTCTTAATAAAATATGTTTTCCATCTAGGACCCCAGTACATATCGGAAAGTTCCATTTTGTTGCGAATCCTTCTTGTATATTCTTCCAGTGCGCTTCGGTATTGGGAACCTACAAAAAAAAGATCTAATTACGAAATATTAATACATATTTTTTTAAAGCATCTACAAAATGTGCTACGAATACGTTTACAAAAAGACCATCATTAATTTTGTAAATAATTAATAGATATAATTATTTTTTTAAGGCAAGCCAAGTATCATTCAATGATGGTGTTTCAGAAGATTTACCTAGTACGTCGGAACATTCACCAGCTAGGACAACCCAAGCCAATTCTGAAATAATTGAGGTTATCCCGAGGGTTACCCAAACACCTAAGCGTAAAAAAATAAGAATAATATTTAGAAAAGTAATCCTGCTACTACAGCTGTAGAAAAATTAGAAAATATATGCAAAACTAGTACAGACGCATTACAGGATGATGAATTTGAAATTTATGGAAGATACATAGCCTCGCAGCTACGATCGATGGACCTAGAAAGAGCTATTGATGTTCAAAATCAGATTAACAACATTTTATCAAAGTCAAGAATAGAAGACATCAAATGCAAAAAGAGTCTCCACAACACTTTTTCAATTCCTCATCCGGAAAAGAGTTGTAAGTTTATAATTTATTGAAAAACCTGGGCATTCTAGTGACATTTTGTCACAAGCTGTGAATTCTATTTTCCGATATACTGATTTGTAAAATGTGTCAATAAAGTTATGAAATGGAAAATAACATCTTTTTATATTTTTAACTTACCTTAATAAATTCTTCCAAAGCTTCATAAATTGCTTCTAGAGTTTCAGGAATAAACCGAGAAATTGTACTTTTGGGAATTCGGTAAAAAAATTCTAATGCTTTAAAAGAGTCTCCTGTGGCTAAATAACGCAGGGTTGTTTCTAATTTTATTTTGGGTGAAATTGCTTCACGCATAACAGTATCCATTTTTGTTAAATTTGATCTAACCTTCTCCAACAAAAAATTGAATTGCTGTATATTCATTCTTAACAAATTTTCATAATCCTTTGGTTCTTCATCTACTAATTCTTGAATTAATTTAACGGATGGCCGTGATGGAAACTATTCTTTTTCGTCGATTTTTTTTATTCTGGATTGATTTTTTTAATTCATTTGCTATAACTACCACAGTTTCAAAACAATGCGATTCATTTCTGTTCTAGACGCCATTTTTATATATAACTGAAATAACTTCAAAGCAAATAAAAAATGTAAACCTCTTTATATCATAATTTCATATGAATTCATTCGACATGATCAGTTCACTTGACCCGTGTCAACGCGGCTTAAGAAAAGCCCTCAAATGTTTTTGAAATGGATGTCCCTTATTAATAACTCCGTACTAAATGCCGCGCCTCATGATAAAATACACAAAAAATTTCGAATTTGTGCGAAGCATTTTCTAGAAAAACCTCCATTGGTTGATGGTCGCGGAGGCCTACAATGGAATGCAGGGTCCCAATTGCATTTAAACACTTTTACTTGTAAGTATTAAGCCTAATTTTTTAAGGAGTAAACCACTACTGGAAACCATTGTACATTTTATGGGCAATTCTGAATCACTTGGAAATCCACGGGAATTGCCCAAATTACTTGGAAATCCAAGGCAATGAAATGAAAATTATTGGGAATTCGAATTATTCGGAATTTGGGAATTCCTTAAACATTACACTTTTCACTCATTTTAATGGCAAAGGGTCCCTTTGCCAACATTCTCTCTGCTTTATATACATTTTTGAAGTTTTTAAGTTTTATAAAGTTTATAGTTTTTTCTGAACTTAGTATTGGTTAATAATGCCATAGATATTAAAAAGCAATAAGGGGTTACAGATCTGATTATTTACTATTGACAGTAAGTAAAGTGTAGTAACTTTTTTAATATACAAGGTGATGTTGTAAGAAAATGGACCATATTATAATATTAAACCATTTCAACATACTTATTACTGTATTATCATCTATATTAAATTCTAAAAAAAAAAACAATAATATTTATCTCTCTACTTATTTTTTTACATACAAGGTGATTTTTATAAGAAGGTCATGCTTTTGGGGCATGATAGGGGACGTTCAAATAGAATTTTTGATATAAGACACTATGGGTCGGAAATGCCTCAGAAGCAAAATACAGGGGGTTAAAGTTTTTTAAAAAATTAAGAAATTAATTTTTAGTTTTTTGACTGTTTAAGATATCGGTGTCAAATTTTCTCAATAAAGCTCCCTAATAAAGATGCTTTAAATGTAAAAAGTAAATGTTTTAGTTTCAACCAGTGGCGTAGATCAGATAGGCATTAGAGTAATTTTTAATAAAAAAAATAGTACGCCACTGATAATCAAAAATTTTAGGAGTCCTTGGTTTATTTAACAGAAAAAAAGGTATCCTGCATCTTTTTTTCCCAAAAGGCACCATTTTATCAGAATTTAAAAATAAATAACTTTAATAAAAACTAAGGAAAAAAAATTATTGGATAACGTTAAAAAATACTAAATAATAAATAATAAATGAAGGTTATGTTTTGTGATCGAGAAGTTTAGAATCTTAGCGCAAGACGATGAAATCTTTCACCATTTATACAGCAGAAAAGTTTATGCACCAGAATAACAGATGGCGCCAAAAACATACGACGAATGTTAAAGAAATGAAAAACGCTCTACTCGCAAAATTCCCAAAGGATTTGAATAAAAGTTTTTTCTATAATACATAATAAATATCTAAACTGATTTTAGATAGTTGCAAGTCTCTGTTGGCAGCAACCTATTCATAGTCCGCGCTTGCTGTTATTTAATCCTCAATATAATGACTGTATCTGAAATTTTCAAGTGCTTTTAACAAGTTTTGGTGCAGATATTAGCAATGAATATCTACATCGAATTATGGCGGTCTCAAATCTCCACAAACTAAGGTTTCGATGTGAACATTTCTTACAAAGCTAAATGTTAAAGGAATGAAAAAGGGTCTAACTTCCAAAATGCCCAAAGGATTTGGATAAAAATTTTATAGATAATAGATACCTAAACCGATTTTAGATGGTTAAAAAGTCTCTGCAAAAAAATATGAAGGCATCTGAGAGAATAGAAGTGTTTAAAAACAAAGTATCTAAAAAGAAAGTGAAGGAATGGATAACAAGAGGATTGATTACCTCAATTAACAAGTACAGGGATAGACTGCAGAAGATCCTACAAAAACATTATGATCATGAATTACATAACACTTATAAAGCTTATAGAAATCATTTAAATCAACTAATAAATATTACAAAGTATACATTTTACAAAAACAAAATAAATAGTACCAAGAATGATATGAAAAAAGTATATAAAATCATAAATAATATAACTGGTGGAGGCAAGGGCAAATAAGCAATACATTTGTCATTAAGGATAAACAAGACCAACCTTTTAACGATCCTCTGGTGATGGCAAACATTTGCAACAAATTCTGTGTGGATGTCAGTACAGAACTTGAAAAAGAAATAAAAGTGCCCTTGCTACCACATAGATTATACCCAAACCAAAGTCCCAACTTGTCTATGTTTTTTAAAACTAGTGTCAGTAAAGGAACTTATATCAAAAATGTAGTTTAACCCGCAGCTAAACAATGATTCAATAATTCAATTGTCAGTATTCCGCCGTAACAAGATTTTACTTTTTTTTAAATTTATTCGGTAATTAATAAATTAATTATTATGGGCAATATGTTATTTTTATATATTTACTGTATTTTAGGATCAAAATAATTTTTGGCTATGGATAAATGGCTGAACTTAAATAAGAATGGTAATGACGCAGATGATAATGCTACAAACTCTTCTCAGGACAAAGTATTGGAAAACAGGTATCTAATGTGCGAAAAAGAACATATAATGAGTCTTTTCTTCAATTTGGCTTTACATTTCAAAATTATAAGGGTAATGAATAACCTCTTTGTTTGATCTGCAATGAATTATTGGCTTCGGAGAGTATGAAACCATCAAAATTAAACAGACATCTTGAATCAAAGCATGTTTCGTATGTCAATAAACCAAAAGAATATTTTGAAATACTCTTTAAATCTTTAAATAAAGAAAATCTTTGAAAATTTTATAACTGTTATGAAAAATATTTACTAGCGTCATATGAAGTTTCATACTGTATTGCTAAAAATAAAAAACCGTTCACCATTGGAGAAGATCTTGCTATTAAAATGGTAGAAATACTACATGGAACAAAATATGGCGATGATATTCGAAAAATTCCTTTGTCGAACGATACTGTCTCGAATAGAATTTCTGATATTAACATGGATCAATTAGTACAACTTATTACAAGAATTAAAGAAAGCCCAAAATTTTCAATTCAATTGGACGAAACAACTGATATTACTAAATTGGCTCAGTTGTTAGTATATGTCAGGTAAATTTATAAAGAAAGCACGGAAAAAGATTTTATATCTCTTTAAATCTTTAAATAAAGAAAATCTTTGAAAATTTTATAACTGTTATGAAAAATATTTACTAGCGTCATATGAAGTTTCATATTGTATTGCTAAAAATAAAAAACCGTTCACCATTGGAGAAGATCTTGCTATTAAAATGGTAGAAATACTACATGGAACAAAATATGGCGATGATATTCGAAAAATTCCTTTGTCGAACGATACTGTCTCGAATAGAATTTCTGATATTAACATGGATCAATTAGTACAACTTATTACAAGAATTAAAGAAAGCCCAAAATTTTCAATTCAATTGGACGAAACAACTGATATTACTAAATTGGCTCAGTTGTTAATATATGTCAGGTACGTTTATAAAGAAAGCACGGAGAAAGATTTTATATTGTGTCGTCCTATGGAAGACCATGCTACAGGGAAAGAAATATATTGTAAAGTTGACGAATTTTTTAAAGCAGAAGGTTTAGAATGGAAAAATTGCTGTGGAATATGCATAAATGGTGCAAGAGCGATGACGGGCAAAAATATTGGTTTTAAATCAAAGCACTAAAAACTGAATATTGAGATTAAATTTATCATTAAGAAAATATTCTTCTGAGCATCCCTACGAAGATACGGCCCCTTAAAGAGGCCGCTGGAAATCGGTTTTTCTTGAATAACTTTTTATAATAAGCTCTATTAACTCCGGTTCTGGAGCAAACATACAGCATCCACACTAAGGAAGTATAAGTCTCGAAAATTTCGATCGATAAAATTTAAAAAAATTAAAGATAGCAGGAAGAGTTAAATAGCAAAAGAATAGTTTTATCGGGATATACGTAAGATAGGAGTCAGAACAAGTAAAGATGGTACCTGCCGACACGTGTTTTTGCTTTTTGGCTTCTTCAGGGCAATAACACAAATTGGTAGTTTGCTCCTGTTCGTGATCCCTTATGTTTTTTTCTTTTACTTTTTTCTTTAGTTCTCAGGTTATCTTAATTAACTTTAAGTAGGTTTAGGTTACCACAGAAAAGTGAGGCAGTTTGAGGTTTCGTCACATTTGACGCGTTTAGTATTGGTATAGTGGGAACTGCATTTTTTTCTGACGTGCTGTTATCTAACGAGTACAGTACTACATTATCAATATATTATTTTGTACTGGAAAATAACAGATCAGTCTGAGAGCATTTGTCTGTATGACCTAGGAGGGGAATAAGAGATAAATAGTTGTTTGTTAAGATTTATAAAATTTTGAATATGGTTTTCATCTTCGGTTATCAAAGACTTGTGGCAGAGAGTTTTTACTATGTTTCTGGTAAAAACTTACTATGTTCAGGTATTCCTGTCTTTACTCGGACAACTCAAGGATTTTGGTTTGGAGTTTAATACATTTCTTTTTCATTTTTCAATGATGTTGGCGTCTCGTATTTTAAGTGTCAAGAAGATTTCATTTTCTAATGTTTCAGTTCTTCTTTCCACATGTTTGATGTGATCATCTTTCATTTTAATTTACCTTTTTTATTTTTTACCTTTCGAATTGAAATTAAGTAGGTGGTCTCAACTCGAAAATCTATTAACTAGGTATAAGTCTTTTAATTATTGCGAGCTTAATAAACCATACTCTTGAACTTCATAAACCAAAAACTGAACTTTATTAACCAAAAATCAGATTTCTTAAAACAGGTGTTAAATTTATTGGAAAGTTCTGATTCACACAACTCAGAGGATAAAAAAGATAGTGACATTTGTAATCGAGTAATACTTTTAATAGAGCAAATAACTACTTATTTTAAAGCAAAAATGTTGTTGCCCATCAACAATAGTAATGTCTTTTATGTTATATATGATATTCCCTTGCGCATATGAATTGTTTAGAGATTATTTTAATCTACCCACTAAGAGGTACCCACAGTATCTTTCTTCTAGCTTTGATGTGTCACCAAATTATGACTAACGACACACTTAAAAAAAACTAACGACACCACTAATTATTTAAACATTGTATCCACTTCTTTAGCTTCTTTAGCACCGACTAAGAAAGTTGTTAATTTATTAATTGATGAAATTTATATAACTAAAAGACTATAGGGGAAAAAGTCTAATAATGCATTTATATAATTATTAACGGCGGCTATACATATTTGAAACAATAAATCAATCACATAGATAAAATATTCTCATTTGTCAATAAAGCAAAATCAAAAGTCCTTCTCGGCAGATCCGCGCTTTCAAAGCGTAAACGGATCGACCTAAATGGATCCGAGTCTCTAGCGTGGTGCGACGTTGCCAACTGTTATTTCCCGGCTTGAATAAAGTCGGCTGTGGCTCTGTATATTGTTGTTATGCGCTCTTAATCTTCAATGTCGAACTCACTGTCATGAAAAATTAATTTTCCGAAAACATTTTACTAATGTTAAAATTATTCTGCGACACTTCGGCGAGGAATAAGCTTTATTTACTTGTCTAATGGTGGCTACACACACAACTGCAAGCTTGGCAAGCATGCATAATTTTCCTTCGCCGCCACACGGTACATGCATGCTTTAACAAGCTTCAGTTTATGCCACGAAAATATCTGATTCAGTCGATACCTTGCTTGCTTTGGCCGCTTTTTACCTTATCCGGAGGAAGAAAATGCAAAAAAAGAAACGTCATGTATGGTGTAGTGGTTACTGAAAAGAAGAACCTATTCCCATATTAATTTACTGTCTGAACTAAGGATATATCCGCATGATTGGCATAATTATCTCAGAATGAGTGAAGAAACCTACCTGAAGCTTTTGTCACTTGTAACAGTTTTAATTAAAAAGCAAGATACGATTATGAGAGAAGCTATAACTCCCCACGAAAGATTAACAGTAACATTACGATTTCTCGCAACCGGAAGGAGCTATGAAGATCTTAAATATTCAACTATAATTTCACCACAAGCTATGAGTTATATAATTCCTGAAACGTGCCAAGCTATCTAGAGGTGCTGAAAAGAGATTTTTTGAAGGTAAGTAAAATCCTTGTTGTTTTATGTAATTTATTACAAAAGTTATAATTTCTATTAGGTACAAAACAGGAAAATAATTGGCAAAAACAAAATATTAAGAATTTTGTTTGCGAAATTTGAATAATACGAAGATAGGCACTGAAGGGAACTATCGGTTTCCTCACTTAAAGCAGATTGCAACTGAAAATTTGTTGATCCAGGCTGCTTGGAAAAACCATCGTTATTATTATTATTATTAATATGCTGATGAGATAAAGAAACATTCTTGGGCTCACTGTTACCAGATTGACAATTAGAATGTGTCTGAGTCAACTGACCCATTTCAGCCATAAATAATGTCTCATTAATTATTTTTTCTGCTACCAATCTTTGAGTGTTATCTGGTATATCTCTCATTTTTAGAGCTACGTTTTTTCCAAGAATGTCGTATCTATCTTCTTTCGGCTTAGGTTTCTTAAAATGTTGTTCAATTGTTTCTAGCATAGCGTCACATTTGTCTCCACCCGTAGCCGATAGATAGTTCTAGCCTGGACACTTATCCCCGCTTCCATCGATACCTCACAACAGAAGCCGAAATCATGCGAGGCGACGACCGCATCGCGATGGCAAAAATTCCGCGCTGGGGCATATATTTTGCGTTGATTCGAAATAATATTTTACTGCAGTTATTATTGTAGTTTATAGTAAGATTACGCATTTAAAATTTTAAACTACCAAACTATTTTGATACTCGCTTTGAGTTTTAAAAAGAATAAAAATTCGGTATTTAAATGAGGTGGGTAAATTAACAATTTTATTTTTAACTTACATTTTACAATCCTAATTTTATTTAGAATAATACCTACCTCTTGCTGCATTCCTGTTTAAGCTCAGAAAAAATTAAAATGGATTTAATTTTTTTTTGATTATCTTCGGAATTATTCAAATTTTCGATTTTTTAAATAAGCAACAAAAATTTGGCGTAGGTACCTACCTAATTTTGTTTTCGGCATTAACATTTTTATGAAAAAGTAATACAGCAATGCAAAAACTTTCCCATAGCAACCAAGATAACCCACAAAAGTGTCAAGAATAAGTTTTTGAAAAATTGTTTTTTTCAATAATCTTCAAAACCACATAAAATATAATATATATATTTTTTTATACGGCATATTCTTTTACAAGTAAATAATGTGCAACTTTGGGGTAAATTATCCATTTTCGTATTTTGAGGGTAGACGAATTTGAAACACCGTTTATGTATATTTTTCCAATAAAATAAATAATAAAAAACATTTATCATATACCTAAAAATACGAAATAATAAAAAAAATATATTATCTTGTAAAATGTAAAATATTAGGTCCCGCGGTATCTCCACTTAGTCGTTTCACTGTACGGCGTGCGCCACCAAATCTCGGCTTCAATTTTGACGCCACGAAACCAGTGTCACGGCTAAAACTCTCGATCGGTTACGCTCCACCTCTCTTAGTAGGTCTAGTAGAAGGCATTATTTTCGGAGTTGATTGAACCGATGAAGTGGATGTGTCTTGTGCTGTTGAAGTAGTTGCTTCATTTTCTTGGCAAGCTTTTTCTGAATCTTCTGTAAATGGAGTTGGTTGTTCTTCATTTTTTTCCTGAAAATAATAATAATAATAATAAAAATAGTTATTTATTCATGAGAATTATATATCCTATTAGATATTTACATGTTACACGTTATATTTAGATGAAAATTGTGATGTAATAATGAGTGCCTATATTTCTTTTCAGTTTCCACAAAATGAAAATGACTGGATCACGATAGCGAGGGATTTTGGAAAGAGGTGGAATTTTCCACATTCCCTTGGCAGCCTAGATGGGAAACATATTGAGATTGTTCCTCCAGCTGGAAGTGGTTCATTTTTTTTAATTATAAACATAGACATAGCATGGTGCTACTTGCTCTTGCAGATGCAAACTACAGAATTTTTTTTTTGGTTTTGGTACGAATGGCAGAGTATCAGACGAGGGCGTTCTTTAGAAAACAGATTTTTTTAGGGGACTACAAAGTAATTCACTCAACATACCAAGAGAAGTAGAAGTCATTCACAGTTCACGTATACTGCCCTATGTTTTCGTTGGAGATGATGCTTTTTCTTTAAGGCCTGACATGTTAAAACCAATCTGTTTTTTTACTACCGGATCCCATGTGAGTGCGGTGACTCATACATAGGTGAAACGAAGCACCCCCTAGAAATCAGAGCGAAGGAACATCGCAGCTGGACCCAAAGAGGAGAGGTTTCCAAATCCGAAATAGCAGAGCACGCGTGGCATAATGGACACAATATCCACTGGTCAGAAGTCAAGATTCTGCATAAGGAACAGCACTGGCGGAAGAGGAAGTTCGTAGAGGCAGCTTTCATTTCAAAGAATCAGGGGATCTTCAGCCAGCCAAGCGTCGATATACCCAACATCTGGAAGCCTCTACTCTCAGGACAGTGTAGGATCTAGAGAGAGGCGTGTCCTCCCCCCCCCCCAACTCTTTTCACGGATGACTTTCCTTTCCACATCGCTGCACACATCTAGTATATATATGTAGTTTGCTGTCAGTTTACACTTGATAACGGTTGGAGATACTTACCAACCGAAACGTCGTGTTACATTAAATAAATAAGACAATGCAAGTTCGACAAGATGTTTTCATGTTAAAACCATTTGTACAGAGCGATTTAAACTGCATGGAAAAAAAAGTTAACTACCGATTATCTAGAGCACGACGAATTATAGAAAACGTATTTGGGTTTTTGACCGCGCGTTTGCGAATTTTTCATACAGCCATCAATTTAGAATTAGAGCATATTAATGAAATAATTAAAGCAACTTGTGCTCTGCATAATTATTTAATGTCAACTGTACGTGAAACCTACGCTCCTTCTGACTCTTTCCACTCTGAAAACATCGAAAATGGTACGGCACGTGTTGGATTAACACCAGAGAATTCCAATATGATTCCTCTACAAAGATCCCATATCGCTGAAGATATACCCTTTGATGCTAAACAGGTAAGACAACAATTCATGGAGTACTTCAGCATTGAAGGACAAGTTCCATGGCAGCAAAACTTCGTACTGAAGGTATTTACCTTTTTAATAACGGCATCCTTATCGGCTTGGCTGTCAATTAATTTATACTTATTAACTAAGATTTTGTATGCTGCATCCTTCTTCGTCCTATCATGATATTCTGGTGATTAAATTCGCCAAAGACATGGCAGATTTTCGTATGTACGAATAAAATCTTCCAATAATTCTCGATTGCTCCTTTTTAAATCGCTGGACATGATGATGGCGACGCCGACCGACGTAGAGTCATTCACGGACAGTGACAGTGACTAAATTGTTTGTACAAGCCGAATACATCCGATTCAAATTTAATCAATCATCAAGAGGCTTGCACAAATAAAATGCGTGCGCAAAATTTCCCTACAGATGCTACAGTTTGCTTGTACAAAAAGATTGTTCATGCATGCTTGTCAAGCTTGCAGTTGTGTGTGTAGCCACCTTAAGCTTCGACAGGATTTTGTGCACTCGCAATTGGCTATTGGCGTTTAGCGAGCTTGTGAATTGTGCTTTAGTTTATGATCGCATGCGAGACGTTAACCACAGAATTTCAAGAGAAACGTCGAAAGATGCGTGTTTTTGATATCAAAATAAATATATGAAAAATCTAAAAAGGGAATTTTTCATTTTTTAATAAGCACCCTAGACGTAAACAAATAAGTAGATAATCATGGCACCCTTAATGAGTTTTTTGTAAGTGCGTCACTATTTGCAAGAAAATACCCTTTTCATATATCCCCAATCTGACTAAGTAAGTAAACCTAGTAATGTAATGTATTTTAGGTTTTCTCTGGCAATTACTATAAAACTTCTATTTGCTGCATTCTTATTTACATTACTAGCTGCTACAATTGTTGGCCCACTTATTTACTTCTACTTTAAGTACACATTTAGACTTGAAAGGAAAAAAAGGGGTGACCAGTTAAGTGTTGGCATCTTTCACCCTTATGCTAATGCAGGTGGTGGTGGAGAAAAAGTATTGTGGGTAGCACTAAGAGCACTCTTAGAAAAGTAAGTAGCTATAAATTAATGTGAATTATGCATCCAATTGTCTGCCAGCAACCAAAGTTCATGTTCAGAAAGCAACATGTGTTGTTTGAAAGGAATAGTCTGTTCTCCTCATTATAATGCCTGTTGAATCTCCTTAAAATCCCAAGGGATTTTAATAATTTTTTGTCCAGATATTAACAATGAATGATTAAATAGATTTAAGGAGGTTATGAACTACAAGCTAAGGTTCTTTTGTGAGAGGTAGTTAAATGGTCAAATGTTAGGTTAAAACTTTTCGCCTAACTCCCAATAATAAATATCCGAATTGCTTTTTAATAATTCCTTGTATTTAAAACTTTGTCCTGACATCAATAAAAAATATGTAAATTGATTAAAGACTGATGGACAATAAAGAAATTAAATGGATGAATTTACAAATGATTTTGATGTTGAAGTTTCTTCATGAAAAATTAATGAAATGGTGGATGTTAATAGATTTAGATAGATGTAACTCCCAAAGGCTATGAGAAAAACTTATCAATTATCTATATAAAGAATATACATCTGATTTGATTTGACATGGGTGCAAATCTTTGAAAATAAAGGTTTTTTTCATAAAAAATAATGAACAGTTGGATGTTAAAAAATTTAAGTGTTCAAAACTCCCAAAGGACTTAGATAAAATAATTTCCACCTTATCTTAAGTCTTTATGGGGCTAATATTATTGGTGTTATTTTATTTAATTTACCTAACTGTAGTAATATATTATAATCTTTTGACTTCTATGATGAAATATCTATGAGTTTCGTGAGTTAGAGGTTAGGCAGGCATTGAGAGATATGGAGAGTAAATGTAGGATATATACTCCCAAATGACATCTAGGCTAATTATATAATGAAAATGTAACATGAATTAAAGAATTGGATCTATACATTGAGATTTCTGATTGGGATTTAATTCTTTTGGCAATTTTTTTTTCTCATAAATTGTAATGTTGATTTCCGTTTAATTGGAGTTGAAATATATTTAAGCAGCATCTATGTTAAAGTCAGATAAGAATCACTTTTATATGGATTTTAGTAAACATAATTAATATTAATTATTTTTCTATTCATATGATACTGTACTTGCTGCTTATACAAAAATAATCGGTAATTTGAATGTCCTTTTTGATCTCAAGAAATAAACTCCTCGACATTGATAGTGTGACCACAAAAAAAAATCTTTTTATGCTAAATTACTACTAGGCAGATGGGCTGGTAGTTAAAACTTAACAAGAAACCATTCTTTTTGCAGCTTTGTGGAAGAATGTGAAATTTTGGAAGAATGGAAAAAGTGATAGAAAGTAATCAATTTTAATTTACTCTTTTCAATTTATGTGTTTTTATAAACAAATCACCTTTTTTTTCTTCAAATTTCTTTACAAGACCTTTTAGAAACTTATTTATTTTTAGATACCCTGAAGCGAATTTTTATATATATACAGGAGATGTAGAATGTTCTCCTGTTGAGATTAAGAGAAAAGTAAAAAATTCCTTAAATGTAGATATAAAATCTGATAGAGTTAAATTTATTTATTTAACAAGGCGTAGATGGGTGGAGGCCAGTATGTTTCCAATATTTACATTGCTTGGACAATGTATAGGTTCAATGTGGTTGGGACTAGAAGCTATTAGTCTGATAAATCCAGGTATGTAAAATGAGAATAAAACATGAGAAAATAAATAATATTAAGATACATCTATTTCAGACATATTTATTGAAACCACAGGATTTACTTTTACCTTGCCACTATTTAAGTATTTGGGAGAGTGCAAGACTGGGTGTTATGTGCACTATCCTATTATAAATAAGGGAATGTTGAGGAGAGTTCAGAGTAGAAGGAATATCTACAATAACAGCAATCTCATAACAAATAGTTCAACTTTAACTTATTCAAAATTGTTTTATTATCATTTATTAGCATGGGTAAGTCACATTTATTTAATCATTTATTGGTGGAAATAATTTCTGCTGTCTACTTTTACATGATAAATATTAAACTATATCATATTATTCTATACTATACTATACTAAACTATACTGTTCTATAGATAAATTAGCTTTTGTTTATATTAATTTAATTGTTTTAATTTTTTTTATACCCATAAATTTGTAGAAATAGAGAATATATCAGATTTTTCAGTTCTTATCAGTTGACATCATACAGTAGCGGCCATAATTATAGCAACTATTGAAAATTTTAAAAATCTTATGCTACACCACTTCAACTCATTATTAGTTTATAATAATGTGTACTATATTAAGTTAATGCTTTAAATGGCATACCACATACCAATATTTTTTATCACTTAAAAATATCCATGCATTTACCTATTTGCATTGACAAATATTAACTTCTTTAAAATTAATCTTTTTGCCTTGCCCATCATGCAGTTCATATTGTCCAAGCGTTCAAAATTAATTTTTAATAATAAATTATATTAATATTATCTCATTGACTATGACAAAAATTTACATTGATAGAGGAAGTAGCAGCTAGGAAAAATTCGGGTCATATATCACAATTTGATTTTATGTGAATTAAAGCTGACCTGGAAAAAATGGGGCTTACATAAAGAGCTACAAGTTCAAGAAGTATAAGGAGGAGAGTATAACAGGAGTATAAGGAGATTTTTGCATAAATGGCGTGGCAGGTGTGAGCATGTACTCGTTGCAGTTGCTGCCTTTCTTTTTTTTTTGAGGAAAAAATTGAAAAGCGGTTAAAAGAACAAATAGAAACTATATTCAGTCTCCAGGAAAAAATTGAAACGCTTAAACAGAACCTAGAAAGCAGGCTTCGCACAGTCTCAGTGTGAGAATATTCAGACTTGTCTAAGAAAACAAGAATCTGCGCGAAAAAGTTTTAGACGAATTTAACAACAAACAAAAACTCAAGATCAATGATTTATTTAAATGCCACCGCGTGAATTCCAAAAATTCATCGCAGAATCCGTGAGCGACCTTAGTATCTTCTAAGAATGATATCGAAGGAGATTAGTTTTAAAATGCGGAGACTCCAGAAATCAACCGGTATACAAGTGAAAGAAGATCTTACAAAGTTTCGTCACTGCTATCGGCGGCAATTAATAAATTTTCGACAAATAAAACTAGATATTTAGATAAAAGTTATTATTGCTTTAAGCATTCATTCATCTTAAATTTATTAAAATTAATTAAATATATATATTTTTTTCTGAAATGAGTAAAATTTGAATAAATATTATTTTATGAATTTTTATTTAATGTTTTTTTTTGCTTGGGATAACTGTATTTACGGTATCACATAAATTAGTGCTGTAAATTGGGAAAGCTCTGTTTTTTTATATTTTTATTAAAATTATTATGGTTATGCAGGTAAATCTATTTTTGTAACGTAATTTGTTGGCCCACTAGGCAACAGTGGCCATGAGGCGAGCATATCTCTGTGTTTACCTGAGTTTCTTTTTCGTTATTTTAATTGATACATATCAACTCCTTTTGATCCTTTTTCCTTTCCTTAAATGTCGCTTAATATTTCCCATACTAATATACGATTTTTACTGGCAAATTTCTTAAAGAATATGTTCTTGATTTTAATGTAGATATTTTAGCAATAACTGAAACCTGGTTACACTCAGGAATTAATAGTACTTATATTAATATTACTAATTATAATATTGCGGGGTGTGATAGGCAAACGAGGCGTGGTGGTGTTTGCTTTTTACGTGAAATTAAATTTCAAGTTTTATATACAGTAATGCTTGATTTTGTTGAATACATTTGGATGAAGGTCACTTCAGGCAATAAGCACATCATAATAGGAAATATCTACAGGATTTATTTTCAAAGTCGCCTAATGATAAAAGATCCGCCTTTGGATTGCACCTAAGAGAAACAGGTCATTCATTTAATACAGACAACAATTTCAAAGTTTTGCATACCCTAAATAAAAGCAAAAAAATAAATATATTAGAAAATCTAGAAATAAATACACAAGTTAATTGTCTGAACGAATCTATTAACGCCCTACCGAGAAGCGGCCAAGATTGTAAATTTATTTAAGTAGTTTACCACATTCCTGTGAATCTACTGTTTTTTAAAAGTTTTTATTAATCGTGTTTAATCCTAGATGTCTCTATTAGTATTACATATCTGTGTATAATGTAGTACTCATATGGATTTTTTTTTAAAAACCAAAATCCGTTATTGTTTGTAATTTCGGTGTGATAAGATGTTTTTGGATTGATGTATTAGAAAAAATTCTAGATATACAAGTTAGTTTTTTTTTATTGAAAATAAGATTTTGCCGTTAAAACAATCAGGCTTTCGAAAAGGATAGAGCTGTACTATAGCTATGGCTGACGTAACTGATGATATCTTTGAAACGTAGGATGAGGATAAATTTAGTGCTCTTATTTTGCTAGACTGAGCAAAGGCTTTTTACTTCATAAATCATGAAATTCTTTTGTCTCGCTTGCATTATATCGGCTTTTCAAATTATGGAGTTAAGTTTTTTAGTTCTTTTTTGAGTAATTGTTGACAGCAAACAGTTTTGGAAAGTTCCAAATCTAATACTATGCCTCTGTTTGTGGTTGTCCTTCAAGGTAGTATATATTATTATTAAAATTTAAATATATTATTTTGAGTTCAAGTTTTTCTGTTTTTCTTTAAATAATACTATATTATTGCTTACTTTTGCTAAATAATACACTACACAATACTATTGCTTGTGCATTCTTTTACTTACTACTTATTGATACGAAATAAACTATAAAGTTTAGAACTTCTGCAATTCTTACTGCTTCTCCTTAAATAATACAATCTTATTGCTTAATACATAATATTGGTTTCTTTTACTTACTACCTATCAATTCAACTTGAATTACTAGGTAATTCAAAATAGGCATAATAATATTATAGCTTCCATATAAAGTTTACTGCTTTTGCAAGCTTTACTAGTTCTCTTAAATAATGCAATACTATTTATATCCTTTATTTACTACCTATTAATATTAAATATACGTAATTATATTATTGCTTTCATATTTAAATAAATTTATACTTTTACTTAAATATATTTATACTTTTACCTGCTTTGGTTGTTTTTACAATTTGTTGTTTGCCGATAAGAATACGCTACATTCTTTGCGCGGCGCGGGCTTGAATATCTGGTGTATTTTGTATGCGATATGACACATTGTTATAAATATATTTTGTTGTAAATTATACGAAAGCATTTTGGGAAGTACTTAATATTTTCCTTTATTTTAATTTGGCTTATTTTTATTACTAATTTGCTTTAAATTAAAAAGGAAAATAAAATGACCGAGAATAAGATATTGAAAGCTAAAGCTTTACGTCACACTGCGATTTCACAGTTATAAGTCTGAGCTGACTGCATTTAAAATTCGGTGCCGCAGCCTTACCAAGGTTATGAAGGACTTTGAAAAACATCACAATAATTTAATCGCTTTATTAGCTTCATCATCCGATGATCTTAAGGTTGAAGAAAAAACGGGTCTAGATTTTTCAAAGCGGTGTCATGAAATTGAAACAATTTTTTATGAATTGTTCGAGCTTCCTTTAGAATCTAACGGCATTTTGGATAGGTCTATACACCCTCATTCTTCACCCTTAATGTCAAATGCACGAGAGCAAAGTATTCTACCTAAAATACACTTACCTATTTTTAAAGGCTACTTTTCCTACTTTTAACCACACTTTTTCTACTTTGATTCATACAAATCGAAATATTACAAATGTTGAAAAGTTTAACTATTTATGGTCATCATTACAAGGGCCACCTTTAGACTTAATAAGTGATATTCAGGTTACTAATGAAAACTACCTTACAGCCTATAATACTTTAGTCGAAAGATATAGTAACAGACGCCTTTAGGCCTTTTCCTTGTGGAAATCAATTGATCAATGCTCACGTCTTACTTTTGAGAGCCCAAGTGGTTTACGTAATTTCTTAGATACTTTTACAAAGAATATTTTATCTTTAAATAATTTAAAATTTGAATTTTACCACTGGGACTTCATATTAACTTATATGCTTTTAGAAAGGTTGGATCCTGTAACTAGAAAATCTTTTGAACAACAATATGCTTCAAATGAAGTACCTAAATACGAAACTGTAAAACTTTTTCTTCAAAAGCAATGTATCGCTATAGAATATGTGCCTCAAAAAACAAAATTCGGTGTTTATTTAAATCCCAATCTATCAAGCTCCCCTCGTAATTTTAATTCGTCTCAGAATCAAGTGACTAGAAATAAAAATAAATCTGCCTTTTTGGTGAATAGCAGACAACAACCAACAAATACTAATACTTGCTTTCTTTGTAAGGACTATCATATCATTTATAGATGTCCAAATTTAACTTCTAAGACAGTACAACAACGATTTGACATTATTAAAAATCAAAAGTGTTGAGTAAATTGTCTTGCTACAGCGCATACAGTAAGTCGTACTTCTCCAAAACGTTGTCGTTTTTGTCATAAAAGTCACCTACTTTACTTTGTTTTAAAAATGATTCAGTTAATCATATTTCTTAAAATATTGACACAAATTTAGCCGGCTGTTCAGGTTTACAAAATAATACTAAATTGAAGTCTGATAGTCCTTTTGCCAAAACATCTGCTGTAGGTATGCCCCTTAATGATCACGAAGTTTTACTCTCTACAGTTTTATTTAAAATTAAAGATTCTTTTAACTACTGGCACACTGTAAAGGCCATTCTTGATAGTGGGTCTTCTTTTATTACTAAATCTTGTGCTAATAAGTTATGTTTACCCAAATTTAAAATATCTATGTCTCTTCAAGGTTTGAACTCAATATGTGCAACTGCCAATTTAGGGATTCACTGTGTAATAGCAATAATTTAAATAATACATTTAGTTTGGATGCTATAATATTAAATAAAATCTGTGAAGATGTACCAGCTGTCATCATTTTCAAAAGAAAGGTTTTTATTTATTTTTAACTCATTTCATTTATTTTTATCTTTAGCTAATCCAAATTTTGCAGAGAGGTCCAAAATAGATCTTTTACTAGGAAATGGTGTGTTTCCTTATATTTTACGAGATGGTAGATTGTTTACCGGTCCAGACATGCCTGTTGGTATAAATACTATATTTGGCTGGACTTTAATGGGTAAAACTAACTTTAATCCAACATGTAAACAAATTAAATAATTTTTTACTACATTTTCAAATTATGAATCTTTAACTAATACATTGCAAAAATTTTGGCAAGTTTAAGAAGTTTCTGAAGTTAAATATAAGTCTCCTGAAGATGAATACTGCGAGGAATACTTTTTGAAAACTACCACTAGAACCGACACAGGTAGATACGATGTTTCCTTACCCTTTAAAATTACTGCACACGATATTGGTGATGTAATATAGCCTTAAGAAGATTTCTATCACTAGAAAAAAGATTTGCTGCAAATAAAATTTTACATACCTCTTACTGTGAAGTAATAAAAGATTATTTAGATAATGGTCATATGGAAATTTCTCATCAACCATTACCACATGAAATTCAAAATTATTTTAATATTGAGCACCATTCGGTGTTTAAAAAAGATTCGACTAGCACGCCTCTTCGTGTAGTTTTTGATGCCAGCAGTACTTGTGATAGCAGTGTCTTTAAATAATGCTTTACATACTGGTCCCAAGCTACAAAGTGATTTAGTTTTAATTTTACTCAATTTTCGATTACACAAATATGTATTCACTTGCGATATAAAACAAATGTTTAGAATGATGTTAGTTGATCCAAAGGATCGAATGTATCAACGCATTTTATGGCGTTTTTTACCTACTGATCCCATTTTGCATTATCAAATAAATGTTGTAACTTTCGGCGTAGCTTGTTTCCCATATCTTGCTATTAGAACACTTTTAAAACTGGCAGATGACTACAACGACTTACCATTAGCATCTAACATATTGAAAACTTGAACTTACGTGGATGATCTTACTGGGGGTGGTTCTACCCTTGAAGAACTAATCCTCATAAAAAATCAAATTATTGAACTCTTATCTAAAGGCAGTTTTGAGGCCAAAAAATGGGCAAGTAACTGTCCGGGATTATTACATGATTTGCCTGAATCGTACATGATAAATAAGGGTATTTCTTTTGACTCAGGAACCGATATTATATTAAAAATTTTAGGGTTAAGATGGGATCCAATTGCAGATGCATTTTCTTACAATTGTTCGGAGATACATTCTGATTGCACTAAACGTACCATGTGACTTAGCACGTACTTTTGATCCACTTGGTTTCTTAACTCCTTGTACCATTTTTATAAAAATACTTATACAAATGCTATGATCTCTTGGTATTCATTGGAATGAAAAACCGCCAACAGAAATTGTTGAAAAATGGATAAGACTTAAATCTGAATTAAAATTTCTAAATACTTTTAAGATATCCAGGGAGATAAATTTTACGGAATTCTGTTAAACATGATTTATGTGGATTTTGCGATGCTTCTGAACGTGCCTTTTGTGCAGTCATTTATATACGTACTTTTTTTACATCCTAGCGATACTTATAAAACTTACTTAGTATGTGCTAAATCCAAAGTAAGTCCTAAAAAGTTTAAGTTTGGCTAGGCTCGAATTATGCGGAACGGTTTTATTAGCAAAGCTTATGCATTTTATTTTAGACGCCTTTTCTGCTAAAGTTAAATTTAATAATGTTTACGCTTTTACTGACAGCTCAGTTAGACCTGATTTTCTATTACAAGATATAGAAACTTGGAATTTTTCAAAATTTAAAGGAAATAAAGTTATAGATCTTGACTTAGAGAAGAAAAAAATTACTATTACTGCTAGAATTTGTTCCAATTTTATAGATATGTTTTTCAATAAATTCAGCAATCTTTCTAACTAGCCTCTTTCTAATAAAACTCGTGTTTGCATGCGTTTTAAGAGCTGTTAATTTGTTTAAAAATTTTAAAAATAAATCAAGTTTAAATTATTCTCAAAATTTGACAATTTTAGAATTAAACCATGCATTACTTTAATAACTAATCTTATACAAGCACTATACTTTTCTAATGAAATATTTTTAATAAAAAATGAAAGACCACTTTCTAAATACTTACAAAAATTGCTTTTATTGATGATAAAGGATGCTTAAGAGTTGGTGGAAGGTTATTTTACTCTGATTTACCATGTAACTTAAAATTTCCTATACTTTTACCAATACAAAATTTACAAGCTTATTGGGTTATATCTGCTAAAAGACTTATACGGAAAATCAAACATAATTGCCATACCTGCTGGAAGGTTAATCCTAATCAACCTGAAATTTGCTGAAATTCAGAGTCTCTGAAGTGCCTAAAGCCTTTACAAATTCCGGTCTTGATATGTGCGGACCATTTCCTATCATTATAGGTAAAATTAGAGGTGCGAGGGTACACAAATCTTACATATGCTTGTTTATTTGCTGCAGTACTAAGTCGGTGCACCTTGAGTTGGTGTCCGCTCTTTCCACGGAAGCGTTTTTAGCCGCGCTCCGTCGGTTTATTGCTAGGCGTGGACATGTTTTAAATCTTAATTCGGATTGTGGAACTAATTTTATCGGTGGCGATAAGTATTTACGGGTATTATTTAATACAGTTATTATACAAATAGAATCTGTGCTAAATTCGCGTCCTTTATGTCCTATAAGTACCGATCCATCCGACTTAACTGCTTTGACTCCAGCTCATTTTTTAACGATCAAACCTCTTTCTGCTTTACCGGATTTTGATACTAAGAATGAAAATATTAATCGCCGCACTAGATCGTAATTTTTACAAAAAATATACCAAGATTTTTGGGCCCGCTGGCACGCGGAGTATCTCCATACCGTACAGCAGAGGGCCAAATGGCATAAATCTCTCGATACTATTTTACCGAATACTCTAGTACTAATCAAGGAAGATAATGCGCTACCATTAAATTGGACTTTAGGTAGGATAGTGGAGTTGAGGTCATGACCAAGTTCCGAGAGTAGCTGTAGTAAAGACAGCCAAAGGTATTTTTAAGAGGCCTTTAGTAAAGCTATGCCCTTTACCTTTCAATTAATCATTTAATAGTTTAGTTCTCTCTATGAAAACCCCTAGGTTTTCATGGGCGTGGGGATGTTTTGTTCTCACTATTACAAATAAATTTAATATTTAGCATATAGTAAATTAGAACGTTAGGTTCATATTTCATTGGTCACATAATTTATATATATATTAATTTGACTTAAGTATTTCTTGCACTTAAGGTTTCTTTATTGCTACATTTTTTGATATACTTTCTATATTTACGATTTAAAATAATTTACTATTACAATTTTACGTAATCTTTCTATACACGAAAGGGTTCTGATCAGGGGATGACGGGGTGAGCGGGCTTAGCCTATAAAGTTACATCCATCACGAAACAATAGGTTTCTATAAAATATCAATTTTTATCTTTACCTTCTTTTTGACAGTTTATGATTTTAGACTGAATCTACATAGTAAAAATATGCCATCCTTAAAATAAACATGTACTTGAATATTGCACACTTGAATGTCCTGTCACTTTTTACAGGATTTCATGAGCTTTCTACGATTTTAACCGAAAATGAATATGATATCTTAATTATAACAGAAACTTGGTTGAACCCAAACTGTGATGCCAATTTACTTAATATTCCAGGATATAATTTAATTCATATTGATAGAGCTGGTCGTGGAGGTGGCGTTGGGGCATATGTTAAAGAGGGATTAAACACCGAGGTCATTAATTTTACTTTTTCTACTACTGCCGAGGTTGAGCATATTTTCTTAAAAGTTTCCCTACCTAACATGAAAATTATTGTAGAAGGTTTTTATTGTCCTCCACGCTTACATATTAATAATATATTGGTCGACTTGGAACATATAAAAAACGAGCTTTTTCTTTATTTTGATATTAGGATTTTGACAGGAGATTTAAACGTCGACTTTTTAAATCTGCATAACCCTGTACTGGATATTTTTAATACCTATGGCCTCGAACAAATTATTAATGAACCTACTCGAATTACTACTACGTCTAGCACTTTAATTGACCCGATTTTTATTAACAATAAAGACATCGTCAATAAATGCGGCTCACTACCCTCTAATGGAATAAGCGATCATAACCTTATTTTTGTCAAAATATCTATTAAATTTATAAAGTCTCCTCGGTGTTTTTTTCTATATAAGACTTTTGAAGACTAATAGAATTTAAATGCTTTTTTAAAATGATTAACAAAATATACCATGGCATAGAAATTTTTGGGAAAGAAGCATAGAAAAAAAAATAAATATTAACTTAAATATTACTTCACAAAATAACAGTACTCTTCCGCGAAATCTATCAGACGCTGATAATATAAATAAATACTTCACCTCTTTTTTACAAACAGTAACTGAACAATGTAGGGATAAGATAGAATACTACAACAATAATGTTTATAATTTGAAATCCAGGTTTAACTTTGCACTAACAACTTCTCAGGAAATACATTGAATTTTGCTAACCCTTAAATCACATGCTGTAGGTGTGGATTCAATCAATTTAAAAATGTTAAAAATATGCAGCCCTTTTATAGAAGATATTATTATGCATGATTAACTCTATAAATGGAAACGAGCGATATACCGAAAACTGCAATTGGCATCCCTTTACCGAAAATTAATGATCCTCAAACCTTCTCCGACTTAAGAATTATAATATATTACCCACATTGTCTAAAGTATTGGAAAAAGTTTTATATAACCAATTTTTTTTTCATTTTAACAATAATAAAATTATTCCTGATTTTCAGTGCGGATTTAGAGAGGGGTTTAGTACGGCTTCCGCTTTAGCATCAGTACTTGATCATGTCATTAAGAGTTTCGATGAAGGTCTTGTTAGTGTTCTGGTTTTGTTAGACTTCTCTTAGGCCTTTGATACTTTAGACTATAGGCTTCTATTAGCTAAACTTAAATACTATGGCTTTGAGTTCGATGCACTTAACCTGGTTGGATCATTTCTTTGAACCAGACCATTTAGGTGACTCGGTATCAAATAATATTTCGATTAAATCTGGTGTACCTCAGGGTGCTATTTTATCCCCGCTTTTATTATTTACACAATAGACGTTATCTCTAGTCCTTTGTTTTGTAGTACACATGCCTATGCTGATGATACTCAGATCTATTTTTCTTTCAATCCTCAAGATACTCAGGAAGCTGCGGGAAAAATACACTCGGATCTTAATATAGTTAATCAATTAGCTTACGAACATCATCTTAAATTAAAACCCAATAAGACAAAGTTATTGTGTTTTGGTAGTAAAACCAAAAAAGACATGGTAAAAAAGTCGTTAAATCTACACTTGTAGCGCCAACAAGTTTATCCTTTGTATCTTGTGCAAAAAATTTGGGCAAAATTCAAAAAGTACAAAATGCATGCTGTAGGTTTTGTATGGAATACGTAAATGTCACCATGTCTCTCATTTGATCTCTGAATGCAACTAGCTGAATATGGAAAACCTAAGAACACACCATCTTTTAAACTTTGTTCATCATTTGCTTACTGAGGCGGAAGCATCTCAACTTCAATTTATACCACGCACAGCAGTTCACATGTTAACGTTAGATCACGCCATGCTTTTACTGTACCACAATAAACAAACCAGCCATGTTTCGGGGATCTTTTATTTTCAACGCCATCAGCATTTACAATCTCATACCAGACAATTTTAAAATTCTTAGTATAAGTAAATTTAAATTTAAATCTGGATAGTTCCTAATGGACAGACAAGTGTGAACATGCAAGGAAATGCTGGGTGATGACCCCCCTGCGAATGAGGGGGGTCGATTATCTATTGTTAATATGGGTCAGTCAGGGAGCCGATAGGGTATTATTTTTGTTTTATTGAAAAATAGTTATACAACTTATGTCCTGAATAGCGCGTATTTAAGTATTTAAATATTTTATCTTAGGTGAACCTTAAATGGGTTGAGTAAGAATAGCAGCTTGGTAGACTTCGCCCTTTAAGTTTACACAAACTTTTTCTTTGTTTCCATTGTACTTAAGTATCGTATTTTTTTGTAACTTATAAAGGTTAATAAAAAATATAAGCTACTTAAACCTTATAAGTTACAAATAAATAAATAAAGACGACTTTTATTTAATAAAAGTCGTTATATTTATTTATTATTTATTAGGACCACTTCTTTATACAATTTATACTTGCCGATTTAAAGACTTTTTAAAATTTTGTAATTTATACATTTTACCATTTATACGCCGACGATACTCGGCTTTAATTTAAGACGACTTTTATTTAATAAAAGTCGTTATATTTATTTATTATTTATTAGGACCACTTCTTTATACAATTTATACTTGCCGATTTAAAGACTTTTTAAAATTTTGTAATTTATACATTTTACCATTTATACGCCGACGATACTCGGCTTTAATTTCACTTTAACGCTAAGAATATAACATCTGCAAATCAAAATATTAATACCGATCTTCAACATCAAATTACAGTTTCCAAAGAACATCATTTAAAAACAAATCCTACAAAATCGTCAGTTACCTTATTTGGAGGACATAAAAGCCACAGATCTAGGATAAACGAGGAACTCAAAATAAAAATAAATAACACCCCTAATTAATAATAACTAATACTTCGAAATCCTTAGGTCTTATTATTGATTCTGTTTTTGATTTCATGAGTATATAACTGATATATTAAAGAAAGCATATACCGCCATTAAACTTATCTATAACCAAACAAAAGTCTTAAGTCAAGACTTAAATAAAGCATCTTTGTGTGTGTTATCCAATTTCAACCATTGTGTTATCGTGTATTACCATGCTTATAGTAATATATATGTATTTATCCCGACATTAATCCTTTTCCTCCCCTTTCCCGCTCCTTATCCCTTCATGCATTAAATATGTGTATATGTGCTTGCTTCATGCTGCTTGCTTTTTTAACTTATATTATCTCACATTATTTTTATTAAAGTTTTTTTTTTTCACTTTCGGGCGTCATTCTTATATTTTGTTATATTTGTTAATAGGTATTTACTTGGGCCTAAACAGTTTCTGGTATGAATAATACGCCTGAAGGCTGACCAGCAAAAAAAACCGCTGTCTATCGACGAAGAATGTGATGGCCCGATTACATTTTGCTGAAGAACATGTTTAATGGACCACAGATCAATGGAAACGGGTGGTTTTTAGCGACGAAGCAAAGTTTAATTTATTTCGAAGCGATACGGGGTTTCTTATGTTCGACGTTTTATCGAGCTGAACAAAAAACTCCTACTGTAAAACATGGTTGAGGTTCCTTAATGATATGGGGATGTTTTTCAGCAAGTGGAGTGGGCCCCCTCCATCGGATAGAAGGTTATATGGACCGGTTTATGTATCGTAACATATTAAATGACAAATTGGTCCCAAATCGTGATGAAGTAATGCCTTTAAGAAATATTTTTCAAGATAACGACCCAAAATATAAATCCAAACTTATCACTGAATGGTTAAGGGATAATAAAATCGTCTTGCCGTAACCTTCACAGTCGCCAGAACTAAATTCCATCGAGAACCTCTGGGATTATGTGGTATTTGGTTAGATTTTCAAAATGCCTGGGAAAATATAGATATGGCCCATATTCAGAAATTAATTGGCTTGATGCCACGAAGGGGGCGAGAGTTATTATGCAGTAATATTGCTAAACTGAGCTGACATCCCTAAAACTTGACCTTGTTCCTCCACTGAACTGAGTAGGTGGTTGACCTGGGCAGGGCTAGTGGAAATTTTATGGCTTTGGATGAGCCATTTTCGAGAATTTATTGCTGATACTGAAAAAGTGATTTTATTTTTTCACAGCGTCTTGCATTTCTGTCTTTTTTACCAAGACAAAATGTCTACTCTTTTCTGCTCTGAATGCCTAAATGCTAAATTGTGTTGTCCAGGTTATTCCTTCTGAGTTGTCCGACTAGGGTTAACATACCGAAAATGAATAGGGAAAAAAATTACATTAGAGTCTAGAGCAATGCGAATTTTAGACGCTTTAGAAATGTATGCAATATTACTGATTGGATGGTGGTGTATATCGTTCTCTTGTTCATCTTAACCACTTTAGTGACTTTGATTTGAGTATTTTAAATAAGAGTTTTCCCACAAAAAAGATAAAATTAAAGCCTAAGAAACCATGGGTTACACATGGTCTTGAAACCTCATTAACTAATTTAAGATTTCTACACACTTTAAGAAAATATACCACTTACCCCTGGTTTCATACTTATTTTAATAAATACAGAAGGATCTATAACAATAGAAATAATAAGGAAAACAATACGAAATGCTAAGCAATTTTATTATAAAAATAGGGTTCATAAAACACTCAATAAAGCAAAAGAAAACGGGAGTATTATTAATGTACTAAGGGATAATCCCTCAAAGTCAGGTGAATTTCCTACCAATGCAGATATTCTTAATCAGTTCTACTGCTCAGTAGCAGCAAGAGTCAAAAATCAAATTAATTCTCAAATAGATCTATCACATACTCATAATATCTCTATACAACAATCGGCTTATTTGACACATACTGATCTATATGAAATCAATAAACTTTTGAACGAAATAAAAAAGTATCTAGGATTGATGGACTATCCATCAGAGTTTTGCAGAGTTAGTTAGATTTATGTACCTATTTTATATTATATGAAGTGTTATCAACAAATTCCATGCATTTATGATAATAAAGCATGTTTTGAATTTGACGAGATACTACACCAAGTACTAGTTTGAAATTTCTTAGGGTTTATTTTGTTTAAAAAAAAATGAAAAAGTTTCAGTTGCTATATTTATGGCCACTACTGTAGATAAATAATTGATAGATATGAGTTCTTTTAGCAAAGAATAAATCTTTATAGAACTGAATCTAACTAAAGCAAACGTAATGAACATAAACAACAAAAAAATCCTTAAAAAATATGGAATAAGTTTAATAATTATTATTATTTTACTTTTACTAGATTAAAAATGTTGGAGGTCCCTTATTTTTATTTTATATTTAAATTTCTATTGTGTATTAATATTTTAGTTCTTGGAATGGAATGGAATTTAAAGTCATCTGAAGTAATTCTGCTGTGTGAGGTTGCTTTATCCTAGGCTGCACGGAAATACAGGCCAGCATATAGCTTTGTCTTTTTCGCTAACTGTGTCACGATAACCGACCGATTGAAATTTCGCCGCTAGCCGAGCGCAGATATGCATACGACTGTGATAATATAATAATACGTATGCATACAATTTTTCAAATCCTTTTAAGGGAAATATTTGAAGAAAAGTTCCTAAGCTCACAAAACTTTTCTCGTTGAATTAAAGCTCAATATCTTCAATAGAGCACATAATTTTTCTTTGTGATAAAGTTGTTTGGGGATTCCTTGAGCAAGAAGGTTGCAAGCACATAATATGCGAATATATTTTTGATTAATTATTTAAAAGTAAAAAATTATGTTTAAAAAAAAAACAATATGATTCAAAATGTGCGAAAGAAAATGGAAAATTCATAAGTTTCCAAGCAATTAATATATTAGCATTTTTTAAAATTCCAATATACTTTTAATTCTATATAATTCTATATATTTTATTCTATATACCAATATACTTTATATTCTTTGATAGTTTTAGTCATTTTCTATTAAATACTGTTTAATTTTCCCTAGTCTAAATCCTGTTTTCAGTGCTTATTATTCTTATTGAAATGTAGATAATGTTTTTTTCTTTTTTAGTATAGAATTTATTTTTATTACCAATAAGTTGCCGAACTGGGGACAAATGTTTTATGTTTATCTTTATTTAGGATAAACATTAATGTTTTCTTTAAATAATAAGTCAATAAAAAAGCAAATAGTTAAAGCCGAACCTTGCTATATTAAACAAAATCTTAAAATTAAAGAAACCATACGCAAACCATATAAATGAGCGTAAAAATCGATGGGTTACTGTGACGTCACGCGTTCCGCCTAGTGGCCTGACTTTCTGTGCGGCATAGCTATATCTCTCTGCTTCTTTTCGTCTGTATCTCTCACAGTTCAATAGGCTGATAAATGATTATTCTAGAAGTTTGGACCTTTATTTTGTTAATTCTGAAATTCACTCATTATTTAAAACTCTTGTTTTTGGTCAGACGATAAGCGTAAATTAACTTATAATGCGTGTGTTGTCCGGCGTGTATACTTAGTATGATTTTAAATTACTAATTTTAATTATATTACTAGTTTTTGTCTGTGTGTGTGTATGTGTAATTTGTGTGGCTTTCAATTTTGTGTTATTTTTTCAATCGTATTAGATATAACCAGATTTCCCTACGCAATGGAATAGGCTCCATGGTTAAGTTATTTGTTTTATAATTGTAAAGGGAGATAAATTTCTTTTTATCATATTGTGTTGCTCTGATTTTTGTAACATTTGTTCAGCCCCAATAAACTGTAATTATGAATATTATATTAATCCACTCTTGCAAGTTGAAAGACGTACTTTTATATCATTCTTGCTTATAACAACGCTATTTATAGCTATATAATAAGTACTATTTAAATGTAATATAATATTTTTAGATGTACAGCTTAGCCGGCCAATGTTCGGATACTACTTTAGTCAATTCAACCTTTACTTTAGAAAATCTTCAAATTCTGTGGAACCTTCCGATGTCTCTTGTGTACCCGCCCTGTGAAGTAGACCACTTAAAAAAAATTATTCATGACGCGAAGAAACCTTCAAAAATAAGAATTCTAAGCTTAGCCCAGTTTAGACCTGAAAAAGATCACCCACTTCAATTGCAAGCACTTTATGACTTAAGAGAAATTATTGCTGACAACGTATTTGAAAATGTCACTTTAGTACTATGTGGTAGCTGTAGAAACCAAGAAGATTCTAACAGAGTTAAGGATTTGCAAGATCTGGCTAAGCATCTGTCACTGGAAAATAATGTTGAATTTAAAGTAAATATTCCTTACGCTGGCTTGCTAGAAGAATTCAGTAAAGCTTACGTTGGTATTCATACAATGCTGGATGAACACTTCGGTATAAGCGTAGTGGAACAGATGGCAGCAGGGTTGATTGTAGTTGCACACAAATCAGGAGGTCCTCTGCTGGACATTATTGAGACTTCAGAAGGTTCGAGATTAGGATTTTTGGCTAACACATCACAAGAATTTGCACATATCCTAAAATGGATTTTAGAAGCGACAGATGAAGAAATTAATGAAATAAGAGAAAGGGCCAAAGCAAGTTGCGATAGGTTTAGTGTGAAAAAGTTTGAGGTTGAATTTCTGAGAGCTATAGAGCCTATTTTCAAATAAGTTTAGTGCGTTTTTTGGTCTAATTAAAAAGATACATTCTTTGATTTGTTCAAGTTAAGTCTAATGTTTTTTGTAGATAATATTTGAGTAAAATAAATCATGTGATATTACGTAACATAATTTTATTTTATCTGTTATCAATTTCAATTCTTTATGCCATTTTATGCTGTGAAAATGCAATGTCTACAATGTTGAATACATACAGTGTGGCAGACGGATCTGAAACACTTCGGCCTGAGGTAAGGGGAATGCAGTAGTGGAGACAACATGGCCGACTTCTTTCATAAAATGGACAGTGGCGTGTGGTATTATGTAAAACTATTTAAATTCGATTTAAGGAAAATAATTTTAAAATTTATTAAAATAAATTTTCCTAATTAATTATTCATTTGTATGTTTTATGGTTTTAGAAATAAGTTCTTTTTTTGGTATACAGGGTGTCCCACAATCAACGTGACAGGCTAAAACTTTTTTATTTTTAATTATAAAAATTAAAAAAAAAATTAATAACTATAGGACCACTACCCAAAATTACTTTAAAAAACTACCTAAACAACAAATACATCCCTTAAAAATGAATTTGTCGGGGGTAGTTTTTTTAAGGAATTTTGGGTAGTGATCATATAGCTATTAAAATATATTTAAAAAAATATATACTTACAAATAAAAAAGTTATAGCCTGTGACGTTGATTTTGGAACACCCTGTATATAGAGTCGCACGCAAATATCTCTGTTGCTAAGCCGAATTTAAAAAACAAAGTTTAAACAAAAGTTGCTAAGGTCACAGGGGGCCACGTCACTGCAATAGTACGTGTATTTTGAAGGTCATTAAAAAAAAACAAAACAAAAGTCAAACGTCGACTAAAATGAGCCACCTGGTATAGATTATAAAAAACGAACAGCATAAGCGTTTTGGCAATGATAAAAGTTCGGTTAAACTAGGAACGGGAATTTTTATGTTTTTTTTTAATGCGAAATTTTCACTCTTTTTGGTATTTCCGAAAAAGTAAGGTAATTTGAGAAAAATATAAGGTAAATAACTTTTTATTTTCACTGGTGAAATAAGCGAGCTCGTTTTCTTTACCTTCAGCCTCGTATTCACTATCGTCTTCACTACTACTGCCATTAGTGTCACTGTCCTCATTTCCTATTGTGATGACAAGGGGCTCGATTTCTTCCATGATTTGGTCAGTTTCCCAGGATTTATCCTCCAGAAGTTTTTCCGTGAGCCATCTAGTAAAATTTTCCCTATTCATTTGGCCATGGTAATCACCTGTGGCCAATCCGCTTTAAACATTAAACAGGCATTCTCCACAAAACCCTTGTCGGAACCTACATGAACAATTATTAGCCGACCTAAAATATCATTTAAAATATATATATTTCTCAAATTTAACGGGTCCTTGCACGTGAAAAAATATATGACTGTGACTTATACACGCTGTTTTGTATTGTATGCTTACCCGTTGAACTAATATTTTTTAAAACACCAGTAACCGTATCGCTCTGCCAACATTTCTTGAACGTCAAATCATTATCCACCCAAGTTTCGTCCAAGTAAATAATGTTTCGGCCTTCTTCACGATATTTTCGTATTTCGCGAAGATATTTGTATCTCCAGGAAAGAATATTGGGCCTCTCCATTAAGATTTTCCTCTTATTTTGACACTTACGCCAAAAAAAGCCATTTGACTTTAATAAAAGACGAAGCGTAGACGTCCCTGGAATAAGAAAAATTTGCCTCTTCTTTTAATTTTCTTCTTTCTAGTTGTAACAACTTTCTAGTTGTCGGAACCACTTTATATTACAGGTAAAATCTGGTGATACAATGCCTAACTATTTGAACTGTCATCTTTTTCGACGACAGTTTTCCGTGGCCGTTTTTTCCCTGGACTGGCTAACATTTCATCAGGGTTATTTCGTCGCCTTTCTTCATCTTCCTTGTGAATTTTTCTCACAGATGATACGGAGACTCCGGTATAAAGAGAAACGCGATCAAGCTTACGCTTAAGAGGCAATTTCATCGAATTATTTGCAGCTTCTTCATCGCAAATCCTAATAACAACATTTTGAATGCATAGTTGGTATACAAAAAGCAATAAAATATAATATAAACTACGGTTTTTTTAAGAGGCACAATGTATTTCACTTTTTTTTAAATAAATTATTATAACTTACCTGTACGTTTGCTATCACTTCCCTCGTTTGACTATGAAGGACCTTACCCTCAGTAAATTTATTCATTATAATAAATGTTATTATTCGTATATATGTAGACAATAATAAAACAAACTAAAAAATTAAATATTAGGTATTTCATGTAAGTAATAAAACAGTGAAACTCCAAACCTAAGAAAACAATAAACACTAATATTAGTTTTTTTAATTAATAGCCACAAATAAAACAAAATAATAAATAACATATAAAATAAACGGAATCCAAAAATCAACGATAAAACCTACGCCACTGTCCACCCTTCAATAGTAATCAATGGTTTGAAATGGCAGCAAGCATTGTAAACAGGTGACAAAGACCCTGTCCAATGAACTGTCGAAATAATTCGTAACAAAAACACGTGCGGCGAGGGAAACCAATCACAAGCGTTCAGGTTCATAATGGCTGACCCGCTGACCCCTATTATACAAGAAGTAGAGGAGTAGACGTAGGAATGTAGAGGTGTAACCTAATGTTGCCAGATTTACTAAACATGATCCATTTTTTGGACAAACATTTAATTGTATCATATTTAATGGTAAAACAATTGCGTATTAAAGCCAAAATGGAATAACTATTTAGATTATGATTCTTAACATTTTACCCTCTATATCTTGTTATTGTAAAAAATCTTATATTGCATATTATTAGAAAGTAAGTCCCGCACAATTACGTTTTGAGGTTAAACGTGGCAACGTCGAATATTTTGGCCCACATTCCTGTCGCTGTTTCAGATCCACTTGCCAGACTATAATATAACATTATTACAAAGTTGCAAATGACAATGCCATACAATTTACCGACATATACGTAATTGATTAAATTGTCAATTATATTTATAATTGATTAAGTTCAAATACGAGTATAATGGACGCATTTATTTGAAAATCGAAACCAATGCTGTTGTGTGATTTTGAAAAAATTGCATTTTTAGTCATCCCCTGTGAAAAGTAGAAACTGATATTTGTAGATTTTTTGCGTAGAATTCAATGGCGTACTCAAATTTTTGTCTATATTTACAAATATCAGCATTTACTTTTTTAATATGTCTGACAATAACAGAGTTTTGTCAGGGGAGAGATTAGTACATTCTATATACCGTGTACTGTCTTTTGTTATCCCTCGTATATCATATATCGTCGTATCAAAAATGTGTTTGGTTAAATTATGGATTTCGTTTATTTATTCCTGACAATTTTACTTTTCGATATTTTTTTTCCTGAACACATGTTGCTAAATTTATTCAAATTCAAAATAAACTCATTTATCATTAAAATATCAAACATAATTAACAATTTACAATAAGTAAGTCTTTATGATAAATAGAACCATGCCTCGATTACGAAACCGTTCAAACAGGTGCACACCTGTGTGGCAAGGCCCTTTAAAAAAACGAATAATAATAAAAAACAAAGAATAGTAACTATTAACCTGGCCAATATAAGTACTTTTCTCAAATACAAATTTATGATAATACAATTTTTGTTTTTTTAACAGCGAAATAAATTCGAAAGGAAGGTAGGTAGACGCGCAAGAGGTACAAAGGAAAACGTGGCATGTAAACAAATGCTACTTGTAAATACATTTTAGATGGAGGCGAGCGGATGCCAAAGCCCTATATTTTAGCGCACTAATTGTATTTATTTCAAATTAAATTAAGCATTCCATTGCTGTTTTCAAGGAGATAATTTTAAATATATATTTTTTAAATACTACTGTTGAAAATTGTTTAATATGCTCAGATAATTTATTCCAAAGTTGAGAGGCTACAAAAACAAAAGATTTTAAAGAATTTTTTTATTATGTATTTGGTCCGTGACTTTTTAACCAAAATAAAGAAGAATGGGAAGAAAGGGAGGACTAACACAGTCCAGCCTAAAATCAATACAAGAAATGCTCGTCCTGTCTAGGAAACGGCTCAAAGACTACCAATGGCCAAGTGAGAGATGGGTTATAAGAATATTGAGAGTATAGCCAAGAAAGGCGTCATAGAGACATCTAGTAGTCCATGGTCTTCACCGGTGGTACTGGTAAGAAGAAAGACTTCTCGACCAGATTGTGCGTAGAGTACCGGCAGCTTAACAACGAGATTAAAAACACAGCTTTGGACACCCAGGCTGAATTGAAGATCTTTTTCACGCTAGACCTGTAAAATGAATATTGGCCAGTTAAGTTAGCCCCTGAAGATTGGGACAAGACGGCCTTCACGGTGGGTGCTGAATGATGACAATTTAACTGGATGTCATTTGGACTGTGCAGACAGTACCTAGTACTTTTGAACGGCTGATAAAAAGGATTTTAAGAGGACTCTCCTGGAATCCTTGCCTGGTGTACCGTGATGAGATTATTGTGGGAGACACATCGAAATATAGAAGTGTTCCTGAGGCTACGAGGTTCTGAATTGAGCCCAAAGAAATGTCATCTGTTTTAAAGAACTGTGCAGTATTTGAATCACGTCGTTTCCAGTTAAGGAGTTGCTGTTGGTAAGGCAAATATTAAGACTTTCAAAGATTGCTCGTAGTCCATGCTTGTCTCAAAGACAAGCATACGCAGCTTTTTAGAATTATGCACTTACTATCGATGCTAGGTGGAGCGATGTGCTAACATCACAAAACCATTGACTAGGCTGACAGAACATTCCGATAAAAATTTTAGTGGTCCCAAGACTCGGAAAGCTTTCCGAGGAACTTGATCCTATCTTGTGCACCTATCTTGATCTATTTCCTACTTGAAGGAAAATTTGTACTGAACACCGACGCTACTAGCAATGTGGACATAGGAGTTGTGTTGTCCCAAATCCAGGATGGCCAAGAAGAAAAAATCATTGGCTATTTCAATAAGAGTTTTACGATATCCATGCCAGAGCTTAACTATTGCGTCACTCATCGAGAGTTGCGAGTTGTTGTCAAAGTGATGGAGCACTTCTACAAGTACCTCCACTCCTCTTCCTTTAAAAAGCCGGAGGCTCAAGTGGAAATATGGATAGAGAGGCTGCAGAGCTACAGCTTAAGGCGGCGTAGTCGTGTTTAGTTGTTATTTCGGTCGGTTTGTTATTAATCGTTAGCTGTTCAGGCTGGCTTCCAGCTTGGTCAAGAACTTTCATGCGGTTGCCGGTTTTACCTATGGTAATTATTTACAGTTTATTAAGAAAATCAAATGATTCTATCTATCAATAAAAACGTCATTTTTGTCAGTTCCCCTATCACTTTTGCCAAGCAAGATGGATGAGATATATTCCGATCCTCATCATAAAAGCTTCATACACAATACAAACTTATTCCCTCGTGTCTCCTATGTTCTAGTCTGTCATAACCATTCGAACCACTTTGTGTCCTCGTCTCTAGTTTATGTATTTTTGGCTGGGATTCTAAAATCACGATTCGACACGATTACTTGATATGACTGATTCTAAATAAAATTTTCAGTCGTGAGTGTCTTGCGGATTGCCTAGTTTTTAACGATTTGTCGACGACACGCTTGGGTATATCGTATACACCAGACGCTATAGCTTCTTCCTTTTTTAATACGTGCATAATGTGACAGCATCCTTTTTTAAACGTATTTGTTTCATTTATTGTTTACCAATAGACATACCAGGGTTTCATTAGTATATCAAGAAGCTTTCTTAAACACAACAACTAATAGATTTGATTTGACCCTATTTTCCACAACCTTCTGTTAATAATAGAGGCAGAGGAAGTAGAGTTACCATTGAATGGGCAGTTTTAGTATGTTAAGATTTTATGCCACAGATTGTTACCAAAGAAGCATTCGACAAGATTTTAAATTTGGAATTAGCGAAACTACAAGTCGTTGGATCCATAAAATTACTGAAATTATTGACAATGACCTTGCTGACCAATTAATTCATTAATTTTTCAAATAGAGATGAGAGACAAGTTAATAAATTAACATTTATAGGGAGATCCAATTTCTCTTGTGTTATAGGTCCTATTGATTGCACCCATGTTGCCATATTAAAACCAAAAGTGCATGAACACAACAAGTTTTTGTGATTTGCCATGAATTCAATTATTATTTTCCTATGGGTAGCGGTGGTTTTAAATGATTTTTTTTTATTTTAGAGAAATAATATGGGCATATATTTAAATAAAAACACACGGAGGCGAAAAAAATTAACAAAATAAATATAAATTCTTAGTGTTAGCCAATAGAAAAGATAATTCACGTTTCCATCTGTCAAATATTAGGGAAAATAACAAATATATAGCAAGAAACCTAAATCCAATTGAATAAAACGACTTTAACCGACGATTGAAATTTAGAATGACCTTTCTCGTCACGACTGAGTCGCGATCGAATTCGAAGTCGTGATCGTATCGAGATCGAGTCGTGATTTTAGAATTCCAGCCCTGAGCGAAAGGTTCTATTTAAATCTTCTACATCCACGCCCCACTGTCTAGTGAGGTTAGGGGTTCTCAGTTTCTGGGTACAATAGTCTGCTTCTCCCACGATGCATCCGGCTTGAGGATAAGCTACCCACCGACTAGGGGAAAAGGACCTGGGAACTGGCTTAGAATGAAAGGACAAAGAACAGCCACGGTGAAAGTTAACCGGTATAGAATAATACTTCTTACATAGGAAACTCCCATGAGAGCCAATAGATCACTGAACCGTCGATTGAATGTTACGTGCTCTGAATGTCGAGGAGTAGCACTAACGGGAAACGAAAGTGACTTTGTGAGGTCATAGCAGCGGGAAATTAAAACTTGATTATAGCACCAAATCCGATTTTTGCTCTACTATAATGACCGCATAAAATTAGTAGGAAATGGGTGGTTCTTTCGGAAACTAAAGTACCGAAATAGAAACAGTGCTAAATTGGGATTTTTTTTAAAAAATGCGCAAAAAAATAATTTAAATAAAAATTAACATTTATACCAGTTTGTTAAAAATGTATAAACGCAATAATAAAGAAGTAATAAAATCACCAAGGAATTGGTGCCACAAGGAATTGGAAGACCATTCTAACTTACCTTGTATAAGCCAGGCAAGAAGATATGGCATCTGGGTGGTTGAATATTTTACGATTTTTAGATTTTTTTTGGTATGTTGAAGCTTATACCCTAAATCCATTAGATTCATAAACCTGCATCCTCCGAAACATAAACCTGCATCGGAGTGTCAGTTTGCACGGAAGCGTCACTGAATTCCTTCCTTAATGTGTGACTTGCAATGATGTTAGAATTATCTGTGCCTGGAAAAATAGTACGTAAATTTGTAAATAATTCTGATTTCCGTATACACCAAAATATTGCAAATATTAAAAGGTACCTTCTATAATACATATTGTCATTATAAGTGCACAAATTAGAAGAAAACATAAAACATACTTGTCGATGCTCTGGTCAGGAACAATGTAGGAATTGCGTCGGGTCTAAGACGTTGATTTGAAGAGGACATAAAACTGCTCACCGCAAAATGCAAGCTACAGATATTAACCCTTTTATAACATTGTTCCGGAGTAAGATCGGCATATCTATGTTCGCCAGTAAATCCCAAAATACCTTTCCAGAGTTGGCACCTATAATCCATTTTTTATATTAATTAAAAAAAAGAAACAGGAACCAGATCATAAAGTAACTAGGAATGCAATCATGAATTTAATAAACAACTAATTCCAATGTACTTACCTATTTTCATTTTTCGGACATCTAAAAAATATTAAACCACTTCCACGCTTTGTAAAACAACTGCCTACCGAACAATAAGTCGACATTTTAATATAATAGATTATAATAATTTGCCAGTCCACTGAGTCCACCCGGTACAACTAGTAATAAAACGCTCGCACATCAAAACGATTTAAACTCTACTCACTGTGTAACCCAACAGATTCGATTGTAGGAGCGTCGCCCGGCAAATGAAGTGAGGGGCGGTGAATAGGTAATTCGGCGCGTGGAGCCGAGTGAAGCAACTTGTATTTTATTCAGTAAACTTTGGTTTTATCATCATCTTGACATCAGAAATATTAATTTAATGTCAATATTAGGCTAAATTAGGATTCTAGAAGAATTGAGGATTACTTTGACTTAAATGGTTTCTTTCTATCATATACAGGGTCTTCGTAGATATCATTAAAATTTTTCGAATTTTAAAGCATAATTTTTCGCTTTTTTCAGCTGGAATACTCTGTCTATTTTTTATACATTTAATGAAGAATGAATAAATGAACCTTTTTTATTATCGTATGTAAACATATTAGCTGTCTTTAGTGGTTTTTAAAATATTTACGATATTTTTATTATTATGATTAGTATTCGATTTTATTATTATTATATTAGATGTTCAATATGTCCTCCGTTTTGTTCGAAACATAAATTAATACGTTCCTGAAAACTTCTTTCCGCTTAATACTTCATGAACATTTGTGGAGTTACTTGAGCAAACGTATCTCGTATTCTCTGCTCCATGTCTACTGCCGTTGTAGGTGGATTTCTATAAAGAGCTTCTTTTATAAAACCTTACAAGAAAAAATCTAACTTTGTAAAGTCAAGCGATCTGGCTGGTCAATTAACAGATCCATTCCTTCCAATCCATTTTCCTTCAAAGTTCACGTTCAAATGGTCAGTGACATTTCGAGAAAAATGTGCAGGAGTTGCGTCTTGTTAAAACCACATTCGGTTTCTAGCAATTATTGGAACATTCGCAAGTAATCTAGGCAGTTCAATTTGTAAGAATTGAAGGTACATTTCTCCATTAGGATGACTGAAAAAATAGGACTGATAATAGTGCTTTCAATAATTCCACCCCACACGTTTAATGACCATCTGTGCGGGTAATCGCTCTGTCGCATGGGGGTTTTCGGTTGAATAATAGTAAAATATTATAGCCACTTAAAAGTTATGTCTATTGACTGAGCCATTTTTATGAAATTTTGCCTTATTTGTAAATAGCATATAGTTAAAAAACATAGGGTCGATTTGAAATTTATTTCTGCTCCAAGTACAAAATTCAAGTTTCATTTGGTTTTGCATATCCTTTGATGATCTTGATGATCAAAAAGCGCTTGATGTTCATGAACATGGTATAGATGAAAATGGTTAGTTTTCAAAATTCGTTGCACTGATTTTTTGCCTGAACCTTATACTAACCCGGAATTAAAAACATCTATAAATGTAAACACAAAGATAAACAAAAATAATTTTCTAATTTTTTGGTATTGGTATGATATCTAGTGAAATTACCAAAATAAAAGTGAAATATCGCTCCCTAGGAATCACCAAATTTTTAGTCGACTATCCGAACATATTCGAATGGCTGTGACACGGAGTACAAACCTACGCGACTGTCGCCAACAAATATTGATAGCCACTATTGAAAGCTAGAGGTTGATATCCACTTAGCACGGAATTCCGCTGCTGGTGCAAGAACTACATGAACACAAAACACATATAAACTCCTGGACAAAATTATCCCACCACTTGATTTTTAGAGATTTTTTTTTTTAATAAAGATAAAAAAAAATGAATAACTTATGCATTATTTATTAACAAAATATTATATCGTCCGTGAGCCTGCAATATCTCCTAACTAGCATTTTCAGCAAAAATGACTTTTAGGCAACCCAACAGTCTTTACGTTACTGCGCATGAACTCACAATTTCTCTCGACTGTCAAAAATTTTTTCGCGCGTAAAATTGCCTTGTGGCAATATCTCCTAATGAATTGGTACGTTTTTTGGACGCAATTTCTCCTAACTGCAGTTTATCCACGCTTTCGAGCAAGAACTTGTTGTCGGCAGATTTGAGCTTCATTTTTCTAGTTTGTGATAATAGTTACTTGTGCAAAAGTGTTTTTTTAATAAAAATAGGAAGTATTAGTTGTATAGGTAAGTTTTTCCTTTCAATATTAGGAAAATTTAAATACAAAACTAATTAAAATATTTTTTGATGTAGATAGGAGGTTTTGCGTTAGTGATGGGCATAGCCTTCGTGTGTAGTTAGGAGTAATTTTATGTTTTATTTTTTAGGAAAAAATGAGTCGTTCTAAGAAAATTTTGGATTTGGCAAGAAATATAAATTTAATTAGAGATGCGCCCATGGAAGTTGAAGGAATAAATATAGTGGAAAACCCACAAAATAGTGTCGTTGTGCTTGGTAAGTAGTACAGTTGTCGGCAAAAAAATCGGAACAATCTAAGAAAAATATTTGAAAATAATTAAAATTACTATAAACTCTTTAATACATTTTTCATGACTTTTTAGATACCGATGAAACTTTTAAATAGTTCGGGGCCTTATTATGAAGATTTCGCACAAATAACTGATGATGTGCTGCAAAACAGTTATTCCGACATATTCACAGATCCGGTTCTGGAAGGTAGGTACCTCTGCAATAGTTAAAATGTTCTTTTGCTTTGAGCTTTAATCTTTGTTACAGAGACACTGCCGCCTGATAACAGTCGTGATTTCTCTAAAGCCACAAATTGCAGTTCTGACAATGCAGGTGACGATTACGTACCTTCAGATATATCATCAACATCTGATGAAAGTGTTTCTGCTGCGAGTTTACTATCAGATAAACATGAAGTCTCAGAAATACAAATCTGCTAAGAAGTTGAGACTTTTGGGAGACATAATGAAGGTAAGTTAGACAAAATAAAATAAGTTTATTTACGTTGACGTTGAGAACGTTTCATTCTTAGGCGTCCAAGCAGACGTTGACTCGGACGTTGATATGGTAGAGAATAATCAGAACTTCGAAATAGAGAATGCTGATGCACTGGAAAATCCAGATGGTCAAGAAATCTTCGATGCACCAGGAGAAAGGAAAAGAAGAATAACAGCTGATCAAAGTCAATGGATAAGAGAAAGAACCAAAAATTTACGTGTGCGAGGTAAAAAATACGTCGGATTTTCAAGAGAGAATGGAAAATATAAGCAAAATATAAACAGAGGAGAAAGAAAACTAAAAGGTGGATGTAATTCAAATTTCTGTAGAAAGTCAAAAGTAAGAAAATGTTTTCAAATTACGGAAGCTCAGAGAGAAGTAGTTTTTTAAAAAAAGTAGTAAGTTTTTAATTACTTTTGGAGCGAAATGTCGTGGCATCAGAAAAAGGTTTACGTTGCTTCAACTGTCGAAAAAATTTCCGTGAAACGTAAAACGCAAGAAAACTCAAGACGAAGACAGGGGACTTTTGTGTATTATCTAAATGTTGACAATAAAAAGCTCCAGGTATGTCCCACAATGTTTCTAAACACCCTTGCTCTTGGATACAAAACAGTCCAAGACTGGGTGAACAGTAGTGAATCAGGCATGCACCAGGATGAAGGCCGTAAAATAACTAAAAAGCGAGAAATTGCTTTACGCAGCAGTTCAAGTATACAGCACGTTGATACGTTTTTAAATTCCTTACCTAAGCTACCCTCTCACTATAATAGAAAAAAATCAAAAAAGCTGTTTTTGGAGCCAGTATTTAAAACAAAACTTGAACTTTTTAAGGTTTATCAAGAGTTTTGCTCAGAAAAAATCAGTCACCAGGAAATACTTTACAAGGAGATTTAAGGAATTAAATTTATCTATATAAACTTTAAAAAAAGATAAATGTAACGTTTGTACCTCTTATGAGAAAGGAAATCTAGCAGAAGGTGACTATCAAGAGCATATTCGCAGGAAAGATCGTGCACGGGAGGAAAAGTTGAAAGATAAAAGCGAGGCACTTTGTAGGCATAATTGTATCTTAATTTCAATGGATCTACAAGTAGTCAAATTATCTCCATATTTGCAGGCCAATGCTCTTTACTATAAGACAAAATTATGTTGCCATAATTTTACTATTTATAACATGAAAACACATGATGCGTGTTGCTATTGGTTTTCTGAAGACCAAAACAGCGAGTTGAAAGCGTCTACTTTTGTTTCATGCTTGTTGGACTATTTAGAAAAAAAATTTGTTTTAACAAACGTTCCCATCATTATTTATTCGGACGGATGTACGTATCAAAATAGAAACAACATAATGGCGAATGCTCTTTTAAACTTTTCCATTAAATTTGGAGTGACCATTTACCAAAAATTTTTAGAGTCCGGACATACCTACATGGAGTGTGACTCAGTCCACTGTACAATATAACGAAAACTGCAAAATCGAGAAATTCATCTTCCTAGCGATTATTTGTCGGTTACTAGAGAAGCATGACGTAATCCTAAACCCTACGAAGCGGCCGAGTTGGATTTTAGTTTTTTTAGAAACTATTCGCTAGCAGGTCACTTAAGGTATTCTTCCATACGCCCAGGAAAATCTGCAGATGATCCTAAAGTTACTGACATAAAGTGCATAAAATACGATAATCTAATTCATGTTTTATTAAAACAGATTTTGATGGTGAATGGCAAACTTTGCCATTCACCATCAGAGAGGCCGAAAGATCTTGAGGTAATAATGGAATATCCCAAGATGCATACTCAACAATGTAAAATTCCTGCAAGTAAATTTAAACACTTACAAGAGTTAAAAAGTGTTTTGCCACGAGATGTCCCTCACTTTTATGATAGTCTCCCTCATTTATAGGTCTGATATTTATAAGTTTGTTTTTTGAGTTTTGTTATTAAAAGCACAATATTTTTTAATGTAGAAGAAGAAGTAGTCTATAATGCCATCCAATATTTTTTTACTTAGTTATTTTGGAAATAAAACTTTTCATTTTTTAGATAGTAATTTTATTTTATGCCCTTTATTCTTTTGTTTCAAATTATCCTATCTGTCTGTTTTTTCATATCAATAAATCCTATCTTAAAATAAAAACTTACAAAAAATTTTTTATCAAAGTTAAAATAAATTACTCAAAAAACCCTTTTATAAAAACAATATGAGCAGCAAAAATTTGGAGAATTTTAACAAACTAAACCAACACAATATCAGTTTTTTGGTTCTTGTGAAAAATCGGGTAAAATTTAGTTAAGAGGGAAAACTTTCCTGAGGAATGTTTTCCCACTCCTCACGAGCAGCATGTTCCACGATAGAGCATAAACAGAGTTTTTGTCCAGTTTACTGGTTGTATGAGAAAAGATATATAACTGTTTCAACTGATATTTATTTTTATTTAAATTTTCTTGACGAAATAATCAGTGGTGCGATAATTTTATTCAAGAGTTTATACAGAGAAGTGGTGGTTGCATACATATATATATTAGAATTAATATTATGAAGATTTTTATGTTATTTTCGTATCATACATGTAAATACATCCTGAGTGCTCAGCTCTCTTAATCTGTGACTCGTCTCAGTAAACACAGGAAGTGGTATAATACCAGCATGAAATAAAATCAAAAAATAGGCAGTGCAAAACTTATAAATAAATTCTCTAAATGATTCATATGAAAAATAATGACAAAACAAATTTTTAAATAAATATTATGTATTTTAGTGTAAAGCCAGCAGTATCAGCGTTATTCAAATTTGTTGGAGAGATCTGATCAGAACAAATTTTATAGCTCAAAGTCTTAATAATTATTTTACATTAAATTTACATTGCATATCTCTCTCCATGTTTGTCTTGTAATTGTGACTGAAGGGAATTGAAAAGATCTTTTATGACTATGTTTATTATTAGAACCATTTAAAATATACCTACTACTAAATGAAGGATATTTACAGAAAAATTTTAATCCATTTTTTAATTGTGGAAAAGGAAATGAGAGGCCAGACATTTTGTAATATGTATTTATAATAATCAAGTTAAAAATGAAATATTTTAAAGCGAAACATCCTGATTAAAACCAACAGAATTTGATTTTATTAGGGACAAGAAATTGAAAATACAAAAAATAACAGTAATAAATAAAATCACATTTTCTTACGGGACACCTAGAATTGCTGCAAATCAATTAAAACCTTACTCCCGATATTGAAAAAGAACTTTTTAGGAAAATAAGTAATTGATTTAAAATAGCATCCTTAAAACAATCCCAACCCATGCTTCCAGCATACATTGAAATGAAAAACAAACTCAAATGATACGACAAATGCACTTAATGAACTTAATAAATATACCTGGGACTATGGACTGCCAGTTCAATGAAAAGTAAATGACCACTACTAGGGGGCCGCCATTTTGCGTGATTGTTTCCTCTTGATGTTGGTCACTGACAAATTTCAGTTGTGTCACTTGTAGGAAACAAAACAAATGAAGTTTTTGATGTTTACACATACAAAATAGAAAGTTACATTTAGTTAAGATAGTATTGTTAGATCTGCGATTTTTCTTGTACTTCTTTAAGAATTTCGTTAAGGTTTATAAAAGAAAGTAATCCTCACCTAAAATGAATGATTAAATTAACTTCTGATAGATGCATGCACTTTAAAATATTTGTTTTATTATTCTGATAATCTTGAATCTTATAAACTTAAACTTCAATCTTATAAATCCTAATACCATTAGGATTTATAAGAGCGGGCTTCCACCTCACATATTTCCCGACGCATACAACCGACAGCGATTCAAGATAAATGCCCAGAAATATCTTCGCGCAAGCACCACTCCAAGAGTGACATACGACTTTCCTCTTGTGCTTGTGTTTACCATAAAAAAAAAAAACATGAAAATGATTGCGTCGTTTAAAAATCGCCAAAAATTAGGCAATCCGCTATACTCACAATTGAGAATGTTATTTAGAATCAGTCATATCGAGTGATCGTATCGAGTCGTGATTTTAGAATCCCAATGATGATTTAAAAAGAATGACAATGAAAAAAATTATTTAGTTCGTGACAGGTCAAACATCAGCGTTGTCAACTTCATTACCGTTATTTAATATATTTTTTGTTGGCAACACTAAAAATGTTTAGAGTGACAAAAGTTTTGGTTATGGTGACCATAAGCATTAGCAGTACAGGTATATTTATAAATCATCATTGGGATTTTAAAATCATGACTGATTCTACATAACATTTTCAATTGTGAGTATAGCGGATTATTTAGTTTTTAGCGATATCTAAACGACACGCTTTGGTATTTCGTTTTTTGTTTTTACTATATAAACCCTTTCTAATTACAAACCGTCTTAAAATCGTCTACATTTTAATTTTTATAGACAGTTGTATCTATTTATGTGGAAACACTAAGGAGGAAAGTATAAGTCTAAAAATGTAAATTTCTTTGTTATAATTTTTATCAAAATTTATTTTGTGCAGAGGATTTATGTTATAACTTATTCTTAATAAACATAATAAAATACAAACAAAGTCTTAATTCTCAAATTTAAAATGTACATAATAATGAATAAAAACAAATCTAAAATAGATACAAAAAAAGTAACAAAATAAATGAAAATGATTAATAGATTATTTATTTTTATTTTAGGTTGTTTTTGTTTATCATTAGACAAGACAATTGACAAGTCGGTAGCGGATGAAATATAACAAATACATCCCAGCAAACCTAATCAAATCGAATAAAATCAGTTTAGTCGACAACTGAAATTTAGAATCACCCTTCTCGTCGCGATCGAATTCGAAGTCGTGATCGTATTGATATTGCATCGTGAATTTAGAATCCCTGTCCCTATGCATATTTTAAATTAAAACATATGTAAGTGTCAGAGATTAGAATTGTTGAAATGGGTATAATATAAATACAAATACAAATCGTTAATTTGTCGAAATAAGACAAAAAAAAAAGAATACATTTTATGCAAAAAAAAAGTATGACAAAAAGGACAGTTCATCGATTATAAACAAAAACCGCTTCATATGCTCCTTATATTAAGGAAAGCATGTGTGAACTATATAATAAAAAGCAAATGATTGGGTTTCAAACAAGCATAAATGAAGATATCATCATTTTCATGGTATTAGGATTTATAAGATTCAAGTTTACGAGAACAATAAAATACATATTTTAAAGTGCATGCTCTATCTGAAATTCCTAACTAAAATAGTTTGTCTATCCATTCGTTAAAGTATTCTGCGTCTGAAGCATCGAGATTATCGGTTATAGATTTCCAAATTGATCCCATACCGTTTACTAATCCACGTTTTTCTCTAAAAATGTATTTGCGTTTGTCAGCCATGATGTCAGAGAGATATATTTTTTAATAAGTCTTTGTAGACAAGAAGGGTCCATTTACTATTAGAAACTTTTAATTTCGATTCTTCCTGAAAGAAAATTCCAATAGTATTGTTGATTCGTGTTATAGAATATTGGCAGAAGATGACTGGAAACAGTCCGAAGAGCTTGAATTTACTCATGATAGGGTTTCATTCTATCAACATTTATTTTTGATTTGTTTGGAGATTTAGTAAAATTGCCGAATTTTTAAGGATTTCAAGAATTTCGAAAGGTCTGTTGAACTTATTCGCTGCTTTATTTGCGATTTGACATTCTTTAATATATACTTTATTGCCTACTTGATAGTTTGTAGGGTTTTGGGAAACAAGTTGATCGAAACGTTCTTTAGCTTTTTCTTTCTTCTTCTTTCCACTTTCTTGGATCGTGCAACTCTATAAAAATATTGCATTCGGTTGCTTAAATCTCTTACGTATTTAGATATTAAAGATTTTTCAGTATGGATAGTTTTGGAAGGTCTAGAGGAGGTATACCCAAAAATAAGTTCATATGGTGTGAACCCGTGTGTTTTATTTTTGGTGTTATAACAGATAACACCATATGGTAATATGAAAAGGATGATCGTCTGGATTTTCGGATAGATGAGCTCGAATTATTTTCCCTAAAGTGGCCTGGAATCTTTCGATTGAGCCATTTGATTGAGGGTGGCTTACACTTGAAAATGTTAATTTGATCTCATTCGTCTCTTATGGTTAATGCGTAATTTTTAGTTAAATATTCATATTAATGCGTTCAAATGGTGTCTTGGGTGTTTCGGTTATTACAAGAGGGTTATTTACGTTTTTTCTTCAAACTTTAACTTTTTGACAGGTTTCGCATGATTTTATAAGATTTTCAACGTCTTTTGAAAGACCTGGCCAATTGTATTTTTCCTTTATTCAACGTATTGTTTCGTTTATACTACGTTGTAAGTTAGTTTTACCGCGATAGTAATGGTCTAAGATTTTGGTAATATCGTCAGCGTCGGGGCTTTTAATGATATTTTGGCAAATTTTTAGTTTAATATCTTTATCGGCGAAAACGTAATATTAAGTTTCTAAAATAGATAATTCTAAGCAGTTTTGAATGTAATAGGTGGTTGACATATCAGATTTATTTTGTCCTGTATAGATAATGTAGAATAAATGTTGTACTAGTGTTTCAGGGTCGAAAGGGAGAAGAATGATTAAAAAATTTCGTCTTTTGACAGTTTTGCAAGAACATACATTAATTTGGTTTGCTTTAAAGTCAGGGTTTTCTTCAAAGATGTCATCTAATATTTCATGATGAATTTTTTCTAATTTGTTTTGTCGAAAGAAAGTTACTATTCTTTTGAGGGTGCTTTCTAAAAGTTGTTCATTTGAAATTTTTTCATCAGCACTTAATGTTGCATCAGATTCGTCTTCATTTGAAGTGAAAATTGGATTACGTTTCCGGGTTTGTGAATGATTTTGTAATTATATTCTTCTAACTTTAAACGCTATCGTGCTAATCTGCTTCCCGGATCTTTAATTGGGAAGAACCACGTGAGAGAGCGATGGTCAGTCACGAGGGTAAATTTCCTTCCACAAAATATGGACGAAACTGTTTTACTGCCCACACGATTGCAAGAAGTTCTCTTTCAATAGTGGAATGTTTTGTTTTGATCAGCACTACATAAGGTTCTTGACGCAAATGCAACGGGTAAATCTTTGCCGACAAGGCCTTGAGATAGAACGGCGCCTATTGCATATGCACTAGCATCTGTGGTTAGAAGGAATAGTTCATCAAAATTTGGTTATATTAAAATAGGGTCTGAAATGAATGCATTTCTGAGCTCGTCAAAAGCATCTCTACAATCTGCATTAAAAGGTACATCCTTCTGGAGTAATCTCGTTAGTGGTTTGGAAATTTTGCCAAAGTTTGGGATAAACCGCCGATAATAACCGGTGAGTCCAAGGAAGGATTTGATGTCTTTTGGAGATTTGAATTCTGGAAAATTTATAATGCATTTAATTTTTTCAGGATTGGGTTTTACTCCCAATACGGCATTCTGATGAATTCATGGTCGATATCAACGGAAAATGCTGTTTTTGGGAGGTCTTTTGGGTCGATTTCTATTTGGTGGGCCAGATGCGAGGTCAAGTGTAGTGAAGTAATGACACTTTCCAAGCTAATCAGGTAAATCGGAGATGTTGGGTAGTGGGTATTTGTCATCCACAGTAGTCTCATTGAGTTTTCTGTAGTCGGTGACTACTCTTCATTTCTGTTTTCCGGAGGAATCCATTTTTTTAAGAACAGCCTAAACAGGGGACCATGGAGAAACAGAGGGCCTAATAATTCCTTGACTAACATTTAATTGACTTGGCTTTTTACTTCGTCTTTATGGATGTTAGGGTATCTATAGGATTTCGTGAAAATGGGCCTGGCATTATTTGTTTCGATTTCATGCTTGATTTCATTAGTGATTGAAAGTTTGTCATCTTCGAGATAATATATGTCTTCATACTCAAGACAAAGATCGGTAATAAGCTCAGTTTCTTCTTCGTTTAGATGTTCTGTGCGAAGTTGATTTTTGATATTCTCAATTCGATTGGTGGAAAAATTGGATTGATTTTCAGAAGTATTGTAATTTAATAGGTTATGTGAAATAAAGGGTTCAATTTCAAAGTCTGAAAATTCTATGTTTTTGGGGATTGCATTAGTATTGGCTATTGACGTATACAATTCACCATTTTTGCTTATGTCAACCAAAGCATTAGGGATGTGGACTTTTTCGATTTCCTGTCTAGATAAAATAGCGCCTGTATCTGAGAGATTGCATTTAAGTTTGAATATTTGTTCTGTTCTGGCGGGCATATTAATTTTGTTTGATTTTTTTCTATGGAAGGCTCGTTTTCAAATTCTGAATTTTTGCAATTTTGTGAAGTGGCAAAGTTTTGAAATAAGTTATTAATTGTTTGTTGTTTAAATCAATAGTACATTTATAGATTCCATCAAAGTCTATGTCTAAATTATAAATATAGACTTTATGTGGATCTCCGACTTTAAAAGGTATAAGGGTGGATTCTGTAAGAAAGAGTTTTTAATCGGTAATACCGTTGATTGAATATTTGAGAAGTTGCGCAACCTTATGGACAAAAATGTACCCTCAAATGTACCCGACAATGGGATGGCGACACTGTCGCGTCGATTGAAGTGACCCCGAGTGAATTTTGCAAACACGAAACACGTGTGCCGGCAGTCACTGTCTGCCTGCTTTGCATCATCTTCACTGAAAACTCGGGCGCTTTGAGTTTATATCTATTAATGTTCTCGACAGGTCTACTTCGAAAGATTATTTAATTCTTTGTGGACATTTTGGATGATAAATATTAATTTATTTTCTTTAGTAGCGTAGTTAAAGCTGCTTGGCTTGCATAATATACACAGTTAAGTGTTGTTTAAAAAGTACATTTATAATAAAAAGAAACAAAAACAATAATGTTAGTTTGTAATGTAAAGTTACTTTAAATCTAAAGTTCTAAATCAAATACCGTTTGAGTGGATTCAAACCCGTGGAAATTGGATACTTTTTTGATGGGGAGCAATAATTTTTTGAAAAATATTTACGTAAGAACATACCAAACAAAACTACTAAGAAGAAATGTACGGAAATGTGGTATCTTGAAAAGGTTTATATATAATTAATTTTTTGCTCACTAAATAGAGAGGTTCATTTATTATAAAATTTTCACCAAATATGTTGTTATAAATATTGAATTCAATTTAACCAATTAATACAAGCTATTTTGTTTCAATTTTTCTGTTAGATACTTTACAGAGCAGTGCCGTTCGTTTAATTATTTAAAAAAAAAGGATTTTCGAAAATCGTAATAATATCAATTAGGTATTATTTTTTAGGTAGCTTTTTTCTGATCTAATTTGATTTAAAAAAATATAGGTTTACAAAAGCAAATTTAAAACTATGTATTTGAGTTTAAGGTCAGTACATCAGACGTAGTTTTGAATTAATTATACTTATTCCAGTCAATTAAGGTAGTTCAGGATTTATTGATCGTGCATGGAATGTTTAAAGTAAACCAGATTCAGGCTCTTATTTTTTGTAAATTTGGTCTGAATTATTTTAGCTCATTTGAAGTATTTAAAAATAGTTAAAAAAATTTACTGCTTTTAAGGATTTATTTAAATCCTTAATTCATTGTTTTACTTAAATATTTGACAAACTCCTTTTATTGTTAATATGTTTTAACTAGCCACCTTAATCAAGATCTCCCAGAGAGTCTATTTTCGCTAGTAGTAGTGAGATGTCCAAAACTTTTCACAATTGGATGACAGTTATTGTTTAATTTCAGATATTGAAGCCAACAACAATTTAACTTATTGTTATTACGTAATTGCATCTACAAGTAATATAACTAATTTCACTTCTTCCAATCTAAAAATATCGAATATTTTAAATAAAATCAAAAGTTTGGCAACATGTTCTAATGTAATGTTTCTGGATATTCTGCCAAAATTTTAGTAGAGAAAACGAAATGTGAAAACAATTGTGAACATTTTTTGAAAAGGGATAAGTCAGAAATAAGCGATAAAAATAATTATAAAACTATTATTTGTTACTTCTGTAATAACAATAATGCTGAAAGATAACAAGGAATAAAGTTTAGTTTTCCGATTATTCTGCTAATAATCAATAGTTGAATGGAATTTCTAGCGTTGATTAATATATCAATAAAATTATTAAAAACAATAACGTGATGATTTAATACTGCATTTAACAGTAAGGAAATCATCTAGCTGATCGTCTTATTCTCTACGCCGATTGGACTACCAGGGGCTTCACCAGGTGTTCCTTCCGTAGTTCGTCGTGAGTGAGGACGTCACAATTCTTCGGGATTCTTGATTGGTTCTTTTTCTGTTAAAGGATAGGGATCCACCGTCATTAGTACTCGTGTTCTAGCGACGTTGTCAGATCCTACCGACTGCGCAAATTGTTAGATTACTTCTTTCACAAATTACTTTTTAAAAAACACTTATATTAATTTTAAAAATTACAATATAAATACATTAACTTAAAATGAACATAAAGTAATGGCACAATGACTTGATATCTAATTATAATATAATGCTCTAATAATTGCCTTAATTATGCTGCAATGCTTTTGGTTTGTCCTCCTTTTATAGTTTTTGAATATGCCGATATAGTGGCAACAGGCGTCTGGGTGGACTGGGTCTCAGGGTTTCTGCTGACTGTGAGGTTGCAATTCTTTATAGGATTTAGGATGGCGTAATTTAATCCGATGAAAACCAACGACGTATGACTTTGTTAAAGGAGACCGGTGTTATGGGAATTGAATATATCATATATTTTCTCATTTATTCTTCACTCTTATTTAAATTTAAAAATTTCAATGACATTCCAAAAGGGATGAAATAAATGCGTTATAAATGTTGTTTTTAATTTTCTATTTTCTTTTCAAAATATCTTCTGCTAGTCTGAAATTTAGATACTTACAGTTAGTTAGTTACTTTTTTAAAATCTAAATTAATATTGGAAACACGTCAGTTCTTAAAATATGTTTTAAAAACAAATGTAGTTTTGTATTAATTTTATGCTTTCCTTTTTCCTCTCTCTCCAATTTTTCTTATACTTTATTTAAAAAACCTGTATAAAATATGTATATAAAATGGAGGAGTGAAAATTAAAACTATAGTTATGTCTCATAATATTTTTTTTTCAGAAACTAAAAAGCTAATCAACATAATTAAATCTAAGATAGTTCTACATTAATTTATGATGGGCGGCACATTAGTTATTATGCAATTTTTATGGCACAGAATAAAAGGAATATTCAATAACTTCCTTCCATTTTAGGCCAAACAAAGGTTAAAGTCTGTAGGTTTGTTATTTAAATGCACATTTTTAAACATTTTCTTATATCAGTAACAACGATAGCCTAGGAAATAATGCCTTTTTATATGAAGTTTTTTTTTCAACCGTTTTTTTAATTGCTTAAAAATCACTCAACAGACAGAAAATAATTAAATCAATTTAAAAATAAATCTCAAAAAAAGTTAGCACGAAAACATAAATGATATTTTTAATTTTAATGATTTACAAGAATAGGTTTTTCAAGATACTTCACCTTGCTTGAGCTATTTTTAAAGGTATTTCAAATCAGATCGTTTTTTAAAGTTCTTTTAAATAAAAAGTATACATTATGTTATGAAATGTTCCTGATTGACTTTCAATGATTTTTTATAAAGCCTACACCCAAAATATTTGGAAAAAATCTGTATGATTTTTGCCATGGGGATGTCATTTTAAATACTTGTAGGAATGTAAAAATTGTAAATATTTGAAAAAAATTATGTAAAAAATATACGCGATATTATAATTAATCATAATTAATAAAATTTTTCGTTAAATCATAAGTGGCAAAAACAACTAAATATGTCAAAAAATGCGCGTTTATCTAACATCCCTAAATACCAAATTTAATTTCTTTTGCTTAATAAGTAAAGAAATTATAGCGTTCCCGTTATCCTAAGTCACCTATTAAGATCATAATTAATAAATTTTGTCTTTTATACGAATTCCAAAATCGTTATATGGTCACCCTCGAATTTGGAACAAAATTCTAATCTCAATGATCTTAGAAAGATTAGTAGTTAATTATTATTATTTGTCTTAAAAAAAGACAGTCAAAAGATTATTATTTTCACTAAATAAAACTAATTACCGTCACCGAAAAAAAAAATTAGTCTCTTATAAAATATAACCGAGGACAAATAAGTAACTCCCTTGTTTGTTTCGAAAACAGTAAAATCTGTAACAAATTTTAAACAATACAAACCTTCACAAATATTTTATAAAAATAATAAAATACATCTTTTCTAAAACATTCGCAATTCACCTAATGGCATTAAAAAAATGTACTAATATTAAAACAAAGAAGAAAACATTTTAATTTTTACAGCTAGTCTAATTACACACCTCAAAAACAAAGGCACTTGAAATAGAATGAAATAAATTAAATTTCCTTTCCATCTGGTCACGGCTTCTCCGTAGAACACCATAGAATATGGGTGGGAGGACTATATTGTTGAAATTAGTGATGAATTATTACTGATGGAAGATTTTGATATTTATTCAGGAAAGAAGTATTAAAGTCTTTCAAAATTAAATGAATTTTGGTAAACAGTTTCGTTATTCCCGAAAATTCAGCAGAAGAAGAAAAAAGTAAACTTGCTACGGTGCTTCGATTTTACGATGCATATTTGTTTTTTTGACCAGTCAAAAAGAGAATAGAATAGTCGATTCTCTTTGGTTTTAACAGTTTTTTTCTAATGCTTATTAGAACCTCTTTAGTTATATAGGGACAAATAAGATGACCCTATACCGCAACCCGGTTTTTTATTATTTCCCACATGCTGACCGAGGGTAATGTTCCGTTTTAGAATCCACAAAGATGTTCAATTGCTTGTTTTGATTTCTTTTTTTATTTACTGACTCTATATAGCAGATTATTGACTATAATAGCAAAATTAAACCTCACCAGTAATTTTTTATTTATTAATTTTAAAAAGGAACCTTTATTTATGCCTTGTAAACAAAATACTATTCATACGCTTTTACAGATTTTTAAAAATATATGATTGCAATATTTTATTAGCAAAGATGGATTGGTCAATATTATCTTATTTGCTTAAATAATGAAGAGACTCGAGGTATAGCTTCTATAACCTCTTAACGATCTGTCACTATTTAAACCTTCCCAAATCCCCATGCAAAGAAAAAGCAGGTAAGTAAAATATGGTCCATTTAACTTCGGTTTGCTTAATACCTGAAAAATCCTGTTTTAGAATAAAAGTTTTTAATATAAGTTAGTAATCGGAATAAATTTAATGTGTTGTTTTAGTGGCCCAGTTCCCAGTTTTGATATTTGCGGCATTGCCAAGATCGTTACATTGCCTCCTCTTTAATCTCATTTAATCCAGAAATGATTCGACCCCTTGTAAAAAAAAAACAATAAATGCTTTTCTACAGAGAACGACGTGAAGTAGTTAAACAGCATCGTCTCCGCCTGCGATTTTGAGAACTTCTAGCCTTCTTAGATACTCGGCAAGCAACTCCTTTAGATAACACAAAGCATCCCCAACGTCCTTATAGGTTAGCTTTTGATGTGATGGATCTTTAGTAGTAGGTAACCAGGTAGAAAACTTTCCTACCAGTCTCTTTTTCGGTTTTCTTTGGTGAATGGCCGAATCTGGGGTTAGGCTGACGCAGCTCTTGAAAACATTAGCTCAGCCAAGCTCAAGACAAACGTCCGGACTTTTGTAAATCCTTAGCCTTTAGTAGCATATTTTACAGGTTATGCCGTATCGACTCTTTAGGGCATGGATGCACAGACCGCGATTAATTTAGAATCTTCTATCCCAGATAAAACCAAAAAAAAAAATGTTCAAAAAGTAATTTGAATCTCGCGCGCGCGCTCTTTGAATCTAGCACCCAAAAATGCTAAGTCAAGTAACATCGCTTGCCGCCTTTATATGTATAAAGTTCAAAATAGTAGAGAAATCAATTTCGCGATTGCTCGCGTAGGTAGATACACGAAGCTTCCAGAGTCGTATGCGCGGTATAAAAGCCACGCTAACCGCAGCGACTGAGAGTTCGGTTGTAATTTGAGTGAAGTGTCAACAGAAAGAAATAAGCGCGAAAATATAAAGCAAAGTAATAAGTGATTGAGTAGTGACAAAGTAATAAGTGCAGTTTAATAGTGTTTTTGGGGCAATAGTTCTAGTGTAGAGTTTAACTCAACTAGCCGGTGTCATATATTTTGATCCATAATCAACGTAGATTTCCTGTTGCAGTGTTAACCCGTCAAGTGCCGTGTATAATTGAATTGTGAAATCGTAAGTAAAACTATGTTATTAAAAAGTGTTCTTTACCTATTTAATCGATTTTAATCAAATGGAGAAGCCAGGACCTAGTAAAAAACGTAAGGTTAAAGATGAAAATCGGCAGTTTCAAGAATTTTGGACTGAGAAATACTTTTTTGTATGCTCGAATAACAAAGTCGCTTGTTTAATTTGCAAAAATTCTGTTGCGATTGCAAAGGAATATAATGTAAAAAGACACTATGAAACGCAGCATCCTTCTTTTACCAAGTTTACTGGCGAATTAAGAAAGCAAAAAATTTTGTCTTTAAAACGGGAGCTTATTGGTCAGCAAGCTACGTTTACAAAACCCATTCAAGATTCAGAAACAGTTACAGGAGTTAGTTATGAAATTTCTCGAATGATAGCAAAGTGAAGTCGCCCCTTCAATGATGGCAATTTTGTAAAAGAATGCTTAGAAATTGCCATTAAGAAAATGTGTCTAGAAGCAGCAAAAAAGTTTGAGAAAATTCAACTGAATCGGATGACTATCCAAAGAGGAATTATGTCTTTGTCAGGTAATATTGCGGAACAATTAATTGAAAAAACTAAGATCATTGAACTTTTTTTCATTAGCACTTGACGAATCCACTGATTAGTTCCACAACTTAACTTCTCATATTCATACAATGTGTTATTCAAGATTTTGAAGTCTTAGAAGAATTATTAGGAATGTGTTCATTGAAAGGTCAAACCAAAGGAGTTGATATACTCAATGTACTTTTGGATAAGTGTTCAAAAACTGATTTGGACTTATCAAAATTATCGGGACTTGCGACTGACGGTGCTCCTTCGATGATTGGTGTCAATTCCGGGATAGTTACTTTGCTGAAAAAACATCTGCAAGAAAAAACATAAACACTGAAGATCTCGTGCAGTTTCACTGCATTATACACCAAAAAGCCCTCTGTTCTAAAAAATTGAATTTCAAAATGTAATGAAAGTGGTAGACTGTAAATTTTATAAAATCACGAGGATTCAATCACAGACAATTGAAAAAAAAATCCTTGATGACAGCAAAAGCGAATACGGAGATTTACTGTATTATACAGAAGTAAGGTGGCTAAGTCGTGGAATGACATTGGAACGATTTTTAAATTTAATAGAAGAAATTGGAATATTTCTGGCGGAAAAGCAAACGGATATTCTGGAACTTAAAAATCCTAATTGGTTGTGTGATTTGGCTTTTTTAGTTGACATTACAAATCATTTGAATGTCTTGAACACACGGCTTCAAGGCAAAAATCAACTGATATCCCAGCTCTACGCTCATGTATCATACTTTCAATGCAAGCTGGCACTTTTCAAATCACAATTGAATACTGGTAATTACAAGCATTTTCCGAATTATGAGAAAATGGCTGAAAAATTTAACAAAACTGCGATTAATTTCAGTTATGTAGAAAAGCTAGATATTTTGATCCAAATTTTTTAAAACAGATTTTCGGAGTTTAAAAAAGTGAATCCTCTGTTGGACATATTCAGCCATCCTTTCATAATTTCAGTTGAAAATGCGCCGGAGTCAATGCAGTCAATGCTCAACGAAGGAGACTTGCTGAACTTTTACTGCTGCATTGACAAAAATATGTACAAAGATTTGCGCATAAATGTTGCTCTGAAATGTGCCAGCTTATTTGGTTCTACCTATACATGTGAACAAATATTTTCAATACTAAATAATAATAAAACAAAAAAATCGAAACTGCCTTGCAAATGAAAGTTTGGAAGCAGTTTTACGTGTTGCTACAAGTAAATTTGAGCCAAATGTAAAAAAGATTGTAAGCACTATGCAGTGCCACGCTTCAAATTAAGAAATTCTTTTTTAATTTTAATAAATTATCAATTCTTAATAAGTCTGTGCAACCATGCTTTAGGGCATTAGACTGATGGGCCATAAATTCATCGAATGCCAAATCCGACTCTGGTTGGATTTTCTGCAGCTCAGCATCTTCGTGGTTTCCATAAAAAGAAGCCAGTCAGTTCAACTAAATGTTTCGAGATTTATCTCTCGGCGGTTTCTGTATTCTGTAAAAAACATTGCTAATGGCTTTCACCCTTCCGTGTTAGGTTCATATAGCTAAACCAACTCACCGTTGTTCTCCCCCTAGCATTGGCATCATATGGGTCAATATTGGTTTCTGGCGGGCAATCAAACTTCAAATCGCATTAGCGAACGAGTTATCTTTCTATCATTATTCGAGCTCCCTATCATTGCCCTTTCTCTCTATCTATCTCTATTAATCGAGTAGGGAGGCTCTCCTGTGCTTTCGTAGTTGTATGAACGATATCCCAGTCTCTTTGACAGATTAATAATCTTTTGAAACAACCTCGGTCTAATTAGTCCAAATGTACACTAAATTGGTTTATTAAGGCGTTCGCCAAAATAGATTGGATTCTAATTCAGGAAAGTGACCAGCATTAATAGCAATGCTGTCAAAGGGACTTTCCGCATTGTACTTACGTATCAAAATTTTCTGCATTCTCTACGGCTCATTTCTTACAGTTTCTTACGTCTATCTTGCTACTGACCCAGTACAGTTCTATTGTGCCAAATACGACTTTACACTACTTTCTCCTCTGTCCGCTGACAATACTTGCAGTCATCCGTATTTCTCCCACAGGGTGTTTTTGATACGGCTTGCTGAATACAGGCCTACGATCGCCCTTTTACATTGACTTTCCTTACTTTGGCAACTTCTGGCTACTTACTTTCTGGCACTCTAACTGCCGGTACTTGCGGCTCCGTTCTGCATAAAATTTCTAAATGATCCTTTTGACCGATTCTTTAAAGTCGTTATCTCTTATTCGTGTTCTTGACAGCTTCAAGTTCAACAGCAGCTAAGGTTCATTATAGAAATTGAAGGTGTTTAGTTTATCTATTACCTTTAAATTCTTGCAAGGACCCTTCTGACATTTGACACTGAGTTTGCAACTGCGTGGTGACATATTTCAGGTATGATTGGCCATAAACCATTTTCAAATACCTCACCATTCAGCCGTAGACTTCTTTTTTGGAGACATCCTTTGCAAGATCTCAAGGCTAAACTAAGGGCACTTGCCTTCTTCCTGGATGACCCACCGGGTGCTTTTGCAGCCGCCTCAAACTAAGAATGATAAATATTCCATGATGTGTAGTATTATCAAATTGAGGCACATCAGCCGAACAGATTGTGTAATGCCATTATAGAAAGTACCCGCTTCTCCAGTGAAGAGTATTTTTTCGAAATTTCTTCTTTTAATTCTTTCTTCTTTCCCAAAATTTTTTGTTCCAACCCGGCATAATTCTCTCTTAGTAAGTTTTCTTTCAGTTTTTTATTTTGTATTTTCCAACATGGAATTTTTCAAATTCACTATTATTTATTTTTACCAATGACCAGTTGACTACGTCCAATTCACACCTAACAGCAATGAAGCGTTTTTTCTATATTCGCGCCTTTGCCAATATCGTTACAATACAAAAAAAGTTAATAGTTGTTAAATAGACCCCTGCAAATACTTTTAAGGCTACAAACGTATTTTTAATTATTTTCACAAAATCTAATGGCCATATGTAAGAAATGCTTTAAAACTTACAAAATACAGAGTTTTTTCTTCATTATTGTATTTAAGCTATTATTATAAAACTAGTTAAATTCAATTTGTTCATTAAGAAATTTATGTGAACCGATAAGTCCAGGAAACTTATTTAATTTTACCCCTGATGAAAGTACTTTCTAAATTTTCCTCACCAATCTGTATAATTGACTTGGTATTATAATGTTGGTTTATTAGTGCCTGCTGTGGGTGATTTTTAAAAGTAACATATGAAAAATTATGGGATAATACGACATCGGATCATATGTATCTCATTTGTATATTCACATATATAAATCATATATACAAACTTACGCAATTTTTGATACCACTTAATGAAAGTCAAATACAATTATACATTTTTTTATTATTAGAACAAAAAAACATATATATAATGCAATATTTTTAAGGCAATAACTATATAATCGGAATAAAGTTTTAGACGTTACAATTGTCTTTTTTATGAAATATTTCCCAAAGTAATAAATTATGTCAAAACTTTCTCTAATTGCACAGCTTTAATGGCGCATACTTCAAAAGCGGTGTCAAGATAGCGGAGTAGGAATTCAATGGTGATAACTAAATGTCCCCGAGTTATACACTTTGTCCTAAGGCTAATCAAATAATTCTGCCCTCGATAATCAGCTAGTCCTAGTTAATTAATAAAAAATACTCTTTAATTATATGCTTAGCGTTATCGACGGTTGGCGTTTTAAGTTATCATACTACTTAAACGGAACATATATTTGGTAACCTATCAATAATTGATCAAATACACGTAAACCCAATTAAACTTTCCTTTTTTTGATGTCTTCATATTCAGATTTCGCCTGTGCTATCTTTAATGATTAGCGATAAATGACTAAAGCTGGTCAATTATTTATTTGTAATTGCTTAAATAATGCCTTTATACTGGATAAATTATTAACGATTAAAACAACAGTGATTATCAAAAAGTTCATAATTTTAATTACAAAAAATATGTCTTATAAAGCTTACGATTATGTCTTACAAATAAATATAACAATAAAAACTAAATAAATTTTCACTAGGAATTTCCAGAAATATTCTGGCATGAGTCAGAAAATTCGAATCACAACATTAATATTCGCAAAAGAGAATTTAAATTAGTACATGAAATATTATTTACAAAAGACTTAGCGGGCGATTACATAAATATTAAAAAAAAATCAGTCATACCATAAACACCATTCAATAAATTAGACACACCCACACATACACCAAATTTATCTTATTCTAACATAGCATTTTAACAAAATATACAAACTCGTTATCTATCATTGAAATAAATAAAAATTAAGTCATTATCACAAAAAAACATTCACCATAGAATTTGACAGCAGGATAATAAATTATTCTTAAAAAAGATTTAATCCAATTAGTTTCTCAAACTGAAATTTTCTATAAATATCGCAACAAAGGACCGAAATTTATCACAGACGCTTTTTATCCTATACCATAACATTTGAAGAATTTTCATACAGGATTCAACGTCAATTTGAACTTAAAATAGCACCAAGGGCTCTGGTTTCCTCCTACCCATCTTGCATATAATCCAGTCTTATTCCATTCTAGTACATTAATAGGTTGGAATTTTTACATGTTGCATTTGATACTGCCTTAAATCGTCATCTTGTGGAGTTTGAGTACTTTCTCTGACCGGAGTTCCATCTGGATATACCCTCACAACCATCCTACCAGTAAGAGGTACATAAAGGTAATCATTGTCACGGTTTAAAAAAGGTTTTTTGGTACTAGAAGCGACCCTTTCAGTAGTCACACTCACTGGCCTGTAATTGTTCTGGAATCGATTGAACACCCCTTCACCATCAGGTGTCTTGATTATATTGATGATGGTGGATCCAGAACTTTCAGGTACGTCAATTTGTTTATTTTCGCTGCTTGGTTTGTATACAAAATCCTTTGGAGGAGCAACTACGTAAACGTTATCCAACCGTGCACTGGCAGCAGACTGGGTTCCAAACTCGTCATAGTCAGAGAATGATTCATCTTCATATGAGTTTGGTTTAGATTTGGCTCCTGCTATTTTTTTTGCAGGTTTTGGAGTGGTAATTTGAAAGCGATGGCCTTGCATAAGAGTTTCCCAAACTGAAACAACAAGAAATTGGTTAAGGTTGTCGATTTTTAAAATTTTTATTATCTATTTTTTTAAAAATTAATGTTAATTTAATAATTGATGATTGAAAATATTTATGTGATATTTAGATAATTATCCGAAACAATCTTGATGGTTATCAAGATGTTTATTCTGAATGTGTAATAATCACAGCAATAATTTTTTGCCTTAGGAGATTGAAAGCCTAGAATTAGCATTGCCGTTGAACTAGGGACAGTTTGTTTGCTTGCAGCGCATCATTGCATCAGAGATGTTACTGATGCAATGATGCGAAATGCTTATCTAGAAATGGCAAAAAAAAAACACTTTACAATATATATAAAAATTTGTCACTTATTTTGAAAAGCGCAAAACAATACTATTTAATAAAATATGAAGCATTTTTTTTCATAAACTATGATAAGACACTCTATAAAGAAGTCAAATCAAGTTAAATGAATGCAGATAACGTATATTAGAGAAAAAAGCAACAACATCGCAACGCCGCTCGACGGCAATGTTGATTCCACCGACACAAGTAATCTGTACCAGTGACGTAGTCAAAAAATATTTACATGATAAATATTTATTATTAATATATTATGCTTTAAATTATAAACAATATTACCGTTTATGAACTATTTATGCGTTTTTTTTAACGTACTTCATTAGAGTAAAGGTACTTATCTAATAAAAAGCATTTTTATGGAAATTCAATATTTTATAATTATTATAGACTTCTTAATAATTTTTTATTATTCTACGTTTAGGACGACGGTTGTCGCTTGATATGATATTATGACAATTTCGGTATTTGCTTGCATAGTGCGGCACAAACGGCACGAGGTTTTACTAACTCACCCTTTTTCCTTTTTCAACTAAAAACTAAAGAAAAAACACAGAACTTGACAAATGCCGAATGTCAAGAATGTCAACACAAAGCCGTTTGTCAAGATCACATTTTGCAAGATGACATCAGCTTTTACCTGCGGTGTTCCCATTTTAACATTTTTATGTTAAAATTTTTTTTCAAGTTAAATTATCATTTTTATATGTGTTGATATATAGCTGAAAATTTCCTCTTTTGAAAATGCGTGTAAACTTGACAACTTGATGAATATATTTATGAACAAAACACCCTCCTTGCCCCGGTGCACATGCTGAACTCAAACAAAGTTGTTGTTTACTAATTCTAGCCTTTCAATGTTTGAAGTTTATTGCTAATATGAGTTCATGACCTGCTTTTAATTATTTCATAATATTATATAGAGAGGAATATAACGAACTAAAAAGACAATCCTATTGTATCTTTAAAGAGCACAAAGGCTTTCAAGGTGCTATAGAAGGTGTGCATCGGATTTTTAAAGAATTTTCATTCAGCTGTTATGTAATAAATCTGTTTTTTTATACGTTGCAATGCACGACATTAGAATTAAGAAGCAAAAGTCGAGGCTGTCCCTTTGCATTTTCAGCAAATATCTAATTTTATTCTTAGGTGTTATTTGTTCTTTGCTTATGATTTGTAAATATTTACTCATATAGGCATTTATAAGAAAAATTTAAATATATGAGAGAGATTAATTAATCCCGGATTAAAAGGATTAAAGAAATTGTGTGCTACCTGTAGCTCTAAATAATAATTTAATTATTTTCGAATCTTCTTATTAAAATATTAAAAATGAAATATGGGTTTTGGACCTGAACATTTCTTTATATTTCTATTTATTTTTCTAGGAAATTATTTATTGATGTATAGGAGAAGCGTTAATGTCAAACTAATACGGGTCTAATAAACAATTTATAGAAAAGAGTTCCCAAGTCAGAACTAATTAAATCAAAGGTCCTAACGGACAACAATTTCTCCTAAATTAAAAAAAAGCCAAATTTTAAAGTGATTAAATAAGAATTGTTTATTAATGCAAATATTAGTATAACAATCTTACGGATGGCAAAAGTCAAGGTTGCGATAATATTGCCGGATGATCATTGCCAATATAATAAAAAATAATTTAAATTTACTACCGTATTTTACATCAGTAAATTTAGCTAATTAAGTATCGATTCGGGAAAAAATTGGTTAAAATTTTGCCAAATAGTGTGTGTTTGATAGTTTTTTTTACAGGCAAAAAACGGTAAATTAATATTTACATTTAACTTACTTATATTGTTTGCTTCCCTTTGGTAAGGATCCATGCTGTCCAATTTCTCCTCTTCAATATTTTTAAGTGTCCCAAGTCCATACTTCATAAGTTGTCTGGTGCAAAATGGAATTGATGAACCTTCACAAAACTTTTCGACTTGGTTAGCAAACAAGGAATAGATGTAAGAGGTCTGTAAAAAAGAAAGCATTTATTAAGCTTTATTGCAGAAATATTACTTCTAATAATCCTGTTAAATAAACTAATGAAGAAAATGACTATCTGTTAAATCTAGACAGCAATGTTGAGAAGAAAATCAGATATGTGGGAACATAAATTACATAGTATGAAATAAAATTATGCTACAAGGAAGGCTTTTTTTCCAACTCAAGGTAATTCCATACATAAATGAATTAATAAGAGGTTTATTGCATTGTATTATGCATAAAAAGCCCCTTGCTGTTAGATAACAGAAGTCAATAATAAATTAAGCATATGTTTATTCATTTTTGCATGTTCTTTTAATAGGTTAACAATCTAAAGTAACAGTTCCTATTTTTGATATAGTGTTACTAGGAAAAGTGGTTTTAATGATGTAACAGTACCTAAAGGTTTACTGTTATATAAAAGCTGATTTTACCTACATTAATAGTGGGTTTTATGACAATTAACTAGCTGTTCCTTTATACTTTCCGCGATAAAAATCTCAAATCGAATTAATCTTATTTTTAGAAAATAACCGGTATATTGACTTTAGATGCAAGTCATTGGACTTAATTACTCTTTTTTCCATAGTGTTGTGGTTGACAGAATAATTTTTTCTATATTTATTCACAAAAATCTATATTCAGAAATTACAACCATAATAAAGTTTTAAAAAAACACATAACCGAGATACCGAAAAGAGTATTGTTCCCAGAATAGTCCTTGAGTCATTTGTAGAAGGTGAATAATTGATTAAATATTCTATGGTAACTACACTAACATCTTGGTATGACTCAGCCGCATAGTATTTTACCATCTTTAAGCGCCTAGAACGTCAATTGACATACTAATCTGTAGTTAAATTCAAGCGTGGTATTCTGTAAGTAAATTTTATCTACACAATATTATATAAAAATAAATGATTAGGATATAAACAATGCATAAAACATATTGAATTATGAACTTTAAATTGTTAAGAAGAAATGTAAAATGTGTCAACGGCACTCCCTTTACATGCCAGGATTTTGTTATATAAACCTATAGTAAGTAAGTAATTGGTAACCGCATAAATATCAGCCTTTAAGTTATATAAGAAATTTTTTTCATTCAAAGCATTTACATTAAAAAAGGACATATTTTGCATAGAAAATTACTGCGTCTAGGTTGAGTAATCATTGTGAGATTTAGATATTGTTTTATCGTGTTAAAAAGGGGCTTTTATGATTTCAATTTTCATAACTCTAACTTGGAAATCTCTCTTTTCAAAAATAGTGTACATTATAATGTTTAAAATGTCATATTATTAGATGTATATTATTGGATACGAAGATCTAAAAAAAAATTAATTGGAAAGTTGTTATTAGAAACTAGTCCTAAGTTTAGCAAAAGGTATTTTTTCGGTCCTATGTAGTAAAAAGGGAAAAATTAAAAATTACACAAAATTAAATTATTAGAGGTTTTTTGAGAAACAATTATGATTTGAGTCATACTTTCGAATCCTCAAGTCTACAATTTTCAAATAATATACATAGTACACAGTTTTATATTTTAAAAATCTCGATTTTTTTTCAAAAAAAATAATTATAAAATGTTAAAAGGGTTACTAATTTTTACTAACTTTCGAAAAAGTTTATATTTAAAAAAAAATAGAAGAAGAATGGGATTAATCGAGATTTTTCCTACTCGTTTCGTAGTAAACAAACCAAGCTAATTAAAAATCTAGAAAAGATTTTTAAATCGCAATAATTATAAACTTCATAATCGAGGTCAATACTGCTACTTTCTTTTCAACAGTGAAATATGATGATTTCTCTTGCATAATGGGAACATCAAGATATCGTATGGACTTATGTATATTCTTTAAGTCATATGTTATCTCTATAAAATATAATATAATTCTCTAGCGTTTAATTATTATAACGTAAGACATTATTATTATTTAAAATCTACATTGAAAAAAATTTGAACTACCTCTGCTGCACATTTTGATTTCTAATTTCTCTTTCAATTCTAATAATACTTTTAAAACTTTAAAAATTTGTTCGAGTTTCATCTTTAATTAAAATAAATTGAAAATTGTTGTATTTGTAAAATTACATTTTTATAGAATATTCGTTTGACATCTTCACTAAAACTACTTACTTTTTCCTGTTTGCTCAAGTACTCCCAAATCGGGATAGCCGACCCCTCTAACCCACTGATCATCACAAATAAGCACAAAACACTGAATATGCTACCCTTCATTGTTTCTTTTCAATAACTGTACAGTATCACTTTAACAACTACAAATCTTAACCAATGTTTATGTGTGACTTTGTTGTAGCGCAAACGCCAACGTAAAATTAATGGTTTGTAATATCGCAACAGCTCAAGCGACTGTCGGTACTGATCTGATGGTCGTGTCAGGAACCGCGATAGTTTTATAAGAAACCGACCGGTAGGAACGTCATCGGAGATACCGGATTTTATGTTTACTGTGATGTTTTAATGTCGGACTGGACGAATTAGATAGTGGTTTTGGGGATTCCACGGTGTTTAGCACCCATGACCGTGCTACATTCCAAATTTTTGTTTTCGACTGTTTTTGTTTTGAAGGTAATAAAATTCTAGCATAATCAAACTGTGTGTTTGTATATTCAATTGTAAGTAGTCATGGTGTAGTAAGTTTTACTTGGGTATTGCTGATACATTTTTAATGAGTGCAATAAATATTGGGCAACCACCACTACATTCTTATAGGTTCTTATTTACCTAAGTTTATAGTGTTACAATTGTCGGTGCAAATATATTAAGAGCGTATTGTTGGAGTTAAAATAAAACTTTTTTCCTACGAACATGTGTCCTAATATGTACCAGACAGAGCTACAGTCCACGCAAATTGTTTGAAGAAAATCGATTATTTGAAACACTGACTTCAGTTATCCGTCAAATCTTTTGAAAATTTGCAAGTCTGCATTGTTTTGGGTCCTCTTGGCAGGACCTTACCCTCAGAAGGGTAAGCTTCCCTGAATCTTCCCCTATTGGATTTACACCATTTTTGGGACGGAAAATGAAAAGATCACTAATAAACGGGGACATGCAAATTTTCAGAAGAATTGACGCATAATTGTAGTTACGGTTCCAAATAATTAATTTTCTTCAAGCAATTTGCACGGGCTAAAGCTGTGAGGGAAGGCAGTTTAGGGTATATGTTTATAGGAAAAAAAGTCTTATTTTAACTCCAACAATAATAAAAACGCACCGAATTTTGTAACACCCTGAATTGGTTTAAGTTCTATAGTCACCCTGAAGTATCAGTTACTATCTATGATCGTCTTCTATATTTTCTCATAAAAATTTGAATTGCTGTTTTTTTCCTAAGTTTTTAAATGAAACGAACTATAGCAATCATCTAAGCTCGAAAGAATCCGGTCTGCCTAGTCATGTTTTTCTCATTTTGCTTCAATTAGCATAAATAGCATAAATTTTTCGGTGATGTTGTTTGGAGTTCCCCAGAATCGAGACGCTCTGCCCGAATGACTCGGCCAAACTCATGCCCATTATCAGGTATCGGTCTTCTGGTAAACAACGCCTTGTTAAGATGTTCAGAAATTAGAATCTTCAAAAATGGTTTCGACGTTCGAATTCGTTTGATGCTTTTCTTATGCAAATTATTTATTAAACATAAATTCGTTTTATTTTAGTTATAGCGTAGATGCCTGTATTTTGCAACTGTTGCAATTCTTACTATATGTATGAATTTTCAAAATTATGAGAAATTATATTAATGACCCTATAAGCTAATTAGTTAAATATAATTTTTCTAACTCGAGTTATAATTGTGACTTGTGGATCGTATTTTTTTGAACAACAAGAGTGTAGTTTATTTTATTTTTTGAATATGTATTATAGCAGTATTTTACCATATTAGTTTAACCTATGCCTCAATATATATATATTTCTAAAATATTTTTTACATATTAGGAGAATTTATTTTATTATCATTACTAATAACTTGGTGGCAACCATTTCAACCAGAATAAACCTCTAATATTTTTTACTTATTGTTGGTTATTATAGCAAAAAAAATCTTTTTAATTTTCTTTAAAAAAATAAATGTTATTCGAATATTTCATAAATATTTACAAATAAAAATGTAGTAAACAAATAATAAAAATATGAGTAATAGATCTTTTAAGATATTTTTTTAACAATAGAAATTATACCTAATATTCTTAATGTCTGGCAACTGTAAATACAACTATTATCTTTTCACCAATTTGTGACATGTTTGGGATTATGGTTGTGCTTAAAGACGTTGCTTCTTCAATATGTGGAACCACTTTTATTCTTCTAACCACTTCTCAACCACTATTCAAAATGACCTGTTTTCATTAATCTGTCGTCATTTGAAAGTGCTTTTGGTAATATGTGCCCCCAGTTCTCACATTCCTTTTGATATATTCCTTTTGAAGTGTTTTATATCAAATCTTTAATCAAATTTTTGCTGGCCATCGGAGGTCAATTTTTGTATCATTTGAAAAATAATTGATTTGCTAATACACAAATTATTCGCCTCAACTACTTGCTTCTCTCTAACCTCGTAACGTCGATTTATAATCTTTTTATAGTTGAATAAATTATAATAGTAGTGAAATTGAAATATATAAATGGCATTGAAGTAATATACATCGAAGAAAGAATTATAACCAATTTCTTCATTTTGATTTTAAGTAGCTATATTCGGTTAAATAATATTATCCGAATTAATTTTGATCTATCGATAATAACGAGATGAATACATATATTACTGTAGAAAGAGATGATTATCATTCTCTGTGACGCACTGATCAATCATTAGGAAAGAACACCAAAAAAAATTAATTTTTTTTAAAGTATTAGTACTAGATTTAGATAGAGAATCTCCCCTAACCTTGCCATCTGTAAAAATATACGGGACACCTTATTTGGAATTAGAAAATTATCCATTAAAGCGTTAAATGATTTCCCATAAAAACGCAAGTGACAAAAACATATAAATACGTAAAGACCTAACTTTTATATAGCGTACCTACATTAATATAACCAAATTTGTTTTGCTTAAAAAGTCATGACACTATGGTGCGTTATCCTAAGCTACCCAGTAAATTAATTTAAAAGGTATAGAGACTTTTGAAAAACCCCTTATACATAATCACTGAAACGAAATAAAGAATCCAATAAAATCTTAATTTTTCTTCTTTCCAAATGGTATGCGTTTATTATTTATTTCCAGGTGAATTACTAGAATTTTTAATAGTTCAAGTATCGTAGTGATTTATTGCCATTCAGAATTAAAATTAGTTTTGATGAGTTTATTTTGAACTAATGTGACATGGAGAAAAGTATTCAAACTTTTGTTACTTAGTAATAATATTGTTGGTTCCTTACGTCAGATTTGAAACTGGATTGTTTAGGAGGCAAAATGTAATTTTTTGTGTACAATATATACATATATATATATTGTCAAGAGATTTACGAATTGGAGAGCCATATTCAAGTTCAACTCAAAAAGTACTTTGTCGGTCAAAAAAATTTTATTGCGCTAAAGCATAAGCATAATGTACATAATAAATCTTATGTCCTAAGTATATAATTTTAAACATCACCAAAAATACAGACAACATGCAATAAAAGATTAAAATACTCGTTAAAATATAAATAAATTATAGGTCAACGCGGTTGGGTTACAAACGTTACAAAAAAATAATTTTTAAGAGCTTTTTATAAATATCTAAAAACATTCTTCTAAAGTGATAAATATAAATAAACATTTACAACTGATAAAAACTACATCAGAAATATTAATTTATGCTCTATCGTTTTAAATATTGGGTTTTAAAAGAAAAATCAGGCCTTTTCCAAATAGGATGTAGGTAAAATGTATGATGCTGGTCATAAGTCACCTCAGTCACTGATATGTATTTATTATCCTTGTTTTAGATATACCTATACGAAAAGCTCTTGCAAATGGGTTTGTAACAACATGTGTTGGACCCATTAAATAATAAATTCATTGTATGTGAAATTTTCGGTAATTTTCTCGACTTCACCCCGGAGTTGAACTCAACAAAAAAAAAACATATTGATAAAATTTGGTGTAAAACTTGTATACAAAACATATGAATACAAGTTTTACACAAGACGCTGAAGTCAGTGTCCTGAGAGGCTCTACAGGTTCTAACAATTTTCTACTTGGATATCGTTCTAAGCTCGAGTTTTGAGAAATTTACCTACTACCTGTTGCAGCACCGTGACGATACCTATATTTTATTTGTATCTCGGAAACCTAGTTAAATGCGGATTTGGATAGTAGCTTATTTAACGTATCCGAGTATAAGTTTTTAAGAAAAGATGAGGTTTTTATTTTCTCTAATTACTCATTAAATTCTAGCTACATAAATTTTGAAGTTATGGGTATTACCTACAAAATAAAAAATGAAACGTTTCTATTATTAAACTTATATACCACCCATCTTCAGGAAATATTCCAATTTTTCTATACAATCTGGAAGACATTTTAACAAGTGTAGTTACCCAATTTAATAATATAATCCTTGTTGGTGATCTGAAAATTTTTTATCACAGTCTCCGCATTTCAGCAACTTAAATTTTCAATGGACATTTTCAACCTCTCCTAGTGAATTTTTGGAGCCTTCCAAGACTAACTTAAATAAACTTCTCGATATGATTATTGCCACCCAGAACTTGTTTTCTGTTCACTCCAAGTCCGAAGCAGTATCCAAATTTTTAACAGATCACAATCTCATATATTGCTGGCCCAAGAAAAGGGTATTATTTAAGGATTATAATAATATAATTATTACTAATTTTATTGCGGATGGATTTGTGATCCAATGGGACGACTTGTTCAATATATTTAATAGTAAGATCTTAAATCACTTGAATAAATATGCACCACTTAAATATAAATTCCTAATTAAAAATTCATTTAATCCATTACTCACAATATAAAAACTATGATTCGAGTAAGACACAAGGCTCTAAAAAATACCAAAAATCAAAATCAGAAGCGCACGTACAGTATTACAGACAACTAAGGAACTACACTAGGCATGGAATTACCAGAGAAAAAATAACATTCTTTAACCAAATAGCGCATCAAAGAGGAAAAGAATTTTAGGTAACTGCTGGCAAGCTGAAGCTAACATGTGATAAAAACCATCTATTTGAACTGCCAGAAAATGTAAATAATGCTTCCTCATTCAGGATTTCTTTTTGAACCACTCCAATATACCTGACTCTACATTCTTAAATGTACTAAAACTTTACAAAACTAGTAGATTTACCAATGAAATCTTTAGCATTCCTCTCCTTAGACTTTGACACCCCAAGCCAAATGATTTTTTAAATAATTAAAATATTACTATACTAAATATTTTTAACTTAAAGTCTAATGCAACCGGCACGGATGGTATCTCTATGAGATATGTAAAGTTGTGCTTGCCTTTTTGCTTAAATCCGCTACTAAATATTCTAAATTCATGTATTGTTGATGACAGCTATCTCACAATTTGGAAAAGAGCCATAATCAAACCAATTTCAAAAGTTTCAAATCCTCTAGAACTAAAGGTTCTCAGACCAATCAGTATTTTACCTGCTATGTCAAAAATAATTGAAAAACACATGTGTATTGAACTTCGTCATTTTGCAGAAGTCCATAAAATTCTACCAGAATCCCAGTTAGGACTTCGCCCGGGGTACAGCCAATACCACCTTTAGAAAGGCCAGAGTGCTCACAATAATTTTGGCGTGACGTCATCATATGTAGGCCTAACAAATTGGATCACAGTAGCTGACCGACGCGTGACAGCCGGCGACAGATTGTTTATTTTCCCGCTTTTACCTACTGCCGATTATGTTCCCGTATTTTCATTTTTACACATTATAATCTATAATAGACGGGATGCCGAGGAAATAACTCTAAAAACGGGTCCAAAGGTCATGTGTTTAGTTTTCCAAAGGAGAGTGATTTGCAAAACAGTTATGAGCAATTCCGCGAAACGATTTAGCGACTGGTAAAACGTCATGGAAGTTAGCAACAGAATCAGAAACAAAAATCAAATTTTTACAGTCGCCCAGACTTTTTTTCCATAATAAAACACATATGTCAGAAATGAAAATGAAATTTTTACAGTCGCCCAGATAAGTTCAATAGTTTTTTTGATAACAAAATACACGATATGTCTCAGAGACACACGTTTTTTCAGGTGATAAAGGGGTGTAAGTCAACCTCAAATCACTTAAAAAATCGTAGTTAAGTTAGGAAAAGATAATAAAATACACAATATAACGTGTGTCTCTGAGATATATGGTGTATCTTATTATATTTTATTTATATACCAAATCTGAAGGTGTAACAAAATTATTTCTAATTACTACGATTTTTTAAGTTCTTAAGTTTTTAAGTAGTAAAAGTACTTAAAAACTTAAAAGTTTTAAGTAGTAATAATTAGTAACAATTTTATTACACCTTCAAACTTGGTGTATAAATAAAAGATTATACAATACACCATATATCTCAGAAACACACATTTTTTCAGGGGATGAAAATAGTTTAAAAAATCGTAGTAATTAGTTTTAATTTTGTTACATCATCAAACTTGGTGTATAAATAAAAGATAATAAGATACACGATTTCACTAACTTTGATTTTTTAGATCGTCGATCGGTTGGCTTACACCTTATGTAAACCTACATAACTGACAAAACCAAAACATAATAAATTTTGTTATAGATATTCTTTCAAATATAAAAAACCCTGATGAATTAACACAAAACCTAAAATTTATTTCAGAACAGCTACTTTATTATGTTTAACATGGAGGAGGTATAGATATTCACCTAGCACCATCATCTTATGTTCAATTTTATTTACTATCAGTTTATTATAAATATTTACAAAATCATGCCCCTCTTATATTGCCTTTTCCCAAAACAGTAAAAAACATTTGCAATATATTTTTAACAGATTCACATATTGATGAAAGAACATTTTTATTAACCTATGCTCGGAATATTTTTTGGTACCTAACAGATAACTCTAGCTAATTTAGTACCTAATAAAAATTCATTTTGACCTGTTTAGATTATAAAGGAGGCAATACTGTAGGAATGTTCAAGTTTCAAAGAAGTTATTCATATATGTTCTGTGTCCAGAATAAATTCCAAAATGTTATATCAGTTTATCAAAACAATAATAGAAAATTTAGAGGAAATTGGTTACCTAGTATTTTGTAGAGTTAGTGCTAATACTCGTAATGTAGTAAATAGTAAGGCAATGAGTAATTTTTTATCCTTTTATAAACTCAGCATAGTTTACCTACCTACATCCTATTCATCCAGCAAGACCTCTATTTTATTTTTTTGACAGAGTTCATTTATTGAAATATATTACTGCCTTAATTCAAAACCTGATCAAACATTTTGATTTTGAGACAGGTCAATTCAGCTGATTTTGTTGCCATTATATGGACATGGTGAAAAATTGTAAATGTAGAAACTCCCCTTAAGGAAAAACATTTATTACATGTAAGTACCAGGCATCTTTCACCAAAATAATATTAGCAGTCTCAAATGATGATCCTAAAATTTATTTTTTTACAAAAAATGTAGTGCATCAAATTCTGCAAATACCCTAAGTCGACAAACATACACATCATTAAGTTATGGACCATCCATGGATTTCTTTAAGTTGCTAAATACTGTTTAACTGAGTTATGGATTATGTATTATTAGGCAATTAGCAGGTGAGCATTACCATATCTTTGTTTGTCAGCTATATGAATCAGAAAAAAGGCCTAAAATTTAATCTATATTATCACTAAAATCTAAGTATTATGGAAATATTGATGGAAACAATTTTTTTGAACCTTATGGCGAGACCCTGGGTGATTTTCAGTTTGTAGATACTCATTTAAGTTATTCTGACCAGATTAATAGTGTGTTATCCAAAATCGTAATTGAAGTCTTAGATACTTAAACTGTAAAACCTGAGTTGCCAGTAATAACTTATTTGAGTGGATATTGCTGCTATATGACTTTAAAAAAACATAAGTGCGATTTTTTAAAGAAAATTTTATCCAACCTTGTATTGTAGAAGATTCTTATAATCTAATTCAATCCGTAAGTCGTGGCGCTCTTTTATATATGCGTTTAAAAATCTATATAAGCTAAAAAAATATATTCCCTCTAGACAAAAGTATTTGTTGTATGACACTTAGTTCTGTCTCTTTTTGATTATGGTGACACTGTATACAATAATTATTTGCTGTTATACGAAAAAAGAATGATACAAAAGGTACAAAATACCTGTCTAAGACTTTAATCTTTCTTTTAATATAAGTTTTAGAGAACGCATTACACTACGTATGAATAGAGCAAATATTTTAAACATGGAACCGGAGAAAACTTCATATGCATAATTTTATTTACCGTATTATAAATAATAAGCCTCCTTATTTAAGAAATATTTTAAGACCTGCCAGTCATAATCACAACACTAATCACAAATTTTAAATCACTCAGCATCATACGGCATCCTTGCAACGCTCATTCTGTCCTGCCCACTTGTGGAGCCAACTGCCGGAACAGATCAAAACATGTAGCAGGAGACGTTTTTCAAAGCATGTCAGATTAAAGTTAATCTGTGAACAAGGTTCTCAGGCTTAGTAGAATCATACATGTCATTAATAACACGACATGCTGACTTCAGCGTCATCATAATCATTTTTTTTCTTTCTTCGCTTTTCCCGCGGCCAGGCTACCCTTAGGCTGGTTTCAAACGGTACCATATCGATACCTTCTATAGCGCGCGATAAATGATCGCGATATTGATTTTACACTAAAATTCATATTTTTGAATGAGCCGTTTTCGTATATAAGCAATACCATAAAATATATGGTGACGACGACGCTTTATGGCGTGTGCACGCGATTTGTCGTAGCCGATCGAGAGTTCTAGCCGTGACACTGGTTTCGTGGCGTCAAAATTGAAGCCGAGATTTGGTCGCGCACGCCGTACAGTGGAACGACTAAGTGGAGATACCGCGGGACCTAATATTTTACATTTTACAAGATAATATTTTTTTTTATTATTACGTATTTTTAGGTATATGATAAATGTTTTAAATATTTTTTATTATTTATTTTATTGGAAAAATATACATAAACGGTGTTTCAAATTCGTCTACCCTCAAAATACGAAAATGGATAATTTACCCCAAAGTTGCATATTATTCACTTGTAAAAGAATATGCCATATAAAAAAATATATATATTTTATATGGTTTTGAAGATTATCGAAAAAAAAACAAATTTTCAAAAACTTAATCTTGACACTTTTGTGGGTTATCTTGGTTGCTATGGGAAAGTTTTTGCTGTATTACTTTTTCGTAAAAATGTTAATGCCGAAAACAAAATTAGGTAGGTACCTACGCCAAATTTTTGTTGCTTATTTAAAAAATCGAAAATTTGAATGATTCCGAAGATAATCAAAAAAAACAAAAAAAAAAATTTTAAATCCATTTTAATTTTTTCTGAGCTTAAACAGGAACGCAGCAAGAGGAAGGCATTATTCTAAATAAAATTAAGATTGTCAAATGTAAGTTAAAAATAAAATTGTTAATTTACCCACCTAATTTAAATACCAAATTTTTATTCTTTTTAAAACTCAAAGCGAGTATCAAAATAGGCCGTTAGTTTCAAATTTTAAATGCGTAATCTTACTATAAACTACAATAATAACTGCAGTAAAATATTATTTCGAATCAACGCAAAATATGTGCCCCAGCGCGGAATTTTTGCCATCGCGATGCGGTCGTCGCCTCGCATGATTTCGGCTTCTGTTGTGAGGTATCGATGGAAGCGGGGATAAGTGTCCAGGCTAGAACTATCGATCGGCTACGGATTTGTTCTACTAAAATCGCGCCATTTTTTGTCATCGCCATTTTTTTAGCAATAGATGTCTTATGCGATCCTACACACTACTCACCATATATTGTCGTGATTTATCCAGTTTCATTTGGACAGCGTTGCGTGTTGGTCAACATGGCGAAAAAAAATACGAAATACACTTATGACCCGCTAAGTCTGATCGAATTAATTGAACAAAGGCCATGTCTATGGGATAAAATAATAGACGATTATAAAGATCAAAAACAAATACATGGAATTTTTAATAGATAGTTTTGACAATATGCAAGAAGACGAAAAAGTGGAAGCAAGTAAGACACAGTTTAGTTCTAAATAGTATAAAATTTATATTCATAAATCTAAATTTAATTTTAGTGTTAGTTTGTTAAACAAAAGCTTTTGGCATTTTAAAAGTTTTGCAAGGTTTATTGTAATATTTTTACGATTTTATTTAATATTATATACCATAAAATAGTTCTCTAAATTATATTTTTCGTCTGCAAATGTTGGTCTAATCATTCGTCGTTAATAAGGCAAAAATAAAAATAATTAATTTAAAATGAAAGCATGTTTATTTAATTATTAATTAAATTTAACTGGAAACATAACGTATAATAAATTATATTTTCGTCATTTGCCAAGGAGCCGGTTGGACTTATAAAATATGTTGCGAATGCATCTCTTACGTCATTGGCATGCCTTCCACCTCTGACAGCTCCGCGCTGGGGAAGGTTTTGTAATACTGTAGTATGTAAAGCAATATCCATGTCAATCTGGCGAAATCCACCTTTTTGACGAACCACATTGTGTAAAATTTTAGCAGCTTTAACAATATCTTTAGCGAATGCTTTAAAAACATTTAGCGGTCTATGAAAAATTCTCCTTTTGTTGGTTAATATACCAAACGAACATTCCACAAACCTTCGTGCTCGTGTTAAACGGTAGTTGAAAACCATTTTTTTTGACGCTTAGATTATGTCGCCCAAAACGCCGTAACAAATCTTCACTTAAATGGAAGGCCTCATCCTCAACCAAGGCAAATGGCAAGCTTATATTTGCATCTCTTAAAATAGATTGGTTGGGAATGTTCAGAGTGTCATTTTTTAAGTTTTTATAAAATACGGTTTCTTGAAAAACCGAGGAATCACAATCTTTTCCATAAGCTCCTATGTCAACATACACAAACTTATACTCGGAGTCCGCAACTGCCATTAGAATTATGGAGAAATAATGTTTATAATAATAAGATCATGGAGCCACTATGTCGGAATTTTTGAACTTGAATGTGTTTTCCATCTATAAAAAAAATATATATTTTGAAAATTTCACATTTTCAAACAATATACTGAAATATTCAACCAGTCTTGGTTGAATATTTTTTGGGAAGATGTTGGGAAGTATTCTTCTCTAAAATGATTCCATAATTCTTGGCAAACCGTTCGAACACATTCACTTATTGTAGAAATACGTAACCTATAGGTATAATGTAGGTCCGTAAAAGTATTTCCACTCGCTAGGTATCTGTAAACAATATTATCAATAAGATGATTCAATTTTTAATTTTAATTCTAAAGCAAGTAAAAACTTGCAATAGAAAATCTTACTTAAGAGAAATAGTCAAAAAAAAGCATATTATATTGTGCAGATTTTTTGACCGCCATCGTATAACTTTCCAAAACACATAAATATATTTTTTGCAGGAAAAGCCATCAATGATAAATGGAAACACATTAGAGATGCTTTCGCAACTTCATTAAAAAAAAAAGAGCGGGGATAAGCGACCTAAGAAGTACGTGTACTTCGACCAACTGCAATTCTTGCTGAAGATTTTAGAGAAAGATGATACCGCTTCTAGTATTTGCGACAATACCGATAATCAACAGAGTGACGGTGAAGAATCATCTTTGTTGAATCAAGGTAAAAGTACACAGCCATGACCAAGTTCTTCTTTCTCTAGAAAACGAAATAAAATATCAGAATTGGATGAAACAGATCGATTTTAAAAGCTATAGAAGCATCTTCTCAAAATCGGCCTCCTCCAGAAGAAATAGATGAAGATACAGCGTTTTTTAAATCTGTAACATCTACGGTAAAAAACTTTACAGAGGACGAAAAGCTAGAATTTCGTATGGAAGTACTAACATTGATTAAAGAAATTAAAGGAAAAATATACGAATGTCAACTCAGACCTGTATCAGTAGGCTCTTCTCACCCTACGTCTACATCTCATTAGTCATCTTATCTAAACCAGACACCGGAATATGGGTACCACTCCCCAAGAGATTATGTACTTCAGGATTTATCAGCGCATAATAATTTTCAATAACTTCATTTCCAATATTCATAATTAAAATATTATATTATTTGTAAAGTTAGTTAGAATTAACTTAATTTACTTAAGAATTAATTTACGTTATTTGTAATAAAAAAATAAACGTTGCTTACCTTCTAGTTTAGTCTAATAAACGCTCCAGTAGGTAATTAAAAGTTTCTGGGCTCATCCGGAAATAATTGAAAAATTTTTCTTTATGTTGAAGCAATTTTTCAAAAAGTGTATAAAAAGCCCCATCTATGTATCTTGCTTGTAACAAAGGATGTATCCAGAATTGCCGAGTTTTGTTAAAAGCACAACGTCGTTTTTTTTCTTCTCCTAAAAAGAAGCGCTAATAAAGCTACACGTCTTTAATCCATGGCACTTTGGAACATACTGAACTCGGCAACAACGCAAGATCTGTTAGGTATATTATATGGTAGCTTTTTATACTTGTGTATGAAAAATAAATACCATATCGCTACCATTTATCGCGCGCTATAAATGGTATCGATATGGTACCGTCTGAAACCAGCCTTACTGTCGCCCATCGCTTCTGCCTCTCATGTTTTTATTGCTAATTTTTTGTTTATTTCATAATTTAACATTATATTTCTTGTAATTGTTTTAAATTCTTTCATAGATTAAATACTTATGATTGTGCTTGCATCTGCCATGCATTGATTCTTCTTTAAGGTTAGTTTTATTTAGAATTATTTAGTTGTTTTGTTTTTTATGTACAGGATTGTTCACAGATTAATATAAGGAGGATGTGAAGCAGTTTTTTTTATAATCGATAAACTGTCCTTTTCCTCATGCTGCCTTCTTTTTTCATAAAATGTATTCTTTTTTTTATTTTTTTGACTAAACGATTTTGTTGTTGTCGTTGTACAATTGTCAAAGTACTTTTTAATGACTAATGATCTGGTGTACTCTTCTTATTGGCTAATCCATAATTTAAATTTTGCACTATACTGACGATGTGCATTATAAGTGAAGAATACATTTTCGACCATTTTTTCCTTTATTAAAGAACTACTAAATCACATATTGCAGTTATCCCGTTGATTATTAACAGATTTAGAGTTAATCCAATCCAATTGAACCACCTCCAAAGCTCCTTTCTTAAACTGAGCATTCTATAAAGCGTTCGTTTAGTGGTCTCTAAATTCTAACACGTCAGTAGTCACGTTACTCTATATTTTTCTCATGAGTATATGTCCGTGGCTTAAAGAGGCTTTAGCGGGTCTTTTTGGATTACGTAGGGTTTAAGCAGAACCAGTCGTATTTTATGAAGTGGATATCCATAAAGCCGATGTTTTATTACAATTTTATGTAGAATTCGGGCTCTGGTTATTACAGTACGACTGAAATTTTACTTTTATGTTTCTGCAGTAAGTCGTTTTAAAGATGCTTCTTAGATCAAACTAAGTGCCTTTGAGATTTAAAGATTTTCTGTAAGATTTACTCTCTTAATGCCCTTTTAAACATAATATTTAAATTTTAAAACTTTACGTAAATATAGACAGAAATATGTACAAACAAAATAAGCATTTGATAATAAATTTATGATGTTTTGATTTCATTTATCTAATACCAAGAAAACTAAACACAAAACATATTGTGCGTTCTAAAATATATAAATAATGTTAATTTTTTAATATCGTAGTGATCAAAATAAATGTTGTGGCTTCATAACAAAATTATGTAATACAAGACGCGTGAATATTGAATGGACAAATTATGTAGGTTTAGATATTTCTTTGACAATTGTAACTGATATTTATGTCCGGTGAAAAAAGTTAGATTCCTATACCATTTAACATTATTTTTACATTTACAGAAATAGGATAAAACTATATAACGAGAAAAATTTGTCTGAAAAAAATTTGTCTCGTAAAAGCTGTGCTATAATATATTAATAATAATAATAGATGTGTAATTAAAACTTTAAACAAAATACAATAGATATAAGGAAAAGAATGCACATTTTGCAAAATTAACATACATTTTACCATAGAATTTCAATGCACTTGTGAAGGGAAAAATGAAATTAAAATGTTTATTAAAATTATGACCTTATCAAACTCGAAACTCTATAAAATACCCTAATCTAATCGTAAAAATACTACACCCTATTATACGAGTATAAAAATAAGTTTAATAAACAAACTAACTAGAAATACCAGTTGGTTTTCATAAAGTTTACCACAATTCTCAAATAAGTTTCAAATATGCGATAAAATTTTTCAACCATTCTATCAGATTGAGGGTGTAGCGAGGTTTTGGCGGTTGTTAGTGATTCCCAGAAAGTATTGGAATATTCGTGACTCAAAGTTCCTTTCTTGATCTGAATAGGTATATCTCGATGGATCTAAATCTTCATACCCCATTCTGGAATAGCGCTGCAGCTACCATGGTTGCTTATAGGTTCCAAATGGAATAAACCTCGGGCCACTAAATAAAGGAATTCATAGCTTCAGGAGCATATCCATTTCGCTAGCTACTACTAAAAAGAGGTGCTGCTACGTCTATAGCAATTTAATCAAAGATGGCAGCAACAAGTTCAATATCTTCATGACTGTTTAGCCAGTACAATCTTTCTCTCACTTTTGCCAACGTCTTACTAACTTCAAAATAGCCTCATCAAAAAAAACTCTGTCATGGACAGCTCCAAAAACTTCTGGAATAGTTTTTTTGATATGTCCTTTTCTTTCCATTTACTCTCTCGCATATTCTTTTTAATAATTCATCTTGTATAAGCAATGAATTCTATTGAGACCAGTAAGATCTGGAAATTTGTTAGCAATATCTTTTTATTTTGGTTTTGTAATTTCTCGAGACTTCAGTTCATAAATAAGGCTCTAATACTGGGTCTCACACTGATCCTTGTTTAAACTAGTTGCCTCCCACTCTATAGGACTGTTAGCCAATATTAATAATAAAAAAGTTAATTCTTTAAATGAATATTCAAGAAGTATTTTGATACTCTGTACTTTCATTACACCTAAAATTAGAGATAATTTATTATATTGTTACTTAGAACATTGATACAGAACTGTTATTGTTACTTAGAACATAGAACAGGCTATTAGCATTAGCGTGGAACTGTGGGTAGTTGTTTGGTTGCATCATCTCTGATGCAAGGATGCCCAATGCTTATGTAGAAATGACAAAAAAAACACTTTATAGTATCATAAAAATTTGTCACGTTTTTATGTTGACAGGCCCAAATAAAATACTATTATTCCTTTATAATATATGAAGCGTGTTTTTTAATAAAATAATATGATAAGATTCTCTTTAAAGAAGTCAATATTTAAAGTTAAATAAATATAGATAACGTATATTAGAGAAAAGGGCAACAACATCGCAACGCCGCTCGATCGCATTATTGATTCTACCGACATAAGGAATCTTTACAAATGATGTCGTCAAAAAATATGTAGATGATAAATATCTATCAATATATTATGCTTTAAATATAAACAGTATTACCGTTTATGAACTCTATGCGCTTTTTTAAAGTACTTCATTAGAATAAATGTACCTATCTAATAAAAAACATTTTTATGAATATTAAATATTTTATAATTAATATATGAAAATGAGCCTTTAAAATGAGCTGTCACTTAACCCCCACTCCTATTTAAGATTTTGAGGGTGGTTGAAATCCTCCCCCCCCAAGAGGTTGATGTTAAGGGGTTGAAAGTATTAAAAAAAATTGGCCCTCTAAAGTCAAAAATCTGCGGGTCCGAGCATTTTTTAAAATTAAAAAAAAAAGAGCCCCAAACCTTGCTGGACTGTTTTCGATGGCCACCCTGTATATTCATATTATATTATCTGTGTTGGACTTGTATACATAGTGATTCAATTAATTTAAAACCAAATATATGAAATATAAAAGAAAAAGTTTTAACTTAATAATACTTGGGGGAAAACAAATGGCAACATTTTTATTAACATTGACAATATTTTTATGGTTTTTTAAAGTTTTTTTTAAAAATATTAGTGTATATGTTCTTATACTTTGTTGTACGTAGCAACTCTTGTTTGGACATTTATAACACCGAATAAGAATGCCTTATATCTTTTTTTAGACTGCCATCGAATAAAAATAGTCGAAAAATAACGCAGGCAAGAAAACTCATTACAATCTGAAGCTTTCCAATATCATAACAAATATTGCTTATAGAAATTTCGAAACTCCAAAGAAGCAGATGGACTTACAGCAACTGCTGCTTATTTTAATCAGTAATAACAGTAAATCGCCATTCTCTTTTGTTCAGCTATATAGTTCTATTTGCTGTAAACTCTTTTACAACAAGTGTAACAGCATCAACTAATATTCATCGACATTCACCATTCAATAAAGTAATAGCATCTCAACTTTCTTTAGGATAGAAAGATTTTTTAATAAAATTATGTTTTTTCTCCAAATTGTTACTAGAAAATACCGTCTAGGTACCTTTTTTAGGCACCTACCCAAAAAATTGGTAGGAGTATGTAATTTTTTATTTGATTTCAACATAATTTTTAACTTTTATTTATAATATTTTTATAGTATTTTACCAAATTGAAGCATCTAGGCATTACACTCTAAGAATAAAATTTAAAATAAAAATTACTAGATATTAAATTTTTTTTGGGGTCATGGGTTTTTAAATAAGGTAAGTTACTATTATATATTTCAGACTATGAAAAATATACCAATAAAAAAATTGTATACAACATCGATACAAAAAAATTTTTGGTAAAAATGAAAACTTACTTTTAGTGATAATATGTCTTAAGAAAAATTCATTTTAAACATTTCATATACTGTGTCTACCTTATATTATTCCTGCTTCAGGACATTCTGTTATTATCTATAATATTTTGTCATTGCATGTAGATATGTTTACAAGAACATATTTCAATATATTTATATTATTTTCGTAAGAAATTTTTAAATTGATCTTTTGAGGACCATAATAATATTTTGTAAGTGTAGCTCAGAGGTCAATTATTGCTTTATCTTTCACATAAATTATAATGAAAAAGACAAATATGTATTATAAATGATTTTTGTGAAACGCTTGTTTTTTGAAAATAAGAATATAATGTACCATGTATATTATGTATATTCATAACAGTCATAATTGATCTGGGTATAGTCTATATATACCCAGTAAGTATAGTCTATGATATAGTCTAAAGGTTACTTGCCTTGAGATATTTATTTACGAAAATAATATACAGTGCTTTCATTTCAAAACGATCCACCCTTAATAACTTTCTTAAAAAAAAAAAAAAAAAAAAAAAAGAAAAATACGTCAAATTAGATATACCGGGGGGCGTTTAATTATGCATTTACTGAAGTTCTGTCAATCACCTCCTCACCTCCAGCTAACCTCACTTTAATATGTCAAATAGGAACCCCTCTCGTGTAAAACATCATAGTAAGGAGCGTAAAATTCTCTATTTTACGCTCTATTCAATGGAACCAAAAAAAATGAAATCGGTAAATGTGTAAGCAAATAGTTAGCGAAAATGTCTAGAAATAATGAATATTTTATTTACGCCAAACTTTGGTATGTCAAATGGCTACCCCATGGTGTGATACATTATTTTAAAGAGCATTCATTATGCTATCAATGGTTGTAAAAAAAATAAAATTGATTGACCAAGAAGCAATTAAAGTGTAAATCGGTAGGGTAGAAAAACAAATTTAATTAGTTTAACAAATTTATTTTATTAAATGTTCAAAATGCGCGCCGTTATTAGCAAGACAATAAAAAAGCCTATTTTCAAACTCCTTATGAACATTGGCAAGGGTCTGCCCGCTAATTTCTCTGCATTCTTGAAATATTCTATTTTTTAAATTCTCAATACTCTTAGGTGGGGTTTTATAAACTTTGCTTTTTAAGTAGCCCCAAAGAAAAAAGTCTAGTGGGGTTAGGTCCGGACACCACGCAGGCCATTCGATTGCACCACGTCTGCCAATCCACTTTTCTCGAAAATTTTCATCAAGCCACTCTCGAACTACCAAAGTGTAGTGCGCGGGAGCTCCATCCTGCTGAAAATGTATATTATTTTCATTCAATAATATAGCACCATGTTGATCTACTTGATTTTCCATAGATTGGATGATGGAAGGGTATATTGCATTTTCTAAAAGGTTTAAATAAATTTCGCCAGTCAAATTTTCTTTAAAAAAAAATGGCCCGATTATTTCATTCCCATAAATTCCTGCCCAAACATTAATTTTTTGGGGATATTGGGTATGGCCTTCCCGAAAAACATGCGGATTTCCATTATCCCAGTATCTACAGTTATGTCTGTTTACCAGGCCATTTAACAAAAAGGTCGATTCGTCACTGAAGCAAATGTTCTTCAATAAATGGGGATCGTCGTCAATTCGCTGGCACATCACTTCACAAAATTGAATTCTCCTATTAATATCATCTTCTTCGAATTCATGAAGAATATGAATTTTATAAGGAAAGAACTTATTTTTTTTTTAAACTTTATGTTCGGAACCAGTGGAAATATTTGTTAGTTTTGCGGCCTTTGGTATAGACAAAGTTGGATCCATACCAAATTGTCCTAGTACTTCAACTTGGCATGCTTCATCGACAACTCTATTTTCATATTTTTTCTTATTGCAAATTGATCCCGTCTCTTCAAATTTTCGTATCAATTCTAATATGTATTTATGGCTCACGTTTTTATCTTGATACCTTTCATTAAATGCTCTCGCGGTTCTGCGAGCACACCGATCTTGAGCTCGATAAAGGAAAATTATTTCTATTCTTTCGGCTAGCGTATACACCATTTTATTAACTCACTGTTTTAACTAAAATTGAAAAATTGCACGCGTCAAACTGACAGTTTTAACAATAATAAATCGCCTGCTCTTTAAACGCCTTAAAAATGTAAGGTATTGCAGTGTTTTTTTGTACCTATTAGGTAGGTTTCGCAAAAAATATAAGTGAAATAAATACACATACAAAATTATAAGACTGCAAAGATTTTTGCAAAAAATTTGAAGACACTCTTTTTTCTCGCAAATAACGGTACACATTCTTTACTTAAAAAAATAAATAATTTGCTTGAACTAAATGTACTGTTTGTTACCACACATTTTAACTTCTAAATTGCTTGTATTTTTTTTTGATGATCTATTATAAAAAAATGTAAGAATTTTAAAATGATGTAGGTACCACACTAAAAGTATTTATTTAAAATACCAAAGTTTGGCGTAAATAAAATATTCATTATTTCTAAACATTTTCGCTAACTATTTGCTTACACATTTACCGATTTTTTTGGTACCGTTGAATAAAGAATTTTACGCTGCTTACTATGATGTATCACACGATGGGGGTTCCCATTTGACATATTAAAGTGAGGTTAGCTGGAGGTGAGGAGGTGATTGACAGAACTTCAGTAAATGCATAATTAAACGTCCCCCTGTATATCTAATTTGACGCGTTTTTTTTTTTTTTTTTAAGAAAGTTATTAAGGGTGGATCGTTTTGATATGAAAGCACTGTAGATTGTATAATGAAAAACACAAAAAAAACGGATGCGCCATAAGAAATTGATAAAGTAAGATATTCAAATAAACATTTTACTGGTTATATAATAAGAGGGATCAGAGTGATCACTATAACATCACTCTGTACTAACACTAACATTCTCTTTGTATAATAATTGTAAAAGTACAATTTACAGGAAGTGAAAAATAAACGAATAAATTAAGAAGCAAAATTACTTTCTGTCCAAAATTTTAAGCAAAGTAATTTTATATAAAGATTTCTCAATAATTACTTACTGTTCTTATAAGAAATAAAATATTATTTCTTTTGTGTAATGATATAACAAATTTTAGGCCAGAATTTACAAATATTATAATATATAAGTTATTTTATTGTAAACCATTATATTATAAAGGTTATTCTGAGTTCTCTGTGCTAGTTTGTTTTCCAGTACGTTTAGTCACATATAGATCGAGAGGTCGATTTTTATAGATACGATTTTGTAATTTATGTCTTTAATATAATTACGTTAAACAATGCTGGTGTTAAAAGTCAGTTGATAAATAATCAAATTCTATATTTTTTTAATAGGAGTTTTTATTAAAGAATACAAAATTAGAATTGTTTCTAAAGTTAGTTGAAAGTAATGCGATTTCATGAGTATGATATGACTATTTTTTCTTAATCTCATAAAAAATTTCTTTAAGTGTGTTTAACGAGGAAAAAGTGGTGTTTAATCATCATAAATAAAGAAAACTAATGATATGTATAACAATTTTAGGCTGTAACTTTTTTATTTTTAAATATAAATTTTTCTAAGAAAATGTATTTTTATTATTTATAGGACCACTACCCAAAATTTCTTAAAAAAACTACCCCCGACAAATTTCCCTAAACACCACTCAACATTTTTTTTTCAAATGGTACCACCATTATTTCTTCTGATGCTTGGAATGCTTGTAGCATTATTAATTCAGTTTCATAAACAAATCATGTGTTAACATCAATGTAAGGAATTTTAAAATTAAAATGTTTCCGTTGAAAACATTAAAATAAAAAGTTTTTTTTTAATTCAATTTATTTTATAATATTTTAACATGACATTAATCTGTTTTACAAAATTTAAATCTATTATTTAATTAAATGTAAAACTCAAATTAAGCTCCATCAGTTTCCACGCAAGCTTTATATCGCCGAAAGATTTCTCTTGTGCTGAGTAAACTAAGAGTTGCAGTAATCATGGGAGCAGTAATTATTGTTCGACATGCTTCACGATTCTCACGGTTTTTAAGCTCTTTAAGTTTATTGGATGGTCGTTAAAAAACAATATACTTTAATTACCCCAGACAAAAAAATCCTTTGGGGTTATATCTGGAGAGCGCGCTTCCCACCTAATAAGACCTTCATTCCCAATACACCTATGAGAAAGTCTATTGCCTAAATAATCCGTAATAATTTGGGGATTATGGGATGGAGCGCCATCTTGTTGCTAAATTATTAAATTGCGCTCTGAAATAGGCACGTCTTTTAATAGTTCATACAGTGAATTTTGAAGAAAATTTAAATACCGCTTCGAAGTTATTGCACCTTCATAAAAGTACGGTCCAATAAAATGTCCATTAAATACACATGCCCACACGTGTATACCAATTATAGTTTGAAAACGAGTTTCCATTACCCATCGCGGATTGTTTTCAGCCCAATAATATAGTTTATGTCTATTAACTATCTCATTATTATGGAATCTACTTTCATCACTCAGATTTGTGATAAAACATCGGGATTGTCATTAATTAAAACCCAAAAAAGGTATGTAATAAAAGATATGTAATAAAATTTAACGTTTGTGGGTAATCAGTAGGGAGAAGTCCTTGTATTAGGTGGATTTTAAAAGGGCGATGTTGTTATCGAAGAATTCGCTGAATGGTACTTCTTGCAATATTACATTCTCTTGCGATAGGGCGAATGGAAACATGTGGATTTACTGCAACATAAGCCAACACAGATATACTATTTTTTCATTTCTTGCTGCCATTTGATGATGGGAATGTTTTGAATTTGGAAATGATCCGGTGCGCATTTTTTTCTCCACTCTTAAAAACAACTCATATGAGTGTGTAGGACGATAAGGAAAACGTTCTCAGTAAACCATTTCTGCTTCACGACAATTTTTTCTATACTCTCCGTAAATAAGAAGCATATCGACATATTGACATTTGAATAAAAAGTTGTGGCATTATGCAAGACAATAGAAAAACTAAATAGCGGAAAGTATGGAAGTAAGATGTGTATGAACTATGCAAAAAGGCAACAGAAGTGAATATTACAAATATCAGAATACCAAAACGGATATTGCCAATTTAAAGAAAGCATGTATTTGGAAAATCAATAACAGATATTCTGTGCCTTACGTTGATGTTAACATATGATTTTTTATGAAATTGAATTAATAATGTTACAAGCATTCCAAACATTAGAAGAAATAATAATGGTCCATTTCAAAAAAAAAGTTGGGGTGGGTTTTAGGGGATGAATTTGTCGGAAGTAGTTTTTTAAAGTAATTTTGGGTACTGGTTCTTTAACTATTAAAAATACATTTTCTTAAAAAAAATTATATTTAAAGATGAAAAGGTTACAGCCTGTTACTGTTAAAAGTTACATTGATTGTGAAACACCCTGTATTGGCTAAATAGGAGAGTCTTGATAATTTTACAAGAAAGAAGATACTTGAAATTGTAACTCGACCGAAAAAAAAATGGAATGATGAACGGGTCGCAAATTTAATCCAGTTAGATACAAACCAAGGGGATGAAGATTTCTATTTTACGGTCACTAATGGAAGGTGAATGAAACGGCCTGTTTACTATAATACGGCTAGTAACGGTAGAAGGTCATAAAGTTCCTTTCATTCTAACTATGGACTTATACAGGGTCGTTCCATAAGAAAAAACTGACTACCACACTGTCACAATTAAACATTTCTAAAAGAGAAGAAAATTGACATTGGATTCAAAAATTAAAAGTCAAACCCCAAAAGTTTTGCATAATTTTTTCGGTTAGTTTTCACCCAACTCTTGTATAGAGAATGGGTACTCGTACTCGTACATAGACTATATACGTAATACTAGACAATGTATTTAGAATTCCTCTACATAGAACCGCAGCTTTTCAAAAGTAATTCTGTTATGTTGCAGTTTAATTCTGAAATAATTTTGCCCGATTTTGTTAAAGATTATAGTTTTTACAAGTTTAAAAATTATATAAAGTTTTAAAATATGATTATGTAACAACAGTATAGTGGCGAATAATTAAATATTTATAGAGTTGTATGTGAATTGGATTTCTCCTTTGTTTTCATTAAGGTGCTGTTAAGTGTACTGGATTAAGTTTCAATCAATGTTCTTACGTTAAGGTCTAGTTTTATGCATTGTTTTAATTTTTGTTTCTTTTCAAGTGATATTCCTGTTGAAGCTCTAGTTATTATTATTCAGTATATTTTGTTGTCTCTCATTTCGATGATAATTTTTTTAAATATTGTTCGCTATGAATTATATATTTACTTAGTTAAGGTCTATACAGTTGTAAACCTTTGGGTTTTTCCCAAACCGTTTGTTTAAATCGTTTTAAAATTATTGCACTCCACTATTAATAATTTGCCGGGCTTTTCCCCAGTGAAATATTTTCAATAAGTTTAAGTTTATTACACCCTCAATAATGTAACCTTCATATTTTCACACCATTTTTGATCATTTATATTATTTAGTTTGTGTGCAAAGCAAAGTACATTTTTTTTTTTACAAAGGACATTAGCAACAATTACAATAACTCACATAAAGAGAAATCGGCGTGTGAGACTCTCATCCAACTACGAAAGAAACATCACTTAAGAATATCTCTTGCAGAGATATTTTTGAGGAACGGTTTTTTATAATCAAGATCAAATTAGGGTATGCTTCGCCAGCTAGTTTAATAAATCTGAAAAATTTTCGGGAACGATATTTGGGTACAAAATTTCGATATCCACCTGTTTGTAGTTGAAAAAATATTTTTCAAATCTTCAAATTCCAATTACGTTGGGTACGTTATTACCACGAAATGTAAAAAAAAAGTTCAATCAAGGTTCCATCTTTTTTGCTTAGCGCTTCATAACTGCCATAATTGCCCTAGTTGATTGAAGCTTATTTTAACAATATATCTGAGCTGTAGCTGAATTGCTCTTCCTAGTAATTAAAAAATACATCTTATAAATATTAGTTTATAATAATATTTAATTCTTGTTGATTTGTCACCTTATAAAAAATATATTTAAATTATTTATTCTTTTTTTCTAAAGTATTGAATATTTGAACATAACAAATACATTGACTTTCAAATTACTTTTTATTCTTGTTGTTTCACCTTTAGTTGGATTTTGCCAAAATCAGCATTCCTTTGCTCTAATCCGGTTAAGCATCAAACAAAGTTGTTAGTGCATCCCAGGCATTTAAATTAGTTAAGATTAAAATGAGATAAGTAGTCAAAACAGACTATAAATTTTATCGCACCAATGAACTCCCAAAAGCCTTTCTTTTCAAAATTGTAAACATCTTTTAGGCGCCCATTGGATATAAACATGTAAATTAGTTCAAAACAAGTCCATGAATTATTGTTAGTTTTATTCTTTAGATTTAGATACGATAAAATTAATATATGAAGTTGTTTAAATTCGATATAGATAACTGGGATCTTACAAAAGAAAAAAAATCTCACAATATTTTAAATATTTGTATTTTTTTTTGGTGAATAGAATAAATATTTCATGTTACTGCTGAAGACGGCAATATAGCTACCACAGTCTGATTGGAATCTATATACTTTGTAGCTACTATAGAGTCGCTGGAAAACAGTTATATACAGTGTGGCCCAAACTGGGTGTACATGTATGGGTATCTTGGAAACTATAAGAGATAGAAAATTGGTTAAATAGGGAAAGTTGTAGGCCATTTAGTTACCAATTAAGTGCCGCTTTCAGAACGATTTTATCTTTTTCCGATTTTGAAATATTTGGAAAAAATCAAAAAGTTGCATTATGGAAAAAGAACTGTATTTTTTTTATTTCAACGTATTTTTAAAATCTGTAAAAACATTATTAGGACAACTTTTTAAGGACAACGCATACCTGAATTCAGTTTTTGTTTTCGACGTTTCGGTTCTGAGATTCCATCCTCAACTTCTTTTTTTCTTATGGCGGCCATTTTGTTTTTTTGCTGAATTAAAAAGATCTTTTACTTCCCTTTAAAATGATGTATAACACTTTATGAAAATATTTTGTGTTTAAGTCAAAAAATTAGATAGTTTATTTTTCGCTGAGTTGGCCATGACTTTTATTGGCATTTTGTCATACACACAATTTTTATTAACTTACTAACTTGCTAACTTATACTTTTACGTAATTTCTAACTAAAACAATTAACTACTTGTAACAATAATATTACATTAAACTATTCAAAATGACGGCCATTTTTGTTAAAACATTTTTCACATTTCTTTAAAACACTTCTAGTTACCTTGCGCAGGGTGTTTCTATTTATATTATTTAAGACATTCCGAACCCTATTCTCTAGTTGTTCGAGTGTCGCAGGAGGTTCAAATTCGTAAACTTCATTTTTAACATGTCCCCAAAGATAAAAATCCAGGGGTGTAATATCTGGAGACCTAGCTGGCCAATTTACAGCACCGCGGTTCGCGATAAGTTTATTATTAAATGCTTGCGTTAACAAGTTTTGAACGTCTTGCGTATTATGTGCGGGACACCGGTCCTGTTGAAACCACACATCACTCCATATTTGTTCTTCAGGTATTATAGCTCTCACGGCAAGTAATATCTGCTCTTCCAAAAGATTTAAATATCTTTGACCCGTCAGTATTTGGTTATAAATAAAGGGTCCAATAAGATTATTATCTAAAAACAATTATTGCATTTTACTTGAAAATTATTTTGTGGAGTGGGTAATTAACTTACCGTACATACCACACCATACATTAAATCCAAATCTTACTTGTAGTCTACGTTCAGCTACTTCATGAGGATTCTCAGTAGCCCAAAAGTGACGATTATGCCTGTTAAATACTCCGCAGTTGCTAAAAAACGTTTCATCGGTCCAAATAATTTTCCTGCTGAAATTAGGTATTTCTTGACATTGCCTTACAAACCAGTTTGAAAATTCTAATCGTCTTGGGTAGTCTGTATCCCTTAAACCTTGAACAATAGTAGGCTTATATGGATGATATTTATTTTTTTTAAGGACTCTTTGAATGGTAGTCCTTGGTATATTCATATCAGTTGCAGCTTTTCGGGTTGGCATTAAAATGATCTAAAATGTTTTCATCGCGAGCTTCATTGTCCCTTTGATAATTTTCTGGCGTCGGTATTTCAAAACTTCCATGAGTTCTAAGGTTCATGACAAGCCTAGCGAATAGTCTTGGACCTGGCTGTTGTCTCTCAGGATACAGTTCCAAATACCTAGCGATTGCAAGATTTGCATTTCTACTACATGTAATATACCATTCCAATATGTCAAATTTTTCTTCACTGGTATATCGCATGGCTATTTTCGGAAATTAAAAATTTAAACAAAACTCACTAAAGGTAAAAGAAAACAACTAGATACGAAAAAACTATTTAACACTAACAAGAACAAGAACAAAAAATTAACAAGATAAGAACTACTAAACAAGATAAAAAGTTAAATCAAATAAATATTATTTTGCAAAACTGTCAGTAAATGACGCTAAATCATTAAGCAATAATAATTGTTTATATGACAAATCGCCTCCGCATTCATGGCCAACTCCGCGAAAAATTAACTTTGTAACTTTTTGACATAAGAATGAAATATTTTCATAAAGTGTTATACATCATTTTAAAGGGAAAAAAAGATCTTTTTAATTTAGCAAAAAAACAAAATGGCCGCCATAAGAAAAAAAGAAGTTGAGGATGAAATCTCAGAACCGAAACGTCGAAAACAAAAACTGAATTCAGGTATGCGTTGTCCTTAAAAAGTTGTTCTAATAATGTTTTTACAGATTTTAAAAATACGTTGAACTAAAAAAAATACAGCCTTTTTTCAAAAATGCAACCTTTTGATTTTTTCCAAATACAGGGTGTCCATTTATAAACTGACACATTTTAACTGCTTGTAAGTCGAGAACGAAAAATGACAACAATGTGCGGTTTTCACAGAACTTCATCCATATTTTTAAAGTTTTTTTTGACAGTGTTGCCAAGTTTCAACATTTACCTGAAATAGGAGGAAAAAAATTGATGATTTTCAAAGGCCGATTTCTCAAAAATTTTAAATGTAACACCCCGTACTTTTTAATTTCACATGAAAGCCTGTTAAATCCCCTTTCCGAAAATGTATAAATTGTCTTAAATTCTTAAATTCATTATTTTTTTTACAGAGCCAATTTTAGTAAATGACACCTTTTTGAAAATTTTCCTAGAATACAGATTCGGTGAATGATGAACATTTTCTGGTAATTGCCTATGTATCGCTTTAGCATGAGCATAATTAAATAATTTGCGCTATTGCCATGTCTATAAAAAGTATTTATTCTATGTATTAAATTATAACAATTTTAACAACAAATAATTGAAGAAATTAATTGTAGAAACCTAAAAAAGTAGACGCGAAGCGTCCGGTTGGTCCGTGGGGACCAGTAGAAATTTTTAAAATTTTTGTCAGTACTACAAAAAAAATCTTCACAATTATCCAAGCAGTGCCCTAAACACGCAGTGGGGAAGAGACCTGCCGTATCCTCATAAGGCTCTGAGTTCAAACCTTAGCCTCGGCATGGTGCTCTACCCAACTTTTTCTTTTTTTAGTACTTACGAAAAAATTAACATCTATAGTAAATCCAAAAATCTTATCCATTGTTCTCTAAGAGACCAACATACAAAATTGACGAAAAACAAAGAAAAACACAAAGTCACGGTCTCACAACATGTAATTAAACGGGCTACACGTGTTTCGCTCTAGTTAGAGCATCATCAGTTACAGCATAAGTGTGTGGATGGCTTCTAAAGGCCTGATGATGCTCATTAAGTTTAATCCCTACAAAATTCAAACTTTCCAAAAAATAGAAAATCGCGCCCTTGAAAAAAGATATTTAATGTGCGAAACACTACTAGATCTTTTTAGAAATGAGCCGGATACCAATTTAATAATGTCTGATGAGGCATCATTTCACATCAGTGGTCGAGTAAATAAGCATAACTGCCGAATTTGGGGAGATGAAAATCCTCAAGTGTATAACGAATTTGAAAGAGATTCTCCTAAGCTGAACGTTTGGTGTGCAGTATCGAAATCTAAAATGTATGGGCCATTTTTTTTTCAAGAAGCGACAGTGAATGGAAACAATTACACCGATATGTTGGAAACATTTTTTTATCTTTGTTGTTAAAATTGTTATAATTTAATACATAGAATAAATACTTTTTATAGACATGGCAATAGCGCAAATTATTTAATTATGCTCATGCTAAAGCGATACATAGGCAATTACCAGAAAATGTTCATCATTCACCGAATATGGATTCTAGGAAAATTTTCAAAAAGGTGTCATTTACTAAAATTGGCTCTGTAAAAAAAATAATGAATTTAAGAATTTAGGACAATTTATACATTTTCGGAAAGGGGATTTAATAGGCTTTCATGTGAAATTAAAAAGTATGGGGTGTTACATTTAAAATTTTTGAGAAATCGGCCTTTGAAAATCATCAATTTTTTTCCTCCTATTTCAGGTAAATTTTGAAACTTGGCAACACTGTACAAAAAAACTTTAAAAATATTGATGAAGTTCTGTGAAAACCGCACATTGTTGTCATTTTTCGTTCTCGACTTATAAGCAGTTAAAATGTGTCAGTTTATAAATGGACACCCTGTATTTCAAAATCGGAAAAAGATAAAATCGTTCTGAAAGCGGCACTTAATTGGTAACTAAATGCCCTACAACTTTCCCCATTTAACCAATTTTCTATCTCTTATAGTTTCCAAGATACCCATACATGTACACCCAATTTGGGCCGTAAAAATATATATATATATATATTTACTTTGTTATTTCATGTGCTATGTGACAAGATCAATCAGTGTTTTCCTAAAAAGAGGCTTAAAATGAAAAATAGAAAACCATGGGTCACAGCAGGCCTCAGAACTTCAGCTAAAAACCTCCGTTTTTTGGCTAAGCTGTGCAAGTTTACAACTAATGCAAACATTATTCTTTATCATCAGAAATATCGTAGTCTATATAGAAAGACGATAAAAACAGCTAAGGTTAAATATTATAGTGACCGCTTGAATATGTCCTCAAATGGGCAGAGAGAATGTTGGTCAATTATAAATGACTTCAGGCATTCTCACAAGAAAGTTTCAGAACCAGAAGTAAGACCAAATAGTTTAAATGATTATTACTGTAATATTCCTCATTTATTGCTCAAGGATGTGAATACTAATATTGATCCTTTGCATTATATTCAACAAGTGTCAGTTCAAAATTCTTTTTTCTTTTATCCTGTTAGCCTTACTGATGTTAGAGATGCAATTAGAAGCTTTTAAAACCATAAATCAGCTGGAGCTGATGGAATATCATCAAAATTACTACTCCTTTTGCCTGACTCAGCATTGAATGCCTTAGCTTCTGCCATAAACAATTCCTTTCATAATGTCATCTTTCCAGCATGTTTGAAGGAGGCAGTGGTTATCCCTCTTTATAAGGGTGGAGATGTGAGTGAGCCTTGTAATTTCCGTCCAATTTCTATATTGTCTACCCTCTCCAAGATAGTTGAAAAACTTGCAAAAATCAGAATTTTATCTTTTTTGCAACATAATTGCATTTTATCTGCGAATCAGTTTGGATTTCAAACGGGAAAAGGGACTCATGACGCTGTTTTCAGCTTTTTGGAGAGTGTCTATGTGTCCTTAAATTCTGGACAGTCCGCGGCGGCAGTGTTTTGCGATTTATCCAAGGCATTTGATTGTGTAGATCATGGAATACTGCTGTCTAAGCTCAATAATTATGGCTTTAGAGGTGTGGCATTGCAATGGCTGGAATCCTATCTGTCTAATCGTACCCAAAGAGTTACAGTATCTGGATGTTTATCCGATTCCAGATCCCTTAAAACTGGAGTACCTCAGGGTCCAGTGTTAGGACCACTATTATTTTTGCTCTATGTAAATGATTTGGGTTCATTAAAACTGCAGGGCAAAGTGGTTCAGTTTGCTGATGATACCACCATTTTATGGAATCATAGAGATTCTGATAATGTTAGAGCCCAGGTTTTTAAGTTTTTTAAGATTTTATCGGAGTGGTGTGCTGCAAACAGGCTTGTATTTAATGTGGGCAAAACCTTTATTATGGGATTTAAGTGTGACGTTCAAGGCCTTATGTTTAGTGAAAACTCCCCCTTGCAAAACAAAGAAAGCTGTAAGTTCCTTGGTATTACCATTGATGGTCGCCTTCGCTTCGAAGATCATATCCTAAATCTTGCATCAAAATTATCCTCTGGATGCTTTGCAGTAAGAATGGCGGGGCATGAGCTGGGAGGGGTAGTTGCACGTTCAGTGTACTTTTCTCTTATTGAGTCCCACCTTCGTTATGGCTTGCCTTTTTGGGGTTTAAGCAACAAGGGATTATTAAACATAATTTTTGTGATTCAAAAAAAGGCAGTTAGATACCTATGTTCCGCTGGGTTAAGAGATTCTTGTAAACCTCTCTTTATATCTCAAAAAATCCTAACTCTTTTTTCTCTTTTTATCTTAGAAACAGCTACTCTTATTCATAAATGTCCTAAACCTCCCTCTAACACTGGTCATATGACTCGCCAGGTTAACGATTTTCCCTTACCAATCCCTACATCCTCCCTCACCAAGAACTCACTTATATAGCTTAGCAAAAAAATTTACAACCATGTTCCTCTATGTGTCAGACAAATTTTAGAAGTTAAGAGATTCAAAAAGGAATTAAAATCACTTTTATTATCCAGGGCATATTATAGCCTTGACGATTTTTTTAATGATACCTTTTAACCTGTGCTCTGACATCATTTTAGTCTTTTAGTTTTGTTTCCTGTTAAATAATTTAATTTACTTCTTCTAAATTCTGTTTTATTGACAGCTTTACTTATTTTTTAATGAAATTTATCAAAAAGATGCTTTTTTTTTCTCAATCTGTTTTGTTATGATTAATTTTGGTAATGTGTGTAAATGTTATGGTAAAGTGTTTTAGATGTTATGTTTGTTTGAAATTTTAAATTTAAAGTAAATTTGGAATTTTTTAGTTTTTAGGATGCTTGTTCACAAGATTTTGTTGTCTTACGTAATATAGCACATTTTCTTTCTTTCCACTATATATATATATATATATATATATATATATATATATATATACGTGTTTTATTTTTTTTATTTTTTTTTTTTGCTTAAGAAAGTTATTAAGGGTGGATCGTTTTGAAATGAAAGCACTATATATATATAATACAGCGTAAAATTCTCTACGGTGTAAGCAAATAGTTAGCGAAAATGTCTAGAAATAATGAATATTTTATTTACGCCAAACTTTGGTATTTTAAATGAATACTTTTAGTGTCGTACCTACATCATTTTAAAATTCTTACATTTTTTATAATAGATCATCAAAAAAAAATACAAGCAATTTAGAAGTTAAAATGTGTGGTAACAAACAGTACATTTAGTTCAAGCAAATTATTTATTTTTTTAAGTAAAGAATGTGTACCGTTATTTGCGAGAAAAAAGAGTGTCTTCAAATTTTTTGCAAAAATCTTTGCAGTCTTATAACTTTGTATGTGTATTTATTTCACTTATATTTTTTGCGAAACCTACCTAATAGGTACAAAAAAATACTGCAATACCTTACATTTTTAAGGCGTTTAAAAAGCAGGCGATTTATTGCTGTTAAAATTGTTAGTTTGACGCGTGCAATTTTTCAATTTTAGTTAAAACAGTGAGTTAATAAAATGGTGTATACGCTAGCCAAAAGAATAGAAATAATTTTCCTTTATGGAGCTCAAGATCGGTGTGCTCGCAGAACCGTGAGAGCATTTAATGAAAGGTATCAAGATAAAAACGTGAGCCATAAATACGTATTAGAATTGATACGAAAATTTGAAGAGACGGGATCGATTTGCAATAAGAAAAAATATGAAAATAGAGTTGTCGATGAAGCATGCCAAGTTGAAGTACTAGGACAATTTGCTATGGATCCAACTTTGTCTATACCAAAGGCCGCAAAACTAACAAATATTTCCACTGGTTCCGTACATAAAGTTAAAAAAAAAATAAGTTCTTTCCTTATAAAGTTCATATTCTTCATGAACTCGGAGAAGATGATTTTGATAGGAGAATTCAATTTTGTGAAGTGATGTGCCAGCGAATTGACGAAGATCCCCATTTATTGAAGAACATTTGCTTCAGTGACGAATCGACCTTTTTTTAAAATGGCCTGGTGAACAGACATAACTGTAGATACTGGGATAATGAAAATCCGCATGTTTTTTGGGAAGGCCATATCCAATATCCCCAAAAAATTAATGTTTGGGCACGAATTTATGGGAATGAAATAATCGGGCTACTTTTTTTGGAAGAAAATTTAAATTGGCGAAATTTATTTAAACCTTTTAGAAAATGCAATATACCCTTCCATCATTTAATCTATGGAAAATCAAGTAGATCAACATGGTGCTATATTATTGAATGAAAATAATATACATTTTCAGCAGGATGGGCTCCCGCGCACTACACTTTGGTAGTTCGAGAGTGGCTTGATGAAAATTTTCGAGAAGAGTGGATTGGCAGACGTGGTGCAATCGAATGGCCTGCGCGGTCTCCGGACCTAACCCCACTAGACTTTTTTCTTTGAGGCTACTTAAAAAGCAAAGTTTATAAAACCCCACCTGAGAGTATTGAGAATTAACAAAATAGAATATTTCAAGAATGCAGAGAAATTAGCGGGCAGACCCTTGCCAATATTCGTAAGAAGTTTGAAAATAGGCTTTTTTATTGTCTTGCTAATAACGGCGTGCATTTTGAACATTTAATAAAATAAATTTGTTAAACTAATTAAATTTGTTTTTCTACCCTACCGAATTACACTTTAATTGCTTCTTGGTTAATCAATTTTTTTTACAACCATTGATAGCATAATGAATGCCCTTTAAAATAATGTATACAGTTAAACAGTTAGTGGTGATAAACTGGAAAAAATCGGTTTAAGTATGGAACACCTAAGTGAATACGTGCGAGACTATCAAATACTTAAGTGGAATGGAATCAACATGTAAATTGCAGACTATGCAATAAGGACCATACAAGTATCCGACATATAGTTTACGTTTGTGAAGTCCTGTGCCCGAAGAAGTGCGTCTGACCGGGATAAGATGTGGTCTCTATAGCAAAGTTTACCATAACAATTACGAATAAGATTTAAGAATTTGAATGCTAAGTGGGCAGCCAAAAACAGAATCTCAATTTCTGTGATAGCCTTGGACTGAATAAGATCCGCAGCCTTTTTAAATTTATCTGCAATGACCAAAAAAATAAAATTAAAAAGTAGCCTTTTCTTCTCGTTTAGTTATATAAGTTACATAGGTAATTTCTATGCTCCCTACAGCCCTCCCAATTTTCTCTCTATTTCTCAGTAACATTAAATATCTCAAATTAGAAGTAATTCAGAAAATTTTCTTAATACATGCAGTTTTTTTTTGGAGCATGAGCATCAAAAATTGTTAATACCAATGTTGTGAATAAAATATTTCGTCAAAAGGGATTTCTCGTATGTTAATAAGAAAGTCAGTTTTTAAAATCCCTGTATGTATAAAAACGGGCTCTAAGTTAAAATGCTAAAATCTAAGATACATCTGACTAAATAATGACGAGAATGATAAAGACTAATAATTTAATACCGTCACTCCCATTAAACCTCTGTGAGTAGATTCTGTGACTGATTGCGTTGATTGAGATTATGACCCCCATTATTCAATTAACGCTGATTGCTTGAGATTTATTGTCTTTAATATGGATGAGAAGCTTTTTTAATATGGTTGCAACCTACATTTAACATATTAAAATCCCAAATATATCTGTTATAAAAGTTAATTAATATATTTATTAAAATTATTGAAAAGTTATCCATAAATATAAAAATTTTAGCACTGTGTTAATACATATTTACTCATAATTTATTAAACTATCACAAAGTATTTGGTGCAAATTTATAAAAATTCCTTATATATATCTACACTCGCACCACAGTGTTAGAGATTGTCCATCTGAACCTAAATAAATGATAGCCTGAAATATGAATAGACTTATCACTCACTCAGGACGTACAGTCAACAAAATTGAAAATGTCCCTCGTTCCGTGGCTCTTTACCCATTTACACGTAATTTAAGCACAATTTGGCTACACTGTATGAATGAAGAAAGTATAGCGGCATTTTTCGAAAATAAGTAACGGGGGCTGATGCGGGGGCAGCTTATGCGATCGATCCCAATATAACATTGTGTGTAAGGTACCATTGTAAATTTTAAGATCTATTTTTAAGGAGCGTTTTTCCATATTAATTGGCGGCACGGGGATGCAGGTAAAATGTATAAGGTGGTAATTATAAATAAATTTGATGGTAAGTAGTATTGTACTGTCTTTTGTGTTTATAAGTGCCTCGAGTCTATTTACGTGTTTAATTTTTTTTTTTTTTTACGTGTTTTATGTAATATTTTTTCATAATGCCAAGATTGCCTGGACAGAGGGAGAGTATCATGGAAATTCGTACTAGAATTATTGTTATGCATGAGATGGGTGCCACCTTACGAGAAATAGCAATAGCTACGGATCTTTCAGTAAGTTTTTTTTTGTATGCATTTCGTTTAAATTTTTTGTTAGGTAAAATCTATTTAAACTAAACTATGAAATTTGTCAAGAATCTTCAAAAATTCTCTTTAACTTTCATTAAAAAAAAAAAGGTTTGTTTTTATACAGAACCAACTTTTTTTGATATCCCGAAATAAGCTAATAAATTTAATAGATCAAAAACGAAAATTATTATCTCATCGTCCCGGGAATCTATTCAAATAGGAGTGATTAATAATTTTTTCATTAAATTTTTTATTTAGAAAAATAGGTGAAAATTACATATCTTAAGTTTAATTTATCGATAGATATCTAAAAAAGTTATAAAACTGACCTATATTTTTTAACAAAGAAAAATATACATGTTATTGGGTCTATCAAAAAAAAAATGTTTTTGTTTTATTTTTAAAGTAAATCATTTTATATATGATTGATTGTTTTTTTTGAGGTAGTATTTTTTAAATCCAAGCAAACCTTATACAGGGTGAGTTTTTTAAAGTGTTGCAACGCGATATCTTGAAAACATTCAAGTTTTTTCTAAATATTTAAAAAACGAAGGTATAGTTTTTTTTTAGATAATAAATAAATTTAATGCAGTACCATACCGTAAAAAAAGTATTAATGGGTTTAAAGGTTTCTCAAAAACGGTAGTCGAATGGAGTATAGATTGGCGATATTTTGAATTTTAAATTTAATATCTGACTCACTACTGCACCAGTTGAGGGTTAAGGGGAGTGGCCCTATTAAAAAATGTTTATTAAAATAATATTTAGTCCAAAACGCACCATGAGCCAATCCACTACCTATTTACCGCATTATTTGTATCCATCTAGTATATTTTTATATCCGTATTATTATTATACCTGTGAATGGGTTTTTTTATGCCAAATTTAAGCTTTACCTCGTTAATTATATTTATTCGATTTAGTAATATGATACATTATGTATATGCATTTTACGATATTAGACTGAGCATTGACATAAGCGAGCTTTGACATAGGTAATTTATGAAAAAGAAGAGAAGAGTTCTATCGCCTGCTTTTATTATAATTTAAAATAATTTTGTCTCTTCGCGCCGATTGTTATTTTTAAATATGAAGGTTTTATAAAAGTCATAGCAAACATTTTAATCTGAAATATTTTCACTTTGAAAACTTTCTCAATATTTTCGCTTTATTTGCTTCTCACCATATATTTAAAAAAGTTGTTATAGAAATATATTTTGACGTAACGCTCTGAATGTTTTAAAAAAACGTCAACAAATAATATAAAATTATATTATTGTTAAGAGACGCTGTTTATGCTTTTTTAATACCTACTTTATTAACTTATTCATAATAATAAAATATTTACTGCTATTTTTATCTATACCTATACATATAGGTCACCCCTTTGCTAAACTGTTGTCACTAACCTAATAGTATAACAGATATCTATTTAATTAATTAATACTAATTACTGCATTTGCTTTTAAACAGCTCAAACAAGTTAGACGCTGGATCCAACGTCAAGAGGCAGAAGGGCATGTAGAAACCAGACAACATTCTGGAAGGCAACCTGTATTTACCGAAAAAACGTTTTTTTCGGACATAAGGTCCCATCAATTAGTGTACGAGACCTACAAGTATCAGATATGATTCCCATTATGTCCAAGAAACTGAAAAAAGCGGGAGAATAACATTGTCATTATCGGGTTGGATGACCCAAAATGGACCCGGAATGCTAGTAACCATGCCACCCCAAATGAATTCCGCGGACTACGTGGACATTTTGGAAAATTCTTTTCTGCATTCATACAGAATATTATATACGGCTGGACCAATATCCTTTATGCACGATAATTGTCCAATTCATACCTCCCGTATAGCGAGAACCCCGACTTAAACCCCATCGAAAATTTGTGGGCTAAAATGGTGAATTTTTGGGATACTTTTAATCAAGGCCAAATTAGATCGAAGGAAACGTTACTAGTCCACGCTCAAAGAGTTTGGGAATCTTTCAGAGGGAGACCCGATTTTAGTAATTACGCGGGATTAATGCGGAAAAGGCTGCAACAATGCATTGACGCAAATGGTTTTTATACCAAATATTAATTAAGAAGCCATACCAATACAAAATGCACTCTGTGATATTAGACGTTAATTATTATTAAAAAAAAAAGTGTAAGTTTCGAAAAAAACACAATACATAGGCTATTTAAAAGTTTAAATAAAAAAGTATTTTTATTGTAGATTTAAATTGTAATTATACTTACTAAAGCTTGTTAGGAGTAGTGTTGAATGTTATTAATTGTTATTAAGATGTTATACTTAAAGAACTGTAATTTGTCATTAAATAGGAAATAAAATTTTCGCTTTGAAACTGACCTTTGATCCATTACTTATACGTTTTATAAGGTTTAAAAAAAAAGTAAATAAAAAAAGATACGGGACTACTACAATTAAAGTTAAGTAATTAAAGTTCTATCAATACTTCGCTTCAATAAAAAAAATATAAAAAATAGTTTTTTACCCAAGAAGAAATCACGAGAGTGCCTTATTTACAAACGGAAATATTACTTTATTCATTACTTCAGTAAAAAAGTGTGCTTTACTTATGAGAACCACATAGATTTTTTTCTACCTCTTACCAAAACATAGACATAAACAATTTAAAATATGGATTTGCCGAACAACATTTTGGGTTAATCGAACAAGTGGGGACAATTTTGAACAGTTTTTGTAAAAACAAGGTCCACTTAACTTGATAATGAGTAAAAAAAATTTCAATAACGCAAACTAACTTTCTTAATATGCAACTTTTACTATATGAGTATAGGCAATTTTTGGTATATCAACCAACTTCTTTTGACGAGTTCTACACCCTCTATTTTTATATAGGTATACTTATAAATAAAATGTGAGGAAAAAAAAAACAAAAATCTTAATTTTTTTCCCATATTATGGTAGTACTTAGTTTTACAGCGCTGGACAGGGTATTCCAAAATAAGTAGTTTTGGTAGTATCTCAGCTCGTATTACGTTATTAATGCTAGGAGGCGGCGCTAAACATAGCGCGGTATTTTTTATGAAACCTTTAATGCCTTAAACAGGTTTGAGTTTGCGTTTTTCATTTCCTAGGCACACGATGAAAGAGAAAAATCTCAACATATACAACATATACCTATCGTTTCTGCTGTAGCACTTAAAGTTTCTATTATTATAATGTTTCCTTTTTTTATGATTACCTATATTTTGGTTTACACATACTGGTTGCTGCCAGAATTAAAAAAAACTATTATTTTATCATAGAATTACATCTGTTTGTTTACTTATTTTTAAATACACATCATATATTTAAAAATAATAAAAACAAATAGGTATTTTTTTAAATTATATTATTTTATACAATAACGCACACTTTAAAAGTAAAAAACAATTTAAAATTTGGATTGGTATTTTTATTTAAGTTGCATTTTATTTTTCAAATGTTGGGTGAGTAATATAAAGTAATACTTTGATAAAAAAAGTTCAAAGAAAACATCGATTAGGATTTTTATGTAATGCATAAAAAAGTAAAAACGATTTTTTTTTCTATTTATTTTGAGAGCATTTGACAACAAAAATATAGGTTGTGAAAGGTCAAGCAAAAAAATAATAATTTGGAGTTAAGAAATATAGTGTCGCAATAAAAAAATAACTGAAGGTAATTTCTCAAAAGTGATGAACCAAACAGAATTTTGAAGAGCGCATTTAGTCAACGTATAAAACACTATAGCGCATTGTCCTAAAAACTTTACATAAGGAAGAAAAACAAACTGATTGATTTTTTTTAATATCAGCTTGCACAGCCACAAAAATATTCGAAACGTCCCATTGCAAAAACCCCATCTACTGAAAAATGAGTTCCGTCACCCCTGCCTATTTATACACGACTAAACTCGATCGATACTCTACACCCTACCGCCCGCCGTACGCTACCCCTTTCAGTCAAAAGCCATGTTGCCGAATTGTAAGGCAACGAAGTCCGAGAGCAGATGAGAGGGACATTTTCAAATTTGCCGACTGTACATCTGCCATATGAACGTCGCTAGCACCAGTTCAATGCGGTGTTTCCACCTTTGCACTCTCACTTGAAATCGACGATTCAGTGCGATCATCATAATTAATCTAATTATATAATTACGCAATACAAATTAACATTTGTAACTGTAAGATATAATTGCGTAACCCATACTACCGATCTCCTAGAATATTAAATGGTTAAGTTAAGCAGAGGAAACGGTTATTTTATTGACCAACCTCCACAGGACATTACAGTGACGACAAGGAAAATCAGGAAACTAATTGGGAAGATTCTACACACATTTTTAAAAGCTTTTTTTAGTTTGGCTCTGAAATACTCCTTGATCCATGGCTCTCATCTTCAAGAGCAGCACCCGTAACGGTTTGGAGGGTAGGGGAGGGGGGGACAATTACGAGCCGTACTTTGTAGGTAGAAGTAAAACAGAACAAAAACCAATCTTCTCCACGACCGAGACACTCTTTGCTTTGCAGTTATCTGGTCCTTAATCCTTAGTCCTAAAAAATTTCATCCTCGTTCAGACATTTTTAAGTTTCCTTAATTACTGATCATTATTCTCCAATTTGGTTATAAAATATGCAACAACTTACAGATCGATTAGCCAGATGGCAGTTGGCAGTTCGCAATTTTACTTTAATTCATGGTAAGTGTAAGGCACATGTTGTCTCTGATACGCTGATATGCAAACTCTACAGAAAGGAAAAATCAGACTATTAAAACTATGCTTAGTATGTATCTTTCTGATAATCATAGGAGGGGGGTATGCTAATTTAGATAAAGTCGGTTGTACTATTCGAATATCCATACATGATACCATAAAACTAGACCCCTATTTCTGTAACTTTGGTAGGCGTATGATTCTTCCGGATGATGTATGATCCTTTCATTTAAGGGATATTCATTCCACAGATGGATCAGGATTATTTTGAAAGTAAGTTACAACGTCATACAGAATTGACGGAAAAGATGTTAGACGTCGTTTAGAGGAGGCTGGAAGGAAGAGCGTTGATAGGTATACTATTTGTTGTCTTCATGTTGAGTACCCAACCAGCTGTTAGAAATGGTCGCATGCCAGTAAATTTTGACGAAATTGCTTCTGAGTAGAACGGACTTTTTATTGTCCACATAGTTAATTGTGAAGGTATTTTGGTAGTATATTGGTCTAAAGGGAGATGTATTTATGATTTGAAACAGCCAAAAATAGCAACTATTTCGAAGGTTAAAGTATATTACGGTGATTTTTATAAGAAAAGGTTTGTAAAATCATATTTTTCTGTATTAAATTGTACGTTTACCGAGCTGATTGTACTATTGGAAGGTGACAATAAAAGTAAATTTATAGGGTGTTTGTTATCCATCGGACGTAAACACTACAGTATATGTATATTTCACACTTATTTCGATAATATGCGCGTTCGAGTCGGATACATCCGATAAATTGTAACTAACTATGAATTTAACCTAGATGTACGAAATTTAGACTAAGATATCTGTTGATAGACTGGCAGTGATATTTTATCATTTTTGTATTGCAGAGTATTTGTTAAATTTTTTTAAATTAATCAAAATTAAATAAGCAATATTTCAGTATTTTTAAATAAATCAGCCGGTATATTTTTATGTTAGTAAATTTCCCGTAAAATACCTGGTATTTTTCGTAAGTATGTCCTATACCTAAACTTTTGTATCAGATAAATATAAAAAGCATTGTTTTTAAAATCCCTTTACTGATATTTTTTAATGTAGATTTAGACTAAATAGTATTAGTAAGATTATTAATGAATATATTGTTAATATATTTATTAATAGTTGTTATTAGACACGTAAAAAAGTAACTAAATAACCTTATTTACCTTAAATACCAAAATCAAAAATTGTAAAATTTTACTATTTTTAAATAAATATTGTAAATTATGTTTAATATGATCCCACAAATTTGGTGCGCAAGCATTAATTCTTTTTAGCGTAACATAATTAGCGTAACAGTTTAAAAAATCTCCCGAATTTTGATTTTTATATTTTCACTCTTCCTTTTGTATATTTTTTCCTTCACATATCCTAAGATAAGATAGACTCCAGTTTGGTAAAATCGGCAGACATTGCTGACCAAGTTACCTGGTCCACCTCTGCCTATCTATCGATTATCAAAATGCTCATTTAAAAAAATTTTAACAACTTGACCATAATAACCAGCTACATCACGCTGAAACCAGATCCTTCTTAAGCATGAATTTTTTTAAGAACTTAAGATATATTTCACCTGTATACCTATTAAAATGCTATAATTCCTTCCCCCCACATTCATCTATGTTGGTGATGAATTTGTCTAGTAAAAAATGGATTGCTAGTGTCCATATAATAAAAATCTGCTTATTCATACTGTAATTATTATGATATGTAGCTTTATCTCAAAAAAGCGATCTGATTTTCGAAATAACATGCTTATATGTAATTCTTGTAGCAATTGTAAATGGTTAGAAGATAAGGATGAAATTTTTCGCTTCGGAGCATACCTGAAATTGATGATGCACTATGAGGAAACTCTCGAATGAGCTTCCTAGTGCTTTTTTAAGGATCTTCAATAGCACTTAGAAGCGCTTCAATAGCGCTTACTGCCATCTTGTTATCTTCATTTGTCACTGGCGTTCATGTTTCTCATACATTACATTTCCTTCCGTTCTTTCGAATCCGTCCACCTCTGGTGAAAATTGCTTATTTAGGAAACGACTTATTCCAATAATGTTGATTTTGACTTTAGTTAAGCTACGTCATCATTATGACGTTTACCTGATCGGAATAGAAATAAATATGTGTCCCTTTTGGCAACGATTCTTTTTGATAATAATTGAGTTGCAATTTAATCTCAATATTATATTTATAATAATTTTCGTATATGTATTAATTTTCTCATTTCTTTTTACAAGCATCTACACTACTGGTTTTAGCTATCCAACAACTTAAACCATCATTAGGCTCTACCACTAGGATTAAGAGAAGTCGCACAATGCGGACAAAAGAGTGAAAGGTGATGTGTAAATTTTTTTTTTGTTGTATAAGAAATAAATGATAAAAACTACCAAAAACCAATCTTAATTTTTTTATTTAAAAATTCTGTTTGGCCGAATTACGCAAAGTAGTAAAAATATATAAATATAAAAGAAATATTACCTTGTTATTTGTCGTTTACTTCCAGTTTAAAAAAATATATTGAGTAGAGAGATTAATTAAAAAGAGATATAAGTTAATGTAAATTATGGCGAAGTTTCGTAACTTATTGGTTATTAAAATATCGTTTAACAATTTCCAAAAATCGGACTAACGTTGGAAAAAATTGAAAAAAATCATATATAATAACATTAACATAAAAAACAATAACATATGTACATTGGTACTTTTTCTTTTCTATCTTGTAGAGCTAAGATATTCGACGTTTGGTCGTCGTCTGGTCATCTTTTTTTTCTGATATGCACCATATTGGATTATTTTAGTTTTAGATAGAACTTTTAATTTCCTTTTCAATAATGTATCGCATTTTTATATGGGATAAGAATTTACGAGGGGGTTTTTAAGAGGGTACTTTCTATAAAATAGTCATATGTATGAGAGAGAATGATGTTTTTAGATCCATTATAGAATAAGGTTAAAATCAAACATTTTCCAGATTTTTATTTTTCTCGGATATGTCTAAAAGTAATCGATTTCTTTATTTAGCAGCCGAGCGCCATCTGTTTGATTCAATTTGTCTCCTTTAAAATTAATATTTACCTACGTATTATTGACCACCTTATTTTAAAAACTTGTATAGTTTACTGTAAAAATTACATTACAATTACAAAAAACAATTACATATTTCTTTTTTTATAAATATTATATTTTAAAAAAAAATGCATATTTTTACCATTTATTTAATTTTGTCTGCAATCCTCTATTTTTCGAAACAATGTGAGTCGGGACCGAGAAGAAGAAAAATACAAACCACACGAAAATTAAAATTCAACATTTTGTTTTTTAAATTGTGATAAGAGAAAATAAGAACCAGTGCGGGAACCAGCAAATAAATATGCTCGTTGCCGCAGTTTTTCCCAGGATTTTAACATAAAAAGAGCTTTGACATATGCTGAGTGCTACTACAAAAAAGAAAATTATACCGTAAAGGAGCTAACAGGTACAGACATCTAAAGAGGGGTTTTAAATGCCCACAGCAGTTTGTATGTTGTAAGTAGAGTGTATTCAAGTAAATAAATTATTACCGAGGATAATATCTGAAGAGAATAAACAGAATCCAAAGGATTACCTTGTTTTTATTTTTTATACAATTGTTTGTTATTTATTATAATTTAATTTTAAAATATGAATTAATTGAAATGTATAAACAAAAAAATTATATAATGGATTACAACTAACAATTCAGATAACAGAAGAAAAGGTTTTTACGGTCGTTTTTTGGTCGTGCCGCAACAGTTTTAAAACATCGGTTGCTTTTTGAGGTATAAAGGTAATTGTTTGGTAGAACATTGTTTAAATTTAGTAAATTTTTTAGATGTATATTATACAACGGCGCCATGTTTAAAGCTGACTTGCTTAAAAAAGTTGCCGGGCATTTAATTTTAAAACGTAAAAAAAATAATTTTATTGCATTTTCAAAGGTTGTCATGACTAAATTTGTTTTTTAAAAGGAAACAACATATACGCTATTTGGTTTAATTTTTATTAAAAATCGATTTGAACGAAAGTCGATGATTTAAAAAAAATAGTTTATGTTTCTTTTTAATGTTAATTTTTCGCAATGGATTTAACGCCCGCGAGTTTTTTGGCATAAAGAAGTAGTGGATCTGCCAGTAAAATGAAATCCGTTGCTAAATTTGGTTTAATCAGAGTATTTAGAATCTTGTCAAGGTAATGGATATCCATCATGGTGGATATTTAACCACTAGCTATTGTCTGCAAGTATATATCACTGATATATCACTGACTGCCTCTAAGATAAACATAAATTAATTGTGGTACAAATTTCGGAAGCCTAGGTTGAATTCATAGTTTTATAAATAAATCCTCCAAAAGGCAAAAAAAATTCAAAAAAAAATTGAACCTGGCAACGTCGCATGCAAATTTCAAAAATATTATATCAAAGTGAAGCTCTCTTCATGTCTAATCATTTTGTGAAATAATATACTTATAATATACTACCTTTAAAAAGGTACATATTTTATGATACCTTTTTTGTGGTTAATTTGTAAAAATATTTTTAGTTTGTAGATTTTTAGCAATCTTACAACTTTGCCATAAAACTATTTGCTCTATATTGTATAGTCTAGACGCTATCATTGCCGTACGCCTTGTTCACGCACCCTGTATATAATGTGAATGTTTATGGCTATGTTTGCTTAAGAACTATAATACATAATCGCGTAAAAATGTGCACAGTTTTTAACCTCGAAAGGTTATAGGCATGATTTTGGTTGCAAACTTAAAATTTATATTTGTAGTATTTAGAATCTGGCTACGTGACGTGTTTTGGTAGGTAGGGTTTTCCTTGGGCCCATTGATTATTTACAAACCCTTATAAGGGCTAGTTAGGACTGGTCATCTGTAAATCTTTAAATATTATTTTCTTTTATGTGTTTGTGATGGATGTTCCCGTTTGACATATAAAAGTGAGGTTACCTGGCGGTGATTGACAGAACTTGTTTAATTTAAATTTAGACGCCCACCTGTATACCTAGATTGACGTGTTTTTTCCTTTTTTTGGGAAGATATTAGGGGAGGCTCGTCTTGACATGAAAGCACTTTATGTGACTTAAAATAATTAAACTTACCCAAAGCAAGGTACCCAAGAGCAAAATATTAATTTGCGCTTATATTAAATTTACTAGTAGAGAAATTAATACATAAAATTAGTCATGACCATAAGATCATTTGCCATTTGTTATAAAGTATTAAGTAACAATGCGTACAATAAGTATATAACTTAAATAATGAAATTAACAAAAGGCAGTTATCTAATGATGTCTTCCATTTTTATAACACTTTTCATTATTGAAATATCTATTATATATATCTTTTTATCTATTTATATATCTTTTGCCTTCAATCCTGCCATTTCTCTGCCAGATGGACATACTTATATGTATAGGTTTTTTAGTTTATTAAAAACGGTAGAAAGTTCAAATGCCGCGTTTTTCAAGTTGAAATAATATCAATAATTGCGTTTTAAAAATGGTTTGGGTTTATTTACATGTAAAACAAGTTTTTTTTTTAGGAAATGATAACCAGATTATAATTAAATAATGACTGAACCTCTTGAAGTTAACGACTTGAGAGCAGCGTTTACCACAGCTGCTTTTTTTGGTAATGCACTTATGTATGCTACATCATTTGGAAGATATTATTCCCTGCATATTAAAGTTTATATACATCCCAAAAGTTATGTCTAAATTCATTTAAAATTCAGGGGTGTGTTTGAAAAAAAACTCTCGGACCCGTCGATTTTTATTTTAATTATATTAAGTATTATACATTTAATAAATATAATAAATATTATAATTAATTATAATAAATATTATAATTAATTATAATATTTAAGTTGCGCATTTTTGTACGTGAAGTTTGTATAGACAGGGTTGCTCAAAAATAAATTACGATCATCAACTTCATTTTTTCAAATGAAAGCACCTTTTTTTATTTCATCTTTGAATTTCGCGTGGAATTCTACGTATGTTTCATGCATCATGTCCTATACCTAAAGTCAACAGTTATCGAAAAAAAGACGATTTATGTAACAAATAAAAAAAAAATAAAAATTAAGTTATTGTTAATGTTGAAAATGGTTGCCATTCGCGGCAATAAGTTGACAATATCCAAGGCGATCAATAAAGTCTCGTTGCACATTTTCAATCATTTCCGGAGTTATGACGCGCACTTCTCTGCGAACTCTTTTTTTTTAATCGTCTAGATTATTTGGCCTGTTAACAAATACCATTGACTTGAGGTATCCCCACAAAAAAAAGTTCATTGGTGTTAGGTTAGGCGACCTAGCAGGCCATTCGATGGGTCCTTTCCTTCCTATTCACCGATTGGGAAAGGTTTCATCCAAAAATGTACGCACAGTGGCAGCAAAGTGCGGAGGAGCGCCATCTTGCTGCAAAACTAGTTCTTCGTCAGGATAGTCTGGGACATATCAGAGGACGATCAGGATGGATTTCATTGAATAATTGAGCAGCTTTTCTTTGAGTACGTGTTCTATCACCAAACCCAACCATGCACAGAATTTCTATTTTTTCTCGTTCCGTTAACTTTACCATTATGAAAACCGCAACTTTGCTCGTACACTTCACACTTGATAATATCTGTTTGGCGTACAACTGTCATACAGTTTCTATGAAAATTTCGTAAGGTGAACTTCAATAATAATGTTTGGTGGTCTTTTTTTCTTTAACTGTTGAGTTTAGGTATAGGACATGATGCATGAAACATACGTAGAATTCTACGCGAAATTCAAAAATGAAATAAAAAAAGGTGCTTTCATTTGAAAAAATTGATGGTCGTAATTTATTTTTGAGCAAACCTGTATATACAAACTTCACGTACAAAAATGCGCAACTTGAAATAAAAATCGACGGGTCCGAGCGTTTTTTTTTCGAACACACCCCTGTATTTTAAATAAATTTAGACATAACTTTTGGGATGCACTGTATACATATTTCATAATAAAGTAATATTTACTTAATATGGCGTTTTGGGGATGCTTAGGAACTTAGAAGAACAAGTCCAAACGTGGATGGAGTAACTTATATGTTTAATTTCGTACAACTAAAGTAAACAACATAGGAACCCGCTCCTCTCCGAACCAAAGAAAAGAAATCACTTATAGAAAATGAGTAAAAAATAGTACTTAACTCTGTAACTAAACAATATGGCTTCTTTAGTATAATAAATTATAACGTCCAATCATCAAGCGCCATATTAAATATCAACTTTTTGCTAACAGTGATGTCACACGTAACATATCTTAAGTAGTTAGGTATAAGTTCTTCAATAAATAATAACTATAGTGGCCTCATTAGCGATTTTAAAGTGATGGCAGGTATATTTTTAGAGAATATGATACGAATTTGTTTGGTTTAAAACATGTTAAACATGTTTTGTTCCCAGAATTATTACCATAATGAAACTTTTATGTTCTATCATGCCTATAAGATATAATGTTCAAGCTTTAGGCTAGCAAATAAATAACTAACAAACCAGATAAATAAACCAAACTTAATGATTTTTTTTAAAGTAGTAAATTTTAAAACAGAAAATTAAATGAATAAATTAAATTATTTGTGTAAATTAAATTAAGAAGCCAAGGTTTCAAAAGTTAGATTAGCATTTAGATAAGACCCTGAGACTGTTTTCTTAGACTGAATTAACGAGCACTTTAAATGAAAGAGTATACGATTTTTTGAAGAAATGAATTTTTAGAGCTAAAATACACTAGCAGCTCCAGACCAAGGCCTAAACCATAATATACATGTTTACTAAATGCACGTAGCTTACGCAATACATAAAAGTTAACGTTTTTTTCTCAGTTCTAAAACACTGGCTAATTGGTATGTGTAAACATTGGCTTTTTTGACAAAAAATAGTTACACGACAACTTACGAAAAGAACTTAAGTTCCATAATATAAACAAATTACAAGCTCACTAGATATTATTGTCGAAATGATAGTAGAGGAAGGGGTGTAATAGCAATATCCACTTTAAACGCACTTATTTCTAAGCAGTAAGTCTTTAATATTAAATGTGTTGAAAAAATTCTATACTATGCCTTTGTGAATTTTCAGTTGACTCCAAAAAATCTTTTTCCCAATATTATATCGTGCACCTAATCATTACAATGATAGTCTTAATTTATTTTTTGTTATTAAACTCCACCAATAATCTAATCACGGCTAGAGTCCAGATAGATAATTGATTATTTTTTTACTAACTATAGTCAATATAATAAATCTATACCTATAATTGCGGAAATTTCTGATTACGGGAACTACAGTTCCAATGACATAGATGAGAGGTTCTCTACATTTTATAATCTTGTCCAGAATGCCTTTGAAATATCTTTTCCGGAAACAATCAAACCGAAAAGAAAATCTGCATGAGTTAGATAACTTCTTAATTATTAAACATGTCTAGTCAACTTAAACAATATAGAATCAGTGTAGAATTGGTAGCAAACATACTATTGTTAAAATTAGATAATATCATGAATTAACAAATACTACAAAACATAAAAAAAAACAAAATTGGACCACAATAACAAATTACTTAAAAATTCACCAAATATATGTAGAGATCTCTGGAAGATTACAAAATTTAAACATTTAGATATCGTTCATGAATTCAGCATTCACGAATTACATTTCCTAAATTTTAAGAATACTTTAATTCAAAATTACCAAAAAAAATGCCATACATTTAACAGGTACTTCCTGTAATCTGTAATACCAGTGGTAATAATTTAATACACTGCCCAATTTTCTCAAATTGTAGTTTTAATTTTTTTCCTAAACCTTGTTACTTTGCAGAAAATCTTTATGATCTTTCTACAAGTATTCCATGATAAGTCGTCTCAATTTTTGAAAAAGGCAAAAAATTCAATCCAAATAATTACGGTCCCATTTCAAACATTTATTTATTTTCAAATATTTTTAAAAAGAAGGCATCCTTTCGAAAATATTTGAAAAATGGACGAATGCTCGTTTGAACTAATACCTTTAAAAATATAACTTACTTTTTTACTCTTAACATGGGTTCTTAAAAGGAAAATCCACTGATACTGAACTCTTTGAAAGCTTGAGCCTGGAAGTCATTTTAGGTCACAAAAGGTCTGTGACTATGTGACGTCGCTTAACGTCATTTGACGTCAAAATTGTAATATTGAACCTCAGTTACGTTTATTCAAATTTCTTGAGGACGAATTAATAAAATAAAAAATAGGGCTATGTAGAGAATAAAATTACCGTTAATTCGAGGTATCATTCGACATCTTTTCTCAATTAAAAAAATTAGCATAGGGTTCTGGAGGGGGAGGTGTTAAGGGGATGACGCTGGAGGAACGGTCGAAAAAAGAGACAGTATTCGGCCGCTTTGGGCTACACAATTTATTTGTTAATATTTTCAGGATGGACGATTGTCCCGGACACTCTATACATCAAGTACAATAAAAGATTTTTAATAAAAAAAGGAAAGTTTTAAAAATTGTTTGAGATGTCGAATAATAATTGCAGTACCAATAAATGTCATTTCATGTAGGTACCTATTAAAACTAGGATATTGTTTGAGATAGGTATGTAAATCTTTACCCTTGATTATGCTTATCACTATGATTTACCTTATTTTTGTTGTCAAAACTTGTGTCATACGTGGAATATTATCATGTCACCAATGCCATAAGTTTGTAACAAAAAATATCAATCATATACCAAATAGCAACAATGAGAAAAGAACAACAAAAGATCAATAAAATGGATGTTAAATACGTAATTTTACTATATTTTCATATTGTGCAGATTGAAAAGCCACAGAAATAATAGATTAGATATTACAAAAACGAATAATTGCGTATGTAGGATTAATTTGACAACTTTGTTAAAATATTCGTCAAGCCCCATGTATTCATTTGCGAGACTCAAAAATCGTCCGTCAAAAAAATCTGTATCAGATTTATGATCCTTTGGTTTATCTTATTGTAAAAACAGATTATATAGATGGCTTAAGATAAGCCATATTACATATCATACGTTAAATCGATTATTATTATTATAAACACGAGTTACTTATGTAGTATGTTTCTGGTTTATATATGCCAGAAATATGAATATTTATAAGTATTATGAATAAGAATTAAAATTGGTATTCCAATTAATTTGGCGAGAAAATTTTAAAATGCATGAAGTTAAATCATCAAACAAGTTTTATAGTTTTAGTCTAGTGGCCAGCCAAAACTGTTGATGATTCTCACTATTCAATTATTTTAGATGTGTATTAGTAGCAACATATTATTAGTTTAAAATTGGCTTGTGGAAATTGTAACATAGAAGAGATCCTATCCTATCCTTTTTCAATTAATCTATTTACTATTTAATATAAGGAAAGGGTTAGGAATCTTCTGAATCAGCTACCAGAATTGACTATCTTTAAATTTGTGTTAGGCGTACTCGAATTGATTTTAAATAAGAGTAAATTACTTCATTAATAAATAAAGATAATAAATATAGAATATAGAGGGTGTGCCAACAAGGTGTACGGCTAAGATAGCGCCTTAACTATACGAGGTAGAGCAAAAAACTCTACAGCAAAGTTGTAGGGTTGACAAAAACCTACGCACTAAAAATATTTTTATGTATTCTGATGTGTCACAAAAAAGTTACTATAAAATATTTTTTTTTTAAATGGTAAGCCCTGTATATTATGGTACTAAAATGTGAGGCAATTAGAGTACTTTACTTTGGCATAACATTTTTAAAATTCGTATGCGGCGTTGCAACGTAATTAATTCTTTTATATTATTTTTTGCCTTTTAGACAGTTCGTTTAAAAATTCATAATTAACTTTAAATTTATTCTGCGCCTATGAAACTTTTACCACAGTTAGTCTAGGGTACCTCCTATAGGCTGACTATGATAATTTTTAATTTTTTAATACAGGGTGTTTTTAAAGAACTTTCAAACTTGCTGAAATTAAATACGCAATATCTCAAATTTTTCAAATGGAACACCCTATGTATTTTTATCTAATTAACTTTGTCCTTATACCTTCATTTTTTATTTAATATGTCCTATAGCTAAACCAAGTACTTTTTGAGATATTTTAACTTTTCTGTAAAATACTATGCATAAAACGGGCATTCTTTAAGTTTTGATCAAGATTGCTTATAAAAAAATATTGAAGAAATAGAATTATTACTTTTCCTACAATTATTATTATTATTATTATTATTATTATTATTATTATTATTATTATTATTATTATTATTATTATTATTATTACTATTATTATTATTATTATTATTATTATTATTATTATTATTATTATTATTATTATTATTACTATTATTATGACATACTTGAAAAATTACTAAGTAGGTACTAGGTAGGTTACTTACGTATTTTTGCATAAATGTACATCGTTACACTAATTTTAAATTTTAAAGATCATTGCAATTATTATAAATTGTGTTCAATATGACCTCTTAAATTTTGTACGCAAGCGTTTACCCTTTTTGAGAATGAGTCATTAACCTTTTCCAACATAATTGGCGTGACTGTGAATATTTTCACTTGTGGTAGGAGTTGTTTGATAGATTTTTTCCTTCACATATCCCCACAAGAAAAAACCTAGTTTGGTCAAATCTGGGGATCTTGCGGGCCAAGGGAGCGGCCAACCTCTTCCTACCCATCGTTTTGTAAAAAGTTTAAATACATTTCACCTGTAAGATGTCCATTAAAAAAGTGCGGTCCAATAGGGTAATGTCCATATTCCTGCCCAAACATTAAGCGACCATCTACGTTGATGATGAATTTCTCGGGTGAAGAATGAATTGTTGGTGTCGTATTAATGAAAATTATGTTTATTAACACTGCCATTATTATGGAATGTAGCACATCCGAAAAAAGCACAAAATTAAAAAATTCAGGCTGACGAATCTTATTTTGCGCCCACTGACAGAAAGCCATTCTTCTTTCATAATCTTGCGGAAGTAATTCCTGCAACAATTGAATATGGTAAGGATGGAATTTTTCGCTTTGAAGCATGCGAGATATTGATGTTGCACTAAAGGGTAATTCTTTAGCAAGCTGCCTAATGCTTTTATGAGGATCTTCAACGACACTTAAACCTATTGTCATCCTGTTTTCCTCATTTGTAACTGGCTTCACCCGTTCATGTTTTTAATAAATTGCACTTCCTGTTCTCTTAAATCTTTCTTTTAGTTTTTGAAACACTTTTGCTTAGGGATGTCTACTTTCAGGATAAAGTTACGCATAAATTCTAGATGCCAAAAAGCTATTTCTTTCAGCAGCTCCAAGGGCATATATCATATCAACAAATTCCTCACGAGGAAAATTCATATTGATTACAAAATGAACAATAAAAATTAAAAATCGATTAACTAACTCACTGATAATAATTTCTAAAGTGGTTTTGAAGAAAAAACATTGATCTTGTCTACTGCTGTCATAAAACTAATAATCTGACAATTATTATTTGACGTTTAAACTAATGTTTCTAAGCAATCTTGATCAAAACTTAAAGAATACCCGTTTTATGCATAGTATTTTACAGAAAGGTTAAAATATCTCAAAAAGTGCTTGGTTTAGCTATAGGACATTATAAATAAAAAAAGAAGGTATTTGAGGGACAAACTTAATTAAATAAAAATATACAGGGTGTTCCGTTTAAAAAATTTGAGATATTGCGTATTTAATTTCAGCAAGTTCTTTAAAAACACCCTGTATTAAAAAATTACAAATTATCATAGTCAGCCTAGAGGAGGTACTCTAGACTAACTGTGGTACAAGTTTCATAGGCGCAGAATAAATCTTAAGTTAATTATGATTTTTAAACGAACCCTCTAAAAGGCAAAAAATTACTTAAAAAAAATGAATTACGTTGCAACGCCGCACGGAAATTTTAAAAACGTTATACCAAATTAAAGTACTCTTTTTGCCTCACATTTAAGTACCATAATATACAGGGCGTACCATTTAAAAAAATCATATTTTATAGTAACTTTTTTGTGACACACCCAGTATAATATATAAAAATATTTTTAATTCGTAGGTTTTTATCAACCCTACATCTTTGCTGCTGAACTTTTTGCTCTACCTCGTATAGTTAAGGCGCTATCTTAGCCGTACACCTTGTTGGCACACCCTGTATATACACAAAAAATAATAGATAAAAACTTGTTGTGTATATTTAAGGTTAATTACTTCCCGTTTTTTCCGTTCGCTAGGAATAATTAAAACAATTGACAATGGCCAACTTCACATCATATTTACACACTTCACCACGCAAAAACAGTCACGACTACTAGAGATATTTATTTTTACTGTATATCTATTGGCATGCGGCTTCTTATAGAGGGTCCTGCAACAGTGCATCGGTCTTTCATAAAGCCTAACAAAAGGGTTAATATTTTCTAGTCTGATAAATATTTTGAAATATACAGGAATGTTGAATACGTCGTATGTCAAAAATGTCACACAAAAACATCAAAAATTTATTTAAAAAATAGTTGCAATATTTTTCATGGCAACAAAAAATACTAATGAAATACTTTTATAATATTATTTAGAATGCAGATTTCCTGGCTCCCGTTTAAATTTTTTATATCTACAGGTAATTATCGTGAATATTTTAAAAATAAATAAAGTTAGCTAATATGTTAACATAATAAAAAAGGCTTATTTATTATTTCTTCATTAAATGTATAAAAAATATACAGTGTGTTCTATTTTTAAAAAAAAGCTTTGAAATTCGTAAAATTGAATGTTAACTGCGAACACTCTGTATATGACAGAAAGAAATTATTTAAGTCAAAGTAATCTATCATTCTTCTAGAATATGAATTTAACCTAGCATTGACATTAAATTAACATTTCTGATGTCAAAATGAAATTAAATGTGATTTTTTAATTTTTTCCGGTGAAAAAAATTATTGTAGTCAACCAGCGCATGACAAAGTAGCTATATTTACCGCATATACTAAGTAGCCTAAGGTTATCCCAAAAATGAATTAACAAGAATGACACTCCATTTAAAAAAAAAATCGCTTATATCGCCACACTTTTTTGAAGCACCCTGTAGATTTCAAAATATTTTCCACATATGCGCTATCGCATCAAAAATGTTAGAAAATGTTAACCTTTTTTTTTAGGATTTATGGAAGACCGACGCACTGTTGCAGCAAGGTGTATATTTGGCCGAACGCTGTTCCAGACAATTCTCGCCAACCTTCTAGACATCGTGCGGTGTCGGACTTGTGATTGCAGAATAACTGATAATTAGCTGATTGCTGATTCCGCAATTAGTGGTTCTCAATATCGTATTATTACCGAGAAATTCCAACCTTTCGGTAGTCAAATCTACTACAATTTTTAAAGTTTAAGGAGATTGAATTAAAAAATTGAATATAGAAAAACTACCTACCTATTGTCTAATATTCTTAATCAAAATTTTATTTTGTATAAGACATTAAATAGTGAAAAATATTTTAAATAGTGACAGAATTGGCAATAGAATAGAATACTAATTGAATAAATATTAATAAGCCTGTTAAAAATATGGTAGAAAATTCTAATATATTCTTTACTATAATAGCAGATTTGTTTTTGTAAAGTAAGATGTCATACTGAAATAATTTATTAAAAACAATGACGCAAAAAGTGTCTTTTAAAATTGTGACAAATATGACATAGTTATAGGCGATGTGCGCATCGGCAGTATATAAAATATAGGTATTTATTTGAAGTGGTTTATTAAATTAATCTAAAAGTGAATTAATTCTCAAATAAGTTTTCTATTTTAAGTGTATATTTTTAAATAAAGGTATTATTAATTATTTATAGCTATACAGGGTGATTGATGGTTGATGGTACCTTAGACGCTTACAGAGAACAAAAAATGGATTTTTTTTCAAAATTTGGCATCATGGATTTTAGCTGGTGATCTAACGATTAAAATTATTTTTAACGATACAGTGTTGCCGCTTATACCAAGAAATAGTAGCAACTTTGTTATTTTAAATGGAATACCCTGTATATTATTTTTATTTTCCAATCCGCTATCGCGCAAATTGAATAATTGTATAATTGTTTCAGTATAAGTTGTTTCTATATTATTTTCTTTATTTTTTGACCAAAACATAGCTTCAAATAAATTTTTATTACTACCGCACCCGAATGCGCAGAAAATTGAAATTATAAATGTAATTTATGTATAAGTATTGTACATTAGTTTTCACTATAAAAATTTGTTCTACATTAAACAGGGTTGCCCAAAATTAGTGATTTTACCGCTAGAAAAATCAGGAATATTTCAACATATTTGATTTAGGTAGCCATGAAAGGTCATAACGCAACAAAATGGAAAGAAATAGTTATTGAAATGAAGTTTTGATGAATATATTTATTATTTATGGGCAGTGTGACAAAATTGTAGCAAGAACATGCAGAAAGTTCAACGAAATGTACCCCAATTTACAAAGAATGGATAAAAGAAAATTTGTGCGAATACAAAATAACTTTATACAATTTGGTTCACAACTTAAACATGATACAAGTTTACCCAAGCCTGTAACGTCTAATGAGGATAACATCATGAACGCTTCAGCCTACTTTCACGCATATCCACAAGCTTCCATCCGGAGTGTAGCAGACGATAAAGGGATGCAATAATATGCATCCCTTTAAATTTTTGACTAGTACATCACCTGAAACTGGACGATTACCAACGTCGCGTTCGATATTGTGAAACATTTCTGATACGCACTCAAGAGGATTCAAACTTTATAAATGAAATAATATGACAGATGAAGCAGAGTTTTCTAGAGAAAGTAGTTTTACTAGAAGAATTTAAAATTTTTGGACTTCAAAATCAAAATCTACATGCAGTTAAGGAAATGGGATGTTACGAAAAATTTAGTTTTAATGTTTTTTGTTTACTAAAATACAATGAAAAACCTTTTTTTTATTTACGATGGGTCAATAAACTCCCATTAATACCTGCAAATTTTGCGCTCAGTAGTAGAAGATTTTCTGAAAATATTCACGCTTGAAGATTATCGCACTTGCTGGTGCCAATTAGATGGGGCACTTGCTCATTGCACTGCGGAAGTGACACGTGAGTTATTTGAGAAATTCGATGACCGCTGGTTTAGGCGTTTGGGACCATGGGATTGTCCTGCGGGATCACCTAATCTTGCACCGCTTCATTCTTACTTTTGGGGTAATTTGAAGCAAATGGTATACAAGACACCGGTAAACAGGAACTACCTCAACGACTTATCAATTGCATTCGTCAACAAGAGCCTTCTGAAATACAAGCAGCGACAACATATGCTGTACAACGCAGGGTTTTGAAGTGCTTAGAAGTCAATGGCAATCATTTTAAAAAAAAATTGTAAATTACATATAATCTTGGAATAACTAATTAAATCATTCTTAAGTTATGCAACGAATTGTATAGTTGTTGTTTATTATAAATTGTTATTTTGTATTCGCACAAATTTTCTTTGATCCATTTTTTGTAAATTAGGGTACATTTCGTTAAACTTTCGGCATGTTCTTGCTTCAATTGTGTCACATTGTCCATGAATAAAATAAATTCATCAAAACTTAATTTGAATAACCATTTCTTTCCATTTTAATTAATTTTTAGGTAACTATTTCAAAGAAACAGCCACGTGTATTACTGTTTTTTATCAACTAAATGTAACTGTCAAACGTCAATAACATAGCATTGTTTGGTCAAGTATCTAGCTGTAAAATCACTAATTTTGACCAACCCTGTAAAATGTAGAACAAATTTTTATAGTGAAGACTACTGTACAATACTTCCGTAAATTACGCTCAAAATTTTAATTTTCTGCACGTTCCAGTGCTGTAGTAATAAAAATTCATTTGGAGCTATATTTTAGTAAAAAAATAAAGAAAATAATTAATTTCTTGAAAACCACTAATAATAGGTATAGGAACATCTTATATAAAAACAATCATAAAGCGATAGCGGATTAGAAAATAAAATAATATATCACTAGCTAAACCCATGAAGCCAAATTTTCAAAAAAAATCTATTTTCCGTTATTCGTTAACGTCTAAGGTACCATTAACCATCAATCACCCTGTATGGATGATAAAAAGGCGTCAGAAGTATTACCCCAAAAATATATTCACCTTTAACATCCTTGTTGAGCAATATTTACGAAAATAATGATTAAATTAAAAATCTTATGACGTCATAATTTGTATTTTTATCTAATATGCTGTTATCGCTTATATTTCTAATAAGAAAACCCGAAACAGCTCGAGTCGGTGGTAGTAGATCGAAATAGACACTGGGCTGAAAGGAAGATCATATAAAGAGCGAACTTCCCAATACCGTTAAGTATTTTATTTTAGTTTCGCAGTAAAGCAAACAGGTCAAATCTTGTGAATAACATGTTTGCGCTCATTAAATGTCAAAAAAGCTTAACGTATATGCTGTCTACAAAGTTTACATATTGTTATATTGTTTATTCATTTAAAAAAATAAATAAATTTTTCCCAGAGATGTTTGCTAAGGATTAAGGTACCCTTTTGATTTTATCGCCAAATTGATCTTGAATGATTTAAATCGATATATCGCACATGTAATCCAAAAATACGAAAAATGTAAATTTTTCAGGAGAGCAATTTAAAGTTTTCGGCAAAATGGAAAGACAAATAACGGTGATTATATTGATAATAAATAATAATGATTTTTTTATCACAGTAAACGATGTTTTGGCTTTAACCATTTTACTAAACAGAAATGGAAAATAAATTCTTTTATTTGTTTATTTTTTAGTTTTTTGATTTATAGTGTCACTTTTCCATTTATTATATACAATATTTTTAGAATTTGTCAAAATTTTTCAAACCATAAAATTAAAAAAAAAAAGAAATATGTAGAAAAGCATGATATTATTATATTAAATGAAACATAAAACATTTATTCTTACACACAACTGCTTGAACAAAAAACGATGTAGGTAGGTACTTCTAAAAATATTTTTTATCTTAACTACTAACTTAACTTAAACCGACCATCTAAATGACTACTTATGCACCGCGAACTTAACCATAGCTTAAAATTTAAATCATCACTGTTATTTTCCATTCAAATTCATACAAAATAGCTGTCGTTTACGTTTAAATTTTAAACTATGGTTAAATTTACACTGTGCCAATAAAAGTTTACATCACTGATACAGAAATGGCACTAAAGCCAAATTAATGGCTATAAAAACAACTGCAAAAACAAAAAATTAATTCCTAAAACAAAATATTCAAAAACCTGGTAAATACGACATAAACACAACTTTAAATATGGACAGCTTCCATTATGAAAAAACAAAATATTTTCGTTCGGTAAATTAAATATAGTGGGTAATTATTATTACAAAATATTATTATAAAAGGAGTGTACATAGCATTGAGGTATTAAGGAATTTTCAATAAGACTTTTGATGTCTTGTTTTTTTCGATCGGACAATTTTAATCTTTCTGTGTAAAGTTTATTTAATTGAAAACTTTTGCGATTTTGACCTGTTGAACGAGGCGCCGAACAACTAATTTGCTTAAAAGTTTGGTCACTGTATGAAGTTTTGTAATATATTTCAATTTGGGTTTGGCTAAACCGTCACTAAACAAAAAATGTCACTATTGCACAAGTCCTCGCGTACACTTTGCTCCGCATTCGCGTTTATAGATAAAGACGTAAAGACCTGGGGCCGTATTTTTGAAACCATTCGACTTTGATTCGCATACGAAATTAGAGGATTTCGCACGAAAAATCGATATTCGTATTTTCGACCGCTTCGTATGCGAACTTTTTCGCATGCGGTGGATCGAATGGGTATATACCATTCGAATTTCAAGTTCGTGTGCGATTCTGCCACTTGTCTTGTTTTGATTTTAAACTAGCTTTATTTTTTTTTAATTTGTGAGTTGGTTAAGTATTTTCGTAGTGTTTTTTTATTGTTTATTGAAAAAAAATAGCAATAATCAAATGGCAAGATTAAACAATCTTGTGCAAAGAAACGTGGTCGATGCACTGGAAGAGACTAAAACTCTGACAGATAGAAGGAATAGGATGTACTCTTCATTTCTTGACCCATTTGAAATGTATGCAGATGCTTAATTTAATAAATTATATAAATGAAGCAAGCCTATTACGATAGAATGATTAAGCATATTACGATGATGTGATCTTTATGTGCTCCTGAGACTGTGTAATCTATCCACTAGTTTTATATAAGGCTTGTGCAGTTTTAGCCGAAAAATTTTGGGTGAAATTGCCCGACTTTAATTCCGGGTGCTCTTGCATAAATGAAATTAGTTCTTTCTTTCGCTCACTCGACACAAAACCGCAATATTTTTTATTTTTTGAATTCATTAAAAAAAAAGTCAATTCGCAAAAACCCAAGAAACGCCATGAAAAAACCTCAAAATTCCTTGATGTTTTTAAACTTAAATTTTAGGTTAGGTTAAAAAATCGTTATCGTCTTCATCCCGGTTGACACGGCCTCCAATAGCACTCGACTTTGCTACGTTGCCACTACATTTCATGTTCGCATGCGAATGAAATATCGAATGCTGTTCAAAAATGCACTTTTTAATTCGTGTGCGAATTTTGCCGCTCGACTTTGTTCGCATTCGAAGATTCTCGCATGGTTTCGAAAATACGGCCCCTGTTCGCGTTCCTACTGATTTAATGTCCCTGTTGCCCGCCACGAGCGTATTAATATTGCGTAAGTCATAATGACACTTGCGCCATCTAGAGGTCTCTAATGTAATTATTCAAGATATTTTGTATAGTGACACTTTTGGATTACATGTGCGATATATGAATAACTATTTACAACCGCGTGCATGCGTCAATAATTACTTTGACACGTGTACGCTTCTGGTCCCAATCTTCACACCGAAGTCGTTATTGACTCCGTAACACTACTACTTTCTAGCTAAAATCAATTTTTGAAATTTTAAAAGAGGGTGCCATGAATGTGTTGAAAGTCTTAATTTTCCTATTACTCTGTTTGGTATATTTTTAGCCGAACTTTTCACATTACATGTCATATTAAAAACTACACACTATACGTAAAAAAGACTAAAGATAATACAGCTTTGGACTTACATAAATACTTTGCCTATTTCTTCACTTTTTTTAAAAATTAATTCCTTTACTAATTGTTGATATTTATTTGTTTTTGATTTTTGTAATCATTTGGAATTAGATTATACAGAGTGTTTTCAAAGTTAACTCATTTATTTTAACTGTTTCTAGGACTTGTCAAAAGGAGTTAATATAGCAAAAATCACCTATACAGGGTGTCCGGTGTCCCAAAAGTAATGGGACATAGAACAACAGTATATTCCTTACGTCAAAATAATGTGATTGAGGTGAACTTGCGTTATCCTAACTTTAATAGTAACTGAAATACAGGGTGTCAAATTATATAACCAATTGACATACTGATATGAAATTTAAATCATACGAGTCTTTTAAAAAGAAGAATAAAATTTCGTATGCAGTTTTCGGTAGAGAGCGCTTGTTGCGTTAGTTTTTACTTTTTTAAATCCCCTTTATTAAAAAATTTCTTTTACATAAAAAATTTATACCTTATTAAAGTCGCTAGGAGCAACCATTTTCGACATAATCACCATTTAAACAAAAAATATTTAAAATAATATTTATTTACTACTTTATTTAAATCGCATCTCTGGCAGTTGGCGCTGGAGACAAGTGTTTGTATTATTTATGTCAAACTTTGTAAATGTCATATAAAACTTTTAAAACGAGTAAAAACGTTTTTCTCTCAAGTTTAATCATTTTAAGTAACCCCTAGGCATAATTTGTTTACCAATTTGGAGATGCGTGATATGCTATGTGTTTACGCGCAAGTAAATTTTAATGGACGGCATGCAAGACGCAGGTATCAGGAATAATTTTCAGATAGACGACAACCAAACCATAAATTATTCCAAAGAATTTATAGCCGACTAAGAGAAACTGGATCCTTTCGGCCACAAAATCCTGTTAGTCCGCGTAGCAAAAAATCCCGGGTTAAGTACTAGGCGAATAGAGGCAGCTACGGGTATAAGCAAATCACGTGTTGGTCAAGTACTTCAGAAAGAAGGCGTCTATCCGTACCACTTTACACCGGTTCAGTGTTTAATCCTACCAGATTTGCCCGCCAGACTGCAGATTTTTCGTCAGTTTAAAAATAATCAAAATGCAGATCCAATGCTTATTAGCAGTGTCATTCACAGACAAGGCTACATTTACTAGACGCGGCGTATTTAACTTTAGAAATTAATGCTCATATGTGGGATACTAAAAATCCCCTTTCGTCAGTCGTCATTTCCAGCATGAATTTAAAGTTACCATTTGGTGTGGTATTATTGGAAACCATATAATAGACCCCATGACCTACCACCTGATTTGAACGGAGACTCTTAAATTTCTTACGAAATGAACTTAGAGAGGAATTATCCCTTCAGAATTTTTAGAACAATTATTGCTTCAATCCATAATGCACACCATACAGTGACACATTGTGCATGCTTTGCATTGTTTTCTCATAAATCATTCGTAAATTTTCGAAGCCCCAAATGCGAATTGAGAGAAAAGTTTTTCCTATTAACGAAACCATTGATGTGAAAATGGGCCTCATCGCTGAAAATAAATTTGTTTGCTAAAGTTTTCAAAATCGGCATCTTACTCCAGGATCTAATTGGTGAATTCTCTTCGTTGATCTCCAAAAAACCATTTTTGGTTTTTTAGTTGCCCTGCCTTAAAGAAGCCAAAAACCAGAAAGATGTGTTCATTGTTCTGCTTCCGTCTTACGGAGTATCCCGGTAAACCTATTTTTTGCTTAAAAGCAAAGTTTATGTTAAGATGACACTATTCATCCGCACGTAGTCTAATACTCGTATATTGCTTCCGAGCGTGCATATTAGTTTATATTAGCTACATAGGTAAACATCGCCTATTCTATAAGTCTATATTTTTATTTTATTTCAATAAAAAAACGATTATTATATATGGTAAAAAGAGACAGCTATTTTTGATTTCATTACTTATTACTTCAAATGTGCTCTCTTTAATAAAAATGCATTTTGTTACAACAGCCATTACATTTAGTATGTCAACGATTTATTTTTTGTAAAACATATGTATGTTTTAAATAAAAAATAACTTTAATTAATTTCTTAATACTTTAGACTCCTAAGGTGTGGAAGTAAATTAGTCAAATTATAAGTGTATAAAATTTTTCAGAGCTTATTTACGGAAACATTTTTCGTCTTAGTTTTTTAGCTTTGGCCTTATTCTTGACCATCAAATTTTATTATACTACCTAAAAAAAGTTTATGAACGGTGGGTATAATCACATTAACGATTCTATCAACATATCTATTAGAATAATTATTATTATTAACATTTTTTACACGTAATGTTTCAATATCGATTATTAACTTAATGAAGTAACAATAAAGGAAGGAAATATCTGTAATAAACATTTAAAATGGATAACTTGGTGTTAATTATTAAATTAAATAATTCTTAGTGAATCGTCGTTTCAGAAAAACATAGTGATCATTTTTTTTTAGTTATATTTGATTTTTTACCGAGAACAAAAATAGCTGGTGACATATTCTTAGGTGTCTATAAATTAATGTAAATTTAACATTTAAAAGATGAGAAACTATTTTTCCATCATCATAATTTAGAAGCGCTGCATTGCTTCTAGTTTTAAATATTACACACTTCATCACACCATGTTCTTGAATCAATATTTAAATCACACTATATTCTTAAACAAGTTTTCTGCCCATCTGCTTTAAATATAAAATTAGTGAGGGATATACCATTATGTATCTCTGAATTACCGTCTTGTCTTCAAGGTTGTCATAAATGCCACACAATTGCAAGAACCATCTATCGAAAGGGTCCAGGAGTAAGTATTTTAAATATTTCAAAACCTTAGATAAATGATATTTCCCGAAGACGATGATGAAGAGATGGTGAAGAATGGAATTTTGTAAAACCATCTGAAAAAAACAAATGACAATGATTTTTTTTCAAAATATTTTATTTTCAGATGAATCTTCTTTTCCATTACATGGAAGACCCAATCGGAGTCTAAAATGGCTCGAACAAATTGAACATTTTTTATAAAATCAAGAAAATTTACTTTAGCATAGTAACAGGCAAAATATAAACTTTGCTAAGATGATTTACATCAAATTAAATAATGCATTTTACTGCCCTGCATTTTAAAATTAATTTTTTAATATGACATTACTAATCATAAGTAAAATCTATTTTGTTGTGACCAATTCATGATGAGTTACTTATTGTATTGGGTATTACGTCATTTATAGTAAAAATCAACTTAGAAAATATTATTCCACACGCTCACTTAAGAAGAAATCAAAAAGAATTTAAAAAATAGACTTATTCACGTATTTAAAAGAAATGTAAACCTAAATCTATAAACCGGTGTGAAGTTATTAGCCAATTTTTGGCAGCCAAAATTTTATGTACAAATCTACTACCTGAAACAAAATACAGTGTTTTTATATCTTATAAGGGTCGGCGACAGTTTCACTCCAACCACTTCGCACCCGTTTGGCCGATATCTTATGCATACACGCATTTTAATTAATAACGCATCTACTAAATTATCATTACTATTATATTACAATTTCTATTATTACTATTATATTGTTATATATAATAGTATCCCTATTTATTAACAAACTTTCGTATACCATCCATTACCCCTTTCTGCCCGTCAGAGGTGTGGTTCACCCGTATGAATTTATAAATAATATTTTTTTCTCTCAGAAAAAAACTAATTTGCAAAATAAGATTCAGCACACATTTTTCTTATTTATTAACAAATTTTCGTATACCTTACCGCCCGTCAGAGGGGTGGTTCACCCTTGTGAATTTATAAGTAATATTTTTTTCTCTCAGAAAGAAATTGAGCTGCAAAATAAGATTCAGCACACATACTCCCTATTTAATAACAAATTTTTGTATACTAGCCATTACCCCTTATCACCCTTCAGAGGGGTGGTTTACCCTAATGATTTTATAAATAATATTTTTTCTATCAGAAAGAAATCGAGTTGCAAAATAAGATTTAGCATACATAGTCCCTAGTTAATAGTACCCCTCGTATTTGCGCAGTTAGAAAATCATTCTGGCTATAATTTAAATTGGAGCTATATACATTAACATTTTGAGTGAATAAATTTATGACTATTTTAAATTTTTTGCATTGAGATTTATTTTCTTTGGAAAGTCCAAAGATGTTAATTTTATAAGATTTTTCCTTCGCTATGTCAAAATTACTTGGCGTTATGTCCAATTTAGTGGTTTTTTCTTTCAAAGATACATCATGTGCTATGACATAGGTATGGTACTATTACTATGGTAATGGGCAGTAAGTACTTACATATTCTTGTGTTTTACAAATATTTTCTCTGCTAGAACATGGTGTACCATTAAGTAGATTTTGCAAAACATGAATATCATCCTCTCTAATTGTCTTAGCCCCAACTTCTAATAATGATTTAATATTTGAACGAGTATTTGAAACTTCTAAATTAAGAGATGGATGCTTTTCTTGGCCTTAGCGAAAAACAAATCTTAGGCACTTAATAATTGGGCTTGGGAAAAAACAAGGAACAATTGGAGAAGGAGTCCTTCTCTCCTGTCAAGGAAATGATACCAGACCATGACGGCTAATAAAAAGCAAGGCGACTGCTAACAAAGATGCGACAGACTATCAAGACTTGGTGGGCATCCTGACTGGGCACAACAATCTAAACAGACATCTACACCTTCTTGGTATAAGATATGGCCCACTCTGTCCGAATGGCGGTACAGGGGAGAAAACTTCATACCACATTTTCGGTATCTGTGATAGGTGCAACGCGACACTATTTTTTTCCTGATAGAAAAAAATATTATTTATAAAGTCTTTAGGGTGAACCACCCCTCTGACGGGCGGTAAGGAGTATTGGATGATATACAAAAGGTTGTTATTATATAGGGACCATGTGTGCTTAATATTATTGTACAATTCGATTTATTCCTAATAATTTAGTAGATGCGTTATTGATTAAAATGCATTTATGCATAAGATACCCGCCAAATGGGTGCGAGTGGTTGAGGTGAAACTGTTGCCCTTAAAAGATAAAAAGACATTGTATTTCACCTCAGGCAGTAGGTTTGTACATAAAATTTTGGCTGCCAAAAATTGGCGGCTAACTTCATACCGGCAATCTTTAACGATACCTTTCGTTATATTTAATTTAATTTAAGTTCAATAAGTTTTAAATACAATAATTTACTAAGGTATAATAGACTTTTTATATATCCAGGAGCTGAAGCTTAATCTATTAATCTCTGAGCTCGTTTTTTCTTTTCAATATCCTACCTAACTTTGTTATGAATATTGAAATTAAAGACGCTGAGAAAATATACTTTCTTAATTAGGCTTATTAATTTGATTGAAATGAAATTTGATTATAATTCACAAGTTGTTGACCTATAAGCCGCACCGACAAGCCCAGGGACGGGCGATGGCTCGTAGCTCCTGGTGTAAAAACTATCAACCTTAGCACCCGACAAGACAAAGTCTATCTTTCTTCCCATAACATTAATGATTTATTTGGTACTTTTTTAATTAAGCACATCAATGAAAAATTTATTCACAGCAATATTTATGAACTATTCTTTTTTATTAATTTGATGTTTTGTAGGATAGAGTTTTTTAGCCCTTAATTCCTTAATAATCTCTTCTTTACTGCTTGCCAAGGCTTCCTGGTTGAATAACACTTGATATAAGATTGACAGACTTCATCTGGTAGACATGCAGAAGACTCTTCTTCTGCACTATTAAATGCTCTCATTTAACTAAATGATTTTTTCCCAACAACTAAGACCGCACGATAAAACTGCTGGTTTATAAAAGAATCACTTGTTTTTATAGCATGTTTTTTAAGAGGGTTTCGGTGTCTTATTCCCTTTCTAATCTCTGATATCGTCTGGAATGTGAGTTTTGTTGAAGAAGAGGAAGCTCTCTTTGGTGAGTACAAAGCTTCAGAGCTATTCTGGGTTCTGGCCTCATTGAGGTCTGGAAGATCGTTTATTAGGGGAGAATAGTGGGCAGAATTGCAAATGATATGCACAGAATATATGCATCATCTGGGGCATATACCGCCCAGCTTGTGAAGACTCTAAGATGGGAGGCAGCCAGGTTGTTTGCAAGATGGCAAAGTTTCATGTAAATGAGAAGTTAGTTGCAATGCACAAACTTGTGTAGGCATGGGATTGTTTTTAAAGAAGAACAAGTAGAAGATTTCGAATGATCCATGTGTAGTTATATAAGTTGATTCTTGAGGGAGTATTAATTAGAATATTAATTAGAATGGCTTCTGCCAATTCCTGTATTAGGACACTCCTTGGGATTCCCAATCTTAATGGTTGGCGTTTAGGTCGCCTCTTACCAAGATGGGTGTCAGCGGAAAATAGCTTTTGCACCTGAACTAAGTCTAGAGTTACTTCTTTGGACGTAAATGAGTCCTAGAAGAATAAAGCATTTACTCTTTTGAACCGTCTCGAAGGTGGATTCAAGGTTAGGATCGGGGCTTGGGAAATAAAAGAGGAGGACTGAATTTTTTATTGCTATTAAAATCCCATTACTCTCTCATCTAACCATGAGATAGGAGGATGTATGGAGACCGCCATAGTTGGCGCGTTTAGGTAGAGTGGAGGGTTTTCGCATTCCTACAAAAGATGGAAATTACCGCATTTTACGCACTAAGGATGAGCATTACAGTGTTGCAGTCAGATTGCTCATGACCTTTCTCTTTCAACACGAATTCTCATATCGAAGAGTGCTGACAGTGGCAAAATTTGTTTCTTCTTTCTAGGATATACAATAAGGACTAGAGGGACTGGCTTTCTGTCGGCATTATACCAACGAGAGTCCAAGAATAGGTAAAAACCTTCCAATTTTAATTCGGCCGTAATTTGGGAGGTGGGCTAGAGCTCGAGCCCTCCTCGTAGCACTACGAATTGTGAAAAATATGAGTTTTTCGTCCGAGAGAGCAAACGAATAAATTTGTTCCTTGTGGTTTTCAAGGTCTTAAGATCGTCTTCTATCGAATTATACCCTCGATAAATCATGATTACTCTTTGGGAGAAGCATGATTCTCTGGGGGATGGTGGTTGTATTGGCCGGAGAGATAATTGGGGCATTGGGGAGGTTGGCAACAGATAAATTATCAAAAATGGGTAAAATGCGAAAATTGGTTTTGGTAAACTCTCATTTAAGAAGTAATGAGGACGAAAAAACTTATATTAAAAAAAAGTTATTATATTTATCATTTGGTTTTTTATCTTCAGCTGTGCGGTGTTGTTTTTACAAAGTCGCTATTGCAACTCAATGAAAAACAATAATGAAGCCTCTTGTAGGTGTTATTCAAAAAGTTAGGATTTTATCAACAAAAACTGTACTCCTACTCTCGAAATTCCAAGCTATTATAATTAGTTTTTATTAGATCTCATTTAAATTTATAATAAATCTTTGGCGCCTTATCTGTGGTTTTACCAGGACCAAAAAAAAACACAAAATGTAAAGGTCGTATCGTATGAAAAAGAATAACAGCGAACCGCGTGTCGGCTTTGCCGTTGTAAATTATGTTTATGACCACGCTCTTGATTTAGATATGAACGTCTTCATTGTTATGTAAATTAGAAAAGTTGTTTTTGTGTTTTGGTCAGATAAATTTTTGACAAATCCTGGCAGTAGTGTGTTGTCAGACACTACTACAAAATAAAAAATTATCACCAACTCACTAAATAAATAAATATCTTGGGAATAGGAATTTTATAAATATAAATATAGAATAACTATATTAATTGGGTATAGGAATTTAGCTTCAATTGACATTTTATTGGACCATAGACAATATGCTGACCATAGACAGTGATGCTTTGTTCAGGGGAAGACTTATCGAATATATAAATATTGGAAATCGAATATATAATGTTGGTTAAAAAAATATAGAGAAAATCCTACTTAAATACAAAAATATTGCTAATATAGTTCTAGTTTTAAGTCTATTCCCCTTAAAAAATTTAGAAGCTAAATTAGGTATACTAAATCCTATAGATTTTTTATTGCTTGTTTGCTTAACATGTTAACATTCAAAAGAAACGTAATAAATAAATTAATCAAATTAATAATCACAAAAATTACCATTGTTAGATTCTTGGAGCATTGAAAGGCCTTTCAATGTTCTAAGGTGATATTTCCCCGATGCATAAGACTATATCTCAAATATATAAAACTGTTTACACCTGCCTACTAATTGAATCTATGGGACACATCCCACTTAAAATTTAAATTAAAAAAATTTATAAATAAGCTATAACTATGTATATAATGAATTCGAAATGTATATGTATATATAATTCATCAAAACTTCATTTGAATAACTTTTTCTTTCCATTTTAATGAATTAATTATGTCAGTTAGGACACTACTTTAAAAAGACACTTAAGCATATTTATTATTAATCAACTAAATGTAATATCAAACATCAATAGCATATTATTGTTTCGTCATGACTTTTCATAGCCACCTAAAGCAAATATGTCAAAATATTCCGATTTTTACAGAAAATTGTTTTTATTTCAGAAGCCGAACTACTTAGATATGAGAATATGATACCTCGTCAGAAATTGATTTCAATTTTCTAACACTCTAAACAATCGCAGCATGCAAAAGCAAAAACCATAGGTTAGGTCAAGTTTCAGGTTAAGATAAAAATTCTGCTTTTACATATAGCAGAATTGTATTTTGTGTTTCTAATTGGCATATTTGCCTCGTTCTCTTGTCAATCAGTAAGCATAAAAATACCGGTTAAAAATTACATTATTGATGAGCAAATCATTTGAAGGAATTAAAAAATATTATTTATTTACGAATTTTCTTTGTTTAATGTAAAATTGCTGTAACGAAAATATATATTTATTAAAGCTAATAATGTCTGTAGGAAAAGGTATTAATAAGATAACTTAAAGATATCCTTTACTGGTCTTAAGATATTATAGACTTTATTTAGATATAAATGAGACATCCTTGTCTCATGTCCTGTGCTATATGGGACTGTACTTCAGGGAATTTTAAATAAGAATACTCGTCGTAAATAATATAATTTTTTTGCTCTTTATTTTATAGACTAAAAGGTTAAATAAACCAAATGCCACAAATGGAGAGACCAAATTTGATAAGAATATATATTTTTAAATTGAAAAAAAAGACTTCGGTGATATTTTACTGCCCTATTATATGCTTTAATATTAAAAATACTTATTGCTACTTAGACATTGTTTACCTACAATTATAGCTTCTGCCACTGGCTTTTCATTTCGCTGAACGGATTCGTCTTTGGATCCAAAAGTTTAAATTTAGATCACAGTGAGTATTTTTTACTTCCTATTAAAATATTTGTAGAGTTAATTCGTATATGATAACTAAATACAGAGGTCAGCATAAGTCAGTTAACCAATTTGCATATCAAACAAAAATAAAAAATAACGATACAGAAAAATCGCACAAATTCGGTAAGGCAAGCACCGTTGCCGCGTTCGCACTATTTTTGAAGTTAACTGACTTATGCCGACCCCTGTATAAAGGCATACATTATTAATGTACAAAAGCTTAATCAGCTAACTTATTTTTACAATTGTTGTTTGTTTTGTTCTGTTTTTTTTTTGTATTTAGTAATTAAATTTAAAATGCTTATTACGATCTTACTTGAATTCTAGAACAAAGAAAATCCCTGAAAGAAAGTCTGAAAGAAAGTCTCCTGCTTAAAAGTTAATTCAAGTGAGGAATTTGTTAATAATTTAATCAAATAATTAAACATAGTTATGAATTTTACTTTTCGCGTTAATTAACTCTGACGTAAAAATGGTGGACTCTTAACGCATAAAACAGATATTCGCTATGAGGCCTAAGAGATACTTCCACTCTATGGAGCAAAATAGAAGCTTTGTTTATCGCTGTGATAGAAAAAGAGTTGCTGCATCGAAGTCAAATTATTAACTTTTCAATTCAAGTTTTACCGAAACTTGCATAGGTAGTGAGTCACCTTTGAAGAAATAGATCGCGACTTATGAATCCCTGAAGACAATACTATATCTGACAAATAATTCAACAAGTGAGAAATAATTAATTCTTCTCATTTCAACATTGCGTTCCCTTACTGTTAAGTTTCTTGCTTAACAACCTAATTCTCTTGCTCTCAGACTTATCAAATATTATTTACATTTTACATTTCACTTTATTTTTCATTTATTTTTTACATTATTTAAAATTTACATACAACTTCAAAATTCAATAACTCAAAAAATTTAGATTTATATAGATATATTGATAATAGTTGTAGTATTTTTTAACTATCCAATCCTTAAATCCGCATCTAAATGATAAGAAATTTATTTGAAAAATGTAATTTATAGAAGATAATTTCTAGAATCTCAACCTGAGATCGGTCTATTTTTAACAAGACGACCGTCCTACTCATATTGAGGTTATGGTGAAGGAATTTTTAACAAATACTTTTCCTAGTACAAAATGGCTTTTATGATGGGTTATTCTTGGATAACTTATTGTTTAGTCAAAGAAGAAGGTCTGTTTGGCCTTTTATTTAAAGAATTAACTTTTGTAAAGTTTTAATTTTATTTTTGACATTTTAACATTTTTCTTTTTTTGTGTCAGAGTAGAATAATGCTTTAATTTTCATTATGCAATATATGTCATAATAAATATTTTGAAATTACGATTCTTTGTGACTTGTACACTATAAAGCCTGCATCAGAAATTTTAGAAATGCCTAAACTTTCGCGTAATATTTTGCAAAATTTTATTGCAAGTAAGTCAATTACTCCTAATAAAGTTGGAGCGCATAAAATACAGCCGTGCGCGTTGCCATATTTTGCCTTTAAGCACCTCTCTATTCGTAGTGATCAATTTTCCTACCTGTTTAGTAAAGATAAAAAGTTGCTTCGACGTTGAAGTTCCAGAAATGTATTGTGATCTGTTTTAAATTTTTCCTAGTTGTTTTTACCTAGATTTTAGGTTAGTCCTAGATTTTGTACAATATACGTCATCAAAATGAATAAGGTATTCCGTCCAAATATCTGAATGATGGTAAATATATTTCCTGTGTTATATTTCCTACGTAGCGATATTCTACGCATCTGCAGATGCAATCGATATTTATGAGCATGTGCCTGACGAGTAGATCTTGCACGTACTTTATTGAATTTTTGTTTATTATATTAAAAAAAGTTTTACATAATTTTTCTTTCCGATATAGGTCATTGCAAGTTTTTTCAAGTCAAAAAAAAACTTTGAGAAAAGTAAAAAACATATCATCCAAATCGATATACATGATAATGCATTTATAAATCGTACAGGCCCAACCCATATTCTTGTTTTGTCTGATAAAAAAAACATCTACCTATAAGTGAAAACAATTTCGTAAAAACTCTTGATAACGTCATGGTTAGATACCAGAAACGGAAAAACAGACAAGATTCTCTAATATATGTCACCTTCTAGGGTTATCAGAGGCACTTCACATTAAAATTAAAATGGAATATAAATAAAACGAGAAAATATTTTCACATTTTTTAATGTTTTCCAACATAAAAAATCTTAATCTTAATCAACATTAAAAAATCTTATAATAAAAGTAAATTCTATATATATATTTTAAATCTAAAAATGAAACAGATATATAAATATTATAAAACATATTACATATTAGTATACACACAAGTATCATATTTATATTTATACCAGCAAATTTTTTCTTCTCTTCCTAGCCAACTATATGTTAGAGCTTGCTTTAGAATCTATTAGTTTTGATAAAAAGTCATAAAGCTTCCAGTTTTCTACTTTAAAAAGTTCAGTTAAACAATAAATAACTCATCAAAATTTGTAGCATTGTCCACATACTGTTTAAGTGTTCTCAATGTTTTAACCTCAAGACTGGACGACTGTATCATTTTCAGACGTATCAAAATTTAAATCAATTAAATTTGAGGTTAACTCAACACTTATTGTACCAACTTTTGGTGAAACTTAACTTGTTTGATTTTGCTCTATAGCATTTGTAGCCCGCATGTAATATTTCTGCAAATTATTTTCCTTTATATTTACTTACATCTTTGAAGTACACAATTCACAAGAATCGTCGTCCAAAGTGGATAAAGTTAAGTAACAAAAATACGCTAATATCTATACACTTAAATATCAAATATCTTCTAATAAACCGCAAACACAACACTCTAAACAATCGCAGCATGCGAAAGCAAAAGAAATTAAAAAAAACAACATGGGTTAGGTTAGGTCAAGTTTGAGGTTAAGATGAAAATTCTGCTTCGACATATGGAATAACAGAATTGTATTTATCTCATTGGCGCATTTGCCTCGCTCTCTTGTCAATCAATAAGCATAAAAATACTGGTTAAAAATTATATCATTGAAGTGCAAATGATTTGAACAAATTAAAATATAATATTTTTTTACGAATTGTCCCAATAAAACTGATATAATGAAAATGTATATTTATTACACCTAACAATGTCTAAAGAAATAAAAAATTGGACATATTAATGGTATCTTTAATAAGATATCTTTTCTGGTCTTAAGATATTAGTACTTACATTATTTAGACATAAATGAGACATCTTAAAGATATCCTGTGCTATATGGGAAATATATGTTATAAATCACATTAGTAAATGTTTTGCATCTTGATGTATTGAGAAACGTATCATCCATTCTTCTCTAAGAGACCAAACGAAAACAAAAACAAAGGTAAGGACACAAAGTCACGGTCTCATCCAATCTATATAATTTATTAAAAAAGCTTAAAAGCTACACGTGTTTCGCTCCTGTCGGAGCATCATCAGGCCTAGACCTACACAGATTACATTACAACTCTGTAAATTCTCAGTTGTAATGTGATCTGTGTAGGTCTAGGCCTGATGATGCTCCGACAGGAGCGAAACACGTGTAGCTTTTAAGCTTTTTTAATAAATTATATAGATTGGATGAGACCGTGACTTTGTGTCCTTACCTTTGTTTTTGTTGATGTATTGAATTAACTAAGGCTTTAATAAAGTTAGTACTGTTTCGAACCCAAAAGCCTTACTTATAAAAAAGATATGATAGATTGTTTTAAATTGCAGCATATATATTCCACACAGGGCAGATTTGATTTGGATTAAATCATAATACGGGTTCTTAAAGAAGAATCTACCGATAATATTGTTTCTTAATCTAATCTGGAAAGGATTCACTAGAATGTTGGATTTACAGGAAAGGAAAAAAAGTTATAAGTTTAATGTTTCCCGGAAGAGCTTTGATTATGATAAAGTATATTGTTTTGTAAGTATTGTTTAATTAGAGTTTTCCACTTCGATTAGATCCTTCTGAGAACAGTTGCTACTAAAAGGCGATGTCGTTCACACCTAAAATGGCAAATATGTCCTTAACTTGTGCTGATTAATTAATCTGAACTGCTTCAGAAAGGTAAATATACAGGGTATTCATTTGAAAACTTCCCACCACGGATTTATCGAAAACCAATATTTTAAAAAAAAACGCCGAAATACGTCAAAAGGTTTGTCAAGGGAGACAACTTTCTAATCTAAAATTACTTCACCCCCTTTCACCCTCTGCTCCCCAGAGTCATCCCCTTAAAAAATTTAAATAGCACTCGATACCCCGAGTAATAGCTTGTTTAAAAGGTCTTTCAAAGTCTTTCATTTTGACGTTTGATTTTTTTAAATCGTTCGATTCGTTTTCGACGAAATTACAAAAATCTTTGTTTATCTTAATTTGTTCAGATAGAAAACAAAAACATGAAAATATCAGTTTTTATTTCAATAAGTGTTCAAAATGTTGCCCGTTTTTGGACAAACAATGATATAGGCGATGTTCAAATGCCTGATGGACATTTTCAAAAACATGTTGTGGGATATCATGGCAGCTGTCGATGATGCGTTGACGAAGTTCATCCAAACTTTCAGGTTGGGGAATAAACACAATAGATTTCAAATGACCTTATAGAAAAAAGTCTAACGGCGTTATATCAGGAGATCTAGCAGGCCATTCTATAGGCCCCCTTCGCTCTATCCATTTATCTGGAAACTCGTCATGTGAACAGTGAAAACAGTGGTTTTCGATAAATCCGTCGTGGGAAGTTTTCAAATGAACACCCTGTATATTTACCAATAACAAATACCACTCATCAAGCTTTATTTATAAGATAATAAGTTATTTTCTTTTGAGCGATTTTCTTTTTATCTCGAAGGTATATTTTCTAGTATCGCGTCTAGGGATCGAACTTTGCCCGGAATTTTATCCGCTTGAAGTTAACGGCAAGTTTTTGTCCTATAGCTCTTAAATAAAATATCAGGAGGATGTCTTTCAATATTTCCATTGAGTCTTTGTTTCGATGAAACAATAGGATAAATATTTGTGATGGCTGCACTCCAGCTTAATAATCAAGTAAAATAGATGACATATTTTCATTGATCGAAAAATTATTGCCAAAATTCTATTAGCTTAACAGAAAATGTTATTGGTTAATAGCTAAAGAGGTGTGTCAAAGCGTTTTTGCTTCATCAATTTTTTTGTATGATTTATTGGTCACAATTTTCTTTGAAAATCATAGAAGATGCTTCCGTTTTCTTTGAGTCTCCTCTGATCTAGGTATTATTGTTTTTGAAGTTCGGAGAAATTAGGGTAAAATAAAAAAGTCGAAAGCGGATAAGTAAAATGTTCTCTTCTCTTAATCAGTAAATTTGCATATTACTGATTAAGATATTCAGTGTTGTTTGTAATAGTTTGTTGTTATACTACCCTTGAATTATTTATTATGAAAAATGATGTATATAAAACTTTGTTGCAAGTTGTGATATTTGTCTGGGTCATGTGATTTACTACTTCTCATTAATCCTAAATCATCATGTTTCAATTTTATTCCAAAAAAACCTACATATTTTTTTAAATAATAATTTATATTTGGTATAAAAAAATTATAATACAAAAAATAGGCAGGCGGAAAAATATATGTTCATGTACATATTGAAGGAAAAAGATTTTTTAGCAAAAACTCCTAAATGTGATATTCAAAATTTATTGCTTAAAAGGTAATTAAAAAATCAGGAATTTTGACTAGTAAAAGTTACATAACACCTGTTAACGTTGACTGTTACTATATCGCGAACATCCGCATAGACCGGCAACCAAAGGTATGTCACATTATAATAACAGTGGAAAAAATCTGTTTCTTTTATGCATAAATAAATAATAAATTAATGAAGAATTTGTTGGCCCGACGATTCTGCGACAAGAAGGTCGGAGAACATCCTTGCGAGCAATTCTCTGGCGCCGAAGATGTCAGACTTTGGTGCTTTGGCGACAATACCTTTTCATATTAAAAATATAATTAATAATTTTATTGCAAGCATTTATTGTGATTGTTTTAATTCGGGTGCCTTAATACAGCATCAGTTGGATAAATGAAGCAATAACTATAAAAATAAGTAGCACCTACCTATTATTTATTGTCTCAGAGGATATAAGTGAAATGCATGTTTTCAACTGAGGGTTTTTTCATATTATTACTATATTCAATATCTAATTTGTGAAACAAGTCAAAAAACACAATCTAATAGTAGTTTTACGAGCTGCTCATATTGCGGTTATGGTAAAAGAATTTTTAACAAATACTTTTCCTAGCCATCTTATTAGTCAAAGTGTCGATATTAAATCGCCTCCTAGATCTACAGATTTGTTCTTAAATTACTAAGTTAAGGTGATTATTTACAAACACGAAGTTAGAGAAGTTGCGTGACAAAATTGTTCAACGTGCCAATTCAATTTCACCAGAAACTCAAAAAAGGAAATTTGTTTGAGCCTTTTGTTTAAAGAATTTTTTTTCGGTTTGTTTGATACATTTATTTATTAATTTTATTTAATAAATTTGATTAATTTGTTTAATAAATTTATTTTTAAGAGTTTTAACTTTATTTTAATATAGTGTTTAAATTTCTTTACTTTCATCAGAGTTTACAGAATTTATATGGATTACGGGGAAATGAGGGAAATTATAACGACTTATTTTAAAAAGCCAATTTTTTCTGTATACGACAATAGAAGTAGTTTGAACTAACCTCAGCTCTTAAACAGCAAACGAAAATATTGAGCCCAAGCTGGTTGATCACTGCTCGACACGCCTGCGCCTGCAGAGCGCCCTAGGCGAGCTACAGCTACAGCGTCGGCAAATCCATATCATATGACACTTCGACCCATGGGCAGAATGTAATTGAGAGTGGGCGAACTGTATGAAAGTGTAAATTATGTATAAATATGGCTAGCAATCATTTGTACGCAAAGGGTGTCAGATTCAATGCTATAATAACACTGCTGAGCAACCTTTCAGTTTTAGTGAATAGCAGGACCCAATAACTTCCAGCATTCACTACACTTATTAATTACAGTGTCGAAGCTAATGACGAATCCGAGAAGAATATAGCTGCTTTTAAGGTGAATCACCAAAACATGCAAAGTAAACTTGACTATTTAAGGAATCTACATGTAAGGTCCGACCTTACACCAAGATAATCGACTCATTTAGAAAAGCTAAGGGACGAGTTGGAGGGCAGAAGAGCTAACGGAGCTAACAGACTACCATAAAGTTTGTTAAAAACCCTCCTACCATTGTCAATTCCAATCTAACAGAGAGAAAGCGAGCTCGTGAGGTAGATATGTCGCCTGTTGAGTACCGCTAAACTATGTAGAGACTTCAGGAAGTAAGTCTTTTGGAATATGCAAGATATGCCGTACTTTGATGAATACCAAAGCTCAAGTATTTTTGCTGATATATATTAGGCCTAATCGAGACATGATAGTTTTGTTGTTAACGGGTGATATCGTCGTGTTATCGTATCCTATTGATAGGTCTCAAGTTGTTCATGTTGATGCTATAAGGGAGGGTCATCGTGGTAGACTTTCTGGTGGTATTAGCCTTTTTAATAAGGTTAAAGACCATTATGTTTAGGATTTTAAATAAGAGCTCTTGATGCATTGCCACAAAATTTGAAAGACTTAATACTACATTTGTTGTTTATTTTTTATACACTAGAGCCAGAGATAATATAGATGTACATATTTTTATAATTGTAGGTATGTTGATTATCCATGACTTATAATGAATGTCTTTAATAGAATCGGAAGCTTGGGAAAAAATTTCTATAGAACAGCTAGAAGGTTCAGACCTAATAGCTTCTCGATGCAGCAAAGACGTGAAGAATTTGTTAATTTTAGAGGATCTACGCTTGTTAATTTTATGCCCTGTCATAGTTTCCTGCCGCTTAATGATCTCTGAGCGATACACCTGCCCTGGTCAATTTACTTTCTGTAGTTAACTAAATTAAAAATTAATTGCACCGGAAAACTTTTATGACTAAATTCTACTTGAAAGGTTATTAATATGGGAAACATAAACTATTACGGTGTCAGAAATACAAAGCGGGTTTTGGAGGGGGCGGGGATTCCTTGCCAACATTTTTACTTTAACATTTATTCATCTTCAGCTAAGGCTTACACATCGTAAGGTCTTTGTGGCTTTTACAGATTTTAAACGCGCCTTCGATTCCCTATCTTACGAGATGCTCCGGAAAAAGTTGTACAAGTTGGAAATCAGTGCTAAATTTATTGCAGAATTACAAAGCCTTTATGGCAAGGCTTGTATGAGGTTTAAGGCCTCGAACGGGTTGACAAAGGACTGTATAATCCCAGTAGAAGTACTTCAGAGCGAGTCACTCAGTTTTGAACTCTTCTTCTTTTTTTATCGGACATTAACGAATTTTTCAATATTGATTGAATACACTCTGTATTACTTTTGGTGTATGCCGATAACTTAATTTTAAGTGAATCCGAAATCGACTTTCAACAATAATTAAATATCCTATTTTTTTAAATTCTCAACAACACCATATGACTGTTAATGCCTCCAAATCACAAATTATGGGTTTTGGTGGATATCTAGTGCCTAGCTATGTTTTTCCGTTTAATGGTAAAAAAGTCGAGCTTGTGTCAATATATCCTATACTTGTCTCGGCGCTTATTTAATTCAATCACATTAACCTTGCGACCGGCGTGGGGCCTCAGATATGCTGAAAATTCTAGAAAAAATCGAAACATGATTTGGATTTTGCTTTCATTTGGTTTTATAACAAATAATATTTATTTATTTAATATTTTATAACAATAATAACAAATCACCCAACTTCACTTTATTTGCAAGGCTTCGTATACGTTATTCTATTCTTCTTTTAATTTTACTTTACGCTCTTTTACTTACCTAACTTTTAAGAACATGTCAACCTCTACTGACAGGGTTATTGCTCAGATCCGCAAAGTACCAAATATGCTTGAGGGTTTCTTTACAACGGCTTTTTTTATAGCTTTATCAGCGAAAAACGAAAAACTAATGCATGTACTTACATATTTAATGATTTTTTTTTCGTTTGCTCTTTGTACTCTAATGTTAGGCCTTCATACTGGATAGATGTTGAGTTCTTTAGAAAGCTTAACTCGCTCACGCCGGCTTTGACTAATGAAATTCACTAGGTGGCATCTTACTACCCCAAATCATAAGACTTCTGCGAAATGAATGATTATAATCTTAATTTTATCTACTAATACTTTATAATATTTTTAATTTTAAATTGTTTATGAATTATAAATTTCTTTACCTTCTGTTTTTTCCTTAGTTTTAAAAAGTTTTTCATCAGATTATTTTTAGTTTTTTATCGCTATGAAATGTTATTTATACGAATTTGTTGTAATTCTTATACGGACAATAAAGAAATTAAATTGAATCACCGGAGTTGATATTTTATTTTTATTAGAATATAAAGTTATAGTTAGTAAAAATAAGAAAAGTAAATATTTTTAAATAGTACTGTAGTAATAGAGTTATATCAGTACACTTCTGAATTTTAAAAATTCCGATACCATCCTTTTTGTCTAAGAAAACTATGTTTCTTCTCGCAATTAGTTTTTTTACTTAGAATAATTTCTTTTTGTAGGCAAATAAAGTATTTTAAATTTTAATTGGAAATAAGCAATTGATGTGCAACTAGTAGCAATATGTACTAGATCAGAGCATAAATTTGCAATATATAATATCTCGAAAATTCTATAGTGTATACTAGTTTTCATTTTGGTGACGTTTTATTAATCAGGGGGACACATTTTCTGATATTTGTCCCGTCACTCCCTTAAGAGTGGAGAGGATCACTTTTTTATTTTAAATGGAATGACGTAATTTTTGTTTTATTTTAAAAAACACATCATTTCTAAAAAATTTTTAAAATTGCTCTGTTGGTTGCGGAATTAGAATCGAATATATTTTAATTAAATTTAAAAATAATTCAAATATTTATTACTATACTAATAGCCATCACCATGGTCGAAATCCTAGTGTTTTCCTATTCCTGTGTCTTGCTCTGACTGAGATGGCTGCTGCCAAAAATTCTGCATTTGCTAATCAAGTTTCGTGGCGTTGTGTAATGGAAATCAAAATAAGTTCAATCGACTAAAACTTACAGTTTTCGTTCACGTCACCGATATCAATAAAGTGATCGCCACTATGATCAAATTAGTTTTAAATTTGCTATATACAATACCCTTATTATATTCTTTTCAAGTTCCTGTGACTTTCATCATTAACTTAAGCAACTTAAGTAACATCGTAAATGGTAATACCTTATTTTTAGTAATAAATTCAAAGTAATGTTTTTTTAATTTGTCAGTTTTTAGCATTCCAAATTTTATATTTATAGTTTATATAATTTGTACCTATGAGCTTTTTTAACTTTTTTTTGACTCAAAACACTGTATTAGCAGTTACATACGGATGTAACTTAAAATTTTAGATAAAATAATTTCAATTTCAATTTATGATGAACAAGTTCCGTAGACAATAATGTAATGCGTGTATAGTCTGGTGAAATAGCTATTTATGTATCAAGGGCATTGTAAGGACGATAATGCCCGGAAGGTGGAAATAGTAGCCCGAGGGCTAGGTTTCCGCCTGAAATTGATTTTTATGAACAAAAATAATTTTAATATTAATTAAAAAACAGGGTCTACCTGTACAGGTAGGTATACGTACATACCTACCTACAGAAATTTATCAAGTGACTTGCAATGTTTGACTTTGATGTTTCTGTCAGTTTGTCAGTTGGCATTTTTTGTTTAAATATTTGCTTAAAATGGAAGAAATTCTACAAAATATAAGAGAAAAGGCCATAAAAGCGACTGAAAATATTTTGCCAGTTAAATCAAGGCAACAGTATGATCGGGAGTATGGCATTTGGAAAGATGCCAACGCAATTGTTCAAATAACCGAAACCGTTCTAATGGCATATTTTCAGGAACTGGTAAGTTATTGATTTTATTTTAATAGGTACATATGTTTAACAAATTTTAATATTTTTAGTCGGAAAAATACAGTCCGAACTCTCTCTGGACCAAGTATTCTACCCTAAGGTCTACGTTAATGGTCTATAAAAATATAGACATCTCGCAATACCATCGTCTCATATCTTTTTTAAAAGTCGAAAGGATATGTCCCAAAGAAGTCTAAAGTTTTGGAAGGAGAACAAATAATAAAATTTATTAAGAAGGCTCCTGATGATATCTACTTGGTACACAAAGTCATGGTAATGGGTGTTTTTGGAGGTTTAAGACGAGATGAGTTGGTCAAAATGACCATTGATGATATTGAAGATAGAGGAATGGTCTTGGTTATAAAAGTACCAGAAACTAAAACTTCAACTTTAAAAAGTTTTACTATCATTGAAGAAGATTTAGGCGCTTTAAATTTAATAAATAAACTTTATTTCCAAAATAAAAATTACAATTTTGAAATGTCCCGGAAAATGTAGCTGATCCCACTATAGAATGGTTGGTGTTTTTTGTGATGGTAGAGGTGGCAGCACTAACACTATTTTGTATAGTTTGTAAATTGTCCATTAAAATTATTTTTGTATAAAATGGATGTTTATTCTTTATTATGAGAGAAATAAAATTGGATAAGCAATAATTTCTGGGCATTATCATAATGCCCGCTTATAATGCCTTAGGTGTGATAAAAGGTATTATTGTTACCATAACATATTCCGTTTCTAAGGTATTATAAATCAATAATAGATAGGTAAAACACACAAAAAATTAACGGACTTGACCGGGAAAAACCAAGAAACATTCCATAGCGTTTAAGTATCTTATATGTTTAAAGATAAATATTATATATTTTATATACGAGTATATTGAGCTAATCTATTAAAATCTATCTCTTAAATTAATTTAATAATTGGGTGTACATTTTGCGTGAAGCTCTTACAATTATTTTAGTATTGCATATAAAACGCGATAAAAATTGCGTCTGATTCCTTCAATTAAATAGATCTGAAGTTTTATCACCAGACATGGAATATCATATGATATCCACTTTTTTTGTAAATATCTTCATAAAATGAATACCTGTGAAGTAACATCTAAACTTCTAACTGGCGATCAAATATATTCACGATTTCCTATCGACTTATTTAAATAAAATAAGTTTTAGTGTCACCATAGCAACTCCACCATATTTAATAGTCCGTCGTCAAATTCATGGAAAATTTTATTTAATATCTTGATATCTCTGTATACTATATATACTATTGGGCAATAATTTTATTATTCTACACACCATGGCTGTAGCTATAAATTATTTTCAGTATAAAATCGTGTTTGAAGGTAGTTTTGAAGACTACAGAATTAGCGTTTAGTTAGTAGCATTCGGGTTTGTCTTTAGCGTAAGCGAATTTTATAGAATTGTTATTGCCTTGAGAGTAGTTGTAAAGTTACTTGAAAAAAGGAGTATTTATAAGAATTTTTGTATAGTTTTTTATTATTATTTTTATTTTTACAACACATGCAATTTCGAATGAATTTGTATGAATAACAAAAGAGTAACTTTCAAACTAAACACTTTGTACTCTTAAAAAGAGCGCAAAACAATTGCTACTAGATTCTTCTCGTTTCTGCTTTTAGGCTTAAACACAGGAAACATCATATGGTGTGTTTAGGTTTACTATTTTTTGAGAAATTACAATAATAAGAGAGATATTATGTATGGCTATTGGATTTGCGGCTAAGAAAGGAATTCGGACAAATAGCTTGCCAAAAGCCCAGTTTCATAAACAAATTGAGGATGGTAAAATGATCTTTAAAGTTATTTTTGAATTTAATAATTATATTTTTTTACTGCTGGATATCCAATCAAAAAAATTTACTATGAAACATTTAATACCCAGACAAATTTACAATATTCCAAACTAATAAATAACAGCGACTCACCTAGATCACTTAATACCTGTATATGTAGTACTGTTATCCAATAAACAATAAATAAAATAAAATTATAAGAAATATCACAATTTCCAATAAAAATTCAATCAAATTTAAATTAAATACCTAATAATATACCCAAGTTATATAAAAATAATTTCTAAAACCACCAGACTTTAAATTTGCATACCTACTTAATTAACATTTGCAAACTTAAACTCACATCTAAAAGAGTTTTTTAAAACTTTCTATGCTTTCAAAAATATATGATTGACATTTTTTCTTAAAAACATCAATTTTTTGGCAATTTTTAATTTCAAGGGGAATAAGATTATTTATTTTGGGTGCAAAATTATTAACAAATCTAAAATTTACATTAGTATTATATTTAGGTAATTCTATAAAATTATTAGTTTTATTTCTTGTTTCATACTTATGATTTACATATTTTTTTAATTCACAATTTTTATATACAAAAATACTTATCTCCAAGATGTATAAAGGCCGACATCAAAAATAGTTTTAGAGTATAACAACCTCGTAGGGTAAAGCCTAGTTTTTCTATAAATTACTTTAAGTAAATAATTTTGTGGAACATTCAACGATCTCAATGTACTCTTATACATACCACCCCATACAATAATACCATTATAATCTTAATAAAGATTCTACAAGAGATTTATATATAGATAACAAAAGGTTTTTATTTAAAATATTTCTTATAAAGATATAAAATTTATAAATTATTTTTCTTACATATGATGTTAGTTTTTCTACCTGACTTTCCCATTTCAGATGTCTATTTCTACTGATGCCCAAGTATATTATATATATATATTTAAGAGTTAAAATTTTACCAAAGATCTTAACCATGGGTATATTAGCATTTTGGTTAAACTGACACATCTTGTGCTGATGAGATCTAATCACACCGAACTGATTGTAATGCTCGCCGCTATGAAGAAATTTGACTAACTGTAAATTGTATTTAGTTATTTCTAAAATTATTGAATAAAATTGAAGTGTTTAGTGGTGGAGGCTTTCGTGTTTGTTCAGTATTCTTTTATGCTTGCATGGTTTGTGTTCTATGTTTATGATTATATAAAATGGCACACACCACTAGGCATTTAATGAATGAAATTAGATGTTTTATTTGCAACTGCGTCCACCTTAGTGATGCCTCGTAGCCACAAATTAAATTGACAGATAAGAATGAATGTGATAGGAAAGTTTTCTACCAGTTAAATAAATAGCTCCACAACGACTGCAGCTATTTCTAACTTAACTTTATTGTGGGTTTAGAAACAATGGAAGAGATACATTTGATCTGCACAAGTTTAGGCATCAGACAAACAAAGCGGTAGATTAGCCAATTTTATTTAACTAAATTTTGTACGTTAATACCTCATCAATGGGTGCTTAACCTTTACCGAAACGTCGCGACTTGGCAATGAAACCCACTTAAACTCTTCTTGTTTTAATCAAGTTATGGTTTGTTTTGATGGCTTTGCATTTTAATAAATTATTATTTTATCTTATTTACCACCTACACATCAATCACCCATATAAAAAGAGCTTTATGGCCAAAAAAGAAAAGAATAGTTAATTTCATTTTTAAAAGTCAAAATTACAAACCTATTTTGGTAATATTATTAACTTCTTAATTAAAAAGATCAAATACCAATATTTTTCTATGCCAACACCTGCAAAAAGATAATTCTAGTTTCTATCACTAGTTATTTTTTAACGTTATAAAGTTATTATTACATCCATTGCCCTAAAATAGCCGTGCAATAACCATAATACTATTTTTATTACACCACTCCCATTTTATTAAAGAACTAGACCTATATTTCCGATTTCATAAAACACTACTACAGAAGTCTCTTATAGTAATAATGTATTCCTTTTATATATTTACTACTAAATACGATATACAAGAAATGCAGGCATTTCGTTTTATTGAAAGATTTATCGTGCAAGCTACATATATTTTTTCATTATTTTTCAATAATAGCGCATTAGTAATGCAAGTATCACTTATTATCAAATAAAGTTATTAGCCATGTATACATAAAATATTTATTTATTTGCTCGATTTCATATATGTAGTTTATATACAGTGTACAGCATATATTTGTTTTTAGTGAATATATTTCTCAGAAATCTCATAAATATAAATTTAAGGAAAAGGAAATCACGTACAAGTTCTGGGAAACTATGTTACCTTTTATATCACCTAATAGAACAATATATTCAACATATATTTTAGTATATATTATTTGGGTATTTGATTTAAATTTAAGGTACATAATTTAAGTGCCTGTAATGGGATTCTAAATTAATTATGATTCGACCCGATTACTGATATGACTGATTCTAAATAAAATTTTTAATCGTGAGGGTCTTGCGGATTGTCTAGTTTTTAACGATTTGTCCACGACACGCTTGGGTTATCGTATGCACCAGAAGATAATAACTTCTTCTTTATTTAATACGTGTATAATGCGTCAGCATCCTTTTGTAAACGTATTTGTTTCATTGATTGTTTATTAATAGTCATACCAGGTTTTGATTTGTTGATCAAGAAGCTTCATGTTTGTGACCAGCTCTCTGTTAAATGAGTCTTAATCTATGAACTAGAAGTCCGTCTGTGTTTATTTTTACTGAAACTAGACGTAAAGATAAAAAGTAAAAAAATTAATGTTTCCATTTCATTCACTTAATCTTTTCTTTTTGAAGACATGCTACCAATATTTTTCGTCTTGTAAGGGACCATCAGGATTCATAAAATTACTGAAATCATTGACAATCATCTCGCTAACATATTCATTAATTTTCCAAATATAAGAGATGAAAGACAACTTAATAAATTAAGATTTATAAAGAGAGCCAATCCAATTCCTTGGTATATAGGTGATATTGATTGCACCCATGTTGCCATATTAAAACTAAAAGTGGATGAAGGCAACAAGTTTTTGTGATTTTCCATGAATTCAATTATTATTTCCCTATGGGCAGTGGTGGTTTTAAACGTGTAAAATATCCTAAGGTAATTTAATATATTTAATAAACGTATATTTTATAAACACCCTGTATTCGTTTAAAAGTGTCTCAACCGCCCAAGAATTCTCTTACATCCTTCAAAATCTATACCCTAAACATAAATAATAATAGAAGCACAGATTGAGAGAGACCCAAAGAAGCAAGAGAGGCAGTGAGTTTTACTTTGAAACTCACATTTATTGCACTAGATTAAAATATACATTTTTATATTTATTTAACTAATTGTAACTTATTCTATATAATAATAGATCTAAAAAGCTAGGCGGACTAAAAACTAATACTAATAATATGTACAAAACACACTACTAATACTGGCTGCCGCATCTCGTGGGTCCTGGGCTGGCGGACCTGGTGTTGGGGAGGGTGTGCTGACCTGGACGGAGGTGGAGGTTGATCGGAGCAGGAGATCAGTCCCGCTGTAGTGTCGCCGGGGAAGTGGTACGGACCGTTGCGGGGGGGTCGGGTGGAGTGAGAGATCAGGGAGTTGCGGTGCTCCAGAGCAGTGGTCCTCAGGTACTTGTGTGTTTTTCCCAGGTCAGCTTTCGGTCGAACATTATACCTAAATAACGGGCCTGGACAGACCAGCCGAGATTAGTGGTTCTCCATTTCAGAATGCAGGGAGTGAGTCCCAGCACTTCGGCTTATACAGAGCCATGTATACTATGACCCTATATACAGGGTGTTTCCCTACGGTACGAAACTATACAGGGTAAATCGTTAGGTCGTTTTATGAAAAAAAGTTCCTATGAACGTATGTCGGGAGTTGCTTTGTTTCTGAGATACAGGGAAATGAAGGTTCAAAAAAATAACGGTATTTTAAAAATACTATAACTATCCTTAAACCGATTTGGTTGAAATTTGGTGCAGTTATTTGAAGTTATAAGACGCTTATTTAGCTGTAACTAGATTGAAATTATTAGGTCCAGTGGCGTGTCAGTGGGCACCACATGCTTATTGTTGAGAAAAAAACTAGGCCAATAATTGTTTTGCAGCTTTTTATTTATTTTTGTATTTAAGCAACTAAAAATACCACTTTTTCGTATCTTATATTATCTTCATATCTGGCTTTGTTTTCGAAAAAAAAATTTTAAGTATCTTTAACTCATTCTAAAAATTATCCATGGAGGACAACATGAAATAAAAAACAATTAATTCGATAAACAATTTCGACCTTAGTAATGGTAGCAAATGAGCAAAATGCCCACCTTCTGATAAAATACACGACTGCAAACAATTTGTCATTGAGTGTCTGACACGCTCAAAAATACCTGGAGTATCCCTTATGATATTGCAATTGACAATTATCCGATTCCTCAAGTCATTCACATCTAGAATAGGAGTTTTATAAACAAGATGGTAACCTTCAAATGGCTCCATAAATAGTAATCCAGGGGATTCATATCAGGACTGCGAGCCGGTCAATTTTGAGGTTCTGCACGTCCAATCCAGCAATTAGGCTAGATGACGTCGAGATGCTGACGAGCAAGAACACTGAAATGAGCTGGAGCCCCGTCGTGCATAAACCACATGTTGACTCTTACTTGTAGGGGTACTTCTTCTAATAAAGTGGGTAAATGGTGTTGCAAGAAATCCGTGTAGGATTCACCTGTTAATCTTGCCGGTAAAAAAAATTAGCCAATTAGGTAGTCACCAATAATTCCTATCCAAACGTTCAGCGAAAATTGTTGCTGAAAATGAGTTTCTCTAACAACGTGGGGATTTTCGTCGGCCCAAAAATGATCATTGTGGAAGTTCATAATAGCATCTCTTGAAAAATTTGCCTCATCCGTAAATAAAATATTTGGTAGGAAATTATTATTGTGCCATCGTATGAATCAACCACCTGCAAAACATTAATCTTGGATGAAAATCCCGAGGCAGTAGAGCTTGTACACGCTGTATGTGATATGGATGCAGGAGGTTTCTTTTTAGAACTTTCCAAACGGTTTTTGAACTGACTTCAAACTGACTTCAAGCTGCAGTGCAATCTTCCTGATACTATTGGAAGGATCTTCTTCATCTTCTTCTATCGCATCAAGTATAGCTTCTTCCAGTTCAGGCGTTGTTATAGTTTCTGGTTTTCCACCACCCATATTTTTATTAAAACTCCCAGTTTCACATAATCTTGCATGTAGTTTTCTAAATGTTTTTGCACATGGAATTACTCTGTTAGGATATCTGTCCTGGTAAATTCTTCGTGCTTCTTCCGCATTTCCATTTGCTAATCCATAAATAAAGTGCATGTCGGTCATTTCACGGTTAGTAAAATTATTCATGATGGAGTAATGAATCACTGCTTATTGACAGCTGAATTTTACTTATAGCAATTCTATCACTGTCAGCTGGTCTCCAAAGCAGGTAGGTACAAAGGAGGTACTTGAATGGACTTGCCAATTATTTGTCATAAGAAGCAATGTATTTGTTATTTTGTTGTATTTCAAAAATCTGATAATAAAAATCGTAGAAGTTGAATGTTTATTATCATAGTAAACAAGATACCAAAAAGTCGTGCATTGGAGGGTGGACATTTTGCTCGTGTACTTTAAGGTCGAAATTATTTATCGAATTAATTGGTTTTTATTTCATGTTGTCATCCATGGATAATTTTTAGAACGAGTTAAAGATACTTTAAATTTTTCTTCTCGAAAACAAAGCCAGATATGAAGATAATAAGATAAGATACGAAAAAGTTGTATTTTTAGTTGCTTAAATACAAAAATAAATAAAAAGCTGCAAAACAATTAATTACCCCTACTAACTTTTCAAAACTAGTAGTTTAAGTTGAGGGTAAGATTCTTTCAGCAACAGTTTCAGCGAATCATAAAATCATTTAATTAAAGATAGTAAAGAGTACAGCCCTTGCGTAGCAGTGCAAAATAATTTATATATCCTGTTCTTAATTAATTTAACCATAAAACCGATATCTGTCCCCTTATATCATTGTTATTACCTACGTCAACCAGAATGGTTGAAAAGACCTTTAGCCTCTCAATCCGCTCTTAATGAACGGAAATCCCAAAGAAGACGAAGCAAAATTTCACCGCTAAAATCTAAATCCGCTTCTTCGCAGTTCTTTGGACCCCGTCGTTAAAAACATGTAAATGATGTTTATGTCATAGACGATTTGCAAGGATAATATTTTTTATTTCCCTGGGCGCCAAAATTTGGCTAAACGTATCGATTTAATTAAACAACATTTCAGCGAATTTTGATTTGATTTTGTCTTTGTTTACCTGCTTTTATCTAGTTTATGACGTCATTATTGCGTTGGATTATTCGGAAATGGTGTCTCTCTTTTCCTATTTTAATGAACATTTACATATAAACATAATATGTATATTAAAATATTTAAATATTTTACAATAACAAAGTTTGGTGCTGGGAATTTTGTTTTTTAGTTACGTTTTTTCATGTCAAGTAGCACAAATATCATGCTAAGTCAAAGATAGCTTTATTATCATAACATAGTTGTTGACAAAGCCATTTGGTAAAACAAAAATTTAAATGTAGATATAAGATATAAATTATAATACTTATAATAGGAACCAAGAAATACAAAAATCTTGAGAAAATATGAAACACTAAAAAATACAATAAGAATAGTCATACATTAAAATTACGTCCTTAACACAACATAACACATAAGTAACCTAAACGTTATAAAATTAAAATTTTCTCAATAGCGATAAACAGAAAGATTAAAAGAAGCATCAGATCAAATTATCTGTATAAAATTCCTCCAAGCTATAAAATCCCTTATTAACTAAAAGTATCCTTGCTGTTCTCTTAAACTTTTTTGTGCACTTTAGTTACCTTATGTTTAAGGGTAAATGGTTAAAAAGTTTTCTACCTTCAAATACAAATGAATTCCTAACAAGAGTAGAGTGAGGAATAGGCAACCCGAGCAAACAGACCTGGCGGGTCGCATAGTGTCTTATGGCGCCATTTACACTTCGCCCTACCATACCGTGGGCTGAAAATTGGTAAGAAATGTGTGGTTCTTTCGAATACTATAGGCAGATTGAAAAAGTGTTAAATTGGGGCTTTTTTGTTTCTATATAAAATCTATTTTGTCTCCATTTCAACTAAAATCATCCTCTTATCACTTTTTCTATTTGCGTATTATACATTTCAAATATTGCAATAGCCATCATTAGATATAAAACTATATAAAGCACGTCACAAAATTCTTAAAATTCAGAAATTTTAAGACTGAAAAAAAATACCCTGCGCCATAATGTGAAGGTATTGTATAATATTTAAATCAGTTTGACAGATATCTATGTCTAATTGAAATTGAAAATATGGATTTTAAATCTTGCACCAATATCTGTAGGTTTTGAAGGTGTAAATTCAAGTATGTTTTTGAAGGTGGTAGACAATGGTACAGTGAAAACATCTTGTCGGACTTGCATTGTCTTATTTATTTAATGTAACACGACGTTTCGGTTGGTAAGTATCTCCAACCGTTATCAAGTGTAAACTGATAAATTCAATTTTAAATTCAAGTTAAATTTAAACAATTAATTTTAAATTCAAGTAATTCCATAATTATTATTGTTTATATTGAAAGTACATCTAATAATGTAAAATTCAGTAATATCGATTATATTAAACATAGCATTCAAGTATTTTCATATGTTAATCGATCATTTTTTTTAAATGTGGATTCATTATAAAACAGATAAAAAGAAGCCGAGTGGAATCTGTTAGTATTTTAAATAAAAAGTTTCAGACAACACCAAGATATAATTTTTTCTAATTTTAGTTTGTCTAAATACAATAATAATACATTAAACATTTTTTGAAGACTACGAATATTCAAATGAACTACATTATTCCCACATCTGATACCTTTCAATATGGTTCAAACGGTCGCCACCTAATCCAATCTGAAAAACTAGACAGTTTATAACGATATAGTGTAACGATTTCTGGAATTATCGCGGTGACACAAGCAGGTCCAACGCACGACATCTCTGGAGAAGCGTGAAAGGTTAACGATTTTTCCGGAATCATGGCGCTGAGGCGCTAAATTAGGACAATATCTATCTCTGTAAAGAACTACAGTTTCAGCAATACTTTGATAATTGACAGATGTAGGAACCATCCCAGAAGTCATTCTAAAAGATTTAGAAGACTTGGTATTGTCGTCAAGCACCGATCGAAGGCCAAACCAAAGAAGGAGATTGATTATTTGCCGCTTAATAAGGTGACTAAAAAGAACAACTATTCTCTTCCTCACATTGTTGAAACTATGGATAACCTAGCTGGAGCGAAAATCTTTTCCACGCCTGACCTAGGAAGTCAATCCTGGAAAGTTAAGTTGGCCCCTAAAGAACGTGAAAAGACGGCTTTTACAGAGCGTGCTGGATTATGGAAATTTAACGTGATAATACTTGGACTGTGCAATGTTTCTGCCACTTTTGAGCGGCCGATGATTTTAAGAGGACTGTACTGGAAGACTTGCCTGGTTTATATTGAGGACATTACTGAGGTAAGAAAAATCGGTTGCCAAGGCCAAGATACAGCCTGTCAAAGATTGGTCACTTTTCAAAGACAAGCATGAGCTACGCAGGTTTTTGGGATTATGCACTTCCCACCTACTCTATGCGGAACGATTAGCCAACATCACAAAATCATTGACTAGGCTAATAGTTCGAGAATGAAAATTCCAATAAAACGAAAACTATCACATATTTTTTGATCACATCAAAGAGGCTTTGACAAGCTATCCTGAGCTATCTCCTAACTGAAAGGAAGTTTGCACTGGACACCAATGCCAGCAATATGGGTATAAGAGCCGAACTGTTTCAAGTCAAGTATAGCTAAAAAAAAAGGAGTCATTAACTATTTTAGTAAGACATTGTCCAAACCAGAACGTAATAATTGCATTACCCGCCGGGAGTCTGATGTTAAAGCGATGAAACAATTTTGCAAGTATCTCTATGGGAAAAAAATCCTGCCTCGACTTAACCATGGAGCTTTAAAATGGCTCCTTCAATTTAAAAATCCGGCGGGTTAAGTGACAAGATGGATAGAGAGGCAACAGGAGTTTGATTTTGACACAAAAAAACGCCGACCAGTGAGAATTCTTGCTATATATAATGCAGATGTCCTATTTAGATGACTCTGTTCAGAGGATTGTAAATATTATCACCGGGCAGAGAAGAAAGATGCTGAGTTAAGATCCACCATGAAAATCGGGTCGCAGAAAAGGCAGAAGGCTTTGATGCGTCTGTAAAACGTAGAAGGTTCCTTTGAAAGGATTGCTATTGATGTTGCTGAGCCATGAATCAGAAGCAGGGAAGAAGTACATCATGGTCGTAATGAACTGTTTCAGCAAATGGCTTGACCCTCTACCAAACGAAGTTTTGGACCCAGCTCTTCTTAGAACATATGAAAGACACTTGGATTAAAAACGAGGCATAGTCTCTAGCCACCAAAGAAACTGGGATAGGTTTCTTCGTTTCTGTCTGCTGACCTGTCGATTGAATATCCATCAAAGCAAAGAAGAATCTCCGGCTCAAATAGTGATGGAAAGAGAACTCCGTTTTCAATGTCATCTGAAGTTTGGTTGCCCGCCACGAACGGGTGTTGTTCGGTCTAACCTCAGAGCCCTGGTCTAACTCCAGAGTCAGACAAGAACTCAAGATAACTGATGAAGAGACTAATAAAAGGATTTTCTACCTGATTACAAAAAAAACCTCACATTAGAAGCTATCCTCTAAGGCTGTTTGGGATGTTTTGTGTTCTCTAAAGGAGAATTATTTGCCGAGGATCTTAAAAGCCTAGCAATTTCCAAACTCGCGTGCATATTCCATCATGTTAGAAGTGGTTTTCAGATCTACAGACGGGTAAACTCTCCTGTGCTGTTATACTCTTTAGCATCGTTCTCTGGAGAAAAGCCTTAAGTGTTATTTTTACGAGAGGTCTAGTTGAACAAGGAAAACCTTCTGCCGATATCGACATCCACCATTTTAGAATCTTAGAATCATTTCAGGACAAAATGAGCTTAGGAAGGGGGCAGTGTAATGATATTGGCAACGTTTCTAATATCAGCTGTGCTTCGTAATTCTGGAATTGTCGCTGTGACATGAACGAGCACACCGCACGAAATCTCTGGAGGCGTGTGAAAGGTGAGCGAATCTTCCGGAATAATGGTATGCCGAGTATATAAGGAGCCATCGCTGCCAGGAGACAAGTTCAACTCAGATTATTGATGCGACTTTTAAATCGAAAATAAATAGTAGTAAATTAATACGACTATGACTTGACTATTTTTGTCCCTCGAGTGTTTTAATTCAGCCAAAGGTAAAAACCTAATTCCTATATAAATAAACCTTATCCTTATTTTACCTTTTTATAAAGAAATGAACCGAATTCAATAGCCTACATATTTTTTCCCATAAAATCAGTCTACCATTAATTACGAGATTCATTTAAAATTTTCAAGGAAGTTAAATTAGCAATGTTTCAAATGTTATACCTTATTTTAATAAAAAAACACGTTTTTTAATTTGGTATATAAATACACATTTTCTATCAGTTTTTTCCTGTGCTGGAAGATATAGCTGCGATAAAGTTAAGGTAAAAGTCTGCAGTTATTAACAAAGTCGATGATAAATTCTGTTTTTTAAAAATGTTTTTTAACTAGGATTTTCTTATATATAGGCTCATATAAATATAAGCCTATATATAGGGCTTTATACTTTATCTCTAGGGCAAAAATAAACTTTCGTGATTTTGATGCAAAAACATCTAAAAAAACAAAGGCTAAACAAAAAGTATCTAAGAGTAAAACAAAAAAAAGACATGAATAAAAATAATTGTTCTCTCAATTTAACCAAATTTAACTCAAAATCTAAAGGTAAAATATGTTATATAAAAGAGATGGAACTTTTTATGTCTTAGTGTGATACTTTTAGTATATGTATATATTTGTGCATGTCAGTAAAGGAAAAGTCAACCTGAGGAAAAAAACTATAACCAAGAAGCGAAACCCAGTCGCAAGAACGCGTCACTATAATGTAAATGGCATATGATCCAGAATAAAACAATCCACTATACACGTAAGAAATGAGGTAATCGCACTTAAGTACAGCCAATAACTTAGTAGGAAAAAAATCAGTTTTACGACTTCACCAAAACATTTATTAAAACTCTATATACATATATTTTATTTATGTTGACATCTTCAGGAGAATATTAATACAATTTTGTTAAACAATATTACCTGAAGCAATAAAATTAAGCGAGAAAAAATACAAATACTACCTTCTTATCAAACCATTTTTGATAAATAATAAATGTTACGTATAGAAAGTATTTCTATAAGATCATTGACCAGGTGGAGGTCGGTCATATAGTATACCACCGATAATTACAATCTGAAGAAAGTTGTACGATTATGTTTTTTTTTCGTTTTCAAGACCTGTTGTTATAGGACAAGAAGTACTTTATGAAGCTTTAATTACCTGCTAAAGAAATAAGATATACATTCCTTTGAGTTTTAAGGATAGGACTACTTTCTCCGGCTCAGCAACTTATTGGTTGATGGGTGATTTATCTTTAGTACTTAATACTTGTTGTAAACTAAACGTGGTAATAGCAGACTGTGATGAATAATATATCCATATTACGCAATAATAATTCCTTTACACTGTTTTAAATTCTTTGTTAATATTTTTCTGGTTTGTATGCAAATATTGTTATTGTCCGCATATAGCTAGTGATATTTTAATATTGTAACGAAATTTAGCAATACACTTTTATTGGCAACGTCAAAAACTCCAATCTGACTCGTGTTAATTGTTTGCAAGGTGAAAACTGACTAAATAATTAAAACTAAATTAAATGGCATGAAACGCACCCTTTTAAATACTCATGGGTAAATTTAGATATGTTTAACATTTTCTTCATTGTTTTTATCGAAAGAGACTACTGAATTTCAAGAGATTACTGACAGTCAAAGCAAGCAAGTATACAAATTCTAGAAAATTTAAAATATAGGTATTTACAATAATATAACCTAAATAACGTAAATTGTGGCCAAAATGAGGCCCTCCAACAAAATGAACTATATTTAAAAACTAGACATTATAGATGAAAATATTAAACTAAACCTAAGTAGAACCCTAAATAAATCAACTTTAACTACAAAATACAAATAAAATAGTAGAAAAACTAGGAGTAATTAATGTATTTACATTTTTATAATAATATTTATTTGGAAAAATCGAAAAGATCTTGAAATTTTTAAACCATTTTTCAAATAAGTGAACATTTAGAATAAAACGCCAATGCCTATTTTTTAAAGACACTCAATCTTATTTACACTTAAATTTAGGAATCTTAACTTGCGTACAAACAACACATGTATTATTAAAATGCATGCATACGCATAGTCAAAGGTTGTTTAATAGCGATTTTAAATTTTTAAATATATTTTTACAATCTTGTTCAATCAAGAGGTCAATTATTATTATTTAAAGTGTTATTAAGCTAAAAACACTATCTAGTGGTATAGCCCTGAGTTATGTGATATATGGAACTTTTAATGTAGATTTTTAATTTTAATAAATAAAACTAAACCCAATCCAACTCAATCTTAGTTGGTTTGTGGCTTTTAAAAAAATAAAGAAATAAGTATGCAAAAAGACTTTTCTCACTACCTTTTATATGACTCCAAATTAAAAACATTCATAAAACAAAAATATATATTAATTTCTTACTTAATAATTATTTTTGTAGAATATTGAGAATTTTTTTTCTTGTTTTTTAAAACAATAAAATTACAAAACCGACTGTTGCAAAAGAGGCAAATAGAAACCTTTTAGTTTTCAAATTTTTGGTGTTGTTATAGTAGAATTAACCAAAAATAATAAATGAATGAAAAATGTGTACAAAGAGCTGTCTTCAAGATATTCCTTTGAAAGCGATTTCATGCAGCACTATTTTTTAAGGAGTACATTTAATTTTTTTAAGGAGATAAGTATGTATTACAAATGTATTGTGTTATCGATAGCATAAATAGAAACTGTTGTCCTTAATGGCTCTTTATTTATTTTATAGTGGTGGTGGTATAAGCTTATATAATATAATAATATCCAGTCTGTTTTTTATTACACAGCGCAATTCATTTAAACTGAGATAGCTAGTCACTATATTATATTTCAATAATAAATACTTCGGTAACTTTAACCAAACTCGGAAATGCGCTGTCGTCTGGAACAGACTTATGCCAATTAGACTTATTACACTTTTATGTCACACTTCTTTAATTCTCAACGTTTAATTATAAAGTTTTCATGTAACCCGCAGGCCTCTTGCTTTTAATTGTTTTTAATATAAGCAACAAAACTGATTAAAATGTCGAGAGACGTAGTCTCGTTTAAGGACCCATAAAACAATTTTGAAATACTCACGAAGAAGAAAACAGATAAAAAGTTAAAAGAGTTATAGCCGTTTATATTTTTGAACATCTAACAATTTAATCTTTTTATAACAAAACTTTTACTAGGAAAGATTTGCAACCATCAATCGATTTATATTATTTTCGATTTTTATCATTATTTATTCAAAATTTGTTATCCAAATCTTCTGGGAGTTTTGGGTATTATAGCGGATCATATTTTTGAATATCTAACAATTCAATAATTTTTTATGAAAAACTTTCATTTATAGAGATTCGCAACCATATCAAATCGATGTAAATATTTATTATTCATGTTAAAACAAGATTTTATTCATGTCCTTCCTGGAAGTTCGAGCTTTTTTAATTTGTTTACCATTTTACAATTTATTCAACTTTCACAAAAATACTTTAATTTGTAAGCTACATAAATCTATTTAGTTATTCGTTGTTGATATCTGATAAAAAAATTATTTAAATCGATGTAAGTACTACGAACTATAAGAATTGCTAACTCTAGAAAGGGGACATGTCACATTAAACAAAATGTTCAGGAAACGAAAAACTGAGTAGTTTTAATTTTAGTAGTCATTATTATTTTAAATTACCGATGAACTGTACTTTCCGGTGGATTTAATAAAACCTAATTTTTATTTGCATCTTTGGAAATTTAGAAAATGCCATTTTTGACTTATGGATACGTTCCATTTCTGCAGTAAAATTAAACTTCAGTCGTTACATTTTTGACATTTTCTTGTATTTTTAATTGCCTTTAAAATTAGGTATTGCACTTGCATGTCCGATCAATGGGATTATATCAATGGGATTTGTTAACAAGCTTATCTGGGAAACTATCATCAACTCTGTTTTATATATGAACCAAAGTTATGAAATACCTTGTATTCAATTCATACATTTTAATTAAATTGATTTAAAAAAAAACTATATCAAATACAGAGTATTTTACAGCTTCAGTATATTATTAGTTATGGGAAGTACTAGAATATATAGAATATAATAGATGCCTTAAATAAAGTCGATAGAAGGTAAAAACGATTTTGACAAATTTGATTTTTTTCGGATAACTCCGGAAGTATCCGGGATTTTAAAATTTTTTAAACGTCATTTTATTAAGCTCCAAATTTCGCAACTTTGCCTTTATTTAACCGACCCTGTAACTCTTACGGTTTTCGAGATTCCAATGGTCACCCTCGAACTTGGGACACCCTGTACACTTTTTTTAAACTACCATGGCTCAACCCCATCTCCATGTTCCTAAGACGAAAAGTGTCAATTACAGGACAGTATATAAACTCCCTGCAAATTGTTTCATTCACTGTCAAAATATTAAAATGGTGAAAGAAAGCAGTAGTAAACGATTTATTTTTGAGAGCGTGGAACCGTTTTTACGTAAGACATGATTTTTTCTAAAACTTCGGCAAGCAATTTTTAAAATCATATATTAGTTCATTGGATACTTGTATAATTGAAAATTTCTTCTGAGTCATGGAGTCCTTTGAAATTAGTTCAACATATTCATTAATAGTGTAGAATTGTTCTGTTTTATAAAACTCTCTCTCTATTAGGCCGATGTCTCCGGCACACGGCATAAAAGAATGTCTTCTCATGGAGAATATTTGTAAATCAATTAAGTTTTATTACTCATTAAAAACCGAGTAACTTTATTATTTTGATTTTGGTCACTACAGTTGTCACAAAATACGTGAATGTTTTGATACTTTTGGAAATCTTCTCGATCAAAATATTGCTTAAGGAAGGAGCATACGCACTTTTTCCTGCCTGTTCTTCATGATAGACGTAACATGTAATATTCTTACTTTTTAAATTATGTATTCCAAAAGTGCAAACGCAAATAATACAGATTCTGTACAGGAATTTATGGAAGCGAAATATTAGCTATAAAATCAATCCGGATTCCTAATGTTTTTATCATCCTCTTCCTAATGTTTTTTACAGAATACAGCATCGGACACAACTTCTTGCTTCGTCTCTTATGGAAATTCTCTTTAAAATATGATCAAGAAACTTGTGTTTTACTCTAAATATTTCGTACATTATTTTACGAATTTGTTACAATCCAAATAACGAATTTCTTGCTTTGTGTTGTGGGACAGTTTTACAGGATAGGATCCAATATGTTTCCGAATATTTGCAATAATATTTCCTTTTATTACATTTCCACTTATATTTCTAACTCGCACATTTTTGTGTCACGATGTAAAAAACCTACCCGATATTCCTTTCGTAACTCGGTTCGAATAATAAAACAGTTATATAATAGTTATATTAATACGACGGTAATTTTATTAGACTTTTAAAAATACGCCCGACAAAATCATACCAATGTGTCTTCAACTAAATATGCTCCAAGACTAAAACTGTTAGAAAACCGGTGAATCCCACTCAGCTAGCGGCTAGAATTTTGAGAAAACATTAAAGTGCAAAATAGCACAGTTTTTTGTTACCGCATAGATATAGATGTCACTAGTTCGAGATGGACCGCTCGATTTACGGCACAAGTAAATATACATATCCAGACCTTTTTACCATCCTTTAGGTATAGTGGGCCGGCCATATCGATTCCATTTACTTCAAATACACAATCGTCGTGTACTCGGTCCAACGGCAAAGAAGAGACATTCACACTAATCGTTTTGAACTTTTCACGTATTCATTATCCAGTACTTTTCACGTAGCTTACTCATCATCGCCTGAATACCCACGTGAGAAGATTTGAAATGCTCATGTAAGATTAGCTTTTCCACAACCGGGTGTTTTAAGAGCAATACTATAGGAAATCTGAAATCTACACGATCTTCTCTATTGGAAATTCTTATTTTTAATCGTATTATTCCATTTTCGTCAAGGAAAGATCCAAGATGCTTTATCTTTATGTCATCTGTTCCCGAAAAACTCTGAAACGATCCTAAAAATATGTTTTTCACCACTCTCAATTCATCATCGTACAACCACCTCGACCCCTCCTTCCATTTTGTATTAACAAGTTGCCTAGGAGAGCAACCTCAAGAAGGAAGGTCCGCTGGATTTAGTTCACCATGTAGGTGTCGCTAAGAATTAAAGGGTCTGTCAATAAATTAATTTCTAATATTCTATCCCACATAAATGCTCCCCATTCTTCTTGAAGTGTAATCCAGGATAGGATTAATCGATATTAACAGATGAATCACTCAAAAAATACGACTCTGCGTCACTCTGTAGATTTTTCTCACATAGTCATACAGTCTGGCGCCGATTACGGCGGCCAATAATTCCAACGGGGGCACTCTTGCTTTGGCTGCTACAATATTAACTACACCATCGCTGACCACGCGGAGAAATATAACTGCTGAAAAAGCTATTTTGCTGGCATCACTGAAGACATGTAAACTAAGATGTTCTGTCTCTTTAGGACCAATACCCATCCCACGAGGAATTTCAATTTCTTTCAAATGCGGTAACTCGTTAAGCCAGTCTCGAAAAAGCCGTTCGGAGTTTACATCAACTGACTCATGCCAGTTTAGTTTTTTTCCGATATATCTTGAAGCAACAATTTAGAAACCAAGGTTGTGGAACACATGTAGCCAATCACATCATATACTTTCTGCGCTATAGAAAGTATTATTCTTTTGCTTACAACCACATCTTCAAATTCAGAACTGCCCTTTAAACATTCATTGTTTTTTATTACCTCTTTTGCCAAATATCAATTAACACCAAGCAATGATACAGCAACTGTCTCATCATTGTCTTTGTCATTGAACTCCCACCCTCTTAGCTCAAAGCTAGCTTTCCTCACGATTTCAGTGGCTTCTTGTATAAACCTTAACAAAGCGGTCTTATCCGGAACACTAACAACGCAGTTATCAACATAAAATCCTTTTGCTATCCTTTCAAGCGTATCTACGGAATATTTGATTCTTCCACTTTGCTCCTTCTTTAAGCAATCTGCTAGAATATGTTCAATAGTTTCCCCTAATAAAAATCAGCTGCTGTTAACCCAGAAAATTACACGTTTATGGCGATACACAATGACGTTCTCCTCGGGATCAACCCACAGAAATTTCAAAAAATTACGATCTCTTTTATGAACATGCCTTTCGAATGTCCGACACAACACCGATCGGATTTTCTCGGAATCTTAATAAAATGGACGGGATCAACTCAATTAAGTTCTGACCTATTTTGAGGCAATAATTCAGGGAAGAGCTGTCACTTTCCCTTGCTGAGGCGTCGAATACAGAACGAATTGTTGTCGTAAAACCCTCTTTAATACGGTGCGGAAGATAATGTCCGGTTCCACTAAAGCCATTTTCATCAGTCACTGATTCAATGTAACCCCCTGATAACCATTCTTGAAAAATACTATCATAAGGCTCTACTAAGTTATCCATTTTTAATTTCTTTAATGTTGACTATAGTCTTTTTTCCACAATCTTTAAATTTGAGGGCAAAGGACGGTGACCCTTCACTCGAGGAAGTGCATTTTAAGCGACCTTCCGCATTTCGCGTTATCGTTTTCTTGAATAAATCTAAAAAAACAATAGTTAGTTAATTGTTAATTAAAACCATTTTCCTTATGAAATGTATTTAAAAGAAGAACTTGTATAAGAAAATAGTATGATGTAAGGGTATAGAGAGTTAAAACAAGTTAAGACAATTTACAAGTACAAGAGGGAACCGCAAAAATAAAGTTGTCAAAGTGCTCGAAGAATACAATACTCTCTTACCTCAAAACGCCCAAAAAAAACCTCAAAACCATGCTGCTAGCTACAGTCGGTGTGGGTTCTGCTTTTCTTCCTCTACACAACCCTTACTAAATAATTGCACTTAAATATTTGTGCCAAAAGTCACCAAAATATTACCCAACTCCAAGTCAAATCCGGTATGGTGCCACCAAAGTTTTTAATTTTATAAAATCCTTATTGGAGCTCAAATTTATTTTTAATTGATATCCTATTAGGCAAGTTTAAAACAAAACTTGGGAAATAAAATGAAAATATCACAATCACTTACGCTTTTCCAATAATATCAACCGATATATGAAGGCTTAACAACAAATGAAAAACCAGATTAAAAACAGAAGAATAACAATTTATTAAAAGTAAGAGTGATAACAACTATAAATGAATGCTGTTTTAAATTGTTTTATATGTTATGTGATAACTGTAATTCACTAAAGTTAACTTTATATTAAGAAATGCTATGCTTTTTAGTCTAAGACCAGCGTTGAAAAAAGTTAAATAATCAGACACCAATGTAGAGAAAAGGAACCAATCGAACTAACCCTATAAGTTTAAATCAAATAATATCAGCTTTAATCTCTGTCGCCCTTAAAATAATAAAATAAAGTAACAGTGGAGTTAAGTTTAAGTGTTGTTTGATGACAAAACTTATAAATTATAGAAGAAGTAATAGACTAAAATCTGATTAGTTGAAATCTTCAAGTAAAATAAAGAGAAAATTACACAGAGCCAGAGAACCAATCTACCAGGTTGTTAAGTTATTAAAATATTTTAAAAGAGAGATTTTCTTAAGATTAAACACTAACAATTTACAGTGGCACGGTATATCCCGCCATGGACAGTGTCCCTGCTTAAAAAAACTAAAAAAATAACTATAAAGCCACTCCAAAATATGTCATATAAACCCTTAAATATTTCCAATTATATGCATATTTAAAAAAAATCAAGCATATGCTCGTAGTACGAGCATATGCTTGATACCTTACAGGAGTTACTTGAGTGATGGAATTATATATGAATACTAACTTTAAAAGAAATTAAAATTTATTCAAATAATTCTGCACAAAAAAAGGTTGACTATCTATTTAACTACGATCTTTATTATATCTACGATATTATTATTTTGCGATACAATAATAATGAAATAATATTATATGAATAGGCAGGATTGTCCGGTCATCGAGGTTGGATTGGGTTGGGTTGGGTTGGGTTGGGTTGGGTTGGGTTGGGTTGGGTTGGGTTGGGTTGGGTTGGGTTGGGTTGGGTTGGGCGGCAATTGATGAGAGTGGAGCGATCCAAAGGTGGGCCAATTTTTTCGGGTGTTTCGATAGGGTGTAACCGAATTGTTGACAAAATTCTTTGGGCTGTCTTCAATTCGTCTAAATTTACTTCTTCCAAGGTCAGTTTTAAGATGTTGTTGCTGCTTGGTATATACGAAAAGTTGGGTAATTCTAGCACATATTGGAACTGTGATGTGCTTTCACCTTCGTAAGTTTGGCTACCTATCTCTACAGGGCATATAGATAGGGTAACGATGCTGGGCTCAAGAACTTTGTATAGTCCTTGTTGACATTCGTCCGGGGCGACTATCTCGTTCACAGGAATCGCCAAGATTTGATTTCCATTTAGGCGTTGGATAGTACTTCTTTGGAAGTTAATGCTAGTTAATGTGCATCTGTTATTTGAGGTTGTTAGCAGCTTAAAGAGACGACGTTCATCTTTCGTTAGGGTGGTTTGTTTGCAGATAAAAAGGTCTTCTAGTTGCGGACATTCTTCTTTCGTGGTCCAGTAGTCTTCTTGCATGAGCAGGATATAGGGATTGGATATAAGAATGGTTTTATTTGCAATAGGTATGTATGAGGTAGAGTTTGTAAAGGATATAATGGTTGGGAAAAATAATTGGTGTGTGTATAGAAAATAAAATTGAGTTATTTTTGATAATTACTTGGACAGATAGATAGTTATAAAAATTAATTAACTCTTTAAATTCAGGTATTCTATTTGGACCATATATTGTTTTTATGTTTTCTATTAAGGCTAAAAGTTGATTAGGGTTAAGAATCGAGTTATGCATTTTATTTACATGAGCAAAGAACATTGCATTTTCAATATTGATAATTATGGAATTTAAGGTATTTCATTGTAACATTATATTGTCTAGAATTAAAGACATATACAGGGCATTCGACAAATCTAGTTGTTCTTTTTCTAATAAATTTATTTTTTCCAATATGATTTGTTGCTTAGAATTTATTTTCTCTAAATTTTTACTAAGTTCTTGTGTAACAGTAGATAGGATTGATTGCTCTTTATTAAAATTTGTATTTAAGATTTCTTGATTTTTTGTCAATATTTCGAAGTAATTATTATAACGAATTTCATCATCTGAATCTAGAGTGCCAAAGAGCCATTTATCAACTTTGTCTACTAATAAGTAGTCCTCTTTTTTCTCCATTAGATTTGTGAAAAATTGTAGTATTTCTTAGAATTGTCTGCAGGTATTCGTAAGTTTGATTGAATTTATAAGAAGTAAGGATTAAAAAGCTTTCTGTTTGTTGGGTACTAAAAATTGATTTGTTTACCTGAATTAGGATGTTTTGTATATTATATAGAGGATTTTCTATTTCGGTTAGATTTATGTGAAAATGGGTTGTATGTTTGGCAGTAACTATGTAAGTCTTTCCTAGAGCTGTTGGTAGTATGGGATTTTTAATGTTTTTCATTTCTAAGTTCGTAGCGATGTGTAGGAGGGCCAGGAGTGGGGATTTGTTTCATCTGAAACAAGGAGACGTTGTGGTTATAATAGGTTTTTATGGATTTTCCTGTTTTGTGTGGTCACTACATTTTCTTTCGCTACTACAGGTTTCATTACTTTTTTATATTTATCAAATTCTTTGACATTTGATTTCTGTGGAAAGGTCTTCGTGAATAGTGGTTTATTAGGATCAATGTCTATCTTAGTACGGTTTTTATTTAATTTGTCTAAGGAAGATTGTTGTTTTGAATTCAATTTCTCATAAAGTTCTTGACTAATTATTTTTATGTTTTCTACATGTTCTTGCATATACTGGGAGAGATTTTCTTCGTTTGAAAGTTCTAGAGGATTTTTGTAGTCTAATTTGCCTCTGATAATTTTGAAAAGGGGTATATTTAGATGCACGTATTTAGTATATGGGTGGTGTTATTATAGGAAAGGATAGCATAATTCATTAAAACTGCTATAAGCATATCAAGCATATGCAATGGGCAAATCATTGCCAATAGGATCTTGAAACAAAATTCCATTGATAGCGACGTTTGAAGCGTCTGTAGTAAGGACAAAAGGTTTTGTAAAATATGAGTGTTGGAGAATAGGGTCACTCGTTGGCACGTTTTTGCGCATTTCGACGCATTGAACACATTGAGGGGTGTGTTCAACTTTTTTTATTTTTCTTTAGGCAATTTGTTAATGGTTTTGTTAAATGTGCAAAATTGTTTATAAATTTCCGGTAGTAGCCGATTAATCCGAAAATGACTTAATATCGCGAGATGTTTTTGGCAATGGAAATTTTTGGATAGCTGCTATTTTTTTTGCATTGGGTTTTACACCTTCGGGCGTGATGACATGCCCTAAAAATTCTACAGAAATTCGCATTTATCAAGCTGTATTTTAAGATTGTTTTCCTTAAGTTTTTGGAAAACAGCTTTTAAATTTGAAATGTGCTCTTGGAAAGAGGTAGAAAATATTATTATGTCTTCCATAAAAACTAGGCAGATTTTACCCTGGATATCTTTGAGTATATTATCCATAAGCCTTTGAAAAGCGGCAGGAGTATTCTTAAGACCAAAGGGCATTCGGAGGAATTCGTGGTGTCCGTTTTCGATACTGAAAGCAGTTTTTTCAATAGAATTCGGATGCATGGCTATTTTATGAAAGCCAGAGGCTCCAAGAAGTCCAAGGTTGTAAAGTATTGGCTACGGCCAAGTTTATCCAAAATGTCAGAAATGTTGGGAATTACGTAGCGATCGGCTAAAGTTTTTTCGTTCATTTTACGATAATCTATAACGATCCTACATTTTTGTTTATTGGAAGCGTCAGCCTTTTTGGGAACGACACAGGCAGGGCTAGACCAAGGGCTCGAAGATGGACGAATAATTCCATTTTCTAACATTTCTGAGATTTGCTTTTGTGCTTCTTTTTTGTGTACAAATGGATATCTTTATGATTTTGTATAGACTGAGACATTGTCTGTGGTCTTAATTTCATGTTTAACAGCTTCTGTACATAATAATTTTTTGTTGGGTCTCTGTAAAACTTCTAGAAATTGAAGAATTACTTTTTTTAAGGCAGCTTTTTCCTCACTATTAAGATGTTCAGTGCGGATTAAAGAGAGATCCTGGATTATATCGAGATTATTATATGTATTGTATTTGGATGCTACTTGTTCGATATTAAATATCTCGAAATTTTGGGAGTCGAAAAATTGGGCTACTTCTCTGAGTGACTCAGGGTAAAATTCCAATACGATATTTTCATTCGTATTATTTCGAAATTCTAGGAGAACAGTGTCATTTTGTACTTTTAAAAGGGAGCTTGGAATTTTAATATTTTGTACAGTGCGTAATTGGGGAATGTACAATTCGGTTTTGTCAGGTATATCGGTGTTTATGTTTTTACTATTATGGATAAGGGTGGTATTTCCACTTTTTGTAAGTCAAAATTATCTCTGTAATAGATAGGAATTTCAATTTTTGAAAACTTCCTAAATCGATATTAAGACTTAATTTACGTAGATCTCTAATACCTATTATACCATCAAAATAATAGTGAAAACTATATAGGATTAATTCAAGTTAATTTTTTATGCTAAATTCGTTTAAAATAGAAAATTTTGCTTTATTTTGGGTGTTGGGTGGTATTATCAGTGGAAGTCACAAGGGTGTGTTTACAAGGAAAAATTAATGCGGAAAATATTCTTCTGCTATAGATGGTCTGATTAGGGATGTGTTAATCAGACCATCTATAGCATGGTCTGTGTGTGGCTACCTATATCGATAAGAAGTTTAGCTGGGGGGTTTTGTAATTAAATGTAGCGCAAGGAATTTACTTGGAAACTGTCTAGATTTAGAAATCTTGTTGGTTTAAACTTTCGTAATATTAGGTATATTCTATTTCCTCACTGTATTCATGAGATTCGAAGCAATTTTCATATTCTGATTCTTGGGCAAAATGTTCATAGTCTTGTTGATAGTGGGCTTTGTTATCCGCAATATAGGATAAGTCAAATGAGTTTCGATTTTGGGGAAACGAATTTTGATTTTGATTTCGGGGAAATGATCTTTGATTTCGAGTTTGAATTGTGCATATATGAACCTCAGAGCTATTTTTACTTATTCCAGATGGTATTCTACTAGTTATAGACATTGGGGTTGGGGGATTTGTTGGTTTTTGTCTAGAAAATACATTTTTTGGTTTCCCAAAGACTTGTTCATTAGTGGGAAAATTTTGACGTATTAGTCGAGGTTGAATATTTACAGGTTGGCTCGGAAATTGTTGTTTAGGAATTGCATTTGCATTATTTGGATACTGAGACTGGGGTTGAATACTGTTATTTAAAATATGACTTGGAGTTGGTAAATGATTAATTAAAGGTTGTTGGATTTTTGAAGGCATAGAATACATATGAGTAAGGTTTTGATGGGTATTTATTTGGGGATGTATTCTATTTATGTAAATATTAAAATTCTCTTGTCGTGGAGTAAACGAACGAGCAATAATTTCTTGTTCAATTAGGGAATGATTTAAAACATGTGCACCTGCATCATCAATGTTTTTAGGATTGTGCAACATTAAAATAGTTCGAAGTTCACTTGGACAGTTAGAGATTAAAACTGGAACGTCTGTCAGTGCTGTCTTTAGTGCCTTGAGTAAGGGTAGAATCGACAGCAATTTTTAAGGAAATACGAGATTTTAAAAGTTTTATTCTTTCGAAAAAGTCTAATATGGGTTCTCTTCCAGATCGAGTCAGAAAATTAAGCTGTTGAGCAAGAACTTGTCTATTTATTCGATAATAAAAGCGTTGTCTTAAAGCGTCTTTTATTTTGGGCCAGGTAGTCAAATCTGGTTTATAAAGTAAGAAATCGCTTGCTTCTTCGGTAATTTTAGAGCAGACTGCAGCAAAACAAATTCTTTAAGAGATTCATCGGTGGTGCCTATATAATATCTATTATAAAAGTTATCTATGCTTGAAATTAAAAACGTGCTATTTCTATTGCTAATGCCTGTAAATGTTTAGAGGGTACGAGCAATCTCTTTTGCTGCTGTAAGAGTACACATATTTGAATTTAAAGGATTTAACGTAATATTTGAAAGATTTTTTATAAGAGCGTTAACGTCAATTTCAGAATGTAACATTAACTTTACTAAAAATTAAGATGAAAAATAATGAAATGTAATTTAAAAATTTAACAAGTCTAAAAGAATTATTTCGCACTTTTAGTATTTTTTTTTAAATACACACAACAATTGTATAAGATAAAATATAAAAATAGAGGTAATGGATAGGAAAACTCACTTACGATTTTTGTCTTCGCAACTGTGGTTTTCTTGCCTTGGTTACTGTGTCAGCAAACAGTTAATACTGACGATTTTCTGGGCTTCGGCAATGTTTTTGCAAAACCAGGAACCTCTGAGACACCTACACGAACGACTGCGCCAGTGATGAAAAAAATTAAATTTATTCAAATAATTCTACACAAAAAAAAGATTGACTATCTATTTAACTACGATCTTTACTACTCGAAAATTAAAATATAAGTAAAAGTAAAAGTAATTATGGGAACTAATATTAACTTATAAATGCTTATTTTGCGATTACCATGTGAGGTTGAACTCTATGAGGTATGGATACGCAAGATATTAGTGGTATAAAGCACTTGAAAAGCACTTGAAAGGAAATAAATACAATTTTAAATAATACGTCATAAAGTTCAACTCTCCAATGACTCATTAAATATATGTTCTTCAAGTTGTAAAAAAAAACAGGTATGCCTATCAGGTACTTAGCTCTCAGCACACAGCAGCTAAAATTCCAGACCCCAAAGACATCAAAACATCAACAAGGAAACAACTGCAGGTTTTCGAGTTTCACCTCTTCGACCTCAGTACACCCATACTTTAGTAGCAAGTTAGATAGATGTCTGCTACAGCCAAATCCACATTAGGATGCAAAATTTAGGTGGGACTCAGAACCAAGTTTAACATACAAATTAGTTTCTCCAAAATTGTCCAATACCAGAAAAACTCTCTATATTAAAGAATTTTCCTCAAAAACCACGTTGCCAATTAGTATTGCCGTAATTTTTGGCGATGTAATATGGACAGGTGAAAAGTTTTTAGGCTTTTAAATCACCAGTAAAATCAAATACTAAATAACTATCACTAAGCCCCAATTGATTTTACTTTACCCTCATTTAGTTAGATAGAGGTAATCGGGATAATTCAAAGAAAACTGTTTGACTAACGCACTTGTTCACTGCATAGTTCTGGCACTAAAAGGAAAGATTTAGAGGTGCGACCCATATTTATAGTTTCTCACCAAAACACGTAACCAAGTACAAATCTTAATCAAAATTACACTATACTTTTTCTAAATAGCAACAAAATTGTTTATAAAAAACTATAATCTTAAAATTAACTTTAACCAGGTTGGTAATTAAAAATTCCACAATCAATACTACTTCAGGCCTGTCACTAACCACAACTGTCAATAATCTGCATAGCCAAAGCATGGTGGTTATGTCAAAACAAGGAAAGATGTAGTACAATATTCAGAATGTGACACCAGAAGAAGAAAACTGTAAGAAGGAATAGACACGAACTGGATTTTATCTTAACTATCTCGGTTACTCGAGAGGGCGTACTAATTTGTAATTTTTATTGATTCTTTACATTTTAAAGTCTAAGGCCGGGGACACACGGTCCGGGTGACTGCCCGGACGGGCGATTGGCCGGACGGACGATATTTTGATGAACAGAACAGAACACTGAGCAAACTCCCGTCCCGGAGATTTTATTCCACTTGTCAGTTTCGGCTTGATCATGGACGAAGAAAAACGTAAACTATTAGCAGTGATTTGTTTACTGCGTCACAGACGTAAAAAGAAACGTAATAGAAGTGTATGGATACATACACTTCTATTACGTTTGTACACTTCTATTACTGTAGTGCAGAAGAGAAACATACTAGAACACTTCAATACTCTATTTTTAGAATTAAGAGAAGATGAAGAAAAATTCTTCAACTATTTTCCCATGTCTGTCTCCACTTTCGATGAGGTGCTCCACAAGATATCACCACAGCTTCGTAGACAGGATACCAACATGAGGACCTGCATTAAACCAGCAGAAATGCTGGCAGTGACCTTAAGGTAAGAGTTCAATTAAGTTATCTAGAAGAGATGTTAACTTAAATAATTAATTTAGGTGTAACTATTAATGGACAATTTCTTAGTTAACACAAACTAATTCTTACATGTCAGATTAATTTTACATAGAGGTTCCATAAAAAATAACCATAACTACAAGTTAAAACTATGTTTAATGAACATTTGTCTTTAATTTAAGAACATTTTACAGTAAGAGTACCCTCCACCTAACTTTAAGTTGCTGTACATATGCAATAATGTTTTTCATTCAAACAAATCGGAACTGGGAGAGTATACGACGTCACTGTCGTCAGGTGATATATTGTCCATCTGTGTTACATCTGATTCGGCCGGACTAGGCCTAGCTTCTTGTACAGCTTGTTGTAGATAGGTGGGACGAGTTTCGCTTACTCTTGAAGTTAGCTGATGGTACTGTGGGACCATGGTGGAACTACATGGTTGTTGTGCAGGTGCAGCATACCTTGTAGTATTATAACCTATGTTGGGCTGATGCATCGGCATGTATTGTTGTTGTTGATCGAATAGTTGTTGTTGTTGTTCTACTTGAATCGAAAGTGGCTGTTGATAATGGACAATATTATGTGGTACCTGTGTTGGTGGTGTGGTTTGTTGCATTTTTTGAACCAATTGCAGTACTCCCAACTGAAACTCTACAATCTGTGGCTCGCTAAATTTGGAAATGGAAGGAATTATTCCTTTAAAAAAGGAAAGATGTCGATCTCCATCTTGCTGCGAAGTTTCCACCACCTTCAGCATCCTTAACTCGAAATCGTCCATTTTCTTCTTCTTTTTTGGAACAACATTAGAAGGTTTGTTGACTGTATTAGGTACAGTATTTGTAGTTTGTTGAGTGTTTTGAGAGTCGACCCCAAATTCATCAACAGTGTCGTCTTGTTGACCTTCCCCTTGGATATTTGACGTAGTTTCGGCATGCACTCTTACCTTTTTTAGGAATTGCAGTGCTTCATGGTAATTATATTTTCTTAATGTTGAGGCTCCAGCCCCAGACTTCTTTGAGTCTTTTTCTTTTTTCTTCCATTTCATCCAGTGGTCCCGGATATTGTTCCATCGTTTCAGAATCAATTGACCTGAAACAAAAACATGTACATAGTTTTTATACATACATTCTCATTTCACATGTTATTGATGCCACTTTTGTTTTCAGGTATCTTGCTACCGGTTGTACGTTTGTTGACCTACATTATTCATACAGACTGGGAAAATCTACAATAGCGAAATTTGTTAAGCAAGTCTGCCAGTCTATATGGACAAGTCTTGTCGATGAGTTCCTACCAAAACTCACAACAGAGTCATGCGAGGCTGTCGCAGAAGGAATCGAAAAGCGAAGTAACTTTCCGCACTGCATTGGAGCAGTAGACGGAAAACACATCAGAATTATTAAACCAGAATTAAGTGGATCTGTGTGTTTCAATTATAAAAGTTATTTTTCGTTAGTTTTAATGGCAGTTGCGGATTCAAATTATAAATTTATTTATGTTGACATTGGTTCTTATGGCAGTGAAGCTGATCCAAATATCTTTAATCTAAGTTCTTTGTGGAAAAGTATTGAAGAAAATCGGTTGGTGCTACCTTCACCAAGGTCTTTGTATGGCACTCTTACCCCAGACATTCCGTATTTTCTAATAGGAGATGAGGCATTTGGCCTCTCAGTACACTTACAAAGGCCATATGGGGGGAAACAACTGACTGTTACAAAAAGGGTTTTCAACTACAGAATCTGCCGGTCAAGAAGATATATTGAATGTACTTTTGGTATATTAAGCAACAAATTTAGAATCTTTCATCGCCCTCTCAATGTGAATCCAAACTTTTGCATTGATATAGTGAAAGCTTGTGTTGTGCTTCACAATGTAATTAGGGAGCGAGATGGATTTAACTATGAGGACACACTGGAAGTTGTTGGATTCGAGGATATCGAATTTGTACCAACTCAGAACCAAACTAGAGTAGGAGGGAAAAATGCAAACCAGATTAGAAATGTGTTGGCAGATTATTTTTTTAGTGATGCGGGTTCAGTGCCCTGGCAAATGTCTAGGATTTGAAAGGTTCATGTGCAAAACATCATAGGTCTGAGACAGTTTGTTTGTAGTTTTATATACAGGGTGTCCCAATATTCCGTGGACATAGAAGTACCACGTATTTTTAGACTCAAAATAAGTCGATTGAACATGATTTACCTCTATGCAAAAGTGCTTCATTTGTCTGTTAGAGGGTGTGAAAGTTTTCTTTTTAAAACACATTTTTTTAAGGTATTTTAAAAAATATTTAAATATTTACATACAATTTATGTAGGGGTGAAGGTAGTTTTCACCCTTCTCGAACCCTTTCGGGTTTTTTGTCAAAGTCAAATGTTAGAACGTCTAACAAAATATATGTCAGCGAAGCCCGTCCGGGTTCCGTGTGTTCTTCACAACTTTCACAATGTACTTCTCGATCATCCGGAGCCCGGACAAAACTCGGACGGGCGTTTACCCGGTCCGTGTGTCCCCGGCCTAATAGTATGCAATTATTTTCATAAGAAATATAACATTCAGTTTTAGCAATTTTAAAACGTAATAATCTTTGATAAATATTATTACGTTTTAAATAATAACATTACGATATAAATAATAACTGCGGCAGCTCTTTCTTCTCTCGGTTTTCTTTCAGATGGTTCTGTAATTCCTAGGATATCAAGTTTTCACAAATTGGTTAAATAAGTATCATTTAACAACAAGGTCAAGCTTGTGGCTGACAAACCGGAACAGTATCTTCCCCTTTGTAGCCCCGACATCAGCCACTTTACCTAAGAGCGTCCACCCTAATAAAATTTCTAGGGCAACTAAGCCACACTTCAAAACACGACGATTCCCTGTGTAGAGTTTTCCAACTACATCGGCACCAATCAATTGCTCAAGGGATGAACAATCTTGACTGTCACATACATGTATGTTTAGTTCTTTGAGCTCATCAAAAAGTCCATATCCTAAATGAGAAACAGTAGATTTTAAAACATACGACCTTTGTGAACCAGTGTCTATGAGCGCACGTATTTTACGACTTCCGATGTCGGACCTCGCTGTCACTCTTAAAGTTTGCAAAAAAATTAAATAATCCGCATTATTTGTCAGGTTTGATCGCCAATATACTTGGCTTCTTTATTATGCTTAACGAAGTCACGGAACTATTTTATTTATTATCACAATTTATCAATCCAGTAGCAGTAGGTAGCGTTGTTTCGTAAGATTTGGTTTTTTTCGTATTTAATAAATATTTTCCTGACGTAGCAGAAAGCCCTAAACCCTCTCCAGCCAACGTTATCCGTTGCTCACTTTTTACTTGATTTCTAAGAAACATCATTAATCTTTCAAGCCAAAATTCTATAGTTGGATTATCCGGAACACTAACCCGCGGCCTTTGCCAAACCCGCAATAACTCCGATAGTAAATATGATTCAATGAGAGAAACAACATTGCCGAACACCTGATCAACATCTGACGCAACCCTTAAAGTTTTCAATGCCCTTAACTGCGTTTCTAACGTATCGTATCAAGATGATAAATCGTATAAAGATGATACATCCATTTTATTTTTGAAAATCGCGTTATTTATTACCTTTATCTGAAGATCCTCCCGTCCGAAACGCGACTATAAAGCATGTTTTTCAAAACTTTCAACCAACTCCCTTGCCCTACTATTCGGAACTGTTGATTCTAATAAATATTGAATCTTATCGTTACCGTTAATATCATTTCTAAATTTCAGAATCAATTTTTCCGAACTGTCCCCAAAATAGTAACCATTTACGTATATTACCATCAAATTTAGTTAGCTTAATTCATCCTGTGTTACCCACCATAGATCCCCGGTCACTGTCATCATCAGCTTCATTTTGTGATATAGTCACCCCTACCTCTGTGTGCTCTGGAACCTAAGTTGCAAAACTACAAACCGTTTTTTGTAGGTATTTGTCGAATCCATTTCGGCTGCTAAATTCTTTTCACTTGTCTCAGCAATTTCCATAAAACAATTACAAATCTCATTATCTGTCGTTACAAAAGCCTCATATTTAGCACTCAACATTTCCCAGGCTACATTAACCGACCGGAGGTCAACAATTTCCGCAGCCAGCAGGAGCTCTAACTCGTTCGCATACTTGGTAAAGCTAGCACGCCACACGGCGCGATATTTTTTCTTTCCTTCCATTTTTAGAAAAAACCCGATAATGCACTCAACACATTCTTTATAGTCACTGCGTATCTTTTTAACCAAATAATTACCGAGTGTCCTGTCACGGTCGCCAATATTTTGTGTCACGATGTAAAAACCCTACCCGATTTTCCTTTCGTAACTCGGTTCGAATAATAAAACCCAGTTTATTATTAACGCAACGGTAATTTTATTAAACTTTGAAAAATTCGCCCGACAAAATAAAAACAATGTGTCTTTAATATTACTAATTTACTCAATTCAATAGATTCGACTCATTGGCGTTCATTTATTAAGGTGCATTCCCAACACATATCTATCTTTTGGTCTTTGGTTAATTTTCAAAAGTTTTGCTATTTGTTCGCAACGCTTTTTAGAGATACCATAAGCTGCTACAAACGCTATTTTCTAAGTGTGTACCCCTTTGGACCCATTTAGAATAAAATAATTAGCACTCAATGACTTTGGCTTAGTAGTATCAGTTATCAGATCTCTTTCCGAAAAACATTATTTATTTCTATAAGCCTATAAATGCAAATCTTGCAAGTCCTTACTTTCCATATTACAAAACAACTTAAGCATGGCTTGTTTTTCATCCAGAGTTATACTGCTCAGACACTTTTTGTGGCAATTAAAAGTAAATCACAGTACATTTTTAACCATAATAAAAATATGGTTTGATAAATCTTCCCATAGATCACCAGCAACCACTTTTGCAGGAATCTGTTTGCCATAATATTTCTAATCCTTGCACTCTGGCTTTCCTAATAACATTTCATTTCCATTTAGCACTATTTACGTTATTTTTTCGTTATTCGTTATTTTGTTAAAAAAAAATCACTTTCACATTTTTATTTTTACTGCAGTAAAGGAGCAACTCGTAAATATGTCCCCGTATATGTGTTTTTGCGGTAAACAAGAATTTAATTGTATTACAATATCAAGTGAGAGTAGAGCTATTTCTTATTTATGCAGGCAATATAGAGCTATTTCTTATATATCTCCTGCAGTTAGCAATTCAAATAGGTTACTTGCAAACGACATTATGCTGCGTTCTCGTTTTAGTTGCTGGCAACCTTAGAACATTGGAACATTGTTCTGTATAGTTTTAAGTGTGTCTAAATGTTACGTGTAATTTTAATAATATCGAATGTGTTCTGGGCTTAACTGACAAGTGAGTAGATTCCATTCGTTCACCTTTGACTATAGTGTCTTTTACGCATTTAACACCCAACTCATTTCAGTTAGCACTGATGATGGCTCATACGTCGAAAGCGCTCTGCTAAGCTTTTAAAATAAAAATTGCTCTGAATACATCTGGTTTGATTGATTTGTATTGTCCTTCGAGCAACACAGCCACTTCCCTCTTCCAAAGAGGTTATTGTCGTCTTTGGAAAAGCTTTTACGTTCTTAACACGCTTTGATGATTTAGCATGATTTTTAATAACGGTTAGTTCTGCAGTAAGCTCTAAATATACAAGGATGACACCTAGCCTTTTCATCTGAAAGTGCAATTTAAATATATGAGATAAAGGGAAGAAACTTAATTATTGATGACAATTTACCATTACTTTTAATAAGCCAACCTTTAAACCTCGAGTCTTGTTCCCACTCCACTCGGTATTTTTGTTTTCGGTGCTTAAACTTTTGGGAACATTCGCCGCGTTTCAAGTTTTTATATTCAGGAGTTGAACTCCTACTTTCACGTTCAGATTCGGAATTAGACATGCTTACTTCTTATTTTTTTTAGTCTAGTTTTTACACTAGTTTTAGATAAAATCAACGACAAACACAAAATCAACACCGCTCATAATTACCACAAACACGTGTAAAAGATGCAGGTAAACTGTAAGCTGTAAGTAATTTACGACAAAAAATAAGAACGGGAAATCCCCGATACGCTATTCGATATATTCTAGTTGTGTACGGCGCCGCGCCGCCCATAGCCGTTCATATATTTCGTAATATGTGCCATCCATTAGAATCATTAGATAGGCAACCACAAACACTTATTGATACACAGAACACTTATAAATTCCTACTTAATACTATAGTATGTTAGTGACTAAATCAAATATTATTGGTAACAAAATATTACTATTGTATGAAGTAGGGTTTAATAATTTTTTTGAATTAAAAAAAAATAAAATTTAGTCAAAATTATCGTACAAAGTGATTATCGCATAAGTACTATCGTACATCGTACAAACATTGGTTTTATCGTACGAAATCGATAATTATCGTACATCTAGCAACACTGGTACCGATACTTTTATAACATCACATCATGGGGTTGCCATAATATAAACGTAGAATAGGGGATCTTATAGATATAAACCTAATAAAAACTCGAATGTGAAAGTGTGCGTAAAATACCAAAATATTTATATTTTTAAATCTAAATATTTTTTGAGCATATTCATCTATTAATAGGCTATAAAAAATATAAAACTAGAATTTTGTACCTATCTATATATAGTTATGTTTTTTTAATATAGACATTAGGTAGATAGATGAAATTACTAATTTTTTATTGCCTTTAAAGAATTTTGAAATTTATGTATAATGAAATTTATGATATCTATGTATAAAGTGATTTTTTTCTTTCCCTAAAATTTGGTTGATAATTTTTTTTGTTTTACCATATTGCAACTCTTAATAATATATATAGTAATTGGCACCACATATTAATTTATTACTGTAATTTTTTTTGCTTATTGATAAAATATCAAATACTTATTATAGATTGCCTAATATATGCCCAAAGGGAACAATGGATTTCATTAAAAAAAAATCAACGCAATTAAAAAGAACATTAAATTTGTTTGTTCAGATCACATCCTTAGAAGTGATTTCTTATATAAGGAAGATAATATTATCCGTAGCCAGACTTTATTAAAAAAATCAGCTCTACCTCAAAGGTAATTTTTTTTATAATATATTTTTCTAGTATATATATTATAGTATATAATTATTTTTAAAGGTTTGAATGCTTTTATTAACTACATTATGTAAGCTAAAAAGACAACCTTTTAAAACTTGTGCTTAGGCTGTGTTGTAAAACATACAGCTTCGTCACAAAAAGTATTAGTGTTAGTCATATAAGCTTTATTTATACCTAATACTTATTAAATTAGGTATGTGTGTAAAACTATTTTTTTACTAGGATTTCTGATGGACTGGTTAAAAACACAGCAACCGATAATTCAGTTAATTTACCACGTGGTTTACCCTTTAAAGCTGCAGGGGTAGCTTTCCTGAAGAGTGTAAAAACTTCTTTAGCTTCCAAAATGGTATATAGTACAAACAGTGAAGCTAATATAGACAAGTATGGATAATGAAAATAGATTAATATTCTTGATACACCAAATTTTGTATAATTACAGATCTGATCATTCATCATCAACAATAACTGCATCTGAGATTAATAGTTCTACAGTAACCGTGGGGTCTAGGTCAACAATTACTATTTCTCATCCAATCCGTTTTTGTTTAACTGCTACACATTCCCTGACTCTGCCAAGGAAAAGGTAAAAATACACTCAAAATAGACTACTAGTTTTATGCCATGTGTAAAAGTGATATAGTATTTTATTGCGTTATATTTGTTTAATTAAATGCAATTAATCAAATGTATGATATTACAAAGATTCTTTATAATAACTCTTTAATTTTGGTAATACTATATTTTTATGTATATTATTCTAGGGTAAAATCAAAATGATATCCTGAGGACCTAAGCACTGATGATTCCACCGTTTCAAAAGCTAAATCACTTGTCACCAAATTATGGAAAAAAAAGAACATTCGAAGATTGCAACAAAGAAATTGAATTAGATGTCTCAAGTCATTATTAAAATACTTAAGAAATAATAACATGATTTTCGAAAAAGCCCAACATACTACATATTTGATTTGACTTGTGAAGTACTTGTTTGTATATTACTACTAATAAACTATCTACTCTAATCTATTATACATAGTCTTTATTCTTAGGTAAGCTTTGTTTTTTTAGTATAAATTAATATGATATAATAATTGGTATTAGGTATTAAGGTCACTGTTAAATGTCTCAAAACCATTGTACAGGCTAAATACTCATAATAAAAATCTTATAACCTACAAAAAACCTGCAACTCCTTCACAATTTGAACATCCTTGTAGTTTTAACTCTTTCCGCCGAAGCACTACTGTCCCTTTGAAAAAGTCAGCACCATAGAAGTATATATTATGTGATATAAAGTAAGTGATGTAAAACTGAGTTTTGTCCAATATAACAATAACAATAAAATTTGGCAAAATGTTAAAAATGTGTGTCTTAAAACATGATTTATTAAGAAATCTATAATATTATATTAATAAAATATTTAATTTCCATAAAAATGCTTTGACAAAAATGCTGCCTTTTATTAGGACCTTGCTCTAATGAAGTCCGTTAAGAAAACACATAAATAGCTCATAAATGGTAATATTACTTATACTCAAACTTTATAATAATTAATAAAAATTTATCAGGTAAATATTTGTTGACGACGTCACTGGTAGAGAGTGCCTGTATCGGTGGCTCAACAATGCGATCGAGCGGCGTTGCGGTGCCATTACCGTTTTCTCGTTTCTTCGTACTTTATTTTCATTTATTTAACGTATATTGACTTCGATATAGAGTATCTTATCAAATTTATTTTTAAAAAATGCTTTATATTTTATTAAAGGGGAGCAGTAGTATTGTTTTGTGCCTTCGGAAACATAATTTTTATGATATTATAAAGTGATTTTTGCCATTTCTCTATAAGCATTTGGCATCATTGCATCAGAGATGTTGCAAGCATGCAAGCAAACAAACCTGCCCATAGTTCCACGGCATGTTACTTCTAGCCTTTCAATGTTCTAAGCTGGCAACCGATGGGACACTAGCTTCACACATAGAATAATTACTGGATTTACATTTTTATAATATTTTATATATGCGTTTGAAACCAAATTATCTAGGGTAGGGTTCTTTCTTAGGTATATACTTACAATTTAAACCCAACTTACAGTCATAATTTTTCATTTCTGTTATTTAAGATTTAAGCCCAGCACTTTTCTCATACTTAAAAATCATCAATACTTAAAAACACAAAAAAGTTCTAGTAAAATATACTTTCACAATCGATGTACCGGGTGATCCAATAAGACTGTTCCTCGGCCATACTTCGGGAATTGTCGTATGACTTAGCAGTAAAAAAAAATATTGGAAAAATCTGTTAATATACAATGTTGTATAGCAACATATATTAGAGTCATGTAACAGCAATTCAACGTTGCGCTACTCTTTTGTACGTGAATAACGTGTTATTTAAGTAAGAGCTTTAAATACTGTATATTTATACAATATTGAGTAAATTCCATCTGAATCTTGTAAGTTTGGAATTCATTTAAAGCCTATTTATTATAGTCGCTTAATTTTTTAAATCAAGGTGTCTCATCTTTGGGATTGATTTTAGTTTATCTTTATCTTTGTGACCAAAGTTATTTCAATATTAAATATTCGTCATTCTTATAAAATGCCTTGTTAAAGATACTATGGATTTAATATCATGGTCAATTTTTTACTATTTCTATTGTGTAACTATGCAAATATAAAAAAAAAATCAAACATGTTTTAATTATAGCAAGCGAAAAAAACTAGTATATAATAAAAAATGCATTAGCGGAAGGATACAGAAGATAATATAGAATTAGAAAAAGCAATTCGCCTTTTAAAGAATTTATTGAATGTCAGGTAATCGTGACCTGTCTGTTATAAGTAAGCTTTTACCATACAAGCGTTTTATTCTGACCCAAATTGAAGTGGTAATGACATTTATCTTTTAAATCCATCAGGGTGGAGTAAGCAAATTTTATAATTATATATTGGATATCTTTTTATAGAACTTACAAAAAAAAACGTTTGGTGGCTAATTTTGACGAATGCTTTTTTTTCTACATAACTAGTTTTAATTAATTCATTTATTCGCTGTCATTGCGGCTTCGTTCGGCAACACGCGCACTTTGCTTATCACAACCTAATAATAATAAAAATAACAGCGAGCTTTTTCTTATCTTATGAAATCAAAATACATTTTATACAAGCAACGGCCGATACAAACGTTCATTCGTCCCCCATTAGTGGGGATCCAAATCAATGCCGTAGTCTATTGGAGAGAAGAAGTAAAGAACTATATACGTCTGATGGATAACTTACAGACCGATGCACCAAAAATAAAAAAGAGAACGAGTGGGGCAAGATCCCCAGGAGGCACTTTAACTTTCTATAAATTCCTAAACCCAAATCCTATATCCTCCCGAGCAAGACCACCTAAACCTCAGAAATCCTCCTTCGTTCCTGATCCTGGATTGGCAAAGGGTGTTGACTCGGGTACGGACTTTGTTAGAGTTAATAAAGAAATTAAAATGTATGAGTTATAGTCTATAGTCTATAGTCTATAGTAATAGGAGGAGAGTGGTGTTTCGCTGCATAGAATTATAGAAATTTAACCAGACTCCCGAGGGAAAGAGAGATGGAGTTTCATTCCTTTTTCCTCAAGGAGGGTAAAAATGAAGGGTAGACTAAATTTTTACGCATCTGGAAAAGGTTGATTAAGCTTTTTTAGTGATATACGATTAAATAGTATGCCCAATTAAAATAGAAATATGTTTGAATTTAAAAATTAATATTTTAATATCTTAGATATAAATATACAAATTTTTTGAGTTCTGGATATAAGCAAATTTTAAACTGTAAAATTTTTTTGATTTATCGAGCTTATATAATATATTAATCAGAAATATATTTTATATTTCTTTTAAACCGTCCGTACCATCATTTGTGCTGTGCATTGTATAGTTTGTAAAAAAAAGAAAACACAGTTCAATATATTATATTAACAAAAAATGTGTACAAAGAATGTAAAAAGAATTTGGAAGAATATAAGTTATATCAGTGCTTCTGTGGTTGTTAAGAAGGTAAGAAGTTAACGTTTAAGAATTTAATTTTTAGTTTTAAACACGTGCAAACATAGCACGTCATTGATTATGCTTTGATACAAATTGTTATAAATGTAATTGCGATTTTAAAACATATTATATATAGACAAAAGAATATCTGATGCATATACTCATATACATGTACATATATATATATAATTATTTTTAGTGGCCAATTAAATTTAATATGATCTGAAATTCTTTTGATTATTTAAAAGTCTAATTAAAGTAATAATAACATTTATCTTAGTAAGTTCTTTGAGATAGAAATTTTTTTAAAACCAAATATTTTAATTCCAATTTGTTTTAATCCTTAACTCAGAGTTTATACAAAATGATTTTTAGATTTTGTATATTTCTGTTGCATATCCGTTAATCAATAACATTAATATAAATCCATACATTTACCTTTTATTTCTTACTTATATTTCATGGTCATTTCAATCATTCTCTATTTGGTTTTAATCAGCACTTAATCATGTCTAAATTTGTCTTCGATAAACCGTAATATTTTTTTAAATTTTAAATTTATTTAAATATTTTCTTACATATCACGCAAGACGATTTAAAAATAGAGGCAGAGTCCAAAATTACGATCGTCCCTAAGGCAAAGCAACGTGCATTACTATTATTTCCAGTCATCCTTTCCTTCATTATCCGATAGAATTTGAGAAAATTCATGTGTGCTCCTTCAATAATTCTTATGCATGCAATTTAATTTTTTCAATGAACTTTTAAAACTGATTATTTTCAAAAGCAATATAAATAATTTTTCTACCTAATAGGCAGAAAGTGGTACCGTTATATTCTGTGAATAATGAATATGCTTTTTTTGACTTATATAATTTATAGGATACAAATTTTCATCCCTTCTGAGAAAGATAGCTTAAGCCTAATCAAACTTAATCAGAATTAGATGCCAATACTGGTGAGGCTGAAAGAAGTTTATGTGAACTTAAATTCTAACTTTTGAGCTTTAGAAGGAAGAACCTTATTTTTTTATGATAACTTAACTAACCTAGACATTTTATTTGATATTTAACCCAGCCGTTATGTATCAATAGCAATTTTTGAATGTAGAAAATTTTAACCAGTAGCTTCTCTACAGGATATGTACAAAATGTTTTTTTGTCTAGGTTTTTAAAAGAGTACCTTTTCTTATTTTTAAAAAAAGTATGTTTTGCTGCAGGCACATCACATCAAAACATACACATCAGATTAAAAATAACACAATTTTAAAATCCTCATTAATTTTAGAGCAAAAAAGTTTGTAAAATATAACTCTCTTATTCTATGAGTTTATCGAAAATAGATAAAAATATAGCCTTTTAAAAAAACTGCCTTCAAGAATAAAAACTTCGGAAAAGAAATAATAAAATATATCATTTAACTGGAAGAAAATAATATTTCAATAATGCCTTGCTAAAAAATGTCTATCTAGGCTTGAATTTCTACGGACTGTGAAGTCTTCACTTATAGTTTCAATAATAAAAGAGCAAAAAGTAATATAAATATTTCATTTTAGGTACAAAATGGGGTGGTTTTTAATATATCTGGTTCTAACATTTACAACACTTACTTATTTTGGGAAATGCCATCTTGCTATTCATCCGGCTGAGGTGCTCATTGATCTTGACGAGCCTGAGCAACATACTGCCTTCTTACCCCATACACATGAACCAAAAGGTTAGAATTTTTTGAGAAGAATATAATAAAATTAATTAAAACATTTCTAAAGCTAACTAAGCAAATTGAAGAAGTTGGTTTTTACATCCAAATATATACAGGATATCCTAATATCGCCGTTACCATGTTATAGACCTTGTATTTTTCAGTGCATATGTTACTCGTCTTTCGCCCCTAAAGGCATCATCAGACCTGATCAACAGCTTCTTAAATTTACATTCTTAAAAAATAGCAACTTTATGACGTGCATACTACGTACAGATTAGGGATGCTCCTATCCGTAACTTTTGTTAACCTTATAGTTTTTTTAAACCTGTTAAAAACTGAGAAGTAAGATTCTTAGAATATTTATAGGATTTGGTAGAGTAGAATACATATAAAGCAACATATATATTCCAAATAGACAGTTTAGTATTCTTTTTATTTAAAAAAAAATTGATTTTTTTTTGTTATTTAATATATCATTGCAGTCAGTTTTGAATTTTCTCGTCGAATATTTGTACTTGATAAGGGAAACTAAAGAAAACATATTTTCAAATATAATTTCATGTCATTACGAACAATGACAATAAATTTCCAAAAATACCTATTTTAAAAACTAAGAAAAATTAAAATATCACAGATACTGCATATCGTCAGAGGATCTGAAGAATATGAGTATTGTAATGTAGGTGGTTCAAGGATATCCTGCATTGCTTGTGATTTTTATTTAAGAAAATTTTTTTTAAGATTCATTTCTATTACTATATACCTGTTTCTAGGAACTATAAGCCCTAAAAAGAAAAGTGATGAATGTACTCCCTTAGTTAGTTGTCCAGCTCATGTAAATTTAGATGAGAAAAAATTATGTTTGACAAAATCGAAAAGAAAGGGAATTATTTGTACTACAGGACAAAATCATACAGGTAACTATTTAACAGTAGGAGGGTATTTAGTATTTAGTATTCAGGTTAAGTAAATAAAACGTCAAAATTATAAATCCGCTGACATTTCGACGTTTATTTTACATCTTTTTAAGGATTTTTTTTTACTTTAGAGGTTCTCGTGAATTAGGAATAATTCAGGACCAATTATACCGAGACTGTATTCAGGATTATTTTTTAAATTCATATATACATTAAAAATGCAATTTTTCTACTAAGATGATTACTATTTATTCATTATTATTTGTACTACCTAAATTAATTTTTTATACTATATATTTTTATATACTATATATATATATATATATATATATACATATATATATATATATATATATATAACCGACCAGTTTATCTGAATAACATATTGATTTTATATAGTTTTTAAAAATTTTAAAAATTTTCGCAAGTATTATAGATTCTTTTATAAGAAAATTTTATTCTATACATCGTTAACTATATATATATGTATATATTTTTTTATACATATATTTAATTTTAGCAATAAAAACCGAAAAAGATCGCGGACATCGTAGAATCCATTTGGATAGTGTAACTCTTGGAGCTATCCAGCGTAAAAGCAGAGCCGAAATGTCAAAGTTAAAATCAAGAGAGGCCGATCTACTTTCTTCCAAAGAGTTTACAGTTCTAAATCCAGGTCCTGCAGCCTTTGGGCATTTTCGGAACTCTAGGTCTTTTGATATGGCGGATTTGTCTCAGGTTATGAACGTTGCTAATAGTGCTTTGGAACTGGCGATAGCAACAAGGGCCTTTAAAGACAGGTAACATTCACAATGGTTAAAATAATGCAAAATATATTTTTTATATATTTCTAGACAAGGTTTAAGCCCTGAACAACTGGAACTAGGAATATTTGATCAAAATTTGCGTCCAACCGTTCTGGGTCACACTTGCGTCCCAGCCCCATTTTGTCCGATGATACCAGATAAATATCGTAGAATAGATGGTGCCTGCAATAATGTGCTTAACCCAGCGTGGGGCGCACCATTTACTCCATACTCTAGGCTGTTGCCTGCGAGTTATCAAGATGGTACATACAATTTTTTAAGTACTAAAATAATTTATTATTTTAATTAAATTTTTAGGTATCTGGATTCCAAGAGTTTCGGTAATTAATGACGAACCGCTGCCAAATGCACGAAAAATCAGTGAAATCATAGTATCAGATATTGATGTCCCAAATCATGAATATACCCAACTTGTCACGACGTTTGGTCAATACATTTCGCATGACTTTACGCAATCTATGGATATGGCATATAGTAAGTCAGACACATTAGCTTTACTACAATGAAAGCAGAACAATATTTAAAAAAAGTATTTTAAAACTTTGAATTTAATAGTATTAAACTTATTTATAATCATAATAATACTAATTTTATTGCCAAAAAATACAATTTATCAGAAATAAGTACTTACAAATAAACGAAAAAAATCACACATGTTGCACTCACTGGCAACTTGTTACTGATTTTTTTCCTATATTGTACTGTACTACTCTAAAGATAAATAACTATAAATGGAATTTGGACATTGAGCATAACATCTTTATAGTATAGGTATTAATCTACAAATAAAAAAAATTAAATTATGAACACAATATAATAACAGTTGAATAGAAGTCCATATTTTGTAGGAGAATGTGTATATAAAGATTACAAATAGGGGAAGTCTTTATCTTCAAGAAAAATGCATGTAGGTCACTTAGCTAAATGTATTATGCATTTCGGCTGTGTAAACAGCCATCATCAGATACTAAAATAAAATACAGGTAATTCAAGACAGTTTTAAAAAAGAGCTTATTCGCTATAACAATACAGATTTACAACTTACCAGAACATTACAAAAAACAAATACGTTCACCAAATGAAACAAAAATTATCCATTATCGGGAATAAAAACAACAATAAATAAAAGAATTAAAATTAAAAACATAGTACAATAAGGACATCTACGATTCAAAATATAAAATTTATACTTAGGACGATACAGATTTTTACATATTAACTGTAGGTGCTATAAGGAACTATTGTATATTAGCGTTGCGTTAAAGAAAAGATTTTAAATTTTAATTAATACAAATGTTATAAGATGAAAGAGTTAAAACCAATAAAGGTAAAAGTTATTTTCTAGGGCTAATTGAATCAAAGAAGCGTAAACTGTCAAACTTAGTTTGCTCATTAATGCATATGCAGTCTGGGGAGTTTATGGCCCTATTTATTTCAAATGCTTCCAACAAGTCCAATTGTAACCCTTTCTCACAAACATGCAGGGCCTTCCTGGGCATAATTTTGATCCGGGACCGGATGCCCAGACTCTAATATGTGGTTCGCCAAAGGAGAATTGGTATTGTTAATAAAAGTATTTTTTTGTGAGAAAGGGTTACAATTGGACTTGTTAGAAGCATTTGAAATAAATAGGGCCATAAACTCCCCAGACTGCACATGCATTAATGAGCAAACTAAGTTTGACAATTTACGCTTCTTTGATTCAATTAGCCCTAGAAAATAACTCTTACCTTTATTGTTTTTAACTCTTTCATCTTATAACACTTGTATTAATCAAAATTTAAAATCTTTTCTTTAACGCAACGCTAATATACAATAGTTACGATTATTAGGTAGGTAGGTAGGTAGGTAGGTAGGTAGTAGGTACTATAGTTTACCTTATAGTACCTACTTTTAATATGTAGAAATCTGTATCGTCCTAAGTATAAATTTTATATTTTGAATCGTAGATGTCCTTATTGTACTATGTTTTTAATTTTAATTCTTTTATTTATTGTTGTTTTTATTCCGCATAACGGGTAATTTTTTTTATTTGGTGAACGTATATTTTTTTTGTAATGTTCTGGTATTATTTGTATGTATTATTGAATAGTAGATTACCACCAGGTGTTTAATAGTTTAATATCTAAATAAGTCCTTAGGTATTTAAATTTGCATCTGAGCTTTTAGGTTACGTGTCAAATGTAAAAATTTCATTTAAGATTTTGATGGATAATAATTCCTAGATGTCTAATGGTTCCTGTTCCGGGAATTCAGACAGCCTTATTCTGAGAAGCTTGTCCATATACGATGTAAAACTAATATATTCTGTTTTCTTTCATTAAGTGAATGCCTGCTATCTTGGAACAAATTTGAAATATTACCAAAATCTCTTTCAGTGTTTGCCTTATACAAAATTGCAGTATTATCACGATAACTTCTCAATGAATTTTTTTTTTAAACTTAACGTATAGTATGAAAAATAGAGGACTTAACACCATTCCCTGAGGGACCCCATAAGTTACTTTACAACTATTGCCTAGTATTTCATTTTCTTTCACAGACTGATGCCGATTGGTAGGGTAATTTTTTATCAATCTTTTACAAGTTTCTCTTATACTATAAGCCTCGACTTTACTTAATAGAATTATACGGTTTACGGTTTCAAATGCTTTCGATAGGTCCACAAAGATGCAGATGGCAGGTTTATTTTTACCTAAAGCAATATATAAATTTCAACCAATCGAGATTTAAAAATCTTTTTTAAGATTTTAGATAGATTGTAAATCAAAGAAATCGGTCGAAAATTAATAACATCAGTATAAAATCCGCTTTTGTGTAAATGTATTATAATTCCAGTCTTTAGAATATCGGGAAAAACACCAGTGGTAAAACACAGATTAATTAGTGGGTTTGACATTTCTTTCGCCACTGTTGGTAAACTTTCTGCTCATATTTTATCAAAACCACGCGATTTCTTCTGTTTTAGTTGGTATACGGTGTTTTTCACTACTAAACAATTTGTGTTTGACAAATAAAATGAAGTTGCAAGGTATTCTAGGTTTTCACTGTTTATACATTCTATCTGTGCAGCAAGTTTTTCTCCTATTTCTCCATAAAATCTGTTAAAATATTCCGATATTTCTTTCTTGCTCTCTATATGATGAACAACAAACAGAAGAACATATAGAAATATAAAGAATATAACATATCAATCAAAGGCATCAAAAAGAAAATTCCCTAGCATTTGCTGAATAAATGTTTTTTTCTTAATTTTTGGTTAAATAACTTATTTAATTAGTAGCAAACTTTGTAGATGTCGGCTACATTAGGTAGGATTCAAATAATAAAAGGGTCTCCAAACCAGTTCAGTCTTGTGCTTGGGTGTATCAAATTGTCACCCCGCCCAGTCGACTTGGTCCGTTTGGATAAAGTAGTTCCTGCGCAGCTGCGTTGATTAAAGGGCCAGTAGGCCTTTCTGGCTCCCTGATTATGCGCGGCGTACGGGGATGGGGGACAGATAGCTCTTGGAAAACAACTTAGTTTGACAAATGTATTGTGTGACCTTAGGCTGTACAAAGGGCCTTACCACAAAAGGCCAATGGTAGTACGGGGTGTAACTTTGACAAAGACTAAGTTTTCAGCTGAGGGGGCGTTATCAATAATAAAGATACCTAAATTAAGAAATAGTTTTAAATCCAACCCTTTGGATAATTATGTCCCGGGGTTCCTCGGAACCCAGCTATCCGAGCCAACTCTTCCCTCAGGCAAGGAGACCGACTGGGTAACTGCAGGTAATTTGTCGGTTCCCCCAGAGGGCAGAGTTACCCCCTTACAAGGGTATTCCACCCTTAGGTGGAGACCAGCGCTTTATGGTATTTATACCTAAAAATTATGTCAATGACCCATAGTAAAATAAATATGAAATACACATAATTGCTAAGCACAAAATGCAGTGCTTCGCAAATTCGGTAGTAAAATTGATTAGTAATTATTAATTGTTTAGAAATTATAACAGTGGAAATTATTCGTTTTATACTGAGTGTAATGAGCAGTTTGTTTGCTTGCAACATCTCTTATGCAATGATGCCAAATAACACATTTTATATTATAAAAATTTGTCACTTATTTTGACAGGTGCAACATAATACTATTCCTCTTTAATAATATATGAAGCATTTTTTTCATAAAATATAACTTATAAAAAATAAAATAAAGATAAGATACTCTGTAAAGAAATCAACATTGAAAGTTAAATTAATGTAGATAGCGTCCCTTTATTAGAGAATAAGGGAACAATATCGCAACGCCGCTCGATCGTATTGTTGATTCCACCGACACAAATAATCTTTACCAGTGACGTCGTCAAAAAATATATACATGATTTATATTTATTATTAATAGATTATGCTTTACATTATAAACAATTATACCGTTTATGAACTCTTTATGCATTTTTTAACAAGCTTCATTAGAGTAAAGGTATTTGTTTAAGAAAAAGCATTTTTACGGAAATTACATCAGGTTTGTTCTCACAGCAGTAAGGAACAAGTTTTCGACAAATACACATGCGCAATAGAGTAAAATGCGTTCGCACAGGAACTTCTGATCGGTTTCAAATCAAAATTTTGATGTTCTTACACAAATTTCTGATCGTCATCTGATAGTCAGACTTGTTTTCGGATTTATTTCAAGCAAAGTGTCAGAGCATTCGTGTAGCCAATCAACGCCGATCTTCGGAATATGAACATAACCTCTAAGTTGTTGTTTGTATTTTGTCGTTTTGTATAGTCCTTGATATTCGTTTTGAAAATTGTATTTTAAATTGTTGGATTAGTCTAAAAATAAATATTAAGGAAACAAGTGATTTTGAATCGTCGAAAGAATCTGATCAGAATTATGTTGATTCCGACACAGACTTTTAAAGAAGATTTAATTGAAGAACGGACAAACCCCAAAAATCAAAACTATTTTCATGAAACTGTGTCCCAATTTAATAGAATAGAATTTCTCGACCATTTTAGAGTAAGTCTTAAAGTAGCAAATAATCACACAATCTTAAACTCTATTAATAATATACAGCTATTTCAAGGTTGTAGTATAATTTTTGTTTTGTTTATGTTTTATTTATTTTCCCATTTCCCACTGGCATAAAAAAATGAGGTTATTTTTCTTCTCCACCCAACCCGTATTTGATGTTCGCACAGACGGTTTCAAATCGATCAGAAGTTGTAATATTTTACACATGCGCATCAAGAATGGTTTGGAAACAGTTTCAAACTTGTAAGAAATTTGCAGTGAGAACAAACCTATAATGCTATAATTATTATAGATTTCCTAATAAGTTAATAAGTTTATTATTCTACGTTTATGACGACAGTTGTCTCTTCATATGATGTTATGACAATATCAGTATTTACTTGTGACAGGATCGGCCTAAATCGCCTTTTTCCCATGGTGCGGCACAAACGGCACAACTTTTTACTATCATAACAATTCACAAAAACACTGAAATAACTCAACCTTTTTCTTTCCTCAACCAAAAACCAAAGAAAAAACACAGAACTTCACAAATCCCGAATATAAGCACAAAGCTGTTTATGAAGATAACATTTCGCAAGATGACATCAGCTTTTAAGTCCAGTATTACCATTTCAAATTTTTTAGAAGCGGTTTTAAGAATAAGAATGTTAATACTTTTTTGCTTTGAAGATGTATATCTATATCTACTTTTTATTTTTAATTAAAAATATAACACCAATTAGTTAAATTAACATTATTATATGTGTTGATATATAGCAGAAAATGTCCTCTTTTAGAAATGAGTGTAAATTTGACAACAGAGAATCCATGAATATGTTTGTAAACAAAACATCCCCCTTGCCCCTGTGCACATGTTGAACTTAAACAAAGTTGCTGTTTCCTAATTCTAGCCTTTCAATGTTCTAAGAGTCTCTTATATTACATTAATTATAAAATCTGGAGGGCTGTTATTAATTTTAACTAATTAACATAAATTATCTGAAAAACAGTATAGAGGCATCTAAGAAGTAAGAGGATTCTTTGGAAACGCCTTAAATAAAGGAGTTTTACGATAACATGATGCACTTACGATATCATCGATAGCTTTAATTAGAGTCTACAATTTACTTGTTATGGTTTATATTATGGTTTTTACGAAATATATGTGTATGATTGATAAAATGGGCATAAGATATATTTAATTCAAAAACTTAACCTGCAGATAAATGAGTTTTTGAAAAAGCTTTCCAATTGCAAATAACAAGATAATAATTTATTATTTGAATTTGACACTTATAATTGATGTCAAATATTTAGGTTGAACTATTTTAGAAAGCGGTTACCAAAGTTTTTTCCATTGAGCAGAAAGTTAAATTTTTTTTCAGGTAGGTCATTTTTTCTTTTTATAAGCATTTATTTGATCCAGAAATTATATATTTTCACTTGCTGAGTGCGAATAAAATAGAATTTTAAAAGTGCCAACTCGATTTCTCTAATACCTATATCGTTTAATTTTTCTAATAGAATATGATGTGCCACACTGTTAAAGCCAAATCGATATATATCCTTATGTTATCTATAAAATACTGGTGTAATCATTGGTGCACATTTCAGTCCGAAACCCAAATTGATTATCTGCAACAGTTTATTACTTTCCAGACGTTTTTCTAGCTTAATTAATACATATATCATCTACCAGTGTAATTAGAGTACTAGTAATAGTAATTGGTCGATAATGTTCGACTTCTCCTTGTGGGTTTTTACTTACTATACATTTAAAAAAATATATATTTTGCTCTTTTGATACGCTTAATAAGAATATTTATATATTACTTAAATTGTTTTATTATATAGTTATATACGAGTTCTGAGGTTCGCAAAAAGCGACTTTTAGACCTATTGCCTGAGCTCTAGCTCCACTACCCTTACTACTTTATATGAATTTATATTTGCCGGTATAATCTATACCTTTTTCTTATGTTTAATAAATAGTTGATTTTTAAACTGGGTGAATTTTTAATTATGGTCATTATATTTTTAAAAAATTCAGATCTTTTGAGCTAAAATATTATTCCAATTAAAATTATTCAATGACTTTACGATATTTTGAAAGTTATTTAAATTTATGATTTAGTTACTGAGATTTTGGGGTTATTGATTTAATTTGGGATTTGCAGATTCAATAGTATCAGAAAGTGGTCTGGTAAGTCATTTGTTAAGATAGGCGGCTTAGCAATAATATCTTTGATATAATTTTTTAGAAAGACATGACTATACAATTTTGTATGGGACTTACGTACCCTATGCAACTGAAACAGTTTAAATATTGGGTTGTGTATTGATTTACGCTACGTATGTTCCAAAATATTAATATTTAAGTCATAACTAAAAAAAATTGCCTTTGAAAATTCATCGAGATTTTTTTATTTAAACGAGACTTTCATCGACGTACCTATACCAACATCTTATATGTTTTTTATAAATCTCGCAATTTGAGATTTCTCTTTCAAGAAAAAACATAAACACTTCTGCCAGAAAAGGTTACAAGTTGGAATCCATTGCAAGACCAGCCTTTTGGCAATATGTTTGGCATATTAAAATGTGCGTCCACAGAAACTGAACGTGTTTGGCGTGGCTCCGGCTTAAAGTCAAGTTTTAAAGGGCTAAAGTTAATTGTTTTGATTGAAAAGTGTTGCACAGTTATATTTAGTATCAATCAATAGTGTGGTGTATTTCACGATATAGAAACCTTAACAATCACTTGTTTTTATTGTTTTACCATAATACAGTACAATGGTATTCACGGAGAGGCAAAAAACCGAGCTCAAGACCTTGACCAACGGTATGGTACGAGACATTGTAAAAAGCACTATATCGGATACGGAATTTCTGAATATCTTAATAGACAAAATTTCCGATAAAGTGTCGCAAAAAATAAGCGATACAATGCAGCAGCTATCGAGCAAGGTGAATGACTTGGAAACACGCATCACACTTCTTGAGAAGGAGAATGACCAGTATAAAGCAAGGATAGATGAACTAGATCAGCGAAGCAAACTAAATCAGCTGAGAGTATATGGATTACCCAGAAACTCTCGTGACCAAGGACAACTTATGGCACAGGTTACTAATATGTTTGAAACAAAACTTGGTATTAAGGATATTAAACCTGCTTTTTGTCAAAAATTTGGAGGATTTCAGAATAACAAAAACGGGCCTGTAATTGTTCATTTCAACAGTTCCACGGATCGTAATGCTATCTTTCAGGAAAAGAAAAAACTTAAGGGAAGCGAAATAAGTATAGTAGAAGAATTAACAAAAACAAGGTATGAGTTAATGCTTCTTGCAAAAGAAAAATTTGGGAAACAGACTGTTTGGACTATCGGTGGTAACATTTTTGTCAACGTAAATAATAAGAAAAGAGCCATAAAATCCGAAATTGATGTTAATAATATTGGATAAGCTGAGGCCATAAACAAATACGTTTCTTTGGGTTTGTATTTACCATCGAAATCTTTTTTTTATAGTTTAAGTTCAGTGCAGTTCTATATATAAGATTTTCTTACTTATATACATATATATATTTTTGTTTATTTGTAGTAAAAGGGGAAAAATTTTTTTTTTTTTTGTTTCTATATCCGTTTGGTAGGTGTCATTTTTTTCTTCTTTTCAAAATTTTTATTTTTTTTTGTTGTTAAATATTTAATATGGTGGATTTGCGTACATGTTTTTTAAATGCGCGGTCGCTTGTGCCACGACTGGCAGAACTAAAGGAAATTATCAATGAGGGTGATTATGATATTGTAGGAATTTCTGAAACTTGGTTAAATTCGAATATTTTATCATCGAATATTAATATTAATGGGTATAACATTTTAAGAAATGATAGAAAAACTAGAGGTGGTGGGTTGGCTTTTTATATAAAAAATAACTTACAATTTTCTAATATGGTTTCTGTTAGTGAAGAAACTTGTGAAGAGTTATGGTTTCAACTAAAATTTTTTCATAAAAATTATATGGTTGGTGTCCTCTATAGACCTCCCAAAGGTAATATCAATAATTTTCTACAGACTTTTGAAAAAAGGTTGGCTGATTTTCAGCCTTTGGAAATTATATGTGGCGGTGATGTAAATTTAAACCTTCTAAATATGGAACATCATTATGTATCAACTTTTTATGATTGTATAGAGTCTTTAAATTTACAACAGGTTATAATGGAACCTACAAGAGTTACAGGGACATCATCTGCACTTCTAGATTTAATTTTGATTCCAAATGACGAAACAAGCTTTGAGGCGGGTATTAGCGATTTAGAAATTTCTGACCATTTCTTGACGTATTGCAACATAATAAACAAAAAAACTGACAAAAACCTTAAATTTATGTCACGAAACCTCAAAAACATTGATAGAGAATTGCTTAACGAATTTTTACAGGTCACCCCATTTGAACACATAATTTATTTGGAAACAGTTAACGAAAAAGTCGCTGCCTTAAATAATTTTTTGATAAATTTGTTCGACGTTTTAGCACCTCTAACCCAGCACAAAATAAAAAAACAACAACCTCCATGGCTAACTTATACCATTAAAAAAATGATAAGTTTGAAGAACAAAGCCTACAAAAAATATCAAAAGACTAAAACTGATTTGAATTGGGACTATTACAAACAAATTAAAAATCAAGCTAGCATTGCAATACGTGAAGAAAAAAAACAATACCTCGCACAGATAGTAACTATGGGTTTTAAAGATAAAAAGATTTTCTGGCAAAGGCTAAAGAAACTTAATGTATTTTCAAATGGCAAAGTTAACGAATTACCCGATCATCTTAATGTCCCCAATTCTATAAATAATCATTTTATACAGGCCTCAGCGCAGAACAATTCAGTGCATGGAGATCTTTTAAATTTGTATCAAAATAAGCAAAATCGTCAAATATTATCAAAATTTAATTTTCATACCGTGTCCACTGATATTGTGAGAAAATATTTATTCGAGATTAAATCGCTTGCTACCGGGGCGGATCAAATAAATCTGGAGATGTTGTTGTTGTGTGTGGACCGAGTTATACCTTTTGTAACTAATATTGTAAACTCATGTATATTAGACAAATGTTTTCCTGATGTCTGGAAGGTCTCAAAAATATTTCCACTTTTAAAAAAGCAAAATATTTCCGATTTTAATGATTTAAGACCTATTAGTATTCTGCCAGTTCTTTCTAAAGTCATGGAGAAGATATTAAATGTCCAAATTAGGGAGTACCTAGATAAATATAATATTTTACCGGCATTTCAGTCAGGGTTTAGATCGGGTCATAGCTGTACCACGGCACTTTTAAAGATCACAGATGATATTATTGAAGCTACTGATCAGGGTAAGGCCACTGCTTTAGTACTTATCGACTACAGCAAAGCGTTTGATCGTATCAATCATACATTACTCTACGCGATCTTAGGCTATAATGGGTTTGACTCTGACGCAATTGATATTATTAAAAGTTATTTAACCGATAGAAATCAATACGTTGAAACGAATAAGGGCATTTCATCTACTGCATTTCAGTTATGTGGAGTTCCACAAGGTTCCATATTGGGACCTGTTTTATTTTGTATTTATACTAGTAATCTCACCAGTTGTTTAAAATATTGCAGTGCTCATTTATATGCTGATGACACGCAACTCTACTTTTCTTTTTTTCCTGAAAGTAAAGAAATAGCTGCCAAGAAAATAAACGATGATCTAAAAGCCTTAATAGATTTTTCAGAAAAACACAATCTGCAAATAAACTCGTCTAAATCTACCTTCTTGATTTTCGGCAAAAATCGCGAAGTATTGCATCAGAGTATGGCTTTGGAAGCTTCCTCAAACAAGCTTTTGCATTCTACTTGTTCCCGCAATTTGGGACTTCACATTGACACCAATATGAGGTATAAACAGCATATAAGTAAGTGCATTCAATCTGCTTATTTTAATTTAAAACAACTGTTTCCGCATAGACACCTGCTTTCAACATCTCAAAAAATTACTTTATGCGACGCTCTGGTTTTGAGTCATTTTAATTTTGCCGACGTCGTATATGGTCCATGCTTAGACTCTATCGACAAAGGTCGAATTCAGCGAGTGCAAAAGTCATGCTTGCGATTAATTTACGGCATTCGTCGTGGACATCCTGTAAGTTACATGCTACGACAAACCAAATGGCTTTCTATGGAGGATCGTAGAGATCTGCATGCTGCTACTGTATTTCACCAAGTAATAACTTAAAATCGCCCCTCGTATCTATTAAATAAAATACGCTATAGAACTGACGTACATTCTTTGAATCTCCGGCATAGAGGTCTAATTTCTCCGCCTTTGCATACCACTATGTTTTATCAGCGGTCATTTTCTTATAATATTTATTTAATTTACAACCAGATTCCGGAGGACTTTAAAAATGTATCAACAAGCGTATTTAAACATAAATACAAAAAATATTTATTGCGGTAAAATGGGTATATCTGGCGATCGTCGCGTTTATTAAATATGTATGTATTGGGTATGTTAAGGCTTATTGGATGTTTGGCACTTGTTGGGGGATACCTAGTAAATTATTTTGGATGCAAAAGAAACAGAAAAGAAATTATAACTTATTTAATAAAGGAGGTTAAACACGAATCTTTTTTAAATTGCCTTTAGCCTCCTTTTTGCCTATATTATGGTTAAGATGTTTTTTTTTATTTTAAAGCATATGATATTTATTATCTTTGTATCTAGTTAAGATATAATATTTTATTGTAAATTGGGCAAATAAACGATGTATTATTATTATTATTATTATTATTATATAATTTATTATCAACTTGAAAGAAGTTTTGCTTCAGTACACTGCTGTCGATAAGAGAACAAATTTCTAATATGATATGAGTAGGTAGATTGCTTTGTGAAACATCGAAGGAAACAAGAAATAAGTTAAAGGGTATTTCTGTTTTTATTAAATTTTTGGTAAGTTCATATGAGTTTTTTATTGAGAGTGGGTTAGAGAAATTGGTGAGTTAAGGGAGGATTTTGTTAGAATAAGGCCATTTTGGTTGATTTTAACTTTAAGATCATTGAGTTTGTTTATGAGTTGACCTGGGGAGTTCTTACGATTTTCAGTTATTTCTTTTGAATTTAGAAATTTGTTAACCTTCAAAGAGATGTCAGCTCTAACTAGATCTGGATTAGGTAAGTTGGTGGACTTCAACACTCTTTCACAGTCTACCAGAGTTTACTCAGACACCGCTAGTCAATCAGAATGGTCAAAGTTAAATTTAAGTCCTAAATTTAATATTTCTTCATCGTTTTTAGATCGCTGTATGTTACTTAAATTTATAAAACGGGGATGAAATTGATGTAGAGATGTTTTTGAAGTTCTATCAGATGTAACAGAGTAGCCACTGTCGTATAAAGGTTTTTGTTTTAATTTTAAGTAATAGAGTTTCTTGTTTAATACAGTACGATGTTTCTCGCTCTCTCGGTTTACAAAGTCTTCAATATAGTTCATGAGAGCTTGAAGCATGAAGCTTATCGGTCAGTAAAAAATAACTAAATTTTAGTTTCTGGTTAGTGTCATTTAAGTTGCTGTAGTTATTCTTTATCTCGTGTTGTTGTAGTGGTGGTTCTCTCTTACTCGCTCCCATTACTTAATACAAATCTGCTAATCTCATATTGTTTAATTTTGTTATAATTTTAACTGTTCACTAGATGTCGTGCAATGTACCATTCAAGTATTGTTTGTTATTGTTTAGAATTAGTGTATGTGTTAAGTAACTCAGTAAGTATTTTACAATTTCATAATTTTATCTGTATTTTTTTATGCCGCCTGTCAAGGAAAAAAATGTTCGTATATGTTTTTAAACTGTTTGTAATATATTTTAGAGTTTGATGATGGCAAAAACACTTGCCGAAATGCATCACTCCTGAAATTAGAGGATTGGCATTTTATTTGTGGAGAAAAGACTTCCCCTACTAACTTATAATAAGAATACCCTGAGCCTTTCTAAGAGATCAAATGAATATATTTGACAAAACCACAAAGTCACAATCAAAAAATATAAAAGCATTATTAGGGCTAAAACCTAAATAAAATTGTCATCAATAAGAATTAAAACAATTATAACAATGGCACTGTATAAGTCTTAAATATTATAAATATTTTTTTTCAATTTCAGGCAATGGTAGCGCTATATCTTGCTGCACGTTGGACGGGACAGCTATTCTTCCAGAGAAATCTTCCCATTACGCTTGTATGCCTATCTCTATTTCTGAAGCCGACTCTTTTTACTCCACATTTAACCAGCGTTGTATGAATTTTGTTAGGTCAGTCTTAGCGCCAAGAGAAGACTGTACAATGGGATATGCTCAGCAAGTAAGTAACTTTTAATAAATGTTGAAAGTTTTTTTAGAAACATCTCTTTATTATTATTATTATTATGATTTTTGATAGATGAACAAACTTACCCATTTTATTGATGCATCTTCTGTTTATGGCTCAACGCCACATCAAACTAGCGAACTCAGAAGTTTTCATGGTGGTAAACTAAACACTTTTACTGATTATGGAAGAGACCTCTTACCTTTATCTAAGCAGCCTGAGGCTTGTCTTTCGATGGAGCAGGGATCAGCATGTTTTGAATCGGGTAATTAAAATAAAATAGTTAAGTTGTTAGTGCATCGATTAAAATTATGATTTAAGAAAATGCGAGCATTTGTTAATTGATTGAGCATTTGATAATCGAACAAATTTCAGGTGATACTCGAACAAATCAGATGATCACATTGGTTGTTATGCATACCTTATTTCATAGAGAACATAACAGATTAGCTGCCGAACTCGCTCGACTGAATCCGCATTGGCAGGATGAAAAGCTGTTTTTGGAAGCTAGACAGATATTAATTGCAGAGACTCAAAATATTTTATATAAGGAGTATCTGCCAGTTGTACTCGGTGAGTAAATAAGAAAACGTTTAAGATGATTAATGATAAATTGTACTTATTATGACTGGACTTATACACTACTAACTGAAATCGTTTTATGTAATAGTTATGTATTTTTAATGGCATTAATGCCAATGATAAATAAATTGGGTAGGTTTTTTGCTGGTGTGGTATTCAAGTAGTAATGATAGGTTTTCATTTCGATTAACTGATGGAGAAGATGTTGACTCAATTTTAAATTATATACAAACATGCCGTGTGTACTGATTATATCTCGCCATTAAGGTATTGTAGACCTTTTATTGATATTTTTTTATGCCGCTTTCAAAAATGAACACTCCATCCACATTTAATCGATCTGCGTATATAAGATATTTTTTCCTGCAATTTCTAAGATTTTGGAGCGAATACTTTCAAATCAAATATATGAATATTTTACGCTGAACGATTTGATTCATATCACACAGAGAGGCTTTACAAAAAATTTTAATACTTCAGTCGAATTGTCTAATTTTACATACGACATAATTAGAGTTTGGGATAAGAATTTTATAGTATTCTGGTATTATTATATATTTCTGTATTATTATAAGACGTTCGACACCAAGAATCATAATTTGTTACTGGCTAAACTTAAATATTACGGATTTAACGATTCCTTTGCCCTTTTATTAATGTTCAATCATATTTAACTAACAGACGATAGATTCTTAGATAATAGATATTCAGATCAAATAAATATTACTTGTGATGACTCTCAAGGTTTAAAATTGAGGTCTTTGTTTTTCATAAATGATACATCTGATATATTAAAATCGAATACTTAAAGAAGATATCTAACTTATATCGAGATATTGGGTGGCTTATAAGGGATTGTCGAAGGCTGTTGCATTTTTATAATAAAAATTATTAATGATCCATCTTTCCCTACCATCCTTCAAGAAAGACTGATATTCCGTTGACATATTCATAATTTAAATGTTAGGTTGCTACACTGCTGAGTAACAGTAGGGTTGGGGATGCCAAATGGTGCAGCAAAATGCCTTGCTAGCTTGGTTTGATTAAACCCGATACAATAATTATTATTATTAGCTTATTTTAAAAGAATATTATAGAAAAATTAACTCAAGATTCAAGTTCTAAACCCTGATCATTTAAATACCAATTTAAAAATATAACATAAGTGACTTTTAAAAAAGTAAATACAATTAGAATTGTTTATGTCATTAATATGTCTACCAAAATTCTAAAATATGTTATACTTATGGCAACTGACATTGAGGGCATCTGATATACCTAATAGAATAGAGCTTATACATATATTGCAATAATAACCTAAATAATGTAACCGACGTGATCACGTAAGCTATGCACTATATAGCTCTTACAATATCTTTTTTTGGATAAATAATGAATTATACCTGCAACCGAGAAAAAACACAATAGATTTTATCTTATTATAATATCAGCTTTAACTAATAAACTGTATACCCCGATATAAAAGACTTCTATAAAACAGCCCTATCACACAATAAATACTTCAGAAGAGAACCGATGATTTTTGTCTAAACTCAATTGACGAAATAGACAGCGAACTTAATGCTTAACCCTCACCCTATATGGTTGCTCGCCTTTTTCGTTTCTCCCCACACGATTTGCTCAAATGATAGATCGTCCCTCCAATAATGAATACTACAAGGCAGCAAATCACTATTAAGCTCACAAACCCTCTTAATTCCTTAGTTCCAAAAAAAAACATTAATATGCTATCATATAATCAATAGCAATCAAGCCAAAACTCAATGAAGTCTATAATTACGAAAAATTAATTACAGTTTAGATTTCTAAAATTCAAATATAAGTAATATACGTGTTGGACAAGATTATAGACCAAATATGTGCTATTTATGATATTATTGTATTAACTGATACCTGGCTTAAAAAGTCTTTTGAAATTCCTAGATATAGGCTTTTAAGGTGTGATAGGAATGGTCGGGACGGAGGTGTCGGCGCTTATGCAAGAAGTGAATTTATTTTCTCATTAATTAATTCTCCACTTGCAATAGAGCAGCTTTGGTTTAAACTATCGATTGAAGCAAAAAATATTGTTATAGGGGTTGTGTATAGGCCACCAACTTTTTTATGTATGGAGTTTTTAAATAATTTCAAGTATACTCTTATTCTCATATCTTATTCCAGTACATGATAATATTTATTGTGTTGGGGATTTTAATATAAATCTACTTAACTATGAAAATTCGAATGTAGTTAAAATTAATGAGTTATTTAATGCAATGGGTTTGACTTCGGTCTATACCCTGGAATAATCATTTAATAGATGTTGATCAAAAAAATTCTTTTATAACCGACAACATAGTTGCGTTGCGTAATTTACATGCACCACCTATAAAATTTCGCATTACCAAGCCGTACGCTCCTTGGTTGACTGACGCTGTAAGGGCTATGATGCAGGATAGAAATAGAATGCTAGCAAAATAAAAAAAAATAAAGTAATAACTGACTGGAATAATAATAAAAGACTGGAATAGTTAAGAATATATAAGTTATAAACTCCTAAGAAATATGAACACTCTTGCAATAAGTAATGAAAAAAAAAATATATTTTAACTTACAATTAACTGCTACAAAAGATGTTTGGTCTTCAATAAAATTACTTAACCTAAAAAATAAACAAAATAATATTCCTAAAATTCTTGAAAATGTTGAAACTATTAATCAGTTTTTTATCAACTCTGTTCCAAAAATTAATTTAAATAAAAATACTCTAAATGAATATAAAAGTGTTAAAAATAACTTATTTCAAGCAAGTTTTAGGTTTTTGACTGTGTCGGAGTATGATATTGTAAAGGTTATTAATAACATTAAAACTACTGCCACGGGCATTGATGAAATTAAAATACTTACCATCCGACTATGCCTGCCTTTTCTACTACCTTATATTGTTATAAAATATACCTTATATGTCATAAACTTATTAAGCGAAAGTTAGCCCAGTAAACATAACAGTAAGTATAACAGTAGATAGTCTAACATTACTAGTAATGCTTGATTATAGCAAGGCCTTTGATACTCTCAACCATGATCTCTTAATAAATATTTTGTCATCTGTTGGTTTAGGGGAGGGGGCATGCGCGTTAATTGCTAATTATTTTAGAAATAGGTATCAAGTTGTTTCTTATAATGGGGTAGATTCTGGTTTTTTAGAGATTTCTTCTGGCGTGCCCTAGGGCTCCATCCTTGGGCCAATCCTTTTCTCAATTTATATATCAAACATGGCAAAAATATTCATATCATCTAAGCAGCACTAACCTAACTAGAAAACTCGTAAACTAACGTTTACGAGTTTTCTAAAAATCATTGCTTACAATTAAATTCTATGAAATCAGCATTTATGCTGTTTGGGGGCAATGGTAGACATAACAATTTTTTACAGCAGTATAGGGACTTAATTCATATCAATAACAAGCCTATAAAACACGTCGAGCACTGTAAGAGCTTGGGTTTAATTCTGGATAGTGACCTGCGATTCACGCAGCACGTAAATTCAAGTATTCAAAAAGGATTTTTAAGCCTTAAAAATATTTATCCAGATCGTTACGTTTTAAATAGAAAAATAAAAATTCTACTGTGTGATTCGCTGGTCCTATCACAGCTTAATCATTGCGATGCAGTGTATGGTCCATGCTTGAGAACTGCTGAAGAGAGTAGAATTCAGAGACTCCAAAAGGCGTGCCCTAGATATATATAGCAGATAGATATATATGGCATAAGAAAGCGCCACCCCATAAAACAAAAGCTTAAGGAAACCAGGTGATTGACTATGCACAACAGAAGAATTTTTCACACACCTTCAATGTTTTTTAAAATAATTCATTTAAGATCTCCACCTTACTTATATAATAAAATAAAATTTCGCACAGATTTTCACAATATTAATACCCGGTATAAAGGAAGGCAACACCTCCACTTCACTCAACCGAAACTTATAAAAGATCATTTTCTTATCAAATTTCAAAAATTATAAATAGCTGCCAAACTAATACCGAAAACATTTTTAGCTTATATTCTTTAAAGAAATACATTTTTAAGAAATTACTACAGGAACAATAAAGCATAATTTAGTGGTTGTTTCGTTTCTTTTTACTTTCTTTTTTCTATCCCGATGATGATAACAAAAATAATTAATGCAATAGACTATATATTATGATATACATACATATAACAGACTGTATCTTTTGCTTTCTGATGTGTTTTGTTTGTGGGTTGAATTTGTTTCTTTTTCCTTGTGTAGGCATATATGCTGTCAGATATTCTCTTTTTTTGTTGCTGGTTGATGTACTCTTTATAATTTATAGCGCTTATATTATTCCTATTTTGAAACTTAGTATAGTATAGATAATTAGGTTAGATGGAAGAACAGGCATTTAGATATCTGAATCTTTGTACGCTGAATCTCGCCTTTAACCTATTAACTTTGTAATTGTATTTTTTTCCTAAATAAAAAACACCTTTATTTTTATTATTATTATTATTATTATTTACATCTGTTCATAATCTTTGCCCATATTTTTAACATGGTCATAACTATGCCCATTTTAAAAATACTTGGAACTTAAATTCGCGCCAGCAGAAATTTGCTTACTTAATACTTAAAAATGAACATGACTAGATTTCCTGATATGTATATATGTATATATTTTTCGGTTCCACTCCATCGGAGTGCTATATTTGAAAGGTCTTTTCCATATAACGTAGCAGTAGTATACAATAAATTACCAGTAAATCAGTTAAATTTACCAGTTAATGTCTGATTTAATGACTACATTTAAGAAGTATCTGGCAAAGATGTAATTTAATGAGGTTCATTTTTAATTATTTTCTTGTTTATTTTCCTTGCATTTGACTTCCCAGTCTGAGAAATGTGTTTTGAGTAGTGCAGACATAAAAAATAAAAATATATATTTACTCTTATTAATAAATAGTGCTTTAGACACCTACTTATTTTTCGTATTTATAAGTATTACATATTGACACATCTCCATTAAGGTGTGCTGATTGGTGCGTAGAGTAGCTATTACATAGACTGCTCCAGTCTTCTACACCTAACGTTTTATATTTTTCAGCTGTATGAATGCTGTATGAAAAATTATGGTATTACGAGACAGTTTATTAGTATTAATATGCACAAACTATCTCAGCCAATTGGCTGGATAAAGTTCACCCACCCCCGGATGCAAGTATAAAAAGAGTTGGGCTCTCTCAATAACTCTCAAACCTGTAAAAATTGTCTCACGGTGCGGCAAGTGTTCAGAATGACCGCTTTTTGGAGGTCGTTGTAGGTGTTCCTGTACAGCCCCAGTTTCAAGAGGCTAGCTTCTAGTGATTTCGGTATAAGCCCTGTAGATGATAATAATACTGTTTGCATGCCACATTTGTCGGATCTCAAAAGCTAGATCTGCATATTTACTTACCTTCTTCTTTCAATACCTTGTTGTTATTTGGTATCGCAATGTCTATTAGAAGGACCGAGTTGACTCCTTTATCCACCACCACTATATCAGGCCTGTTATTTCTCACCTGTCTATCGGTGATAATGGGCCTGTCGTAGTAGAGTTTAAAGCTGTCTTTCTCAAGTACCTTTGGGGGTTGATACTTATAGTATGGAGTGTAAGTATTAATAGGTCCATACTTGTTGGCCAACTTTTGATGGATGATATCGCAGACCTGGTTATGTCGATAAAGATAATCGGTATTTGCCAACAAGCTGCGCCCAGATGTTATGTGCTGGATTGTTTCCGATACTTGGTGATATTTCCTGCATTTGTCTGACTCGGTGTTTGGATCCCTAATGATAAATTTCTTATAGTTGTTAGTATTCTGTCTCAGGAAAGATATGAAGTTGGTTAAGGTCATGATAATGTCGACCATGTATTTTTTTTTGAGCCCATTCATCCATCTTTGTAGTGTTCGAGTTTACTTCAGACGTTAGTTTAGGCGAGGCGAGGTTAAGAGGCGTATAATTCTTGTCTGCCTTCGCAACGGTATTATGGAGGCTTGAGAGGCTTAAGAACCTTACCCGTTGTGTATACTGGTCCCTCAATCCTGGTTTTAGCTTGTTTATCTTCGAGCAGTCTGATTATTAGTTTATTAGTTATTAGTTATTAGAATCCCAAATATTTGTGAGTCTCGTCATTCTCCATAGCCTGAATTATGTCACCGTTTGGGAGCTTAACGTCTCCATCCACAATGACACCCTTCTCGATGCTTAAGGTTTTACACTTAATAAGACCAAATTCCATATGGATGTCACTGGAGAATTTTTGCGTAATGTCCAGCAGCTGTCGCATTTGTTGTTGCTTTGCTGCGTAAAGCTTTATATCATCGATGTAGAGAAGATGCGAGACAACACAATTGGTGTTTCTGTTGGCTGTGATTTTAAAACCATATTTGGTGTCATTTAACATGGTAGATAGTGGGTTCATTGCGAGGTAAAACCACAATGGACTTGGAGAGTCGCCCTGGTAAATTCCCCTACAAATATATATTTCCTCCGTTGGTAAATACTTACTATTTAAGTTGAGGTGTAGGTTTGTCCGCCAGGTTTTCATAATGCTGGAAAGAAATGTAATTATGGTGGGGTAGATTTTGTAGATCTCTAAAACTTTAATAAGCCAATAATGCGGCACACTGTCGAAGGCCTTCTTGTAATCTACAAAGGCAGTACATATATTTCTGTGGTTGTTCTGAGTCTGCTTGAGAATTACAGAATCTACAATAAGTTGTTCTTTACACCCGTGGTGCTTTCACTTATATCCCTTCTGCTCTTCGGCTAAAATGTTGTTAAGTTCGACATGCCTGTAAATGCGGTTAGTTCCAGTGTAAGGAACCTTGGTGAGTCTTCCGGATGGTTCCAATAGCTCATAAGGTTCTCTCTACTTGGCATGGCTTGACTGTTGTTGTTAGCGTAAGATCCTAATTTCCTGAAGAACACTTTTTGATTGTTGTTAAATAGGGCGTTTTGTTGTTTTCTTTTGGTGCATTTTACGTATCCGGATAACCGCTCAGCTTTAGCCTTTAGTTTTTGCTTAAGCAGATCAATATACTCACACACATGCTATTGATATTCTGGATGTTTCGTATAAGTACCGATTTTTTTAAAGATTTTTCTAATTCGGTTTCTAAGGCGCTTAGATGGTTTTGGGATCTTATGGAACTCGTTAAGTCTCTCTGAGTTCTCCTCGAATATTATCAATCGCGCCCTTGAGTCGTCGCTGCCACCAAGGTTTTAAACTTTTGTTATTATTATTATTATTACCACTGCACTCATTCCTAGACGGGTAAACTGGTTGATTATGAATGCGAAGCACTGCCACTGCTCCGGAGTACACAAGTGAATAGAGTCGTTCTAGATTGTGACAGTATCTGGTGATATCCCGTAAGAGAGCATTTACAGCCGTAATAATATCATTACTGTTCTTACTGGTTCTGAGTTTTGGTAGTTTCGGCCTGCGGGTAGGATCGGTGCTGTAAAATTCCGCCAGTGCTCTAGAGAGCTCCGAAGTCACACGATCGGGCATATCGGTTTGGGTGTTATTGTCTCTAATAGAATTGATGTCATATTCGAATTTGTTTTCCTATACGCAAGTGTGGTCTTCATCGAGTGCATTTACTGTTGGGGGAAGTTCTTTGAAGAATTCTTTGGAGAATTGCCGCTGGTCAGCAACGCGCTGTTCGGTAAGATGTTCTAGTTCGGCGTACTTTTTAACAAAAGCACGATGAACAGCACATCTATAGATGGTCAGATCCATTTTGGTAATTTTAAAATAGGAGCGCATTATGAAGGAATTGATCTCTGTAGTCCACTTCATGTGCTTCCTAGGCAGTTCAGCTTTTGTGATTAATGGCAAATTGACTTTCGTCGCCGCAGAAACATCAAAAGCTGGTAAAGGAGAATTGTTGCTGTGTTCCTCTGGAGTGGTGGGGTTCGCAGTAGCCCTACTCGGCGTCACGGTGCGCCTGGCGCTAGCCGAGGGAGACGGTAGCTCATTTTTCGAACAGGTCCCGCTGCCAGAAGCCTGAACGCGACAAGAGGTTTTGTGGTACAATTCACCCTTTTATTCCGAAGATTGTACATTATCGAGAGTTGCATTTTAGACCTACTGCCAGGTGATTTTTGAATGCGACGTTTACTCCTCGAGGATGGGTAATAGTGAATGACAGGATACAGGTTTAGGACAGCGGACAGCTCCTCTACAAAGAAAGTCGCCTTTTACGAGTGGGAGATACCCATAGGGTATTCTATGCCCCGCACCCCAGGCGGGGTTTATTATTAATATTATTATTATTATTATTATTATTATTATTATTATTATTATTATTATTATTATTATTATTATTATTATTATTATTATTATTATTATTATTATTATTATTATTATATAATTACAATGTTTATATGTTGTTCTTGTGAGTTTCGACCGAAAACCATGGTATTAAATAGCCACATTTATCTCTAATCCCATTCTTAAACTTTCATTTGTTAGGGTTCTCATCAATACCTGCAGTTGTTTTTTGGATTCGCCCATGAGTATAGTGTCGTTTGTGTAACTTATTTTGTTGCTTCTGATACCGATTATTTTTGCTCTTTCGGGTCGGTCTTTATGATTATATACGATATCTCTAATGATTTTTTAACTATATACTCTGCATATACATTAATATAGTAAGGGGGATAGGAAGCAATCTTGACGAACTTCCCTTTCTATATTAATATAAGATGTATTAATTTGTTGTGCATCCCCGGTGATTCCAGTGTGTGTTCCGGATTATCATTATATCGTGGCTGTGATAGTCCCATGCCCAGCAAAACATGTATTAATATTTCGTGTTGAATGCGTTCGAAGGCCTTTTTGTATTATTATTATAACCATTAAGGGTAAGAGTTTTGTTATAATTTTTTCATGTTCTCCAAATCGGCAGGTCCATTTTTTTCAGTCGCTCCATTCTCTTCTTTGGTATTTTATTTTCCTTTTTTCCTTTGATAGTTCGGAAAACAGTTTAAATATAATTCGATTACACTCCCTCCCTTCATCAAATCGCTCATTGATGAAGTCCATGTTTTTTTTACGTTTCGTATCTCGCTCTCTGGCTTCTTTATCATTGTCTTAAGTTCCATCGTGTCACTATAAGATTTAGAAGATGATGCTACCGGCTATCAGTCGTCAACTGCTGCTATCGCAGTCCTTGCAGTTCCAACGTGTTTTGTGGGCTACCATCAATCTAGCCCCCACCTCAGTAACGCCTTCAAAGTTGAGGTACCATTGCAGAACAACGCCCACGTTGCAGCTTAAGAGTTTTGCCCACATTTCGACAAAAAAATGTGCAATTTTCTATTAGATATGTCAATAAGGTATATGAGAAAAGCAAAATACTTTTAGCAACAACATAGGGCAGATAATATAAATGTAATCAACAAACAATGTGTACAAAGTCTAATATATGCCATGTTTACTTTCGGTAGTTTATAGGTTGCTCATAGAAGAATTTTCAAACCCAGGGAAAACCGTTCCAGGTTCTTCCACTAGGTGGCATCACTTTAAGTACAAAAGGAGACAATAATATTGGTTATTTACTGTAAAAGAAACGGTTTTTGAGCAGTATATAACACGCAAACAAACGCTCAACTAGGCGTGACGTTGACAATAAAACGCGCACGCATGCATTTCGTACGCTTTGCTACTCGCTTAATACGTCATTGTTTTTCAGTACGTTGAGTCGTTAATAAGCGTCTGACGTTAATTGTCACTGTATCACAGGAAACTCTTGTTTATTGCGTCCCAGAATCTGTGCTGGGATTCTAAAATCACGACTCGACACGATTACTCGATATGACTGATTCTAAATAAAATTTTCAGTCGTGAGTGTCTTGCGGATTGCCTAGTTTTTAACGATTTGTCGACGACACGCTTGGATATATCGTATACACCAAACGATATAGCTTCTTCCTTTTTTAATACGTGCATAATGTAACAGCATCCTTTTTTAAACGTATTTGTTTCATTTATTGTTTACCAATAGTCATACCAGGCATTTTTAGTTATTATATATATTATCTATGATACCAGGTTTTCATTAGTATATCAAGAAGCTTTCTTAAACACAACAACTAATAGATTTAATTCGACCCTTTTTTCCACAACCTTCTGTTAATAATAGAGGCAGAGGAAATGGAGTTACCATTGAATGGGCAGTTTTAGTACATATATCATATATCAAGATTTTATGCCACATATTGTTACCAAAGAAGCATTGGACAAGATTTTAAATTTGAAATTAGCGAAACTACTACAAGTCATTGGATCCATAAAATTACTGAAATTATTGACAATCACCTTGCTGACTGATTCATTAATTTTTTAAATATAAGAGATTAGAGAAATTATTAAATTAACATTTATAGAGAGATCCAATTTTCCTGGTGTTCTAGGTCCTATTGATTGCACACATGTTGCCATATTAAAACGTTTAAACATACCAAAAGTGGATAAACACAACAAGTTTTTGTGATTTTCCATGAATTCAATTATGATTTTCCAATGGATAGTGATGGTTTTAAACGACAATTTTTTATTTTAAAGAAATAATATAGGCATATATTTAAATAAAAAAACACGAAGGCGAAAAAAATTAACAAAATAAATTAAAAATCTTGTGTTTATCAGTAGAAAAGACAATTGACGCTTCCATCTGTCAAATATTAGGGAAAATAACAAATATATCCCAAGAAACCTAAATCAAATCGAATAAAACGAGTTTAGCCGACGATTGAAATTTAGAATCACCCTTGTCGTCACGACTGGGTTGCGATCGAATTCGAAGTCGTGATCGTATCGAGATCGAGTCGTGATTTTAGAATCCCAGCCCTGATCTCTTTCGGCTATCCCAACTCGAGAGGGGTCCCCACTCTGCCTCTCATTTCAACACGACAGCCCATCTGTCGCACAGGTCGCAGTCTAACCGCGCCACAACTAACGAAACCTTAAATTTAATAAAATAAAGCTATAATATAACATGCTTATTTATGTATTGTTAAAAATATACATAAATTTCTTATTTGCACGTGATATTTCATATGATCTGTATTAATTTACATATTGTAAATCTTGGTTTAATTCAAACAAGTCAAACTCGCGCCAGTCTTACTTCGGTTTTTGATTAGTCGGAAGTACGCTATACTGCAGCTTGGTGGGAATAAAGCAAATGAGGGGAAGTTGCAATAAACAGAAGTATCGCATTGCATTTGGCGACAGTTGTATTAAATGAAACTTGCAATACATTTTTGTGAACGAGAGTTTACTGTACTTGCAATCAGATTTAGAAGAATATTACGAGTAAGCTTATGCATTTCTAATTTTTTTTAAATTATAAGCTCAACTCTAATAATAAGTGTAGAAAAATTTAAACACTATAAAAAATTAAATTAAAGGTCTTACTTAGCCTACTAAATTCCAGTATGTCAAGGGTCTTCTTAATATAACTTCAAAAAATATATGCTATTTAGGGACAAATCTGTCTTTTAGAAACTATCTGGATATCTAGGGGGCCTTTTAATATCGTCAGTTCCACTAATAGGACACTTAGGATAAGTAATCTTAATAATTTATTAAGATTTCCTTTAACATAGCTGAGCATTATGAGCAGGAGAGCGGTCTTGCTGAAAATATACTGATTTCGGGTCTAAGTGAGGGCGGATTTCTATGACAGGAAGAACTTGGTTTTGCAGCAACTCAAGGTATTTTTAGACTTTTAAAATGCCATCAGTAAAGTTCGTTAGAAATTTAAATTTTCATTGGCTTTTTCTATCATGGTTTCACAAAATTATATTCTTCACCACTGGTCTGCGGGAAATATCCTCTGAATTTTCGAATATCTGAGACATTATAATTAATATTATTAGTATTATTATTATTCTGTTTTAGCTCGCTGATAGCGATGTTGTCAATTTCATCGGCCTGAAGGCGAGATGAATTTTGCTATGGTAGATTTAGGAACTTTCGAACATTTGTTGCATGTATTCAGTATAACAGATTTCTATATAGTTACAATCGTCCAGGAGGAAAGACCCAATGCGATAAGGTTTTTGGACAGTGTTAAAGGGACAATTCCAGTGGATGAAATAACTAGAGGGAGTATATATACATTATCTTGCCTCCATTGCTCTTTTATCTCGTGAGCTAGATCTGCGTATTTACCAAGTTTAGTGAGTGTCGTTTCTAGGACATTATTGGTATTTGGCACTGCTATGTCAATTAGAAAGGTTTTCTTTTGGGCTTTGTTTATTAAGATTATATCTGGTCTGTTTGAAGTCCTATCGGTCAAAACAGTTCTGTCCCAGTAGAGGCGAAAGTCGTCATTTTCAAGTACAGTTTCTGGTTTGTACTGGTAATAGAGGCAAGTTTCGCCAATTAGATGATAAAGTTTTGCCAGTTCTTGATGAATAATTTTTGCCACACAGTTATGTCGGTGCAGATATTCGGTAGCTGATAGAGATGTGCATCCTGATGTTATATGTTGAATTGTCTCCGGTACGCGCAGGCATTTTACTACGATCGTTCTATCGATCGTCGATTACTTTCTCATCTTTAGTAATGTACTTAAGGTAATTTCTTGTAGCAACCGCTTAGTTATTATTATTATATTACAGGTAATGACGCAATCGAAGAGTTCGGTATTACATTACAAGAAGGGTCACACTACTCTCTAGATTACAACCCGAAAGTCAATCCATCAATAACAAATGAATTAGCAGCAGCTGCTTATAGATTTGGCCATTCAACTGTCCATGGACAGCTTAAGTATGTCTAAAAATCAAGCAATCATCACGTATTAACCACGTTTTATCAATTATAGCATTTATGGTACAGATAAAATGGAAGAGATGATATCTATTCCAGAAGTTATGTTTTTTCCATCTAGAATGAGACACCGTGAATTCTTGGACCAGGCCCTGAGCACTCTTGCAACTGAACCTCTACAAGACGTTGATTTATCTTTATCAGACGCAGTAGTTTTCCTATTTAATCATTTACTTCAACATTTTTAATTTATAATAATATATTTTCAGCTTACAAAATACATGTTTAAAGGTGGAAATCCATTCGGAGTCGACTTAGCAGCAATTAATATTCAAAGAGGTCGAGATCATGGCTTAAGACCTTACAATGATTACAGAGAGCTTACAGGCTTACCACGCATCCAGGACTTTGATGAGTTCGGCAGTGAAGTAGGGTTTTTAAATAATTCAACTTATCAGTAAATCTTACTTCTAATTTACTTATAAATATAAGGCTCTAGTTAACAAAAAGTTTTTTTAGATAGGTAGAAAACTGAAAAAAGTATATAAGTCAGTGGATGACATCGATCTTTGGATTGGAGGACTTTTAGAGCCTAAAGCCCCAGGTAGCATGGTAGGACCTACTTTTAGAGACATAATTGCTGACCAATTTGCACGCCTTAAAAAAGGAGATCGATATTTCTTTGAAAATCATCCTTCTATAAATCCAGGATATTTTTCACCAGGTAAGGTTCTTCTCCAGGAGCTAATACTAGTATAAAATAGGATTCGCCACCATCTATAATCTGTCTGCGTACGATTACGTTTGAGACTTTTTTCCCGTACCATTCCAAAATCCTATATAAAAGGTAAACAAAACGTACCTAAATGAAATTTCGTCTTTAAGAAAAAAAATCCTTTAGAAATAATCAACATAAAAGATATGTGTACCAGTAATGTTTATACGGATGAATTCAAAACTAAGACTAAGTTGCGGATTATACTACAAAGCCCTAAAGTTGATATTTGATTTAGCTGGCGCACCATACCATGACAAAATGACCATAGTTGCAAATCACATAGATTTCAGATAAACGAGACTAGCCTTATTTAGACCACAACTCATATCAGCAATGTTTGTTTTCAACAATGACACAATTATCAAAATTACCTGGGTATATATCATCACAACATAAGAAATATTTCAAATAATTATTTCAATTATGGAAAATAAGGCTATGACTTTTGGAACATAACTAACCTTTTATGGACCTCATCTCTGCATCAGCCAAAAATATGACTTAAAAACGTCACTGTCAATTAAATCAATTTTTAATAAAGTCAAGACCATGGAACATCTTCTTTATCCTGCTCTAATCCCTAGGTGATAAGTAAACCAATCCTGGGACAATCCTACTTATCTCTTAAAGACATGAGAGTGAGTTATGACGTTACTTGCGATATCATAGCCTTCGTTAAATAGCTAGAATTGCTAAGGGGGATAATAAACTAAAAATGAACTTTGCCGGAGGTTCACAATGTGCCTATACTGTATCATAAGTACTGTGTAATAATCAAATAATTTTTTTCATAAAACCTACTTATTCATATTATTAAAATATGCAGTGTTCTCGAACTTGGATAGAGGTATAAAATTACCTAGATAACTCATTAGAAAAGTCAGTAGAAACCATAAAATTTAAGTTCATAGGCCGCATTCTCTAGAACTTATAGGAGTGAAATTAATCCGTCCTTGGTCTTTTTAGTGATATAAGCAAATATTACGTTAAACAACAATACCCAAATATATACCGAGCGGTGATGTTGCCCATTACCGCCGTGCAGCATATCATCCACACAGACACGGAAACAGTTTCAAAATTTAATGAACTTTTTGTACGATTATTAGGAAACAGTGGGCGAATATTTAGTCTTGCCCTTGCTACTGATTACTGTATCGTGGCGCAGTCTAAAAATGATAACATCACTGGTTACTGGTACTGAAAACTTAAACTATTCAAACAAATAATTTGTTCTGTTTTTACTGGTATGTACCGTGGCGGCATCTAAGCTAGTGTTGCAAATAAACGTGAATTAGGTCCATTGTATTAAAAAATGATTAAATATCTGTATCTAATTTAAATTATTCTGTTAAATTCAACTTTATTTCATTTTAGAACAACTGCAAGAAATTCGAAAGTCATCCTTCTCGCGAATTATTTGCGATAATAGTGATAAATTGCTATTGTCTCGTCAAGCTCCTAACGCCTTTAGAAAACCTGGAGTACCTGGGTAAGATTAAATGTTTTTGAAATATTAAAAACATTTCTATTACTGCATTTATTTTAATGACTCGACAATCTAATGAAAAGAGAAGATATGATAAAGAAATTATTAGGGTTCAAATTATTAAATTTAATTATAACCCTTAATCTTGAGACTAATTAACGTAGCAAACTTTATTATTATTTAACATGTCAATAAATATAATGAAACATTTTGTTAATATCCTGCACGCACTATGTTCTTGAGTTAAGGCAAATTTGACTTAGTTATCTCGCCCATTTCTTAACAGCCTCCATAGCAATTTCTGTTAACATTCAACATTTATTTGCCGTTACGTTATATTATGTAAAATTTTATTCCTTTGAAGGCATAGACAAGACATGCCTTTTATAGGACAGGTTTTGTGTGTCTTGTTGTCAGTGATTAAAGAAAAACAAAATTTAAGAATTATTTTTGCTTTACTTTATTCACTGTCATTTTTTCTTTTCCAGAAGAATAGTAATAATACACATAATTAAATAAACAGCACGGAGTTCTAGAAATAAATAATATAACATGCTGCCTCTATGGAATAACAATCTACGTTTTAATAATGTGTATTAGTGCAATATCTAATTATTATCTTGCCAGGCATTTTTCTAGCATTTTTTTTTCTTAAATTCACCCCGAATTTGTAAATTAATCTTTTATTTTCTTTTTAGAAATGAGCTGTTTGAGTGCACAGGTACGGAAATACCTTCGATTGATCTAACTTTCTGGCAAGACTAAGATTAATGTGTTGTGTTGTTAATTGTGTTTTATTTGTTAATTTTTTGTTATTGTTATATCACATTATTTTTATATCCACTAGTAATTTTTTAAAAAGTGGTTTAAAAGCTACATGTTTTAGTTAGGATTAACATAAATAAAAACTTGCAGATTTTCTATTTAATAAATTTAGTTTTAGCCCAATATAATTTCAGACTCCCAGCATCAGAATTATACTATACAGGGTGTTTCCAAGTTGAGTTATTAATTTTAACTGTCAAAAGGAGTTGATATACGAAGAATCACATATACAGGGTGTTTCCTAACTACGGCACGAAACTATACAGGGTGAATCGTTAGGTCGTTTTATGAAAAAAAGTTCCTATGAACGTATGTCGGGAGTTGCTTTGTTTCTGAGATACAGGGTGATGAAACGCCACTGGACCTAATAATTTCAATCTAGTTACAGCTAAATAAGCGTCTTATAACTTCAAATAACTGCACCAAATTTCAACCAAATCGGTTTAAGGATAGTTAAAGTATTTTTAAAATACCGTTATTTTTTTGAACCTTCATCGCCCTGTATCTCAGAAACAAATCATTCACCCTGTATAGTTTTGTACCGTAGTTAGGAAACTCCCTGTATAAATATACCAGTTGCATTATAAACCAAATAGTAAAACATCAAAAATTTGAAAAAAATAAGAATGTTAATTTATATTCTCTAAATTCTTACCGTTTTTTGTTTACTGCTCTTACCATTTATCAAAATTTGTGTTATTGTATAGTTTTCAGTACGAATATTTGGTTCGATTGGTTATATCGTTTAATAATGCGTATTTCATTTGTCCGATTATTTTGTGCGGAAAAATGACCGATATTTAGGAAAACAATAAACTAGTGAACGTAATACTTACCTATGGAGAGTGTCAACAGAATGCAGCCGGAGCATGCAGGTTGTAATAGTTGTATGCGGAAAGGGTTCCTTTAAGGAATCACCCTTGTGGATTGACCCCCCTATGTCTTTAAATTTGGCCCACGCTGGAAAAGCTGCTTTAATTGAAACATTACAAATTCAGGAAGATATTTAAGAAATAGTCGAAGACATCCTAACAATAAGTATTAGAACTCTCAGAAGTTGAGCTTTCTTATAGTAAGCTAATAAATTTCTTTAGCTTTTCTTCGACATAAGCTGCCACAATTATTAGATGTTCTCTAAATGTGAGACAGAATATGTGGTTCCTACATGATAGGGCTCCACCACAGAAGAACTTGCGAGCAAGAAGCGCTTTGAGAAGTCTTGTCATTTAATTCGTGGACACCAGGATTTTATTTTCGAAGCTTGTAGTCGTAGATTCGCCGAGCAAGATTGTGTGTTAATTAAACAAATGGAGGCAATTTTGAACAGTTTTTGTAAAAACGGTAACCATTTAACTTAATAGTACTGTTATATAATTTAACTTAATTTTTTTATAAAAATTAAGTTAAAAATTTAAAAATAATTTTCAATAATGTGAAGTAACTCTGTGATGCAACTTTTATAAACTACTAAATGTACTATTTTACTGCTAATATTCTTTTGACGTTTTTTACAAGGTGTTAAAATAAATGACTTATCTTTGAGAACAGCTTGAATCCCCATATTCTTACATCAAAAAATAAAATATGCCTTGTAGTATTTGCTCTTTTATTGAAAACTTTATTTTATTTGTCGTAATAAAATAATTTGTAAATTATAATTGGTACCGTAATATTCATATTGTAGGAGTTAAAAAGCTTTAGTTCAATAAGCAAAAATAGTGTTTATTATTACAGAATTTTATACGTCAATAGTCAATGCTAATGTCATTCCCAAAAGCATAGAATTTTCCGATATTCAAATTGAGCCTTTTATTTTTAACCTATTAAATTACAAAACTTCTGGAAATCAATCCAATTTTTTCACCACTCGAATTGAGAATATTAAAAGCCAAATTCGCACAGAATATCTCAGAGAAGAAGAAACCGAGCTCATTACCGATCTTTGTTTTGAATATGAAGAGATATTTTATCTCGAAGGCGACAAACTTTCATTCACTAATGAAATTAAGCATGAAATAAAAATAAATAATGCCAGGCCCATGCTCACTAAATCCTATAGATACCCTCACATCCATAAAGAGAAAGTAAAACGCCAAGTCAATAAAATGTTAGTTCTAGAAATTTTTATAATAGGCCTTCTGTTTCTTCATGGTCCTCCCCTGTTTGGGATGTTCTCAAAAAAATTGATTCTTCCAGAAAACAAAAGTGGAGCGTAGTCATCGACTACAGAAAACTCAATAAGACTACTGTGGATGACAAATACCCACTACCCAACATCTCCGATTAACTATATCAGCTTGAAAAGTGTCATTACTTCACCACACTTGACCTCGCATCTGGTTTCCACCAAATAGAAATCGGCACAAAAAATATCCCAAAAATTGAATTTTTCCTTGAAAACGGCCATTATGAAATCATCAGAATGCCGTTTCGTCTCAAAAATACCCCGTCCACCTTCCAGCGCGTTATGGACAACATTCTCCTTGGCATTTTAAATGAACCCTGTCTTGTCTACATGGACGATCTAATAGTTTACTCTTCCACCATGCACGATCATATTAATCGACTAACTGATGTTTTCAAACGCCTAAGAAAATCTAATCTTAAAATACAACCAGACAAGTGCGAATTTCTCAGAAAGGAAGTAGCTTACCTTGCGCACTTAATAACACAAGATGGAGTAAAACCCAATCCTGAGAAAATTAAATGCATTAAAAATTTACAATAATTAAAATCTCCAAAAGACATTAATTCTTCCTTGGTCTCACTGGTTATTATCGGCGGTTTATCCCAAAATTCCAAACCACTACCGACATTGATCCCAAAGGATGTACCTTTTGACTTGAATGCGGATTGTAATGCTTTTGGCGTGCTCAAAAATGAATTAATTTCAGATCCCATTTTAAGATAGGCTTTACACTACAATACATATTTATTTAAACATTTATTTTGCCTTTTTTTCACATGAATCATTAAGTAAATTGATTTGTAAGGTTTTGCCTATTTTTTTATTTTATTTCATGCTCGTATCATACTACTTTCTTTGTTTACTGAGACGAGACATAGGTATAGAGACTATAGAGAAAAGAGCCTTTTTGTTTAGGTGTTAGCATCAGATATTGATCTGAACAAAAATAAAACTTTTCAGCTTTATTTTACATATCTAAATAGGTTAATTTACTGCAATAATCTACGAAAGTGTACTAACAATACGACATATCACCAATTGGACAAATGAAAATAAAACAATGTTTTTTTGCTTTAATACATTTATTATTTAATTTTCCTGGAAAAAAAAATTACTTAAAATGATATACATAATATTCAATAATTCATTATAACAGACATTATATAAATTAGAATTAATCTAAAAATGCTTAAAATTATTTTGTTAGCACTGAACTACCCTAATTTTATACAGATTAGAAAAGGTTGTCAACATTTTTGTGCTATTTTCTCATAATACATCTAAAGGCATTTCCATTAGGTTAATAATATCCTCATTTGATTAACACATAGAGTCAATAGAGAATGAATTATTCTTATTTAATATGTACTTGTATCTGTTTCCTAAAGAAAAATTAAACAGATTTTAAAATTATTTAAATTATAATCTAAATATTAATTTTTAAAATTAATTAAAAATTCTATAACAGATTATTATCGAAAGAAACAATATATCCATTGACAAAACAAAATAAACTCTTTCAAAATGAAAACAACTTTTTAGTATAAACATATATCACTTACATAGAATATATTTGTTGATCTCTTATAATACTAACAACATATCTTGGAACTATAATATTACTAAAAACTTAATTCAAGGATAGATGTTTACATAAAATAAAAAGAAACTCTTAAAAAAACATGTTGTAAGAAAAACATTAATTCTGATCCATTCCGGGTGCTCAGGTCTCTTAGCCGCTATACCTATGTCTTGTCTCAGTGAACATAGGAAGTGGTATGATACGAGCAAGAAATAAAATAAAAAAATACATAGTGCAAACCTTATAAACCAATTTACTAAATGATTCATGTAAAAAAAAAGACAAAATAAATGTTTAAATAAATATGTATTGTAGTGTAAAGCCAGGGGTATCGGCATTATTAAAATTTGTGGAGAACTGATCAGAAGAAATTCTATAGCTCAAAGCTTGACAATAAAGCTCAAATTGACAATACAAAAACATAATAGTAATAAATAAAATCAGATTTTCTTACCAGAAACCTGAAATTGCTTGCCGCAAACTAATTAAAACACTACTCCCAATATTGAAAGAGAACTTTTTAGAAAAAAAGTCGTAAATTTAAAATAACATCCTTAAAACAAATAGCGAACTCAACCCACGCTGGCATTCATTGAAATGAAAAACAAACTCAAATGGTATGACAATGACAAATGATGTTCTATCAGTCAATGTCAATAACTGTCTGTCAGCTCCCTGTCAATTTTGCCAAGCAAGATGGCCGATATACGATTCCGATTTTCACCATACAAGTTTCATCCATGTGGTTCCCAGTGGAGATCCAAGAATTAAAACTAAATTGTAAAAAAATGGTAAATTGAGAACAGTGACATAGATATGTCCAAAATCATATTGAATCTATAATTATACCCTGGAAAATGATAATACATCCAAGATGCACCTCAACATTATTAGACAACACTTAGGTATATCATAATTGAAATTTACCTGTCTCCTACTCTATGTAGTTGCACGACGATTCGATGTTGGCACGTTTGTAAAATAATTTATCAACCCATGACTCAAAAAAAACTACAAAAAGCTATAAAATTACGTAAACACTTTAAATTGGAAGAAAATCATGAGGCTTGGCTTGCCTTCCACCCAAAGAGACCCTACAAAAGACAATCGTCAAATACGACAGTTAAAATGTCACTATTGATATATTTGATGTACGTCAAAAATTAGTCCATCAAAATCAATCGGCCATCTTGGGCAGTGTTGCCAACTTAGCTATTTTTCTGCTAGATTTACCAAATTTTATCAACGTTTAGCTAGAAAAATTATTAAAAAGCAGATGGCAGATTTTTTAGCAGAAATTGACAATTGCTACAGCCATTAATTAATACTAGGTAAGAAGAAAAGTAAAAGAGACAATTTTACAAACTATAAAAAACATTTTTCGTACGTCGAAGCGTGCACACTTCATAAAGTCCAGTTCAGAGATCTATTAGAATCTTTGATGTGTCGCAGATGCTGCAGTAACTAGTCCGTGCGCCTATGTCGTATTTATTGTCGCATGATATACATGTTTAAATGGCAAAATTTTATATTGTTTATCTATGAAATCATTTTAAATATATGTAAAACCCCATGTTTTATAGTATTTTTTATTTTTCTTTCGAAAATGTCCATTTTTAGAGAGAAAATAATATCACAAGAAAATAATATAAAAAAATTGACCGCGGACTAAAATACAAGCATTTTACAAAATATTTTAAACATCTCCAGCACTCACAGACTTATCACCTCTTTTTAGCCAGTCTATTAAACAAAGATAAAACACCTGCGTTCTGGCCATTCCTACTTCAGGCTGTGCAAGTGATTTTGTATCTCTTTCTATCCCACTTATTTTCAATATTACGGGTCCGTCCCCAAATAATTTTTTCGGCTGTTTTTGTATTACTTTCGTCGTGTTTTTAAAGAGATCTTTAAGGATGAGTCTATCGCCTTTAAAATAGTTGTTGGATGGGTCTATCACCTTTAATAGTTGGAAGGGGGGTCATGTGAGGGTATTATTATTTGATGAGTTTTGCCGGTTTTGCTTTTTACACGTTTATGAATGTGGAGAATTAATGGGAAGTAGAAGCTACAGGGGAAAATCAAGCAGTTTTAAAACGTAAATGTTTAAGCACAGACGCCAAACAAATTTATCTAAATGTCAATAACAATATAAGGAATAATCCTCAGTTCACAAATGATTGTAGTGCTTTGCAAAAAACGTTTTTAACAGGGGTTCCCTATAGTACAATATGCCTGTAAAAAAAGGGATTAAAGACTAAAAAGGAAAGATGCAGGACAATCAAAGGGACTTGACACGGATATTGCCAAATTGCTAAGGAAGTGTGTGTATTCTACATACAAAAACAATGAGGTTCTGACCATAGAGATGATTAAGGACACCTTATCGGCAAGGGACAAACATTTATCAGTCTCAACCTTGCGGAGATACCTGATAAAACTTGGATTTAATCTTAAAATGGTTAACAAAGGAGCTGCTGTAATGGAATTGTCAGCTTTTGTATAGAATATTTGAAGAAAATTAAAAAAAATTGGGAGGAAGAAAGATCCATATATTATTTAGCCGAAACCTGGTATGATACATTTATGATTGATGTATGATTTCCATTCTCTGGGAAAAAATGTCGTTTTTGCCATAGTAAGAAACCCATATTTTTATTAATTAAACAAGTTTAAAATTTTGTTTTTTACAGCTTACTGCCCCTGTTTGTCCTTCAGTGATACAATAAAGACTGCTTCTTCCACCATTCTCTGGGAAAAACCCTTTTCTGCTATGGTAAGAAAAAAAAGAAAAAAACTGTTTTTATCAAGAAAACAAGTCTAAAATTTTGTTTTTTACAGCTTACTGCCCCTGTTATCCCTCAGCGACACAATAAAGACTACTTCTTCCTCCATTCTCTGGAGAAAAGTCCATTTTTTGCCATAGTAAGAAAACCCTATTTTTATTAATTAAACAAGTTTAAAGTTTTGTTTTTTTCAGCTTACTGCCCTTGTTTGTCAGCGACACAATAAAGTATATATAATGTAATGCTTTAATATCCATATGTTGATGTGCGATATGAAGTTGGAATCCATAGCGGCAACAGAGAAACTGTTTCCTTTCTTAATGGAAGAAACTGCTAAAGAACAAAGGCAAAAAAACAGAATTTAGAAAATTGTATTAACTCTTTGGGCCAGATTCAAATGAGTGGTTAAATTTATAAAAGTATTTAGTATCCTCACTGTAGTTTTAGGATCCAGTATACTTGTAAATGTAGTGTTTTGTATAAGATTTTTAGTTTTTAGTATAAGCATTTGTTTTTGTTAATTTTCATCTAATCTCTCCTAATATGCACAATAACTAGATATGAGGCAAACAAATTAATAAATATGACATTTAGGATGTAAAGAGTGTGTTTTTTTATAAGTAAAACTTATGTCTTTTACACCCTTAAGATATAGACAGCTAGATGATTTTTAATGTAAAAGTTTATGTTAAAAAATATACTTCCACTTTTCTGACTACATAATTACTTTTTATCAAAAGAAGTTGGTACTAAATATAGAGATGGGGGTTTTCATGAGTATATTATTATAATAATATATCGTAATATGGATTAATTTAAAAAAAAAACAATAATAAAGGACATTGAATATGGCAGCCAAAATCCCTATTAATAATCACCACCAAGTAAAAATAAATCCCAATATCCAAAAAAAGGACATATATAAAATTTGAAGACAAACCAAAACATTTTACCCTTTTGTGTCAAAAAGTAAATCTTTAATGCCTTAATCCACAATATAAATGGGCCTAAGTAATTCGTACCACCTATTCTCTCATCACTTGTTATAAACACCCCACTGATGGCGCTAAAAACTAAACTTATTAAATTAAAATTTTTGGTTAAACTCATTTTACGTACTTAAATCTTATAGTTAAATTAAATATTATCATGCTATCAACTATCTTCAATTTCTAACTTAATAAAACTAAACCCAAAAAACGCGAATAATAAAGTTTTAAATACAAATACATTTTAAGGCCAGACCTGTGCAACTTTTCACGCTTGAGTGGCTGTGACTGAGGTCAGACGTCTAACAAAATAGTACGTGGGCGCATGTAGTCAAATTTTACGAATCAAATGTATAAATTCAAAAAAAAGGCTTAAAACATTTATTTCTTTAATGGAATGATTAAATATCGCTTAGAATATTACTTTATGATTCTTTTCACATAAAATTTTGCGATTTAAACATGCATGTCATGTGACAATACAAGCAACACCGGCACACGGACTATTCGCGGCACATCAAAGATTCTGATAGATCTCTGAACTATACAAGTGAATTTCATCAGGCACCGCCTACCGCCTACCTCTTTGGCCACAGAACACAAATATAGAGAAATGCGTGTTGCCTAATGAACAGACAAAAAAAACAGACAAAAAGAAACAGAAATTCTGTTGACAGCTTTATTGACGTTGTTGACAAAGACGGGGACAACCATCTTGGGTGGCGTGTGGCGGGAAATTTAAGCCTGATCTGTTGCCTGATATTTAGATTTGAAGTAATTTGCAGAATTACAAAAGTTGATGCGTTAAGTGACGAGTGATGAGATATATTTAAATAGAATTTTATTTTATTTTAAAAAAACAATATGCTTATCAGTTAAGAAATCTCCTTAAGTTAAGAAATTATCAGTTAAAGAATCTCAGACATCCCTTATCACTTCAAAAATTAACACATCAACTAAAATATTATTTAATTTAAATTTGGTTCCTAAGACAATTTGGCACGATAGATATGGGACCAAATTTTAAATAAAAAAAACAAAACTAAATTTTTTTTTAAATGTTTTATTTTAAGATGAATTAAAAATCAATTTATCAAAGGGTTTTAAAATGCATAAAAAAGTTACAATATAAATTAAATACTCCAAGCTGTAAGTATGGTATTAATAAGACCTTTTATGTAAAAAATTGAATTTTTACAGGTATAAAGCATATTTTAACTAAAAATCCTAATTTCTAGAGTCAGAAAAAATTACCTGCTTTTTTTTGTTTTCATAAGTGTACAAAATATTATAAGAAACATGTAACAACCATACCTAAATAAAAAATTAAACATATATATTTTTTAACCATCTATACAATTGTATAGTTCAGTTCAGAGATCTATTAGAATCTTTGATGTACCGCAAATAGTCCGTGTGCCGGTGTTGCTTGTATTGTCACATGACATGCATCTTTAAACCGCAAAATTTTATGTCAAAGAGTCATAAAGTATTATTCTAAGCGATATTTAATCATTTCATTAAATAAATAAATGTTTTAATCATTTTTTTAAGAATTTATACATTTGATTCGTAAAATGTGACTGCATGTGCCCACGTACTATTTTGTTAAACGCCTGACCTTAGTCACAGCCACTCAAGCGTGAAAAGTTGCACAGGTCCGGCCTTAAAATTTATTTGTATTTAAAACTTTATTATTCGGGATTTTTGTGTTTAGTTTTATTAAGTTAGAAATTCAGGATAGTTGATAGCAAGATAATATTTAATTTAAATATAAGATTTAAGTACGTTAAATGAGTTTAACCAACAATTTTAATTTCATAAGTTTAGTTTTTAGCGCCATCAGTCCCTTATAACAAGTCAAGTCTCTTTGCTTTGCAATATGTCAAGTTGGAATAATGTATTGACTACTGTTAACCCACTGCATAGCTTTCATCAAATAGTATCAAACAATTTTAACACTGCTTTTCCTGTTGTCAATATTAAGAAACGAAATAGAAAACCTTGATATACTAAGGGTTTACGAGTATCTGGGAAAAATATGCGCTTCCTTTTTTACATTAGGAAATACGCTATGAACAATGCAACATTTTTAAATTATTATAACAGATACCGCAAGATTTACAGAAACTCAATCAGAATGGCTAAGTAGACCTACTTTCAAAGGAGGATCAATAATTCCTCCAACAGAGCAAAAGAGTCTTGGAAGATTTTAAATGAGCTTAGGGGTAAAAATAATGTCTTGGTTATTCCAAGTACCTTAGATTCCAATGTCCTCAATTCCTTCTACTGTGATATTGCTAGTAACCTTGCAGCCAATCTCTCACAAAAAATAGATCCTAGGAGCTATCTCAGCAATGTGGTAGTAGCCGAATCTTTCTTTTTTGCCCCCACAAGTGTAGAAGAGCTTAAACAGTTAATGGTTAATATTAAGAATAAGAGTTCATCAGGTTGGGCTTTCTCTTAAAATATGTTCTGTTTTACCTCTTGTTGCTTTGCAAGTCTTGGCCGAGTCAATTAACTTTTCATTTATGTCTGGAGTTTTCCCAGAGTGCTTAAAAAGAGCAATGATTGTTCCTCTTTACAAGGGTGGCGATCGCGACTGTCGTTCTAACTTTAGACCTATAGCGTTATTGCCTACTTTAGCCAAGATAGTGGAACGGCTCGTTAAGGTGAGGATGGTTTCATTTTCAAATAGATTTGGCCTATTGAGTCTTCAGCAGTTTGGCTTTCGTGAGTCTGTGAGCACAAATGATGCTATCTTTAGCTTTCTAGAGCACCTGTACAACCGACTGAATGTTGGTGAAGTTGCAGCAGCGGTATTCTGTGACTTGTCCAAGGCATTTGACTGCATGAGTCACAGAGTGCTGCTGATGAATCTGGAGCTTTATGGTTTCAGGGGAACTGCCCTTGAGTGGTTTCGTTCCTACTTATCAAATCGTGTCCAGGCTGTCAAATTTAATGGTGGTATGTCTAAGGAACTTAATATAAATGTGGGTGTTCCGCAAGGATCAGTACTTGGTCTTTTAATTTTTCTCATTTATGTGAACGATCTGCCACAACTGCAGGTAACTGGTGTGCCGATGATACCACCATCCTCTGGCACGACTCTGATGTTTCTCAAATGGAGGCCAATATACGTGCAGATTTGTTAAAAATAAAAGACTGGTGTGATGCAATTTTTTTGACATTTAATGTTTCCAAAACAAATATCCTTAAATGTAATACAAATGATATATGTTTAAATAATGAAGCCATCAACATGCCACCGTTCAGTAAGTTTTTGGGTCTTTCCATAGACAAGTTCCTTAAATTTGAAGACCATTTTGTGAATGTATGTAGAAAAGTCTCATCAGGCTGCTACGCCACCTTCGATATGGAATTTGCTTTTGGGGTTCATGTTCAAATTCACTCTTTAGTTCAGTGTTTGTACTCCAGAAAGGGGCCATTAGATATCTATGTGGGGCCAAGCCTCGTGATTCATGTCGCCCGCTTTTTGTAAGTCATAATATTTTAACCCTGTGTTGTATTTTTATTTTGGAAACAGTTTGCTTAGTTTTTAGAAAATATAAACAGGAACTCCACTTAGGAAGCCACTATAATACGCGACAAAACTATTTGTTGAGGCTACCCATTATTCATTTTGAACTTGTCCGTAGCTCTATCATATATGGAGGTAGAAAGCTGTTTAATAAACTTCCACTAGAAATAAGACAACTTAAGACTGAAAAAAGCCTACGTACAAGGAAGAAAATATTTCTTGCTAGTAAAGCGTACTAAACTATGTAGCACCTAAACTATGATGAATTTTTAATGGTTAGCATTTAAGTATTTTTCAAAGCTTTATATAATTTTATTTTATTTTAAATTAGTTTCTCGTTTTTATTCCTTTAATGTACAGTCTATTGGCTTTGTCTACAACTTCTATGTTTATATTGACAATAAAGCATTTTTGAGTTTAATGAGAGAGTAGGTGACAAAATACTTAGGCCCATTTATTCTGTGGATTAAGGCATTAGATAGTTACTTTTTGACACAAAAGTGTAAAATGTTTTGGTTTGTCTTCAAATTTTATATATTTCCTTTTTTTGGGAATTGAGATTTATTTTTACATGGTGGTGATTATTAATGGGGATTGTGGCTGCCATATTCAACGTCCTTTATTATAGTTTTTTTTAATTAATACATATTATGATATATTATTATAATAATATACTCATGAAAACCCCCCATCTCTATATTTAGTACCAACTTCTTTTGATAAAAAGTAATTATGTAGTCAGAAAATTGGAAGTATATTTTTTAAAATAAACTTTTACATTAAAAATCATCTGGCTGTCTATACTTTATGCCTTTAAAAGACACAAGTTTTACTTATAAAAAAAAAACACACTTTACATCCTGAACGTATTTATTAATTTGTTTGCCTCGTATTTAGTTATTATGCATATTAGGAGAGATTAGATAAAAATTAACAAAAATAAATGCTTATACTAAAAACTAAAAATCTTATACAAAACACTACATTTTAAGTATACTGGATCCTAAAACTACAGTGAGGATACTAAATACTTTTATAAATTTAACCACTCTTTTGAATCTGGCCCAAAAAGTTAATACAAATTTTGTAAATTCTGTTGTTTTGCCATTGTTCTTTAGCAGTTTCTTCCATTAAGGAAGGAAACAGTTTCTCTGTTGCCGCCATGGATTCCAACTTCATCTCGCACATCAGCATATGGATTCTAAAGCATTACATTATATATACTTTATTGTGTCGCTGAAGGACAAACAGGGGCAGTAAGCTGAAAAAAACAAAACTTTAAACTTGTTTAATTAATAAAAATAGGATTTTCTTACTATGGCAAAAAAGGTACTTTTTTCCAGAGAATGAAGGAAGAAGCAGTCTTCATTGTGTTGCTGAAGGACAACAGGAGTAGTAAGCTGTAAAAAACAAAATTTTAGATTTGTTTTCTTATTAAAAACAGTGTGTTTCTTACCATAGCAAAAAAGGGTTTTTCCCAGAGAATGGTGGAAGAAGCAGTCTTTATTGTGTCACTGAAGGACAAACAGGGGCAGTAAGCTGTGAAAAACAAAATTTTAAACTTGTTTTATTAATAAAACTATGGTTTTCTTACTATGGCAAAAAAGAGACTTTTTTCCCAGAGAATGGAAATCATACATCAATCATAAATGTATCATATCATGTTTCGGCTAAATAATATATGGATCTTTCTTCCTCCCAAATTTTTTTAATTTTCCTCAAATATTCTATACACCACCTGACAATTCCATTACAGCAGCTCTTTTGTTAACCATCTTAAGCTTAAATCCAAGCGTTATTAGGTATCTCCGCAAGGTTGAGACTGAGAAATGTTTGTCCCTTGCCGATAAGGTGTCTCTATGGTCAGAACCTCATTGTTTTTGTATTTAGAATACGCACCTTTCCTTAGCAATTTGGCAATATCCATGTCAAGTCCCTTTGATTGTCCTGCATCTTTCCTTTTTATTCTGTCTTTAATCCTTTTTTTTACAGGCATATTGTACTATAGGGAACCCCTGTTAAAAACGCTATTTTTTGCAAAGCACTACAATCATTTGTGAACTGAGTATCATTCCTTAGATTGTTATAGATATTTAGGTAAATTTGTTCTTTTAAAACTGCTTGATTTCCTCTGTAGCTTCTACTTCCCTGGCTTCTTTTTGCTTCCTCAATATTAAAAAATGAACTATCAGAACTATGTAAGTCTAAATCACTGCCCAGATCACTCTTATTGTTTTTATCACAAATGTTATTGTCTTTCTTGTACACCGACGGTCTCCATAAGCCCGCACAAACACTTTCCTCTTCATTTGCCAAATTTTCCTGCTTATTTTTCCAGGGTCGAAACATTTCAAGGTCTTTAGGTATAATACCAAAACAAATCCACAAACACAAATAAAAAAACACTGTTCCTCACAGTAAAAACTGCAAAAAATTTAGACGAATACAGGCAAAATTCTAAATTCTTTACTTTCATAAACGTGTAAAAAGCATAACCGGCAAGACACATCAAATAATAACCTCGCATGGCCCCCCTCCCAACTATTAAAGGTGATAGACCCATCCAACAAGTATTTTAAAGGCGATAGACCCATCCGTAAAGATCTCTTTAAAAACACGACGAAAATAATACAAAAACGGTCCAAACATTTGTTTGGGTACGGCCCCGTAATTCTTAAATTCAGTGGGATAGAGAGAGATACACAATCACTTGCACAGCCTAAAGTAGGAATTGTCAGAACGCAGGTGTTTTATCTTTGTTTAATAGACCGGCTAAAAAGAGGTGACAAGTCTGTGAGTGCTGGAAGTGTTTAAAATATTTTGTAAGATGCTTGGATTTTAGTCCGCGGTCAATTTTTTGATATTATTTTCTTGTGATATTATTTTCTTTCTAAAAATTGACATTTTCGAAAGAAAAATAAAAAATAGTATAAAACATGGGGTTGTACGTATATTTAAAATGATTTCATAGATAGACAATATAAAATTTTGCCATTTAAACATATATATCATGCAACAATAAATATGACATAGGCGCACGGACTAGTTAGTGCGGCATCTACGACACATCAAAGATTCTAATAGATCTCTGAACTGGACTTTAACAAAATAATATATATCCACATATTATGGAAAACATAAACTCTTATAAAGACACAAACTGAACCTATCTCTTGAAATAATTCTGGCTTCTCATTGTAAATAAGTTAATTAATAATGACTAGATATAACACAAATACATATATACAAGTTAATATGCATGTTTTTTTCCATATAATTTTTTTAGTATAAGCAAATAAAAACAAAATATGACTTTTGATTTTTGGTTACTCACAATCGGGTAAACATGTCACAAGTCAGTGGGGTTGTCTCCAGTAAGTATGGAACATGAAACATAAGAAAACAGATTAAGACAGTGTATTGTGTATAAAATATTCTTCTAAAATAAAATACAGAAGTTTTTATTATTAATAACTATTGATTATCACATTTAGTTATTATTACAATTAAGGGTCTAAATAATACTTTAAAGGATTTTATATTAGTCTATAATTTTACTTTAAGCTAATCACATGATTTAAATTATGGGTCAGTAAATAAAATAGGACTGTAAAAAGCATTATTTACTATCAAAATGTCTCAGGTAATTTAGGTATTTTAAAAAATAGGATATTACATACTAAAATCTTAGTATCATTAGCTAAAAAGTTAAAAAACAAAATTATTCTGATTGTGTATCATGAGTATTAAATGAAAATATTCAAGATTTTTGCATTTTTGAGAACATTTTAGATTGTCGAAACTTTTTCTGTTTTCTAGAATGACCAACACTTAAAGATTATTGTTGTAGTTTTGAAGTTCACTTTTGATTTCATCCTTTAAATATTTATAAACCAACCAAAACTTTTTCTCTAAATTGACTAAATGACCATGGTTATCCATAAATGTATATAACTTAAGGTGGATTAAGTCGATTAGAGAAATCAGTTTTTGAGAAGGATATATGTTAATCTGGATGTCATCATTTTCTTTAAATTGAACAAATAGGTGTTTGGAGCAAACTCAATAATTGGTGACATTTTTAGTCAGACTTACATGACAGACAAGATTTTTGTAAGGATGGATTCAATAGAAATTAAAAAAATCTATGATTTCTTTGACTGTCTGGGTAATTCCTAACATACAAACTAGTGAATAAAGGATATTTGTATAATATCTTAATCTAGATGAAGACAAGGAAAAAAAAATACTTGATATTTTCCCAATGAAGGTTCAAGAATTAAAACTGAATTGTAAAAAAAAGTTAAATTGAGAACAGTGACATAGATATCTCCAAAATCGGATTAAATCTATAATTATATCCTGGAAAATGATAATACAAGAATACAACAAGATACACCTAAACATTATTAGAAAACACTTAGGTATAAAATATTTTATGTCATAATTGAAATGTAACTGTCTCCTGCTCTATGTAGTTGCACGATGATTCGATGTTGGCACGTTTGTAAAATAATTTATCAACCCAGGACTCGAAAAAACTACAAAAAGCTATAAATTTAGTTAAAAACTTTAAATTCTGAGATAATCATGAGGCTTGGCTTGTTTTCCACCCAAAGAAAATTTAAAAAAGACAATCGTCAAATATGAAATACGACAGTTAAAATGTCATTAACGTCACTATCGTCATATTTGATATACGTTAATAATTAGACAATCAGAATCAATCGGCCATCTTGGGTGGCAGACTATTCCGCCCCGCCACATTCAACCTTCATACTGGTGTCTTTGGCCAACCCCCCGTCGACTCTCCGGAATTAAAGTCGGGGAATCCCCGATGAACTTATTTTGTCATAATCGCCGTTTCGTTTTATTATTTGGTTCTTTCTGCTTTAGCCCACGATATAACCAACATAAGATAGGATGTTGCGCATGAGGGGGCGGTCCTTAATATGACGGTTGACGTCACTCAAGACGTGAAATGGTCGTTTGCCTGTGTTATTTGGATAGAGTTTTCGTGTTTATTGGTGTTTATAGTGAATTCTGAGATAAAAGTTAAAAGGGAATACCAATATGATCAGGCAAATGATTGTGTAATGAAGCCCTATAATTATGTACAGGTAAAAATAATTAACTTTACTGTTGGCTTTATAATAATTTTTATTATTACAAGTTGTTCTAATCAAAGGGATATTCAAGCCGCGGAAGCCGCCTATATTCTACAACTTTGACTGTAAAATGACATCTACTCTTCTAATAGCAATCATTAAATTTGTGGAAGAATCAAGTAGAGTAAAAATCATATAGGTAGCTTTGGTACACCTACGTCACAACAAACAAAAAAAAAATCTAGTGCCACCTCTTTTTAGGTGAGCCTTACTTGATGGGAATTAGTAACTACATACAAAATAGCAGTGACGCGAAGCTATTTCGTATCGAGTTAGGGTCACTTAATAAGAGGTGGTACGTGACACTAGATTTTCTCTGTGACGTAGGTGTACCAAAGTTATATGATTTTTACTCTGTAAGTGTTGTGCTAACTATTGGGATAAAACTAAAAAAAAATACCAATATGATGAGTTACTTTGTAGGTTTCCATGTTGTAGCTATGGTTTGTGATTTAGGCGGTGCTAACCGAGGACTTCATAGCGAATTGGACATATCTGCGTCAAAGCCATATTTCCAAAATCCCATCAACAATGAAAAAGTTTTTTTATTGGCTGATGTCCCTCACCTCATAAAACTCATCAGGAACAATTTTGTGGACTATGGTTTTTTAATCAACAACAAAGTGATTAAAAAAGACATTATAGAACAAGCAATAAATGCCACTAGTGCTTCGGATTTGAAAATCACCCATAAAATTACTTTAGGACAACTTAATGTTATTGGGCCTTATGCTTATTTACTCGACCACTGAAATGTTGCCTCATCAGACATTATTAAATTGGTATCCGGCTCATTTCTAAAAAGATCTAGTAGTGTTTTGCACACTAAATATCTTTTTTCAAGGGCGCGATTTTCTATTTTTTGGAAAGTTTGAATTTTGTAGGGTTTAAACTTAATTATAAAAAAAAAATAACGAATTTAAGACAATTTATACATTTTCGGAAAGGGGATTTAACAGGCTTACATGTGAAATTAAAAAGTACAGGGTGTTACATTTAAAATTTTTGAGAAATCGGCCTTTGAAAATCTTCAATTTTTTCCTCCTATTTCAGGTCAATTTTGAAACTTGGCAATACTGTCAAAAAAAAACTTTAAAAATATTGATGAGGTTCTGTGAAAACCGCACATTGTTGTCATTTTTCGTTCTCGACTTATAAGCAGGTAAAATGTGTCAGTTTATAAATGGACACCCTGTATATTATGACGAAAAATTATCTAAACGGATTTCTACATTCTTAGCCCTAGTAGAATTGGAACAATGCAACGCTGAAAGTATTGCCGAAACAATTAGGCAAACATTAAGGCAGTATAATCTTCCAATAAACAACTTGGTTGGTATTGGCACTGATAATGCTAGCGTTATGGTCGGAATTAATAACAGCGTGTACACACATTTAAAAAATTATGTGCCTAATTTAGTAATAATTCGTTGCGTTTGCCATTCTGTACAACAAAAGAAACTTTACCTAGAAATTTAGAATTTATGATTGCTGAAACATACAACTGGTTTAGCAAATCGGCTGCACGTCAGTATCAATAAGGGCATTTATATAGTACCATCAATGATCACGCAGATCCTAAAAAGATAGTTCGATCATGTTCTACAAGATGGCTAGCAATTGAAGTGGCTACATCGCGAATTTTGGAGCAATATTTAGAACTAAAAACCCACTTCGAAATAAGTCGTTTAAATAAAAAGTGCTATACAGCAGAGCTTTTATACCTTATGTACAAAGATGAAACAAATTTAGTGTACCTTCTGTTCCTAAGACCCATTTTGGGTAAAGTCCAAAGGGTCAATAAATCATTTGAGTCCAACAATGCAGATCCAACTTTAATATTAAAAGACTTAAACTTTTTGTTATCTTATATTGTAAATCTCATTTTAATACCCAATACGACTATTGAAGAAATCTTTACGCATAATATCGATGATTTCTTAAATCCAAAACCTTACCTGGGTTATCAATTTGAGCAAAAAATAGAGGAATTACATGCAAACCATAAACTTGCTGAAGCAGATGAAACAGCAATTAGCCAAAGATGTTGCTGTTTCCTTATAGACTTATTTAAACAACTGAAATAACGTTTGCCTGATAACATTAAGCATTTGGAAAAAATTTCACTTATATCAGTTCAAAATATCTTAAGGCAGCAAAAGGAACCACTTACAAACCTACTAGAAAATATGAAATATCCACCAAATGAAATAGAAAAAATTCAGTATCAGTATTTGAATATTAATTTCATTAAATGGGAAGCCACTAACAATACAAATAATTTTTGGTTTGAGGTGAGTAAGAATCGAGACGCTAGTGTTGTAAATCCTTTTAAAAATATTTGCGATTTTGCTTTAAGCATATTAGTTCTTCCATTTTCAAATGCAGATGTAGACAGAATTTTTAGCTGCCTAAATCTGGTGAAAAATAAGTTGCGAAACAAATTGAGTACAACCATGATAAATGCAATTTTTTCTATAAGATATGCACTATTCAGACAAAATAAATGTTGTATGAACTCCACCTTACCTCCTGATGTATTAGCAAAAATTGGTTCCAAAGAATGCTATGATGAGGAAGCAATAAATTTTATTTTAGATTTAGAGGAAAATAATTAATATAGTATAGGTACTAATAAATATATATGTATGTATATAAACAGTTATTAAGTATGTAAGTTTTTTACCCATAAAGATTTTTTTGCCAATAGAAACATGCATTTGTGTATAGTATTTTATTTAATATATATTATTATAAATAATATAGCAGACGCCAAAAATACTGATGTGTGATCCTATGATAGATATTTTCTTCTTGCAAATAAGTGCTTCATAAGGAACTTCGCCAATCTTCTTTAATGTTAGTCATTAAAAAAAATAATTAGATTTATCTAAAATTTTTATTTATTTTATTTAATTATTCTATTAGATTTATCTAAAACTGTCGGTCCGTGCTTCCAAACTCAATAATAAATAGCCTTTTTATGAATGACCTATTTATTCCTAGCTACGTTTCACTCTTTCCATATTATTTTAATATCAGATCATATTACATATCAGTTCGAATGTCGAATACTTCAGCACTTTTAAAATAGAATCCAGACTAATAAAGACAGATTTATCACTTTTGTAGTGAGGCCGCAGTCACCAGTCACTTAGAAACTAACATAAACATAATTAAAGTACCCTAATCAAAATAATATCGAAAATGTCTGGATATACATGGGTGTTTTATAAAACAAATTTCTACAAAGTAACAAAGTTTTTTTTTAAATATCAAATATCTTTTTTTTTAATATAGATCTAATAATAAAGATTTGGCAAAATAAACTCCAAATTAGAATAAATAAATGACGTTTTCACAGCTGATAGTCTGTCTATTTATACCCTTTAAAACGGCATGGTTCTCTACAAAATAAAAATAGCAAAATAGGCAAATAGTAAAATAATTACCAGAATTCGGCTTCCGTCTGGTCACCCGCCATCCCCTTCCCTCTCCCTGCAGCCGCCAGTGATGATCTTTTACGAAACTAACGATTTTAAAATAACATGTTATCTGCGCTATCTGGGAAATTTTGGGAAATGTTCTGTGAAAGCTGAAAAATCTGTGGAAGCTGAAAGTCTAGTATGGCGGCCGACTACGCCCCTTTATTAATAAGGTGATAGGAATTGGTGAAGTCTGTTACGTTTATGGACAGTTAAATTTCAGGAATGTCTAATAATGTTACTTAAGAATTTACGACACTAAAAAATCTAGAAAAACGCAGGTTTCAGAGACTATAAAGAGAATGATAATTTACCATAATATATAGTTATAGTACAATCTGATTAAAAAATTTAGGCAAATTTTCAGATATAAAAATTGCTAAAGAAATATTTGATCTCAAACTAAATAAAAATCTATATAAAACAAAAAGTAAATGTAGTAGTAATAGGTTACCAATTGAATTTTCAGACTATAAAAAGCTAATAAATTTTTTAATGATCAGATACTTATTAAGAAAGGTTTCAACGTACCATATAATTATATTTCATGTAAGGGCATTGTCCAATACATAGATTCAGATATTGATGTAGAATCTTTAACAATGAGAATTAAATTGAACAGTAAACTTATTGATTGAATTTAAGGCTTATTAGACGTGTTCGCAATAAATATTACGATGAAAAAGAGCCTAAAAGTAAGAAATTTATATATTTTCCCATAATTTCCATTATAATACTTTTTAACGGCACTAAAATGCCTAGGGAAATTTCTTTATATGATTAACCAAGGGTCGTAACTCCATACAGACCTCCCGTCACTTAAGATTATTCTTGTTTATTATACGGTTTATTAACGGTTTAGGATGAAAATGGTTTATCTCAAATATATATCAAAAAAATGCTATTTCTGTAAAAGTTCAGAACATATTAGTATTTCAAAAAAATGTCCAGAATTTGAGAGACAAAAAAGTATTAAAAAACTAATGGTTTATGAAAATCTAACATACTAATGCACAAAGAATGTTTCCGAAAACTTATATAACCCCTAATAGAAGGACAGAAAATGATAATTATGTATACATACCTAAGAAATAAGTGTATATACCCAGTATATACACTTATTCATCAGTCGCCTTTATTTTGCTAGATCAGCTTTTATATAATATATATAAAAATATGTAATCGTAGTTTTAAGCTCATTCTTCATACCTGTAGTCTAAGTACATCATGTCACTCTGTATTTTTAATTATAATAAAAAAATTTAAAAATAAGAATTCCACCATAAAATATATAATTGGCGCAGTCGGTAAGATTGTGTCCGTTGATAAGTGCTTTCCATCGTGGACAAGAAACCCTTCAACGTGGAGTCTCAACCCCTTCAGACACAGTCCAAATAGAACAACCGTGTGGTCTAGACGTGGTGTATGGGCACAGTAATAGAAGAATCGAGAAAGGTAAGTGCCACTTCCTTTTTGCCCTTATTTCAGGGCAAAAAGGAACAGGGGCCTCTGTTTAAGGTTTTAATAAGGATAATTTATTAAGTTCTTATTATTGGTCGCATTAATTTTAAGTTAAATCAAGTGAATTGATCACAATTACGTTTTTAAGATTTATGTCAGATACTGACTCAGATAACGATATATCAAATTTAATTAATTCATTTAAAAATTGTAAAATGACAACCCAAATAGCCTTAGAAAAACCCAAAGTAAACTGGGATTAATTAAAATTAAAATTAGATAACATTAAACCATATGATGGTGATGTTAATACCCTAAACAAATTTATTTCCAGATGCGATAGAGTTATTAATAGTTATCGTCCTTTAAATGACGATGAATTAATGAAACACATCTTTGAATCTTTTCAAGAAAAATTAATTGGTAGATTGAAAATTTAATTAATTTTGGTAACCGTTTACAACTTCTAAGAAGCAGTGTTGCTCAAAGAATTAATAACGATTTTACAATATCAGAAAGGACCTATCAAATTTAACTTCATGATAAAACATCATTAAATACTTTTATTGCTGGTTGTACCGGAACCCTTAGAATTAATATGCATTTAAAGAAACCAGACTCTTTAGAAGATGCAATGGCGTACGTAATCGAATTCGAACATTTTGAAAGATTATATGGTAATAGAAATATTATAAATACTAATAATCAATTTAATAAAAATAAAAATTTCATTATTGATCGACCATATTATAATAATAATTAACCCTTTTATAGTAATCAGAATCATTATCCAAACAATAATAATTTTAATTAAAATTTCCAAAATAAACAATTCTCAGTAAATCCGCAATGGCCTTGTCAACCTATTGATATTAGACCTAAAAGTCTGCCACCTCAAAGATTACCTACTAATGAACAAGTTTTTGGTAAACCAAAAAATGTGTTTAGACCCAATCAAATTCCAATTCATCAATTACCAAAACCAATACCTATGTCGACAACATCTAGAAACCCAACAATCCAAAGTTCAAGGTATAATTCTAGAAATCCAAATGAATTTAAAAATCATTTCACACAATATCGAAATCAATAAAAATCTCACTATATTGTAGAAGAAGTTATAATCAAGATTATGACGAAAATGATAATTTACCAAAACTTTCAAGCAGAAGAATGTTATAATAATTATGATTATTACACTGATAATGATCATGTCATTAATCAGGATAATGAAGATTTTCAAAACATAAATATGAATAATTCTAAACCAGAAAAAATTTTTATAAAAGAAGCCTCTCAAGACCAATCAAGCTAATTATAATAAATATTTCATCAAACAATTCTTTTCCATATGTTAAAATTAACTATTTTAATATAAAACTTCTTACTGATACAGGTAGTAATAAATCAATTTTAAAACCATCAGTTGCTGAAACTTTTTTTTCTCATTGTATATATAACAGTAAAAATACTGTTAAAACAGCCCTAGGTAGCCAAGAAACTCAATTCCAAGCTACAATACCAATTTTTAAAAAATATGGTATTCATAATGAAATAGATTTTACTTTATTTGATTTTCACGATTTTTATGACGGTATTACTGGACTTTCAGATTTACTAAAATTAAATTTAAATATTGACCTTATTAATCAAGTTTTAATAAACCATTCTATGAATATTCCATTTTATTATCGCCAAATAGAAGACGTCAGTTTTTCCTTATTAGTCAACCCACATGAAAAACTTATAAAGAAAATACAAGTCAGTATTTCTAAAGGTGAAATTTTAATCAAATCTAGAAAAATAAATGGACTTTTTATTCCATACATATTATCTGTTTCTAATAATGGTTTTGCCTTAGTTGAAATTGAAAACCCAGCAGATAAGACAATAAACGTGTTGTTTACGGAACCCTTTAGTTGTTCAGTGGAACCATTTATTAATAATTATTATGAAATGTTCTCCTAAGACAATGTAATTGATAACGTAAACTCTAAAATCATTAAAGAAAATAAAAAATACAACATAAAAGATTTTATTCAAACTGATCATATGAACTCAGAAGAACGGGAACAAATTTTAAACCTATGTCCAGACTTTTCGAATATTTTCTATAAACCAAGAGATAAATTAACATTTACATCTTCACACATTCATAAACCGGAAGTACAGAAGCAAATTGCCGAAATGCTAGAAAAAGGAATTATACGTCCGTCATCCAGTCCTTGGAGCTCTCCAATAATACTACAAAAAATTTCCAATTCCTAAAACTCAAAAACAAATAAAATCATTTTTAGGAATTTTAGGTTATTATAGAAAACTCATTAAGGATTTTGATAAATTAACTAAGCCAATGACAAATTGCTTAAAGAAAAATGAACGAGTTATTCATACTAAAGAATTTTTAAATTGTTTTCAAACTTGTAAAAATATTTTGACATGTGAACCAGCCCTAGCTTACCCAAATTTTGAAAAACCATTTGAACTCATAACTGATGCCTCAAATTTTGCTATTGGAGCTATTTTGTCATAAGAAGGACATCCTGTATGTTATGCATCACGAACTTTAAACTCAGCAGAAATCAACTATTCAACAATTGAAAAAGAATTGCTTGCAGTAGTTTGGGAATGTAAATACTTTAGACCCTATTTGTTTGGTAATAAATTTACAGTAATAATTGATTATAAGCCTCTTCAATGGATATTTTCCATAAAAGAACCAAATAGTCGCCTAGTACGGTGGCATCTTAAACTGGAAGAGTTTTTCTTCAACATCCAGAAGAACTGCCTGATTTAGATCAAAAAACTATAAATGAACTTTTTGATGAACAAAAACCAAAAATAAACATAATATCTGATATAATTATTCCAAAAAGAAATATTGAACAAGAAATACAGGAATCAGATGATCTTCAAACAGTTCATACTTCATTAGAAATTTAATTTTTACGCAATTTTTAATCTACCGATTACTGCGACAATTGCAACAGCAATTAATACATATAAAAGACAAATAATTATTACAGTAGGAGATACAAATAATTTAATATGCCGCTTGGAACAAGTTTTCCAAAATACTAGATTTTGTGTAACATTCCCAAAATTAAACCCAGTAGAGAACATTATAAAATTCTTAAAAGAATATATTAATTAATTATCTTAAAAGAATTTATAAATATTATAAAAGAAAAAATTTTTATGTTTTATTGTTTAGAGATGAGGAATTTAGTAAACTCTTCACAGTAACTTTACAAAATTATTTTGTCAATACAGCATATAAATTTGTATAATGTTTAACAATGCTACAAGATATTGAAACAGTGGATGAACAAAAGATGAAACTCACATTATATCATACCACTAAAACTTGCCATAGAGGCATAACTGAAATGAAAAAAAGCCCTTTGTCATAGATTCTTTTGACCCAATATGTTATCTGATATAAAAAAATCGTTAATACATGTGAAGTATGTCAGAAAAATAAATACGATAGAAATCCTCCTATAATAAAATTTAATTTAACGCCAACCACATCAAAACCATTTGAACAAATTCATATAGATACTTTTAAAATTGATAATCAAAGCTTTCTTACTATAATTGATGCTTTTTCTCGATATGCACAAGCTTATCCTTTGATTAGTATTACAAAAACAACAATAATAAATAATTTATTAAGTTTTGTTTCATATCATGGAATACCTTTAAAAATAACATGTGATAAAGGCACTGAATTTAAAAATAAAGACCTCGAAGATTTCTGTTCATTTTACAAAATTGAATTCCATTATACAACAGCAAAGAACAGTAACTCTAATTCTCCAGTGGAACTTTTTATTCAACATTGATAGAACATTATCGTTGCCTTAAAGACACAAACAAATTTACTCCAGAACAATTAATAAAACGAGCTTTATTAGGATATAATAATTCCATTTATAATGTTACAAAATTCACTCCATTTGAAATAATTAAAGGACATATAAATAACACTAACTCTTTTGATCTTAAGGATCATGTAATAATCTCAGACTATATACAAAATCATAAAGAAAATTGCAAAAAGATCTATGCTAAAGTCAATCTGTCTGAATCAAATCAAGAAATTAAAAAAATATTATAGACAAAAGAAATGAAAAACGTGAATAACCCCCTGAATATGAATTCAATACACCGACTTATATTAAAAAAGTAAAGCATTACCCAAATTTGAAAAAACAGAATTAAATGATCAAACATCATTAAAATTATTAACAAAAAAAGGAGTATACCATAAAGCATCTGCAAGGAGACCTAAAACTAAAGGAAATATTCCTTTACAGGAAAATGATGACCCCAATGGAGACAACTCTGATGTTGGCCATTCTACTTCCTATAATCAGCAGTGAAGATGCCCAACTCACAAGTATTAAAAATCCTATACTTAATTACCGATTAAATTTAGAAATGTTAGGATAATATATAACAAACATATATTTTTACATTACGTAGATTTAGATATCATACAATACAAAAACAAGTAGAAAAACTAATTAACCCATATAACGTTTTAAACTCTAAGATTTTCTATATTATCTTATCAAGGTCTAGCAGAAGGTTTATTTTCTAGAACAGATTATTTAATTATTATAATTTAAAAAAAAATTCATTTTAATAAAAGTATTTCTATAATTGAATCTAATCAAACACAACTTCAAAAAGGAATTGAATCTGTTTGGGAATTTATTAATACTTCAATAAGTGATACATACGAATATCTAATGCTTGAAGGGTTGCTTTCACAAATTAATTTAGATTGTCAAAATTTAATCATATTACTTGAACTTAGAAGAAGCTATATTATTTGCCAAATTAAATTCACTTCATAATTCTATTATTTCAGTATCTGATCTAAATGAAACTTTAAATTATTTAAAAACAATTTACGATGATAGTGCTATACCAAAATTTAAAAATATTCCTTCTTATTATCAATTTATTGGAAATCAAGCTTTATTTTCAAAGAATAGGATAATATTTTCAATACAAATATCTTTATTGAAACCTGAAGAATATACTTTCTATCATATTTACCCTACTCCTCAAAACCATAGCCTTATTATTCCTAAATACCCTTATGTGGCACAAACCAAAAGCCATTTCCAATATGAAAAGGATAGCTGCCCTGAACTTGAAGGAACATACTATTGTCAAGAAACTTTTTATAAGGAAGATGATTGCACCACATAATTATTGGAAAATTTACCTACAACATCTTGTTAAAAAACTAGCCTGCATCTTAGAGAACCTATAATAGAACAAGTTACTCAAGATGAAATCCTGGTCATTCCAGAACAAGCAATCTAAATCTTTATAAAATCTGGCCCAGAAAAATATTTATTAATATATACACCAACTTTAATAACAATTCCACATCAGTGCGAAGTTACCATCGGATCAAGAAAATTTACCAATGATTTAAGAATAAAACATGGAAAACGGTTGATTCTTTCAGAACTTAAAGTAAATTCTAACATTTTACCACAACATCAACCAAAAATCAACATAAGTTTTATCGACTTTAATGAAGTGTACCGATTAAAGGATCTTGCTAGCCAATTTAATCCAATAAATGAAGTTTACACAGACAATTCAACAAATTTCATATTCTTATTAAAACTGGGAAGCAATAAGAAGATGGCATCCATTGAAACCACCCCTTCTGGAAATGAACTTCAAGACCTAAAGCAACCCAGCCACTCCGTTATGTTTGCTTCTTAAGGACGGAGGAGTTATATAGTCAAAAACAGCCCAGTATAACACTTATTTATGAGTCGCCTCTGTTTTGCTAGATCAGCTTTTATGTATTATAAATATATGTAATCGTAGTTTTAAGCTCATTCTTTATACCTGTCTAAGTATCTCATGTACGTCATGTATTTTTAATTATGATAAAATTTTTTAAAAATAAGAATTCCACTACAAAATATATAATTAGTTAGTCAGAGAATTATTTTCTTGCTGTTAAGACTTTTACGTTAATAAGTTTACTGTTTTTTTTAAATTATAAAGTAGTTTATAATAAATTGAAGTTTATTATTTCACAGATGTTTAAACTTTTCCAATTCTAGACCAAACAAAGATACCAAATCAACATTCTTACTTATTAAACCTCAAAATAAAATAGACAATAATCAGCCTTCAGCTTCAGTAGATTAAAAAAAACTATTCAAGCATGGCATCAGATCAACTTATACTCGTATAATCAAGATCAGCCTAATTGTGCAGTTAATAATATAAAAAATGATACTCAAATATATAACTACGTTGAAAATTATTGTAAAACATGTCCTGAACCTATTAAGACTGCATTAAAAAAATACTACAAACAGAGTCGAACAGCATGGACGACTCTGAATAACATAGAAAAAAAAATAAATAAAATTCACAGACAAATTAATTATATTGCAGTGGAATATTCATAGTGCATTAAATAATAGGTACAATCTAATTAATTTAATAAGAGAGTTCAAGCCGGATGTCATTCTCTTAAACGAGACATGGCTAAAAACAGATCAGCATTTCTATTTCCCAGAATATTTAATTATTAGAGAGGATAGATGGTCAGATGGCTACGGAGGGATAGCAATAGGCATCAACAATAATATAATATTCTCAATACCAATCATTAACTATAATAAGCAAAACCATAAATTACAATGTAAAATACTCAACATTAATGGCCTTAATATATTAACAGCATAAGCACCTCATCAAACTTCAGAATTGAAAAACTGGCTAGAAAGTACAATAAATCAACTAGATCGACCAATAGTATTAATGGATGATCTAAATGCACTCCACAGTGAATGGGGAAGTAAGAATATAAATACCAATGGAAAGCAACTATTGAAAATACTAGATACTTTGGATCTACTAATACTGAATGATGGAACAACTACTACAAGAGTACAATCACCTAATGATAACCCAAGCTCCTTTTGTTTGGTTCATCACAAATTTAGAAATGGCACAACGCATAACATGGAACAAAATAATAGACTGTGGCAATAGTGACCATTATCCCACTATATTAAAAATCAATGAACCTCTTATAAATAGTAACCACTGCAGTTATAAAATTAAAAAAACATCAATTATAAAATTTCAATCAAGCAAATTAGAATGAATACTATATTTTTATTGAAAACAATTTTCACACCCTAAAACATCTAATTTCTTATGAAGACATAATTAAACTAATTAATGTTTCTGAGCTGAATTATACCTATATATCAAAAAGAACAGAAAAAAGCTCAAACAGAATTGGAAATCCTTGGTGGAATCAGGATTGTTCAGTAGAGCTTTTTTTTCCATGTTAATTATGAGTTTCTGGGTACATAACCAATCACTTACCTGCCCAAAACCCACACACAAAGTATTTTTTACTTCTTCCCATATATTGCATCTAAATATTAACGTCATGTAATCTGCAAAGCTGACTATTTGGCCAGATATTTTTAGTTTAAGCAAAGAGTTTATGTATATGACAAATAGAATTGGTCCTAGTATTGTACCTTGTGGCACACCTATGTTTATTATCTTTGGATAGCTGAGGGTACTATTTAGTTTGACGTATTGTTCTCTCTCTGCAAAGTAACTTTGAAGTACCTTTTTTGCTAGACCTCTAACCCCATAATGCTCTAACGTATCTAAGGATATTATGAAGAACAGTACCAAAGGCTTAGCAAGATCAATAAAAACAGCTATGCATTTTTTACCGTTGTTTAGGTTTTTAGTGACTTCTGATGTTACTTTATTTATAGCATGTGCTGTACTGATACCCTCTGAAAAGCCAAATTGATTATCCTATAAAACTCCAGGTAAATTCAAAGACGTTTTTAAATGATCTTTAATGAATTTTTCTAAAATTTTTGAAAAATTGCTTATTAGGCTGATTGAGCGATAATTCTCAATTTTTCTTGTGAGGCCTTTCTTATGTATTGGCGAGACAATCGACTAATTAAAATATTTTGGTATTTAGCCGTTTGTGAAAATAAGGTTTTTCTACAATATGGCTCAAAGGCTTTGCTATACAGTTATTTGCTATTTTTATGGCTCGCGTTGGAATTTGATCTATTCCTGATGCAGCACTAATTTTTAGTGTCGAAATATGTTTAATTATCTCATTTGTCTTTCTCCGGTGGCTTTATTTTTTCTTTCATTTTATTTCCAATATTTATGAAATAATTATTGCAATAGTTGGCCATATCTTTATTTGATGTAAATTTCTTGCCATTGGCGTTCACTATGTTTGCTTCCATCTTCCTGTCTGCTTTTGTGTTTGTCGCATCCTTTATGATTTGATAGATTTTTTTATATTTTTACTATTTTGCGAAATTTGGTTCTTATAATATTCAAATTTGTTTTTTGTTTATTAGATCGTTCACGTAATTTCTAAACTGTTTATACTAATTTTTCAGTTGTGCACTAAAGTTTTTAGCCAATTCCTTTTGTAGTTTATCCCTCTTACGAATAGCAATTATTAGCTCCGTGGATATCCATTCTTTTATCTTTCTTGCCTTATGTTTGTTAGATCTTTCAATTTTACACGAGTTTAGAATGTCTATAAACTTTACTGTACTTCTGTATTTAGGATTAATGACTTTGGCGATAGGTCACTCTTAAATTTTGCAAAAAAATGGTCAATGCAAGTTTCGGTCTCATTTGTCACCCTAGTTGGAATACCAATAAATTGTTGTAACCCAAAAGAATTTAGTGATGATATATAGATATTAAAAGTTTCTGTAAAAACCAAAATATCACAATATGAAAGGTCAAAATTTTCTATAAGTAAAACGATTTCATCAAAATTATGTTTTAAACTTCTTATGTTGAGTTGTAAAATATTTAGTAATTTTAAGTACCTATGCAATTTTGAAATGATAAAGAGAATGATTAAATTACCCTGAAGACTAAGAGATTATTGATACAAGCCAATGAGATGCTTAATCCGAATTTTAAAATTTGATGGATTCCTGAACATGTCAGGCAATGAACGTGCGAATACTTTAGCTTTACTTAATATATAATAGAATACTTTTACTTTACTTTAGCTTTAAAACGAAGCAATACTTTAGCTAATATCGGTAGAGGACTTAATATCCCAAAAAAGCTACTTCTTGAGTCTCATCTTCTTCCCACAAAAAAAATTAGAGCTGAAGATTCAAATAATTGGATAACCAACAGGGAGAAGGGTATCTGGTACAGGCGAATTCAATTCACATTCCCTAACAAATCGTGGTACAAGACTTTCGAATTTTTTAATAGGAGACATATTGCCAAAGTATATAGATTTCAACAATCAATTTTGTTAGACTGTGATATTACCTCTGTTATATTAGGTATAGGTTATTGTTACAGGTCATTGATTAACATCCCAACACCTTGGTAAAATCTATAAAACCTGATCCACTCTGTGAATGTGGTTAAGTAGAGGATATAGATTCGCATATATTTTTAGGTTGTCCAATAAAACAAATTTAAAAAATTCAAAATCTTGATATCTATGAATTATTTATAAACAAAGGAATTCCAGGCTCATTAAATATGGCTATAATGCTCTCAAAAGTTGATTTGGAAACTGTTTTGATTATTTATAATTTTCTTAGTATCAACAAGTTAAAACTATGATTCAGGATTCAATTATGTCGACTACTAACTCTTCATTAATATTCCAATCAATTATCCTTTCAATAAAATTGCTGAAAATTAAATTTTGTAAGAAAATCAAAAATGAAAATCTAATCAAATGCATATGTGTTGTCTTTCCAGTGGTGTGTATATCCTGTATTATCCTGAATTATACCCAAAACCCTACTTTGTGTTGACACAACAACAGTAAGGGTAAAATCAAAAGCTGTGATAATCGGAAGCAAAGAGTAATGTAGAACAAGCTAGGATACCAGAAGCCAGATACCACCCGAAGCTTGCTCACATCACAATCACATGAGCTTGCAAATTACCGGAAAGGAGCAGAAGCCATAAAGAAGAAGAAGAAGCCTTTACGGAATCTACGTCACTAATTTCGTATTGAACTGTCAGCTTGCCATCCTCCGGTCAACGTGGACGAATCACGGGTCGCCAACACTGATTCATGACAAACAGACAAACATGTCAATTTTATTCACTGAAAGGGGTTTCGGGGTTTCGCCGCAATCCGCATCCTAAGCATAAAAGTTTTTCGAATATCAATTTTCATCATATTATTTAATACAATTTAGCATTTGAACATCTGTGGTATGTATAATTATAAATATTAATAAAATGTATTTCAACAATACTATGATGAAAAATTCCCAAAATTTTACTTCATTTTGTCAATTCTAACCTATAATTTTAAATTACAGATTTGCATCATTTTACAAGAAAAATAATAAGAAATGGAGGTCCAGTTGCTGTTATTAATGGTTTTTTCAGCCATTCTTTCCATACAAGCACTCAAACAGGGAGAGTGTGAAGGTAACTACCTATAAGAATCTTTATTTCTATAACCCTTCTTTTATTTTTCCACCCCCACTAGGTGTGGGGGATCAAGCTTTTTTATTCATTACTCAATGGTAAACCATTTTACAAAATATCAAATTTAACTAAGTAGGTACTTCCTAAGAAGTAACAGTAATTTGAGAAGAATTTAATTAATGCCATGGGTGTAATAAAACAATTTACTTATTTAACCTTAGGGACTGATGGATTGGAAGATTGTGTCAATGTTTCCTTGCATTTTATGAACTGTTAGTTACGTAAATGTTAGTCCAATGTAACTCCAAGTTCAATAAATATTATAAATGGCTTTTGTAAGATGTTTGAAATGTGACTCTTCGCAAAACATAGGTAGCTATAGTTAGTTGAATCATTTAACATTTTTAGAAGGAATTGTTGATTAATATATAAGACATATATTAAACATTAATCTATGATCCTTAAGAAGAACCATAACCTACTTTTAATGTATGATAATTTTGCAAAAGCTCAAATTCGAAAAGTAGGTTTATTGTCCCAAACAGAGCTATTGACAAAGCCTTATTAAATCTAAGTCAGTAAAACTTAGGAATAGTAGATATCAAAAAGCAAAACATCATTAAAAAACTTGTCTAATGTATAATATGCCTCAGTTACTAACAATCTTTTTAAACCTAATATAAGAGTTAAGTTTTCTTATTTAAAGAAAAAGGTGAACATTTTTTTACCCATGTAAATAAAACCACTTTTCACTTGCTCTGAATGTGGAATGAATAAGTTCTTAATTTTTTTTTGATTTGTAAATATTTTCAATGCTATTGATATGAACATGATAAAAAGTTTGTTCTGGCTGTGAATTTCTTACAAGTTTGAAACTGTTTCCAACAACTTCTTATCGATTTGAAACCATTTGTGCAAACACTGCTTGAGTGGAATCCAATTTAAAAAAAAAAGGCAAGAAAAATAACCTCACTTTTATGTCATACATAGCATAAAAATTAACATACTGTGGGGGGGTTAATCTCCCATAGGGTCTCCCCAGTTTGATATATATATTAATATATATTATGTTTAATAGTTTTGATTTTTGGACCTTATCTGTTCCTTAAGTAAATCTTGTAAGTCTGTGTCTGATCTAAATTATCAGAAAATTCTGATAATTCAGATTCTCCTGATGATTCAAAGTCCTTCATTTGCTCAAGATGTATTTTTAGACTTATCCAATAGTAAAATACAATTTCAAAATGAACATCAAGGATTATACAAAATAAAAACAACAATTTAGAGGTCATGCTCATGTTAAACTGAACTGTTGACTGGCTACATGAATTTGCTAACACTTTTTTTGAAATAAATCTGAAAACAAGTCTATCAGATGATCAGAAATTTGTTTAGGAACATTTAACTTTTCATCAGAAGTTTCTGTGCGAACACACTTTACTCTATGTGCATGTTTATTTCTTGGAAACTTGTTTCTTTCTGCCATGAGAACAAACCTAAAATGGTGACCAGGTTGGGATGCATATTCAGGGATAGACCTGGCATATGAGATATACAAAACCTTAAAAACATTAGATGAAAAATTAGAACTTAATCTAGAAATAAAACTTTTATATATATGTGGCAGAACATTATTTCTATGGTCACAAAAACATAATTTAAAATTTAACAGTAACAGTACTCCAAGACCAATATCACTTCCACATTTTTTAATAACTTATTAATATAATAAATAATTGTATGTATTTGGAGATTTAAGATTGACTATTTAAAAAAGAGAATACCATAAATTAATAATTTTAGTAATTTCATTTTAAAGTATAAATTAGTCTGAATACTTTTAAATCATCAGCATAAACATAAGAAAGTTTAAGCTTTATAACAAAAATAAGTCATTACCAATAAAAACAAAATAGTGCCCAAATGAGAGCCTTTCAGACATACAAAACCTTAAAAATGTTGCATGCAAAATTAGAACTAAATCTGGTAATAAAACTTAAGTTTCTATAAGCATGTTGCAAAATATTATTTCTATTGCCTCAAAAACATAATTTAGAATCCAAAAGTACTCCTTTACCACTTCTACCCTTCTTAGTAACTTATTAATGTTATAATTATATGTATATGGAGATTTAGATTTAGCAAGAGATATAAAATGACACTTATTAACATTAACAAAAACTTAAACAATAATTTGGTGATATTGATTCTGATCCTCTGTTTTCTACTGGTAGGAAAACTCTTTAACCATTTTATGATACAATTCCCCTATTGATATGCTTGCAACTTGTGAACAGTTCACTCAGACACACAAGTCTTCAAGAATAAGAAAATTGATCCCTGTAGATCTGGCAGATTCAAAGCCCTGATATGTATCATCAACTATGCCCTTACATGTCAGATTAATAAGACAGACTAAATAGATTTCTCTATAATTTGATACACTACACCAGTCACCTACTTTAAGATTGGGAGTAATAACAGATTTTTCCCAAAATTCAGAAAAAACCCAGACAACAATGTTTTTGAGATAAATTAAATAAATGGAAACATGGAATTTTGAAAGTCTTGTATTTCAATATGATTCCAAAAATGTTGTGAATTTTATACCAAACAATCTTCTGTCATTGCAAATCGTCAGTTTTTGGATGAGGAAAAAAATTTTAATTTTTAAAAAACAACATAAAAAATAGCATATAATTGATTTAGAGATAATTAAAGGCATTAGCATTAGTACTATCTAAAGATTCATTTCAATTTATAGATGCAAGGTAATTATCCAACAAAGCATTGTTACAGTTCTTAAAATCAAAAAATTCAGCATTATAAGATTAAGGTTTTGCATTTCAGCAGGGACAGTCCTAGAGACTTTTTTTGGACGGTGAGGGGACACAATTACTAAAATGTCCTAATTTTAAACCGTGATTTTCCCAACTTAAAATTTTTAGAACCTAATTTTTCTATACATTGATGACACATCACAATGCACTGTTCAAGTTTTTCAGTTTTGTACATAAAACAAATTAACATTATATGACAAGGATAGTTTTTAACCTAATTTGTTTTATTTATACTTGTGTGGCTTTTATTACTATTTCTTTTCAGTTTGTATCAAAGTGCTAGATAAGTTCCGGAACACACTTCCTGAAGACATATTGAAGGATCACAAAAAGATAGAGAGAGAGTTTAAAGACTTTTGCAAAGGTGTTATAAACAAGGAGAATAGATTTGTAAGTAATAATAAAATTATATCATATACTCACTACCCTAAAGATTAATGCCACCAAATAAGAATCATTAAGTAGATATATTTGAGTTTAAGCTAGAAGATTATTTTAAAGGAATATGTATAAAACTGAAACTAAATTTATATTAAGGATTATGTTTAATAAAGGGCAGGGTGCCATAAATGTTTATTTCGGAATTTATAAGAAAAGTCACTTCACCCAGTACAATTTTCCATAAATCTATTGCTCATTATTTAATCAACACATTACAATTACTTAATTTAATTATTGGATTTTTTTTTGGTTATAAATTGTTATTTGAGCATCTTTTTTAATTTTTGTCCTTTCCTATCAGAGCTTATTGATGATTATCTTCAAAAAAAGAAAGTTAGCATAGAGAGTTAAATAAAGGACAGGAAGACAAAACAATGCAGAAAGCTGCCTGTGAAACACATGTTTCTGCTTATTAGCTTCTTTAGGTAGACCAACCAGAAAAAAAGAATAACAAGGGATCGTAAACAGGAACAAATAATCCATGTGTAAAAAGCTCTAGTACCTTTGATACATAATGTATTGGAATAGTCACTAAACTTCAGAAAGACTTTAAAATGTACCTAAAAACTTCAATTATCATTTATTGTTTTAAAGCCCTTTTATATGCTAAAAAGGATTTAACAATGCAAATATGTTCTGGCAAATGATTCAATATTCTCATAGAGGTGTTTATAGGACCGTCATGCACCTGAAGTAATCAAAGGAAACAATGTAGAGCTTTTAGTGTTATAGGCCTGTTATAGGTTACTATGTGATAAAAGGTTTGTTGAGATACTCTGTACAAAGGGAGGCAGATGAAACATTTATTTATATTTCTTTGCTGAATGGCATGGTTCGTCGGAACTTAGGAGTGGCACTATTAGTTTAGTGCGACGTTTAATTCCAGCTTTCTCAGGCACTTAACAATCAGTGGTAATCTCTTTTATCAGTTTGTGTTTAACACCAAGCAAAAGTTGTTATTCAAGTAAAAAAATCAGTAATGTACCTCATGTGTCTTTTTTTAAAGCATTTTTTAATTATCTCTGATTGTTTAGTGCCTGAGGAGGCCTGCGGAGGTCGCACTAAACTAATAGTATTCTTAAAATAGTTCGAACTTCTAAGTTTCGAAGAATTCTGCCATTTTGCAAAGAAGTTAATTTAAGGAGACAAAAAAATAATTTATTTATTATTCATTTATTTGGGTCAACAAGTAAAATACTCTTACACAAGTTAAGAAATATTAAAGGGAAATACATATACCTAAAAAAAAAATAAAGACTAAAATTATTTTCATCTAAAATTAGTCAAAACTAGCAATGCAACACTCAAAATAAAGCATAAATCAGGTTACAGTAGGTCAGCAAAGTTGGTGCAGAGATACTACTCAAATGACTAAAATGCACTTTTTAACTAGGTACTCCTTAATCTTGGCCTTAAATGCAAAGAGAGGCAACACATTGAACACATTGAAAAACTGAGTCCCACAATAAAATGAGCCATTACTGTGCCATTGTTATAGTGCGAGTGACTATCAAAATGAGTCATAAACCTGTCAAGATTCTTTCTGACAAATAGGAAGCATAGCAATATAAGAGTTCTCAATATTTTGAAATGTAAACTGCAGCATTGTGGATCAACAGTTATTAAAACATATTAAAAACTAATAATACTAAATATTAATAACTAAGTACTGAGTATAGTAGTTTTGCCGAAATAATATTAGCATTAATTTATTTTGGAAAATATCCAGACAGAAATGATAAATTAATAAGACGGGGTGACCTGAAAGACTACCACCAGTACACTGTGACAGTAGAGAACAAGGAATGTCATTATAGAAGGCTTGTTAGAAACGGATTTAATGATGATGAATTTTCATTATCAGTAAAAGTTGATAAGAAAATAGATTGTGATTTAATACTGCTGAAAAAATCTGCTGTGGACTTTATGACAATAAGATTGTTGATCTAATTTTTCCAAACTTACTGATGAAATTTATTTTAATTTTATTTAAAATGTATTACCAACTTTGCTACTTGATGCAAGTATAAACTGTACACTCAACATGATGGACACATTTTAGACGAACTATAATTGACTTATTAATCGACAATTTTCCAAATATGTGGATATTTAAAGGCAGTCGTAATGATTGACATGTTAAATAGCGATTGTCACTGTACGTTTTTTCCAGTATCTAATTAAGCAAAGTATAGCTTTCTGTACATAGATAATAAGATTTTGAATCTAATTATTAGTTTTAAGCATAACTAGAAGTATTTAGGTGATTTAATTTTGAGGTGGTTGTTTTAATATTACCATTTTTTAGTGTTATTACCTTGGTGGGCTGGAAGAATCAGCAACAGGCATCTTAGGAGAAATGTCCAAACCAATGTCCTGGTCCCTTCCTTCAGAAAAAATCTGTGAGAAACTCAAGAAAAAAGACTCACAAATTTGTGAGCTCCGGTACGACGTCCAAATTGACCTTAAAACAGTAGATTTAAAGAAACTTAAAGTGAGGGATCTGAAGAAAATCCTTAATGACTGGGGTGAGGAGTGTGCAGGGTGCATTGAAAAAAGTGAGTTCCTTAAGAGAATAGAAGAGCTGAAGCCTAAGCACACAGAGCTATGATGGGTTACTAGTAGATTTTTTTTTAAATTGTGATCAGGATTTCTTGTATTGAAATAAAGCCAGTCTAGTTTATCTCAAATCATTGTAAGTTTCTTTCTTATTTAGTAGCCTTAAACAACTTTTTTGATAGATTTTTTATGAAACATTTAACCTTGTTGTGATGCAACAGAGTCAGCGTATATATAAAACAAAAAGAAACTGCTAAGGACAATCTTTTTACTTTATAATATAACCTTTTAAAATGTTTTATGTTAAAACAATATGCTTGATTTATTTTTATATAGAGTACCAGGCAGTATTTTTAGCATTTTAGATTTGAATTTAAGACTTTGTTGCTTACAACGAGGTTGGTAATGGTATTAATACTAAATAAATTTGGTTTTTTGGTATTGTCAGGTCAATTAATTTTTGAAAATGTTTAATATTATTTGAATAGGGAAATATTAATAGGTGCTACTAAATCACAGTGGATAAATAAACTGTTCAGGATAGACTTGAAGATTTTTTATTCAGTAAAAAAATAAATTCCATAATTTTCTAAGAGCCAAGCATATAGTAAATATTTTTTTTAGCAAATTATTCTCATAACTAACCTCATGTTTCTATTTTAAAATATTAACCATTGGGAGTTTAATGTTGTTTGATTGAAACATTTAGTTTTTTAATATACTTTGTTGGATTTGTACTGGAGAGTCTACCTGAAGTTATTTGTCTAGAATGTGGAGATATAGTTAGCTTTTTTACCACCACTGGCAAGTGATTATGTCCTGTATTTTTTTAGGTTAATTAATTTATGAAAACCTATTTATATTTTAATAAACACTCTTGTTATATGAATAGATCAATTTTTTTTCTGCTTTGTTATCAATGCTTACATAATGTAGCATTTTTACTATTCGTTAACATTTACGACTAATTATTTTGATTTACGAGTCATATAAACATTGCGACTTGAAATAGTCTCCTGTCTATATATGAACTAGTCTCCTATCTATCTCCTATTTATATACTATCTAGATCAGGGTTCCGGGAGATTCGCTAACCTCCCACGTGTCTCCAGATATCCGGAAGGGCGGAGAACAGCTCATTTCATCACGAAATAATCTCAGAGATGGTGAATGTCGAGTGCGAGTGATCGAAAGGTTGTGAAATGTTTCAGATGTTGGGAGTTTGGGCATCGAGGTACAAAATGTAAAGGAGTAGATAGAACAAATTTGTGCCTAAAATGCTTGCAAAAAGGACATCATAAATTAAATTGCACAAATGAACCTTTCTGCGTCCTTAATGCGAAGATAGTTACCATGCGAGCGGATCAGAGATTTGTCAGGCATTTAAAAAAGCCATGCAATTGGCTAGGAGTAACGAGAAAATCTATAAAAAATTATGGCTCTTAAAATTCTGGCAACGCTAAGAGCCATAAAAGATAAAAAGCGATTTCATTGCTATAAGCGAGTCACATACGCGTAAATGTCAAGACCGGAGGCGATCTACCATAACCAAAGTCTCAGCAGCAATAATGAATCTAAGCCGAAGATACCCTGCATTAAGATACAAGTATTACGCGGTTTAAATATAAGGACAATAATCTTTTTGTTATATAGGTTCGAAATAAGTGTCAGTTATTTATGGGAAAAGTAATGATGTGCGGCACTTAAGAAGGGTTGTGAACTAAAAATTGAATTGAAAGATGAGTCAAAACCAGTGTGTTATCGCCCTTATAGATTAGCCCTGAAAGAGAGAGATGTAGTAAGAGAGAAAATCGATGGCTTGCTTTCTGCAGGTATTATAAGAGAATCTAATTCAGATTTTGCTAGTCCTATTGTTCTAGTGAAAAAGAAAAATAATTCATATCGTTTATGTTGTGATTATAGGTCATTAAATAAAATAACTAAAAAACAAGTCTATCCTATGAAAAATATTGAAGAACAATTAAATATGTTAGGGGGGAAATATTATTTCACAAGTTTAGATTGTAATCAAGGCTTCCACCAGATAGCTGTTGCCTCGGGCTCTGTTGATAAAACGGCATTTGTCACCCCAGATGGTCATTTTGAGTATATAAAAATGCCTTTTGGTTTGATACATGCGCCAGCTGTATTTCAATGTGCTATTGACAGAGCTCTGGGTAATTTGCGGTTTGATCAAGTTCTAGTTTACATGGATGACCTCCTAATCCCCACTAGTACTCCTGAGCAAGGTTTAGAATTATTAGAAAAAGTTTTGCAGTTATTGTCTGAGGCAGGTTTTAAATTAAATTTTAAAAAATGTTCTTTTCTAAAACAATTCATTCAATTTTTGGGTCATGAAATAGGTCCAAATGGTTTGTCTCGCAATTAACAAAAAAAGAATGCCCCGTTTAAGTGGGAAAAAGACCAGATGTCTGCTTTCACCGAGTTAAAAGATAAATTAATATCAAGACCCATTTTAACGCCCTTTAACCAGCATCGTGAAACTGAAATTCATACCGACGCAAGCTCGAAGGGTATTGCAGGTATATTTTTTCAGATTTACGATGAAGGACTTAAACCTGTGGCTTATTTTAGCCGAGTGACTTCGGTGGCTGAGCAGGTATATCATAGTTATGAATTAGAAACTTTAGCAGTAGTAGAAAGCTTGAAACGTTTTCGTATTTATCTTATTGGTTCACATTTTAAAATTATAACTGATTTCTCTGCAGTCCAGTATACTTTTGCAAAACGCGATTTAGTTCCAAGAATTGCTAGATGGTGGTTATCGATACAAGAGTACGATTTTGAAATTGAACATAAGCCTGGAAGTACTATGAAGCATGTAGATGCTTTAAGTAGAAATCCGCCGGTGCATATATCAAAAATTAATATTGAAGATTGGTTTTTAACAATCCAAATGCAGGATGAAACACTACAAAAAATCATAAATCAAATTAAAAATAATTCTAATCCCGAGTTTAAAAGGCAATATGTATATAAAAATAGTCGACTTTTTAAGAAAACATTAAATGGCGAAAAATTATTTATTCCAAAATTTGCACGATTCCAAATATTGCAAAAATATGATTCCGTAGGTCATCCAGGCTTTGTACGTTGTTTAAAATTAATAAAGGATCAATTTTGGTTTGCAAAAATGTCTCGATTTGTGAAAAAATATGTTCAAAGTTGTTTAGATTGTAATTATAAAAAGGGTAGTTACGGGAAATAAGAGGGTAAATTACATCCTATAGCAAAACCTGATGTGCCTATGCACACAGTTCATATCGATCACGTTGGTCCATTTCCTAAAAGTAAATCAGGGTTTACGTATATTTTGACCATTGTTGATTCCTTTACGAAATACATGGTAGCAAAGGCTTGTCGTACTTTAGGTTCGGCGGAGTGTATTAAGAATTTACGAGAGATTTTTGGTGGTTATTTAGGGTATCCAAAACGTATTGTTTCTGACAATGGGTTGGCATTTACCAGTAGATATTTTAAGGAATTTGTAGATAGTAAACAGATTAAACATATAAGGACAGCTACCGCGACGCCTAGGGCTAACGGTCAAGTAGAAAGGTTTCATAGGACACTTTTAGACGCAATGAGAACAATGACTAGTGATAGTGATTTACAATGGAGCGATAAGTTACCTGAAATTATTTGGGGCATTAATAATACTGTCAATGAGAGTACTAAATACAGTGCTTTTGAGCTTTTGTTCGGGTATAAAAATAATGTTCAAAGAGATTTAGAAGGGTCAATCACGGTTGATTTTTCAGATAAAAGAAAGGACGCTAGTAAAAATTTGAAACGGGTTTCTGAGCAAATGAAAGTTTGTTTTGATAGAAAGAGAAAACCACCGAAAAAATATAAAAAGGGTGATTTAGTGTTATGGAAAGGTGGTGAGTCTTGTAGTAAGACCGGCGTCAACTCTAAGTTAAGTGGTAAATTTACAGGGCCGTATGTAATTGAAAAGATTTTTTATAACGATAGGTATAAGATTAGAAGTGTAAAGGGTATGAGAGGCTATAAAAAGTTTAACACACTGGTTGCTGTTGACTCTTTACGACCGTATCGTAGTATAATGATTAATGAGAGTTCAGGTAGTGAATCCGATGAAGATGCAAGAGATAGACATGATTTGATTGATTTATTGGAAAGTTAATGTAGAATTTAGAATTTGAACTGTTGGATTGTTGTTTCTTTTCTTAACTACAGTTGTAGTAGTACTTTACTTAACCTGTGTTGAATAAAAATAGTCGGACAGGACGACTTAAAAAGGAACCTGTGTTAAACAGTTGATAAAAAAAAAAAAAAATCTGGCCAGAGTAATGTATGGGGTGAATGACCTGTAAATAGGGTTGAGAAAGTGACATAAGATAGAAAATGAACTAATTGTGGTGAAATGAAAATTATAGCTATGAAATGCTATGATTGATTAATAAATCGCTGTGGAGAAAATGTAAAGTATTTTTGATTAATTAAGAGGCAAAGTATTAAATTAATTAAAAAAAAAATATTTAAGAAAAGGAACAACCAAGATCCACACTAAGCCATATTGCTGTTGTAGAATTTTGTATTTCAGGATTGTTGGCCAGGAAGTTATGATCATTATTTTCCGAGGGCGGAAAAGAGAATTAGGATGGCCGAATATTACGCGGTTTAAATATAAGGACAATAATCTTTTTGTTATATAGGTTCGAAATAAGTGTCAGTTATTTATGGGAAAAGTAATGATGTGCGGCACTTAAGAAGTACGTAGCGATAGCCGAGAAATATTAGTTTGTAACTTGATACTTTGTTTAGGTTAAAAAGGTTTAGAGGATAAGGCGTATTTTTGGTAAGAAACAAAAAAAACAGTTCCATATGAAGTCGTGGCGGATAAAGATTAAAAAAAAAGTTGATTGAATTTATAAAAAGAGTTTGTTTTTCGTTATAAATTTTAACACAAGCAAGAGGACTTTTATGTAAATAGGGTGTTCCGAAAGTAGTGGAACATAGAACAACAGTAGATTCCTTACGTCAAAATAATGTGTAAACTTGCCTTATCTTAACTTTAATAGTAACTGAAATCCAGGGTGTCAAAGTATTATTTGATTTATAGTTTTTTTCTCATAGATCCTGAACCAAATGACATACTGACATGAAATTTAAAACATACGAGTATTGATATTTATGTAAAATTAGAATACCTAGTTACTTAATAAAAAAATATATTACGACTTTTTTGTTAATTCTTATATCATAACCAAAGTAAATGATATTTATTTTTTTTAATATTTTATTTTCAAACAAAAATTATTTTCAAACGCTACTATAACAAGTTGTTCAAAATGCCCTCCATTAACTTCAATGCATTTTGAAATACGTTTAACAAATGAATGCTGTATTTTAAAAAGAAGATCCTCATTATTTTTTAACATATTTACAATTTTTACATTTAGTTGATTTAGATTCTTTATAGGACTATCATAAACAATTGATTTCAAATATTCCCAAATGCAGAACGCCGTGGGGTTTAAGTCTGGACTACGCGCAGGCCAAAATAAAGGTCCTCCACAGCCAATCCAACGTTCGGGATATTGTTCAAGGTAATTGCGTACCTGTCAAGAAAAATGCGCTGGCGCCCCATCTTGCATACATGTTCTGCCTAACATTTATTGGCATATCTTCTAAGAGACCTCCAAGTTCATTTCGTTAGAAATGTAAGTACGAGTCTGCGTTCAAATTAGGTGGTAGTTCATGAAGGCCTATTATATGGTTTCCAATAATACCACACCAAATGGTAACTTTAAATTCATGCTGGAAATGAGGACTGACAACTGAATGGGGGTTTTCAATATCCCACATATGAGCATTTCTAAAGTTAAGTACGCCAGGTCTAGTAAATGCAGCATCATCTGTGAATAACACTCTACTAATAAGCATTGGATCTGCGTTTTGCATATTTTTAAACAGACGACAAAACTGCTTTCTGGTTAGCAAATCTAGTGGGATCAAACACTGAACTGGTGTAAAGTGGTATGGATAGAGGCCTTCTTTCTGAAGTACCTACTTTACCAACATATGATTTGCTTGTACCCGTAGCTGCCGCTATTCGCCTAGTACTTAACCCGGAATTTTCTGCTACGCGGACTAAAAATTCTTCTTCCTGTTCTTAAGAAATATTTTTTGGGAGGCCCAAAACAGGCTTTTTTGGCCGAAACCGTCCAGTTTATCCTATTAGGCTATAAATTCTTTAGAATAATTTATAATTTGGTTGTTGTCTATCTGGGAATATTTTCATTTCTAAATTGGTAAACAAATCGTGCCTAGGCATTACTTACATTGATTACTTACAGTTGACTATAGACAAGAGATTGGCGGTTTGGGAAGCATTTAGAAGAAGCCTGTAATAAAGCAAAAAGGGTCATAAAGGCCCTTGAAGTGTCAAATATAGGAAGACACAAAGACAATATTAGCAGAATAATGGCAATGGTAATTCAATCTGTGATACTATCTAGGGCACTAATATGACAAGAGGCGATGAAAAGTAAAACTAGTATTCGACGTCTTAATTCCATACATAAGCCAATGGCCCTAAGAGTCTGAGGCGCCTATTGCACTGTATCTGCTGAAGCTGTACAAAGGCTGGCAGGGTTATCCCCCCTTCACTTAATTGCATATGAAAGACACCGGATTTTTAAATATCAAAGGGCAGCGTACGGTAGACGGTAAATGAGATGAAAGGAACAGGATAAACATGTGATAGGAAGAATGGGACAGAGGGACTGACTTTGGAATACAGGCTCATAAAGGATATTAAAAAATTAATTACTAGAAAGTGGGGAAAAAAACTACTACCTGACACAGTGCTTCACAAAACATAGGGCATACGCGACATATCTCAAGGATATAAAGTAAATAGACCCTTTTTTTTCTGCGAAAAGTAAAAGGATGCCCAGTACACAATTTTTGAATGTGTAAAGTGAAAGGAAAAAGAACAAAGTAACTAATACTATAGGAGAGATTAATCCAGATAATCTAGTCGACAATATGCTATACTGTAAAGATGCCTGGAAAGCGGTAGAGAAGTTTCTTCCAGAAGTGATGCAGGAGAAAATCAGCCTCGAAAGTGGTCTGAAAAAGGAAGATAGAACTTAACGTACGACATAGGCTCGGAGGTATCTGACGTCAAGTCTGCACCAGGACAGTTCCAAATAATTTCCTCACCAGCAATGAGAGCCAAAGAGGAAAAGATTTAGCGGGTCGAAGGCATGCTCAGATAATCATCCCCAACCCCACACTTCCCCCAGGCAATAGATCTACACATAAAGCCGGGGAAGTCTGCTTGCAGATTTTTAAATTTCTATAAAAAAATGGGTTGAGTTGGGTTGCATTGAGTTGAGTTGGGATAAATTGTTTTAAGTTAGGATGTCGACATAAGTCCCCCATGTGCTCGACATTTACGAGACCTCAATATACTTTTTCATATGAATAGAATCTCAAATTTTAGAAAATATGGAGGCTACGAACGTCTGCATAAGGCATGGATTTTTCAACGCTGGATATAGGCTTGAGTACAAATAGTGAAACCCTTTTACTATTATAATGCGAAAACACTGCTATCATTTTAGCAGATATATTTAGGTGCCTTCCGTGTTTTCCCTTATTATAAGATACTCTTTCAAGACGTGTCTTTTTCTTATTACTTCCATTAAGTAAAAGTGTACTAATTTTATTTATTATAGAAAATATACACAATTTGGCAACTGCGAGTTCATATGTCAAAAATTTAAATTAATATAACCTGGATAACGCTTCTTCAACTCTTTTTCCCATATAAAAATAGTTTTTAATATTTTGCTTATTTATATTGCAATATGACAACATCGCCCTAAGACAATGAGTAAGCAGTTCTTGCATTTTTTGAATAAATGTGCAGAAGATTTTGTTTTTTAGGGTTTTTTGACTTTTATTTTGTACAAAAACATCCAGTAGCTGCTTTTTGTATTGAAGTATGTAGTACAGATGCTGTTTCACTTTATTTTATAGTTAATTTACCCTACCAGCATCCCTATTCACTCCCGGGTCCCGTAAGCTTCTAGGGTGAAAAAAACCGCAAAAAAAACGCTTTTTAAAGCAGCTTTGGCAGTTCGCCTTTCAAATATTTAATTTTTAACTTAATTATTATAAGTAGATATCCCTCATTTTTTTTAAGCCCAAAAAATAGATTTAAATTTTCCTTTAAATATCTACCCTATAAGCTGTACAGCTCCTGACAGTGAAGTTTCACGAGAAACTTCAGCTTCAAAATGTTAAAGATGTCAGTTTTCAGACGTTATTTTCTTAAAACCTGCAGTTTTCAAAAACTAAGCAGCGATGTATATGAAATTAAAAGCCCTTTCTAATGAGGTATTGACCCCATTTCCAGGAAAAAAAATTGGGGATGATATTCCTATTTTTTTAATTAAAGATTCGCTGTGTTGTTAATATTATGATAGCCAACAAATAATAGTATATATTTGTAAATGATATATGTTATATTGGATCTTCGAATGCACGTGGACGACCTTTTTCATGGAAACCGCTAAATTAGCATCCTTGAATCGGATCACACCATATGGAATTATGGAATCTACGAGATAAAGACGAGTTCTCACGTAGTCAACAGTTAGATTTAGTATAAATAGGTTTAAGTTTTATTGTAAAACACAGATTAATTATAGGCAGAAACTATACCAGTTTAAATTTTGATATTTAATAAATAGATTTTTTTTTTTTTAAAGTGGTTCTTGAGTTGTGCGAGACAACAATTTGGCGCAGTTGGTAGGATCTGTCAACGCTATTAGAACAGGAGAATTCCCACTAGTAACGGCGGATTCCATTCCTTAACAGAAGAACCTGCCAAAAGAAGTCTAACTGGGACGTCTTCAGGAGGAACAAAAGCATTTTAACCACCTGGCAGTCGAACGAGGACACGGCTCTCATGGAGTATTATTTTTTGTAAGTAAAGAATCGACTCGTTTATATTATTTGTTTTTTGATTGATTAAACATTATTATTATTTTGTTTTGAGTGTTTTGATAATTCGAAACTGTTCGATTTTTCAAAAATATTTATCCTTGAACCTATTCCCTGAAATAAAATAAAATTTATTAGATACTTAATTTTAACCAATCAAACGTACTCAAGTAATTGAATTGTTATATTTTCTTTTGCATGTTAAGTAAATTTAACAAAATGGCCGAACAAGGTCAAGAACGTTTTCAATATGCGAACGTTAGTGTTGAGGTAGAGCCTTATAAGCTCTCTGAAATATTTTTAATTGTACCCGAGTTTGAGGGTGATCAAATTTTTTTAAGCAATTTTATCAACGCGTACGATATGGCAAACGCACAACAAAAAGTATTTTTAGTAATTCATATTAAAAATAAACTTAGAGGCAGGGCAGCGCAATTAATTAGTTCGCGTAACCCCATGTCATATATTGAAATTAAACAACTCTTGAATTTACATTTTGGCGACTCAAGAGACTTGTCTTCGCTTATACAAGACCTGCAATGCCTTAAGCAACTACCGGGCGAATCGCCACTTATATTCTTTAACCGTTTACAAGTTTTGAACACTTGTTAACGGGTCTGGAACACCGTCTAGGACAACTCATTCGAGCTAGCAACCCTTCCACACTTTTAGAAGCCCAATCCAGAATTCGTAGAGAGCTTCAGCTTTCATATTTTGAGAATCGGAAAACTTCGAAACCCCCTATGCAGATGCCAACAACTCAACCAATGATGCCAAGGCAAACCCAATTGCCTGTGTGGAATTTATGGTCGTATTGGTCATATTACCAATTACTAATCAATGCCGTTTTAACTCGCCTTCTTATGGTGATCCACAGGCATTTCAAGGTCATAATCCGAACCCACCAAATTTCCGTCATCAACCACAACAAAGTGTAAATGGAAGTAGTTTTTTGCAACAACAATGGAGAACCAACAATGGAAACCAGAACAGGGATTTTGGAAATGCTAATCCAAATCAGGTCCAAAATCGTTTTTCTTTTAGTCAAAACAAACTCCAGTATTCCCAGCCGCAGCAGAGGACACACCGTGTCACTATGAACAACCCCAGGAGGAATACGACCCGAATTACTCTTTGCAACACGAGTCGGATCATCAATCCTATGCTGAAAATTCTGGTGATTACTATAATTATTCTCTTGATGTTCCTATTCATACTAATGACTATCAGGATTTTCTCACGCTTCCAACTACCAGCCAACCCCCAGAAAGCAACACCCAGGACTCAGTAGCCGAACTTCAGTCGCAGATACAGACCCTAAATCTGGACAACCTGGACCCAAACCTAAACTTCCCGGAACAACATTTCATTTAAAATCCTTACTTACTGTAAATTCTAAAAACCTTTACTATATTAAGGATGCATCAAATAGATTTAAATTACTTTTTGTCACTGGTGCAGGCATTTCAATTTTTAAAGAAAAAACGGCTCAAAATTTATCCAAAAGATTCCCTGAAAACCTTACTATTCAAGGTATTACGGATCAAAAATTAACAATTCAAGAATCTACCCTTGTTTCCTTTGGCCCAGGAGAGCCACATAAGGTGTATATTTACGACCTCGATATTGATTTTGATGGAATACTAGGATTAGACTTTCTTGAACGTTATGAATGCGTAATAGATTTAAATGCAAAACAGCTAATAACGAACTCTAAAACTATTTCCCTGCATAAAGTTGAAAACATAAATACAACTGCAGAAAATTCTCAGCAAAAGACAGCACCTGTAAATTTTTAAACTCAAGTGTAACTTGTCTAATACTGATGCCTTACTATACTCTGATGTAAAAGATAAAGTTAGGTTACCAAATTCAATGGTCAGAGTCAACGAACGTGGTGAATTTTTAACCACCATAGTTAATGCTAATACCATACCAAAAACGGTTTATTTTTCAGAACTCAAAATAGAACCATTTAATGTTGACACAGACCAATGTAAAGAAAATATTTTAAACGTTAACTCAAAACCCAATAAAAAAAGTCTTGATCGTAAAGCCAAAATACGAGACCAACTTCGACTTAAACATTTAAATGACGAAGAAAAGGAATTTGTTACTGTTGTATGTCTAAACTTTTCTGACATATTTTACCTTGAAGGTGACCAACTAACGTTCACCAGCGAAATCAAACATAGTATCGATACCAATAATGCTCGACCTGTCTTCACAAAATCTTATCGCTACCCCCAGGTACATAAGGAAGAAGTTAAAAAGCAAATTGGTAAAATGCTCGATCAAAATATCATTCGCCCCTCGACGTCTCCTTGGTCTTCCCCCGTATGGGTGGTACCCAAAAAACTTGACGCCTCTGGAGAACAAAAATGGAGAGTAGTGATTGATTACCGCAAACTCAATGACCTTAGTACCCTCTTCCGAACATTTCCGATCCTCTCGACCAGTTAGGGAAATGTCAGTACTTCACTACGCTCGATCTCGCTTCAAGGTTTCATCAGATCGAGATAAATCCAGACGACATTCCCAAGACAGCTTTTTCTGTAGAAAATGGTCATTTTGAATTCGTCCGAATGCCATTTGGCCCGAAGAACGCTCCATCTACCTTCCAGCGAGTTATGGACAATATTCTTCTTGGACGACATGGACGACATAATAATTTATTCGCCTACTATTCATGAGCACATCGCTAGACTTACTGAGGTTTTCAAATGTCTTCGTAAAGCAAATTTAAAAATTCAGCCTGACAAATACGAATTTCTTAGGAAGGAAGTCGCTTATTTGGGACATCTCATCATCCAGGAAGGCGTTAAACCCAATCCTGCTAAAATTGAGTGTATTCAGAAGTTTCTCATTCGTACCACCACCAAGGATGTCAAATCTTTCTTAGGTCTTGCGGGATATTACAGACGCTTTATTCCTAATTTCGCCAAAATCTCAAAACCTCTGACGACTCTTTTACAGAAAGACACTTCTTTTAATTTCGATTCTGAGCCTATGCATCAAGGACTCTCTGTAGTGCTGAGACGACATACTCCACTATAGAAAGAGAACTCTTTGCCATCGTCTGGGCTGTGAAACATTTCCGCCCGTATCTCTACGGTCGTAAGTTTCTTCTAATTACTGATCATCGTCCTTTGACTTGGCTTTTCTCAATCAAGGATCCCGGCAGTAGATTAGCTCATTGGCGCCTAAAACTAGAGGAGTACGACTATAAAATCGAAGCCTGGTAAAATAAACAAAAATACGGAATATCGAATTTAAAACTCATAAAGTTAATATCCTGTCAAGCACAAGTGTAAAAATCGAAAATATTTTATTTTTCTTTTGCCATCTAATAAAGATTTAATTGCTCAACACCTTTTCTATGCTCTTTACACGTGCAGTAATGAATTTGACCTTACTCAAACTTATTGTGTTGAAAATAATCTTAACCTACCGGTTCTCGAATTATTTTCGTATAGGTTTGCCGACAAAGATATTAAATTAAGAATATGTCAAGGCATCGTTTTAACACCAGATCAAGATCAAATCCCTATCATCTTAGATCAATACCACACAGGAAAAAATAACCTACACCGTGGCATAAACGAAACAGTCAGGCGTATAAAAGAAAAATATACCTGGCCTGGTTTAACTCGCGATGTAGAAGTTTTTATAAAAAAATGTGATATTTGTCAAAAGGTAAAAATTTATAGAAAGAATCTTAGTACTCCTCTTGTAATCACTGAAACCCCCAAAACACCGTTTGAAAGAATAAACATAGATCTTTTTGAATATCCGATTAAAAATTATGCATTAACTATTAGGGACGAATTAACTAAATTCACGCAAGCCTACCTACCCCCTACTAGATAAAAAGGCATCCTCTGTAGTTAATACACTATTATTATTTTTTTAACACTACGGTACCCCTTTGAGGATCCATTCTGACCAATGGCGAGAATTTGACAATAGCCTTTTAAAAGATCTTTGTAAACTTTATGATATCAAACTAACGTTTTCCAGTGTAAGCCACCCCCAGTCAAATGGCTCGCTTGAGAGATTTCACGCAAAGCTGACTGAAATGATTACAGCCCATAACGCTGAACACCCTGATGAAAATCCTTTTAATGTTCTGCCGTATGCGGTAATCTGCTACAACAACACTAAAAATAAAAACTCATGGGTTTACACCCTACGAGCTTATTTTTGGTCACACGTCCAGTAGACCACCGGAAACCTTATACAATCAAGAACAGTTAATAACGAAATATGTCCGAGATTTAAATAATCGTATGGAATATTATTACAAACTCGCTCGCTCTCGAACTAACGATAAGAAAGAAAAAGCTAAAATTCGATTTGACCGCATTGTAAATAGAAATAAATCAGAATATCAGGTAGTACAAAAAACAGTACGACAAAAAGTTTATATCAAAGAGTCGCAAATCACCACCAAAGCGCAAAACCTCTTTAATGGCCCCTTCGAAGTGTTAGAAGTTTATCAAAATTCTGCAAAACTGAAAAATTTAACAACTAATCACTTCTAAAATCAATTTTGATCGTTTGAAGCCATACTATGACTAGAACAGTCCTATTTTATTTCAGATTTCTCTTGCTGATCCCAGCAGCGGTCACTCAATTCCTGCTTACGCCTGTAAATAACACTGTTGGCATATTTTTCCACGAAGAAGGAAAAGTAAGAGTGTCGAATAATAAATGGACCTTGCTTATGTACAAAGATTTAGAGCACATAAGGCAAGCCATTAATCATAGTGATAAGTTACTTTCTATCCTCTCTGACCTAATGGCTGACTCTTCTCCCCGTATTACCACTTTTAAAAGTATTGTTCAAAGTCATTTTAGTCTTCTTTCAAGAATCGCTGACTCTGTTAATCTTAAATTGTCAGAAGTTACGACTGATACTAATACTATACCTATCGAATCAAACGCGGATTAATAAACGGAATAGGTAGTATCTTTAAATTAATAACCGGCAACTTTTTAAAGATTATTCAAAGATTCGTCTGACGGCGAATATTTTAATGAATGCATAGACAAATTATCGCACGATGAACGAGAACTTGAAACCCTGTTAAAAATCCAAATATCGGTAACGACGTCAGTTATTAAAAGTTTTAATTCAACCATACAAAAAATTCAAATAGATGAATGATAGACATTCAGATACATTGAAGTTTTAGGAAAGCCTAGTAAAAACTTTAGAGCTTTGCGAGTTTTTAATGGAAAGTTATGTTTATTTGGAAAGTTATTTAAATGATCTTTTAAACTCCGTAACGTTTGCTCACCTAAAGATTTTACAAAGCTCAATCATAAACCCAAGGGATTTGATCAATTCTCTACAAGAAGTCTCGCGATCTCTTTCAAAGAATAATTTACCGTTCCCCACCTTCAATACGCTGCTCAGCGTCTTGATGTAATAGAATTGCAAGCCTTTCAAACTGAAAACAAAATAGTATTTGTGCTTAACATTCCATTACTTGAACCTGAAACCTATACCCTATACCAAAACTTTCCTATCCCAATTTTGGATAATCGAACAGGTCTCTCTCATGTAATTCCAACAATAAATAAATACATTGCGCGTGATGATGATTCTCTACTGTACATTTCACCTCCAAGCCTAGATAACTGCAAACCGGTTCAAATCAATAGCTACATTTGTTCCAACCTCCTACAATATCCCATAGATAGCGATGCAATATGTGAGGCACAGCTACTGAGGCAGAGTACCCAATTACCGATCACTTGTCAAACTTCCATTCTCCAGACGTCAAACTATCATGTGCAAGAGTTGGACCAAAACTACTGGCTAATAACCATCTCAGGACCCCTACCAGTAACCATCCAGTGTGGAAAAACAGAAGTTGCGACGAAAATCATCCGAGGCAACACCCTTCTCAGACTCCAACCAGAATGCAACTCCTTTATTGGCAGTATCAGGGTTCACTCTAAGTACCCAATAGAAGTCTACAAAAATGTTACCTATAGAAGTCATCCTGTCTTGATACCGTACGACTGTTGCAAGAGCTTCCCAACCAAGTTCCATGTTCCCAAACTGAAGCCCCTTAAGCTTAGCAACCTCAACGCTGAGGACCTGAATGTGGCTCAACATAAGCTAAATCAGTACTCCGAGCAACTGGAGAAGCTAATCGAAGAGCCCTTTATAACCAAGCATGTCCACTGGTTTACTATCCTGACAATAATTTTGGTAGTAACCCTCATCGTTTTGTACGTATTCTGCAAGTGTCAACGTCGCAAGCCCCTTAGACTAAGCCTTCCTGCAACCGATGACTCACCACCACGACCAAGACCTGCAACCGATCTACTAAAAAGACTGGTCCCCAAGAGACCGATCTAGGAAGAAACCATCCAGTTAAGCTCAATTTAAAAGTTGTTACATAGCATCAACTTTTTTATTTGATGAGGAGCTGTCATATTGAATCTTCCCATGCACGTGGGCGACCTTTCTCATGGGAACCGCTAAATCAGCATCCTTGAATCGGATCGCACCATATTATGGAATCTACGAGATAAAGACGAGTTCTCACGTAGTCAGCAGTTAGATTTAGTATAAATAGGTTTAAGTTTTATTGTAAAACACAGATTAATTATAGGCAGAAACAATGCCAGTTTAAATTTTGATACTTAATAAATAGATTTTTTTTTACATTTTTTAAAAAGTGGTTCTTAAGTTGTGCGAGATAACATATATGTATCAAGTTTTCATTTCTAAAGAGTTAATTTTGTATTTGCAGATAATATTCTGTTATCAAATTTTTTATTAGTTTTTAAAATCCGTTAAATTTTTTTTATGAAACAGAAAGTATATATTATATTAAACAAAAATGTATTATTCAGCAAAGAAATTTATATTTTTTTTACAAAGAATATTATTATGGATTTTCATCATTCATCTTTTATCGTAATGACTCCAAATATAGTTTACAAAAAATACAAAGGATCATTAAATAGCAGAACAATGCCATTGATGGTTCGGAAGCAATAATTTGGGATAAGCCATTCCAAAAAGTTCCTTGACTAAAAAAATATTTAACCGTCTGCCTCTGGAAATCAAAAATTTCGATGGTGAGAGACTTTTTAATAAACATGTCAAGAAAGTATTGTTAAGCAACGCTTTCTATTCTCTTGAGGAATTTTAACATGAAGCATTGTAAATTGCAAGTACTGTTTAGAGTAAACTTATAATTGTTGTTCTTGTTTGCTTGCCTCTTGTTACTTAGTTGTGTTGTAATACATATAAATTATTAATTAATATTTGTTGTATTTATATCTAACATTTTCTATGTAAATGAAAGTGTTAACTCCTCGTATAAAAAAGCATAATTAAATTAAAAAAAAAAAGAATTTACGTGCAATTATAGTTTAATATGTTTTTCTTTTTGTTCTTTGGGTCTAAGTCTGGCATGTTTTGTTCTTAATACTTAATAAAATGTTCCTTTTTTTTGAGTCACAATATTGAAGATCAGAATCTGCACTATAGAAATATGAATTTGTTGGAATTTTATTTGCATATACAATACAAAACTATAATTCACTTATACACACGTATTTTATGTATTATATATTGCAAATAAAAAATATTTATTATTAAACTCTATTGAAAATATGTTTGTGTTAGTAAAATAGGGAAATTAACATAATGATAATGTCCTTAGATGTACATACTTTATTTCTTAACTTTAATTTTTTTTTAATTTAAATTCTTAACTTTACAATCATTATACGAAATAATTGTCATTTTGAGAACGGGTTTATAAAACTTAATAAAGCAGGATTTTTTCATTTCAACTAACTATAAAAAATATCTTACGCAAACTTTTTCTATAATTAAAGTTTTTAACCCTTATATGAACTTGCTTTACACCAAGTATATAAATCATATGTTATACAGAATATATCACAAAACACAGATCTAAAAATATGTATAATTATTATTTTACTAAATAATACAAATATTACACTTGACCCTACTTGCCATTCATTAATTTTTTTATTAAAATTATGAAAAGCTGTCGGTATTTGAAGTAATACATGAATCACGAGTGAATCACCACCTATTATACTTTTTATTTATTTTGCTACAAATTTTGCGTACTATAGCGTTGCCCATGTCGGGAATGTATCGAGATCCCATATTAATCTACCTAAGAAAGGAAAGACTAAAAACAAAACGCCTAAAGAAATTATAGCTACTCCAAGGCCAGCCTTTGCCATTTCTTTTGAAGACATATTGCACGGGGCTGCAGCTATGGCCATTGGAGGAGTGGAAACTGGAAGGCAGTAAGAGAAAGAACAGCTCAGAGCTGCAGGCATCATTAGGTACATTGGATGTATTTTGGCCACCTAAAAAAATTATTAAAAGTCTATTTGAAATACCATAATATTATTTTATCAATACTGTACTTTTTACTTAGCTATAATCCTATATTTTTGTCATGTGCTTATAACAACATGACTATTACTTATTAGGTACTACTTAGGTATATGTGACGCCGCACAAAGAAACGTAGAAGCGTTCATAGAAAAGTTTTACAGGACGGCCGTAAAAAGGTTATGCTCGTTCGAGAAGGCACCTGCTGCGCAAGCACACGAGACGCATAGTTGTAAGTGGAAGGGGGAAAAAAGGTCATTTCGCGCGTATGTTGAAAGACAGTGGAAAATTGCAAATTTTAAAATTCAATAACTCCGTTATTTAATAATAATACAAACTTCGAATGAATTTAAAATGAAAAAATGAATTTTTGGACGCTTAGATGGATTTCTACGTGCGACGTGACAGTGCTTTCATTTTAATATGAATTACCCTTCAACAACTTCTTCTTTTCCAAAAAAAAAAACGATAACCTAGATATACAGGGAAAGGTTTAATTTTATATTTGATAAAATTCTGTCAATCATCTCCTCACCTTCACCGGACCTCACTTTGGTATGTCAAATGTCTATCCTATAGTGTGATATATCATTTGACAGAGCATACAATCTACCACCCAAAAGTGTATAAAAAAAAATAAGTTTATAGACTTATAAACAGTGCTCAAAGTGTGCTTCGTGGTTCACGAGACAATAATAAGGTCTATTTTAAAATTCCTTACGAGCATTGGCTAGTGTTTTTCCGCTAATATCTCTACGTTCACGAGTACCTAATTCGATCCCTTAAATCAATAATATTTTTAGGTGGTGTCTTATAAACATTGCTTTTTACCCCCAAAGGAAAAAATATAGTACCTAGTATTATTTAATAGCACCACTCCTGCTAATCCACATCCCCGGATAATATTTATTAATCTTGTTGGAAATACAAATTATTTTCGTTTAGTATCCCAACACTATTTTCATCTACCGGTTTGAGCTATGCCGGTTTACCAGTCCAATTAGAAAAAAAATTGACTCGTCACTGAAGCAGATGTTCTTTACTAAATAATGATCCTCGTCAAGTCGCTGGCACATTATTTCGCAAAATTCAATTCTCCCGTCAAAATCGCCTTCTCCTAGTTGTTAAAGGATTTGAATTTTGTAGGAAAATTTTTTTTTCAAAATGTTGTGTACAGTGTACCCTGTTGAAATATCAGTTAAGTATGTGACTTTGGGGATAGATAATGTTTGGTCCATTGCGAATTGCCCCAATACCTCAATTAGCATGTTTCATTAACAACCCCTTTCCTTAGTACACTTTTTAATGCAAACAGATCCCGTTTCGTTAAACTTTCTTATCAATTCTAGTACATATTTATGGCTTACGTTTCTTCTTCTTCGCTTCATGCTCCTTTGGGTTCTATATACCAAGTCTAGAAGTCTAGAGATAGCGGTTTTGGAGTTAACAGCTATGACTATTCATCCAATAACTTTTTTTGTTTTAAAACACCTGTTCTTTGCCTGCACGCTTGCAAATCGCCATGTTAAGATTTTTCCAGGAGATTTTCTATTTCTTTGTACTGTGCCTTCACATGCTTGCTATGTAGAGTGGGGTAAGGCTCTCTCGGGGCACACTGAGGTTTTCTCTCCAGACTGCAACTGGTTTTACGAATAACCGGTCTTTTTCAACTCCAAAGTCTTAAGATTTTGAACGAACTTCACTAATTAAATATGACCGACACATACCATTCCCCTTGTGTCTTTCGTCAACTTAAGAATTTTGCATTAATAGGAATCGTCGCTCGCAGCGCCTAGTTTCGGTTGCAGCAACTTTTCTGACTGGCTAGTGGAATTCGATTTCCGCAGTCGGAGCTTCAAAGTTTAAGTTAATAAAATGTCTTTTATTACCACACATTTTTGCTTACTATTCGCTTATACGTCAACCTATTTTCTTTTTTTTGGCTTAGTTCGATTGGAGATTGTATGCTCTTTAAAATTATGTATCACACTTAGGGTAGTGTGATACATAATTTAGGGCTGTGTAATTTAAGGTCGATAAAATATCCATTAGTTTCAGACATTATTGGTCACTATCCGGTGTTACGTCAACCGATTTAATTTTTTTACACTACAGAATAAATATTTTAATGTTGCTTACAATGATATCTCACAGGATGGGGGTTTCTATTTGACACATCAAAGTGAGGTTAGCTGGAGGTGAGGAAGTGATTGACAGAACTTTGTCAAATATAAAATTAAACGTCCCCCTCTATATGTAAATTGACATGTTTTTCTAAATGTTTTTAAGGGTGGTTCGTTTTGAAATTAAAACACTGTATAATTATAATATTTAAGCTCACCAGTGACATTTCTGCAAGAACTGGTAAAACCACATTAGCCACAGCTACGTTACTAGAAAATTGGGTAAGAACTGTTGCGAATAAACAAGAAATAACCATAACCCAAAATCTTGGTAACATCGCAAATCCGTGAAGGTGGTCGGCGATTAGTTGACTCATTCCACTAGCTTTAGACGCTTCTGCTAACGCAAATCCTCCTCCGAGAAGAAATATTAAACCCCATGGAAGTTTTTGATGTACTACCTGGTAGTCAATTGAGAACATTTGAAGTTTAATAATTAAATAGTTGTAGTAAGTCTTATATTATAAAAAGTACGTTTTATATTTCAAAACGTTAATAACTAACCTTCCAGGTGAGAAGAGCTTGTGATGCAACTTTCGGCCTTTTACTTTCGTCTTTATTGAAAATATTTATAAAATCCAGATTTGATGGTATAATAAAAAGAAGAAGAACAACTATAATGGCAGCTGTTGCATCTTTTACCTGAAAATTATATTTAATAAACAATTATAAGAAAAGAAAACTGTATATATTTATATAAGTTAAGAAGCTTTAGGAAAGGGAAATGTAATAAAATAAGCCGATCCATATGTCATATTTTATATAAATATATATCACTAGTGTTTCAAGAAACTAAAATAAATAGAATCTACATGATATTGTGCTATCCAAATGAAATAAAGTTTTTTTATGATGTTAGGTGCAATTATTTTAGAATGGATAAAAATAGAATTGGGATATATTATACTATTTCTTAAGAATAAAAATATAATTAAGTTTATAATGAAATTAAACCCAATTACGCAACCACTGAAATACGTGAAAGGTAGTAGGTACGACACTTAATTTTTTGAATTTTTTAAAATTTAAAAACAATGCTATTTTAAATATAAAATAACTTCTTTTTTGAAACTTTTCATATGCTTTTTTGTTTTGTGGGAATAGAATTCTATCTCACCTTATGTTGTGTAATCATTTCAGCCCACCCAGCAATAAATTGCGGTTTTCTAAAAAACCAAAGAAGTACAGACAAAAAGAATAAACATCCTACTGCTTTCTCTTGGAAAGACATTGGTCCCATCTCTTGTAATTTTCTTCCAATTAGTTTCCTTGCCACTTGTTCACCTTGCATACCAACCCTAAAGATTATGTACCCTTTATATTTTTTTTATAGTAACATCAAGATATAAATATATGAAATATTTTAAGTAATGAATATGATATTTTGTATCTATTGTTTTGGTTAAAATTACACATACTTTAGTCTCTTTGCATCCGGTGAGTTCGGCCGGAAAAGACCCATATACCAAAACTGCAACCATATCACTGTGAGATACATCATAATCAGCATCATTGGTACGTTAAGAAATAGCCATTTTGCAAATTCCACTCCTGGACCTTCATCAAATCTGCTTTCATAGATTCCTGAAAAAACAAATATTTAAACATATTTTTTTTAATGGGTCATACTATTCTTTTTTTATTAACAAAAGGTTGGCGACCGAGTCTATTAATTGAGTCTATGGGCATTGCGGCTTAACCCCTCGAATAACGGTTCGAGTGATACCTCATATGAAAGTGTTTGAAACCCCTTTTTCAACTTGGTAAGCCGAAAGGCGATGATAAAAGTCGTCGACAAAGTTCTGAATAGCTAAAATTCGTATATTACCGAATGCTATTCTAATTTTTACTTTTCTCTGGTTCATTTTGGTAAACCCTTTGTTTGACATATAAGAAAAGAAAATAATCCAGGGGTGTTAAATTAGGAGGTCAATACGGAAAAATTAGATCAAGATACCTACGAATATTCTCACCAAATGTGGGGGAGCACGATCTTGCTGAAACAATATTCGATAATGGCATATATCTATCTATAGATCAAGGAGTCAAATCGAGCGACAAAAAAATCTAAATATTGTTCGGCTGTAAGATTATTTTAAAAAGCGTGGGTTCAATATTGCATTGCTGATAACGCTAGCTCATACATTCACTTTTTTAGAATACTGGGCATGTGCTTCATGTATCCAGTGTAGATCTTTCTGAGATCAAAACCGGTAATTTTGTCTATTAACAATGCCATTTAAACAAAATGTTGCTTCATCAAAGAATGGAAAGGCATTCTTTTCATCACACCATCTCAATTTCTTCACAGAACTGCAGTCCCCTATCAAGAACATCTTCCTAAAGTTCTTGTATCAGAACTATTATATGGATCTATCTAATATATGAATGATACTTTTTATTTATTTCAAACTTGTTGCCTTACCAACAGCCTAAAGAGGCTCAAAAGGTTGCCAAGCTTTAAAAGTGTTTAAATCAACACAACAAATCACCGTTTTACTAAAAATAAAACTGTTCAAGAAATATGATTTTAATGTGTAACATTTAAGTGCACAATAATTATATACATAATTATGAAAATAGAATAATATGCAAGGTGTCAGAGACAAAGCAGCCCACCCTGAAAATCTGCAAAAATAAAATGTTTAGGCCAAAACCGCCGAACACGTAAAATTTCACATTGAGAATAAATTGACAGAAATTGCCTTTCTCTGAGGTCATCGCCTCACCCCCCAGAACCCCCATGTAATTTTTTAAATTGGAATAAGGGTCGAGTGATAAATAATTTTTTTTTAAGTATCCAGGTGTTATCTCTAATCAAGAAAAACAATACATTTCAAAAATTCAAATTATTTTGACACAAACGTCAAAATTGCAGTAAATACCTGCATATTTCGATGCTTTTGTTGATTCAGTTATTTTTATTTTAGTATCGGTGATTTATTAAAAAGAGAAATAATAACAGTAGTGCGAAGTATATATTTGATCTAGTCCTGGTGATATTAATAGTATTGATAACAATGGTTTATATGCTCCAAGAAAGAATTGAGTCGTTATTATGATAACGTTTATATGAAGTCGTTATTATCAACAAAATAGGTCTGCTAGAGCAGCAGCACTTGCTTTTAATAATAATCATCCGCATCAAAAGGTAAATCATCTTTATGTAATGGATTAAATGATGAAGTTTTAAGGAAGAAACCGGGACAATACAGAAAAAATTAAGTGCAGTATCCAGTGAAAATTATAGTGGTAGAAATTGCAGTATTGTATCATGTTGAGCTGGGATCTAATACATCTGCTCGAGCAATTGGTACAACTTCTGGCGTGTCTAATAGTACCGTCCACAAAATTTTAAAATTACACAAATATCATGCCTACAAATCAAACTAGTAAATAAGCTAAGTTAAGATGATTTTGATCGTCGTGTACAATTTTGTGAGTAGTTTAGTGATACATTACATCGTGAGACAAATTTGTTGTACAAATGTCTGTTTCTCGGACGAATGTTCCTCTTATATGGTGAAGCCAATAGATACAACTGAGGATAGTGAAGCGATACTAATTCTCATTTATTTCGAAAAATATACAATTATAATACAAAAGTCTTTGCCACAAAGCCTGACTTTCTTAAAGATCTTTAGAATAGAATTGTTAACGAATGTCAGTAAATAATACCCAAAATGTTCGCTAAAGTGCGCAGACCTTTTGAATAAGAATTATACTTTTGTATGGAGGTCAACGGCGATCATTTTCACATTTAACAAAATTGGTGTTATATACAATTTTTTTCATATAAAAAAAGGTTTATTTTTCTTTTTACATTTATTCTTATCTCTTGAGAATGAATTGATAAAATACAAATAGGGCTATGTATAAAAATTCAAGGTATCACTCCAAGGCTCTTGAGGGTGAGGGCAAGGCGTCAGAGAAATACAATTTCTGTCAATAAATGGCTCCCTCAGTATTAAATTTTACGTAATCCGCCGTTTTTGGCTAAACAATTTATTTTCCAAGATTTTCCGGTTGGACTGTTTTATCTCGAAGACCCTGTAGATATTAAGAGATAAATTTTTTCATCACCAAATATCGTAAGTATACAAAATTTAATCTAGAATACAGTGCAGATAATAGTCCAAATTCAATTTGTCATTTTTAGATGAACTTACCTTAATAAACATAAATTTTGTTCATATACCAACTCTATAGGGGATGATTTTTGAAAAAAATTTCCGGTGAAATAACAATTTGCAATATTAGGAATAGTACTAAAACTTATCTTACACATGTAGTTATGACATAAAAAATATCGAAACCAGGAAAAAAAACTTTTGTTTTTTCTGTTTTCGTAACTACATGTATCTGTACAAATGTACATACATCATTATGTTACAAAAAGGCAAGGGAAGTTTTCCTATTTTTCTCCAAATTTCAACAATATCTTTATAATTTCTGATACGATTTGCATAATTTCTGAAAATGAATATTTCGAATTTACGATATAAACTGGTTTATGCGATTAAGATACCACTGAATTCTAATACACTACAATAATTATTTGCAAACCAAAATGATCATGAGAACAATGAATTAAAGCGATAGTTCTATGAAATTAAACTTTAATATAGTTAGTATTTATAGTTTCTTCTATTTAAGGCATCTGCTTACTATTAGATAAACTTAAGTTATGCTTTTTCGCTCCTTTATGTTCACTTACTTATATTATAAAAAGCGTTTCACATTTTAGAGCAGTAATCTAGAGCTGTCAAACTTTTTAGGCTGAAAGTTGCGCGATTAAAAAAAAAAAACATGAATTTTAAGAACCTTACTATATGGTTTGAATATTATTGATGAGCGGTTTGATGCATCAGAAGTGAAAATCAATATACCACGAAATGCTGAAGAAGCGTCAACCTAATTCTTCTGCTTCTTAAATTACATTTAAATGAATTTAAAGACTTTCTTTTCCTATTTATTAAAGTGTGTTGTTTTTGATATAAAAATGAAGGAAATATCTTCATTCCATAATCAATGGAATCAGAATAGATGTATTCTCGCACTAATGAGTGCGTGTGGCGACATCTCAAAGTCATTAATTAAAGTAATTGGATCCGAAAAGATGTATATTTACAAATCTGTCCTGTTTTTCACAAAGGTATATATTGCGACATCTTACAGCCATGCTTAAATATATAAATTAAGAGAAGCCGAAAAAGTAAACTTATCAACCAAACATGAATGGAAACAAAACTAAGTTGATAGTCGTACAAAAAATATATTCTATAATGTCTGTTATAAATTTGTTCTACGACTTAACGACTTAAGCAGCACACCGCGTAGAATCTTAATTATTCCACATTTATTATAAAATACACTATTTTATAACACCCACAAAATGTTAAAACAAAAAAATCTAGTTAGTAGAAGAAATTAATGGATTTCTTTTCATTTACGTACCTTTAAAAGTTAAATTGGTTCCGCTACCTATAATACACCCATTTCCCCCAATGCATGCCGCATAAGCTGTGGACATAAAATAACACATTGTTTCCCTGGTCGGCTTTTTTTGCTGCTCTTCTTCCTCTTCTCTAAAAATGAAATAAAACTATTCTCGTTAATTTGATACCTACACTTAAAATGATATTTTAGCTTTAAATACAAAAAATTAAATAACTTAAATACCCGTTAGACTTAAAAAGAGATGCATTTAAAGTATTTTTATCAGTAAAAGTGTCTTTATAACCATTATCATAAAATATTTTAATAAAATATAAAGCACCTTGCTTTTTCCAAGGGAACTCCATCCAAAAAAGGTGTTTCAAACATCTGCCCAATTCCTTGTTCTTCCAATTCTATTAAAGTTGCTTCTATTATGGGAATCATCATGGCTGTTGCTGCTGTATTTGATATCCACATTGATACTAGCATGGTGACGGTTACCAATCCCAAGTTTAATTTTCTGGGACTACATCCAACCTTAAAGATAAAATTAAACAATTACTAAAAATGTATAAATTTTTTTTATATGTTACCCTTTTTATCACATGTAACGCAACCCTTCTATGCAGATTGCAATGTTCGACAGCAATTGCAATGACAAGTCCACCGACAAACATCATATTTGTTTCTTTTAGGTAACATAGAGACACTTTATCTGAGTCTAGCACCCCCATAAGAGGAAATAGCACCATGGGTATTAAAGAGGTTATTGGTAGAGGTAGTGCTTCGAAAACCCTAAAATATCTTGAGTAAATAAGTGTTCTAATTTTACTTACATCGATTTAAACTACTAAAGATCTTAAACAATCTTGTATGAATATTAAATAGGTATTTTTTAATTGCGCTAAAATCTTGTAATAAATAAGAAACAGAATCATACTACATTACAAAACAAATTCAATTTACACTACAAGTATGAAATTATAAATATCAGCAGGTATCATAGAGTCTGGCGTATGTCATGAATGACATATTATGTAGTGAGACACAAATGGCGGTTTGCAAGCTTCCTTGTGATTAATTTTCAAAAGAAATCTAACAGTCTTTCTGAAGATAAAAAACACATTTAAAAGACTTGGTTGGATCTGGTGTGGGGTGTTTTAGATAATTAGTTTGAATTATCTAAATTTATTTTTAATTTAGTTTTAGATAAGCCTGCTTGAAGAGGCAAGATATCAATAATAACTTAAAATCTAAGAAACCTATTTTGCCTAAAGTCCTTATTTATAATTCAAAATTTTTACACTTTGAGTTGACTCACTATCTACTTGACTTTACGATCAGATAAATAGATTGATTGGATTAAGAGGTCAGTAGTTTGTCCACCACGATCACCTGCACTAAATCCTTTGGATATCTTTCTCTGCGGACATCTTGAGGGGACTGCTTATAAAATACAGTCTCAAAACTTTGGGATGATTTAAAAACAAAAATATGAGCAGCATGTCTAGCAATTAAAAATGTAAAACTAATAAACTTTTGTTCAAAATAATAAAATTTTAAAAACCAGTAAAACAAAATTAAAATATTTTAATTTCTTTGTTTTATTACAATAGTATATATCAAAATAAAATAACCTTTAAACCAAGAAGTACCCTAAGTAAAATTTATATTGTGTGACGAATTCATAATTAAGTACCTGTTTTATGGGATATTATGCCATACTTATTTAATAGATATTAGTTTAGAAAATACTATCTCGTACGCTCAATTGTTAAAAATTAAAAAAAAACCGAGAAGGGCGACTTTGAGCAAATCAGTCAACCGGATCATTATGAGGATTATTGGTTGACGTAGCCACTAAGACCGGAAGGTGAAGTGCCCGAAATGTGGCAAAGCAGGCTATATAAGAAGACAGTATCCAGAATGCACTAGTTCCGCTCCCGGCAAAATAAGGACTTCAAAAGGGCAATCGTCTGCAAGCATTGTTAGCGAACGGAGAAGAAAGATTAACAGTTATTAAGAACCACCATTGCTGATAATACTTCGCAAAATGGGGATCTTATAAAAGAGCAAGAGGAAGATATATATGACCAGATAAACATACACTAAATAAAGAGCTGCGTTGGTGTGATCCCAAATTCGGCCAAGCCCTGAAGATAAAGAAACTGATCAAGAGACTGGTAGAAAGATTTTCTACCGAGTTAACGAAGAGGCGTCACATCAAAAGCCAACCTATGAAGATGATTGGGACGCTTTGTGTTCTATAAAGGAGCAGTTGAATGCCGAGAATCTGAGAAGGCAATTACTGGATACAACATACTTGGAAATGGTCGACACCACTCATCGTCTAATAGTTGAACAAATAGAAAGTTACTTAGATACTAATGGAAATAGGAAGGAGACCCTTCCTGTGAGACATTATTTAAGCAATACACTTTTAAATCAATAGGTTGAAAGAAGAGGTCCAACAGAATGGTCTTCAAGATCTCCAGATCGAACACCCCTTGATTTTTTTCTCTGGGGTCACTTGACAACTGTTGTGTCTAAAACACAACTAGATTCCTTTGATGATCTCGGCAACAAATTATAAGAGAATAATAGAGTTCATTGCCGTATCTACTTAATTTTTTCAAGTATTAAAAAATGTAAGCAATGAAATTAAAAATAGATTGTATTTTTGTTTAACCCAAAAAGGAACGATTTTTAAATTTTATTTATTTAACAAAAAGGCATTTTACAAAAATTTAAATTAAAAATAAATCATTATAAATACATTTAAACAAATATATATTATGCAGAATATTAATTAAAAAGCGCTTTAATTTGAGGTATCACAAATGGGGACACAGTGCCATTTAAGATTTAGGGAGCCCAAGTGGTTGGTTACTTTATAACTTAAATATAGTTCTTTTTTTCCCTACCTAAAAAAAATTTGTACCAATTTGGTAGTTTTAACTTTTTTAATTTGAGAGATATTCGCGTTGAAAGTTTTCAAATTGAAAGCGACTTTCAAATTGAAATAAATAGTAAGAAAGAAGAACAGAGTGTGAAAAAATACTTTTAAAAGTCTTAAAGAATTGTGTGTAATTTTTACTCATATAATAAATCATTTGACTATTTTTGCGTATCGTGTGTTTTAATTCACATCTAAAGGAACAGGAAAAACGCTACAACATTAAACTAGGCCACAGCAAAACTATTTTGCTACGACTGAAAAAGCCGCATTTTTTTAAATTACTTTTAGGTTAACCAATTAACTAGTCATAAAAGCCATTTCGAACTTACTAAGAGTTTTTGGTGAAATGGAATTGGCACATTCAATAATTTTCTCCCACAACTCCTTTAAATTTGGTGGCTTACTAAATTCGCGTATGTAAATGATCTCCTTAAGATAACCCCAAAAAAAAATAGTCATTTGAGATTTAGGAGGCCATTTAATATCGCCAGTCCCACTAATAACACGGTTAGAAAAAATATTTGTTAAAAATGCTTTTACCATAATTGCATTAAGAGCAGAAGAGCCGCCTTGTTGAAAGTAGACCGATCCCAGGACTAAATCAGGGAGGTTTTGAATGGCAGAAAGAACTGCGTTGTGTAGCAACTCAAGGTATTTTTGGGTTTAAAGTACCATAATTAAAAATTGAACCTATAATATGGTCGCCCAGAATATCAGTCAAAACATTCAATTTTTGAATTGAAAACTTCTACGCTCATATGAATAATGGAAGGATTGAGTTTTCTATTTAATGAAAAAGAATATTCTTCTAAAAAGAGAATATTTTGTAAAACATTTTCATATGTTTTTTCATTGCTTAAGAAAATATCTCTTGAGTTTTAGAACATTTGAAACATTGTCCCCGTGGTTTAGATTCAAATACTGGTAACAGTTTTATAGTCCATACCTAGTACCTCTTCAACACTTCTACTTAATCGTGTTGAAATCACTTTCCGGGAACTCCAAATCATTTCTTCCAGTCGTTCTTGCTCCTAGCCTTACGTACTAAAGATGTAACTAAAATGCAATGAAGCATGGCTGAACAAATCTTAAATACTAATTAAGCTATACAATTGACTGTAAGGGATTCAATACAATCCAAGGACCTCTGCAGTTTCCGAGGATTCAGGGAGATCTACTGACGATTGGCCTCCCAGCTCCGAGGACTATGCAAATATACACAATATCTGAAGTCCTCTGAACAGGCTCTTCTTGAGAGGCAATCTGCATTTCCATGAATTCTCTCAGCTTGATGTTCAGTGTCAAAAACAAACTCCGATAAACTCTCTATCCATCGAATGCTAGATGATTCTATAAACCCATCGTTAACCATACTCTCAACAATGTTATCAATGACCTGTCTTGCTACTTGACAAGCTGCATGGTCAGAGTCGTCTTTCTTCTTTACCAGTACTACCGGTGAAGAATATGGACTGCTAGATGGTATAGTCTTCCTCTCATCTCCATACTCCCAACAATATTATCAGCCTCCTCTCTCTTGTCCAGTGGTAGTTTTTTAAGCTGTCTGTCGGATAAGATGAGCATTTCCGGTATGAATTTTGTACTGAAGTCATTGGTCCTCTCTCTCTCTTTTCCAAGTATTAAAAACATCTCAACATCTATGGACCAAATACCTTAGCCTCTTTCTTTGATCAGGCCTTACACCGGTACCCGACGACAATATTGGCTTCATTCGGAAATGCTTTTCAGGTGAAGTCTTTTCAGTTCTTTCGCTGTAAAACAACTTCCGTATCGGCTATCTTCAGAACACTCTGGATAAATCTTAACTCGAAGCCCTTCACCTCATCGTCAATCTCATCCACTATTGCAGGATACTTAAATGTGGCTTTTCCTATGGTGTACGTGACGTTTGTTTTACCATGGACATTTGCTTGATCTCCCGTTGCCGTTCGTAGCCACCATTTTAATTTCCAAAACTTAGCTACAGATTTTGCCATGTAGGGTCTTATGACTGCCTTTGTGGCACCCGCATCCAGCAGCACAGGATTCCATCCACACACGCGTTAACGAAAACTGTTGATATGGTACGGCAACGAGGAGATTTGGGTGTTTTCTGGAGTGGCGGAAGTGGAGCTAACGCCTTCTGGAAAGTGTCTTCTTATGTGACTTGCTTTTCCACTTTTACAATATTCCAACTTCCGAGCCTGACGGCTACGCCCTCTATAAGATCCTCCGCAATGATTCGGTTAACCGATTCCTCAAAAACGTCCTCTTCTGGAATCACTTGCTCAATACGAGCTTGGCCCTTGTTCTCGTTTTTGGCAGCATCGAATTCAAGGATCCATGTTAGTGCATCTACTAACTTAGGTGGATTTGCTAGTAGTAAGGCCTACCTTATTTCACCATCCAGCCCATCCACAAATGCTTAAACTGCCAAACGTTCCATGATTCTTTTCTGGACATCTGGAAATGCCAGTCGAACCAAACGTGCACAAATTCTCACAAGGAATCCTCTAATATTTAAACTCGGCACCGAGTTCTCAATTGCATGTGGTAGACATGTTCCAGGTGTGACTGGCCATAACGCATCTCCACATGCCTTACTAGGTAGTCGTAGTCGTTCCTCGGAGATAATTCTTTGCAGGATTGCAGCAACATCTGCTTCTTTTCTGGATGGCCAATCATTTGCTTATGCAGCCGCTTCAAGCTGACGCTGATAAATATTCCATGATGTAGTACTATCAAATTAAGGTGGTTTGAGGCGCACACACAGATCTCATATTGCCACACATTCGCTTTTGTGATCCACCTCTAAGGATCTACGTGTCTGATCAACTACTGAGGATCTATCAAAAGTGTTCAGGTCTAATGTTGCAATTCTGTTTTGAACTTCCTGGATTCTATCCTAAATCATGAAATAATCTGCTTTTTCATTGAAAAAAATTTCTTCTTTTAATTTGTTTTTGTTTTCCAAAATCTTCTCTTCCAACACGGCATCATTCTCTCTTAGTATGGTACAGTTTTCTTCTAGTATTGCAATATTTTACAGAAATGTAGCTTTCAGCTTGGCGGAATTTTCTAGCAACTTCACTTCCAGGTTGACGGAATTTTCAGTAATTCTTTTGTCAAACCTTCGTCTATCTTTCTAGAATTTCCAGCAATTTTTTTAACCTTCTTCCATCCTTGCAGAATTTTCTAGCAATTTAGCTTCCAAACTTTGCAAAATTTGACCGATATCGCTTGCACCAGTAAAAACAAAGTTATCCGGGTTATCGCCTTCCTCAGGTAATGCGTTACGAAGCCGCCCCAGGAAGTCGGCTTTATTTCACGTCGCATCTCTGTCCTGATTCTCCTTTTCAGTTCATCAACTTTTAAACCCACTAAAAATATTATAGATTTGGCATTTTCACACACTTAAGACCGATTTCTTTCAGTTCACCATTATTTACTTTTCACTAATGTCCAGTTGACTGACGTCTAATTCATTAGATATAAATTAAAATACTCGATACACAAAAATAGTCAACTGATTGATTTTATTACGCACACACTAAACACATCACTTAAAGTTACTAAACAAATATTTATTTATAGGGTATTTATTTCCCAATATGTATGTCCGATTTAAAAGTCGCGCCAATATTCTGAATTGAACTGGCCTCCTGACGGCAACGTCTCCTTATACACTTGCCAGACTATGGTTTTGAAAGATTAGAGCTAACCTTCCACGCAACTCCAGAGATGTCATGTAGTGTACCCGCATGATAAATCCGGAATTGCGAAGTACAGCTGATATTCGTAGCGTTGCCTATATCGTTACAATAAGTTCCATAATTTTAATATGTTGATAAAGCTAATTATTGAATAATTAATAAAGTTCAAGTACATTACTGGTATAAAATTAAAATAAGTATTAATCAACAAATAATATATTAGACCAGCAAATACATCTTTGGTGACCTCATAGCTCATTATTTTAGGCAAAAATATTTAATGATCAATTAAAACTGTTGTATAATAGTTATAACTTTTTTGAGTTATACGTCAAATTATCAATATATTAAGCATAAATTTAGGGTACCAAGTCAGTTATTAATTTAGTAATTAATCTTTAAGCTAATCTAAATAAAATAAAAGCAAAAAACATTACTTACCAGTATCCTGCCATAAGCAATACAACATACAAACATCGGAGTGCTGCAACATTGTCGAATATGAATACCGGAAGAAGAATAATTGGATATAGAACAATAAATAGTGTCTTCCAATATATTTTAACAGCATTCAATAACAGTCGGCTTACCGAAGCCATTGTTGTCAATATATTTGTTATGGAAACCACTAAAAAAATATACATAAGTAATAATATAATAATTATAATAATAAGCTATACATAGTTTTTACAAGATTTCATAAATCAACTTGTAAGTATTTATCATATTACTTTAGAGTTAAATGTTTACAATAAGCTGAAACCGTAAAATGTTTTAAACCTTAGTTTGGAGTTTTTGCTTGAAAGAGCTGTCATTCGTATAAGAAAGATTGATATATTTATTGATTTATTTATTTGAGTATTTATTTAAGTACAGGGCTCTTCTACAAATAGACTAAGCAATATAAAACAGGAAAGCATAAAACATATTAGTAAATTTAAATACAAGTAAGCGCTTTGCCAATTATGTACATTTTCTTTAAACCTAATAAAATATACCAAAAAATACATCTAACTCACTTATTTGTTAGTATTTTCGCAACCATAAAAAATATTGAGTCATATACGTCAATTAAATGACGCCAGACTGGTGAAAAATATGCCATCATTGAAACTAATTTGTTGTAAATTATTAAAACTACGGACGTATCTGAATAAAGGAGAGTTAGGCAAATGTTTGAAGAATACCTTGAGATCCTAAATGTTGATCTTTTACTCACAATATAAGGATTATCGTTAATATATAAACTTTCCAAACAGTAGAAGTGTATTAACTTGTTAATAATATTATAAATTGAAATTAAATGAAAATTGTTTGTACGACTCTCATCAGAATTTATTACCATAAAACTTTAAGTTACCATAACAGATAAAAAATACTTATAAAACCTAAATTTCTTAGAGCTTGTTGAACAATATTTTCTACATGAACTAGAAGAGCAGTTTGGAATCGAATGTCACACCCAAATCCTTTAGACACTCTACATTTGTCAAGGTAGTGTTTCTGAGATAGACATCACATTTATTTTGTGTTTGAACTGATTTTTTACTAAGAGTATAGAATGACATTTTTCTGGATTAATAATAATTTATTTAAGGCACAGTACCTTTCAAAATTAGGAAGTTCATATTCCAAGGAAGAAAATTGATACATGTTTAATTGTTGCAAAGATTATTAGATCATCTGCATATGCAAGATATTGACAACTTTAGAAAAATTAATCAATGTCATTTAAAAACTTGAGGACCTTGCAGTATTTCTGAAGGTACGATAATACAAGAAGACTACGCCATTTAAGACGACATACTGAGGGCGATTCGTTAGATAATTTTTAATTTGAATAGTGTGCACACCAAAATTCTTCAACTTTATGAAAAGTGTTGGATGATGAACCTGATCAAAGTCCTGGAAAATTAGGTGCATACGGCAAATGTTTCCAAATCTTTATCTATATTTTTACTATGTTGGAAAAAGCTGGTTGATTAACGATCGATAATCGAAAACTTCTTTGAGTCTTAAAGCATTAGCGATAGTGCAATCAAATATCATCTTGCCGGGAAGTTAAGAATAAAAAACCTCCCAAATATCGAATGAATAAAGGCAATTTTTGTAAATATAATCAGTCAAAAACGAAGTCCAAAAACGAATCTCTGGGAATTTAAGGCTAATTATATTTCCTATAGACTGCAAATTCCTCTTTTTTATTTTTTCTCTCGATTATATGACATGCTGATTTATAAGAAAGCATATTATAATATATGCAATACGTTATTATATGTTTATAATATATACAATAGATTTTTATGATATATCTCCGTTCAGTAATTCTTCTCTGTTCCAAATTTTGAATTTTAGTATTTTGGAGGTGGCAAACCTCCCAAAATTGGTTTGCTATGATTTATTTATCATAATAAATTTTATCGATTTTCTCGCGTTTATTTTTTTATTAATTTTCATCAAGTCTCCAGAATCCGCATTAATCGTCTGTCGGTCGAAGGGACAACTTTCTCCTTCTCAATTTTCTTTCTTTAATTGAATAATGGTGAAGTATCCGACGTTTAAACTGATATGCAACATGATCCGATATTAAAAAATGAATATTGGAAGGAGCGAGACGTATCCGGGAACGAATATAGCATCCATGAAAATTATTATTAAGTTTAGGGGCAAGGACCGACAGTTTTTAGAGAGAATTGAACTTATTTTTACGAGTCGAAGTTTAACATTATTTTATTGGACAAATTTTTCTTTAATGTTTCCTTGCATTAACAATTCTTAAAATATGGTCTGAAAACAATTAATAATGATTCTCCGACGTCAGAAATAGGATCAGCCCTTCCACAGTCCACTGAATATACCCTGACGAATGAAACTGAAAGAGAAGCAAATGTAACAGATCAAAAAGGCTGGTGCTGTTTGGCTGCAACAGTTATCGGGTTTTTGCATTTGTATAAAGAGGGTCTACAGGTAAACGGCCGGTGCTATTTCCAACTGATCATCGAATTAGTTCGAAGCATCGTGCCTTTACTGGATTTATTGGCAAGTGTTCTATTTGTGGCAAAGTTGGACGTAAGGCTTATCAGTGTCGAGTGGCAAAAAAAACTTAAGGACATACTTCATACAACTAAAAATACTAAACATACTTCAAGGCAAAAAAAATATTAACATTAGCTACGTTTACAACGCGAGGATCTATTAGGTCAATGGATCAAATGATTTATTTTATTTTTGTGTACAAAAATAAAAACCTCGTAGGCTAACATCCAATAAAATGTCAAAATTGTCATTTTGGTACCTAAAATCTTAAATCATCTTAAAAAATCTCTAAAAAAGGGGGTAGGGTGATCGCCGCTTAATATCAACATCTTGCAGCCCTTGAAAAACCATTTAAAATTATACTATAGAAAGCCATATTTCAGAAAATTCTTCTTTGTTTATCAGGGGAAATAATAAATGAAAACACATTTTTATTTTTTTTTTATTATTATTTATATAAATGTTTTAAATGATGCCTACCGATGTACTGGCACGTTTCTTATAAATTCTACATATATACAACTCACAACATATAATCACAGGCCACACACCAAGTGTGTGCATTTAAAGGCCTGATGATGCTCTAACTAGAGCGAAACACGTGTAGCCTATGATTATATGTTGTGAGACCGTGACTTTGTGTTTTTCTTTGTTTTCGTCAAATTCTACACATGTCAAGCCCATAGTCTTATATCTCATAATGTTGTGTTAGTATAAATAACCCTGAATATCTCTGAAAGCCTATGAAATAAGGAAAGTACTCAAAGAAGAAAATGGTACCCTAACGTAATTACCATACAACGACTCGAAAGATTTGTTTGAAGATCTTTGTATCATTTAATGCTCCTAAAATACGAATTAATTGCATTTAACCACACGACAAATAATTACATAATTCTTATAGTAAGAAAAGATGAAGTGTTTTTGAAATTACTTTGATAATGATTTATTGAAATAATAATCGTTATGTATAAATTACTCACTTAACGCTGTAATTTTTCTTTTATAAATGGGTGTACTCTGAGCTCAATTAATTAGATATTAAGTCAGTTTTAACAGATTCTTGAATAATCCGGTTTATTATTGTTGTAAACTTAACATATTCAGATGATTTGAACATATTCAACATGATATATATATAGTATTTGTTTAAATCACGTTATTTCTCTAATATGCACCACTTAAATGAAATGTCGTACAATACTGAATTAGATTTACAAATCTCTATACCCATACGAGAGTCTCAATTACGACGTCGAATAGTTAAACGCGACACACAAGTTAAAAAAGAGCTCACGAACAGGAGTAAACAGTTTTTTTTTATGAACAACCAATTTGTGTAATCAGCTCTACTATCATAATGAGTACTTCCGATCTTGGAGGAAAATACATGATCATAGATTAAATTAAAGGTTAATCTATCATTTTATCTTTAACTCTTCGGACTAACTTTCCTTCTTTAAAACTATATTGACTCGGGTTAAGGATGCACCAAAAAAGAGTTACATCAGAAATAAACTAGTAAAAGTTAGAAATAGGTAAAAAAGCTTCAACTACATTAAAATAAAAGTTTACTATGGTAAAATATAGAAATAAAATGTGAACTAAGTTAAAACATAAATCTTACACTATGTTTAAATCTAAAAGTAAATTTTATTAGAAAGATCTCAAACATACATATACGGTTTATTCGGGATACTTCTTAATAAAAGGGCGTGTTCGCAAATTATTAAGAGGATCCAGCAATTTTTCACACAGTGTATACATAATAATGATAAAAAGCTTTCGATTTCTTTTAAATTTAGTATTTATAATTCTTTTTCTTTAAAATAGACTGTGATGGATCAATTATCATGCTGATTGCAAATGGAAATACTGATATGAAACCATTAAAACAAAATTAGATTTATTTAGGAACGATTTATTTATATTGGCGATTAAATAACAAATTTAAAAAAAAATTGATTCCCACAATATATGGCAACGCCGGAAATAACTAGGGAACTAGTATTTGTTGGTGGCCTAAGCATTTTAAAAAAATGTTGTATAAAGTGAAACAAGAAAGTATACTAGGCAAAAATTAGAAAGAAATATGATATACCACATTTTCTTATACAGTTTATTGAGCTATTTTAGGGTAATATTAAAAGTCGATTGACACGATCTTATGTTCGTAAATATTTTTATTTATATTTCAATTTTAAAATAAATATTAACAATATATTAACAATATATTGGTAATGAATACGCCGTTTATTAAATGCGTACATACATACATACATTCCGGGAAAAAACGAAACAAAAAAACTCGATCGAAATCAGCTCTATTACTTTTTTCTTTCTATCTTGCATAATAACATATCTCAGCAAAATAATTCCTTTTTTTCGTTAATCTGTTTCTTTGTATTTTATTTTAAAAAATTAAGCATACAATTTTAAAAAATATAATGGGCTCAATCAATATAATTTACTTGATTTAATAAATAATATTTTGAATTGAGATTTTTCGAGCGAAAGAGATGAAGTTTGAGGAAAATTTTAAAAATAACAAAAATTTTTGTACGCAAAAATATAAGTATATCATATTGTGTTTTCTTATATATTTTTTTTAACTTACTTTTCTACTTACTTTATTCTAAGCCTATTACCTCGATAAAACTAATATTAAGTAAACACACTAAATATTTTATGCTAAGATCTATAAACTACTTTTTTTAGTAATTTTTAAGCAATAAATATAAATTTTTTTAATCGTAAGACTACCGCCGTGCAATGAAAATACGTATCGAGCAGATCGAATCTTTAGCCAACCGCGGCGAAAATCTGCGCATCTCAACTAAAGACTATAACTATATTTTATATAGACATGAAACATTATTTTATATAGACGCCAAAATAAACTGATAAATGAATTTGGTAAACATTGATTACTGATTACTTTATTTCCTAATTAAGTTATGGGAAAGAATGACGATTTAATACATTAATCACCTTAAAGATCTAAACACGCAAATTACTTACATCATTTTAGAGAAACAAATAATGAGCTTAGATTTGCTCTTATTTTATCCCAACTTTGCTTATTAGGAATATGTTCCAACTCATGAAATTTAATACGTACAGTCGGCAAATTTGAAAATGTCCCTCGCATCTGCTCTCGGACTTCGTTGCCTTACAATTTGGCAACATGGCTTTTGACTGAAAGGAGTAGCGTACGGCGGGCGTTAGGGTGTAGAGTATCGATCGAGTTTAGTCGTGTATAAACAGGCAGGGGTGACGGAACTGATTTTTCAGTAGATGGGGTTTTTGCAATGGGACATTTCGAAAATTTTTGTGGCCGTGCAAGCTGATATTAAAAAAATCAATCAGTTTGTTTTTCTTCTTTATGTAAAGTTTTTAGGACAATGCGCTATAGTGTTTTATACGTTGGCTAAATGCGCTCTTCAAAATTCTGTTTGGTTCATCACTTGTGAGAAATTACCTTCAGTTATTTTTTTATTGTGACACTATATTATTATTTTTTTCCAAATTTATTTCCAAATTATAATTTTTTTGCTTGATCTTTCACAACCTATATTTTTGTTGTCAAATGCTGCTTGTTGTCAAAATAAATAGAAAAAAAAATCGTTTTTACTTTTTTATGCATTACATAAAAATCCTAATCGATGTTTTCTTTGAATTTTTTTTTATCAAAGTATTACTTTATATTACTCACCCAACATTTGAAAAATAAAATGCAACTTAAATAAAAATACCAATCCAAATTTTAAATTGTTTTTTACTCTTAAAGTGTGCGTTATTGTATAAAATAATATAATTTAAAAAAATACCTATTTGTTTTTTTTATTTTTAAATATATGGTGTGTATTTAAAAATAAGTAAACAATCAGATGTAATTCTATGATAAAATAATAGTTTTTTAATTCTGGCAGCAACCAGTAGTGAGTGTAAACCAAACTAGTAAGTGTAAACCAAAATATAGGTAATCATAAAAAAAGGAAACATTATAATAATAGAAACTTTAAGTGCTACAGCAGAAACGATAGGTATATGTTAAGATTTTTCTCTTTTATCCTGTGTCTAGGAAATGAAAAACGCGAACTCAAACCTGTTTAAAACATTAAAGGTTTCATAAAAAATAGCGCGCTATGGTTAGCACCGCCTCCTAGCATTAATAACGTAATACGAGCTGAGATACTACCAAAACTACTTATTTTGGAATACCCTGTCTAGCGCTGTAAAACTAAGTACTTGTACTAAGTACTACCATAATATGGGAAAAAAATTAAGATTTTTGTTTCTTTTTCCTCACATTTTATTTATAAGTATACCTATATAAAAATACAGGGTGTAGAACTCGTCAAAAGAAGTTGGTTGATATACCAAAAATTGCCTATACTCGTATAGTAAAAGTTGCATATTAAGAAAGTTAGTTTGCGTTTTTGAAATTTTTTTTTTCATTATCAAGTTAAGTGGACATTGTTTTTACAAAAACTATTCAAAATTGTCCCCACTTGTTCGATTAGCCCAAAATGTTGTTCGGCAAATCCATATTTTAAATTGTTTATGTCTATATTTTGGTAAGAGGTAGAAAAAAATAGATGTGGTTCTCATGAGTAAAGCACACTTTTTTACTGAAGTGATGAATAAAGTAATATTTCCGTTTGTAAATAAGGCACTCTCGTGATTTCTTCTTGAATAAAAAACTATTTTTTATATTTTTTTTATTGAAGCGAAGTTAACTTTAATTACTAAACTTTAATTGTAGTAGTTCCGTATCTTTTTTTATTTACTTTTTTTTTAAACCGTATAAGATTAAGTAATGGATCAAAGGTCAGTTTCAAAGCGAAAATTTTATTTCCTATTTAATGACAAATTACAGTTCTTTAAGTATAACATCTTAATAACAAATAATAACATTCAATACTACTCCTAACAAGCTTTAGTAAGTATAATTACAATTTAAATCTACAATAAAAATACTTGTTTTATTTAAACTTTTAAGTAGCCTACGTATTGTGTTTTTTTCGAAACTTATACCTTTTTTTTTAACTAATAATTATTTAATATCACAGGGTGCATTTGGTATTGGTATGGCTTCTTAATTAATATTTGGTATAAAAACCATTTGCGTCAATGCATTGTTGCAGCCTTTTCCGCATTAATCCCGCGTAATTACTAAAATCCGGTCTCCCTCTGAAAGATTCCCAAACTCTTTGAGCGTGGGCTAGTAACGTTTCCTTCGATCTAATTTGGCCTTGATTAAAAGTATCCCAAGAATTCACCATTTCAGCCCACAAATTTTTGATGGGGTTTAAGTCGGGGCTTCTGGATGGCCATGGAATTAAATTAAATTCCGGATGTTCCTCAAACCATGTTCTCGCCATACGGGAGGTATGAATTGGACAATTATCGTGCATAAAGGATATTGGTCCAGCCGGATATAATATTCTGTATGAAGGCAGAAAAGAATTTTCCAAAATGTCCACGTAGTCCGCGGAATTCATTTGGGGTGGCGTGGTTACCAGCATTCCGGGTCCATTTTGGGTCATCCAACCCGATAATGACAATGTTATTATCCCGCTTTTTTCAGTTTCTTGGACATAATGGGAATCATATCTGGTACTTGTAGGTGTCCACACTAATTGATGGGACCTTATATCCGAAGAAATTTCGGAACTATTATTTTCGGTAAATACCACATTTGACCAGTCTCGGTCAATTTTTTCTTGAGCAAACCTAAGCCTTCGCTCTGCGTTGTCGACCGTTAATTTGGCATTTTTAACTGGTCGTCTACAATTTATTCCAGCTGAACGAAGAGTATTCCTAATTGTTTGCATACTAACATCCAAGTTCATGGTTTCTTTGACCACCCGGCTATTTGTGAAAGGGTTATTTCTTACTTGGGTAACAATAGCTTCTCTCATATTTTCGGTCAATACAGGTTTCCTTCCAGGATGTTGTCTGGTTTCTACATGCCCTTCTGCTTCTTGACGTTGGATCCAGCGTCTAACTTGTTTGAGCTATTTAAAAGCAAATGCAGTAATTAGTATTAATTAATTAAATAGATATCTATTATACTATTAGGTTAGTGACAACAGTTTAGCAAAGGGGTGGCCTATATGTATAGGTATAGATAAAAAATAGCAGTAAATATTTTATTATTAAGAATAAGTTAATAAAGTAGGTACTAAAAAAGCAATAACAGCGTCTCTTAACAATAATATAATTTTATATTATTTATTGGTGTTTTTTTAAAACATTCAGAGCGTTACGTCAAAATATATTTCTATGACAACTTTTTTTAATATATGGTGAAAAGCAAATAAAGCGAAAATATTTCAGATTAAAATGTTTGCTATGACTTTTATAAAGCCTTCATATTTAAAAATAACAACCGGCGCAAAGAGACAAAATTATTTTAAATTATAATAAAAGCAGGCGATAGAATTCTTCTCTTCTTTTTCGTAAATTACCTATGTCAAAGCTCAGTCTAATATCGTAAAATGCATATATATATATGTATCATATTACTAAATCGAATAAATATAATTAACGAGGTAAAGCTTAAATTTGGCATAAAAAAACCCATTCACAGGTATAATAATAAATACATTAATAATACAGATATAAAAATATACTAGATGGATACAAATAATGCGGTAGTGGATTGGCTCACGGTGCGTTTTGGACTAAATATTATTTTAATAAACATTTTTTAATAGGGCCACTCCCCTTAACCCTCAACTGGTGCAGTAGTAAGTCAGATATTAAATTTAAAATTCAAAATATCGCCAATCTATACTATATTCGACTACCGTTTTTGAGAAACCTTTAAACCCATTAATACTTTTTTTAGGGTATGGTACTGCATTAAATTTATTTCTTATCTAAAAAAAAACTATACCTTCGTTATATAAAGTTTCATAAATATTTATAAAAAACTTGAATGTTTTTAAGATATCGCGTTGCAACACTTTAAAAAACTCACCCTGTATAAGGGTTGCTTGGATTTAAAAAATACTACCTCAAAAAAAAACAATCAATCATATCTAAAATGATTTTACTTTAAAAATAAAACAAAAACATTTTTGATTTTGATAGATCCAATTACATGTATATTTTTCTTTGTTAAAAAATATAGGTAAATTTTATAACTTTTTTACATATCTATCGGTAAATTAAACTTAAGATATGTAATTTTCAGCTATTTTTCTAAATAAAAAATTTAATGAAAAAATTATAAATTACCCTCGAAATCACTCCTATTTGAATAGATTCCCAGGACGATGAGATAATAATTTTCGTTTTTGATCTATTAAATTTATTAGCTTATTTCGGGATATCAAAAAAAGTTGGTTCCGTATAAAAACAAACCTTTTTTTTCTAAGTGAAAGTTAAAGAGAATTTTTGAAGATTTTTGACAAATTTCATAGTTTAGGTTAAATAGATTTTACCTAACAAAAAATTTAAACGAAATGCATACAAAAAAAACTTACTGAAAGATCCGTAGCCATTGCTATTTTTCGTAAGGTGGCACCCATCTCATGCATAACAATAATTCTAGTACGAATTTCCATGATACTCTCCCTCTCTCCAGGCAATCTTGGCATTATGAAAAAATATTACATAAAACACTTTAAAAAAAAAAAATAATAATTAAACACGTAAATAGACTCGAGGCACTTATAAACACAAAAGACAGTACAATTCTACTTACCATCAAATTTATTTATAATTACCACCTTATACATTTTACCTGCATCCCCGTGCCGTCAATTACTATGGAAAAACCCTCCTTAAAAATAGATCTTAAAATTTACAATGGTACCTTATACACAATGTTATAATGGGATCGATCGCATAAGCTGCCCCCGCATCAGCCCCCGTTACTTATTTTCGAAAAATGCCGCTATACTTTCTTCATTCATACAGTGTAGCCAAATTGTGCTTAAATTACGTGTAAATGGGTAAAGAGTCACGGAGCGAGGGACATTTTCAATTTTGTTGACTGTACGTTACATTAACATGTTCTAAAAATTTGGCTACGTTAACGGAATATTGAGGGAAGGCATGGGCTCTTAAAACTGGGAGGTACATGACAAGACGCAGGATGCGGGTACCGTACCGCTCCGGGGCAGATTATAATATCCGCCTAGAGTGGCGACACACGCCTTTCGTGGTTAAGATTATTTAAAGGTTTATATTTTTTTACATAATTTCTAACATATACAGGGTGTGCCAACAAGGTGTACGGCTAAGATAGCGCCTTAACTATACGAGGTAGAGCAAAATGTTCTACAGCAAAGTTGTAGGGTTGACAAAAACCTACGAACTAAAAATATTTTTATGTATACTGGGTGTGTCACAAAAAAGTTACTATAAAATATGATTTTTTTTTAAATGGTACGCCCTGTATATTATGGTACTAAAATGTGAGGCAAAAAGAGTACTTTACTTTGGTATAACGTTTTTAAAATTTCCGTGCGGCGTTGCAACGTAATTAATTTTTTTATGTTATTTTTTGCCTTTTAGAGGGTTTGTTTAAAAAATCATAATTAACTTAAAATTTATTCTGCGCCTATGAAACTTGTACCACAGTTAGTCTGGGGTTCCATCTCTAGGCTGACTATGATAATTTGTAATTTTTTAATACAGGCTGTTTTTAAAGAACTTTTAAACTTGCTGAAATTAAATACGCAATATCTCAAATTTTTCAAATGGAACACCCTGTATATTTTTATCTAATTAAGTTTGTCCCTCAAATACCTTAATTTTTTATTTAATATGTCCTATAGCTAAACCAAGTACTTTTTGAGATATTTTAACTTTTCTGTAAAATACTATGCATAAAACGGGTATTCTTTAAGTTTTGATCAAGATTGCTTAGAAACATTGGTTCAAACGTCAAATAATTCGTTAACTAACTTTTAATATAATATTATATAATTTTTATTAATAATATTATTTAATTAATATAATAATAATTAAACGTCAGATTATTAGTTTTATGACAGCAGTAGACAAGATCAATGTTTTTTTCTTCAAAAACCATTTTAGAAATTATTATCAGTGAGTTAGTTAATGGATTTTTAATTTTTATTGTTCATTTTGTAATCAATATGAATTTTCCTCGTGAGGAATTTGTTGATATGATATATGCCCTTGAAGCTGCTGAAAGAAATAGCCTTTTGGCATCTAGAATTTATGCGCAACTTTATCCTGAAAGGAGACATCCCCAAGCACAAGTGTTTCAAAAACTAAAAGAATGATTTGAGAGAACAGGAAGTGTAATTTATGGAAAACATGAACGGGTGAAGCCAGTTACAAATGAGGAAAACAGGATGACAGTAGCTTTAAGTGTCGTTGAAGATCCTCATAAAAGCGTTAGGCAGCTTGCTAAAGAATTACCCTTTAGTGCAACATAAATATCTCGCATGCTTCGAAGCGAAAAATTCCATCCTTACCATATTCAATTGTTGCAGGAATTACTTCTGCAGGATTATGAAAGAAGAATGGCTTTCTGTCAGTGGGCGCAAAATAAGATTCGTCAGCCTGAATTTTTTAATTTTGTGCTTTTTTCGGATGAAGCTACATTCCATAATAATGGCACTGTTAATAAACATAATTTTATTATTACACACCAGCAATCTATTCTTCACCCGAGAAATTCATCATCAACATAGATGGTCTCTTAATGTTTGGGCAGGAATAATAGGACATTACGTTATTGGACCGCACTTTTTTAATAGACATCTTACAGGTGAAATGTATTTAAACTTTTTACAAAACGATTTTAATGTCCTTCTACTAACGTTGCCTGACCATGTTCGAGATAGGAATTGGTTTCAGCATGACGGCGCTCCAGCTCATTATAGCCATGCTGTTAGAAATTTTTTAAATTAGCATTTTGGTGACCGGTGGATAGGGAGAGGTGGGTTGGTCCCTTGGCCCGCAAGGTCCTTAAATTTGACCAAACTGGATTTTTTCTTGTGGGGATATGTGAAGGAAAAAGTCTATCAAACAACTCCTACCACAAGTGAAAATATGAAAAATAAAATTCGGGCCAGTCACGCCAATTATGTTGGAAAAGGTTAATGACTCATTCTCAAAAAGGGTAAACGCTTGCGTAAAAAATTTAGGAAATCATATTGAACACAATTTATAATAATTGTAATTGATCTTTAACATTTAAAATTAGTGTAACGATGTACATTTACGCAAAAAAAAGTAAGTACCTACCTAGTATGTAATTTAATTTTGCTGTTTTTTTTAGCAGTTTAGGTGAATAATTGTGTTGGTTAATTTTTCAAGTATGTAATAATAACAATAATAATTGTAGGAAAAGTAATAATTCCAATTCTTCAATATTTTTTTCTAAGCAATCTTGATCAAAACTTAAAGAATACCCGTTTTATGCATAGCATTTTACAGAAAAGTTAAAATATCTCAAAAAGTACTTGGTTTAGCTATAGGACATATTAAATAAAAAATTAAGGTATTTGAGGGACAAACTTAATTAGATAAAAATATACAGGGTGTTCCATTTGAAAAATTTGAGATATTGCGTATTTAATTTCAACAAGTATGAAAGTTCTTTAAAAACACCCTGTATTAAAAATTTACAAATTATTATAGTCAGTCTAGAGGAGGTACCCCAGACTAACTGTGGTACAAGTTTCATAGGCGCAGAATAAATTTTAAGTTAATTATGATTTTTTAAACAAACCCTCTAAAAGGCAAAAAATAACATAAAAAAATTAATTACATTGCAACGCCGCACGGAAATTTTAAAAACGTTATACCAAAGTAAAGTACTTTGTTTGCCTCACATTTTAGTACCATAATATACAGGGCGTACCATTTAAAAAAAATCATATTTTATAGTAACTTTTTTATGACGCACCCAGTATACATAAAAATATTTTTAGTTCGTAGGTTTTTGTCAACCCTACAACTTTGCTGCAGAACTTTTTGCTCTACCTCGTATAGTTAAGGCGCTATCTTAGCCGTACACCTTGTTGGCACACCCTGTATATGATTAAATTAAATTTAAAAACGACTATATCTCAGCACGCAAAAAATTAGAAGCAGCTTTAAAAACTTATCTCTACAATAAAATGGTATCAAATAATGTACCTAAATTAGCTAAACTTTCCCTCAGCTCCTGTCATACCAACTAAATAACCTTTTTAAATCGAAATAATTGACTATTTTTCTGTACAGGTTGCCTGGGAAGACATACCCCAGGATTTCTTAGATTACCCCAACAAAAGCATGCTCATACGCATAACGGAATGTACTATACATTTAATACATTTTAATGTATACTTATGAAATACATTTAAATGTATTCATAAAAATTTCTAAATATAATTAAGAAAAAATGCAAATTTTCAGATGAAAATCATTTTTTATTAATTGTCTCATACGCCATTAAAAAAAGCTATTCGAGTTTCAAATTCTTTCTCGAATACCACTGTTGTGCATGTTATGCTGGCTGCTGGAAGGGAAAATGAATCTTTGCCTAGTGAACGGTGGCATCTATGCGCTATTTGGGATTTTAGAAGTAAGTGAATCTCCATGGAATTAGTGTTTGTCGGGTTGCTGCCTTGCAATGTTTTTATTTGAAATTTGTTATGTTAATTGCTCCTTATTTTAAAATATAACCATTAAATAAAAACTAAAACTCTAAAAAAATAAAATAAATTATATTTATTGGCATTATTCAGCATTTTGTTAAAGGTATTAAAATAACTTATTTAATTAATTGAACTTTCTTCTTTCTATATAGTAACTCTCTCTAATTTCTCAAAAATGAATTCTTCTATACAAATCGTCATATCTTTGAAAAAGTTTGAAAAAAGAGAAAGAAAAAACATGAGAAAAGAAAGGATAAAAAATGACAAGTCGATAAAATTGAATTTATATTAATCTGCCCAAGAACTTTAATTTCTATCCATTCGAAAAATAAGATTAGTTTTCTACAATAAATGATGTAAGTCAGCAAGTGTTGTAATATTATAATCCTTATAAATGATGACGTCAAACAACGAAGAACTTTTAAGAAACAGAAAGAACTCGACGTGTTGTTCAACTTACATTTTTGTTGCATTTTGATACCTCTCATAAGTTAAAAATAAAATTTTCATAATCTCAACTATGCTATCTTTAAGAAATAAAGACCTTTAATTTTCCTTTTGTGAAGTCAATCTAATAGCTATCTATATCTATGTTATATATTTTATCGAGCTATATACAGGGTTACTGGTAACTCGATACATTCCTTTGGAGATGTGATAGGGGAGGGGGTAAGAAGTAAATTGAACCCTAATATGTATTATGCAAAAGTTGATAGTTTTCGACATATTTAATTTTTTCTATTTTTCTTCAAAATGTAGACCTTAGTGGTTTAAAAGGCAGTTTCCAGAAAATCCGCTGTATATTTTTTTAACTTTTTAGGCAAAATACATGCTCAACACAATAGTGTTACGTTTGTAATGGCAAAAGTCCCGCAAATAGTTGTAACCATAGGTAAATTCTCGATGCAAAGTGTAATTTTTTTTTCTTAAATAAAATACTACACTTTCTAGTGGAAATTTTTTGAAAAAAAAAATTATGCTACATTCTTCAAAATTTACGTAAAACTTTCTTATTATCTAAGCTAACTCATAGGCTATAAATGCTACCAAAAATTTTAACAGAATTTTGTATTTTTATTATTAATAGTAAGAACGCACTTGAAAAATGCCAAGTGGTCTTTACTTCTATGGTATTTAAGCACTATAGCAACAATTTGTTTTTTTTATTTTATTGCTAAAAATTTGATGTGTAGATAATCTGACAGCAATAATTGTTGTGGAAAGTAGTTAAATTACGAGTTTCGAGTTTATTTTTCTCGTGTTTTCAAAGAAGGTATTCTATTGGTTTCTGCGCTATGGCCACGTTTACTAACGCTGAATATGCAGATATTATGTTTATTTATGGGTTTTGCAATGGTAATGCCGCGGAGTCTCGCCGAGAATACCAACGTCGCTTTCCGAACCGCCGCATTCCAAATGTCCGTGTTTTCGCTTCGACCTACAGAGCTATCGCTGAAACTGGATCCGTAAAACCAAGAAGAGGTGACGCTGGCGGTCCTCGCGTATATCGAGCAGAAGATGAGGAGGATTAAGACATTTAGAAGAATTTTTATTAAGACATTTTTTATTAAGAATTTTTATTAAGACATTTTGAAGACGATCCAACCACATCCACTAATGCCGTAGCGCAGCAAATAGGATCATCGCAATGGAAAGTTTGGTCCACGATTCGGCAAATGGGAAGCCATCCTTACCATTATACGCCTGTCCAAGGATTGGAAGAAGGGGACCCGATAAGAAGGGTAGAATTCTGCAGATTTATTATAAATTCTGATGCAGACAATAGAACTTTTTTAACCGACATTTTGTGGACGGACGAGTCAAGTTTAGTCATGAGGGCATTACAAATTTTCATAACCTTCATTTTTGGGCCGAAGAAAATCCCCGTTTAACAAGAGAAACCAGTTTTCAAAGAAAGTTTTCTGTAAATGTGTGGATGGGACTTATTGGCCGGGATGTAATAGGACCACATTTTTTCCCAGACCATTTAAACGGGGATATTTATGAAATTTTTTTACGACATGACCTACAAGATCTTTTTGACGATATTCCTCTCGCCGTTAGAGGACGAATGATATTTCAACATGACGGCTGTCCAGCTCATTTTCGGCGGTCAGTTCGGCAGTTCCTGGATGAACGTTTCCCGAATCGTTGGATTGGTAGGTCAGGTCCAATAGCTTGGCCAGCACGAAGCCCTGACTTAACCCCGCTTGATTATAGCATATGGGGCCAAATGAAAGCACTGGTTTATGCAACCCCAATAATTACCCGGGAAGATCTTATCCAAAGAATAACCAACGCTGCCCAGCAGATCAGGAATACCATAACAACTAGAACAACAAAGACTGAAATGAGAAGGCGCTGCCGAGCCTGTATTCGCAATAGAGGCTCTCATTTTGAACAAGATTTGTGAAGGTAAATACTGATAAATGCGTTACTTTACAATTTATAATAAAAATACAAAACCATGTCACCTAACTTTTAAGTATTTGTATCCTGTGAGCTAGCTTAGGTAATAAGGAAGTTTTAAGGAAATTTTGAAGAATGTAGCATAATTTTTTTTCAAAAAATATCCACTAGAAAGTGTAGTATTTTATTTAAGAAAAAAAAAATACACTTTGCATCGAGAATTTACCTATGGTTACAACTATTTGCGGGACTTTTGCCATTACAAACGTAACACTACTGTGTTGAGCATGTATTTTGCCTAAAAAATTAAAAAAATATACAGCGGATTTTCTGGAAACCACTAAGGTCTACATTTTGAAGAAAAACAGAAAAAATTAAATATGTCGAAAACTATCAACTTTTGCATAATACATATTAGGGTTCAATTTACTTCTTACCCCCTCCCCTATCACATCTCCAAAGGAATGTATCGAATTACTAGTAACCCTGTATAATGCTAATAGCTTTATGCAATGTATGTATTTGTATATATATATATATACAGTTTAAATTATATATTAATAAATTAATTATTTAATCAATTATTAATGAAAAAAGTTTTATGCGTAAATAAATATCAGATGATTGAAGTGTTTTTTAAGATCTTCAAAATCGCAAACCATATATTTGCGACCTTATAGATCAAGACCCAAACTGAAACAGATAATAGACGATTTTTTTGTGATTATATAATTTGTGGGCAGAGATTTCTCATAGTTCTTAATATATAGCTATTGAAAGTTTTTGATTTATCCCATCTCTAAAAAAAGTTCTCAGCACACATTATAGATAAAAGTTTTTTTTAAGAGAACTTATAATTTTTACATATTAGAAAAGTAAATTATAACAAATAAATAGCTAGAATGATGTTAAATTACTCAACTCTTTTAAGCGTTAACTATGCAAGTAGGTGCAAAAAATTTTCTGCGCATTTTCGAAATTACGTACACACAAGTAAATAATTAACGTAATACTTAGGCCTTTATTTGGTATATTTTAGAGAGAAATTTGGCATATTTTCTTCAAACTAAAATTTTGTAATAAATTTTTATTTAACCTCAGCTCTATATAGGAGATTAGTCATAAAACGAACTGCACTCGTCTATAGACCATGCTAATATTATCTGTATGAGAGCATTCAAGAACTTTTTCTCTAATGATTTTTAGTACAAATGCTGTTAAAAAAGTTTCTTAGCAAGATATTCCGCATAGTTTTTAAAAGATAGATATTGATCGAAGTAGACGCCTAGGAATTTGACTTTGTTTGGGTTTTTTGGTTATTAAAAGATTATTTGTTAGTGAACCAGTTCTCCAGTTATTCTTGATATTAAGTTATTTTTATTTTAAGGTGTTGCGAATTCATGAAGAATTGCCTCAGATAAGGTCTTTTCAAAGGTCTTGTAAAAAGCTTTTGTTGTCTGTCATGCATATAAGTTTTTATTAATTTTATAACATGTTTATCGAGTCCATATAATCTTAGTTTATCAATAAGTATTCCATGAGATATAGTCCAAGGTCTTGGAAAGGTTACAGCTTACATAAGCTGTATTATATTTGGTTGCTTATATTTGGGCCTAAAGTTGTTCAGGTTGTTTGGATTTTAGAGAGAAATTTGGCATTTTTTCTTCAAACTAAAATTTTGTAATAAATTTTTATTTAACCTCAGCTCTATATAGGAGATTAGTCATAAAACGAACTGCACTCGTCTATAGACCATGCTAATATCATCTGTATGAGAGCATTCAAGAACTTTTTCTCTAATGATTTTTAGTACAAATGCTGTTAAAAAAGTTTCTTAGCAAGATATTCCGCATAGTTTTTAAAAGATAGATATTGATCGAAGTAGACGCCTAGGAATTTGACTTTGTTTGGGTTTTTTGGTTATTAAAAGATTATTTGTTAGTGAACCAGTTCTCTTGTTATTCTTGATATTAAGTTATTTTTATTTTAAGGTGTTGCGAATTCATGAAGAATTGCCTCAGATAAGGTCTTTTCAAAGGTCTTGTAAAAAGCTTTTGTTGTCTGTCATGCATATAAGTTTTTATTAATTTTATAACATGTTTATCGAGTCCATATAATCTTAGTTTATCAATAAGTATTCCATGAGATATAGTCCAAGGCCTTGGAAAGGTTACAGCTTACATAAGCTGTATTATATTTGGTTGCTTATATTTTGGCCTAAAGTTGTTCAGGTTGTTTGGATTATTTTGTTTATGTAGAGGCATTACTTTAGTGATTTTAAAACAACTTGGACAGCAATCAAAGGTTTTTAATTCTTGAAAATTTTTTGTTTACAAGAGATATTACAGGGTCTCGGTAACTTAAGTTTGTTGTTGTTGTCTATAGTTGCAAAATATGTGTTAGATTGATTTGATTGAGAGATTTGAGCTTAAGACTCAAGATGCCTCGAATATGATTTTGTATATAATTTGGTTTGGTTTCGAATTTAATTTTATTTATTTATTATCGATAGAAGTTTTTGTATATTTTTATGAAGTTATTAAGCTGTGCGTGGGAGTTTGCTGGTAGCATTTGTGCAGAAAGTGCAAGGTCTCTCTATATTTTGCTCTATGTTTATATTAAAACAATCAATTATTTACTTTTTGATATTTGTATTTTAGTAACTATGGGTCAAGCACGTATTCATTGCATTTAAGAATACTTCTAAAAATTGATCTGAAAAAAGCTCTTTGAAAGAACTACAAAATTTAAAAATATAAAGACGACACTGCAATGGACTGGATTTTCGAAAATATAGTTCAAAATTGTTTCATCATTGAAACCGTCAAACTTGCATTGTCTTCTCCATTCGAAAGTAATTAAGAGCAAACAACTATTCTGCAGAAAGATCCCTTGGTTCGGTAACATGTAAGTTTTTTTAGGCCCTTTTGGTTTCTTTTGTACCAGGATGTTATAGCTAAAGATTTCATGGCTCCTATAGAGAGGAGAGTGTATGAAGCAGTTAACAACTTTTCCACTTATAAAATAAGCACAACTCTCCGAAGCGTGTGTTTCTTGTCCAAAGCCTTTATACCGATACCTATTGGTTATTCTTTCACCAATATCTGGGATATACTTAACAAAAAGTCAACTTACTTTTGACTCGGACTATACTACGGCTAGAGGGAGTGGTGGAAATTTTTAGACGTCTGCCTCTCAAGTGAATCATTTTGTGACTAAGATAACAGAGAACAGACCAGTCAGAGCAAATATCTATATGAAGTGGTAGCAGAACACATTAAGTCCTATACCACAGTTATGGCTTCGACACGTTGTTAACAAGAAAAAAGGAGGAAAAAAACTTATACGTTTTATAGATCCTCTCAACAACATCAGACCCACTATATTAATTTTGGAATGGAGTTGGAGACAACATAAACAACTTTTGCGTTCTCTCTTATTTATGCGATATTTTATAATTGTCTGTTAATTGCCTCAATAATAAATAAAAGCAATCTATGTATATACATTGTTATCATTCGATTTGCAAAATATTTTATTGAGACTTGGCAGATCATATTAATTAAATCTTTATTTTAATTTCGGTTTATTTTAACTAATGGCACGGTCCATGAATAATTATAATTAGGATTTACATGTTAATCTTATATTTTACTCATGATTTTATATCTAAATGATACAGTAACCTTGTAAAGGATGCCAATATTTTCATAACTTTTAAAAGCGTTTTTGGGTAATTATAAAAGTAAAAACTACGCTTAATTTACAATCCGGACGATGATTAAGAACTTGTTTTTAATCTTCCAAAATACTGACAATTTAAAAATATTATATAAAATTGCTTAATTATTAATGTATGACGCTTCACTCCACATGGTTACTTGAAATATTCAATGCGTGATAGCTCTGAACGATAAGGTAATATACGTCATGCTGTTATGTCTACCTTTATAGCCAATTTGAGTTGTGTATCTATATTATGCAATAAGTTTTGTGTGACTTACCTCTATAATAAAAACTTTAAAATTCCATGTAATTTTACATATTCATCCTATATACTTCAACCTAGATATTTCAGAATGAAATTTTTACATTTCTTTCTACAACTGTTTATGCGCCCACTTGTTAAGACCTTGTTGCAGTGATTTCCTGGAACAAAGTTTAAAATAAATAGAATAATCAGAAAAAAGGTGAAGGTTAAAACATTTTAATAATAATGAGTAAAAAGTATTCGGTAGGTATTCATAATAGCGTCTTCCAACGCCTTCATTTTACTATTTACATACTATTTAATGTTTTTCTTTAATTAGAAATACATGTGGCTCAAAAATAATAGTTGTAAATGCAGGGCTCTTTTTAGTTTATTTGAAACGCCAGAAATAACAATTAATTAACTATTTCATATGATAATAAAATAAACGCTTCCTTTTGTAGGTTGGTTGGTAGGTTTATTGGCAGTTCACTGAGAAAACACAAAAACAACCAAGTCCTTAAGATCCTTACATAACACCGTGTCAGCGGTGGTAATTATAATATGACTTAAATTACTGAAAAGGGAGTAAGTAAATTCCTCTTCACAAACTGTAGTGAAATTAGTTTACTAGTAACTTTAAAACTATAATTATTAAATATTTATTTAATTATTTAATTTCTTTGTTAAATATTACACCTATTTCGTTATAAAAAAATTACTCAATAAATAACGGACATTATATTACAACCAACATAAAGAAGTAAACATAATAAAGTTCGTTAAGTGCAAAAAAAACTAACAAACTAACAATAAATGAAAAAAAAGACAAACACATAAAATGTTAGTTCATTAAGGTCTAAGTTAAAGGAATAAAAAAGCATACACTTCAATAGTAACTAATTATTGGCCTATTGGCCTTGCATTGTCCCTTATATTTTTGTAAAAAAAAAGTTTCGATTGGTATCTTCATCAGTTATCAAGTGTTTAGCAGCAGGCTATTTATTATTCAAAGATCTAAAAACCACCTTAAAGAAAATGGTTTACAGCGCGGTCAAGAACATTTATATTTTTCCACCTGCACAATAAATCCAAACTAACACCGCTCAACGGTCTACCACAAGTTCACAAGGAACATGTCTTTACGACTCCTAATATGCTTCAAAGTTACGCCCAGGGGCCGTATTTTCGAAACCATGCGAGAATCTTCGAATGCGAACAAAGTCGAGCGGCAAAATTCGCACACGAATTAAAAAGTGCATTTTTGAACAGCATTCGAAATTTCATTCTCATACGAACATGAAATGTAGTGGCAACATAGCAAAGTCGAGTGCTATTGGAGGCCATGTCAAACGGGATGAAGACGATCAACATCTTTTAACCTAACCTAAAATTTAAGTTTAAAAACATCAGGGAATTTTGAGGTTTTTTCATGGCGTATCTTGGGTTTTTCGAATTGACTTCTTTTAAGATAGATTCAAAAAATAAAAAATATTGTGGTTTTGTATCGAGTGAGCAAAAGAAAGCACTAATTTCATTTATGGAAAAGCACCCGGAATTAAAGTCGGGCAAATTCACCCAAGATTTTTTAGCTAAAACTGCACAAGCCTTGTGGATAAAAGTAGCGGACAGATTACACAGTCTCTGGAGCACATAAAGAGCACATCAATTCCATTGTAATAAGCTTGCTTAATCTATATTATTTATTAAATTGATCATCTGAATACATTTCAAATGGGCGAAGAAATGAAGAGTACATCATATTCCTTCTATCTGCTAGAGTTTCAGTGCATCGACGACGTTCCTTTGCATAAGATTGTTTAATCTTGCCATTTGATTATTGTTATTTTTTTTGTCAATAAACAACAAAACAACACTACGAAAATACTTAACCAACTCGCAAATTTAAAATCAAAAGAAGACAAGTGGCAGAATCGCACACGAACTTTGAAATTCGAATGGTATATAACCATTCGAGACACCGCATGCAAAAATGTTCGCATATGAAGCGGTCGAAAATACGAATATCGATTTTTCGTTCGAAATCCTCTAAGTTCGTATGCGAATCAAAGTCGAATGGTTTCAAAAATACGGCCCCTGATCTGAGATATCCAAAATTGCCTGAATATTATCTAACTGATTTAGAGTGTGGAGAGTCTTTCGTTGGGCTCTGCTTATTAGTGCTACTTCAGCCAATTAACATTAGTTCCAATGACAGATTTGTCAGCTCTAATGTAGAAAGTAAAAATTTTTATAAGCAACGTGAGGAAAAAGGAATCTCGATATATTGTCAAGGATGAAACCTTAAAGAACACGACTTGTTTAACTCGTACTGCCTCCAGAGGAGGTGATGGAGTTTTTGAAGATATATTTTCATAACTGAGAGTAAATTAGGCCTTCTTTCTGACTCCAAAAGCCGACCAATTGTAGATATTTCCAACAAATGGGGACAGTGTACAAAACACATCCTTGATTTGACTTTACACATAATTATCGAGATCTACAGTATATAAGCTTGTAGAATAGAGTTTGCACTGGATAACGATGACAAATTTTTAACTTAACAAAAATGTCGTATTTTTGTATAATTTTTTCATAAAAGATTAAGACATTGTACGACTTAATATTTCACTTTTACAAACTTCAATAGTTATTAAGTGAAATTCAAAGCTACTATACCGACTTTTTAAATAAAATCAAATCCTTAAAATATTTAGATATTATGATCGGTTAAAATATTAAACAGGTATAATACTAAATATATATTTCTACTTGTTGCTCAGTATACCAGACATCATGTATATCTGAAAAAAAGCAGATTCACCTCAATATAGAAAGACCAATTTTGTAATGAACATCTGAAAAAGCTAAATTAAAAAAAAAATTGTAAACTTCTCAGACAAACAGACCAATCTATGAAAATAAACTAGTTAACTGTGAGTGAACCAATGTTATAATTGGATTTAAGTCGTCCAGTTACCTAAAAAAATCCACATATCAGTTATATTTTTCAGAAGAAGAGTTAAGAACGTTCCTTCCAATTTTAATTATAATAAATAGTTAGCAGTTAAATAGTAAATACATTACTTGTATTTTTTAAAACTTAAAAAATAATAAATTCTAATCAATAATTTCAGAAATGAAGAATTAACCATAAAAAATATATTATTTCTAGGGGAAAGGTGTACAAAACGACATAGTGGGGTAAAATGACATACTTATTATATGTAACTTGCTAACGTCGTAAGAATATACGCATGCGCTAAATTAGATCATAAATTATTTACCCAACAGGTTCCAACCACTTCAATTTTTCTCTGCTCAAAACGGACGTGTACGCTCAATATTTCTAAATTTGTGGTGCAAAAATATTTTTCGCGCTTTGTTTAATTTGGTTATAATACTAGACAACATTTCGCTAGGTAAGTTGTTTTATTTTAACTGATTATTTAAACTATTTTTTTTAACATTTAGTAATAAGAGATTTACAAGAGGAATAAGGCAAATATTAGAAAAAATATATTTTTTTGGTTTCTCTAGTCGTGTAAAATGACATAGTGCGTTGTCGGCTAAAATAACATAGTATGTCATTTTGCCCGACTTATAGAAATAATTTTTTTATTTGTTATTGCAGATTGTCATGCCCAGATTGTACGAAAGAAAGACAAATAGGCAGTCATGGTGTACAGATTCGATGTTAAAAGCCATAGAAGCGGTCAATAATGGTGAAATGGGCTGGTTAAAGGCATCTAAGACTTACGGGGTACCACAAGCAACCCTACGAAGACATACTTTAAAAATAAATAAAACAATAAAGACGGGGGAAAAACGCCTCGGTAGATTTAAGCCTACTTTTCCACCAGAAGTAGAACGGCAGTTAGTTGAACATCTAAAACTTCTAGAGTCAAGATTTTTTGGACTCACAAGGAAGGATGGGTTAAGCTTCGCCTACCAGCTACCTTTTAAAAATGGCTTTCAACACAACTTTAACCGTGAGAAGAAAACAGCAGGAAAACATTGGCTGCGAGAATTCCGAAGAAGAAATCCGGATATAGCATTACGTAAGCCAGAGGCGACATCTGCTGCTAGAGCCCAGGCTTTCAACAAACCACAAGTTGCTCTTTTTTGAGATTTTAGAAAAGGTGATTAAAAGAGAAAATATCAGCCCACTTAACATATATAACGTCGATGAATCAGCACTCTCTACTGTGCAAAAGCCTCAAAAAATATTTGCAACAACAGGTCGTAAGCAAGTAGGAGCCATAACCGAAAGGGGATCCCATGTAACCGTTGTTTGCTGCATGAGTTCCAATGGTCATTTTATCCCACCAGCCTTAATATTTCCCAGAAAAAACATGAAGAACGAACTTACTGATAATGCTCCCCCAGGGACTCTTGGTATTGCTCAGGAGTCTGGTTGGATGACTAGACCAGTATTTTTGCAATGGTTAAAACATTTTCAAGAGTTTACGAAGGCCTCATCAGACGAAAAGTTGCTTTTAATTGTTGATGGCCATTCCAGCCATAAGTACCTTGATGGTCTGATTTTCTCCAAAGAACATGGTATTGTTCTGCTCTGCTTGCCTCCTCACTGCACCCACCGACTGCAGCCCCTTAATGTTTCATTCTTCGGTCCCTTAAAAACCTATTTCGATCAAGCTATAACCAAGTGGCTTAAGGCACACCCAGGCAGAGTTGTAACGCAATTTCAAATAGGTGCCTTACTTACTGAAGCATATGGAAAAGCTGCCACTAGTCAAAATGCAACCAACGGCTTTTCTAAAATCGGAATATGCCCACTAAATCCAGATGTATTTCCAGAATACATGTTTCAAGCAGTAGAGACAACAAATATTCCAGAATCTGAAGGTAATATAAATATAAAAAACACTCTAGCTGAAGAACCTTCCGCAGCACTATCTCTACAAGCTTCAAGCGGGATGGGCAATTTAAAGGACGTAACCAATCTTCAAAAAGTAATCCCCAGTACATCAGATCAACAAAATAAAAGTTTACTTGCCGTTACTGTCTCCTATCTGAGTCTCATTCCAGTAGGACCATTTATCTCAGGCCAGAACAAGAGGAAGCCGAGAAAGCGTCAGGGAACTACCATGCTAAATTCTACTCCAAATTTGGAGGAAGCAAAATCAAGAACTACACCCACAGTCGAAAATAAAAAAAGAGCTGCAACTAAAAAGGTATTTGTTGACACTCACTCTGAATCGGAAAACAACCCATTCTTAATAGAAGACAACGAAGATTGTACTTGCATTTACTGTGTGGAAGAATTTAAAAGGTCAAAGGCAAGGGAAATTTGGCTGCAATGTTGTTCTTGCTCGAAATGGGCACACGCTGAGTGTGCTGGAGTCGACAAAAAAACTAAGATGTTTATTTGTGAACTGTGTTGCGATAATTAATTTTCTACAGAAATTTTTGGCAATATTTAATAGGTATGTCATTTTACCCACTTAGGAGGGTAAAACGAACTTTTACCTTTTTAAATTAAATACTTTAAAATGAGAATTTCTTTTTGAGTTTTTTTAGTGATTTTTATTTTGGAAAATAGAGTAGAGATGCCTGTATTTTTTTGTTACTTTTGTAGAATTAAAATATTTTTTGTTCATAGACAATTTTGATTTTCGAAAACCCTATGTCATTTTGTACACCCTTCCCCTACTTATGTGAGGTAAGTACTAAATTATTCAGCTATCTATTGCCTGCATTACCGACAATAACTTACTTTTTATTTTTAACAATGTTGTTCGCGTCAACAATAATTACATGATTTTTTACTTACATTCTTTTGATTTATACCTAATATATTTCCAAGATCTAGGAGATTTATGTTCATCTAAGCGTGATAATTTGATTCTAAAATATATCCCACTAACTAAATCGAGTTCCAGATTTTTTAAAGAAGAGAACTAAAGTTGGCTTCTGATATTATCTAATTTTATATAAATTAGATAATATCAGAAGTTTATCTAAAGTTACTTATGTCAGTTTTATAAAACGGTCATAACACGGGTCGTGAATGATACACTGTGTGTGTAAAGGGCCACAAAGTCAACGGTCTCAGAGCATGAAAATATGAGTATGCAATAGTATAGTTATTATACACAAAACTTAAAACAAGAATAATAGTGTAACAAAAATAAAATCAAAATATAAAATAAAGCCCAATCTCAATCCCTACTTCCGAGTTTCCGTATTCAGCACTGTTGTACTCTGGTTGTTGTCCATCATATCGTATTGCCATATTTATAACGCATGAAATAACTACCTCTTATATTCGTCTTTTTGACATCATCCTCGCCTAACTTGATTATCTTTAATCAAGTTAGTTGAGAGAAATATTTCACACAATAGTTATAAGGTTTTGGACGAAATTCCGAAGAAACGTTCAATATTTTACAAGTTTTATTTTTAATTTTCCTATTTTTAATATCGCCAATTAAAAGAACGGAAAATTTTGCATTTATTATACATTAAATAAGGTCTAGACCGCAGATCACCGAATCTTCTGTCTATTCAAGTCTGAGCTTCAAGGTCACCAATTCGGATGTTTAAACATTTCTCTTAAAACAACGCTGCTAAGGGAAGGGAGAGGGAAGAGGTTGTCCGATACTTTTTGATCTTGACCCTGTATATATATCTTCTATTCTTGTGGCTTGACCAAGAAACCTCTCCTCTTTCCGTTTAACGTTTCACCACTCACACGGAATTTGGTATTTGCAATTTTCTCTTATACAATTCCAGATATGAAGAATAGAAAGTTAATAATACTTAATAAGTTAATAAAATTAATAATACCATAATTTAAGTCCTTTTTCACTTTTATCCCCAATTATATCGTTAAGGTATAATTTCAGTTTGACATGAGTTCGAGAGAAGAATAGAGCCAATGATCCCTCATCTTATGCTGAAATTCTTCTTTTACTCGGTGAAAGAAGTTACCATCGCAGACCTTTAAAAGCTCCATTAATCCCTCCAGTAGTAGAGCAGTACCGAATTCGAAAATATAGCGTCGAAGCGTTTTCTGAAATGTATATGTTCTTTAATGATTTATTGGATTTAGTTGGTATTATGGTAAACTGTAAAAATTAAAAACAATTTCTAGACAGTAAATAATCATCCATTTATAGCTTGTAGTTTTCAGTCATTCAAATGTCCTTTGTCTTTATTTTAATGAATTTGATTGTATTGCACTCTGAGAATAGAAATCTACATTTTTTTTTATTGTTAATGCTTTATTAATGCATAGAGCTCATAAAATATTTTTTTCGATTTTGGATGGATTTGAAAATGCTGATAATAATTATCAAATTTTTGCACTTATTTCTTTTTTTTAATGTTGGATAATTTTTATAGGATTTACTGTATGAAGTATAGGAGTTGCCCTTAATAAGTAGTGATTTTTGTGTTGTATTGATAGTCATATATTCCCGGAGTATTTCGAGTTTGCGTTTTGTGATGCTTTTGAAAATGTTATTAAACCAAACATACTATAGTATTAAAAAGCAGCTTTAAGAACGATTTTTTATTGATTTTAATGCAGGGCTTATATAATTGTTTCTACTTCAAATCAATGATAGAACCAATTGCTTTCCTTATCGTGTGACCAGTTTAATGATTCTCTTTTTATTTTTGAGCTTTTATATCCTTGGTTCAATGATAAATTTAATAAAGCAATCACATAAGGATTTTTTTTACTTGCCAAATAATTTTTGCTTAACATTTATTTCTATTAAATTTTAAAGATCATCTATACTTCTTTCATTTCCACTTAAATTTGTATAACCGAAAGATAATGTAGTTTTATCCCTAGATATAAACGATCTTAATATCCGATTTTTCATTAGCATATTACCGATTCTGTATATCACTAAATGCTATCTAAAACCAAATATCACATATTATGTATTGGTACCAAATCAGTGGAAAAATATTAGTTTCGAAATGCTATTCTGTAATTTTATTATCATATTCATGATTGACGCTCGAAAGCAATAGTTTTAAGATAATTTACAGGATGTCTCCGACTAATTCGGCATTATTGGTATCTTTATTAATATTTAAGATACAGGATCGGGTAAATTAGCAATTACTTAGTTTGCAATTTAAATTTCTTTTTGAGAAAATGTGAAAAATCTGCTTTTGTTAAATATAATCTCCTGTATATTTTTACATACATTAAAAGAAAATATTTTTTTAATAACAAAGTGTATTTTAACTAATAAAACACTAATAGCCTAGACTTATACCCTAAAAAATTTTATAGCGATATTAATAATTTTGCCAAATTTAGGCGAGATGGCTTTGAACTTTTGGAGAGCCAAACGAATATAAATCATTGTTTGAATAATAAAATGACAGTAGCCATAGAGACTTAATAAAATTAATAAATACTGGCAGTTACACGTTTATCAAAATTTGTGATATTTTTAAAATTTAAATTAGTAAATGCCTTTTAGGCATATTCAAAAATTTGTTATGTTAGAATGTAACCTTGAATGTGGAAAAAATAGTGAGAGAGCGCGTACCGCCAGAAATTCCAGACTCGTAACTTTTCGAACCGAAGATATATTTTAATTCTCTACAGAAAATCTCTCTTAGAAATAACGAAAACGTGTTGAAAAAAAATAAAAGAAGGGTTCAATTTATAGTAAGCGCGGCGAGGATGTTGAAATAACTATTTTGGCATATTTCGAATCTTATATGGAAAACGCACTTATAGATTTAGCAGCTTATGGTGTGAGCTTAATAACAATATGGCGGGTCTTAAAGAAACGCAAATTTGTGCTATATAAGTATCGATCAGTACAAATTTGCATTGAAAATATTGTTGCTTGGCGATAACGAAATAAGATTTGCTTTTTGCAACTGGTCACGTGATGCATATGAAGCAAATGATAATATTTTAAACTCACCGACATAATAGAATGGACGGGCCCCCAATCATTACGCGCCGTGTAATCGTTTGGCTATGACATAGGAGAGAGAGGTCTGGGAAAGAGTAGGAGATAATTTGGGCAAAAGGGGGTTGAGAGTCATTATTTGAAATGGTGTTTTCTATACGTTTGTTTTTCTTTTGCTTTTCACGTTCATATTCATTCTATACATTATATAAAGCAGTTTTGTACTACTATTCGTAAAGTACTCACTTTACACATTTCCTAGTTAATAAAGTTTCACTTTTTACGCACTAGTGCCTAAAAGAGTTTTTTACGTACAGTAAATGAATGTATTTTATGTACTAGTGCGTAAAGTAATGACAGATTGGTATTTTAGATTTTTTTGTTCTCTTCGGTAGTAGAATTTTTTTTGTATATTACACATGTAATTCTATTTTTTTATGAGAATTGTCAAACATTTCAGTTTCTGAGATAAAATTTCCTATTTATAAGAAAATTATCATTTTACATACATGTTACATAAACAACTGTTTTCTACTACCGTGCGTAAAGTACTCACTGTACACACTTCCCAGGATAAGTAAAGTTTCACTTTTTATGCACTAGTGCGTAAAAAGTAATTTGACGTTTATTTGACATTAAATTTATAATCTGTCGAAAAAGGTTTTGAGGTTATTCTACTGTAAAAACGTTTAAGTGCCTAAAGTAATTTGGTATTTTTGATTTTTTTTATGTTTTCTTCGGCAGTAGAAAAAAATGTGTATGTTACACGTATGTAAAATTCTCTATTTTTATTCATGGGAATTATCATTGACAAGTTTCCATTCATAAAAAGGGATCATTTTATACACTTATTATATAAAAACTAGTAAGTATATAAAAATCTGTCATTACCTAAATAATGTGTTTTATTTTATGATACTTTATTTATATACCTGTAAATATAAGTAATAATATTTGTAGAAAAAAGATATCACATGCCACTATTAGACTTTATATTACATTTCAATCAAACCAAAAAATTATAGAACCTATGAAAAAATAATTTTATGTATTAATAAAGGATTATTTTTATCTAAGTTTTTATGCAAAAAAGGACAGCTGAGAGACACTAAAAATAAAAAAATGCTTTGTCAAAGAAACATGTAGTTAGATATATAGATCTAAACAACAAATATAAAATTTACAAGAATTGAATAATTTCTGTTTTTAATCCTTCATAAAATATCGCTTAAAATAATTTTTACGAATAAATTAAATCTAACACTTTCTATCTTCTCAACAAACAATTTTTTATTACATTTTTAGTCATTACTGATTATCCTCTAATATTTCTTCTATTTTTTAAATGTCTATTCAAAGAAATAATACGGAGGAATAAATATTTGCCCAACATGCTCTCTTTCTCACACTGTGCTGGAACCGATATAGTCGTGCGACGGCCGGTCCATTCTATTATGTCAGTGTTTAAACTATATAATTTGGAGCGACGAAACAAATTTTTCAAATAAAGGTATATTTAACCGTAAAAATGTACAGTATTGTTCCTAAGAAAATATTTTCGGTTCTAATTCCAGAAACCTCAAAATCAATTTAGTATAAACGTTTGGTGCAGCCTTAGAGGAAACCAGATAATAGGACCTATATTTTAGAATGGCACTTTGATAAAAAGGAAATATATTGACCTCATAATGTCTGGAGCACTGGAGGAATATTTGAATGATGTTAAGTTGGAAAGAAAGTGTATTGGATCAATAACAGATGTAAGATCAATCTTAAAAGTTGCAAGACGCGTGCTCAAGTGTTTTCAGGAACGTTATAAACAAGATGTCAATGTTTTTGCTCATTTATTGTAATTTTATGTCTTTTTTTTATATTTGAAGCCCAACTTGCCGAAATTTGGTAAAATTATTAATATAGCTTTGAATGTGTTATTTTTAGGTTTAGCCTATTAATATAAATAAACTTTTTTATTAAGAAAATTATTATCTTCTGATTTATGGCAAAATATACTGAATTTACTTAAAAATAAATTGTTTACATTTTCTTGAAAATGTTTTAACCGATCAACAGTTTTAACCGATGTATTTTATTGTGAACGTAAAAGTCGATCGACACACCTCCCATTGTTTTGTTAGTTAAGGTCATGCAATAAAAGCAAATATAGTGAATTTTTACTAATAGGTCTTCAAATAGATACTATTTATATATACAGGGTGTCCAAGATAAAGATCCTAAGCATGGGGATCTCGGTACCTGTTGGAGATACAGCTTCGGTTAAATTAGGGAAAAGTTGTGCACTTTGAAGCGTATTTAGATGCCGTTGAGAAACTTTAAATAGAAAATAATAGAAAAAATAGAAAATTTGCATTTTTCCTTTCAACTAACAAAAAAAATGTGACATGTGATACATCATTGAATTTGTAATAACAAATGGAATCAGATACAGGGTGTACTTTCTTTTCGCGCCATATAAAAAAAAATAAAGTTGATGATGGTTTCTCGAAAACGAAACGTCGGATATAAAATTTTTTTCTTTCGGATAAAAAAGTTTCTCAACGGCATGTACATACGCTTCAAGGTGCACAACTTTTTTCTAATTTAACCGAAGCTGTATGTCCAACAGGTACCGAGATCCCCATGCTTATTTCTTCACAATGTAAGAATTAGAAATAAACTATTTAACCGATAATATATAAAATATATATACATAATATATTATATATATATATATATATATATATATATATATATATATATATATATATATATGTATATTTATAAATGTATATATATATATACTGTATATATATATATATATATATATATATATATATATATATATATATATGTATATATATATATATATATATATATACAGTGCATTTTTTTATCTCGGGTCATAGGGTTTTACGTGTAATATTTTCAACCCCATGTTAGAACCTGTTCTATTTAATCGATAGGATTGAAACTTGGAACGAGTGAAGTTTAAGTTAACAGACTTTAAAAAATCCCATTATTTTGCAAAAAGCGAGAAGCCTATTTAAAATACGTTTTTCTGATGAAAAAGGTTGTTTTTTTCTGCACCTCGTAACCTTCATTACCTTTACGCTTCAAAGCAGGTAGACAAATATCAGACAGTGACACAAAATAATTTTTTAATTGCTCCATTGAAATTGTTCAAAAACTCTTTAAAATGTCGATTTACACTACGGAGAAACGAATTGAGATGGTTTCAAACTACATTAGAGGAATGTCGGCGCAAGAAGTGGTAGATAATTTTGCCGTGTCTTATCCTAACCGTCCCGTCCCGTCTAGATCAACTGCACAACGGTTTCATGAAAAATTTATTACGATTGGATGTATCGCCAGTTCTCACTTAAAACGAAAAAGAACCGAAACTGTAGTAGACGAAGAATTTAAAATGGAGGTATGCTTGGCCGTTGAAGAAAATCCAACAAATAGTCTTACTCAGTTTGCTGAAGTTACCGGAAAAAGTAGGAGTAGTTGCTATAAGGCAATCAGAAAAAAAAAATACAAATCTTTTAAAGTTAGAAATGTTCAAGAACTCTTGCCTAATGATTATTTTCTTACAATGCTGTTTTGTGAACAGTGGATGGAACGAATTAACAACGACCCCACGATTACAAACAAAATACTATTTTCAGACGAAAGTACTTTCTGTACAAATGGTACAGTCAACAAACAAAATACTCGAATATGGGCGCGAGAAAATCCTCACGTCATCCAGGAAACGCATACCCAAACAAGACAGAAACTTAACGTGTGGGCAGGAATTCTTGGAGATCGAATAATTGGACCATTTTTCATAGAGGGTAGCCTGAATACTGCAAAATATTTAGAATTACTTCAGGTGCAGGTCATTCCCGCATTAGAAATGGAAGGAATCCCGCTGTTCAAAATGGCAGGATAATTTTTTAACATGATGGAGCCCCCGCTCATAGTGCAGCGACTGTTACCGAGTTTTTGAATGCCACGTTCCCAGGACGCTGGATTGGACGTTTTGGGCCATCTAAATGGCCGGCACGAAGCCCTGATCTTTCGCCTTTAGATAACTTTTATTGGGGCTATCTATCATCGAAAGTGTTTGATATTGGTAGAGGCAGACCCAACAATATCGAAGAACTTCGTAATAGAATTATCGAGGCTTCGCGTACCATTACTCCCCGGCAGCTCCTAAATGTTAAAAGACATTTCTACTGTCTGGGCTTTTGTTTGGCTCAATTTGGAGGTCACTTTGAACAATTTATTTGAAAGGTTTTTTTTGTTTATTGTTAATTTTTGAAAATATGTTTTTGAGATTTTGAGGAAATTATTTTGTGTCACTGTCAGATATTTGTCTACCTGCTTTGAAGTGTAAAGGTAATGAAGGTTACGAGGTGCAGAAAAAGCAAACTTTTTCATCAGAAAAACGTATTTTAAATAGGTTTCTCGCACATTTTTTTGCAAAATAATGGGATTTTATAAAGTCTGTTAACTTAAACTTCACTTGTTCCAAGTTTCAATCCTATCGATTAAATAGAACAGGTTCTGACATGGGATTGAAAATATTACACGTAAAACTTTATGACCCGAGATAAAAAAATGCACTGTAAATATATATATATATATATATATATATATATATATATATATTATCGGTTAAATAGTTTATTTCTTAAATATGACATATTAAATATTTGCATAATAATTTTTTTTTCTATAATATAAAATAAATAAAAGAATAAGAACAGTTATTAAATACTTTGACTTGTAAAAATAGCAGAGTCAACATTCATATAATTTCTTCCAAACAAGTCATAAAATTAATCTAACTAAAATAATCACTTTATTTTCGGTAAAAAACAATAGGAACTAGAAATAAATTTAAAACCTAAAAAACTTGTTAAAAATTGAGAGGGTATTAGAAGATTATTGTTCATAATAATGTTGTATAGTGTATAGTGTTCTAAAATAAACTACTATAATAGTTTATAAATGAGGTCTGTAAATAACGTTTTTATTCTTTTATATTTGAGGTACAATTAAGGTGCCCTAAGCTAAAGTCGTAAATTTTACGAGGTAAATAATTTATATTTTTTATGGCAGTTGGAAAGTAATAAATATTTTTTAGACAGTTTTGAATATCTAAACACTATAATTGAGTATATTTAGTACGACCCGTGCTTATTAATAAAAGCTGTACAAACTTAAAAATATACAATGCAAATATAATCAGTCGACATCACCTGAATTTTCACTAGAGGTGATAAGTCTATTGTACTTAGGTCACGTTTTTACGACATAAAAGTTGTGCTCTATAAAACTAGAATAATATTTATTAGTCATTTTGCATGGTGAGGAATCTAATTATGAATTTGTCTATAATCTAGTTACTGCAAAATAGTCTAAAAGTTTTACTTGGAAAGCGAAAATTTTAGTTAATGAGGAGAGTTAGCCAATTATTTTAAGCAGAACTCAAAAAATCTATAAAACTAAATGTATTATTTATGTCAAAGTTACATTTTCCCTTTCATTGGTTTTAAACGAGTTAGGTTAAGCCATTACGTAGTTGTTAAAAAGACCTACCGACAATTTTTAGGAAAACCTGCCTTATTCCAGGCAGAGAAAAGAGAATACTATAAACACCGACAGCTAAGTTCGTATAAGAAAAGTAAATTAAAATTATCTGTTTAAATCACTAGAAGCCTAGTATTTAAATAGTATTTCTTAAATGTCATAGAACCTATTAATGCAAGTTTGAATGACTTAACACAATTTTAATAAAACAATTTACTTAATCACTTTATTAAACAGGACAAATAGTTATTAGTGGTGTTCGTCATCCGCTTATAGATAGCTGAGATATAGATAGTTAGATAATGATTAAACATTCAAATGGTGAGATATTTTTATAAAGTTTTGCTTTGACACTTCATTTGAATCTAGAACAACATCCATAAAGGAAGTTGAACTAAAGATGTAACTAAATGCATGAAGAAATATGCGCGGAAGCCATACTTGCGATAGAAAGATGATCGCATGGATGATAGCTTGCAACTCCTGGCGTGGTAACCAGACACTTTAGTGAAGCAAATACAAATATGTAAATTTTAGCCAAGACAGATGCTGGGTAAAATATAAATACAAAAACTGGATTTTCTAAAACAGTGGCAACGAAAACTATGCCTACAATATCCAGACAGGCCTTACTGGATTTGCCGCCACTTGATGGTTCAAGGTGAAGGCTACATGATGAGATACAAAAAGACTCGATTTAACAGAACATAAAAGAATCCGGACAACCTATGAGAACAACACATTAGAAATAATGTCAGATCACATGATTCCCAGATAAAACTTGAACCGCCATTCGAAGTTGCGTATCCAAGTGAAGAACAGTAGAACTACAGCGACCGTAGGATTCTTGAGGATCTAATCTCGTACACGAACGGATTAAAAACCGACGAAGGCGCGGGACCAAGACAAGAGATATTCTATCCATTAGGGAATCTTGTATTGCTCAAATGTGTAAAAGAGAATAATAAGACAGCCTGGAATAAGTACCGGATTCTAATACTGTATGACAGCCAGGAAGCCAAAAAGCTAACCTAAGCGTTTAAGAGTCGGTAACAATGTAAAATTTGTGTGGCTCAGGATACTGACTGTTGTGCGGCCAAATGCTATTCCTAGACGGACAATATTTTTACGGATTTTATTTTTTAATATATACAAATGATCTTATGTGCGCCACTGATGTCGATGTGGTGCAGTATGCTGATGACACGTCCTTGAACTTCAGTGAGAAAAATCGGGAAGCATGTATTGCTAGAATAAAAGAAGCCTGGATGGACTGGGAGGCTGGTTTATTGAAAATAACCTTATTTTAAATGTTGCAAAGACACAGATTGTTTATTTTTCACAACAGGAAACAGACTTTGCACTCACATGCGGGAACACAGTGATAGAAGCGGCTGAAAGTGTATTTTTTCTGGGGGTAGTTTTAGATCTGAACTGGAAAGCTCATGTGCAACCGGGGTTAGTAAATACAGCTATGCTCTCCGGGTAATGCATGGCAGTGTAGGTTGGCAAGCGGCGCTTACAGCGTACTATGCCTCTGTCCAGTCACAAATTGCATATGGAATAATATTCTGGGGAAACTCTGTGGATTCGAACAGAATTGTTATTTTGCAAAAGAGGTGCATCCGTATTGTGTTTGGTATGGACTATCGTGATAGCTGTAGAGGAGTATTTAAAGATACTGGCATTCTTACAATGTACAGTCTTTATATTCTGGAATCTATTAAGTTTCTAATTAATAACATTTAATTTTTTTCTGATAGAAAAAGACAACATCAATATGAAACCAGGTTTAAGGACAATCTAATAATTGAGAAACCAATCTTTACATTGTCTTTAACATTCTAAAGATCTGGAATGTACTCCCTGTTTCCTTTAGTCAGTTACCTCCCAGTAAGCTTGTTTGTAGGCTCAGGGCATTTTTGGGGGACAGGGCATAGGGGGAGGGAGCAGGGACTGCGGTATTGATGAGTTCTTTCAGGATGGTGACATGCATGAAGCGCTAAGTAAAGATCTAGAATAGGCTTACTTTAGATTCAGTTTCAGTTTTTATTCTGTACTGTTTGTGGTTGTATTGCTGTCAATGATGTTTTGAAATTGTAATTTTCATTTATCTATTTTATTTATTTAAATGTATTTTTGTAAGTTTTAAATTTTTCTAAGCTATTATAGCTAATATTTTAGGACACGGTCCATATCCCATCTGGGGTCTTGTAATGTTACGATTATTGTATGTAACATTGTAATATATTGTAGTATTATGTTTTTGGGCTGAATAAAGAATATATATATGGCAAAATGGGGCAAGATATTTTTTTTAATGATTTTAAAACTTAAGACTTCTTCTATGCTTGCTATTTCTAGACATTGGATTTCAAAATAAATTACTCAGTTAAGCTTAAGAGGCGTCCGGAGCGACCCGCGATTACACATTTCGTGATGTTTTTCTTCCAACGGTTCTGGGCCGGCCGACGCGACGTAAAGATTCTCTCGACAGCATCGTGCTAGCGAAAGACAGTGTAGTAGCTTATTAGCTAATAGAAATAGGCTTTTTTCATTTTGTTTGCTTTTAGAGGACCATAAACTTAATCAGGAAGGACTGCCAGTTCTGAGCGTCTTTGTTAAAAAAGTTGCCTTTATTGTTAAAAAAACCTGCGCCTAGCCTTTACATTTTGAAATTTTCTGTATAAAATTTTTTGATCGCTCTATACGACAGCCCTACAAATAACAACATAATAATCATCAGATTATTTAAAAGACGGGTCGATACGATCCTCTAAGGAAATAATTTATGCGTTTGCCTCCAATAAACTTACAAACTATGGAATTGTAGTGCTCCGCCAAATTATTATCCATACTTAAAATTAAGCTGGATGTATTCGCTAGGACTCGTTCAAGACGAATCTCGAAATCCTAAAAGAGGTCTATTCTTTTCAGAAATATAATTGTATAAGCGTTTCAACCAAACACCGTCAACGGTAACGCAAGGTATTCCATTGTTATCAATATTCCTTTCCCTTATGGCAATTTTGGCTTCTTCCTTCGCTGCAGCCTCCATTAACTTCCACGCACCTTCACAAATCATTATGGACATATTAATAAATTAATTATTTTCTTAAATTTGGGGTCTAGTTGACCGGGTAGTGGAACTTACCACCCAGAGTAAAATATTAGCTGAATTAAATCAGATTCTGATTTTGAAAAATTATTGGAAAAAGAATCAGTGATCATTCTTCAGACTCTGAAGATCTACAGTTGTCTCAGTGAGTACAATGTCTGATGACGCAGAAGTCATTTTGTACCGACTAAAGTTAGTGCTGTCAAAACAACTAGACAAAATATCGATAGGTTCTTGGGTGGTCGTATAATATTCAACTAAAAAGTCATATATCTACTAGTATCCATAATGAAGTAAAATTAAAATAAAAAAAATAAAAATCTTTTAAAGTTTTTGTGACTTGAAACAAAAGACGTTGGTGAAGTATTTTTGACATTAAAAAGGTTTTAAATTCACCTCAGATATGTAGAAGAGGTGAATTTTATTTCACAAATGACTTATCATTTAATTTAATCTAAACCTAAATGATTTTTTTTTTGTTATTTTGTTTCAAGATGTTGTGTTAATATTTCTATATATTTACTTATTCTAAGCCTGTATTTAAAAAAAAGGTGGTCAACTTCGCCTATCGATATAATGAAAGTGAAATATCATGCAAGTTCAATGGCCGGTCAAGTTCACCCCAATACGGGGCGAAGTTGACCATTATAGTTTTTATTTTTTTAATACCTTAAAACCTAAATAAATAACGCATATTATATTATGGGTCTTTACTAATATAAGTATTATTAATATTAGTAAAGACTCATAATATAGGCTATATATACGTTATTTTTTTAAATACTATTAAAGATAATTCTTTCTTCCAAAGTTCAAAATTGGTCAAGTTCACCCCGTTTTACGGTACCAAATTTAATATGCTCCATACTATATATTATCAGGTATATATCAGACAAACTTCTAAGAGTTTCATGCTCATCACTATAAAACGAGGAAGTTTTATAAAAAATATATAAATTAAAAATAATCCTATTCATGTATTTATATGATGCTGTAAAGAATGTATACTTATAATATTTTAAACATATCTAAGTCATTATAAAAATAAAAACTTACTTTTAAAGCTAGGTATTTATGATTTATGAAAAATGTTAAAATTGAATTAAATTTGTAACATTTTGTCAACTAAGTGGTTGATAGTTCTAAAATAAGTTTAAAAATTAGTTACATATATTTAATTTGGAATGTTAATAAAAATTAAAAACAATAAATTTCAATATAATTTTAGGAGAAAATCTCCCTCAAAAAAAACTACCTCTTCGAGCTTTTTTTTCAGATATTCCTAGGGATTGCAGTATTTATTCATTTTAAACCTATATGATAATAGGTCTTCTGGTCCTTTGTCTTTGTGAGGGTATTTTATCTTGCCACTACTAATTCATTTTTTTGAAAAGTGTTCAAATAAAATATTCTTATAATTACTTGTAGAATAATGGGCAGTCTATAATTTTTGCGTCTAACAAATAGGAAGGAGTTTTTTTCAAAATTTTGAATTTTTAAAAAAAATATTGACCAATATTCACATATAAAATTTTTTTTTATTATAAGCCTTCCAAATGAAAATGTTTTTTATTTAAAATATTATAATAAATATGTTTTTATAATAATATAAAATATTATAAATATTCAAAGGCAGATAGAAAAATGGTAATTCCTGTAAATTTTACTTATTTTTTTATGTTAAAAATTTTATTGCCTTTATACATTGACTATAACCTTTTGCCACACCCTGAATAAATTCTATTTTGCAAACTTTGCTCCTCATAGAAAAAAGTTACCTATTAAATTAAGTTGCAAGTTTATACATTATGGAATTTGAAAGATTTCTTATATTTTATTTAATATTTTAACAAGCATATAAAACTATTAATTTTGATTGTGTAAATTTGATAATGTGATGTTTTTTCAATAATCTCTTCATAATATAGTGATACATTTGTGAATATTTCACCCTTTGTTGTTCCTTCTGTAATTTTAACTTGTTGCTTCTTGCATTGTTGATAGTTATTTAATTTATAATATTTACTAAGGAACATTACTAGTGAATTGAGTATGCAGTAATTTCTTAGTGATATTATTAGATTTTTTCGAACTGAAAAAACCCTAGCTCACAAAATTTGTTCTTCACACAACAAAGTTCTTAATTTAATTTTATATAAAGTTTATACATTTATATTTTAATATATACATTTTAATAAAGTTTATACATTATGGAATTTGAAATTTTTTTTACAATAAAATCTCTTACTATATATAGCTGCGATGTTTGCGATCTCACGTCACCTAGGAATTAGTCATCCTGTTAATTAAATCGAATTTTAAAAGAATCTATCTATCTATAACTTCATTGATATTATGCTCTACTAAAAAATTTGTAAACTTTTTATTTTGATAAACGAATTCACAATTGTTACTGGCTTAGAGAAATGTGCAACGAAAATCCTTTAAATTTTATCGACCGATGAAGCTAGTTTTTCTATTTGCATATATTATTGGTCCCAGGAAAACCCTCACTGGATGTGGATCACCAAAATAGGTGAAATATCAATGTGCAGTGTGGAGTATTGGGAAATAGAAATATTGTTAAATATGATAAATGTGATATAAACATGATGGTTGCCCAGCACATTATTATTAAAGACCGCGTGACTTTCCAAGTCACAGTTACCCAGATCCTGGATTCGAGGTCTAGTTTGTTTCCATAGCCACCTAGATCTGCCGATCCACGTCCACACGTCCCACAATAGGTAATAGAATATATGATAGAGCGTGTTCAAAATGCTATATTCCATACCTCAAGCGAAAGCAGTAGGAGAGAGAGGAGAAGAACAGTTGTTACAGTTTGTAGGGAAAAAATTGAGAACTGTATTTTACAAAATGGTGAATATGTATTTGTAAACTTTGTTTTTGTTAAAGTTTTTGTTTTTTGATTATAATCCATTAAAAATGCTTTAAATACCCGTATTAGGCGTCAAAAATTCTTCTTCAAAATAATAGTTTTTAGTTCAAATGACGCGTCATATCAATTTTACTAAAAACTTTTAGATACTGCTGGATGCAGTATTTAAAAGTACTTACATTTCACTTTTAAACAAGCCTAAATTGAACAAAAGTCTTTTAAAAGTTATAACCGTTTAAACAATTATACTTTCACTACCTTCCCCTACTTTATGAAGGTCGGTACGCCAATGAGTCATTGACCAAAATAATTGAAAATATTCCAGGGTTTGTACATATGTTAAAAGAAAGGTACCTTAAGATGAAGTTTTCCGAAAAAAAATTAAATTTGAAATATTGATCTTTTGATTACGCTCTCTAGTAGCTAAACTTTGGGCTTAAAAATATCCAGGATTTTCTCGTGGCCACTTTGATAATGTCAAAAAAAATTCCAATGATGTGAGATTGATAGTTTCTGAGATACAGCCGCTCTCCAGGCTTAGTAAAACACCCTGTATAGCTTAAGGATATAGGATGGTTAAATATGTTTAAACGTCGAAAATTACATTTTGTTCTCTCAGTTACAAAGTTTTAAAATTTAAAACACCTTCATTTTTATACAGATGTGTTTCGAATAAATACCCCTGCGCCGACGCTTTAGACAATTACACCCACTAATTGTTCTGCGACATGAAAAAAAACTTTTTAAAAGAAGTTTTTCTTATAATCTGGTCAATAATGCTAAAATTTATATTATCCTGTGTGACCTTTAAAAAACAAATTAAAGAATTATTATTCTCTCGCAAGTAAAAATAATACACATTTATTGATAATTAATGCATTAAATATGTGTACATATGGTTGCTTCATACCTCTTGTATTCATAATTTTTTTCACTTTGAATCGTTATTCTTTTAATTATTGTTAACAGGTACTTAATATTTCATTAGGCCAAAACGATTTCTGTCATCGCTTAAATCGCTCGGCTGCATTGACATAGCCTTTTATTTTTCATGTTCTCTTAATTTATATTTTTAATAATCGTATATATTTTTATAGATCTTTCATGAGAAATAATAAATTTTGTTTATTATTATTATTAATATTATTAAAATTCTTGCAGATTTCCCTGACTTCTGGCGCCGATTTTTCAACTGCGTCATTCTAGATGTGGCCAGCCATAACATTTCTCCAAATATCTTACCAGGTGGTCGTAGACTTCTTGGTTTTCAGGAAACATTCTTTGCAGGATCACTTCTAACGTAAGGGAAGTCGCCTTCTCCCTGAATGATTAACCGTTTACTTTTGCAATGGCTTTAAATTAACGCTGATCAATATTTTATGATATGATATATGATATTTTATGATTCTATCAAATTTAGGCGGTTTGAGGTGCATGAGCCCAATAAATTCGGTATTGAGGCAAACTTCGCTTTTATTCTCTACTGCTGAAAGTCTACAGGGCAGCTCATCAAATGTATTGACATATTTAATGTTGCGATTCTGTTCTGCACTTCCTGGATCCTGTCCTCCATCAATGGTAGAATCAGCTTTAACAATAAAGAAGATTTTTCTAAAATCCAAATTGGCATTGTTTCCCAAAATTTTTTTTAACCCAATTTCTTTCTTAATTTTCCTAAGAAAAGAAAATCTTTAAGAAGAGATGTCTCGAGGCGTGCCCACCGCTGGCTCTATCCTTGTACCTTTGGAAAACAGGTGATATAATCGCGGCGGCTAAGATACGTTTAACTTTAAAATGTAATGACAATAAGTAGTAAACCATGTCAGTTCCTTGTCACCTTGTTCTTTTAACTTTTTTACTTTAATGTACTCGTTAAATACTAAGCTAAAATATTTAAGAGTTTGTAAGACCTAACCAAAAAGCGTGCTAAAAAAGCAATCTATAAAATCTTAAATTGCCTAACAGATTGTAATGGAACTCATGAACACACTTCTGTCTAGAACACATTTACGCCATGAATACACTTTTATATCAGGAACATACTTTTTATACTGGCAACAGATTACAACTTCGCCTGAACGTTTTGACTGTCATTTAATTGTTTCCAAAATAAACAACAAAACTGATGAAAATGTCACGAAACGCAATCCCTTATAAAGACCTGTGGAATGATTTGGAAGTTTCTACATCGTTTTTGCCTATGGATACCAATAACATTAAGAGAATAATGAAAATCAAAGCAAGCAAGTACCTAAAGTCTAGAAAATTAAACTTTCAGAGTTTGCAATAAAATAATCTAAAGTGAGGCACAAATGGGATCTTTAAACAATTTCTCGAATTTAAACTGCTAAAAACTGATTTGTGAAAATTGATTGAATTGTGAAAAAAAAAAGATTGAAAGATTGATTTCCGAGTTGTCTAAAATATTCCGAAACTGTAAGTATTTGAATTTGTTGAATAATTTAATTTTCATAAATAACATTTCACTTAAAAAACCAATGGATTGGTCAAGGACAAGATGCAACTATTTACTGGTTCCTCTCGTTTACCCCCCGAGACGATTGAATTTGTTGAATTTTGTGTATGTTCAAATGAATAAAGATAACACAGAAGAAAATGAGAAATTTCGATTAAAACTAGTAAATATTTTCATAAAATATCTCGAAAAGTAAGATCAAAATCAAAATTTTACCAGAGACAAAAAGTTAGATATACCATTATCACTTTACTTAAGAAAACACGGAGGCTTTCATCAGAAAAAATGTGAGGGCCATGAATACCGTAAATTTGTTTACTAGCCTCATTTTGTTTTAAACCTCAAACGAAAACTTAATTGTGCTTGAATGAGACTAAAATGCAGAAATTTCTCAGGAGGGTCAATTTGTAAATTATTCATTTTATCTTCAACTGAATTCTTGTTAAAAGGAGAAAAAATTACCAGATAATCAATGCGAGACATGTGACAATAAATAAATACGAAATAATAATAAGGATAATAGATAATTATAAAATATATTATAAAAAAATCACTGAATCACTAGAAACACTTTAGAAACTCGTATACCTTTTATACAATTAAAATAAACTAAACTAAGAAAAATTGTATTCCTGAAATAAACTTAAAATTTATTAAATTGCATATTTTTTTTAATTTTTAGCGTTCGGATTACGTCTTTTAAAATACCTATTTTTTCAACAATTTTTTAACTAAATGTGTAACCAATTTATAAGTTTTTCCCAAACATCTATTTCATACCACCTGTATATGATTAAAGGTGAAATATACGTTCAGGTACAGGCCATATGCAATAGATTTTTATTGAAAGATGATAATGAATTGACCATAATTCAAAACGTTGGCAAGGAACAAATACTTTTCTGCAGTACTTGACTAACTTACTGACAAAACACCATGTTTGATCTAGTTTTTTTAGTTCAGCATAAAAATGTGGCCCAATGATAATAAATTAAGCTTAATAAATTGATTAAATTAGGTTAGATTAAGTTAAAATAAGGTATAACTCGTATACATGACCCGCCGTTTTAGTATAGGCCGCCATCATCACATTTTCTTCAGTAGTATGAAAGTCTTTTTTTTTTAAACAGGTGTAATGTCCTGTAAATCTAATATAAAATCAATTCATGAGAAAATAACATACTGATTTATTATTGAAGCCTACGATTGTACTAACTGCAATTATATTAAGTCTGATTGATGGTGATTAACAAAGTTAAATAAAATTCATATTCACTACCAAATGTATATTATAAAGTGGTCAGAAAAGGACATTTAATATTTAAACTACTAATTTAATCGCGATCATTCTATAACAAGAATTTAACCTTTAAAATGTTCCTAAAATCAAAATTATAACATGAAAGATATGAATATCTTAAACAAAGAAAATAATTTTTATAAATGATTATTAAATTGAAAAGTATGTAGTTATTAAATATTATTTAATTATGTAATTACATATTAATAGGTACTGGAAGATATCCTTAAGGTTATAAATAGGTACTTACACACATTAATCCAAAAAAAGTTGCTTTCAGAAACAAAAATGCACTCGATTTTTGTAAGTATTATCACTTAAATTTAATAAATTGACCTAAGGTTGAAACTGTAAGAAAAAATAGCTATATTGATTGATAAATAGCGGTAAGGTACTATTGTATATAGTGGAAAAACAAAGTTATTTAAGAGTGAAGGCGCGAGCTCGTACCGCCGTACTACCACCGACAGGCAACAGAACGTAGCCTACGTATGTATATTATGATGATAAGATAGAGAGGGAATATGGGCAGGTACGTTTTACTTTAAGTTGGTTAGCGGTTAGGCACTCACAAAAAGTAAGTGCGTATCAACTATCAAGTATATTTTACAGAGAAAAATTAATATTAATAGATGAAATGGACCTAATTTCATACCTAAAAGGTGTTTCAACAAATTTAAATTATTATACAGGAATGATTATTACATAAAATTATTATACAGGACCATGTTCACGAAAAGTTAAAAAAAAATACCGGGAGAAGCAGATAGTTCCATATATGAGGCGATTGAAACATCACTGCCTTTTGGCATAAGATATGATCAGATTAGCTGCATCTTAAAGCAAATTGAAATAGTGGATTATTATACCTCTAGAATATTCAAAATATAATATTTTGTGTTTGACAAGCAATTATTTATGTTTAACTAGTATTGCCAGGTCACGCCAAAACACCCAATATTGAAAACCGTCTTAAACCTCATTAAAAATTAATAAATGATCTCTGAAACTAGATTCATTTGTATTTTGCATTCTTTAAGTCTAAGGGCTCTTAAATGTATGATCTGCAGAAAATTGCGTATAATCGGTCCTTGGAGCAAATTTCTCATTCAGTTTAAATCAAGAAGTTGACCTATTTCAGGCCCCACTGCCTGTTTTGCAGAATCCAGACTAGCAAGGAAGTCCGCTTCCCCGTTTCCAACATGGCATGAGTGCCCAGGCACCGAGACCACCTTCACCAGTTCCTCCAGGATCTTAGCCTATACGATAGCCCCGTATGTGAGAAGAGGTTTGACAATAGTTCCAGTGGGTTTCAGTTAGGGGACAGAACACAGATGTTGCCGAAAGCCCTCCTGTAGGCCCATAGCGTGTAGGTGTCCTTAATTCTGATGTCTGCGTGACCGTACCAGGAGAGTTTGGAATCTAGATTACCAAAAATCGAACTGTCCTGGAGTATTGCAGCAACTGCACTCCACCCAAAGATATGGGTGGTGTGCGAAAGTTATGTCTCCTCGTGAATAGTATGAACTCTGCTTTTTCAAGATTGATTCTCAGATCTGCCGAGAGGCATGCATTTGTCCATTACATGCAGCGCCCTCATTCTCGGACCCTGCATTGTGGTGGCGTCCTTTCTCCGGCAAAGGATTCCAGTGTAGGCCTGTACGTATAGGCCGGCCATGATTAAATATTTTATTGACCACTAGGCTACTATAAGGTTAGGGATAATACTCCTCCCTGCGGGCAGCCTCTAGCCGCCGACGCTTTAAACACTTCGCTGTTCAACTAGGCAGATAACATGGGCTAGATCATGGCCTCTATCCAACTCATGAAAGAGGGTTCTGAGCAATGGTATTCAAGTACTTAGCAAATTACTGGGAAAGAGATATTATCAAATGCCCCTTCAATACAGGAACGCACCCAGGCAGGCCTTAGCATTGCCCTTTTTGCACCTTTCACCCTCTACCTTTCTCACAAATTGGTGTATAATCAGGTCCGTGGGTTTCCCCGCGTGGTAAGCGTATTGTTGCATATGTAGTGATCGTGTGACCAAGATACTTTCTTTTAGATATCGGTATTAAGCAGAAAATTGCTAAGGCTGATTTATTTTTTAGATCCGCTTTTTCCTGGTTTCTGAATAAAGAAAACTTTTACTTAACGCCATACTTTGGGACTTAGCCCTGAGCAAGCGAAGTCTTGAATAGCCTAACGACGGCGACGTGTGGACTATATCTAACCCTTTTGTAGAAGGCATCGATTTAACCCACCCATGCCTAGAGTTTTGAAGCGAGAAATGATTTTATTCCCCATTTCACCCTCTCGTAGGTGATTATTCTTCTAGCAGTCGTATTCGATATAAATCGGGCCCCGAGAACTGCGAGGAGGATTGTAGAGCCGCCAACTGGAAATAAGAGCGATCTCATTTTAGTACCCTGATCCTTGGACAGTACCTCGCACAGGCGTGCTGCGGATGATGTATTTTTAACATTCTTACAGAACTGCCTTTAGCGCTGTCTTTTAGAGTCCCTGAGTATCTTTTTGTACTGCCTTTGCGCTGCTTGGAACGCATGAGTCAAAATAGTGCAGAGTGAACAAATATGAAAATAATAAAAATAAAAATAATAACAAATTTAAGGTGAACAAATCTAGTTGTTGTCCGCCTGTGAAATCAAAATCGGTCTGTCCCGCTCGTCTCACTACCAACTACAATTTCGCGTTACCTACCGATCGTGCATAGCTGATCTGAGGCCGAGACTTAGCAGTTCGCAGTCTCTTCGCCACGCTAGTATACTCAGTAGGCGTGGATCCAGGTCTCCTGAGCCTCTTATTACACACGCTTTGTTCCTTGAGCATTGAGGAGGGAGGGGGGGTTCTTTTATTTTGTTTGTATGCATTTTGGTCCCACGAATACAGCGAAGGTAGTGATCCACCTAAGCGGAGCCGTCGTGGGTAAGGCTGGATACTCTGAAAGATCGCCCGGTATTCCACGGGCGTTAGCATCCGTATGTTATTCCCCACTCCCATCCATTCCTCGGCACGTTGCCTGCACACCTTGGGTTGGGCTGAAGGAGAAAAGGGCGACAGACACAAAGAAAGATGAATAGCAAACCCAGGGCGGCAGATATAGAGCAGAAAGGAAAGAAAGCATACTAACACCCAAGATTAACAAAAGGTCCCACAATCACAAACGTAGTTACAGGGGAGTTTCTCGACGTCCAGTTTAGATCCATAGGATGCAGTTTTATTCGGGTTAGTAAGTATGGGATGCGGGCATAGCTGTATAGTCCCGATCATTCATCATCTTACAGATAAGTTACAGTAATCTTAAATATACCAACAATAATACCAACTTACAAGTACCTCTTTCATCAAGTACCTCTTTCATGGTGGGTATATTTGTAAATAATGCCACTACTCAATATATTTAAATACGGAGAATTTCAATAAATTTTGTAAAGATAGTTTTCTCGACGATTATTTCCTTAAAATAATAACAGATCCAACAATGCAATGCTTTCAATTGGTGAAAGTCAGTATTATTTGTATCAATTTTTGCGTGAAAATGCATCTTGGCTTCATCTTTTTGCAAACTAGTAGGTACCTATTTTATGATACGTCTTTTCATGATGAATACAAAGAATTTTGGCACTAAAGGAGCTCTTATGGAAAATATGAGTAATGAATCATAATTGATACAATTCAAATATGTATTTGGGGTTATTTTCATTCACATTTTAAGTGTAAAAATAAACAGAAGTGTTAGATTGAACAGCCTTAATCCCATTCACTGTAATAAAAAAATGCAACATATAACGTCAATGAGAAATCTTAATAATGGACTAAAATCTACGTTTTAATAAACTTGGTTGGGTGCTAAAATAAGAATACATTAAATGGTTTTTAGCGTAACCAAGTATAAACCGGTTTTAAATAAATCCATTCATTCACTTTCATTGAATGAAATTTGGAAAATGTATTTATCAAAATAAATAATATGCTAATATGCCTTAAAAGAGTTAGAGCAATTTTATTGTGTAAAAATTTATTTATATAGTAATTTAGATGGGTATTCCGCATAAATGATACAGAAGTTTTTAATTAGAAAGGGTATGAAGAAAGTTGACCTTAAGAATTTAATAACAAAGAATTTTCTAAAACTTTCAAAGTAAAAGAATTCGAAGAGATAATGACAAAGACATTCAGCCCTTATAATTCATGTCAATGATTTCTTGTACGGCAGTGACTTAATTAATAGTTATTAAAATATTTATAAGTATGTCTATGTTTTAACTTTACAACTCTGTTCACTAACCTCTGTCGGTTTCTTTATAACTGGTTATTTTTAACTTCTGTTCTTTTTTCTCTCGTCTTTCTTATTTTAGTTGGCGATAACTTAAGGTATTAAGGACTGGTTCTGGTAACCATAAAGATGGATGGCATTGATCTAATTGATCAGGTAAGAGTATTGTACTGGTGAGCTTGAGAATTTTGAATACCTGATGTGAGTATATTTTATGTTTTTTATATTAAAATATCTAAGAATTATATGGAAGTATTTTGTTGCTATGAGTAAGGAGTTAATTAAAATTCGGAAATTTATAAGTCCATTTTAATACTAAATATGTCTTATACAGGGTTACTGGTAATTCGATACATTCCTTTGGAGATGTGATAGGGGAGGGGGTAAGAAGTAAATTGAACCCTAATATGTATTATGCAAAAGTTGATAGTTTTCGACATATTTAATTTTTTCTGTTTTTCTTCAAAATGTAGACCTTAGTGGTTTAAAAGGCAGTTTCCAGAAAATCCGCTGTATATTTTTTTAACTTTTTAGGCAAAATACATGCTCAACACAATAGTGTTACGTTTGTAATGGCAAAAGTCCCGCAAATAGTTGTAGTAACATATGGTATCTCGCAAATAGTATATATAGTATGGATCCCGCAAATAGTAACCATAGGTAAATTCTCGATGCAAAGTGTATTTTTTTTTTCTTAAATAAAATACTACAATTTCTTGTGGATATTTTTTGAAAAAAAATTATGCTACATTCTTTAAAACTTCCTTATTACCTAAGCTAGCTCACAGGATACAAATGCTTAAAAGTTAGGTGACATGGTTTTGTATTTTTATTATAAATTGTAAATTAACGCATTTATCAGTATTTACCTTCACAAATCTTGTTCAAAATGAGAGCCTCTATTGCGAATACAGGCTCGGCAGCGCCTTCTCATTTCAGTCTTTGTTGTTCTAGTTGTTATGGTATTCCTGATCTGCTGGGCAGCGTTGGTTATTCTTTGGATAAGATCTTCTTGGGTAATTATTGTGGTTGCATAAACCAGTGCTTTCATTTGACCCCATATGCTATAATCAAGCGGGGTTAAGTCAGGGCTTCGTGCTGGCCAAGCTATTGGACCTGACCTACCAATCTAACGATTCGGGAAACGTTCATCCAGGAACTGCCGAACTGACCGCCGAAAATGAGCTGGACAGCCGTCATGTTGAAATATCATTCGTCCTCTAACGGCGAGAGGAATATCGTCAAAAAGATCTTGTAGGTCATGTCGTAAAAAATTTTCATAAATATCCCCGTTTAAATGGTCTGGGAAAAAATGTGGTCCTATTACATCCCGGCCAATAAGTCCCATCCACACATTTACAGAAAACTTTCTTTGAAAACTGGTTTCTCTTGTTAAACGGGGATTTTCTTCGGCCCAAAAATGAAGGTTATGAAAATTTGTAATGCCCTGATGACTGAACTTTGACTTGTCTGTCCACAAAATGTCGGTTAAAAAAGTTCTATTGTCTGCATCAGAATTTATAATAAATCTGCAGAATTCTACCCTTCTTATCGGGTCCCCTTCTTCCAATCCTTGGACAGGCGTATAATGGTAAGGATGGCTTCCCATTTGCCGAATCGTGGACCAAACTTTCCATTGCGATGATCCTGTTTGCTGCGCTACGGCATTAGTGGATGTGGTTGGATCGTCTTCAAAATGTCTTAATATTTCCTCCTCATCTTCTGCTCGATATACGCGAGGAGCGCCAGCGTCACCTCTTCTTGGTTTTACGGATCCAGTTTCAGCGATAGCTCGGTAGGTCGAAGCGAAAACACGGACATTTGGAATGCGGCGGTTCGGAAAGCGACGTTGGTATTCTCGGCGAGACTCCGCGGCATTACCATTGCAAAACCCATAAACAAACATAATATCTGCATATTCAGCGTTAGTAAACGTGGCCATAGCGCAGAAACCAATAGAATACCTTCTTTGAAAACACGAGAAAAATAAACTCGAAACTCGTAATTTAACTACTTTCCACAACAATTATTGCTGTCAGACTATCTACACATCAAATTTTTAACAATAAAATTAAAAAAACAAATTGTTGCTATAGTACTTAAATACCATAGAAGTAAATACCACTTGGCATTTTTCAAGTGCGTTCTTATTATTAATAATAAAAATACAAAATTCTGTTAAAATTTTTGGTAGCATTTATAGCCTATGAGTTAGCTTAGATAATAAGAAAGTTTTACGTAAATTTTAAAGAATGTAGCATAATTTTTTTTCAAAAAATATCCACTAGAAAGTGTAGTATTTTATTTAAGAAAAAAAAATTACACTTTGCATCGAGAATTTACCTATGGTTACAACTATTTGCGGGACTTTTGCCATTACAAACGTAACACTATTGTGTTGAGCATGTATTTTGCCTAAAAAGTTAAAAAAATATACAGCGGATTTTCTGGAAACTGCCTTTTAAACCACTAAGGTCTACATTTTGAAGAAAAACAGAAAAAATTAAATATGTCGAAAACTATCAACTTTTGCATAATACATATTAGGGTTCAATTTACTTCTTACCCCCTCCCCTATCACATCTCCAAAGGAATGTATCGAATTACCAGTAACCCTGTATAATGTAATATTATAGAAATAAAAAAAATTAACACATTGGACAAAATATTGGAGGATAAAGACTGATAAAAATATATTTTTTAAAACAAAAGAAACATAATACTAATATTTGGTTTAGTAGTCGTTCTGCCTAATAACTTCCACATACCGTCCCGGCATAGAGTCTAATAGTTTTGGTTTGGAGTAGGTTTTATTCCTTATTTTCTGATCAACCACAGGTTCTATCAATGGAATCTAAGCCTAGCGACTGTAAAGGTGACTACAAAAACTTGATGCCAATGCGCGATCAGTCGGATTTATGATTACGATCATTAACGTGCTGGAAAATATTTCTTATATAGGTATATAAGAATTGTTTTATCAATATATGGAAATAATTTATTGTTTAGTATGTTAACGTATATAAATCGGCTCCTATGTTCTTCATTTTGATGAAGACCGCATCCCAAAGGCTGATAAACATTCCCAAACTATCATGGAACATATTTTATAATAGACGTTGTCCTTAACCTTACAGGACGTGAAGTATATGAATAAGGTCCATCACTTATCATGAATTTTTAAATAAATAACACTAAAAACGACTCCTTTGATCAGTCGCGCCCTTACATTCATAAGATGATAAGAACAGAATAAGATGCTTAATAAGATTATTTTAATCATAATAATTATTAATAATAATGACAATAATAATAATAAGCATAATAATATTAACAATAATTATTATTATTAAAACTAAATCTCTTATCAGCAGCCAAGGCACCATATTAATAACAGCAACCATATTATAACTATAAGCCGAAACCAGTTCTTGAAAATGAGCAACACAAATTGTATGGAGATCGCATTGTACTTACAGACCAACCAGTAAGTAATAATAGGCCGGGCCTAATACTAATCGATAAAATTTTTAGGAAGACAACCCTTATTGATGTAGCTATCCCTAATAATAACAATCTAAGAGCAAAACATAATGACAAAATTATTAATTACAGGAATCTAGAAAACTAGCTAAAAAGACAATGGGAAATGAGAGAATGCAGGCAGTTTCAATTACTGTGTCAGCAACTGGAATAATACCAAAGAGCCTGATCGAAAACATGAAACTGCTCAATCTTAAGGGAAGCATTTATAGCCTAATCAGAAATCGAAGCTATTAAGGTAAAAAAAATAGTGTCCGATAACATGGAAAGGACTCAATCAGAGCTTCATCCTTTCGATATCTAAGATATCTGGGATAAGTGAATGATCTTCCCTTCCCCTAAGTTTACTACAAGAATGCAATGACCTCTTAAAACAAGCCTTAATAGCAGAAACTTATTTAAAACTATTAATATATATGGAGTCAGTTCACTAACTTATTTTTTGGTATTAGAGGATGGACTAAAACAAACATCAAAAACTTGCAAAGGAAGGCTAGCACACTTCTAACAAAAGCCAAAATCACCCGCGCAGTGCCGTAGAAGGAACTACGCGACCGACATATGGAGGAATGGCCAACATAGGAAAGCAACTGACTCAAATCCGTAACTTGCGATCCTTTTTCTTAAGAAAGGCTGAAACATCAGACACTATTTGTGGCGTATGTGAAGCAGACCACTCAACACCACCAAGATCATAGAGCAAGAAAAAATGCAAGCTTAGATGGCAAAAACCATTACATGGAAGGCATGTTCACGAGATTCAACAAGAGTATGTCGACAGCGGCGTCGAACTACTGCTTGCCTTCGGGACAGCTTTTCCCCGAAACTGAAGCGTTTGTGGTTATCCAAGATCAAGAAAATATAAGTATCGTAGTTGACCCGACAGTACAAAGTGATAGATGAAGGTATGGATGTGAGACAACGGAGTCCATTCAGCATTTCACCGGTGGATTTCAAACTACACCAACGATATATAAATAACGGCATGATCTAGTTAGAAAAATACTGCATCAAGAGCTCGCAGAAAAACTAAACCTCTTATCATAAGCTAATGTACCATATTATAACTATAAGCCGGAATCAATACTTGAAAATAAGCAATACAAATTATATTGGAATCGCACAGTACATACAGACCAACGAGTAAGTAACAATATCCCTCGAAGAGTGAAACATAATGAAAAGATTGTTACGTTGTACAGAGATCTAGAACATCAGATAAGAAGACAATGGTAAATGAGAGAAGTGTGGACAATCCCAATTATTGTGTCAATAACAGGAGTAATACCAAAGAGCCGAGGTCCGATCAAATGGAAAAGACTCCATCAGAGCTTCATCTTTCTGATATCTGGGATAAGTGAATGATCCTCCGGTCCCCAAGCAATCGGACAATAATAATCGCATAATAATAATAATAATAATTATTATTATTATTATTATTATTATTATAATTATAATACAGCGTTGCCGCTGTATGTGGAAATTTGGTGATTTAAAGAATCCAAATTAAAAACATGAATTATTATTAGTGTTTAGTGTAGATATAGTACATAATAGTTTTGGTTATTAAACAGATTACACTTTTTCTTTATAATAAAGAATGCAATTCAGTTTCTGCTAATTATAATAATTTATGATCTCACTTTATTTTTCTCTGTTAAAATTGAGTAATCACTGGCAGCATGGAATACTAAGCATGTTTATTAACAAAATATCCCCTCTGCCCCCTGTGTAGATGTTGCGCTCAATCACAAGCAGCCAATATTTATTCTAGTATATTCAATGTTCTAAGCACCAGACTTATAATAGTTGCTAAAAATTCCCTCCTTCAACCTCAATGCAAACATTAGCTCGTCTTTACGTTGATTGTCGAACTCATTGAAATATTCCCAGAGTGTGTCTTATCTGATCACATGATCAGATTTTGTAAACGAGGGACTTTAAGTGTCCCCAAAGAAAAAAATATAACAGATTTGAATCCGGTGACCTGGGTGGCCATGACTGGATCTGCGCGCCCGATTCAGTTTTCTCCAAAAGTTGCATCCAAGAATTGGCGAGATATTATGCTGAAGGGAGGTGGAACCCCATCATGCATGAGCCACATTGATCCTATTACTTCCAGCGGAACATTTTCTAATAGTCCAGGTAAAATAAATTGCAAAATATATTATATTTTTGCACTTTTTTTTTGCAATATTCTTGGCCATTTAATCTCGGGGGTAAAAAATGAGGTCCAATAAGATAATCATCTACAATAGCAAACATTCAGGGAAAACTTTTGCTGAAAATTAACTTCTGTAACCGCATGGAGATTTTCTTCAGCCCAGATATGATTATTGTTAAAGTTCATAATTGAATTTCGGTGTTTTTCCCGAATTTCAATTATGAACTTCATCGGTAAATAAAATACGGCTAAATCTTGGAAGCGCTACGTCTACCTGTTGTTGCAAAAGCCAAGTACAATAAGCAACTTGTTGGGGAAAATCGGCAGCTAATAAGGCTTGAACACGCATATATGTGATAAGGATACAGTTGATATTCTCTTAAAATCTACCACTAAAGGGAGAAATATTTAATTGTTCTCCAATTTTGCGTGTACTTGGATCGGGGCTACGCTCAACTTCATGTAAAACCGCTTCCTCAATCTCCACTGTTCTTACTGTGGCAGGTCTCCCAATTACAGCAGCCGACCTTTGAAATATGCCTGATTCGCACAGCCTTTGTTGTATTCTCACAAGTGTTTGTCTATTTGGTATAATGCAATGAGGGTATCTTTCTTGATCTATGCGCCTAGCCGCTCTAGAGTTGCCTACAGCTATTCCATAAACAAAGTACGCACTGTTTTGACATGCAATAAAGTGCTTTTAATTTGTTATTTCGCAAACGAAAGAAAAAAAAACGACAAAAAAGTTGTACTTAATTCGAAAGAAATAAAACATAAAAAAGTCTGTGGCATTGTATATTGAGATATTTAGAAAAAAAACTATTTTTAAAAACAGTTTGACACCCTGTATCTTGAAAATGAAGCATTTCTGGACCTATGTGTATGTGAACTTTTCATCTTGAAATTACTCACAGAATCACCTCTTGGAGTTTGGCCACGTACTTAAATAACACCCTGTATATAAATAATAATAATAACTGTATTCCTGCTCACTTGTCAAATCCTAATTATATTAATATTTTTTTGAAAAATACTTCTAAGATAAAACATATTGCACAGATTAAATTAATTATTTTAGTAATAATATATTTCAACATAAATTAAACTTTTCTTTCTAGCTTGCACCTGTAAATCAAATAGGTAAAATTTTAAATAACATAATAGAGAGCAATGGGACAGGCTCTGACCAAATTTTGCCTACGATGCCTAATTAAATATTCCAGCCCTTTGATTGACAAATATACCGGGGTGATGACTGATGCAATAAAACTGTTTTTCGGCCATATCTCGAGAACCTTTAGTCGTATGACCTAGAAGTAGAAAAAAATATTGGGTAAATCGGTCATGAGGAATCGCTGGAAAACATTCTTAAATTCTAAAAATGACCACCAGAGGACCTAAGTACTAACTTAAATTGTAAAATTGAATTCTCTTTAAGTTTCGCATAACTAAACTTTTTTTTCACATTTTTAAGGAGAACCTATAGTTTTCGTAAAAAAAATTTATAACTTTAAAAAAAGTTATTACAAACATAAATATGATGGTAGGCATTCAGTTGTTTTTGCAATAACCTGCTTTAACTTCTTAACGGTTGGACGATTTTAACAAATTAGGTATCGTTGAAAAGAGCATTCCTTGTTCAATAACAGTCGACAAAAATATAGATAAGTTGGTTGAATCCTCCTCCGCCAGGGAGCTAGTTTTGACACCATGACCAAAATCCTAAAAAGTCAAATGGAATGATATGACTTTTTCTTTGTGAAAAAGTAGCCAAATAATATCCAAAAACGCCAGTGAAAACCGTTCTCCAAAATCTCGTTCCTAACCTAAAATATTGGGAAAATGAGACTAATGTATCTTTGAAGGCCAAAAATCGCGCGGTAAATTTCCTAAGATTATTAAAAATTTAGCTAAAAAATTAATAAGATGTTAAAGAGGCAACTGTGAGTTGAAAAAATATAAATCATTAAAAAATTTATATTATCAGAAAATTCATATTGCTTCAAAGGGATTAAAAGCATCCTGAACTTATCAAGTTACTTTAATATTATAGTTATAATTGAGGGTTTGAGATATGTGAAAATTTATGATATTATAATTAGTTTACTGAATTCTTTTTATGATATTGTGTGTGGCTCTAAGAAGAACCATTTTTTAACAAAGCCCATAAAAGGAAAAGAGTGATCTAATGGCGACCCAGGTGTTTAAAATGTCCTCCGTTCTTTTGCAGACGCTAATAAGTTGAAAGAACAACAGTCTCAGTTTCAGCTCCGTGTTCCAAATGGAATTCCTAATTCTTGTAATCATATCCTCCCGTCAAGTTGGCCTTGATGCAAAGACTATATCCTTAATCCTTCCTCAGAGATACATACCTAGGGAGGTTAAACCGGGAGACCTAGAAACATTCATTAAGTTTAATATGTTCAGCAATTATAAACAGAATCATTCCAAAGGGCAATATCTACAGATTCTTCTGTTAAATATTTGCCTTGGCGGCCAAGTAAATAGGCCGAGCCAATTATTCGCACTGTGGTTTCAGAACTGAATATTGGGACAAAGTAGCAGTGGGCACTAATGATTGTATTTAGAAGTAAAATTGATTTTGTAAGATTATGTTTTAAGGAAAAAGTCCATTCTGAAGTGGAGTCAATGTAATATAGAAAAGTTAGTAGAAGTCTTTTCTCCACAAATAAAATGCTAATCCTAACTTCAGGAGTAATGAATGCACTTCGGCATGCCATCATCAGACTAAAATATATTACAAACAGTTCAAAAATATTCACAAATTCTTTTTTCGGCAGATGATTTCAAATATACAGACTAAAATTGTAAAACTGTAAAAAACTTCCAGAAAGTTATTTATGCTTTTTTTTTGTTTTGCCGAAATGCATCACTCCTCAAATTACAATTAGCATTTTATTTGTGGAGAAAAGACTTTCCCTACTAACTTTTCTAGATTATGTCTTGCCAACATTGTGCCATTGGTGTGAATTAATTGAAACTTGTATTCGGTGTATGGTTTGCATTTAAGATGCAATTAATGAATTTTGACATAACAAGATTCTGAGGTTATATTTCTAGTAAATGTTATTAGTTAAGTTAGGCCCTTGCTATTGAGTTGATTTGATTATAATTATAAAAAAAAATTATAGATAAACAAAAATTAAGGTAAATTTCCGATCCAATTTAAGCATTTCCATCTAATTTTGATTTTAAAGTTGTATTTTGATAATTTGGATATAGTATACCTATTTGGGTTTTTAGTCTAACTTTTGAAGGGTACAATTCTGAGATTTATATTAAAGTGACTTACCGCGCAATCTTTGGCCTTCAAAGATCCATTAATCTCATTTTCCCAATATTTGAGTTTAGATACGAGATTTTGAAAATCGGTTTTCATTGCCTTCTTTGGATGTTAATTGGCTACTTTTTCAAGAAGAAAAAGTCATATCATTCCATTTGATATTCTTGATTTTTTAAGATTGTGGGTCATGGTGTCCAAACTAGCCCCTGGCGAAGGATTCAACTGAATTAACTATATTGTGGTTGTCCTATGGTTGGAACCTTTGGTGTGATGCTCAAATTATGAGACAGTTTTACCAGTAACCAAAACTCTTTATTTTTAATCTCGCCACGTGTTTCGCTAACGATGTTAGCGGAGAAGATTAAAAGTGAGTTTTAATCTCCCGAAGATGCTTAGCGAAACACGTGTCGAGATTTAAAATAAAGAGTTTTGGTTGGGTTGGTGGTAAAACTGTCTCGTAATTTTATATTGTGGTTGAATATTATTGCCCAAGAAATGCTCTTTTCAATAATATAAAATTTGTAATAATCAGTCAAACCGTTAAGTTAAAGCAGGTTTTTGCAAAAACCATTGAACGCCCACCACCATCTTTATTTTATTTTTGAAATAGCTGAATTCTTTTTTATTTTTCTGAATTTTAAGAAAATGCAATTTTAAAATTGAAGTACGCTCCCTGGTGGTCCTTTGCAGAACTTGCAAATATTTTTCATCGATTCTTCATAACCGATTTAAATAATAATTTTTTTCACTCCTTAGTCATACGACGAGCGGTTCCAGAGATATGGCCAAGGAATAGACTTATTGGGTCACCTATATGTCATATTATTAATTGCTTATAGTCGGAAGAATACACAAATAAACGAGTTTTTCATGAATTAATAAATTTTAGTTCTCAGTTAGATAAAGTTTTAAAAGATCATTTTGACCAAGCAATAGTGTTTAAAGAGACTTCTCAGACTATTCATAATGAACTATTAAATTGTATGCTTGGTATTTCTTATGGAGAAGTGGTTAAAGAAATAAAAAAAAAACGAATTATCTAGCTGTAATTGGCGATAAAACTACAGATGTTGCAAAAAACTTTCCATTAGCAATTATTTTTATGATATATTGTGTCCAATAAGCCAGTGGAAACATTCTGGACATTTTAAAACTTTTCTGGACACAGCGCCATTTCAATAGCAAATTATATTTTAAATGAAATTGATCCTTTCATCAGTGATACGCCAAGTAACTTAAAAGTGCAAAGGTATGATGCTGCGTCAGTGATAAGCGGTAATGTAAATGGGGTACAAAAAAGATTAACGATAAATATGTATTTGCAAATTTTCTACATTACTATAGAATCACATAAAATGAACTTTATATAAAGAACAACACGGCTTGATGTCTCTGTGCAGATTGTTTTTTGCTATTATTAACTAGTATTTATTCCTTTTTTGGCATATCATCTTAAAGAACAAAAATGTTGGATCAGATAGTGCATAAACGATCACAAACTAGATGGAATTTTCAATGGCGTAAAGTTAATACAGTTTATGAATAGCGAAATCAGCTGATAAGAGTTATGAATATTTTAGAGAACGATAAAAATATTAAATTAAATTCAACCATTGAGGAAGCCGGTGACTTAGATTTAAACTTAGATTGAAGGAGACTTAGAAAAGTGTTAAGTAAAACCATGCCACATGTTGAAATAATTTTTAAGCAACTGCAGATGTAATACTTATTTGGTTAAAGTTAAACAAGGTCTACAAAACTTGTATAACAAAAAATTCGTGACGAAATCGGTGCAGTTATTGACACACTAGACTTTGAGCTTGTAGAAACCGATGAACCAATTTCTCCAAAAAGGCAACCTTATCCTCGTTTCGAAATATTGGTTTCAAGGAATAAAAACCTAGAGGCCTTGGAAGTTATTGATTCCATTTTGCAACAGATTAGGGTTTGATTTACTTACTTTTACAAGACATATAGTAGCTATCGCATTATTTATGAAAGAACATTTTATTGAATTTTAAAAAGGCTTTCCAGACAAATTACTTTTGACAGTTAAAGTTTAGCCATTCTTTCAAAAAGATGCGTGTAAAAACAGAACTAAAGTACTTTATGAAAGAGAAGAACTTCAAATAATTTCTGAAGCCATTCCTCTTTTATTGTTAGTTTCACAGGAAGAAATTGAGAACAATTTTCAAGAAGCTATTAAGCTGCTGGAAATCTAGGTTACCACACCCAACTTCTACGTAACCTGATGAGAGAAGAAAGATTAAGTAGTTAGGGATATTATCAGTTAAAATAGTGTTTCTCAATAACATTTAAGAATCTAAGACGAGTTATTGGCCATTTTGCTAGTTAAACAGTTTTTTCTTTCTTATCGTTCTTTCTCGTGGCCATTTTTATTTTTTTTTGTTTGAATTTTTTTACGGTTAAAACTCGTGCACTGCTTCTCTCACAAGTTACGAGCCGCCACTGCAATTAACTATTAGTAAATATTCTCTATAAATGGAAAAAGTTTGTGATTTTTCGAATGCAATGACTATTTGCATTATAACAAAATTAAGCAAGATATAAGTGATTAGTTCATATTCTGTGTAATTTCCTACGTACGTTTCCTTAACAACAGTAGCGCCCTTAAAACAAGATTGAATAGCAGGAACTACATGTCTACTTGTTGTGAATTCACTCATCATGCCATCAACAAATATTTTAAATATTCTCCCTAAAGCTCTGAGCTTATTTATAGGACGGAGATCATTTAGAGATTTATTATCGTTTAGAGATTCTATTTTATTTGTTTTAGGTAAAATGGTTATAACTGATTTCTTCCAGAATGTAGGATATTGTCCATTTTGTAAAAACATTTGGAGACGCATTATGGTTAATCAATAAATAAAAAAATGTATAGCTCCTATTCTAATAGACTTCTTAAAAGCATTTGAAGCAAACGACAAAATTATGTCTTCTTTTAAAATTTTAATGTTTTTTCAATGTAGGCAAATATACTTTTGAGTCAGCTTTAAAATAGTTAGTTCAAACATCAAATGGATGATCAGAACATGGCAGTTCTATAAAGCTTCATCTTTAGACCTTTGGTCCTTAGTATTTATACTAATATTTTGGTTATAGATATGATACATGGCTTTTTTTCCTTTATTCAATCCGAAAATGAACAGAGACATATTTTTAGTAAAGACAAGGTACATTATGGTGAATCGGTCATAGGTGGTTCGTTACCACCTTACAAAAAACCTAGGCTTGCGCCAGCTGTTGAGTTACGCATAAAGTTTATCAAACGTACGTTTTTTTATTAACATAAATATAACAAATTCCTCACAATTAAATAAACTAAAAAAAACTATAAGTGTCTAAAACCTTGAATGCATGTAATAGTCTATAACGGTCGAAAATGCTGCAAAACCCATTGCACCAACAACCCCAGCTTTCACTCCGGCTAGAAAAAAAAAATTACCACAATGTTTAATATAACAGGTCATTATTAAAAAATACCCACCTCTTAAGCCAATCATGCCACCAGTAACTCCTCCAGCATAGGTTCCATTTTTCCAATCAGATTTACCTCTCATCTTAAAATAAAAAGGAATTAAATACTTAGTCAATAATACAGTTAATAAGTCATTAAACTAATTTCATCTAAGCAGCACTATTATGCTGATGATATTCAAATATATCTCTCATTTGAACCAGATGAAAGTTCCCAAGCAGTACCTGCCATTAATTATAACCTTGCTAATCTTTATGAGTTTTGTAAAAATCATTGCTTACAATTAAATTCTATGAAATCAGCATTTATGCTGTTTGGGGGCAAGGGTAGCCGTAAGAATTTTTTACAGTATTATAGGGACTTAATTCATATCAATAACGAGCCTATAAAACACGTCGAGCACTGCAAGAGCTTGGGTTTGATTCAGGATAGTGACCTGCGATTCACGCAGCATGTAAATTGATGTATTTAGTAAATTGTATGTACTTAGATTGATATATGGTATAAGGAAGCGCAACCGCATAAAACACAAGCTTAAGGAAACCAGGTGGTTGACTATGCACGACAGAAGGATTTTTAATGCATCTTCAATGTTTTTTAAAATAATTAATTTAAGATCTCCCTCCATCTTACTTATATAAAAATACTTATATAAAATAAAATTTCATCATATTAATATTAATACCCGGTATAAAGGAAGGCTAACACCTCCGCTTCACTCAACCGAAACTTATAAAAGATCATTTTCTTATCAAATTTTAAAAATTATAGATTGGTGCCAAACTAATGCTGAAAACATTTTTAGCTTATATTCTTTTAAAAAATGCATTTTTAAGAAATTACTGCAAAAAAAACAAAGCATAATTTAGTGGGTGTTTCGTTTTTTTTTACTTTTTTTTCTCTATTCTGTTGATGATAACAAAAACAAATAATGCAATAGACTATATTATAATATATATAGATATAACAGACTGTATCTTTTGCTTTGTGATGTGTTAAATGGCCTCCAAGATTTCTCTATTTGTCACCAAATGACTTTTATTTGTAGGGTTATCTTAGAGAGACTATTTATAAACATCATAATAGTAGGCTAACGAATTTAGAGCAGTTGAGAAACAAGATTGTCAAATCCGACAAGTCCATTTTACATCAAACTCTTTTGGAAGTATGAAACAGCGCCTGTGTAGGTTTCAAAGTTGCTTTCGTTGTTACGAAAAACTGTAAATATTTTCTGTTAATACTACTGGATCTGTTTATTGTAATGTGATTTAGTTGCCATTATATTTTGTAATATATTCGTAATGTAATATATTTATCTTGAGTTTGTAATAGAGCATAAAATCAGAAAATAAGTGATAAAACTTATCTTAAGACGTATGTCCTATACCTAAAGGTCACCATTTTTGACATATTTTTAATTTCATGGGAAAAATTATGTTTATAAACCCTAACATAATTACCGATTACTCCCTTTTAGTAGCCTTTATTTATTGGTTAGTTTTGGTTTTATTTTTAAGGACCAGTTTAAAAGACTATTTTAATATTTGGCTAAAAAAAAGGTTCAGGGGGGTCAAAAGCTAGCATTAAAAATTAAAATGAAAAAACCATTAAAAGACAATTTTTTTACAAATTATGTTTATAAGCCCTAACATAATTACCGATTACTCCCTTTTAGTAGCCTTTATTTATTGGTTAGTTTTGGTTTTATTTTTAAGGAACAGTTTAAAAGACTGTTTTAATATTTGGCTAAAAAAAGGACAGGAAGGTCAAAAGCTAGCATTAAGAATTAAAATGAAAAAACCATTAAAAGACAATTTTTTTAATGGATTTCCATTTATAATTTTTAATAAATAAAATTAAATAATTTTAGACTTTTAAGGATTTCCATTGAAATCCTCTATTTTTTCATAAAGATAATTAAAAATAAGGTTAACTTTGTATAAGGTCTAGTCCAAAAATTGATAGTTTCCGAAAAATTGAGTTTAAATTTGGCCTAATATTAAAAGCCGCATAGTAACACGGCTCAAGGATTGTTGATTGGTTGGCCATGACGGTTGTCATAGAAACCGCTAGAAGCGGCAATAAGACAATGGATTATAACAGAAATGTCAGTATAATAATCAGTCAGTATAATGTCAGTAATATAATTTTTTAAAAACTAATATGCCGGGGGATTAAATTATACACACGAAGATTATTTAAATTTGTTTATTATCTATGGAGAATTTAACAAAGTTTTATCGAGAACATGCCAAATAGTTGCAGATAGATTCCCAGAAAATCAGAAACCATCATGTTGCGCTGTTAGGCGAGTAATAGAAAATTTGAAAAATTTTGGCAAAGTAACAAGTTATTTTAACAAATGTTCAAAATTATAACATAATTAAATTAATTTTTTAATTAACATAATTTTTCACATGAAATTAAAAATATGTCAAAAAAGGTTACACTTAGGTATATGACATTATACACAAAATATACCTAGAATTTCACATGAAAACCAAAAATGTAAAAATATACAGGGTGTTCCATTTGAAATAACGAAGTTGACACCTACTTTCGGTATAACCGGAAACGTCACAACTGTCAAAATATTATAGTTGTGCGCTCCCATCGACTGTGACAAATTTTCAAAATTTTTGTAAAATTAGTTTCCGAGATATCGATCGCGTCTATTCGTCGTGAGACACCCTTTATATCCAAAACCATTTTTTTTCTATGGCAAAGGGTGTTAAAGATATTTTTCCTACTCCCGTGCGTAAATGTACAGGGTGGCCAAATAAGAATGCGAGGTACTGTATCTGGGAAACTATTCATCGTAGAAGCTTGTGATAAAAAAATTTATTACTAAAATGGCCAAGAGAATGACCTGGAAAATATTTTCAAGTTTCTAAAATGGCCGCTAGGAGGCGCAACTGCAATCTTGAATCTAGAAAACTGATGTTTCTGTAAATTTTGCTGAATTAACCTAACAAAAAAATAGGTGATTATTAAAGTAGAGACTAATCCGAACCTTTTTTATTTGAATAGTTTTGCTGTATCTCTAAAAATAAAGTGGTGGAGGGTGTTCAAAAGTTGGCTTAAAACACCCTGTATACTAAAAACGCCTTAGCCGATTTTATCAAACTTGGGCTAGTTGAAAAGAGCTATTTTTAAGCTACGAATATTAATATATTTCATGTTTTTTTAGTTTTACATCTCGCCGCTAGAGGGCTTTTTTCGGCTTTCTGACACAAATGACTACTAAATAATACATTTTTTTATTGCAAGCTTCTACGATGAATAGTTTCCCAGATACAGTACCTCGCATTCTTATTTGGCCACCCTGTACATGCCGTTAAGAAACTTCAAAAATTTCCATGGCCTGCTGAGATATTTGGAAAAAACGGAAATTTGCCAATATCGATTTTATTTTTTCCTGGCTTTATTTTAAAAGATATCAAAAAACTATTGACACTTTCTTATTGACACTTTTGATGTAGTACGTGATGGCGCTTCTAAATTTTATATCCGACGTTTCGTTTTCGAGAAACCATCATCAACTTTATTTTTTTATATGGCGCGAAAAGAAAGTACACCCTGTATCTGATTCCATTTTTTGTTACAAATTTAATGATGTATCACATGTCACATTTTTTTTGTTAGTTGAAAGGAAAAATGCAATTTTCTATTTTTTTAGCATATTTTTTAAGTAAGCTTTGGAAACAAATGCTTTGACGTATGTAAATACCTGTTACCGAGTCTCACATTTTTCTTAATATCTATTTAGAAAGTGATGAAGCTAAATGAAGCAATGATTTGCATTGTATGTACTTTACACACTTCGCAAAATTTATGTTTCACTATTTACACACTAGTGCATAAAAAGTAATTTGAGATTTAATTTATAATTTGTCAAATATTTTTTGATGTATTTTTTTTACACAATAGTGTGTAAAGTAATTTGGTTTTTTTTTTATTTTTTTTAATGTTTTCTTCGGTAGTAGAAAAAATTTTCTATGTTACACATGTGTAAAATCTTCTTTTTTTATTCATGGGAATTTCTCATTCATAAAAAAAAAGAATCAATTCAAACACTTGTTAAATAAATAGCAATTTTTTAATCCTTCTAAAAAGAATTTTGCCCCCCAATAACCTCATTTTTTATTGTCTTTTTTAGATAATTTATATTCTTAGAAAAAATGGGTTTTTCTGGAAATGGCCACCATTTTGAAATTGTTTTATTTGTTAAAATACCTCTCCAATATGAAAGACCTTACATGCTATGGATCTGCATGCTTTATATTGTTGCATGCATTTTTGTTTAAAAAAAAGCAAAAATACATATTATAGATGAACTTCATTTAAAAATACCACTCACAGTTTCTATCGTACACTCAACTCCAGAAAAAAGAGCTCCGATAAGGGCAAAATTTTTGGCATAACTTAAAGTTGTGGTTTTCATTTCATTAAAAACCTGACGAGCCGTTTGGGTTTCCACATTTGTCACGGACTGCGGTCCGATACTTGACGAAAAGAGACCTATAACTGCACCCAAGCCATACCCTAAAAATATAAAATATTTGTAAGGTGTACTATGTTCTTTTTTCTATTATTGTAATATAATATAGATTTTATGACAGATGTAACGGATCGAATGCGGTCCATGGCAGCACTTCAATTATGGCTAAGGAACAGACTTTAAATAAATTACATTTTATGAAGTTGAATTACAAAATGTATTTATCTCAAATAATATCAAATTGCACAATAATAGTCCCCCTAGAATTACTTCTGGGCTCGAATATTCTTGTTTGAACCTGAACACAGTTGAAGATTGTAACGTAGTAAAGTAGTGCGGGTCTCTCAGATCACGAGACAATCATTGCTTCTAACGCCTTAGATTCTTGTATTCCCTCTAAAAGGGATAAATGTGGCTATAGCAAATTGTTTTCTTACAGAAACTATAGGTTTGTTCTCACTGCAAATTTCTTACAAGTTTTGATTTTTGGGCCTTATCCGTTCTTTAAGTAAATCTTCTTTAAAAGTCTGTGTCAGAATCAACATAACTCGGAATAAACAAAATTCTGATCAGTTTCTTCCGACGATTCAAAATCACTCATTTCCTTAATTTGTATTCTTAGACTAATCCAACAATTTAAAATACAATTTTTCAAAACGAATATCAGGGACTATACCAAACGACAAAATACAAACAACAATTTAGAGGTTATGTTCATATTCCAAGATTGGCGTTGGCTACGCGAATTCTATGACACTTTGCTTGAAATAAATTCGAAAACAAGTTTGACTATCATATCACAATCAGAAATTTGTGTAAAAAGATCAAACTTTTGATTTGAAACTGATCAGAAGTTTCTGTGTGAACGCGTTTTACTCTATTGCGCATGTTTATTTGTCGAAAACTTGTTTCTTACTGCTGTGAGAACAAACATTATGCCAGGTTTGAACAATTATGTAATCAGTGTAACTGGAACAATATCTTAGACTATGCTGGCCAAATATAAGGCTTCCACTCGGTACTCTCAGTACTGCGGATGTCTCAGATCACGAGGCAATCAGTGCTTCTATCGCCTTAGATTCTTTTATTCCCTCTAACCCCTAACCACCTTACCCCCTGTATGTGGGTATGGTGGTTAGGGGTTATGCTTATTATGTGATAAATGTGGGTATGGCAAATTGTTTTCTTGTAGAAACTATGTCAAGTTTAAACAATTATGTAATCAGTGTAACTGGAACAATATCTTAAGCCTATGCTGGCGAAATGGACGGCTTCTCCTTTCATTCTTTAAAAGAGAAGAAAAAGAAATGTTGGTACACAACTAGTTGCAACAATAAAAGTTGCACCCAAATATATGAAATCTTTACATTACATAAAAAATTTCATCGGACAGTACTTTATGAATAACTACAATAACTACCGGAAAATTTATAGACTTAATCTAAGGAGAGCCAACTCTCATTATTACTCGGGAAAAAATTAAAATTCCGCCGATAATTAAAAAATAAAAACATGGAGGATTGTCAACTCTTTATGAGATAAAAACAACCATATTCCTATACCTTAGAGGATGACCAGCCAAATGCATACTACTCCTCCATGGCATCTAACCTCTCAAATAACCTTTCACATACTGTGCCAACTGAGGATTTTCTAACTCACATTAATTTACCAGAAACTTTTTTCTTCTTGCCCACTGATGCTGGGAAATTAAAACCCATATTTAGAGAAATAAAGAACAGAACTTCCTCGGGATGGGACAGGTTGCCATTATGTATCATTGAAATTCTACCTTCACCGGCTCTAGTTTGTTAAGCAAATTGCTTTTACAAATGGCTTATTTTCTCCTTGTCTTAAGAGGGCTAACATTGTTTCAAATCACAAGAAAGGTGATCTGAATGATCCTTAAAATTTTCGTCCTATAACATTGCTTCCTGTGGTAGGAAAGATTGTGGAGAAGCCGATTAAGGTGAGGGTCGTTTCTTTTCTAAACAGGCATAAACTGCTTCATTTGCACCAGTTTAGCTTTCTAAAATGTATAAATACAAATGGTGTGACTCTTAGCTTTCTTTAAGAGGCTCAATACAGGTGGTATTGCTTCAGCATTCTGTGATATATCTTGACTTGTGCTTCTGTGATATTTCAGTGACTTGTAAGCTTTGGCCTGGGTACACCATCCAACCATGTTACGTAAGCTAGAAATTTAGGGCTTTAGAAGAGTCGCCCTGAAGTGGTTTTGCTCTTACCTATTAGATCGTAAGCAGAGGATCTTGTTTAATGACTCATGTTCCTATTTCTGAAATTACCTAAATTAATTACTCTTGAATTACCTATCTCTTGTGGTAATAATTCAGTCTTAGATTCATTAGATTAAACTTCGGGCCCCTGCTATTCTTAATGTACATGAAAGTTTTACCTCGATTGAACATTAATGGATACTTCGCAGTTTTTGCAGATGATACAACGATACTTTGCTTTAATATGTTCGAAGGTATTTGTGCAATTGTTCGCCATATGCAGTGTCTGGAACATGGTTTAATTCCAATAGTCTCGTTCTCAATATTTCCAAAACCAATATTCTAAACAGGAAACTCTCTTCTGGTTGAGCTAGACATGGAATAAGATATGCTCTTCTTTTTATATCATTCAACCTGGGACTGGCAGTGGCATATATGACATATTTATCTCTAATCGAATCACATCTTTGTTATGGTATTCCATTCTCATTCTATTCAAGGGTTCTATTCAACTTAAAACAAGTATTCTTATTACAAAAAGGGCACTGCGTGGAATGTGTTGTGCTAAAATACGGCAATCGTATAGATCACTGTTCTTTAACCACGCTATCTTATCTTTGCAGCATTAAATAGTTGTTATCTTTGCAGTAATTTTTTGTGTGCCCATATAGTAATCATGAATAACATTGAGTAAGACGAGGGATATAAGAGATAACATAGGAGGTATCTCATAAAAAGTGGTTTCTTTTGGCATTTTAGTGCCATTAAAATTATTATAACAGAGCTAGTGGGATATATTCCGATTGTTCGGTTTCCATTGAATTTGGGTGTATTTATTTTTTAATATTTTTTCTATTTATAAAATAATGTTTTTAAACAACTTGTACACACTCCTCGACAGAGGCATTTCACATCAATTTGACGAAATGTCTTTATTCTTTTTTTTTACAGTTTAAATATTAACCACTTATCTTACGCGGTCGTGTATAGTTTGTCAACTAAGGTTTAATTTAAACCCATCTTCCTTTCACCTGATACAAGAAGTGTAGCAGAAAGCCGGCCGGCTAAAGAGTGTTCATCCAGCGAAATGTAATTTCAATTAACAATATTACAATTAACAATTGAAAAATACAGTCCACTTTTCCCTTCTGACATATGTATCGAAGCTTATCAAAACGATTTATAGGTCCTTCGAGCCGGATTTGTTCTTTTTTTATCTTTTTTCATGTATATACATTTTTGAAAAATTCTCTGATAAAAACATTTAATTTGGAGATTTTAAAAATTACTTATTCATTCCAGCATAACTTGTAATATTTTTAAAATTTATATCACAATAGACAGAACATAAATACACACAAATTTAATTCTTTTGAAATTATTAAAATACAATTTTATATAATGGAATAGTTTCTCAGGGTCGGCTGAAAATTCATCACTTTTTTCTTAAAGAATTTTGTTATTGGTAACCATTATCACTGCTGTTTCAATATATGTATCTTCGAAGGTATTTGGATCGTCACACATATCGAATGTGTTTTTTGTAGTTTATCTATTTTCGCGTTCAGTGAAAATATTTCTGGTGCTTGGGTTTAAATATTATTATTTAGTTTGTCAATTCGAAGTTGTACAGAGTGATCAAAGTTCAATACAATTTAAATATAATAATTGGTTTTTTTCATAGTGGTCTTTGGGCAATTGTTATACATTAATTTTTATTTACGAACTTTCGTGAGAATTGGTTGATTTATTAAAAATCAATTATTGTCAATTAACACTAAAAAAAATTTTTTTTACACTTTATACAAAAAAAAATAAAAGATTATTTTATCGGATAATCTAAAATCAATTAATTTCACGAATTAATTGCTATTTATTTGATCACGTTTATTGATTTATTGTGCTGATAAATTGTTATTGGTTAATATGTCCGATAAATTGAAAAAAATGTAAACTCGTCAAATCGTCAAAAAGTCAAATAAGTCGAATTGGGGAACATTATTAAGTAGCAAAATCTTTAAGAAATGACACAACCTGCTTTGCAAGTTCGTTATCAGCAGATTAAACTTATTAATGATGAATTTTTTAAGAATCATAATGCTATTATTGCTCTATTGGGTGACGATGATGCCTTATTTTTGTAGCAAGATAAAATAAGGGCTGATTTCGAAACTCATTATTGGTTCGTTAAAGAAAGATATTGCAAATTTAATAATTTTAATAATGACACACATTCAAATAATGGTAATTCATCTTAAACCATAGTAGTTTTTCTCGTCAATCTATATCTTTGCGCTTGTCAGTCTCAGCCTTTAATAGAGAAATATCCCAATTTCCTACTTATATAGACTTATTTAAAGCAATAGTGTATAATAATATTTTAATATTAGATGTTGAAAAATCTTAATATCTATTGGGTTCTTTAAAGAGACAACCCTTAACTTTAAATAAAAAATTACCTCTTATTGAAAGTAATTATAAAATTGCTTATGATAGTGTATGTAAGAGATATTATCGTAGAAATATTACAGCCAATCGTTGGGCTGCTATTAAAAGTGCTCAAAAACTCTCCTCTAATAATACCCAAGAGTTGCATAACCTATTAGATATCTTTTCGGATAATTTAGAAGCTTTGCGTAATTTGGGACTACCAGTTGATTCCTGGGACTTTATTTTGGTACTAAATTTGAGTTTCAAGATACAGATTCGAATCAAATCGAATCAAATGCCCTCTTTTCAACCGCTAATTGCATATTTAGATAATCACTGTGTTGCTCTGGATAATATAGAAACTACTAGGAAGAAAAAGAAGATGATCCAAAAGCCTGTAACCTCAAATGCACAGCATAAATCAAAATTTTCTAAACCCTCTACACAAGTCTTTTTCACTAGAGATAACTCAATAGCACTAATTTCCAGAGTAGACAGGACAATAAGTTGAGTTATAAAATATGTGAATGTATATGCATACTTAATGCCAGGAGTCAATGGTTTTAAAAATCGCGATACGATTGTCTAAAGAAAACTATAAGATTTTTCTGCAATTAGCTTTTAGTTAGAATTGTTTTTCTTTTTATAGGAAAATAAAGTATTTTGAATTTTATCTTGGTTCAAGGGGACTCTTGCCATCTCAGCTAGCTGAGAGTTCTATATGGTGGTCTGGTCCAAAGTTCTTGATGGCTCCCAAAGATACTTGGTCAGAGATTACCATTTCACAATTTGATGATCTCCCTGAGGAATGTTCAATTTCTGTTATTAGAACCATAGTTGAACCCCATATGTTTAAAGCTCTGATTTCTAAATATTCCAATTTTGATAAACTGAATATTTGAATATTTGCTTACGTTTTGCGATGTTTAAATAATTGTAAGACTAAAACTCATATTCAAGGTCCTTTAACCAACCTTGAACTACATCAAGCTCTTTTTCGTCTAGTAAAACATATAGTCTACTTATTTTGTTGAAAAAATAAATTGTATTATAAAAAATAAATTTACTTCTAAACCTTTTCGTAAACTAAGTCCTTTCCTAGATGAACCTACTGTTCTTAGGCTTGGTAGTAGATTGTGTCATTTGAAGCTATCATACCAACAAAAACTCCCTGCACTACTCCCGAGTAGTTGCCATTTTTCAGTGCTTTTGATCCACTATGTCCATTTGAAATATTTCCATGCTAAAATTCAATCTGTTCAATATATCATTTCCCAAAAATTCTAAATTATCTTATCTAAACGCGTAATCAGACGTTTTTTGTCCAAGTGTCTCACATATTGGAAATTGAATCCCGTGTCTTCCAAGCCTTTAATGGGCGCTCTTCCAAAGCAAAGGGTTAGTCAAGTCAATGCGTTTTTTCACACCGGGGTTGATTTTGCCGGTCCATTTAACATATTTATGCCTAGACATATGGGATTAACTTTACTAGGGCTTACAAATACCTAACGAAATTAATGGAAAATGCGGCAGTCTGAAATTATTCAATGGCATTTCAACCCGCTTTCAGCGCCCTATTTCAGTAATCTATGGGAGTCGAGAGTGCAGTCAGTCAAGATTCATCTCTTTAGAGTTATTGGCAATCAAAACTTAACATATGAGGAGATGAATACTGTCCTAATACAAATCGAGCATTTCTTAATAGTCATCCTTTATCTCCTGTGAGTAACGATCCCAACGACTTATCTGCTCTTACTCCTGGTATTTTTTTTACTTTATAAGCCTTACAGCCATTTCCGGAACCTAATTTATGTTGTATACCTATAAACCTTCTTGACCGTTGGCAACTTCTTCAAAGAATTAACCAAGTTTTTGGTATCGTTGGTCAAAAGAATATCTACAATCTTTGCATCAAAGAAGTAAATGGCAGGTCGACACGTCACTGATATATATCAGTGGGTATATTGGTGGGTACTCATAAAAGATGATGCATGCAGTGGCGAATGGGTCGAGTGGTGGAACTGTAACCGGGCTCTGACGGAGTGATTAGGGTGGTGATGGTACGTACTATGAATGGTTTATTGAAGCGCCCTGTAGTAAAACTATGTCCGCTTCCTATAAATAGTAATTAGTTACGTTTTTTGGAAAAAAAGGTGTTTTATACCTTTTTTTGTAGTCGGCAGAATGTTCGGTTTTCATTGAATTTGGGTGTATGACCATTAACTTATACAGGGTGATTGGGACAAAATTGAGTGCAAAGATTTCAAGGGCCAAGTATTTACCAGCCAAAAATAAGAAGTTTTATTCATGAAAACATGTTCTAGCTTGTTTCATTTTCTAGATACAGAGTGTAAAAGTTTTTTAATAAAATCGGTTTTTATCAATTATTCAAAATCCTTTTAGCCGATTTAAATAAAATTTGGTAGGCTGATTTGTCGTCATAAAGGCCCTCTTTTGGTGGGAATAAAATAAATTTAATTAAGGGCTGATAAATACGCCCTTGAAATCTTTGCAGTTAATTTTGAATCGTCCCGTATTTTCCTTTACATTTTTAGATTAAATGTTAATTATGGGAGATTTGAGGAATTATAGTGTCTTAGATATTTACTTTTCTTTTTTTTTTATTTGGTGTCTGCGATTGCCGCATATATCTTCGACTTCGTTACGAGTTAAACCAAAATTTGTCGGGGGGTATTACCTCTCCACGTATACTCATCGGGAGTCTTGTTTCTTTGTATTTGGTTTAATTTAGTCTTACAATAGAAAAAAACCAGATAGATCTCACCAGGGACAAGGTAAGTGCAATACACGACGCTTGTAAAAAAAATTGTTTTCATTCTGCTAACGTTGCTGCTTCCACCTTGGATGACTACCTTGGATGACTCAGCAATGACTGTACATAACCGATATAGCATGCAGTTGAATCTTTTATACAGCGTGTCCCGAAAAATGTAGAAAATCTCTCGGATTCAGATAGAAAATTAAAAACAATTATATGGAACATTGCTATGAAAAAAATTCCTATAGGCCCCCCCTACAAAGATACGGTCCCTTAAAGACGCCGCTAGAAATCGGTTTTTCTTGAATAATTTATGAAGTACGTGGTTTAATTAAGTAAAAAATTTAATGTAATCAACACTAAGGACCTCTTAAAACAGAATCCTTAAAACACATTTACCTTGTTTATTTTTCCAGGGGCGGACTAGATTGTACATTATATTACTTACATTTTTAGCACTCTTTATGATAAACTGAGAAAGCTTGAACCTTAAGCTAAAGAAAAGTTACTCTTGTTCATCATCGATAAAACGAAACCGTTTTAGGGAAAAAAGTAATTAAGGAATCACTGTTTTATTTTAATTAAAAAGAACCATATGTTCTTTTTTTAGCGATGCGACAGTTATTCAAACAATAGAGAAGTTCCATTTTTAATTGTTTAATCTGAAAAAGTAGATGTTTTTAAAAATGGTGTGTGGTTCTTAGAAAGGCACCTTAACAAAATTGTTTAAAAAAATGTAAACCTATGTTTTTCTTGAAATGAAAAAACAACCTGAAAAAAATATAGTCAATGAATAAGCTTACAATTCGAAACAAATCCTGATTCTCTTTAAAAGTTTCTGCGAGTATCGATAGGAGTTGAATACTCCAAGGTTTTGAGGTGACTCAAAGGTAAAAATCCAATGGCGTTAGATCGGGAGATTGTTCCTTACAGCAACGCTGAAGTGAGGTGGGGCTCCATCATGCAGAAAATACATGTTTCGGCGGATCGCAAGTTGGAAATGCTCTATTAAAAAAAAAATTGTTTCTGAAAGAACTCCAAATAAAGTTCTCCGTTCAATCGTGGCGGTAATCCGAATGACCCAATGAAAAAATTGCAAATGATTCCTGTCCAGATATTAATTTCATTGGAACTGATGTTGATGATGAGAAACAACCGCGGCATGCGGATCATCAGCCCATACATGCGAGTTTTGTAAATTTACAATACTATTTTTGATAAACCCTGCTTCATCGGTCAAAATCAGCTACAGCGTCCAAAATATTTTCGTCCAATTGTACCGTACATACTTTTCTTCTCTGACCAGCATCAGTACTTTGTTATACAGTTTTTTTTTTTAAACTTACTAAAATATAATAAAGAAAGTCACTAATATCACCTTAAATTGGTAATATCACCTGGAATCTGCTACCAGTTTCCCTTAGAAGTTGGTTAATTCGTTGAAAGCTTCAGCATCCAGAAATTTCTTTTAATTTGGAATAGTGCGATTAGGAAATCTTTCTTCATACAACCTTTTTGCTTCCAATGCATTGCAAGACGCAAGACCATATATAAGATGCATATATGCATACTCAATAAACGTGAATTTGCCCTAGTTCGCCCCTGTTAAAATAAACAAGGTAAATGTATTTTAAGGACTCCATTTTAGAGGTCCTTAGTAATGTTGATCACATAAATTTTTTTTCCAACGCCGTCTTTAAGGAGCCATTTCTTCATAGGGTGAGCCTATAGGAATGTTTTTATAGGAAAGTTCCATACTATTTTTTTATTTTCTACCGGAATCGGAGAGATGTCCCTCATTTTCCAGGACACCCTGTATAATCTAGATTTAAAGGTTAGATGCTGGTTTCTTTACAATTATAATTAAATTAAATTATCAATTCTTTACGATTTATACAAGCTTTCTTATTTCTAGAATGGTCGTAAGAGTACTATCAACAAGCAAAAAAATTAAAAGCAATAAATAATAGTATAATATATCTTTAAAAAAAATACCTGCAACACAACTCATAATAACCTTAAAAGGGCAGCTCTCGAAAAAAGCTTCTACCATCTTCTCCTCATTGGTTTTTATTTGTACTGGACCCAAGTTTCGGGGTATTACAATATTTTCTCGATATCTATAGTTGTTTCCAACAAAATAATTTGATAGTTTTGTCCATTCCTCTGGTGTGAACTGTCTTCTAGGTGGTAAAGTTTCATTTGACATTATGAGATCTAAAAAAAATACTACTAGATTCCTTGGTGTCATTTTTAGAAGAACAAATTGTTCAACAATAACGAATCAATTGAAATTCAATATCTCATATCAGAACTTTTTTTACTCAAATCAAATTTTATTACTCCTTTTTCTTAATAATAAGAGGCTCACAGACTGGATGTTTTATGGACAGTTTTGTTCTAAACATTTTTTGCACAAAATTTACATTAGTTTTGTTCTAGCCATCTTTGGTAAAAGTCTTTGTTTTTTATTTATTTGTTACATGACATAATTATGAAGTCACTCACAGATATAAACTTTCTATGGCGAGTATTTATTCTATTTTAAAATAAAAAGTAACTGACTAAAAATCCCACAATCTATTTTATTTTTGTAAGAAATAAACATTATCACAACCTCTCCGGTGATATATACCAAATGCAAAATGTGATAAATCTAATATATATGCAATATATACAGTGAGAGCCAAAAGTCCGGAATAAATTTAAAATTCAGTGGCAAAAAAAAACGCTCGGACACGTCGATTTTCATTTTTAACTGCGGGTTTTCTTACTATAATTTTATGTATACAGGGTGGTCCAAAAATAAGTTACGACCATCAACTTCAATTTTTGAAATGGAAATACCTATTTTTTATTCTGTATTCTTAAAGAACAGAAAATTCTAGACTTATTTCATGTTGAGTTATTGACAGTTGAAGATCGGCATATTTGCACTTTTGACATGTTATAAAATCCAAACGGTTAGACATAGACAAATGCGGTTTGCACTTTTTATCGAAGCTTTTTTGAAACCATCTGTTGACACTAGCTAGTTAGTGTCAACAGGTTCTGAGAAATTTACGGTTGAATTTCTGAACATACAATAATTTATGCAACTATGTAACACCCTTACTAAGGTAACCTTGTTTTTTGTGTTTTTTCATCCATTGTTGCAATGATGTTGTCATCATTTTTTGAAGTGACAGGTATCAAGCAGTCTTATCCTTGTTTATTGTAAAATTTAATATTGCCTGAAAAGATGAATAAGTAAGGATGTGATGATCGCATTAGGACCCAACACCAGGTTTGTGAAATGTTTAATACCAAGTATCCTGATAAGACAATATCTCAGTCTACCGTTAGCAAACTAGAAAGAAAATTTAGGGAATTAGGTCACGTCAGAAATTGACCCAGATCGGGTCGTCCCTCAATTTCCGAGGAAAAGAAGTTAAATGTTGTTTTGTCCATTGAAGAAAATCCTCATACACCGACTAGACAGGCAGCACTAGATAACGATGTTGGAAAAACATCTTTAAAAAGAATTTTGAAAAAGGCAAAATATCATCCCTATAAATTAAAATTAATCCACGAACTTAACGAAGATGATACAGATTGTCAAGATGGATTGGGCGAAGGGGTCAATTGGAGTGGCCTGCTAGGTCCCCCGACTTGACTCCTTTGGACTTCTTTTTGTGGGATTATTTAAAGCATAGAGTGTATGTAAATAATCCCAACAATTTAGAAGAATTGAGAAATAATATAAGAAATGAGATTCAATGAATACCTCAAGAAATGATACGCAACATTCTGAGAGAATTCGAATCAAGACTTGCTTACCGCCAAGAAGTTAATGGGGCTCAATGTGAACATTTAATTCGGTCTAGATTAGAATAGTTTCTTTTTGTTCAACGTTTATGCAATACTTTTAATTAAATACATTATTATTTTGAATGTTTTTTTAGAAATTCAACCGTAAATTTCTCAGTACCTGTTGACACTTACTAGCTAGTGTCAACAGATGGTTTTAAAAAAGCTTCTATGAAAAGTGCAAACCGCATTTGTCTATGTCTAACCATTTGGATTTTATAACATGTCAAAAGTGCAAATATGCCAATCTTCAACTGTCAATAACTCAAAAAACAAAGGAAGATAGATATAGGACATTGTACATGAAATATGTCTAGAATTTTCTGTTCTTCAAGAATACAGAATAAAAAATAGGTATTTCCATTTCAAAAATTGAAGTTGATGGTCGTAACTTATTTTTGGACCACCCTGTATACATAAAATTATAGTAAGAAAACCCGCAGTTAAAAATAAAAATCGACGTATACGAGCGTTTTTTTTTTGAACATACCCCTGAATTTTAAATGAATTTATTCCAGACTTTTGGCTCTCACTGTATACAAATTACATGCACTTCAAAATTGCTATCTTGAACCCCTTCAATAATTGCTATCCATGCACTATACTGGAGGGACCAAATAATACACCCATATTCCAAGATTGGCCAAATGAAACTATCAAAAAAATAATGAAGACTCACTTTAACACTTAGCTCATTCGTGGTTCTAGTACTAAATCCAGATATTTTTTGAGCGTTTGCTACTAAATTTCATAAAGGACCAAAACATTTTGAGATTTGTTTGTCACTCATATTCCATGTCTCTTGTTGGTGTAAACAGCTTTGATTTTAGTTTTAATAGATGCTCTTATAGAATGGTATCTCGATCTCCAGTAGAAGATCTGGATTTTTTTAATTTTAGATTCAGTTTATACTTAAAAATTTTCATAATTTCAATTGTAATTTTTAAATATTTTCTACTTTTTTTTACATGACAGGCACTGACAAAAATTTCATTAAGAGTAGGTTAGAAAGCCTCAGTGATTATATTCACATCTGTAGATACCTCAATTGATTTTCTCCTATGATGTTTCCAATTTTAGGAGGCAAAGAAAATCTTAATCAGTAAAAAAAAAGTTGGCTTTCTTAAAGCTAAATTTGATAGTTGAAGTAATTGAAGTAATTTGCAATGTATAGGACATTCTTTGCCTTTAAGGAAGACACCTAAACATGGATGGTAAGAATCAATGGAAACCAAAGAATTCTTAACTCCATCAACCTTAACATCATCAAAAGATGCAATAATGACATCCAGAAGTACACCATTACTGTTTCTGATTTGATTTACCCAGAATAAATTATTAAAAGGAATAAATGACACAACCATATTTAACCAGTTGCTAACTAGGAATGTTAAAGTCACCGATAATAGTATAAAATTCTACATTTTGTTTACCCTAGAGATTAGCCTCAATTTTCTCAAAAAAAAGATTATATAAATTACAACCCCTCTTAGGGAAAAAGTGCACTACAATGACATATAGGTAACAAATAGCATCAACTGATATTCCAATAAAAAATGCTTCTGGATCAGCATCAAACATTTTAATTTTTAGTAGCAGTGAGCTGTCTTAACACACCACCCTAATACACTGTTATTAAATTATTCCTATCCTTTCCAAAAATAAGTCTGTCCTTAAAGCAAAACTCTGCATTACTAATAGAATTATTTAACCATGTCTCTCTGATAGTACAAGTAAGTCAAAGTCATTAAGCAGTAAATTACATATTAAGTTATATAATATTGAAAAATCATTAACAGACTATTTCTCCTAGTTCCTGATAAAAATTTACACTAGAAGTATTGTTTAGATTTTGACTAATGGAAAGTGCATTATATATGAGCAGAGAAAGACAAGTTAAAACTGTACTCAATAGTGATGACTGATCAGTGGCAGTGCCAATAATCTAAGGTTTGATTGCCTTTCACATTATACCTACTAATAAGATTTATTTGGTTGGAAGAAAACTTATCAAAATTAAACTAAATGATTAAGACTGTTGCATTTGATTGGGTGTAGATATTGGTGGGCTTTAAATTATATTAGTATTAGGCTGGACAAGTAATTTAAATTTATTTATAATGAACTGTAATTTAATAATTTTTAAATGGAAATTGTTATACCTACCCAGTAAAAATTATATAATCATTCTTGCCAAAATCCTTGGTTAAAATCTCATTATTTCCCCACATATTTTCAAAGAGAGCAAAAAGTTTAATAATGATTTGGGCGGCAAATGATTATTATTAAGTTGGTTTTGTAGTGCAGTGAGGCAGCATCCATAACATGAAAGCACCAAAAAAAAGGTGAAATAAAAAATTAATACCTTTGAAAAGAAGTAAATTGTTTCATATTGAATTATTTCACAGCAAGATCGAAAGTTTTAAAAATTATAGGGTTTGTAATAAAAATCATTCCACTTTAAAAATCGAGTACTTAAATCAACGAAAATATCTTTAGACAAATCTATTCTTTATAATGAGTTAATAAGAGAACATATAAAAGTTAAGAGAATTGTTAGGATTTTATTGACCAAACAGATTTTCTGGGCTTCAAGAATAGTTCCCAAATGATTCTCATCAATTTGGTGGCAACATTAAGTAAAATTGGTTGTTACTTCCCTTTTTTTAAACCATGCTAATTGGAGAGTTTAATTGAATTGGATCTTAGTTCATCTTAGGGTATAGTTCAATGCAGCATTATTCACTGGGCTCTAAATATTCATATAAGTAAATAAGAAACAGTATAAGCACCATAACAGAACCTGTGGTACTCCATACTGAAATTAATTACCTGATAAGTTATCTTGGGTTTTACATCTCAATGAAAACTAAGTATTACCTAGAGGTCTATGTTGGAAAACATTATTGATCCTAAAAGGAATTGAACCGAAAAAACATAGTCGGTAGAGCCCTCAAAAAGCGAAAAACGTACGAAATAGCTTACATTAGTTGATGGAAATATAGATGATACCAAATAGGACTTTTCTAAAGTCTTCAGTCTTCAGTTGCACTGATTTACTTGTTTACACTTATTTGACGTTACACTAAATTAAAAAAAAACAAATGAACACATTTAAATATTGAGGTTATGTTTTGCTTTTAATGTGTATGAAGCTAGCGTCCGAGCGATATCCAGCAAATCGAGAACGCAGCATATGTCGGTTGCCGGCAACCAATCTATAGTCCGCGCTCCCTGTTATTTAATCAATATATTACCCGTATCTCCTGAAATTCCCAAGAGATTTTAATAATTTTTTGTCCGGTATGTCAAACTGTCAAGTTAGTTACAATAGTTTCCGTTGCCAAGCAAGAGGAGAGGCTAGCAGATTTTTTCAGAAGAATTTCGATCAGTTTCTATGCAACCACCACCTCTCTATATATTTGTCATAGATAAAAGATATATAATACTTAAAGATTTGTTCTGTCCTTTCAAAGCACTGCTTGGTACTGAATATATATGATAGTAAATATATGGTCATAGTGTCATAGTTATCCCTTATCTATGTTTAGGTATGATATATTTGTGTTTTGTGGTAAATAGTATAAGGTAAAGGTTTAGTACCTAATTATGACATTTATTAATTAATAAATATTAAAGCATTTCCCGTTTTCCTAAGATCCCACAAGCCACAGAACACAAATATATAGAGAAGTGGTGGTTGCATACAAACTGATAGAAATTCTTTTGACAAGTCAGCTAGCGTCCTCTCGCTTGGCAACGGAAACTGTTGTAACTAACTTGACAGTTTGACGTGCCTAGTAACCAAGTATTAAGTAACATTCAATGCAAAAAAATTTAATCTAATTAGTAATCATAGAGTAATTAAAAGTATAAGAGGGTTTAATCCCATAGTAACAAGTAGGCACCATCTTTACCCTAAACTCGATTGCAGCATCACGGATGCGGTCTAACCGAACTAAAATAATTGACATTTGTCACAGTGGGTAAAATAGTCTACTGTAATACCGATCCGTCATAGAAATGAAAGGCGTGCTATTCAAAATTTTAGAATGGCGCGAAATTTAAAATTATTGACCCATGAAATCAATTTTTAACAGCGTAAAGGCTGTGAATCTCGATCACAAACTCTAAAAAATTATGAAATAGTGCAAGTGTATTAATTTAATTTTTGAAGAGGCTAAGAGTGATAATGTATGTAATTTAAGTTTATTTTTTACATTTTTAAAGTGAATTCGTTAGTTTTTTGTCATTAAATTCATCAAATTTGCTTTTAAGCTGTTAATTTAATGCATTAAGGCCCTTCAAAAAAATAAATTGTTAATAATGCACCTTTTCATTGATTTTTAGAGAATGTGAAAGAGATTTTACAGTCCAATACGCTATCAAAAAAAGATTTAATGGGTCAATTATGTAAGACAATATTTTAGAGATTTAAGTATAATATATTAAGTCCTATTTTGAAAATTAAATGCTTGATACTAACAATGTTAATTTCACTGTTATCAACAAATTAACAAGGGTAGGGGTAGAATTAAAGTCAATTGTAAAGTAAGTTTATAACTTTATAATTTATTGTCTTAAAAGGGATCCTGATACAATTTGTTTTTGTGCCGCTTTAGCACAACACTGTCCATGGTATGTATTTTGCTTTTTCTACATTTTGATGATATGATACAAAAATAATTACAATTTATCAAATTTATAAATTAATTATTTATAGACATAAGAACTATATTTCTCAAAAATATGCCCTAAAAAATTTACGTTTACTACCTACTTTTTTGTACAGAGGGTACCTAAAAATGTTAGGGGAGTGGTAATATATAAAAACTAACCCTGTAATTAAAATATTCTTTATGGAGAGTATGATATTAGTTGACACTGATGTATACCATAAATTCTAGATATCATCGGTCCTTTTTCCTAAATATTCAAGGAGAATCCCTGGATCTTACTCCCATCTTATCAATGTGAGATACCTCCATGAGAATGGAAGTTGTTTTACTTATTGTGCTTTTGGTACTTCCTAGCAGCAAAGCACTGATGATACCTTTCGTCAAACCTAGTAAAAAGTGGCCTATATTATAGCATAATTATGTTAATTCTAAACATTATATTGAGATTGCTGGATTATGACAGCAGGTAATAAAGTCAATGTATCTTCCCAAGCTACTTGTGCCTCAACCAGTACTGGGGCATTGAATAATACTTGGGCCAGCAATTGGGAGAGCACACTTTCTTAAACAAGTATGTATAGTACTAGTAAATTAAATATCATCATAATGGTCTTAATATATAACACCTTATTGAGGTTGGGATTAAACCAAGTATTTTAAACCATTCGGACCTCCTAATAATGTCACTTTCAGGAAATTTAAAGAAAATTAAATTTTTATATGAATCTTCAATAGGCCAATAGTATGTATTAAAACAAGTAAGTGCCTTGCATTTAAAAATGAATTTTCCTGGTGATAACATTATTATAAGGGCAGTTTTAAAATGGTAAACAACAATTTTGGGTGACCTGCAACATGGGGAAAACTATTTGATAAAAAAAATTGCACTTACCCCATCCTAGGGATCTGAAACCACACAATAAAATAACAAAAAAGCTTCTATATGATGAAATTACACTTTAATGACTTTAAGCTACATTTTTAACTATTTTTTGTTGAGAAAAAAACAAAAGGACACACCCAATGGACGCCAAAATAAAAAGGAATAAGCAATGGCGACGATCGATGACGATCACGAACTTAAAAATATACCTGGACTGCTAATGCATATGGCCACGATACCCAAAAATGACCACTGCATGGTGGCCGCCATTTTTATAGTGGTTGTGTCCTTTTGATGTTGGTCACTCTGAAAATTTTTAGAGTTGCCAACAAAAAATATATTAAATAACGGTAATGAAGTTGACATTTGACGTGTGAGTATAGCGGATTGCCTAGTTTTTGACGATTTGTAAACGACGCTTGGGTATATCGCCTGGAACAGGCGATGCATCTTTCTCCTTATTTAATACGTGAATAATGTATCACCATCTTTATTTAAAGGTATTTGGTTCAGTTTCTCAAAACCGAATTATTGTGAATTGTCCGTCTGTGTTGTTTATAATAGAATAATATATTGAGTTGTTGACAGAATAATGAATAATATATTTTTTCTATATAAACCCTTTATAATTACAAACCCTCATAAAATCATCTATATTTTGATTCTTATATATGGTTGTACCCATTAATGTGGAAACACTGTACATGGAAGGAAAGTAAAACTTGTAATAGTAAAAATAGAAAGAAAATAAGTGTTTTTAACTGAATTCGTTAAGTAAATACAAGCAAAAACTTAAATGAATATCATGGTATTAGGATTTATAAGATTCAAGATTATCAGAATGATAAAACAAATATTTTAAAGTGCATGCATCTATTCCAAGTTGATTGAAACGTTGTCTCATTTTAGGTGAGGATTACTTTCTTTAATAAATTTTAACTTTCATAATTCTTAAAGAAGTACCAGAAAAATCACAGATCTAACGCAACTATCTTAAATTCTTACCTATATGTAACTTTCTATTTTGTATTTTCGTAAACATAACCTCTCAAAAACTTTAATTGTTTTGTTTCCCTACAGTTGGCACAATTAAAATTTGTCAGAGTGACCAACATCGAAAGGACACAATCACGCAAAATGGCGGCCCCCTAGTAGTGGTCATTTACTTTTCATTGAATTGGCAGTCCAGGTATATTTTTAAGTTCGTGATGACGATCGATGATGCGAAGGTGGGTGGTGGGAAGGGACGAAAGAAAATCGAATGACAATTATGACAGAAGTTGGACCTCGATGCGGTCTAACCGAACTAAATTTTTTAACTTGTTTAAGTTTAAAACTTGATGATCAGTTTAGGCTACCTTTCGAACACTCTTTTAATATTCATTTCTCTATGGGAATAAGCAATGGCGACGATCGATGATGCGAAGGTGGGTGATGGCAAGGAAGGAAAGAAAATCGATAATCTAATGACAATTATGACAGAAGTTGGCCCTCGATGCCGTCTTAGGTTAAGGTTTAAAACTTGATGATCAGTTTAGGCTACCTTTCAAACACTCTTTTAATATTCATTTCTCTATGGCGAGAGTACAATCTGTCACTACTGTCCACTAAACTTAACAGATTCTAACATCACGTCAGCAGTGAGAGGAAAACATAATTAAACAAGGATAGCGCTGTTTTACAGAGCGGATCCCTACATTTTTCAAACTACTACCGACATCTCTAGGTCAGGCCGGGTACTTCTGGGACCACCCTCGTATTCTTAAGACAAGAAGCTCAGGAGCCACAATGCACTTTTGCTCTTTTGCTTGCGCATACGTAGTACGTACACGAACCTAACCTCAGTTTGTCTTTTGTGTATTGCGGTTGTTTAATGTTAATTGTTTACGTTTCGTTTATGTGTACGTGTCTACTACGTGTGCGTATAAACGAAACGTGTGTATAATAAAAATCGTGTACGTACTACGTATGCGCAAGCAAAAGAGCAAAAGTGCATTGTGGCTCCTGAGCTTCTTGTATTCTTAAGGAGGTCTTTTTAAGCATACGTTAAAATACAAATATGCCCAGCCAATCAGAGAAATTGAGAGTGGCGCAGCACTGCTGATCCTTTCGTGAATGTTCGTACGTCAAATTTCGTTGCCGATTAGCTACGGAAATTGAAAATCAAGACATTGGTTTTGTTTAATTTAACCTATATTGCAGATTTTATTTGCTTTACTTGCTTCCTAATAGTTGATTTAATTATCAACAATTATATCAACTTTGCGACTATTTGAGTGAAAATTCATAGTGTAGAGTGTTGAGTTTTTACTCCATTATCTATACAATCCATATCTGTGCTGGTTTTGGGCTCAAAAACAAACAATTTAGTGTTTGAGTTTCATTACCTTTCAATAAACTTGCCAGTGTTTCTTAGTGCGTAATTTCCTTCCACTTAAACCAATATTTGCACTTATCTGTTGCTGTCTGTTAGACAATTATGGCATCACTAAGGTAAGATACATATAATTTTTTTAGTTCTAATTTGAATAATTTTTTATTTTGCAGTCAACAAAATGCAATCTGTGAAGTTTATGATAAGGAATTTTCCAGCACATCTACCAGAAACAGGCATTGGAAAAAGTTTCACCCTGAATTTGTTGGGAAGGAACAAATAAAACACATTATATGTCCAATGTGTACTAATGATATCCAGACATTTTCATATTTTAACTGTTTAAACAAACATTTGCTTGATATTCACCATATAACTGTCAAAGAATTAATTTTAAATTTTAGGAATTTTGAAGAATTGACATCTTGGAGGGCACAAGATAATAGAGAAGTAGATTATGCTTGTCAGACCCATATACTTGTCATGTAGCAATTGGAAAAAGTTTCACCCTGAATTTGTGGGGAAGGAACAAATAAAACACATTATATGTCCAATGTGTACTAATGATATCCGGACATTTTCATATTTTAACTGTTTAAACAAACATTTGCTTGATATTCACCATATAACTGTCAAAGAATCAATTTTAAATTTTTGGAATTTTGAAGAATTGACATCTTGGGGGGCACAAGATAATAGAGAAGTAGATTATGCTTGTCAGACCCATATGCTAGTCATGTAGCATATACTTATGCAATACGAGTGAGGTTATGGCTTCTCAAGCAGGTGTGAGAGCTGAAGAAAAAGATAAATATTGCAAACATTGCAAGAAAAAAGTCACTACATCGGTGGATTGTGAGGCTTGTGGGTCCAGTTACCACCCCAGTTGTGGGCATCAAGCAAAATTAATTAATAGTTTAAATAAAATTGAAAATTGTAAAGTGTGTACTAAAAGTGGGGTTAGAAGTGAAGAAAAGATTGGAATGGATCAAACTGAGGTTGTAAATCTGGTGAGGGCCTTATTTAAAGAGTATCTTGACCCTTTCAAAAAAACTATGCAGCAGGAAATGCATGAAATCAAAAAATCAATGCAATTTTTATCAGACACATTTGATGTGTACAAAGTTCAACTTGAAGAAGTCCTATGTGATATGAAAAAGCTTAAAGATGAAAATGACGAATTAAAAAAACGTGTGGATGATATGGAATCAAAGCTTAATGCCCAGGAGCAGATAGAAAAAAGAAAAAAACTTAGTCGTTGTGGGTATACCAAAACAAGGGGTTGATGATTCACCACTATGAGGAAGGTAGTGAAAAGTATGAACGTTGGGGCTGATCAGGATATATTAGATGCTTACAGAGTGGGAAAAAAGGTGGATGGTCCGATTGTCCTGAAACTTTGGAGCAAAGAATGTAAACATAAAATTCTAAAGTTTGTCAGGGAAAAAAAGGGCATAAAAACAAATGAATGTGGACTGGATGGTAGAAACAACATATACTTTAATGAGGACTTAACTCACTATAACCAGACATTGTTTAAAAAGGCACGAGATACAGAAAAAATCATAATTTCAAGAGTTCATACTGTGTAAATGGAAAAATATACCTGAGATACAATGAGACTGATCCACCGGTAAGAATTAAACGTCTTGAAGACTTAAAATAGTAAGATCTTGAAGATTAAAACAAACAATAAACATTTAATACTCTTATGTTTAAAGAACTACAAAATAATAGCTTAAATATATTGTATATAAATATACGTAGCTTAAGAAACAAAATATCGTCCATTTTAAAGGAAATTTTAAAGCAACAAACCTATATAAACATTCACATATTGGTTTTAACAGAAACATGGATCTTTCAAAATGAGACACAATTTTATAATATTGAAAACTATTCTTCCGTACACAATTGTAGGAATACCCGAGAAGGGGGCACAAGTATTTATTTAAAAAACAATATAGACTATACAGTAAAAGATACATCCTTTGTAAACTTGGAAGAGTGCAATTTTTTGTCAATAACCTTGACTAAACTTAAATGTACTATATGGAGTATATACAGACCACTGAGCAGCAATGCACAAAAATTTATTAGTGAACTGGACAATATCATGGAAAGTGAAAAAATCCTTGCTTAATTATAGGTGACATAAATATAAACTTATTAATAGATTCTCACATAGTAAATGAATATAAAAATGTAATATCAATCAAGGCCTTTGAAATAAAAAATAAGCTAACTATTCACAATGCTACTCGAACAACACAAACAAGTAAAACAATACTAGATCATATCATAGCAAATAAGAACCTACAGTGCAAAATAAAACGAAAGGTGGAAAAATACAAGAAAGGAAGAATTATTAAATATAAATTAGATGAAGAAAGGTGGATTCAAATGGTGCAAGAAAAACTACATGGAAAAAATAATGGTGTACAATCCTTCCAAGAATTGGCTGAGATTATTGTTAACTCTAAAAACCAATGTTCTAAGAAATATACACTAAAGATTAGATCTGCTAATGATTGGATTACTCCGGAGTTTATAAGAAAATTAAAAATACGGGATGAACTATATATTCGCTGGAAGAGGATTATATATTCGCAGAAGAGGAGATTCTAAGAAGACATGGAGAGTGATTAATGAACTTTATAAGAAAAAGAAAAACAACAATACTAAAATAAAGCAAATTGAGATAGATGGACAAAAAATTACAAACGAAAAACAAATTGTACAGGAGTTTAATCACCATTTTACATCTATAGGAAAAAAACTTGCCCTTAAAATGGAAAAAACTCAAACTACAACATTTATAGAGGAGGAAACAATAAATACCATTTTCTTAGAACCTACAGACAAAAATGAAATAATAAATACAATTTCTGAATTGAAACAAAACAGCTCTCCAGGCCTGGACAAAGTTACCACCAAAGACTTGTACCTAACCCATGTAATAGGAGATATTGTAGTGACAATGGTTAATGGAATATTAGAGACAGGAATTTTTCCAGAAGACTTAAAAACAGCAAATATAATACCAGTGCACAAGAATGGAAAATGTGAGGATCTAAACAACTATAGGCCTATTTCGCTACTGAGTACATTCTCCAAACTAATAGAAAAAATAATTAAAAAACGTATGACTAGGTTTATAGAACAGAATTTTCAATTCGATGACCAACAATATGGATTTCAAACAAAGAGTAACACCTTGGGAGCTGTCTCGGACCTATTGGAGTATGTGTCAAATGAAATTGATCAACAAAAATATGTTGTAGCTGTCTTTGTCGACCTGCAAAAAGCCTTCGACACTGTTGATATTGAATTGCTGCTAAGTAAAACTAGTAAAATGGGATTTCGAGGCATATGTGGGAGCTTACTAAGGACATATTCAGTAGGTAGGAGACACTACACAACAGTAAACGACCAAAACAGTGAGGCAGAGACTTTAAATGTGGGGGTAGCGCAGGGGTCAGTGCTTGGACCGTTGCTTTACCTATTGTATGTGCATAGCCTAAAATATGCTGGTCTTATGGCTAAGTATTTTATGTTTGCTGATGACACAGTTCTAGTGTTCTCAGCCAAAGACATTAAAACCCTTGAAAAGGAAATAAATGACTCTTTAGATATATACTATAAGTGGCTGTGTTATAATAGGCTTAGTATAAATGCTACCAAAACTGTCTACATGATTTAATAAAAATAAAACAAAATGTGATATTAGTGTACATGTAAGCGGCAATAAACTTAAAGAAGTGACAAACTACAAATATTAAGGTTTAAATATAAATAATAAACTTTCATGGAATAATCATATACAAAAAATTAGTGACAAAATATCTCCTATGCTTGGTGCTTTGAGAAGGTGCTCTGACATGTTAAATATTAAAACAAAAAAATTACTCTACAACAGCTTTATTGAACCACATTTGAGGTACCTTATTGTATTTCGGGGAAATGTTCCAAATTATTTATTAAATAAAATACAACGAGTGCAAAATAAAGCAGTTAAATTAGTTTATTCTTTAGATTATTACACACCAAGTGATATAATTTATAAAAATACTGGTATTTTAAACATTAATCAATTAAGAACCTATGAACAAATTAAATTTATAAAATGTATACAGTTAAATAATATTAAGACTAGTTTAAAGGGAAAATTATTACAAATTAAAGACTGTCAAAAGTATCAGCTAAGAAATAAAAACATGTTGAGAAATGCATTGGTGCGAACAAAAAAATGTCAGGACTCTCCATTACATAGTACAATAAGTGTCTTCAATAAAATTCCAGAAACTATTGTGAATCTAAAAAGCTACAAAAATATGTGTAAAAGACTAAAACAATACCTTAAGGTAAACTAAATAAATATATTAAATATGTAAGGCTGTAAGCCATAATCTCTATATTAATCAAGCAATATTGTACTAAACTTATTTAGAATTATGTTCCTAATTTTGTTGTATTTTTTTCTTTTTTTTTTGTTAAGTTTTAGGCCCTGGTGCCAGTTTGTAAACTGTTTTTGGGTCATAAATAAAGTTATTAAAAAAAAAGACCCGAAACAAGTTTAAGAATTGGGAAGAACACATATTTTACAATTGCAACAGGAGCGATATCAGAGGTTGTCATTATCATTACAAGTCTTAGTTATCATTATCAAACATACATAAGTATGTTTTGTTGTGTTTACTTTTAGGATTTAATAGCGCGTGCAAAGTGAGAAGTCTGGGGGAAGCATTCGCATTCAAGGAACATGTCAACAAAACCAAACTCAAATAGCTATCAGCATAAAATTGTAATAGAAGCCCATAACAAAGCCGAAAAAATGAATGGTAAGGTAGAATTTTTAGAATTTGGAAAATTTAAAGTCAAAGTGTTTCGGTAAGTGGTAAGTTCTATGTTGTGTCTTGTCATGAACTATGTGATGAGCAATGTCGCACTGGATACTGTAACATCTGTAAAATATGTTTTCATAAATACAGATGTGAGTGTCCAGAAAATTCTGTTAAAACAGTACTTTGTAAACATATACATGCTGTAGGCTGTAGCCATTTTTGAGCAGAGGAGCGAGTTTGTTGTAGGTTCCCCAACTGTGAGTGAAGAGGAAGAGGATAAAGTTTTTTTTGTTGATCAACCCACAACTAGCCAAATCAATTATCAGGAGGATGTAAACCATTTTATTCAGGAGAGTTCAAAAATGAAAGTCAATAGTTCTGCAATGGACTTTGAAGAAAATCGAGAAGTAGTTTGAGTAAAATATAAGTTACATTTTTATTACATCGTTTATACTTATTTTAAGATTGCATTGCAAGAAATTTGTAGCTATGGTAGAAGTTTGAATAAATATGCATTTGCCAGATTTATGGCTGTAATCAACAAATTTAAAAATAAAGAAGTGGACGAAGAAAATTCTCAGGGCATTGAAAAGAAAAGAAAAATTGAAAAACAAATGTACTATCAAAATAAAAAATAAGCTAGATTTCTTTGTGTATTTAATGGCTAGATAATATTTGAATTGTAGCTATTTTTTTATGTTTGTATAGCTGTGAAGTTAACAAAAATAGGATGTGGTATTTTATATGCTATTTTGTGTTATAATCAGTATAATATAACTAAGTATATTTTTTGTAAGGTTTTGGCGCAGGTTTCAAATTGTAAATACAAATTTTATGTAAGAGGTCATATACATAACTAGGTATAGTTTTTGTAAGGCTTACCGCTTAATTTGGTGTAGGTTTCAAATTGTAAAAACAAATTTTAAGACGTCATAATGGTTTAAATAACGGTGTTGGTTTCTGTATAACTATTTTTATATCTTTTATTTTAAGACTAAAATGTTAGCTTATTTTGTATGTTAATATTCAACTAATCATTTTCTACATTTTGTTTGCTATGTTTTTAATATTTGTTAGGGTGCAGAAAAGCTAATTGGATTAACTTGAAATTGACACGGAACGAGGGGGAACATCCTTTGTGAGTATATATTTATTAATTAAAATGTATACAGAGCAGTAATTTATTTTCATGTTACTATTGAATGGAAGTTTGAATGGTTTGGGCTGTATATACATGAGCAGCAGAGATGACAAATAAGCTAAAGAAGTGCGAGTCTACATACTATATACCAGATTAATACATTTAGCCTCTTTGCATTTAATTTTGAGGTTGTTGATATTAAAAATACCATAAATTATTATATTTAAATAACAAATAAATTTATAGATTTTTTATTATTTTAAATAAACAAAGTTAAAATATAATTTCTACGTTTTTTTTTTTGTTTTCTGTTCTTATACTTTGACTTTTTAGTCATATTTACCCCATTATCTAGCTTTTCCAACCATATATATACTTTATATCAACCACTAAAGTATAATGTATAAAATATGTATAGTGGTAGGGTAGTGGACAATTTAAAATAATTAAAATAATATACTTTCAAATAACTATTGACAATTATTATATTACTAAGGTGCATATTAGAATTATGACATAGAGGTATGTAAAAATGCGAACTTTAACATGTTCACCATATATTGTTAAAAAATTGAATTGCCATTTATTTTTATTTTCTAACTTTTTTATTTATCCACTCATCCACCTATTAACCAATTAATTTATCAGCTCTACACACCAATTCAATTTCGTATCACCCCATTTTTAATATTTAACTAACAATAATAATTAAATAATTCATACATTGCGCTTACACGTACCGCTATACCAAATGATAAACAAATTTAGTCAATAAAAGAGAGAATTTGCTATAAAAACCAAATTTGGCAAGTATTTTTAAAATAATAATTGATCACACGCTGTAAATATTTAAAAAAAGCAATAATCCATTTACTAATAATAGCTAAAGTATCTTCTTATTAAATGTTTTTAATGCATATTGCACTTTTCTTCATCTAAACTATATACGCATCATAAAAACCTAATTAAATATAAATATGAATAGAAAAACTCTACATACATTGAAAATTTCCTTTTTTGAATTTGGCGGTTCGCATACCAGGCTCTCGCGGATGCCGAAGCGCTCTCATTGGCTAGGCATATTTGTATTTTAACGTATGCCGTCTTTTTATTAGGATACATTAATTTCCGCACCCATGCGGGCCAATGAAATCACGGATCGCTTTCGGATTTTGTCAGTCGGCATCGTCGAAATAATCGGCGGGACTGTTGATGTGGTTTGCTAACCTCACTTTCAATTTTCAACTTTGAGCTTTGAGTTTTTGAAACGTTTTGTTGTTTATTTACAATTTGTGCGACCAAGAGTAATTATTATTAATTACATTATCTTGTTTCCTTGTAAATTCAAAACACCACTATATATTTACATTAATTTACTACACCTTTATTCGGTGAACATGGATATAAACAGGTAAGTGCTTTTAAAATTAAGTACCTTTGTGAAATTTTATTGAACAGTATATATTTTTTGAGGGATAATAAATTAATATGTGAAGATTGTGGAAAGTCATTTTCTTCTACTTCAACATTGTATCGGCATATGAGGGATATACATAATAAAAAACAGAGTGAAAAAGAGAGCCAACACATTATTTGCCCCCTTTGCCTGGACAAAGAGAAGTTTACATCCTATGATTCTTTAATAAGACACTTTCATAGTATTCATAATATACATATTAAAGAATCTCTTTTAAATTTTAGGAATTTGGCAGAGTTTGAAATTTGGAGGTCTGCAGAAAACAGAGAGGTAGATTATGCTGTTCATCGAAGAAAGAAATGTGCTAATGGGGAAGAATTTATTTACTATAATTGTAATAGAAGTGATTCAAAAGGTACCTAGTTAGTTTTATAATTATGTAAGTCAGTAATTTTTTAATAATTAATCATGTTTTAGGATATGTCAGTACATGTTTGCAATGGAATTTAAAGTCTAAAGGAAGCATTCGTATGCAAGGAATTTGTCCATCAAGAATAATAGTTAAAATTCTAGTAGATGGTAGGTATTTTTTTTCTTAATAATTATTAAAATAGAAGATTTATTCATTTATATGACATTTTTTCAGGAGTGAGATTTAAGATTTTTTGAAACCCACATAGGACACCCTGATGAATTAAGAAGCAAAAGGCTAACAAAATCGGAACAGGAGATAATTGTGGATAAATTAGCAGCAGGAGTTTCAAACAAGAGAATTATTCAGGAGGCCAGAAGCGTAGACGGCAATAAACTACAAAGGAAAAATTGTATAACATGAGGAGATTTAGAGTACCTAATACGAAAATTTAATATTGACAAGAAAAGGGACAGTGATGATATGATAGCCACAGTGTTAAAAATTCAGGAATGGAACAGTGATGGAAAAAATCATGGATTTTTATTTAAACAGATAGGTTTGAATTGCAATTTTATATATTAATATTATCTTAACAAGTTAATGTTGTTTAAATGTATTTTAGGAGAAACTTATCCAGGATTAGAAGAAGAGATTTTCCAAAAATAATCTGTATAGATGGAACTCATGGAACAAATAGGAGAAACTGGGACTTGACAATTGTGTTAATAAGAGATGAACAAAATATGGGTTTTCCAGTGGCATTCTTACTAAGTAACAGATTAGATCAATTAATTCAAGAGGTTTTTTTTAGGTATACTGTATATTCAAACAGTATCATAGATCATTAGTTACTTTATGTTATTTTTTCACTTATTGTAGAACATAAACCAAGAAGATTACTTTGTACCTGGCATATAGTGAAAAATTGGAACATACAAGGAAGGTCTAAAATCAAGAAGTTGGAAAATAGACAGATAATGAAACATGAAATGAGGAAAATTTTAAAGAAGACTGATCCACAAAAATTTATACAGCTGAAAGAGAACTATTTTAGGCAATTAGAAGAAGAGGAGGAAACTAATTTTCAGAATTACCTGAAAAAGTACTTCACTAAAAAAGTCAACACTAAAAAATTATAAAACAAATGTAATTAATTCTTTACTATTTCCAAAGTCAAGAGAGAATAATGATGTGGGCACATTGTTATAGAATCAATGCCGGAATTAATACAAATATGGTAATTGAAAGCTTAAATAAAGTTCTGAAGTACAACAAAATGAATGGAAAGCAGAATATTAGGTAAGGAAATTTTAACACATTACAAAAAAAAATATGTAGAAAATATATTTTCTCTTAAAAGGATTGAAAAACTGTTGGATTTACTGGATGAACTTGTTGATGAAAGAATGTGGAAAAGGATTATAAACATGGAAAGGCCAAATGCAAATAATTATCAGCCAAAAAAAAAGTGAGAGTGCTCATAAAAAAGCAGAAGAAATGGTGGGTAATAACGGCAATGTATCATATTCTGAATTAGGACATTTTAAGGTAAGGTCGTTTAGTGATAATCATAAATTGTATTTTGTAAATTATAATGAGGCTTGTGATGAGGACTGTAGGGCAATGTATTGTGAGAAGTGTAAGATATGTAAACATAAATATAATTGTGATTGTCCAGAATATACTGTTAAAAGTGTCATGTGTAAGCATATACATGCTGTAGCTTTATTTGAGCAGAGGAGCGAATATGTTTCAGGTTTCATGGATGAAATGCAAGAAGATAATAATCTGTATGTCAATGAACCTTCAACAAGCAAGACAGTTTATGAGGATGAAGTAAATCATTTTCTTGATGAGACTGAAAATAGAATGAATGTGACAATTGATTTTAAAAGAAAGCGTGAGGTATTTAGTTTAACAATAATTTTATTTGGTAGTTCTATAATATAGTATGGTAAAAAATTGTAGATTTGTCTAGAACAGTTTTGCTCTGAAATTCGTAATTATGGTGGTGGATTGGGTGAACATGATTTAGAAAAATTTATGGGTGATTTTAGAAATTTTATGCAGACAGTAAAACAAAAAGAAATGGTGATGAGTAAAAAAAGAAAAATAGAAAAGCAGCAGTATTATCTCAACAAAAAACCTAAACAAATTTATTTATAATAAAATGTTTATAACTATTTCATTACTGATTGACATTGCTTTTGTGAGTGACCTATTCTGGTATTATATCTAAGTGGTGTTGGCTATTTGTATTCATGTAATTCGTTGGCTTATGGTGAAGGATACTTATAAAATATATTTTTTCAATTTTAATTTTGGCTTTGTTATAATTAACTAATATATTAGTGTTTGTTTCATATTTATTGGTATTTGTTTTCAACTTTTGTAAATAGAACCCTTTGTGCAACTATGTTATATATATATATTAGGTAGTAGATTGCTTAATAAATGAAGTTGATATAATAAATTTTGAATATTCTGCATCAGTGTTATGAATAAACCTACTTTACTAAAATATAATCGGGTTGTTTTATTCATATTTAATAAGCTCAGATCCTGAAAAATATTGGTCTTTTTTCATTGTCGAAAAAGGATACAAGAAATGTTTTCCATTATTATGGCTCATTTTCATAGTATGCAATTGCATCTGATGTATGGATCACACGAGACAAGAAAGTGTAATAGGTAGGTATATCACAATAAAATAATACTTCTCGAAAATTTTTCATTTTAAAATGAAAATTTTAAATAATATAATGGATTACTACATAAAATAATAACAAAATGTGTCCTTTTATTCATTAAAATTATCAATTTTTTTATACTAAATTTTAATTGAGCGGAGTTTAGAGCCTGAGAATTAATTCAAAGCTATCCACTAAGTGCCTGAAATGAGATAAATTCTATTTTAGTAAAAGCAAAATTAATAATATCATGTAACAAAATTATTTACCATCATTTGCTGAAAATAAACAATTTCTTTACGTAAGTAAAACGTTCCGTATGTTTATTTTTCTCAAATACCATAATTCCTCTTATAATTAGATTTGAAATACGCGCCTTAATTATCTGAGCCAATCACAGACAAAGCACCGTGAAAAGCATGGGTGCGGAAATTAATGTATCCTCTTTTTATTGCCAATACTGTCATAAATTTGTAAGGTTAGTGACGTTATTAAATTTTCTGTTTAAAACTGTTATAAATGTTTTTTTGTTAAAGCCGAATTGCTTCTTTGATAAAATGTCATTATAAATATTTTTCTAAGTTTATGATTCGGTTCTTAAGTGCTTGTTCAAAGATTTTACTCAAGGATGATGTAAGAGTGATTGGTCGCTAATTCTTGGGTTCTAAGTAGTCCCCGGATTTATGTATAGGCTTTATGTGACTGTGCTTAAAATATTGAGAATGTATTCCTGTTTTGAATATTTGATTTATTAGGTAAGTTAAAATTAGAGAAATTATATCGACAGTTTTTCTTTTTCAGCCCTTACGCCGTCGTGTTCTGGAGCTTTGCCAAATTTAAGATTTGCTATATTTTTTTAAATTTCTTCATTTGTGACATTTGATACTTAGAAAGTGTTTAGTGTGTTCTTTGTGTTTTTTTATTTAGCTTCTTTTTAATCTTTTTCGCCATTTTTTCTCCTATTGTGGAAAAGTATTTGTTAAGAGAATGAGCAATGTCCTTTTTGGACTTCAGAGTATCATTATTTTAATTTTTTATTTTGATAATTTTAGTTTCATTTTTATCTGGTTTATTTATTTTGGTTAGTGTATATTCGACAATGTTTTTGTGTTTGACAAGTTAAGAGTTATATTTTGTTGGTAGAAGTTAAATTTTTGTTGATTTGTTTTGATTTCGAAGTTGTTTATATTGATCAAGAAGAGTATTTTGGGAGTCTAGTTTAAGTCTAGTATAGAGCTTATTTCTCTCTGTCATGAGATTTAAAATTTCGAGTGTTATCCATTCTTTCAGTTTTTTTAATAATTTTTGTTGATTTCTGTATTGCACTAGAGAATTTAATATTTATTTTATTATTATAATTCAAATCCCCCATGAAGAAGTTGTGATTACTATTTGACACTATTTAAAACGTCAGGTAGATCATTGTATATGCTTATTAATTCGTAGTTATTTTACGTTATTGTCAGGTTTTTGAGGAGGCTCTACGACAAAGACATAGGCATATTTATTATTTGTTTGTGCTACACATGTTTATGAGACTTGAAGAAATTTAAGTTATTTAAATTTTCTAAAAAATAAAAAATTGTACACCAATGGAGCAGCTATATTTACTTTCCAATGTGTTTGTGTCTGTTGTGAGAGTGTAATAAATAACTAAATAAATAATATGTTGTGCTATCTAAGGAATCTCCGTAACCCTTGACAATCAAGTTTCAAGATAGTAAAATTTTATTACAATTAAATCATTAATTGATTCCCTTTCTTTTTAAGAAGCAAAAACACCATTGTACATTTTTAAGGCTTTTTGGAGGTTCACTACTCTTTTACTATTGAAAATTATAATGCTTATGGATAAAAGGTTTTTTACTTTTTATGTAAGTTTTTTAATTTTGAATTTCTTATTATAACTTTGTTTTAAACTTTAATCTACCTTGTTTTTTAATTTCAAAAAATTAATTCTTATTGATAAGTGTGTTATATCTGTTTATGTAGTGCAAATGTGTTTATAATGTATCTTGTTGTTTATAATAAATTTTATTTTATGATTTAAATAAGCACCACTGATATTCATTGTAGCACCTTGAGGATAGCCTATTATAGGCTAAAATGTTGACATTATGAAAATTTAAAACCTTAACCTTTATTTCACATCCAACTGGCTTAACAAGAAGGATAAAGGATTTTTGGGTTACAAAAAAACAATATTTGAAAAAAATTACATTTTTTGAGGCATTTGGTGTTGTGTTACTTTCAACCCCCAGTGCACGAAACCTAAAATTTTGAAAGGCAACTTTAGAACATTGGTTACTTCTATTTCTTTTATTATTTTTGTGTTCCTTATTGTGCGCTATAGCTTCTTTTTATTAAAGAAAACTCCGGCAAGAATTGTTTTAAAAAATACTGGATATATTAAAAAACACAACTAACTACTTGATTACAAATAAAATGGAAAAGTTAAAAATAAAGTAAAAGGTTTTAAACGGTAAAACGGTGACGATGAAATTGAGTGCGCTACTCTCGATAATCTTAATACGAATTAATAATAATTTTCACACACGAGCCAATTTGGTTGTTCGAAAAAAGGCTGATACCACAAAAAAATGCTGATCTGGCTGCGTGAAGGTTTTTACGAGTTGCATGAAATTGATATTTTGTCCATTTAATAAAACTACAAATAAGCCGCTGGCGCCACTGAGGCGGTTAAGGATTGTACATTTCCTCCCCCTCTTTGACATATTTTAATGTCAAAAGAAATTAACAATAAAAAAAAAACTAAATTCGATAATAGATGACCTACATAATTTATAATAAGAAATGATTTAACGATGATTACAAATAAATTCTTACACGCTAATTAATACTAATGCACTACACAGATAACTTAGTTTTAGCACTATAATTAGTTTTTCGTACCCACTTTTCGATCACTAAGTACTCGTATAAAGTCAAATTGAAGTCCTTGTCGGCTTCCGGAAGAACAGCCAACTTACGGATCGAACGAGTGTAGATCCCCTGCCTGGTTCGTACACTGGCCACGCGTACGATTCCATCTGATCCAGGAAAAACCTGCTCCACACGTCCCAATTTCCACATAAGAGGCGGAGCGTTTTCGTCAGCTATAAGGACTAAAGACCCAATTTTCAAATCTGGAGCCTGTTGACACCATTTTGGCCTCGACTGCATCTGGGATACCACCTCTCGACTCCAACGTTTCCAAAAATGCTTTTTGACTTTTTGGATTCTCTCCCAGCGCCCTAACCTCGATTCTGGTATCTCGATCACGTGTTCAGGCAGAGCTGTGAGGCTTTCTCCGATGAGAAAGTGAGCTGGGGTTAAGGCTTGGAGATCGGATGGGTCGGTAGACATGGGAGTTAAAGGACGGGAGTTTATTATGCTTTCGATTTGACACATAAGGGTTACAGCCTCTTCGAAAGTAAGATTATCATTCATTGTAACTCTTTTTAAATGAAATTTTGTCGATTTTACGAGGCGTTCCCACAAACCCCCAAAATTGGGTGATCTGGGTGGAATAAACTTCCAAGTGATATTTGATTGAGTTAAATGAGGTTGAATTTTCTCTTGCGTTTCTTTGCTTGTTAAAAAGTTAAAAATTTCATCTAATTTACGTTTAGCACCAACAAATGTTGTTGCATTGTCACAATATATATGTGAGGCTGTACCTCGTGTTGCGCAAAAACGATTAAGCGCATTTAAAAAGCATTCCGTAGTCAAGTCACTAACGACCTCGAGGTGTACGGCTTTTGTAACCAGACATACGAATAACGCGACCCAACCTTTGACTATTTTAGGGCTTCGTTTACCCCCCTGTTTTATATAAATAGGACCGAAGTAGTCCAGACCGATCTTTATAAAGGGTCTACAAGGTACGACTCGATCTGTCGGTAAAATTTTAGGAAAATTACTATTCCATTTGGATAATTTAAAACATCCACGATCTAAAACTTCTATTAATTGATCGCGTAATTGGATACCTTCTTTAATCGTTCCTGACCCCGTCAATATATCATCCATAAACCGGTCATGTTTTAACGCTCGGCTAGCAGAAAAAAATTCATTTTCGGCTTCCGCGGCTAATTGATTAACACAACGCATCGCAGTATATGGAGAATTTGTAAGACCGAATACCAGTCTCGTAAGCTGATATACTCTTAACGGTTGGTTTTCGTTAATTCGCCAAAAAATACGTTGAAATTTACTATCTTCACTATCGATTTTAATTTGTAAAAATATTTTCTCCATATCGCAGGAGATCACAACTTGATATGTTCGAAATCGAATTAAAATACCAAAGGAATCATTTTGTAAATTTGGCCCAGTTAACAGATTATCGTTTAGGCTGAGGCCATTACTTGACCTTGCTGAGCCATCATAAACGATTCGGATGTTCGGATGATCCGCGGCCCGTTTAAATACACCACTGTGCGGCAAATAAAAATTATCGCCATACTCGAAATTTTCTGTAGTCGGTATTTCTTCTAAGTAACCATTATCGATTAAACTGGATATTTCTTTACAATAGGTTTCTTTGAAGGTAGAGTCTTTTCGAAATTTTTTCTCTAAAGAAATAAATCGTTTCATCGCGATTTGTGATGAATTGCCTAAATTAATTTTATTATTTTTAAACGGTAGTTTAACAATAAATCGCCCGATATGCGCATCACGTTGATAAGTATTAGTAAAATGCTCTTCGTATTCGATTTCTTCGCTAGACCAGTTATTTTGGGTAGAGTAGAGTTACCGTTCTCTTGTTCCCAAAATCGGTCTAGCAATTTATTTAAATCATCTGATAAATTTCGTTGAACGAGTACATTGCATGATACATGTGATTTAGGGTGGTTTTCGATGAACGATCCGCCTACTACCCATCCTAAGAGTGTTTTTGATAGGTACAAATTTGTATGTGGTAGTTTAATTTTGTCGTTACCCAGGAGAGTCCAAAACGTTTCCGCTCCCAATAACAAATCAATACGATTGTTTTCATTAAAGTTTGGATCCGCCAATTGAATATTTTCCGGGATATATAGGGCTTTCTTATCAAACGACTCTGTCGGAAGGTCTGTCGTTACCTTTTCTAGGATACAGCAATCGACTGAGCTTTCATAGTCACGATATAGCGATTGGAAAACGAGTTTCGCGGTGTTTATAGTATTATGGCAGGTATCGTTTACACCACATAAAGATATGTTTTGACTTTTCATTTTCAAACTTAAAAGCTCACACATTTTTTGCGATAATACATTTACTTGCGACCAACAGAGCGCGACACTTATGTTCTCGGCCTAAAACATCTGTGACTAAGACAACGGCGGTGGATAAAATAGTATGTGTTTTCGATAATGACGTGCAATAATTAGTACTAGCAGTCGCGCTCGGTGTCGGTCTATTTTCGTGAATTAGTGTATGATGAAATCTAGAATTACATACTTGACAACCCGAGGCCCTACATTCCGAAAGTCGATGGTTAGCTCTTAAGCAGTTTGAACAAAGCTTGCGTTTATTGACTTCGGTTTTTCTTTCGTTTACGTTTAAACGAAGGAAATGTTCACAATTATTTATAAAATGATTGCCTTTACAAAAATAGCAAGGAAACTTTGTAGTAATTGCATTAGACGCATGAATGGGTGGATTTCTTCGCGAATTAGAATTTGTATTTGTTTGATAAGATATTGGTTTTTCTGGCTTTGGTTTAACGTTTTGGCTAAGTGACTCCAGAACGATTCGTTTTTTCTCTAAAAATGAGGTCACTTGCTCTAGTTCGAGCGGGTCTGAATCTATCGTATTTTCAAATTCTCGCCTGGTTTGATAATCTAGTTTGCCGATAATAATCGTGGTTAAAATTGCATTCTAACTCTCGACCGGAATGTTAAGGACTTTAAGTGCTTCTAAATGGTTCGTTATATCTCCAAGAAGTTTTTGTAAAGACTCAGGTGAGGATTTAGTTATTTCTGGAGAGTTTAATATTGCTTGCACATGAGCTTGGATAATTAATCGCCTTTTTTTTTATCGTTTCTGTAATATCGACCAAGCCGCCTGATAGTTTTTGCTAGATATTGATAGAGTCTCTACGGCACGAATTGCTTCCCCTTTAAGACATGATTTTAAATAATGAAACTTCTGACAATCATCTAATGAATGATTGTTGTGAATTAAATTCTGAAAAGCATCAAAAAATGGTAGCCATTCGGTGTGTTTGCCAGAAAAAGAAGGTAAATTAATTTCTGGTAATTTAACGTTAAATTGAGGTCTTGTTGGAATTACATTTTGACTAATGGAAGAGTTGTGATATGGGTTTTTAATACTAGACTCGGTGGGAGAATTTAGCTCTAACAAACTTTGTAAGTATAATATGCCAATAATGCTTAAAATAATATGCCACGATTTGTTAAAACGCGTCACTTCAGAAAGATCGGTTTTGGACGAATTCGCTATTTCGCTCTCGCTGTCTGAAATGTCTAGGCAATACAAAATATTAATGTTATTATTTTCAAATTCTTCGCGAATGGTATGCAGTTCGGCGATACGATTTTTTATTTCCCTGATAGAGCCGTGGGGATTGACTTCGAATTGCTTTGAAAATTCTTCGATATCTGCTAGTTTTACTTTAATCTGTTCTTTCTTTAATAACAACTTTTTTAAATCTGCTAACGATGTCATTTTGATAATTAAAATTGACAATAAAAATAATATAAAACGATAGAGAAATTTCAACGATTCAATAAAATATTTATAAATCAAAATTTCATAAATAAATTCAAGAAAAAAGCATAATAATACAAGATAAAGGATTCGGTAAAAAGGATTAGCTCACTTACTCGTTTGCAAATAAGCCTCTACGATGATGAACGATAGCTGCTGGAACTGCAGGAACGATAAACGATGGCGTTAAACGGTTAACGATAAACTTTTCCAAACAATCGGTGTTCGCACTAGGATTCTGCGACGATTCACCTTGATGCTAGCGATACGATAAGACGATGACGATACAATAAGACGATTACTATACGATTACGATTAGATGTGTTTTTTCGTTTATCCGGCTCGAAGGACCATTTTGTGCGCTATAGCTTCTTTTTATTAAAGAAAACTCCGGCAAGAATTGTTTTAAAAAATACTGGATATATTAAAAAACACAACTAACTACTTGATTACAAATAAAATGGAAAAGTTAAAAATAAAGTAAAAGGTTTTAAACGGTAAAACGGTGACGATGAAATTGAGTGCGCTACTCTTGATAATCTTAATACGAATTAATAATAATTTTCACACACGAGCCAATTTGGTTGTTCGAAAAAAGGCTGATACCACAAACAAATGCTGATCTGGCTGCGGAAAGTCTGAAGCTTTTTACGAGTTGCATGAAATTGATATTTTGTCCATTTAATAAAACTACAAATAAGCCGCTGGCGCCACTGAGGCGGTTAAGGATTGTACACTTATAAAATTCTACATAAACTGCATTTAATTTTTTTTACAAAATTCTGATTTAACCTAGCAAATGAGTGAAGGTACTAAAAAGGACTCAAAAGGAGTTTCATTCTTCTCCAAGCACAAGTACAGCCAGTATTTAAACTAGAAATATTTTGACACTTCTGCACAATTCCTTGTTGTAATTGTTGAATTGAATCTGGTTGAGTTTTAAATACAACGGATTTCAAGTGACTCCACAAGAAAAAATCGATTGGTGTCAGATCTGAGGACCTGGTGATCTGGTCAGATATGGGTCCTCTCCTACTAATCTGCTGCTCTGGGCAATGATTATCCAATGACTCTGTTAGTGGGTGTACATAATGCAAATGCACTTTCAAAACACATTCCTATTGGAAGTTTCATTCAAATTTCGTTCGTTCATTTAGAGACTAGAACAAAATTTTCATTGGCATTGATTTTCCACCTCATGAACTATAAGATGTTCTATAGTTGTGTCTAACATTTCTGCATGAATTTCACCATTTAGTATTCCATTGATGAAGAGGGGACCGCTGATGCTATTGCCTAATATACCCGCCCAGACATTTAATTTTTGAGGGTATTGAGTATGCCTCTCTCCATTAATGTGAGGATTGAAGTCGCTCCAATAACGACAGGTTTGTTTGTTGACTTTGCCATTTAAGTAAAGTAGGAGTCATAGCAACTTCACCAAGAACCTCAATCTGAGCGGTCTTAATTGGCTCATTCCTTTTCTTATTATACCAATTCCGATTCTGTTTCTTCAAATTTAGCCATTAACTCACGGATGTATTTGTGACCAACATTTCTGTCGCGATGTTTTTCATTAAATATGGCCGCTGTTCTTGTAAAGCAACGAATTTGAGCTGAATAAATGAAAATCATTTCTACGCGTTCAGCAATAGTGCAAACAATTGTAAAGAAACGACTCTAATAATTGAAAAATATTGAAATTATTTATGAAATTAACTAACAGATTTTTTCACTGATTCTATGAAGTAAATCATGAACACTAGGAGTCAGAAAATAAGGAACAAATACCTACTGATCATTTGATAGCAGGCATAAGGAAAACGAGAATTAATTGTTTTATGTTTTGTAGTGCCGATATCGAAGACGAAATGTAAATACAGTGAACTCCGGTTATAACGTACCCTCTAGGGTGAATAAAATTAGTGCTTTATAACCGTGGGTACGCTATAAAAGAAACCCATAAAAATAAATATGTAAAGATTTATTTGTTTTAATTAAAGGACTAAATTAACAAAAAATACATTCTAAGTATTAAATTAAAAAAAAGATATCATATTAATATGTAACTTATAACATTGAAATAGGATACATATACATATGTAATCAAAATAAATCTGTACTCTTTATTAGTTACGATTTTTCAAAAAAATAACGTGTTTGCTGATTTTTTTTACACAATTTGGAATTCTCGATGTGCTTCTCAACTTTTAACGAGGCTTGTAAAATTGTATCATCAGATCCGTAATCAGTATATTGTAAGAAATTCGTAACAGTTTTAGTTGCACAAAGTGCTTCACAATAACTTGGAATGGGTTCGTTCACTGGTCCATTCATCATCGCCGCTTTCGTTATCGGAACTTAAATCATTCGTTAAACAGTTTGATTCTATAACTTCGGCAATAATGTCGCAATCCATTAAGGTCTCCGTTGCTACCAGATTATCGTCGATGGTCGTAAAATTATCTAGTTCAGGAAGATATTTTTCTACAGTAGTTACGTCTTGGCAGTGATTTTGCAACCAATAACTTAGCGGAATATCCCAGTCATCATCATCATCATCAACACTTTTATATTTCTCGTACCACTGATTCAGAGGCAAGTCATCATCTGAATCAAACTCCTCGATCGATTTCACTAGACCAGCATGTCGAAAGCAGCTTTGAATCGTTTTTTGTGAAACCTCATTCCAAGATTTCGCAATTATTTTTATCGAGTCTAGAGTTGTTAGATTGAACGTTTCCTCACTATCCAATGCTTGAATTAGGCGATACATAAAATATACGTTAATAGGTTTTCAGGCATTTTATTATGCCTTGATCCATTGGTTGTATGACAGAAGTGCAATTGGGAGGCAAAAATTCTAATCTGATATTTGTCAGATCTACATTCTTTGGATGAGCTGTACAATTGTCCACTAAAAGCAATATTTTTCTTTTTTGACGTCTTAGTTTTTCATCGCACTCTTTCAAATAATTAATAAAAATGTCTGATGTCATCCATGCGCGTCTATTCGATTTATAAATAACAGGCAGGTTTTTAATATTTTTCATGCACCTCGGTCGTTCGTATTTACCAATGACAAAAAGTTTACATTTTTCACTACCTGTCATATTTGCACAAACCCAAACGGTGTATCTTAGCTTTGATTGTTTGCCTCCCACACACTTCTCTCCTCTAAATTTCAGTGTACGGTCTGGAGTCATCTTGTAAAATAGTCCGGTCTCATCCCCATTAAAAATATCTTCACAGCTGTAATTTTGTGCAATACCTGGCCATTTCTCGGTTAACCAGTTCACCACAGCTTCCCTGCTAACATCTCCTGCTCCACCGGACACTGCCGACATTGATGTTGTGACGAACTTTAAAACGCTCGAGCCAACCCGTAGAGCACTTAAAATCTCCACCGTGTAATCCCTTAGATAAATCTTCCGCTTTTGCTTTTAAAAGTGGTCCACTTATAGGAATATTTTCGGTTCTTCTCACCATCGAATAAGAGCTTGATCCACATCTGGGCGTACGGGATTCCTAATTTTCTTAATTCTTTGCGATTTATTTTCACTTGCTTGCTTGTTTTTTCACTTGCTTGCTTGTTTGCGATTTGTTAATGCCACTTTCAATAATTTTAATGATGTCTATTTTTTCTTTCAAATTTATAGTTCTGCGCTTATCCGTCATTTTACCAAAAAAACTACTAAAACTACCGGTCATCTCATTTTGCATGTTCTATAAAAATTCTCAGAGTCGAGAACTGGAAATCCCCGGCGGCCTCGGTGCCAACGCGCGACGACAGAGAAACTTCTCAGTATCGATTAATGGGAATCCCCGACAGAGGTGGAAAATTATACTCTGCTTATAACGTACCTTTATACGTTACAACCGGAAAATTACTGTCAATCGGGCAAAAATATTGAACGTTATAGCCGGAGTTAAAATTTTAGTTAGTACGTTATATCCATTATCCAGTAAAATGACAAGACTATTTGGGCGGGTTCTGAATTATAAGTACGTAACAACCGGAAGCAACTTACATCCCATGTACGTTATAGACGGAGTACACTGTAACTAAAAGAATTTAGAATGTATAGTATTGGTAGGTACAAACATTTTTAAACGAAATGCTATGAGGCGATGAATGTCATCCGTTTTAAAATTAGATATTCAGTACATTACATTTCACTCATTTGTGAGGTCAGGATTTCGAAAAAAAAATTATATGCTCCCCTTGTAGAATTTTATAAGGATCACAAAAATGGGAAAAGAAATAGGGGTTGCCATTTAAAATTTTAGGGATAGTTGCACTGAGGATCAGGGGGGTTGAAAGTAATACGACAACAAATGCCTCAAAAAATGTTTCTCCTTGATATGTAAATTAGGGTGTTTCGTTTAATTTTCTTACTATCATTCGTAGAGGCAATATTAAATGCTATTCGTTTTCAAATTGTCACCCTGTATTGTTCTATATGATCGTTTTCCTATTAGCTTTTTTCTTGACTTGATTTTTTTTTAGTTTTTATTGAAATTTTATTTTTAAAATTTATTACTCCCCCATATTGATACTTGAACATCTATTAGGTATTTCAAGTCACACAATGAAAAACCAAAGATTTATTTCCTTATAATTTTAAGTAGAAGTTAAATCCTCTCCCAAGTGAAGATGTCTAATAATAAAATCTAAAATTAGAAACATACTCATTTGCGACTGAACTCCTTACTAAAAATACCTGAAATTTAGCAGTTTTTGTTTCAGATATCAGTGCATGAGGTGAAATTCTGTGCATGAAGTGGCTTGGTAGCGATAAATGAGAAGTACATAATTGTAGTGATTACAGTTAGTATAAAAGTTAGTTGATCTACGTTTTACTTTAAATATAGTGTTTGGCATTTATTCAACGATATTTATACTTACTTTGTGATCTATTTAAGGTGACTTTTTATTCCTTTAATATTAAAAAATGGATGCCAATGTGGAAATGGAGATGTGCAACAATTGGTAAGTTAGATATAGTAATAGCAATTTAAGAAACATATTTATATACTATAGACATTTTTGTTTTATATAGATTTATCGATATTTGTAGACAGACTGACAAACTAAATCCAACTACACCCATAGTACTTCTGTAAATTCATAATTATAAACATTTCACATTAAAAGTCCTAATCTAGTATAAATCAATTTTAAGGACATAATACTTATCTTATTATTTGTTGTAAGTACTTTAATAAGGCTTTTTAACTTTTTAAAGATAGACTTCAATCACGTCAAAAATAGACGGCAATCCATCAAGTAATGTAATAATCTAAGAATGTTAATTTGTTTTCAAATTTATTAAATATTTATTTTATTAGGGTATATAATTATTATTTTATTAGAATATATATTAGGTTTATCTATTTATTATTTAAAAACTTGTACTTAAAAAATATTCAGTTTTCAGATTTAGTCTTGTAAGTTTAATATCATTTGGGTTACCCTGCCAAATTAGGCTCTTTTACATCTTCCTTATGCGTTGAGATTTTTAAATGAAATTTATTTCCTATTTCCACCCAGTATTGTAGATCATCAGTACCACCTTATATACTGCTTGAAATTTGCTTTATTGTTAGAAACGTATATTTATCTATCATTTCCTTTTAACAAATTTCTTTTGATAAAGGTTACATAATATATGTCTTAGGGTTTCTCTGATTATTAAATGCATACCCATCTCTTCAAAAAAAATAATTAATTAATGATAAATGTCTTTTTATGTATTTTAAAAATTATATTACTGTATTCAGTATTGGGTTGGGAATGAAAGTTTGAACAGTGCCAGTTTGAAAAACCCAAAAAAACTAATTTGGATTTTTGATGAACATTAAAACTGGGAACTTTTTAACAGGGTAATCAAGAAAGAAGTTCGTAAATGGAATTTAAAACATGGTAAAGTTAATTTTATTGGATGCCAATTTTTAATCTTTTACATATGTAGAAATGAATCGAATTTCCATGAAAAGTTCCTAAAAACCCAGTTTCTCTCTATTTTAACAAAAAATAATTGATTAATCTATTTATACAGTCATAGTGGGGTCCAAATTGAAGGAGGTGATAGTGACGTAAATTAAATTACTTTTTAAAATTTCCGTTCTTTAAAAACTGACATAATTTATAGTTGTTAAAACTGACCTATTTTATTCGGCTAACTTTAAAGTTACTCAAAAACGATGCGGGCTCGGACCGCATATATTAATTGGCTTTATAAAACAAATGACTCTTAACTAATTGTTTATGGTACATCTGGTATCTGGTGGTATATAGGAATATTTCTTGACCAAAAACTTTTCTTGTTAGTAAGTACTATTTTAGTGCTCAGATCATTCGTTTTTTAAAGATTCTTTTGAATTGACTTAAACTATGACTGATTTTTTTTAAGCAAAAAGGAAATCCCTCAACCAAATTATGTAATGCATACTATGCACTGTGCTAGAAACATAACTCTTTGTAAAGTATGTCAAGAGCCAATACCAAAAATCGAGTATGAAACTCATAGGGAAAAATGCAAACGAGCGGCTAAGAAGCCTAGTCCCCCTCCCATTGCACTTGAGCAAAGTAATTATTTTCAACAAAGAAAGGTTCGTTTATTAGTTTATACTTATTTGTGCTGTAAATATTTAAAACTAATGTATTTAAACTGTTTTTTTACTGCTACTGTGTGTTTACTTTAAAGGCTGTCGAAGAAAAAAAGATTGCGTCCCGAAGGGAGAGATATTTAAAATCACACGAGCACCTAGTCGATGACGGTTTTACCCTTAGAGAATCTGTAACTAACGGTTATGATCAGAATACTTCCAGCAATGCTGCAACCTCCATAGCAACACACTCTCGCAAGTTGAACAATCTTTCGATGAAGAAGGAGGTTAAAAGTAATGTTACTAATATTCAAGCAACAGTGAAAAACAGTGAAAAAAGTGCTCCATCTCAAGGAGGCGCCGTAAAGAAGCCTCCTTTGATACCAAGGCTAGATGATGTAGCAGGGCCAAAGCCTAAAGGACCTCAAGGTATCAAATGTTTTAAATTTTCAAAAGATTTCAAAAAACTATTTTACCCTTTTAGGTCTCCTGTCATGCCGGTACTGTGATTTGGAACTTCCGAAATTAGATTTGGAGGAACATGAAAACTACTGTGGCAGCCGAACAGATAAATGCTTGGAATGTGGAGAATTAGTTATGTTTAAAAATAAACAAGTTCATTTGGATTCTAATCACGGATTTGTTAAACTAAAAGATGGTAAGCAAATTTTTTTAATTGATCATTTAAAACCTAATTTTAACTTTTCTTTTGTGATGTGGATTTTCTAATAATTATTTTTTTTTATAATCATGTCTACGCTAACGGGTCAATATATAACACAACAAATAATGAAACCAGCGCTCAAAAGAGTTTCTTCGTTAAAACTATTTGGAAAGATTCGCAAAAGTCACAAAGTCTGTATTCGTTAAATATAGCTGTAAATGCTTTTTCAAACTAAAGTTTAATCATTATAATAAGCCTAAATTTGTAATAAAATTCTACATGTCTTTCCGGGGTGTGTCGGTTTTATTGTCTAGTAACACTCGTACTAATCACCTCGCGGATATTTTTAAACTGTATGTTCAATTTACATGCGTATATCATGTCTTAAAATTTAGAGAGACGTCGATAAAATTGTATATCAAAAAGCTGGCGTAGCCTTTGTTTAATATTTATTAGTTAAAATAAAACCTACAGTTGTTAGCATAAATAATTGACTAGGAATTAGGATGTATTTTATTTTTAAATATTTTAAAGTTAAAAACATTAATAAAGTTTAAGTTTAGAATATTGGTGCGAGATTTAAATAGCTGTAAATATAAATACAGTAAAAAATAAATATCTGTAGTAGTTGTGAGTGATCGTGTTTTCATAGTGAAGTGTGTACATAAATTAGTTGACCATTTTTGTTTCGTTGGGTGTAAATTAGAGGTTACTCAAATGGGCATTGATAAAAATAAATTATAGTGGACTACAGTAAATCGGACTAAAGTATGTGAAAATGCCAAAGCTGTTGAACTTGGTAAGTTGGAGCTGGAGGAAAGGGACTGCGATACGACGGGAAATAAAGCGGACTTTCGGGAGCGGCTTCGTAACATTGCTTGACGAAGCCGGTAACCCAGACAACATTTTTTTGCTCGTCCAAGCGATATCGGTCAAATGTTGCAAAGTCTAAAAGTGAATTACTGGAAAATTCTGCAAACATGGAAGCAGGTTTGAAAAAAGAATTGTTGGAAAATTGTGCAAAACTGGATGGAAATTCCGCCAACCTGGAAGCTAAACTGCTGGAAAATTCCCCCAACCTAAAAAGCTAAATTGTTGGAAAATTGTACAAAACGGGAAGAAAACTTTGTAGCTTGTGAACAAGCTAAGCGAGAAATTTGCCAGGTTGGAAGAAAAGATTTTGGAGGACAAGAAAGAATTAAAAGATAAAATTCTGGAAAAATATTTACTGGAAAAGCGGATTCTCTCATTGGTGGAAGACAGTATCTAGAAAGTTCAAAATAAAATTGCATCACTATCGATGAGCGGCCTGTAAACTTTCAGCGGTGAACAACAAGATCATAGTTTATGCCAATAAGGAATCTGTTGGGCACGATCGAGCTGATGCACCTCAATTTGATGGTACTATATCCTATAATGTTTATCAGCATCAGTTTGAAGCTGCAAAAGCAACTGGTTGGCCATCCAGGAAAAAAGCCATTGGCCTTGAGAGGAGATGCTGCTGCCGGCCTACAATTAGATGGAGAATGTAGCCGCCAGGACGGAAATTGGGGTGTTGGAAACATGACAAGTTCGTCGATCTGTCTAGCAAGCCGTAGCAAAAAGATCTTGTCCAGAGGAGTTCAAGCTTTGTCAGTGGGTAGAGGAGAAAGATGTTAGGTTGTTAAGAATCACCATCGTCGATAATGAGGATCTTAAAAGAGACCTAGAGAAAGATGCCGTTATCCAGATAGTCCTAACCTGGGTAAAAGAAGGGAAGATGCAAACTTGGGAAGAAGTTGCCAAGTATTACAAAGTATTGTTCCAATGTTAAGTCATATTGGGCATAATGGGATTCTCTAACTTTGGAAGATGGACCCTTGCGGCATAAAGTGGTTGGCTACGATGGCAAAGAGGAAAGAAGGCAACTCGTTGTGCCTAAATGTCGGATTTCGGACTTCCTAGACGAAATCTGTGTCGTGGTGTTTGAAGGATGCCTTGAAGTGACAAAGATCTTGGGAAAAGTGAAGAAAAGATTATACTGGGTTGATATAGGAAATGCGTTGTATTTGCGCCGCAGAGAAAGTAATGCGCCGCAGAGAAAGCAGAGGGTTTTGATGCGTCAGTCCAACGTGAGAAGTCCCTTTGAAAGGATTGCTGTTGACCTTGCTGGTCCGTTTCTCGAATCAGAAGCAGTGAGTATGGTCGCAAGTCGTGCTGGACTATTTCTGCAAATGGGGTGAGGCATAACATACCAGGAAGCCTTTATTATCGACGGCTTCTTAATAAAAAAATTGATCTGCCGATTTGGTGTACCTTTGGAGCAACATTCAGACGTCAGAAAGACGAAATTTTGAATCCAGTTTGTCCACAACATCTGTTAGACGCATGGACGAGAACGAGAATTATGAAACGAGAACTACTGCATTTCACCCGCAGTCAGATGACATGGTGGAACGAGTGAATAGGACCATAAATCGGTATCTGGCTAAAGTAGTCTCTAGCCACCAAAGAGCCGGGATAGGTCGCATCATTTTTTTCTGCTGGCTTATCGAGCGGCCATCCATGACGGCACACGCAAGTCTCTGGTCCAAATAGTGATGGGAAGAGAACTCCCATGGGAAGAGTGTTCCTTGCGATCTGAAGTTTAGTTGCCCGCCAGGAACCGATGTTGCCGAAGGGGATTACGGCAGTGAGCTGCTACCATTCGAGATGCCAGCGAATGGATGAAAGAGGCATATGATATCAATTCCAAAAACCAGAGGTACAACAACAGCGATTTGGTAGTATGCAAGTCTTGCTGCACTTTACATATCACGCCGTACCGACTATTTGGCTATTACGTCTTTTAAGGTTGGCTCTATGACCTTAAGAGACGTAATAGCCAAAATAGTCGGTACGGCGTGATATGTAAAGTGCAGCAAGACTTGCATACTGCCTCAGCTGAGTATGCTATGGCAGATCGTGTAGAGTCGGGTTCAAGCACTCAAGATCACCGATAAAGAGACTGATAGAAACATCTCTGCCTTGTAACTAAAGAGGTGTCATACCAGAAGCCAACCTATAAGGAGGTTTGGGACTCTTTGTATTCTCTAAAGGAGTTGCTAGCCGAGGATCTTAAAAGCCTAGCAATTTTCAAACTCGCATGCAGCCTCGATAACGTGGACTGGAGGATGATTCGCAAATATTAGAAGTAATCCTCAAATCGACAAGAATCTTCCGCAACAGCGTTCCGCCGACTATAAAAGAAGCAGCATCGCTGTTTGAAGTTCAGTGAAGTAAAGTTCTGAATATTAGCGCGAGATTTAAATAAATATATATCTTAAGCTGTCGTGAGCGATCGTATTTTTGTAGTCAAGTGTGTAAATAAATTAATTGACTATTATCACTGTTTGAATTAACACCTAACGAACGGGAGAAATGTTACAATTTAGACGCGGTTTTTAAAGGTGTAATAAAAAAAATCCATTTTTTTTTAGAAGTTTAATATCTACTATAGAGGTTTATGATAGATTTATTTGAACTTTTCTTTTTAAAATCACCTAAGGATTAATCCTTAAGTACGAGCCCTAACAAATGTATGTTGGAATAAGCAGTTATTTTGAAATAAAATGCTAATTTAGTGAAAATCTTTTATTCTATTTTTTTTATTGTAAAGATTAAATTTTTTAGTTATTTAGTATTTAACTGCTTAGTAAATAATCGAAAAATGCTGACACATAAATATTGGACTAAGTGAGTTTTAAAAAAGAAAAAGAAAAATTAGTGAGGCGTAATGTTGCCCTTAGCTTGAATAACAGCCTGAACTCTATCAGGCATTGTACCAACTAGACCTTCATAAAATTCAGGGGTGAAACTATTCCATAGTTCCTGTAGCTTAGCACGTAGCTATAGCAAAGTACGGTGCGGATTATTTCTTAGGCGTTGCTTCATTTTGTGCCAAGGTGTTTCGATTGGATTAAGATCGGGGCTGCTAGAAGGATGTGACAAAGCTTTAATGTTATGTTCCCCCATCCATTTTTTCGTAGATCTAGCAGTTTGGCATGAAGCATCAACCCGTTGAAAAATAAAATTTTCAGATGGATATAAATTTGCTGCACTTGGTAAAAGCGAATGTGCGAGAATGTCTTGATATTTTTCTGAATTTACTATGCTATCAATAAAGTGTAACGTTTCCAACCCTTTAACTGACATACACACCAAAAAAAAACTTTTCCACTGGAAACTTTGACTCTATCCCGAATCACACTCTTTCGGTAATCTCCGACACAGACATCAGATTTGCATTCGTCGCTATAAATAACTTTGCTCTAATTTTCTTTGGTCCACGAGAGTCTTGATTTGACGATTCCTTTGTTTCGATCGATTCCTTTTGTTGGAAACAATGGTTTTTCTTTGGCCTAGGCGAACAAATAATAAAAATAATATCGCACAGAACAGCGCATTAAACATACCCTATAAAATTAAAACCGCTCTTGCTGATACATTGGCGATAGCATTTTCTGGAAACATTCATCCCACTTTCTCTGTTCCACCTTCTTCTTTCCAAATTACAAATTTAAATCAAATTCCTTACATTCCTTTGAGAAACCACTTTTGACGTCCTGAACTTTAGTCGCGAACACCAATAGTGGCAGCTTCACCTCGTTTTTCAATTATATTGAATACAGTAGTTGTTTGCAACATTTAATTTACTGGAAATTTTAGGTACGCATGGTTTTCTCTTTATGGTACTGCCGCGTAATAATTTCTCGCACTTTTATATCAGTAGGTTTTCCACGAGTCATTATTGTATTTTACTTGTGATAAAAGTGATAGTGATAATTAATTATCAATAGTCAAGTCACACTTCAAAATTATTATTGTTGACAACGCACTACTTACTCGTGTTTTTTAAAAGCCATGTTTGCGTCAGGCTTATAAAACTGAATAAATGTGAGGAAAAACAACACATGTTCCAATATTTAGTTGTCACCCTTTTTTGATTATCAAATAATTAAAAAAATGTTATTCAGCGTCAACATTTTATTAAACTTTAAAAATAATTTTATAAATCATAAAAATTTTTATTCATTTAATATTCTCAATAAAAAAAATTACGGCAAAGTGGAATTTTATTTGCAAAATGACTACGTTCCAATATTACACAATGTCAAACCGTTCAAGGGGGGGCATTTTCAGCATTTATTTAAATAGGTATAACATAATATGTTTCATGAAATTGTGTTAAAGTTTTGGGTAGAATCAGAAATTACATTAAAAAAAAACCACTCTATTTAAAAAAAGGTAACTTTGAGCTCTATTACTATTCTAATGCCTCGTTTAATTTATCTTCCCAGATCTGAAAAAGATCTTTAATTTTTATTTGGGACACTTTGATAAAAGGGCGCGTTCACGAATTATTAAGGGAGTCCGGGACTTTCACAGGATATGTAATTAATGAACAAAACAAACATGAGTGGTCGTAACCCATATTTTACATAGAGATTAGAGATCAATCCAAAAAAAGAATCTGGTCAAATGGAAAATCGTTTGAGGGATATGAAATTACAATTTTAAAAGTTTTAGACCTCGCTGCCAAAAAGTTAAATATACTTCTTCTGAAATGGCTTTCTCTTTTATTCATGTTTTTCTTTAATAAAAGATAGTTTCTTGTCGATTGGGTAAGAATCCATTGTTTTTAGTCCGCAAAACTAATAGCGAAAGCCAAATATTCGAGGCGAGTATTAGGAAAAATAGTTATTGGCTAACAACCTTGTTCTCGTCAAGTCAACCAAAACAAATCCGTCAAAATGTATTTTTATTTCTTTATTTTAGAAAATATTTTTCCTACAACACAATTTTTACTAGGTCAACCGAATTTAGTTTAATATATACATTATTAAATACCGTATAACAATTATAACTTAGGATTGTGTATACAAGCTAAATAAAAACAAATAGTATTAGCTTATATAGCGACATGAAAATGGTTTGATATCATTCTTAAGAATCTTATTATTTTTTCGTAAATAATATTTAAGTAGACTGAGTAAAAATAATTTCAATTATAGTTCGGATATCATTCAATAGTCTTGCTGTCGTTCTCTTTTGTATCTTAGATATTTCTTATGGATGACAAAATTGAAAATATTATTTTCACTTCACATTGAAAATAATATTTTCAATTTTGTCATGTTTCTTCAATCACATATTATGTGATAATATAACATAAACCCTTCCCCTTTTTCTATGAAAGTGGAATGGATCATGGGAATAAAATCTAAAATTTTACTGAGTTGATTAAAAATTTAAACTGAATGTGGAAATCCATTACTGTTGCCTAGATTTTTACGGCTAAAATTTGTTACAGTTTTTATTTAGCGGTCGTTGGTCAAGGGACATTTTGACGACTTAATAAGCTGAAGTTACCACTCCTCATAAAACAGTTGATTAAATTTTGCTATTTACAGAAGAAAGACAGTTGGATTGGGTTCCAAATAAAACTCAAGTCTCTTTCCTCAGATGACGACGTTTCGACTTTTATAATAATATCATTGGTGCGAAATGTTCGGTTTTATTGTTAGTTTTAATTAAGATCCTTAGGACGATCTTATAAATGTTGTATTATCGATACCTGAATAAAAGGACGAATGAATAAAATGTTTTATTTGGACCCAAATGAAATAAAAATTAAAAAATTATTGGGTCATTTAAAGTGGCAATTTAAATATCTTTACACAAAGACTTCGTTTTTTTAATTACAATATTGGGCTGTAAAATTTCATATTAAAAAACATGGTTTGCAGTAAATAAAAGATACATCTTTGACGGCAGCATATCAGAATCAACAACCTGGTGCGAATTTTATTATCTCCCTTCTCTAACCTGACTGTCAACTTCACATTCAAGTAACTTAATTTCATTGATATACATGAAATAATTTAAAACCCCCACTTATCACTTAGAATTTGAAAGCATAACCTGTATATGATCTCCGATCAACAACATTTGCACCTCAATTAGCATCGACAAATCCCTGTAGTTCCATCATCACAAAATTTTAAAGCATGATCTAAAGTATGTTTTAAATGTTTCAAAACTCTTTTTGCATTCTTCCAGTGACTCTGATTATACATGCTATTCAATTGACGCAAGAAACTAACAGAAAATGATATAACAAGTCACTTTGTTGTTACCTTCAACCTTGACATAAAAAGTCACTTTAAATTCCATAGTCTGGAGTCTTCCATAGAGAGAGTCTGGACTGATATGGCATCCAACATATTAAATTTTTTTAATACGTTGAATAAAACAACTCAAGAAAATATTTCCTTTGACTCAAAGCTGTAACACGGTTCTTCATGTCATAATCAACCCGCATGTCCAAACATTGCTTTATTCTACCTAGGTCCTTAATCTTAAATCTTAAGCCCAACTCTGTCTTTACCTTATTACACTCAGCTTCATTATTTGAGAAAACAAAAAAATCGTCTACAAACAGTGTTATTGCAGTCAAAGAATGATTAACCTTTTTAATATACAGACAGGGTTTATGCTTGGACCTTTGATAACCCAACTCAAGTAAAACATCATTTACTTTATCATTCCAAGCCCTAGCTGCTTGCTTTAAACCATGAATAGCCCTTTTTAACCTTAAACATTGATTTGGATTATCATTACCTCCTGCATAGCCCTCTGGCATTTGCATATACACTGTGTTTCATTTTGGATGAGATTGCACGCTATCTCTGTAATTTTTTAAGATATAGCTTTGAGGTTTTCGCGACCCTGAATCACATTTTTCTAAAACCTTTAAAGCCACAAGCAGAAATATTTCAACTAGTTTTGTTCCTGAAATACAGGGTGACAAAAAATTTTCACTTTTCGAGATATTATTTCTCAGGTCCTATATAAGATATAAAAAAAAATTAAAACTGCTTATAATGGATATTTTTAAATAATAGTAGGTGGCGTATTTAAACAAAATTTTTAGCGCCTATATATTCTAAAGTCAAATTTTTGCATTTTTTTTCAGAATACATGTATTACAGCATTACTGTATTACATGATGTATTACAACCATTGATGTATTACCCCTTCTTTAGTAAATTTCAGCTTCAAAAATCAGAAAAATCCATAATTATGTTTGTTTTTTTTTAATAGTAGGCCATGAATTTGTTCACAGATGCATAAAACTTGAACGTGCATAAAAAACGTTTTGTTTATTGCATTCATGGATACTAAATCAATAATGATGGCTGAATAATTCAAATTTTTTTAAAAGTATGATATTATAAAATGTTTAAACCTTTCTAACAAAAAACTCGAAACAACGCTGCAATTATGTTTAAGCATGTAAAGAATCGACTTATTTTATTTTGTTAAGAAATTAAAAAAATAAACCTTAAGATCTTATTAGGTTTCTAGAAAGATGTCAGCCATCTCGGGCTACAGTATTCCGGGTAAAATCAAATCCAGAGTTTCAGAAACAAAAGTGCAAAAAATTAAAAAAAAGCAACTTTAAACCGTATAAGGTAAATATTGTTCAAGAATTGCATTCTGACGATCAAATTAAACGATTGGAATGTTCTTATTGGCTTTTAAAGAAGATCTGGATTCTGCAAGAAAGGTAATATGATCTGACGAATCCCATAAAGCATCAGCGGCATATTTAATAGGTAAAATACAAGACATTGGTATCAAAAAAACCAACATATTACTTTTGAATTGCAGTAACGAGGCCGATTTGGTTTTAGTGTTTCATGTTTTGTATTGGGCGCTAAAATTATACCAAAAAAATAATACAATTATAATTATATTAAAATTATACAATTTTTGAGGGTAGCTTAACTGCCCAATGATACCTAATAGATATATTACAAAATAATATGCCAGAGTTGCTGGAGGACATACCTTTGGCACGGCGATATCAGATATTGCATTTCCAACAAGAAGGAGCACCCGCTTGTAATTCAAGGGTAGTTAGAGAATATTGTTGAATTATTTTTGAATAAGTGCTCATTTTGGCCGACGCTGGATTGGTACATATCTACCAATCAGATGGCCTCCGAAGTCACTAGATTTAAATATTTTAGACTTCTTTGTATGGTAATTCATAAAATGTATGAAAATCGGTATAATAATATAGATAAACTCCGAGCCTTAACCAAAGAAGTATTCAGAAACTTACAAAGGCAACTCTTTATCATTTTAAATGCCTTAAAGCGAATTGAAACTGTATGTGCTTTATGTATAAGGCAAAATGTCAATGTTGTAATTATTGTTTTTAATGTTAAATCTTGCGCTGTTTCAATAATATGGTCGTGCCTATAAACGCCCCCGTGTTATCCATATTGTCTAACCTTGCCCATATCAGAGATCGCAACAGGTTAATCCTTCTCGCAAATCCAGCATCATCGTAAAGAATCTTTCACAAAACAATCTTCAACTTTTGCCATAATTCTCTCGCTGTAATGGTTTCTTTTATGTGGATAAATACAGAGGAATCAATAGTTAGGATTAACTTGGCCCTGGCTTGCCCAATTCTTGTTTCATCACTTCCACTACCCTCGATACACTTTTGCAAGTCCTCAAAAAAAAGTACAATTTCCACCGCGAATGCCCACTCAGTTTTCCCGACCCTTTAATTTTGGTACACTGGCAATATAAATAGCTACCTGTAGCTATTTTTACTGGGTTCACATGAAAAAAACAGAATTAAAACTGGCACTTGGATGATATGGGCCCATAACTTATTAGAAAACGTGGTTCGCAGTAAATAAAAGCCACATGTTTTCTTTGCAGCCGATCAGAAACAATAACCTGGTGCGAATTTTATTATCTCCCTTCCCTAACCTGATTGTCAACTTCAAATTGCTTACGGTGATGTCAAGTTAACTTAATTTTATTGATATACATGAAATAATTTAACAATTTATATCAGTATTATATTGCTTACAAATGTTAAATGTAAGAATCTATTTTTTTTAATTTTAAATTAAAGATATTTCTCTAACGAAGGTTATTCGTTCAATAGTGGTTCGTCAATAGTGTAAACTCGGGCCAGTTCTATTTTATCAATTAGGTTTTTCTGTCATTGTTATGAAAACAGTAGTAGAAGTATATTACACTTTGGCTTCCTTCCCCACCTTAACCAAATGAAACAAAAAATACTTATTTCAGATTTTTTTTGTGCAAAATTGTTTTGTAGATGGATTGCTAAAATGTCCTTATTTATTATCTTATGTAAATTTTAGAACCTGGCCCAAGGCCTTCATGGGACTCAGCATCGCAACGTAGTTCAATGTCAGACATTGAATCTAGCCGTAATACTAGAAGACGTCTAGAGAGGCTACGACTCAATGATGTTGATTACGATCCGATGCCGTATTTACCAGCTGCGTATCAACCAGGAGGAGGACTTAGCAGAAAAAAGAAGGATGGCGAAAGCTACAAAGAAATATCTAGAAGACTAGACTGTAAGCAAAAAGTAGATAGGTTTTTAATTTCATGAATAACTACTTTTATCAAATTTAATATATTTTTTCTGATCAATATTCAATACATCAAACAATCAAAAGTTTTCATGACAAATTTTAACGATCTAAAATTACAAATAGGTAAAACTGAATACATACGAAATCTCCTTCATGATTCCGCGAGTATCACGATACCTTTGAGAAGCAGTGGAACAGCACCTAGAAATCACTTCAACCATAATAAAGGTTACTAATTGGTTTGTTCAATTTATAACTTATGTTTGAAGTGTGTGTTTTACTTTACTAAAACCTTACTAAACTTAGGCTTTGCATGCTTGTTATTTGATAGAATTTACTACTAAATGTAACCAATATTACTTATTTTTTTTGGATCATTCTTAGGAAAATGTTACAATAACATATTAGATTAAACATTATTATTAAATATTCAAACTCAAAACATGCTTTATTATGATCAATATATGGTATTTGTTGATCAAGGTCTTTATAAAAAAAATTATGAACATAAATGTACTATGAAATGCATTGCTAACGCATAATTAAAAATTATGTATTCCAAATGTGAACTCAAAGATTAAAATCTAAAAAAAAATACGCAATAGTGGGATGAACATACCAGTATAAACAATAATACCACAAATATTCATAAAATTATCATATTATTCGGCAGTAATGGGAAAATGTAGATAAGTAAAATGATCTTAAATTTTTTTATTGCTATATATAGGTTTTATTGAAAAATAAAAATATAATTATAACTAATATCTTGAAGCAAATAAATATATTGATTAATATCTGTTGTTTATGCAGAGACATTCCAAAAAATCTATAATTTATGGGCATATTGCCCATATTTCTCAAATTTAGATACAAAAACGCAAAATTCGTTACACGAAAAACATTTAGCAAAAGTGTACCTTGTTATGCCAAAGGCATGCACTGTTATGGGGTAGGGGTAGGTAAATCAACTAAAGAATGTTGAAATGTCCGGAGTATTCCAATACCTCTCTTACCTAAATGAGCCTAACTCCTCTCAAGTAGCTCCAGTCGGTTTAGATTTTGCGTTTCTTCTCTATCAATCCTTACCAAGTTATACAAAAAAATATGCCCCAAAAACAAGGTTACCTAACTCTTCTCTAGGAAGTCAAAATTGGGTAAAGTTTCTTTAAATTAAAGGACACGAATGAAGATATTGGTACGTGGCTATTTTCCAAGCTAAAACAAAACTTGGAAAACAAACATTAAAAAGTGAAATTTAGTAAAACAATTTAAGTCGGCACCAAAAATGAAACAAATCCAGATATTAAATTAGTGAAGTAACAATTTTTATTTAGACTCCTAAATAATATAATAAGAGATCCTAAGTAGATTGAAATCTTAGAAGGTATAACTAACCAGAAGCGTATTATAAATTATTGTCTTAGTATAAAACCAAATCTAAATTTAAATAGTGCAAAGTCAGTGCAAGGTTAGGAATTAAATGAAATAAATTAAATTAATTACGTCACAATCAATATCCTTTAACCTTTAATAATATGAAAAGACAAAAAAATCTATACCTTAAGTAAAAAATAAAGGTAGTCAAAAGCAAGATATGTGATTGCACTTAGAAATTTCTAGGAGTTGAATAGACATGTAACTCTCCTTTAAATGTTACCTTTAACTCAAAACTTGACCAAATAAAAAAAGATGAAGATGTCAACTATTTTATTCCAAAGTAATACTAAAATATTTAACTGCAATATCTCCTGAGGTAATTTCAAAAAGAAAACAAAATGTAAACTTAAGTAGTTTAGTTTGCCAACAGTGACAGTCTTAAAAGGAAAGGAAACAAAATAAAATGAATTTTACATAATGCCGTATGCCCAAACAGTGACGACCATAACAAAAGATACACCTCAAAAGTATTACCTTTCCCCCTTATAGTATTGTAAATAATGTTACATATGAAAATGTATCATACGGAACTGAGTTAGCAAAGTAGTCACCTCGGCGCTGTTGGTCAGAAGTGTACCTCCATGATTGGCTACTCTGCATGTGCCAGTATTCTCGTCTTGTAATTAATATTATTGTCGCAAGCAATAACACTATGAACTGTCAAAAGATGGGTCGAACCAATCAGAGTGAGGTACCCTTCTGACCAATAGCGCCAATGTGGTGCGATGTGGCTACTTTCTGAAACTAGTTATCATTAATTTTTGGATAGGCACGGTTAGCATACAGATCAGTCTCCTTACCCGGTGTGAGGTGTGAATTAGACCTCAGTCTTATGCGAGATTGGAAGACAAAAAATTGCAAAATAATTCCAATATGAAAAAGGAATTAAGAGAAGAAATCCTGCAAAATCTTCATTCGAAAAGCGGATTCTCTCATTGGTAGAGGACAGGATCCAAAAAGTTCAAAACATTGGACGTCGCACGATACTATCGATGAGCTGTTCTGTAGACCTTTAGCAGTGGACAACAAGAACGAAGTTTGGTCTGAAGCGTCTCAAACCATCTCAATTTGATGGTACTACGTCATGGAATATTTATCAGCGTCAGTCTTAATGTTTGAAACGGCTGCAAATGCAAACGGTTGGTCATCCAGCAAAAGGCGACTGCTCTTACGTCGACTTTGAGAGGAGGCGCTTTTGCTATTCTGTAATGGATGTCTCCCGAAGAACAAAAAGTTTACAACCACATAGTTAGGTATTTGGAGATGCATTATGGCCAATCATACTTAGAACACGTCTACCAAAGGCAGTTGAAAAATTTCACCTCAGATGTTCAGAAAAGGATCATGGAACGGTTTTCAAGCTTTCTTCGACAGCCTCCCCGATGGTGAAATGAGGCCGGCTTTAATACTAGCACATCCACCTAATCTAGTAAATGCGATAACTTGAGCCCTTGAATTCGAAGTTGCCAAAATCCCTAACAAGCGCGAGGTTTGTGTCGACGTTGAGAAAATAGTTAAGCAGATAATTAGGATGGTTAATGGGGAACGTAGCCGCCAGGACCCAAAGGTGGAGTGTTGGAGATTTGACAAAGCAGTTCACATAAGAAGGCACTATCCAGCAGGCAACAGTTTCAATTCTGTCAATCCGGAAAACTAAAGAATTTTATAAGGTTCGGCAGTCAAAATGGCGTCTATGAACAGTCACATCAATGTCACGTTCACTATAGGAAAAACCACATTTGAGCATCCGGCTAAGACCAAAGGGAAGCTAGATCGTTCTGGAATGCTGAATTGTTAATAGCGAGCTATCAAGACCACGGACGGTGAAGATGTATTCGAACCTGCAATGCAGGACGAGGCTATTTATTGGTCGAGGGATAACATTCGGAAAGACCCTTGTACATGCTAAAAGGAGTATTCGTGTGTGTGTAATGAACGTCAATCATTAATCTGTGTTATTAACTAGGACACTGCTCTGCAGTTTCAACAATACTTCGACAAGTTTCGTATGTGTACGTTAACCAATCCGAAAGAATTAGAAGAGTATATCGTCATCAGGTACCGGTCTAAGCCTAGATCAAAGGAGGCTTAGACATGGTTCATAGATATCAAGACGGTTTTGCTACTGGAAAGAATGGGCGGACCAACGCAGTCGAGTACAAAATCAATACAGAAAATGCTCGTCCCATCAGGCAGGCAGCTCGAAGACTATCACTGGCCAAGAGAGAGAAGAGACTAATAAGATTGCAGAGAGTATGACCAACGAAGGCGTCATAGATCCAACAAGATAGCTGTCGCATTATTAGGCTGCCGGTAATTTACGCAATCCATGGTCTTCACCGGTGATAAAGAAAGATGGCTCGACCTGATTCTGAATAAATTACCGGGAACTTAATAATGTGGCAGCTATCTTCTTCCTCGAATTGATGACACTTTGGATACCCTGGCTGGATCGAAGATCGGTTTTACATTAGAGCTGAAAAGTGGATACTGGCAAGTTTTGTTGGCCCCTGAAGATCGGGAAAAGGCAGTTTTCATGGTGGGTGCTGAATTGTGGCAAATTAACGTGATGCCATTTGGACTCGCAATGCCTATGCCGCTTTTGAAAGACTAATGGAAACGATTTTGTGAGGACTGTTCTAGAAGACTTTCCTGGTTTATCTTGATGACATTATTGTGGTACAAAATCGTTTGAGGACCACATAAAAAATCGAGAAATGTTCCCCAGGCTACGAGGTTATGGAATAAAATTGAACGGTAAAAACTAACGGCTAAACTATTTTGTTGTTAATTTATATGTTTGTTTGATAATATTACTTCAGTTTTTTTATTATAATTAAACTACTTTTTAAATATATAGGGTTAAGAATATAGTAAGTAAAGAATTTATTAGTAATTTTTGTAATAGCCTAGAAGAATTACCTAGCTATAGGAAGAAAATTCCCTTGTTTCAATGTAGGATACAAAAATATTACGCTATATTGAGCAGATAAGTAGAATGCAACAGAAGTCCGCATTGGCCGGCGCCATTGCTCTAACGTTGTATACGTGGATTAGGCAACTAGTCACCGAGCGACGCTTTGTTACTATATTGTAATTTTATCAAGTTCTATGAGAGTAAAGTTACAAAAAAAACTTGTCAGTATTGATGTGAATATAAGGGGCCTATACTTTAAAAACTTACAGAATAACCGTTTTTTTGTTTGACAGTTGATTGTGTATATATAACACAAGAAAACAACTTACAGAACAATTACAACAATTTAAAATCTAATTCTTTAGCTTGGTTGTGTACTATTTACAATTGAATGTCAGTGTTTATTTATATTCTACCGAACTCAACCCTGATTAAAATTCAAACTGCTCTGGAAAATAATGTTTTCATCATATTAAAAAATCAATACCAACTTTCTTCAAGTCAACTTGTGAATCTGGGCTTTGGCAAGAATTCAAATGGGATATTTAAAAGATTCCAGGAAAAAAAAATCAATTCTATTAATAATTGTGATTTCGGTGTTTTTGATAGTTTTTCCTTTCCCTTAATAAATGTTAAGTTATATTTTTTTAATAAATATTTTATGTTTTAAACACAATTTTTTCTATCTGTTTTATGAGCCCTAAATATAAATTAAATATAATTCGAAACATTAGCTAGAAACCTTAGAACATTGAAAGATCAGAATTAGTAATCAACAACTTTGTTTGAGTTCAACATGTGCACAGGGGCAAGGAGGGTATTTTGTTTACAAACATATTCATCAATTCTCTGTTGTCAAGTTAAACAACGTATATAATAATGTAAATTTAACTTATTGATGTTTAGATTTCGGATTAAAAATAAAAAGTAGAAATAGATATGTCTTATTCTAAGCGTAAGAATTATAAATATTCCTAAAACTGCTTGTAAAAAATTTGAAATGGCAACACCAAGCAAGAAGAGACGTCATCTTGTCGAACGAAATTGTCTTTACATTCGGCATTTGTGAAGTTCTGTGTTTTTTCTTCAGTTTTTGGTTGAAAAAGTTCTCATTTGAATGTTTTGTGAACGATGGAAAAACGTGACATTTTCGCCGCACCATATAAAAAAAGGCGATTCAAGCCGGTCTTTTCACAAGTAAAAACCGATACTGTCATAACATCATGATACTGTCATCATAAAAGTAGAATAATAATAACTTATTAAGAAATCTATAATAATTATAAAATATTTAATCTTCATAAAAGTGCTCTTTATTAAATAGGTACATACTTTTATTCTAATGAAGTATGTTAATAAAATTATAAACAGTTCATAAACGGTAATATTATTTATAATTTCAAATATAATCTATCGTTAATAAGTATTTATAATGTAAATATATTTTGACGACGTCACTGGTAAAGATTCCGTGTGTCGGTTGAATAAACAATGCGATCAAGCAGCGTTGCGATGCTGTTGCCTTTTTCTCTAATACAGTGCATCCCAAAAGTTATGTCTAAATTCATTTAAAATTCAGGGGTGTGTTCGAAAAAAAAACGCTCGGACCCGTCGATTTTTATTTCAAGTTGTGCATTTTTGTACGTGAAGTTTGTATATACAGGGTTGCTCAAAAATAAATTACGACCATCAATTTTTTCAAATGAAAGCAC